>NC_136058.1:35697506-37139038 GCF_964261635.1 Lissotriton helveticus
TGACTAATGCCATAGTTAAAATAAAATAATGGGACTAGAGTAGATATAAGTGGTATACAGTGCATTCATGTATTTCTTATTCTAAAACTGTTTCTCTTCTACTTTTTATGTATCGTATCTTGGGACCGATATGTTCTTCTGAACTCCATCTTTGGAGGAACTGCGCCTGTGCAGGGAAGCTCAAATTCCTGAAGCACTCGCATTGAATTCATGCCAGCTACAGACTTGCTAGAAGATGTTTGTGAGAACTCGACCTCTTGAACCTCCAAGAGGATGTCAATTTATACATTGTATTTACTATTGAAACATTCATTGCCGGGTGGAATAAAAGTGCATGGGAAACAAAATATTGGGCGGGAACATCGATCTGAATATTGAAGAGCATGACTCATAACTGACATGGTGGAACGACCTATCCTCTTCTTTTGACCGATCAAATTGAGGGAATTCACACATTTGCACCATTGGGAGAGTGTTACACTGCCTTGGAAAATGGAATAACTAAGGTAGTCTTAGCTAGTTAGATTGTCTGGCTTGTCCGAGTAGCTGACCGGTCACTGACCCAAGGCACTCAATAGGTGATCGAGAGCAGAGGTGCTGGCGGAGCACTCGGTCAGAAGATTCGATAACCCAATCGGGGTCCAACTGTTGGCTGCAGAGAGGGTTGCAAGGCAGGCGTTACACTTTAGCTGTGGGTGTCGGTCCTGACCTGCGGTGGTCCTGTCCTGATCCAATTTGGTCGGTACCGGTCCTGATTCTGGTCTGCACCTGTTCTATCCTACTGGCACCTGCACTATCGGGGGTCTCTTGTTCTTTATCCCAGCCTGTGGCCAGGGTTGGTCTTCTCACCATTCTAGGTAAATATGAAATAGGGTGAACAAAACATTGAATTGTTTCCTTTTTCTTACCCTTCCTATGTTTCAATGCTTAAAGAAAAGTTTAATGATACTTTCACATCATTTTGTTTTGAATTTATTCTTTCTAATCAATCGAGTTCTAATTAATGTAGTATGGACTTTGACATTTAAAGAAAATATTTAGATAAAGTGTTTAAATCTCTTGAGTATGTGGTTATTTTAATGAGTGCAAATGTTTATATTATTGCCTATTATGCTAACACCCTTGATCCTTTAGGACTTAGGTACTGATGACTAGGATTGGTAAGTCATATGGTATAGATCCTGAATGGTTAAACAAATTGATTAAGCGTAGGTTTACCTGTTCAAAGTGTGTATGTTGTTTTATGGGCCAAGGTGAGTATGGTAAAACGAGCAGGTGAGCCCGGGCTCTATCACAATCACAAAGTTTCTACAACAAGGATTGCCCTTTCCATCTGCTCTAGGTGGGGTTAGGAACTCCCAAGACAAAGGGACCCTGCAGCAATTTCAGTCAGGGTAGTCCATGTGCACAAGGGATGCTTTATAAGGGTCATAGGATCTTGATGCCACTGGATGTCAGAAGGAGCACCAAATATCGCCCAACACACAGAGGTGAAGAGGTAGAGGTCCCAGCTCAATGACAGGACATGTAGAGCTCTGATTATACACACAGTAGCAAACTGTGGGGAGGTAAATTATTAATGCAGAGCAGGGGTGGCGAAGTGAGCTAAAGAACGATGATGGATTCAACCCAGATCTGTGACTGGGTGTGAGTGTCTGAAAAGTTTCAATACTCCATTCATCACCTTGTGTTTGCTTTGTTCACCCCAAGTTGGCAGGATAGGCCCAGGCGTGCTCACTGTGCCACTGGATTCAAGGCAGCCTGGCTGATGAGGGAGATTAGCCCGAAACTGGTCCCAGGATGCTCGTTTCCGGTCCAGGGAAGACATGGCTTGCATATAGCTGTGTCTGCACTGGGATGGCGAAGTAAGCTAAAGAATGATGATGGATTCAACCCAGATCTGTGACTGGGGATGAGTGTCTGAGAAGTTTAAGAGCTCCGTTCATCACCTTGTGTTTGCTTTGCCACACACAGCAACCTGCTCACTTGTCCACCATCGGTCACATAGTTGTCACATGATTAGATCAATGCATCTAGAATAGACAAGAAGGATCTGTACTGATGTCCAACCCAAGTGTACCTGGGAGTGCTCCCACCACACGCCCAGAATTCAAGCAGAAATGTTTCCATCTTACACTCAGGAAAAAGTAGAAATGGCATCATGTTGCCTTGAGAACCAGGAAGCACTTTTTTTTTTTTAAAGGATAGCAATTGGCATTTGAAGGCTCACAGGACAAAAACACGATTGTCCACCTGCTTTGTGATACTAAACTTCATAGCTTCAAGAAGTACTACAAGATAAACTTCTAACACAGATTCGCAGTTATAAGAAACTGAAATACCTCATCAAGATATCCACATAATTTAGGCACAAGGGTGTAGCTCCTCAGAAGTATCAACAAGATACTCTATGTTTGGAACACACTTCAAAAGAGTTGGACTGGCATAGAGCTCCTAACCAGCAAAGAGTTTCTCAGGGTCTAGGAAAGTAACCATTTGAGAAATGGGTTATTTATACTGAAACTTTCCTGAGCAAAAAGGGGATGTTGCCCTGATGGGGGGTGGGGGTAGGGGAAATGTACATGTTGTTCCTTGTAGTTCTGAAAAAGGTGCGAAGGAGCAATGATTATGATATCAGGTGGGTGCTCTAGTGGGGGGGAGCCACCATACTCCATTAGTCTTAGTAATTTACCACCACAATCTTATGACACAATTTAGTTAGGGATTGAATTATGCAATAAGATTATGTTTGGTGAGAGGAGAAAACACTGCATGGGCATGACAGTAGGTCTTCATGTGCAAGAAAGAAAAGCCCAGCTGTGAAAAGACTACAAAAGTGCTTACAATAATGGGGTGGGTCTAGCTGAAGCCCAGATCCAGAAGATATTGACAGATAAGATATATGTCTGACCCCAGTTAAATATAATGAATTTGTACCGGTGTAATTTGCCAACATCAGGACACAATTGAGCAGCGCCTGCATATTGTCGGCTTTCTGTTCGGAGCAGCAACATGCAAAAGAGGAAACTTTCGGATTATAGATTACAGCTGGGCCCAAAACACATACCGGATTTAGGGGCTTTCAACCCTCCTTTTGTTAGAGTTTTAACCTGGCTGGGAGCTATCATGAGCCTAAAAACCTAGAGGTCTATGCAATGTAGGAAAACAAAGGCACACAAGCTTGTTATCACTTCAGAAGTACGTAAGAGAAACTACTATTTGGAGGCAAGCTTTTGACTTTGTACAACCCCCATCTAGAAGAGATATACATGCACTGCAAGAATGTCAGATGTATTGGGCAGTACCAGTATTTACAAATAATTTAAATAGCACTTTGTTTTTCTTTTATAGCGTAGGTCATTCCAAAGTAGTGTATTAGAGCACTTTACATCATACAAGCATTATACATTGACAATACCCACACAAGTGTTTAAAACAATGTACAGAATGTTATACAAGACAATAAGGGGCTTAACTCGTAGGTATTGTATGATTGAATTCATGGCCGGAAGAAACCGAAAGTGAGGATTCAAAACGCTACGCATTTCTTGGGGTTGTCGGTACTGCTAAAACTTTAGCAGTGCCCATAGAAACCCTTTTAGCAGCTTATAATAGACTGGAGAAAAAAAAAAGTAAAAAATAAAAAATATGGTTCTAAACACATGCCTTGCACTTTGCATGCACGTCCTTGATGACAGTTCATAGCTATCTGTGCTCTACTCGAAGGATTGCAATATATGAACGGCAAGTCATAAAAGACTGTCAAAAGCAGCAAGCCACATACCGATCTACATAAAACACAAATCTGACATCTGCGTGTTACAGAATGGGTTTTGCAGGAGACACTTTGCTCATTTATAAGCCAAAACTGATTAGATAAAACCCATCTCTGCAACAAGTACGTTACCAGAGTTTTTTTTTACCAGTTTTTACTATTGCAGCAGGTATACTGGGCTCACAAACCTCTCTGCAGCAGGTACCTTAACATCATAAGATATTTTAAAATGCAGCCTATGAGACTAATTAGGCTGGATCAGATTTACCATTTTATTTCTCCTTGTTGCTAATTTCTTTTGTTGCCACACCTTTATGTCCACTTTATAGATTCCAGGGGTAACGTTTTTCGAATTCAGCACAGACTACGGCCAACTATGGAGTCCACCTTAGCCCACCAAGGAAAGCTCTTTATCCAAGATCAGAAGGAATGGGGCCACTCTGGAGGTTTACATTCAAGCCAGTGCCTATAGTTTTGCTGGCAATCACTTGGATGAATGTATGCTGTAATGTTTTTATTCATGTAGAAGCTGTATACCCTAATGAAGGCTTTGCAAAACACTCAATTTAAAAATGATTTTGAAGTCTTGCTGTCTTATATTTGCAGGTTCATGCGAGTGAAAGAACCAAAATCATACAAGATATTTCAGAACAGAATATTTTAGGAGTTAAAACTGGATAAGCAATAGTCTTGGGGTATCATATGCGTAGAGAACAGAGATTATAAAATATCACAGTTTACATTTAACTAATCACTACGAATATGTTCAGTAGGTATCCCCATGAGTAGTGAGTGAACAGAGTGGCACAGCCAAGGTTGAAAAGCACAGTTTTAAAACATTGATTTTCACAGAGCATCTCTCAGACCTTTCAGTGCAGAACAGATTGGTGGAGGTAATAATAATACAGAGTTTTATAAAGCGCGAACAGCTACCTCACGAGGAGGTGTCCCGGCGCTAACTCTGCTAATAGGCCCAGACAGCAGCTGTTTCTATGACTTTAGTTCTCAAACGTCTATGCCCAACCATAAAACAGAAACAATTATGAAGGAGAGCTGAAAGATCTCCATTGGGAACGAGAAGCATGAGAAATTAGTAAAGTATATTTGTGCACCTAAAATCACCACCTCAGTACTTCACAAGTTCTCTACTGTATTTTTTCCGAGTTAGCACATTCGAGACCAATCAGAATCTGCACACAAATCCAAAATCCAATTCAAGTTTCTGACTACAGGCAGAACGTCTACTCACAATTTTAGTGAAATCTGCACAGAACAATCCACCATAGGTACTCGACACGCACTTTACTTCATTTTTGGTTTGTATCTTTTTTAGGGCCTCGACCACTTCACCCAGTGTCCCTGCCGGTGGCAATTGGAATGCAGCGGTACAGTTTCACCGCAAACCTAGGAATTTCTGAACACTCCAGAGAATGATGAGGATAGCATATTTGCTTAAGTGCTGAATTAGATTAAAATACTGTTCAACTGGCAAACATGTGATGACTTAACTGGTCAGATTCTAGCTTCGGATTGTGGTAGCCTGGTATTAAAGTGGTGGCAACGACCTGAAACGTTTGCACTGACAACATTAAAGGGGAGTTTAAATGTAAATTCCTTAAGTAATATTGCCAAAGAATGTGCCTCATAATTTGCCCTCAATTTGAACATTTAACTGATGGACCAAGCATTTCCCCAGGCATTCCATGAGGAAAGGGGTCTCAATATTAGTAGTGTCCTACTGATTGCATTCCGTTATCACCGGTCAAAAATTTATATTTTATCTTGGTATATACTGACAGCTCTATTCTAGTCTCCACACGATAGAGCAGACAGGGGTACATCATATCAAACCTATTCATCTCTTTTCTCCCAGGTGAATCCCGTATTGCTCTTGTATTTGAGAGAATATATATCTACCAATGACACATCAGGATTAGCTTCAAGGTTCCCATTGCTATTACAAGAAAATATTAAACTTACAAAATAAAATTGAAAAGAAAAAAAAATGGTAGACAAAAGCCAACAGGTACTGCTACTTTAAGAGTGTATCTACTCTAGTAATCATTCTCTGCTCGGTTAGTATCCTTCCTCCTTTGCAAGCACTACACCTATATCGTTCAAATCCACTATTCTCATAGTTGCTTTCCTGTATTTATAGGATGCTATTACAGGGAAACTCTTTGCCTTCCTAAATGCCTGTATTGTTATCCTGTGTATGTGTAAGCTGTAGAGCACTTTAATTACTTTATTGTGTTACTACCAAATTGTAGAGAATTCTAGAAAATACTTATGGCAAGTTTGCACATTATAAAACAATGTAAAAATGTTGTATTTCTACAGTACAATCAAAAAATGGCAGGGGGGGGGGGTGGGGGTACTGGTTAGGTTTACCCTCCAATGTACATGTAGTTAAAAAAAAAAAAATCTGTAAATGTCAGATTCAAAAATCCTAACCAAGGGAATGGGAATTACGCTGAATGCGCGAAAGAACAAGAGCCCTGCCCAAAGAAAAGAACATTATTTTCTTGGGTCCCCTCACTCACTCAGGGCTGCCCCTAGGTGACATCCAAAACAGCTGCTGCTTGGGGCGTGCTGCGTCTTGCGTAACTACGTAGGAGTTTTGTGAAGAAATATGTAGTGCAGTGTTCGTGGAGTGGTTAAAGTGATGTTAAATCCCCAGCATGCCACTCCTTGTGAAAACCTATAATAAAGGGAGGATGCACACCTAATGTGTGAGCACTCCATTCAAGTAGTGCTCTAGAAAAAAAGGGGGAGGCTGAGATTTAGTGGTTATTAAACTGAATCAGTGGTCTAATACATGTAACACCCCACATCTGTATGCACCGCTTACCTGCACTACTTGTATGGAATAATCTAATTTTCCACAAACTACGAGTAAACTTTGAAATTTGAATTAACTGGTGCTGGATTTATCCCCCGCCTGTTCCCATGGCCCCAGGTAAGCAGTGCATACCGATGTGGGTTGTTACATGGAAGATGCCACTGATTTAGTCTGATTAGGACCCGGATCCCCCAGCATTGTCCCACCTCCCTCTTCAAGCATAACGTACCCCACAGTTAAATCAACCAAAGAGATTTGTGTGGGTTTAAAAACGGCCATGTTTAATATCAACAATTCATAAACATGACAAGGCAAATCAACTTCATACTTCAAAATCAAAATACACTTTTAATATTAACTTTCATGATTTGCAAGATTATTATCCCCCCACCACCAAGGGGCCTCCTGGCTCGCACCACTCAAAACTGAGTTTTCCACGCAGGTGCACCGCGCCTGCGTCCTTGGGCGGTGGGCCCCCACCTCTGATCCTTGTCCGCCATTACCGGGGCCCACCCCCCGACCACCAGGCTGCCCAGGGACCCAGGAGGCTCGTAATCTGTCGCCCTAGCCTCCCCAGCCGGTGGTCACTTATCCTCGGGCGAGCTTACCGTCTCTCCCCTCAGTGCTGGCCTCGGTAGTCCGCAAGGCGGACTCCCCTCCATTCTGTAAGTCAATGTCCCTGTTCGCAGGTCTTTTTACCGCCACAAGGGTGGCCAAGGCCTTCGGGTCTGCCACCCTCCCCACCTGCATTCTGCATGAAAAAAGAGACCACGGTCCCTTGATCTATGTATCCATGCCCAAGCCAGGGCACTGCACTCCATTGTGATGCTACATTGCATCCCCAGAGATCATTCTGTGTGGGATATGACATAGGCGGCCCGTCGCTGAGCGCAACCTTGCCAACTCCCCGTTAAGCCGCCTCACTGCTAGGTTCAAGGATCTCGCCCGGACTCCGGGGACCAACACTCAGCATGAAATCCTGGCATACCAGGCGATTCTGGCCAATGGGAATTCCCATAACCACGCCGATTCTGTCGGCGACTGCGATCGTTGTGATACCTCACCTTACCGATAACCGGTCAGTGTGAAATGTGACGTGAGCGGCCCCTTACTGAGCACAGCCCCGCCCATTCCTCCTTGAGCCGCCTCACCGAGACATTCCAGGCTTTTGGCCGACCTCCCTGACCGTCGGGGAAGAGTGCCCCAGTACTGTACCACCGTGGCAGGGCACCCTACTGAACAGGAGAGAAATGGAAAAGTCAGGCATAGTCATGACCACGTTGCAAACCTCATTCCCCAGCCACCCAGACTTGATAGGACAGCAAAAACACGCCGACCACCAGTATCCTATTTTCTTGACAGTGTTAGATGGTGAGCCTGCCCTTGCTGTTAAGGCAGCTGCCCTAATTCTAGACAACTCAACTGAGGCTATCGGTTCCTAGCACCAGCTATCTGCTGATTTAAGACTTACACATCCCCTAACATGATCATCTACCGGATGAGTCAGTTCCTTCAATCTACTCGCCATATCTGTGACTGGCGTAGTGAGAGACCCAGACTAGTAACTGGAGAAAAGCTCCACCTAGTTAATCAACAAGGGGATCCACTAACTAATGGGTTGATTAGACGAGTGATCCATTAGCTAGGAATCATTCAGTCTACAGATCAGTGAGCTATTCAGTCTACAGATCAGTGAGCTATCCGCAATACTATACAACTAGCTGTATGCAACCTAACTGATATGCAACTGATCCGCCCTTTCCTAATCACTAGCTGCACTGTAGGTATGTCATACTAGAGGAAGGGTAAAAGTAGTAATGGTAGATCCAATTCTCTGAGTAGTCAGAGTAGTGACCACTAGCTAGAGACTTAGTTGGGCTGGAGGACCCCCATTGATTACCTAAAAAACCTGATTGCTGGGCTAGCGGTATGCTAGCTTCGGGTTAGTTCAACCTGGTGTCAGGAAGGCAGGATTTACTTAACTAGTACAAAGGCCAAGGGTTCTCAAACAAAGCACGGGCTAGGAGCCCTGACGCGTTGGATCTGAAGTATGCGACTTACGCATCCTGGGAGCTCCATCTCCCTTTAATATAGGGGTTCCCGACACCGGCACTGATTAAACAGTTTGTAGCCACCTTGTAATAGTGTGGCTGTGTGTAATTGTCAGACACGTTGGATAATGAATAGGGCTCCGCCCTTGACACACCCCCTGCCACAGATTATGTGCCGTTGTATCTTAACAGTGGCTAATTGTTTCCTGAAGGGGACCCCTTGCTAAACAAGTTCCCCGAACCAGGACACACATGCCTGAGGCGTTGGTCCACACTCTAGCTATGATCTTCACTAGAAAATCACCCATGGTTGCTTATAACTGTGGAATGCCAGCCCTTGGTAAGACCACGTGGCTTAAGTGGCAGAGAGTTCGTAGATAAACTGCATGATCAATCCGCTCTGTCCCTTCCCTACCTCACGGGATACCAAACAGCGTCTTTGGAGGTACACAAAATCTGGCCCCGCGGACTGTCCTAGGCAGGAAGCAGCAAGCACCCCGGCCTGCCAAGGTAATGACGAGCACCCACACACTATCGCTACGGGGCTCTCCCTGTTCTAATGCACATTTCGCACCCAGGCCGGCTTAGTATTAGGGCAGATGTGAGTATGGCAACAACCGGCTGTCCTGTCAACTGAATAATATCCGAAGAGGTCTCTCATACATTTGTTGTAGCACCCGCTATGTTCCCCGAAACCAGGGGAAGGTTAAGTGATTAGCCCAGACGCACCAATGTTACGCCTCGTGCTCGAGACTTGGCCCATGTAACCAGGCCGGGTTCGCGTGTACTAACCAGCATTATCCCTACTTGTACTTTGCACGCTTTTGTAACCAGCACACATATCACTTTTTCCTTTGTAATGTACCATTTGGTCCATCTGGTCTTTCGGTTGCTCACAAGTGTCACATTTTCCTTATGTAAATTAACGATTGCATTCATCATTAGTGTGCCCTTGAATTCCTTCCCCATCCTTGGGCATCATTACTGTTCTTAATGCGAACGCGCTCTGGCACCTTAGGGTAAGGATCCGTCGACCCTAAATGTCTCTCCTAAGTGTAATATTACATTACCCACCTTTGTGCGAGCACCCGCGTCAAAATTGTTAGGGGTTCTGCTCCATCCAACATAGACCACCACCGCGGATGCATTAACCCACTGAGCCAACAAGCAGCAAGACTATCACTCCCTGCCCACCGTGGAAGTCGGACATATTGAAATCTGACAAAAATGCCCCCCGCCTCTTCAGAACAAGGTATTTGAACAGAGTGGAGACCTCTGGAGAAGGGAACATCCAACAATACCGTTCCTTGAACTCAAATAATATGCCGCCTGTCGGCTACACCTTGCCTAGTGTACATACCATATGTGCGTTATTACATATATCCGAAAGGCAGTGACACGTGAAGCGACTGTATCCCATGACGCTATCTACATTAGATAAGAAGACCGCTGATTTGGTCATGGCTCTTAACCGAGTCTTAGGGGGGAGGCGAATGAGATGACCGCGTCGGCTAACCCACACAGGCCATTATGACGTAGAACATTCAGCACTGCGACAGGCCGGAACCCGAACTGCGCCTGACCGCGGCCGGGACACTAATCAACAGACACGCTGCATGACGATACCGACGTGTTTCAATGAACCCTAGCGGATCCGGTTCGACCAAGGAGGGCCGAGTACAAAGCTGCCAAAGTATAGATTACTGCGTGAGACCGCTCCACCATTAAGTGCCCGAACTGTGCGTGACCCATATCGTCGTGCACAATCCAACCCCCGGGAGGCGGTGATGACATAACCTATTCCGAAGTGCCACAGATGGAGTAACAAAAACTCCTAGATGATCGCAGCCTGTTACCCCGCGCCTCAACAACTAACCTTTGCACTTTCGGCGGGACAGATGCACTTTCGTAGGGACAGAAACAAACGCACTGTGCCGCTCCCCCCAGGCCCAGAAGTAACCTGTGGTGTCTTTCCGCGTAAATTCGGGATACCTACATCCACGATATAAAGCAACCATCTTGACTGACTGCGGGATGTGCAAGTCGCATCTAACTCAAGCTTCCAAAATACCCCCGGGCCCTGGTCACACTGATACCTCTAGCTCTGATCAGAACCATGTTACCGCCGCCTGTTCTACCGAGCAACACTGCTAATACCACTGGAGCGAACAACACCGCTAATATTCCTGGCCCAGGGTCCGAAGTGCACGCTCTTTTAGACTCGCGCTTGGCCTACTGTCACACGAGTCTAATATTCCATGTTGCTAGCCATGAAGACATGCACTTCACCATTGGAGATCTTCTACTTCTTGACCGCTACTGCCGGTCACCGGGGCCGTCATCAGCCCAGAGCTGCATCTCGGCATCATCTCACTTAGCCATCACAGAGACCACATAATGAAAGACGAGGGTAACCCAGCTTGAGCAGGAATTGGTAACGCAGCACACCCCGCATCCCCACCTGCTCAACTACACAGCCTTCCTTGGACTCCGTCTATTACGACAACACCAGCTTTACCTCCTTTCATCTGAGGGTCCCATATCCCACCCACGAACTGCAATTAATTCCTGTCTTATACTGGGCTGTGATCCTACGATAACCCCAAAGTGTGTCCACTTGCTTTATTCCTATGGGAGAAAAAAGGAAATACACCCTTCCTTCGCCGCTAAACACACACTGCGGCACATGGGAGAAAACAGTAAATACACCCTTCCTTCGCCGCTAAACACACACTGTGGCACCATCGCCCGCGCCGAGCCCTCGACGCCCTGCTGCCCAATCACCGATGCCGTTACCCGACCTCTAGTACTGCCCCCCGCCGGGCCCCAAGCTCCCTGCCTTCCCTGGCCGCCAATCCGGTCGGCCCCTGCGCACCACACTACGCGCATAGCAGCCACAGCTTGCCCTGGGCAGACCCCCCCCGCTGCGATCCTCCCTAGCGAGCGAGCAGCGCGAAAGATTTCAACATGCCATAGTGCCGCCATGAAAACCTTCGGGGACCAAACACTAGTACTCACTCCACGAATGGGCATTAACCCCCACAACTAACAATGCAGTCGGCGTACCCATCGCCCATGTCCAGCCCCGAGGTACGCTGTCTATCAATTGATCCTAATGGCCCCCGACCACGTGGATCCAAGCCCGTCTCTGCCTCGCGCCTATGTGCCGCTCCCATTAAGGCTGCTAGAGGCCCTAGGATGCCTAGCTACCCCGAACCCATATGAAGACCGCCCATGTCGCCCCCGAAGGAGCCCGCACCCCGGAGTCCCACCGGCGGCCGCAGACCACCGGAGCAGTCACACACCTAATTTACACCACCGACCCCCTCCCGTCATCGGCGGCCGCCAGCAGGCCCCCCGAGCACCCGGCTCCCTACCTGGTGAGACGGACGGTCTCCGAGTCCCACGCGCTCATCCCTGTCGTCTCTCCACCGGGCTCAGCCTTGCTGTCTCGCCGCCGCTCCCAAATCCTCAGGTCCCCGCTCCAGAAAATACCCACAGCTGGGAAGTTAACAAAGAACTAGGGTAAGCAACGGGGGGTTGAGCATCTAAGGCGAGGTCAGCCGGTCCCGGTGCAGCAGAGGGAAAAGAGGTCGAAGCCACGGGCACTTGTCCCTAAATAGGCCATAGGTCTCCGCCCCCTGCTGCACCGGATGTGCGTCACTCCCCCTGACCAGGAAGCACTTGACGGCCGGGCGCCCATTGGGCGAACCGACCGCCCCCTACCTTCGTGACCGGGAGGCGGGCCCGGGGGGCCGGGTCCTAAGTGCGCGCTCCTTTAGACTCGCGCTTGGCAAAATACTAAACCTTAGCCACTTTCTTTTAGGGCACTGGCCAACCAACTTGTATGGAATTATCTGAAATTCCACGAACCACAGGTAAGCCCCCTCTACCGATGTGGTTACCACACAATCAATTTTAAACTAATTATTCTTCCAGCATAGAGCTGCACTAAAATCTGCCCTCTTTCTTAGGACGTTTGCTGAACCTCCACCTTATTTATCCCTCAGTTGAGTGTTCCGTCCTGAGTCTTTCCTGACACTCGCAGGTAGAAACTGTTACTTTCCACACCAGCACGCCGTCAACCCAGCTTACTTAACACATGAACCCTTTTATCTAACCTTAATCTAATTTTTTTAGATCCATCTGGCAGCCCCCAATTTCCACGGGACGCCTTTTCGACTCTGGGGTGAGTAATGGTCATCACCAGCCCAACATTGCAGTTGGTCCTTACAGGAACACCCCCTCACAACAATTCTCCTTCCTTCTAGGCTGTCCACTTGTCCTGAAGAAGACCTGCCATGACACACCATTCATGCGTTGTCAGCGTCGAAACGTCGACGCTGAACGTTGGTTCAGTCTTTACATCTCTCTGGTCTCTACTGCAGAGCAAGCTTGCCACTACCAGGGAGATCCTTTTAACGTTTGTTCTGACCATTCCTGAAAAAGTATATATTTGTATATAGCTTCACAATTGTACACCTTGTCACCAGCACTGAACACTGCTGTCACTTTAAACCACTTGTCACTTTTATACTCTATTTTGCACTTGGACAGCCCTACAATATGTCTATCTGTGATACTTGATGGAATAACTTAACATAAATCCTTGTTGCAAAGTACTTGTGTCTTTATTTGTATTGGGGTGTTATTACTATTTTCTTTGCTTTTGTGCACGTCCTGATTCAGTCTACCCACGATATCACTTGACTCACTCAGTATACGGTCTCCTCTACACTTTTTAGGATTTATCCTTTGAAAACAAAGTAACTGTTGCTTCCCGCCAGAGCAATTGTATCTTGTTGAGTAGATGTTATTAGACAGAGGTGTGCTTTGATGAAGGTATGACTATAAGCCCCTCTACCCCGGCAGACCATGAGGCATAGTATTGCCAAAGCATAAATACTACGAGTCAAAGACTAAACCATATGTATTTTGAATTGGGTGCTCACATATTAGGTGTGCATCCTCACTTTATTATAGGTTTTCACAAGGAGTGGCATGCATGGGGCTGCTCCCAGTGTGGTCCTGAAGAAGAGGTTTAGGGGATACCTTGAAACATGTCGACCGAATATTAGGGACTGTATACACATAACCGTTCTATCTTTTCCCTACTATTTAACCCCTTTTTATCCTTACCAACGAGTGAATAAAATATTAGCTCACTAGGAATTTTAACATCAGTTTCACTGCTCCACGAACACTGACCTACACGTTCCTTCACAAAAAATGCACCTACGTAGTTCCGCAAGTCGCTGCATACCCCACGCAGCAGCTGCTTGGGATTGGGATTGCCCCAATGATTAAGCATGTCACCTAGTGGCAACCCTGGGTTAGTGAGGGGACTCAAAAAAATAATTGTCTTCTCTTTGGACAGGGGTCTTGTTTTCACACATTCAGCGGATTCTCCATTCCCTTGGTTAGGTTTTTTTTAATCTGACATTTACAGATTTTTTGTGAATTACATGTATTTCCACAGTGGACTGTCAATTTCAAGGAATGCCCATTCAAATAAGCACTCTCTTATAAGAGTCTGATAGCCCAGTACTCTACAAGGTTTACATATGGAAACTTTGGAATACTAACTAGTCACAATTTTAAAATTAAAGTCTGCTTTTTAGGTGCTGAACCAGAGATATCCCAACTAGGCTCATGAACTCTACGAAAACCTAAGAGCTCCAGAGAGGCTAGACTTTCTTTTCAATGGAGTAGTAAAAACAAAATTAAAAAATTATTTGAAAAAAAAACACCTCACATATACACACTGCTCAAGTCTGTTAGAAAGCATGTTGTCTAGTGTATTAGAGGCAGGAAGGAGGGGCAGAGGATAAGTCAGCAAAGACTTTAAAAATACATGAGTGCTACATTTTTGGGAAAGCTCTGTACAAGCTTTGACTGATGCATTGTACATCTCTTCCTCAAACATTCCATCACAATTTACTACGTAATCGCACATATGGCAGTGCCATCATATGGGGCAATGAAGCTGTGCAACAGAGTCTTTCGTCGAATACATACTATATAAATGGGTTTCAATATGTACCCATCGATTCACATGCACAGGCAGAATAACAGTCGGTGTGCAAGTAACTTAATACATTTTGAAAATATTGTAAGCAACACAATTACAAGTTGAAGTTGATAAAATTAGTTCATAAGACCAAAATACACTGCATCTATAAAGGGTTGACAGACAGATCTGGATGACCTACAGCTCTAATTCATGTAGCGCCAACTTTATGTATGGTTGAGGATTACCTTGAGGAGGTACTTGTCCACAATCTCCAGGCCGCAGCTGCTGCACACGCTCTTGCCCCTGGACCCAGAGTGTGGAGGGGAAGCAGGCGAGAGCGGCACCGAGGAAGAGCTGGAGTCTTCATCCAGGGGCACACAGGGGCTGGTGGGCCCAGGCTGGGGGGGGACACAAAGGCCTACGTTAGTAGTGTACATGGAACAGCTCTTCTTAACCAGCACGATTCCAATAAACCGGTGAAGCAGCATCACCACAGCAAGGCCAGGCCACAGTACTGCCATGTCCAGTGTAACCAAGGCCTCCACATATGGAAAGAACAGGTGAGGCCAGCACACCCTGCGATATGTGCAAGAAACGGTCACCTCCAGAGTCCATTAAAGAAGAAAAACGGTTATTGGCTCCAAGAGATCTCTCGGTTACACCCACCTATCGTCAAGCAGATGTGGATTATGTGGTTCTACGAGTGCCTGTGGTTTGAGGTGGGTGTCTTAAATGTACCTAGGTAAATGAGTACCAAATCTAATAAAATTAAACTGAATACAAACGTGCAATATATTGTTTTTCAATTGGGGTATATATTAAGTGATGTACAAATATCGTATTACAAATGTTTTGTCTCAGTAGAGGAGTGATTAGTCAGCAAACGTGTGGAGTTTTCAACTTTTAGCTTTGATGTACTGGACTGGTTTTCCGTTTAATCCGACTGGATTTCCTTAGAAAGTGTGAGCTGGCCTGAAATTAATCCGTCGTTTTGCAAAATTAGTATTAAAAGTGGTGTTGTCTATTCTGAGTCAGGTGTGTATATAGGGCAGAGTTTGTGCTTACCGAAAAATAAAGGGCATTATAAAGAATAAATCTCATGTGTAGAAAAGTTTGCAAATAATGGGCAGGGGAATCTCGGGCGAAAAACGTTTTGCACACCCAAACTTTAATTGCTATATTTCTGTAAAGGTCAAGGACTCGATTAACAAACAGGCAGCATCTGAAGATGTATTGGCTCGCGCAGACCTGCATAGGTTGCTCTATTGTGATAGCGAGACAAGTCATGAAACCTGTTCAGACATCACACAAATCAACTCAAAAACATGCATGCGAACGACAGAAGCACAATTCGCAAGTCCCTCGCGCGCAAGCTTTCAAGTTCAAAGCACCGGGCCACAAACTGTCACCAGAATGACGCAGTTTGGGGCAGTCGCGGGTGACCAACACCCCAGGGGGGAGATGGAGGGCCATTGTATCAGAGGGAAAGGCAGCAGGTCAGGAGGAAGATTTCGAACTATTTTAATTGCCAAGTGACGAGCTGTGTGCGACACCAGCAGCCAGGAAGGGTTAACAACATTGCGTGATCGTTCTTCTCGTCGCCCACCCCCATTAGACATTTTCTGTCGACGTCACAAAAGTAACAAAGCAAAAGCTAATTTTCTCCCAGTCCACTTTCTAGGGACAGTAGGTCACCCTAGGGGATTAAAAAACTGTCAATTCAAATGTCTACACATCTCTTCGCCGTTAGCGATGTTGGCTACTACTGGCCGAAAACAGCACGTGGGGACGAAGCATTGGATGGTGTCCCGAGTACACTGCGAGAATGTGAAGTTCAGACGAAGGGTGTTTATCTGTTCTGCTGGGTGGAGACAAGGCAGGCATGTGTGTAGAAGTAGTGTTAACCGTCAGGTGTAGGGCGGCCGGGTAGGTAGTGCAGTAACGAGCTTGCAGGGTGTGTGGAAGGAACTAAACTCGTGCCCTCTGCAAAGCCCGCAGAGCATGGCGCCCTGCCGGAGGGCGCAGAGGGCCCGGGTTATGGTGTGTGGCGCAGAGAGCCCCCGACGCAGCCGCCGCGGCGAGGGCAGTGAAGGCTGGACACACGGACACTCACCAGGCCCTCCGGCGCCGGCCCCTTCCTGCTCCTGCCCGCGGACGCCGGCCTGCTGCACTCCTCCGCCATGAGCACCTTGAACTGGGACAGAGAGAGGGTTAGACAGGGGGACAGGGGGCTGCCTCCTACCGGGTCCCACTACCCCCACCCCCGGTGACCTCCCGTCCCGCGGGTCCGACCTGACCACCCTGGACGGTTTCGGGGGCAGACTGGCGACTCTCCTCCCGTCTCCTAACTCACCACAAGTGCCCCGGCTGCTGCCACCTCTACCCCTCGGATGAACCCTTCCCTTAGTGGGAGCCCTAAACGTTGAACTGAGGGACCCGGAGAAGGGGCCCCGGGCACTGGGCGTCTTGTCTCGGAGGAGGCGCGTGCGCGGGGGTCGATGCGAGGGACGTTCCTCACTGCCCGGCTGCAGGTGGGGGTGGGACCACCGCGCCTCCTGCAGGCACGGGGCAGAGAGGCCTTCTGGGCGCACCGGATCCCATCTCAGGAAGGACTTGGTCGCCCGCACTACTTTTTTAATTTTTTATTTTTTTAACTGCAGTACTTTTTCGTGTTGTATTATTAGTGCAGAAAAAGTATCAACATGCTAACAGTAGAGCAGCACGCATACCGGTCAGGAATAGCTTTATGACTTAACCTACAGCTTCGGCCTGTCTCCCTCTTTTCTAATGCAAGCCCCTCAAAACCGAGAGGGCTCATAATACAGTACTCTCTCAAGAGCACCCCTTGCACTTTAAAGTAGTATTATCAACTATGCCACTAACCCCCAGCGCTTTTAGTTTGCAGTGTTTTGGGATAAAATATATATTTTTTAAAGCATGTCCCATGTGTGAGCTCCATGAGAGCGTCTGAAGGCAACCAGAACTACAACTCCCACAATGCAACAAACGATTTGGAGCATTGTGTCCTCCTGGTTACAATAGCTAAAGACTCAAAACCCTGCGAACTTACCCCCCCATTTTCTTTGAAGGCTCCTCACCGCCCCATCCACTCAGCACCTCGCCGCTCTTTGAAGGACTCCCCACTTTTTGTAAAGGGCCTTCATCACCCCAACAGCCTGCCACCCCCAATATACCCACCATTTCTAAATGACCACCAACTACCCTTTCTGTCAGAGCTCCTCTACTCCTACTTTCCTCTAATGGTCCTTTCTCAACCCCCCAAACCCCCCTATTTTCCCGAGGGGCGGTCCCCATCTCTGCCCCGCCCCTCCCGATCCGTGTCCACCTCAGAGGGCGCCGCTCGCAGGTTCGGCTCTAATCGCCCCAATTAGCGCCAGCCGCGCTTTATGAGCTGCGCGCGGGCCCGGGGGCGGGGCCTTTAATCGGATACTTGAAAGTTAATTGCGTCCGCACAGCAGGCGCGGCGGCTCGCGCCGGGGCCCGGGACTGAAAAGCTGCAGATTGAACCCGGCCCGCCCGGCCCAATTAGAGCCGCAGGTGATGCACGCGCGCGCCTTTCAGCCCTAAACGGCCACTTGTGGCTCAATAAAAGTCAACGTCCTGCCCATCACAAAGGCGGGCAGAGAATGGAAGCTATCCCATCTGCATTTAATGGGTGGCATTACAGTAAATGCGTGCTCTTGGATGCCCGGGCAGCATTTTAGAGCCAGGCTGGGAGTGTGCAGCTCGGGCACACACCACCGGTTGCAGCGCGAGGACACGCTGAGGAGAGTTTAAATGAGTCTGGCTTAAGAACCGAGACATTTAACCCTGGCCCGTTATCCATACCATTAGCGACATTTCATTATTCGCCAATGTGTGCTGGAAAGTGACAGCCCAATTTGGTGGTGCAGTTTTTTTCCTTCTAGGTAAATGTCTTATTTCCGTTTAGATTTTGGACTGTTTAGGCCTTTCTAAAAGCTTTGTTTTCTCTACGCATGCCTTAATTTCAGAGCAGAATGAAAATCACACACACTTATCTGCAAGAGAGGAAGAAAGCGGTTGCCTAGCGTCAGCTAGTGTAAACCGACTCTAGGCACTAATGTACTGCCATGCCCGGTCAGGTGAGCCGAGGAAGGACAGTGGACAGCCTCCCCAAATCACCCAGTCACTCTCTGAAAGTTGTTATCTATCACCGAATGTGACAAACACTTGCTCCCTAAGGGACCCAAGTACACAAAAAAGGACATACGACTGTGCAAGGGATTAGGGAGCATAGCATGTGTGGAGAAGAATGAATTTAGAAAGTAAAAAGCATGGCATCATGTAAGTGAAGGGAATGACGCTAGAGCATGTGAGGAAGTAAATAGCCTGCCCTCGCACGTGAGGTAGCCGAGAGCCTGGCATTGTGAAGGGGATTGGCGCAGGGTGCATGGGGGAGTAAAGAGCCTGGGGCCTCATTTATGAAAAGTGACGCATCGCTGCGTGAAAACAGCGATGCGTCACTTTTCATTGCGCCCTCCTTGCGACACCAATGATGCGTCATATTTGCAGTATGACGCATCATGTCGCAAGGAGTTACAGATACGTCAGAAATACTGACGTATCTGTAGGCGCAAAAGTGACGCATTGCTGGAGTGTGTCACAAAAGTGACAACTCCAGCAATGTGTCCTTTCACATGGGGGAAGCCCCACATGAAAGGGCCTACGTCAGTCTTACGCCTGCTGTGAGGCAGGCGTAAGAAATTGACGCATTTGAGTCCTAGAAGTGGTGCAGTGAAATCTCAGAATTCCCTGCGTCACTTCCATGACCCTTTCTTGCGTCAATACGCCCCCCTTGCATACATTATACCTGGCGCAGGTATAATGTGGAGCAGGGGCTTACAAAGTGACCTATCTACCTAGATGCGTCACTTTGCAAATATGGCGCAACAAGGTGCATTTTTTACGCCACTGGTGCGTCACAAAAAGTGACACACCGGCGGCGTAAAAGTGATGCACAGCCTCATAAATGAGGCCCTTGGTATCATGTATGTGAAGGGAATTGAGTCCGTGCATTGAAGAAGAGGGAGCCCAGCATCGTGCATGTGAAGCGAATAGAGAGCGGGAATAGAGAGCCTGGCAACATGTATGTGAAGGGGGTGGACACAGGGCGAGTGAGGGAGTAGACAGCCTTCCATCCTCTAAGTGAAGGACAAAGCCTGGCATCATGTATGTGAAGGGGGTGGACACGGTGCGTGAGGGAGTAAAGATCCTGGCATCCTTTAAGTGAAGGAATGAAACACATGGGAGTAGAGAGCCTGGCAACAAGTATGTGAAGGGGTGGACACAGAGGTGCGTGAGTAGAGAGCCTGGCAACAAGTATGTGAAGGGGTGGACACAGAGGTGCGCGAGTAGATAGCTATGCATCCTGTACGTGGCGGAAATTTAACACAGGGAGTAGCGAGCCTGGTATTACGCATGTGAATGAAATGGACACTGGTGCGTGAGGGAGTAGAGAGCTAGGTGCGTGTGAGGCAGATTAACCCAGAGGCATCAAATGGAGCCAAGAAGAGCTGAAAATGGAGCCACAGAGAGCTGTACATAATAGAAGTGAAGAACCGGTGGAACTCGAGCCTGGTTTGACTCAGCCCGGTCTTCTAGAGCCAAAAACAACCCTCTAAGACCCAGTCGAATCCTTTCCACTATCACGTTTCACTGATTTTGTCCCGGTTTCGAGGCGCTACCTTTCGGAGAGTCGAACAGGGACTTCTCCAGTACGGGGAGGGGCGGGGGGAGAAAGACGGGGCTGAGGAAGGGGACTGTGGTTAGGAAAGGCAGGGCAGGGAGGCCTGGAGCTGCCAGCCTCAGCCGGACATGTGGGGGAGGGGGGTGAGTGGGGGCTGACACAGGAGTGGTGAGACCTGGGAGAGGAAAGAGGGCCCAGAGTTGGAGTGAAGCTGTCTTTCTGGTTGAAAGGCAGTTGGCGTTTGAGTTAAGTCATAAGTGTGACTGTCCACACCACCAGTCTTAGAGCTGAAAATGTCCCCAGGTCCATACGAGTCTATTTAGTCCAGTCACGTTTTTCCTTAGCATTCTGGTACCGTAGTTTTGGTTATAAGACTACAAGTGCAAAAAGAACAATTGATGGACAGAATGCAGAACAATGTCACACATTCACCCCAGTACAGAGATCTGGGCCTAAATCCAACATGTTTTTACCCGCCATTCCAGTTTGGACCCAGCCATATGCAAATCAGTCTTTACCCTGCACCCAATGGGAACAGTCCAGCCCCAACTGCCAAGCCAGGTCCTCCCTGGACTGGAAACAAGCATCCTAGGACCGGTTTCGGGTTTCAGCCCTCATCAGCAAGGATAGCTTGACTCCAGTGGCATGGAGAGCACAGGACCCACAGAGCACAGGACCCACAACTGGGCATATCACTCTTACTCAGGGTGACAAATGCAGAAAGAACAATTGATGGACAGAGTGCAGAACAATGTCATACATTCACCCCAGGTTCACCCCAGTATAGACTACAAGTCCCAGAATTCTATGTAAAATCCGGGCCTAACTAGTCACACATAAAAGTGGGAAACTTGGCAGCTATGCAGGCTCCCAGGGCCCTCTGTGTCACAACATCCTTACCAAACAGTGGGTCAGTCCATAATCATTTTTGTTGCAGGTTTGGCTTGTGTTTTGGTTCTTCGAGGCATCCATCCCCCCTAACTCGGCTCTTTTCATAAATTCTACTACACACCGGGCAGACTTTAAATATTTTAATTAATTTATTTTGTGAAGGTTCATGAATGTTGAACAGAAATACAAACAGAGTGATACAGTGTAGTCTTTGCAATCACTTTGACAAACATGAATATATATTTTACTCTCCAATTTGCATATTTTACTAGGAAAATCAAAATATTTCGGTAGGTTGTTCCAATACTTCTTAATATTTGCCGCTGGTTCTGGGGCAGCAGCTGCACAGCCGGCTTGCCATGCTGGATTTTGTGTAATCCTGATCGAGTGCTGGGTGTCGCACCCGATACATTTCTAGCCATGCAATGGCACAATAGAAAGGGGTTGGTAATTATTGTACCCGGAAGCGGAGCCTTAGAGAGTGGCGCTACAGAGGGGTCAAAGCTAAATAATATTAGAGATGTTTACTCACTCTGCCTTATAGGACTTAAGAGTGCCCTGCAGCGCTCTGAACTCATAAAATGAGACACCAGCGCTTTACACGCACGCAAACGGTATTTATGCGCGTTTCGCAAACATTACTCACATCAGTGGTTTGAGTGGGCACGCACCAGACCAGAAAATGCTATAAAACAGGCCCACATCATGTCTGCACGCGTTTCAGCATAAGATCGTGTGCGAATGACCCAGGAAGTTGAGCATATGTATATATATATATATATATATATATATATATATATATATATATATACATACATACATACATACATACACACACACACACATATATACACACATACATATATATATACACACACACAAATTATATACTCGCAAGTAGTGTAGTTGCGCGCCATCTACCTGTCTGTAAAACATTCAACGTGCTATAAAATGCTCAGAAGCGAATTTTAAAGTTGTTGCAGGAAGAACTATTTAAACAAGTTATTAAATAATAAACAGTCAGACCAGCGCTTGCAATATTTGTCAAATGTCTCCTTAGAAAATGCACGCTTTTTAAATTAAAATAAGGTGTTCCCACAAACAATTTTTACAAGACCAATTTACCTCATTTAAAAAATAAAAACTATTTTGTAACGAGTTTTAAGAATCAAGCGTATTCCCGGTGTCGTTTATTCGCCCTATATTGAGATAATTACCTCACTCCCCTAACTACATGTAAGGGGAGATGCATATGGGGGGGGGGGGGTACCTGGCACCTTTTCAAACATGACATACACTATTGAAACTCATCTAGTGTCGGCGATAATGTATTGTGTGTCATTTATACTCTGCCACACGAGAACGTATTGTATACAAGTCTACGCAAACAGGCTAAGCGCAATATAAACAAAATCAAAAAAATCAAAGAAACGCCCAAATCGGGCTACGCGTAAAAAAAATCTTACGAGTATACATATTAAGATAAGTGGCATAGTTTAATACAATGTTTTGAGTGTCTTAAATGCGAGCGTTGGCCCTTGGGTGGCTGACTATATTGCTAAAGTTCCCCGTTTGTTTTGAATGTCCCAGGGCATGCCCGCAGCACGGGGTGGCCTCTTCTGCCTCCCGCATCCCTCCTTGGGGCGGGGGCGCAGCCCTTACCTTGTCCATGGGGGCCGGCAGCGCGGGGACGTCCTTCTCCAGCTTACACGCAAACATCTGCTCGCTCTTCCAATACATGGCCCTGGAGGGCGGCTCAGCGCATGCCAAGCAGGGGCTCCGGGCGCGGGCACAGGAGCGGCCCCGGGGTATGGCCACCAGGGTTCAGGTGTGGCGGTCAACAGAAGTCCGCTCTGGGGGGCATCCGAGCTCAGCTGGGTGTAGACTGCACCGGCGCCCAGCTCTGGACGGGGGGCACCAGTGGCAGCTTTGTGGAGAGCAAGGCGGAGAGAGCTCTGTGGGCACCGGAGCCCTCTTTCCAGAAGCGCCGGGGCTCCGAGCCGGTGGCACCCGTGCAGCTCTGTGCAGTGGCAGTTCTTGGAGGCACTTGCTGGGTTCTGTTCGCGGGCACTCCAAGAGCACGAAAGGCGCCCGAGCCCTCTCTCTGCACAAGAGGCACCCTGGAGCAGCTCGGATTCCTTGGCTACTTTTGAAGGGTACCTGTGAGTCTTGTGCAGTTAGAACCCCGGGCAGCAGAGAGGGGCAGTGTCCTTTGTGCCAGAGGGACCAGCGGGCAGCTTTGGCACCGAGGCGCAGGGTTGCTGGGGCGGTTCTTCGGCTCCAGTCAAACTGCTACCAGCGCTTGCAGAAAAAAGTTTAAACGTGGGTGGAACCTCTGCGGGGAAGAAAAACGTTCCACGGCTTCCTGTCCGCCCCTTCTGGTGTAAACACGCCCATGCCTCTGTCCAGATCTGGCTCTATCTTCGCTGCGTAAAGTCCTGTCAAAAAGACGAGGTAACGCATGCGCCATCCTGCCAGCCGGCGCCACCGTGCTGAAGTCTGAAGCTCAGACTCCACCCCAAGAAGGGGTGCACGGCTCTAGCAGAACAGGAGAGACCCCACACCAAGAACCTGAAAAAGAGCCACCCCCCGGGGGCAGAGCCGGCTGCGGAGAAGACAGTCACTGCCTCGTCCCTAACAAAATCTGGAGGGCCCATCTTCAAACTTTCCTTAGGTGGATGAAAAGACATTTGAGACTCTCGCGAGCCAGATCTAAAATAAAAGTTAGAATCAATTAAACCAAAACTCTTCCCTAGTACAGCCAAAAGCTAGTAGCTGCGCGCAGGACCTCGTAACCTCTCCGAGCTCTAGTGAGTAACGTCCATTCTCCACTGGCAAATGATTCTAAGCCAAGAAGCCGGACGAACCTGCAAACATTTATAATAACTTTCGAAAGCCCCCACTGCATCAGGTGGGCAGATTGCTCACAGCCCCAGACAGGTGAGGGGAAGCACATGTGAGGGAAAGACGCCCAGGACCAGCTGTCCAGGAGGCCCGGGGTCTCTGAAGCCAGAGATGAAGCAGAGACCCCTTGTCTCAGGTGAAGGGGGCAGGCAACTCTCCCTCAGGTGAGGATACACATACACACCCTGCACCAGGTGAAGAGAAGGCACGCAAACCCTGTTAGGCAGGTGAGAAGCAGTCAGGGCTAACTCGACTGCAGGCGCTCTTAATGACATTTGTGCGCGTTCCTTTTTCTTCACCTGTCTCTTTTTTTTTCCTCATTTCAGTTCCCCTTTATTTTCGATGTACCTTGTTACGCGCGGATCAAATGCAGCAAGATGGCAGCCGATCGGGCCCGAAGTTGCTGCTGTCGCGGCCCAGCTGTGAGGACACCCAGGACAGCTCGCTCGGTGCCGAGGTAAGGGGTTAGACCGGCGGCCACAGCTCACTGACGGGCTGGGAGCGGCGCTAGACTGGGCACAGCGTGGACTGCTGGGCCACAGCCGCAGTGCAGTGCGCGTAACGTGGAGGCGGCTTCCACTCGACCCGCTCCCAAATCGGCAGAAGTGAGTCTTAACTATTCCCCCAGCCTGGGTCGCATTCGTTTAATACGATGGCAGGCCTGTATAAATAAAACTGGCATTCTTTAAACAAATTAACTTTCCAACCTACGCCGCAGTAGAATAAATACTGTTCAATACACTACAGACCGTGTAGTCCGCTGACACACCGGTCGTTGTGTATTTACGCGTCTTTTGTCGTACGCTGTGCCACGAGCAAAACACGCACCGGGATGTTAACGAAGAAGTATTCCAGGTCTTCTCTGGGAAATCGCTGAGATCCGTTGTTAGCGCAAGTTATGGAGATATCTCGAGTTGTCTGTAAAATTATTACATTAAAATGGTCAGGCTCGGTTTTGCTCAAAACGCGGCGACTTTGAATCAGGTTCGAGTCTGGCTTTAGGCTTAACCGCCCTCTGATTCGGGGCAAATCACTTAATCTCCCCTAGTCTAAAAAAATCGAACTTGTCAGTGTGTAATCTTGTAAAGCGCTCTGATACCTTCCTGTCGAATTCGCGATATATAATATCTATCTATCTATCTATCTATATATATATATATATATATATGTATATATATATATATATATATATATATTCAGAACTATATTTACATTTTATTTTACGCATTTGTTTTTTTTTCACTCGTATATCACTAGTAAAATAGGACATAGGAATACGAGTGGAAAAAAACAAATGCGTAAAATAAAATTTAAATATAGTTCTTAATAGTTATTAATTTATGACGGCGCTTGTCAGGCACCTACTGGCGAAATATGTGCATTTGCCCACATCAAGCCTGTTTTGTGTGGCGACTATGCAGGTCGGGATGGGCAAACGAAGTACTGTAATGGAGGAAAGACATGCATGCGTTAAAGTCCACTAAATAAAACACAAATTCCCTGGGCGCCGGATGTAGTTTACCACTCGAAAGCAAAGTAAGTAACTGTTGGAAGTGAAAGGTAAAAGCGGGGTTTCGACCTGTCAGTTTTATTTCTGCTAAGGTCGGAGAGTTGAGACAGACATAGGTTTTAAAAGGAAGCGATGAATGAATTACAATTTCGGGGACACAACCCCCAGAGACGAAGTGGTGTTTTAGGCGTGTGTGGGTTTGCAACTGCACACGAGTTGTGCGTGTTTAGATTCGTATTCGAGGAGCGCACTCAGCCCTGAGGTTGAGCACAGGCCTCTGCTCCAAGAAATGTGTGTGCCCCAACCAGTGGCAACTTTTGATGAACCGCTCAAACCTTGCCCTCACCACCAAAATCCAGAAAAGGAACACGCGCACGATTTGTCCACCCTGTAGCTAGCTATTCGGTGTTGCAAATATGTGTAAACGTAACACCGGACACCCCCCCCCCGCCCCTAAATACAATTTAGAATTTGTATTCTACACCGATTAAAAAAACGCGACCTTTGCACATATCCACAGAGACGAGTTCACATCGCTGGCTATCTGTACAGAAGGGCGAAGTTAGCTCGGTTGGCTACTGTGCCTGCATCAGATCTCGGGTCCTGAGCTGCACGAAATACATTCGTCCTCTTTGGCTCCCTCCCCTCCCCCTGTGTCGGTGTCGACACCAGCATGTTTTAATCAAAATACCAGCCAACTGGTCGGTAGCGAATGGAAAACGAATATACTATGGACATTTTCAATAATTTTCAAGAAATCAGAAATCACTTACTGAAGCGCGCCACTAAAGATCACGTGCGCACCCCAAGGCACCAGCAGACATGAGGGATGCTGGGAATGGCGCTTGTAGGACAGCCCCTGTCACCCCCTGTATACAAGGCCGGCGACCAGCACAAGCCACGTTTATACTAACCAACTACCTATAGGTGAAACACCGACCCCTCATTACGCAATAACTCAAAAGCCAGAGCTCTGTGACAGATTATTGTCCAAGGGATAACACTTGACTTCATTCACACAACAGCTCCCCATTTTCTCAAGACTTCGCATCCTGTATTTACTAATGCAAGATTTTTCGTTTTTTTCCAATCTATAGACTGTTTATGTAACCGTGAACGCGGTCTCTGGTGATCTTTATATGAAAGACTATTGACGATCGGCAGTTGTCACAAGACCGTCTTATATTAAGCAAACATCTATAGGGCGAAGATGAGACATAACGGCAAGAGCGGTCGTCGACCTATGAACTGGGGAACCTGGTTCGAATCTCGCCAGGGACGCTCAACATCCTGTGATTCTGGGCAGATCACTTAATCTCCTTGGGTCTAACATAATGAATGTGTCGTCTGTACCGCAACTGGTGCTCATGTTATGTAAACCACTCTGATACCTTCAGGTCGAGTTCGCCCCTTAGATAAAAAAATGGGGTACATTTGAGGTACCCTCATTGTTCAGTTCCCAAACGCCTGGTCTGTATGTACCAAATGTCTGCCGGACGCACCACGCACCCCCTGACACAGCAGCTCCACGCACGCGCCGCATACTCTTGTTCAGATGCTTTGTGTATACACACTGTGCTTGAGTTGGTTCTAATTTTGTCTCTGGTGTTAATGCTGCTAAAAAAATAAACGACACTTTGTGAATTTTACGAGCGCCGTGCTTTTCCATTCGTTGGCGGGAGGAGCCGGCTGGACGCTTCTTCCACCTCCTATATTGGCTTGCTGCATGCCCTGTGCGCGCCAAACCTTTCCAAACCACTTCCTTTAGGTTCAGTATTCCCCACGTTTCCATATATTTCTTCAGATGGTCTCATTTTAAGACTCGCCTCCTATTTTAGCCACAGTGACTGTCACTTTACACAAGAGACATTCCTACCACCTATCGCACTTTTTTTTAATCCACATTTCGCTAGAATATTGTATTCATCACATTTACGCAGCAGCACCCTATAATCTCAGCGTTCACCGCCTGTACACAGAAGCATTCTATAACCACTGCATTAACCACATTTATGCAGCACACTCTACAACCCCCGCATTCACCTCCTTTACGCAGCAGTCATTTATAACTTCCGCATTTACCAGCTTTACGCAGCAGCACTCTCTAAAACCTCCAATTCACCACCTTTACACAGCAGTACTGTATAACCTCCACATTCACCAACTTTATGCAGCAGCACTCTCTATAACCCGAGATTCCACCACTTTTAGGCAGCAGTATTTTATAATCTCCGCATTCACCACCTTTATGCAGCAGCACTCTATAACCTCCTCCTTCACCACTTTCACGCAGCAGTACCTTATAACTTCCGCATTCACCACCTTTATGCAGCAGCACTCTCTAAAACCTCCAATCCACCACCTTTACTCAGCAGTACTGTATAAGCTCCGCATTCACCACCATTATGCAGCAGCACTCTATATAAATTGAGATTCCACCACTTTTAGGCAGCAGTATTTTATAATCTCCGCATTCACCACCTTTATGCAGCAGCACTCTATAACCTCCTCCTTCACCACTTTCACGCAGCAGTACCTTATAACTTCCGCATTCACCACCTTTATGCAGCAGCACTCTCTAAAACCTCCAATCCACCACCTTTACTCAGCAGTACTGTATAAGCTCCGCATTCACCACCATTATGCAGCAGCACTCTATATAAATTGAGATTCCACCACTTTTAGGCAGCAGTATTTTATAATCTCCGCATTCACCACCTTTATGCAGCAGCACTCTATAACCTCCTCCTTCACCACTTTCACGCAGTGGTACCTTATAACCTTCACATTTAGCACCTTTACCCAGCAGAACTCTAGTACTTCCTCATTCACCAGCTATATGCAGCAATACCTTATAATCTATGCAATCACCACCTTTAGGCAGCAGTGCCTTATAACTTCCGCATTCACCACCTTTAAGCAGCAGCACTCTATAACATTCACATTCACCACTTTTACGCAGCAATACCTTATAACCTCCATATTTACAATCTTTACGCAACAACTCCACATAATCTCACTGTTTCTTTCCCTTTACACAACACTGTATAAATTCACTATTCCCTTCTTTAAATGGCAATGCTCTGTATAACCTTCAAAGTCGCCACTTTTACGCAGCAGTGCTCTCTATAATCTTAGAGTCCACTCTCTTCTTCAGCAGCAGCACTCTATGACCTGCACATTAACCACCTTTATGCAGCAGCAGTCACAACCTCTGCATTCACCACCTTTACGCAGCAGCACTCTATAACCTCCACATTGACCACCTTTACGCAGCAGCACTCTATAACCTCCGCATTCACCAATTTTACGCAGCAGCTCTATGTATCCTCCACATTCATCACCTTTACGCAGCAGCACTCACAACCTACACATTCACCACCTTTATGCAGCAGAACTCACAACCTCCGCAGTCACCACCTTTAAGCAGCAGCACTTTATAACCTCGACATTCACCACCTTTACGCAACGGCACTTATAACCTCCGCATTCACCTTTATGCAGCAGCACTTTATAACCTCCACATTCACCACCTTTACGCAATATCACTTATAACCTCCGCATTCACCTTTATGCAGTAGCGCTTTATAACCTCCGCATTCACCACCTTTACGCAACCGCGCTTATAACCTCCGCATTCACCTTTATTCAGCAGCACTTCATAACCTCCGCATTCACCTTTACGCAGCAGCACTTTATAGCCTCCGCATTCACCACTTTTACGCAGCAGCACTTTTTTAACCTCCGCATTCACCACCTTTATGCAGCAGCACTCTACAACCTCTCCATTCACCACCTTTACGCAGCAGTACCTTATAATCTATGCATCCATCCACCACCTTTATGCAGCAAGCACTCTATAAACTCTGCATTTGCCACCTTTAGGCAGCAGAACCATATAATCTCTGCATTCACCACCTTTAGGCAGCAGAAGCTAATACTCTATGCATTCACCACCTTTACGCAGCATTACCTTATAATCTCCGCATTCACCACCTTTAGGCAGCAGTACCTTGTAATCTCCGCATTCCCCACCTTTACGCAGCGGTACTGTATAATATCTGCTTTTACCACCTTTAGGCAGCTACCTTGTCATTTCCGCATTCACCATCTTTAGGCAACAGTTCCTTATAATCTCTGCATTCACCACCTTTAGGCAGCAGTACCTTTATAATCTCTGCATTTACCATTTTAACGCAGAAGGAACGTATAATCTCCACATCCACCACCTTTACGCACCAATATTTTATAATCGGCATCACCCTCCCGATACTAGGGGACAATCCCCTTGGGTCAAACTCAGTACTCCTAGGCCCTCTGTCTCTTCTTTGCTGCCACCATCTTACTCTCTCCCACCTCCTGTGGTTCTTTTATTTTCCCACGCACGCTTATTTTTGTCCAGGGCTATCCTCTCTGCCTCTAGAGGTATGTAAGCTAACTGGGCCTCACGTTCTGTCTCTCTCAGTCAGTCCTGCTTCTCCTTTGGTATATCCCCCCCACCTCTAGGCAGGGCACTGGGCATGGTATGTGTGGACAGGTGTTCAGCGTCCTCATCACTGAGGTCTAAGGAGCCTTCCTCCCCCTCTTCTTCTATCTCTGGAGCCTCCTCTGTATCAGAGGCCTAATCTGCTAGATGGGACTCTGCCCAGGCTGTAAGGGCCTTTATCAGCACTGGCTTCCTGGTAGTGGAGGGTGCTGGCAATCCCCAAGCCTTACACAAGCCCCTCAGCTCTGCTACTGTGGTATCCTTTAGTTTTGGGTGACACACAAAATCTACAGCAAACAGTGAGAACAATATATAACAAAATGAATTAGTTAATAATAGTCCAAATGAAAGATCAAAAGCAATTTTTACACCAGGTCAATTTAGAGGATTTTTAATTGCCTCACTTCAATACTGAATGTTATAAAACACAAGTTCAGGATCCAACTACAGCGCGCCAAATGTAGGAAGGTGGTTTATTAGTAGATGCTGGTAGTTACCTACAGCTAGTAATAATACCACAATCACTAATAAGGTCCAGTCAAGTCTCAATAAATAAATCCTTGCACAACCCATGGTAGTTTGACAGATGAGCAGTCAGGCTTAATTTAGGAGACAGGTGTGTGAAGCATTTAATATCACCCAAACATTAAATATGTAAACATACAACTCAATAAAACCCAACACTAGTTTATAATAATAGAGAATATTTGTATTTTTAAAAGGACAAAAACAACAAAACTCCAATGTAGGCAACTGGAGATATGAATTTTTAAAGATTGAATTGCAGTATAGCACCTAATAGCAGAATGCATCAACCATGGCTATCTGGTCACGCTGCACCGGGTCAAATCTGAAAGTTCAAGCTGACTACGATGGAGCACGGGTAGTAAGCATGAGCGCAAAATCCGTTACGCTCGCGGATTTTGCGAATTTTCGGTAAATTCGCGATCCGCGAACTCCCGCGAATTCGCAAATCCGCGAGCGGCGGATTCCGAGGGCAAAAGTTCAAGCCTTGCTGGCCTGTTGTAACTATTTTACGATGGCGCCGGCAAGCTGCCAGCGCCATCCTAAAATAGTTACTAAATTAGCTTCAACAGGAAGCACTAATAGATAAAATAAAGCAGCTGCTCGTGCATCTGCTTTATTTTATCTATTCAAGCTTCCTGTTGAAGCTAATTTAGTAACTAGTTTAGGATGGCGCTGGCAGCTTGCCGGCGCCATCGTAAAATAGTAACAACAGGCCAGGCAGGTGTGCCTTCTTCCCAAATATACCATCGAAAATCAGCTGTGATGCTGGACAGAGGCCTTTGCATCCTTGACTTTCACGAGCGCAATCCTCATGCTGTTCCTGTGGCCAGAAGCTTCTGTATCTTCATCTGCTGCTCTGATCGGTCTCTGACCTTTTATACACACAAGAGGCATGTGCACTGGCATGGAAGCCCCGCACGTTTGGCCCCGCTCACACACTCACGGTGGGCTCCGTCTTCCCGCCATTTACCCACTATGATGGACAGCTCACTCAAGGGACCCCTGCGCCCTTCGGCGCGATTGCATAGTGACACACACCTGGTCGCTGTAGACAACTCTCTGGCACTTTAGGCAGCTGTAGTGTAGTAAAAGCACTATACATTTACCCAACGAGGTATGGCACAAAACGGTGGCGTCTTCTTGAATAAATATGAAGGGCAGGGTTCATTCTGGCACGATGGTCCTGGCACAAAAATTAAACCTCAACCGGAAGCACTTACAGATATCTATTAAGCATGTGCCCTAGTTGAAGCTTAAATTCAGTGACTCATTCATCGGCCCAAAAAACAATCGTGAGCGTTGTCAAGGCTGAGCAGGTGTGCCTTCTTCCCAAATATACCATCGAAAATCAGCTGTGATGCTGGACAGAGGCCTTTGCATCCAATGACTTTCACGAGCGCAATCCTCGTGCTGTTCCTGTGGCCAGGAGCTTCTCTATCTTCATCTGCTGCTCTGATCGGTCTCTGACCTTTAATACACACAAGATGCATGTGCACTCGCATGGAAGCCCCGCCCCAAATCCGCCGATACGCAAATCCGCAAAATCCGCGGATTTTGCGGATCCACGATCCGTGAATCCGCAAATCCGCGAATCGTGGATCCGCAAAATCCACCCATGCTTAACGGGTAGGATACAGTCCTAGGTAAGTCCCGCTGAAGTTTTACCTTCTCAAGAATTGTACAAAGAGTCCCTTTCACAGGAAAGACAGTAGCTGGGAGCAAGGAGAGCGTCGCTGTTTGTTGTCAGCGGCGGGCAAAGAGCCACCTGGCTTTCCAGATGGGCTGGAGCCTCGCAGTCTCAAGTGACTATACTTGCTGCACGAAGAGACAAACTTGCACTCGCTTGTGCTGATCCTTTGTGCGAGCGGCATGTTTCTGGAGTGAATAAGCATGTTGGCGAAGAGCCCGAAAGCTTGAATTTAACAACTCCGAAAGCAATCCAAGGGCCGACGATCTGAGAGGCGCCTCTTGGAGATCAGCAACGTGTTGCAGACTGGTCCAGAAGCCATAGTTTTGTTGGTTCTTTGTTCCTTTGGGGGAGATCAGTGTAATCTAGCACTGGCCAAGAATTCCAAAGCTTTGGATTGCCACTTGGGGGCTAGGACTCAATCTTCCACAATGCTCCTGTACCGTCTACAAAAATCTAGATGTAGCTTTTCAGCAGGAGTAGTCCTATCTTTGGGCATTTTTCTACCTGTTGCTGCTCAGGGAGTCCACTCCTCATCCTTTAAGACAGGTAAAGTCCTTTCTTGTGTGGAGGCTTGAGGATGCAGCAGGTGCAGTCGTTCGGAGTGCAAGTCATCTGTGGTGCAGTCTATGGGTCCAGCAGGGCTGTCCTTCTACTCAAGATGTTTCATGTAGGGATCTGAGGGCCTCTTGCAGACCCCCCATGTTTATTCCCCATTTTAGGCTGGCAAGAGGGGGAACACCCCAACCAATGGGGTTCTGGTTGCTACCCTCTTCTATGACCACTTCCTGGAAGTGTGGCTTATTTTTGACCCAGAATGCACAGCTGTCCAACAATTAAAATGTAGACATTCTCTCCTTGGATTGCTGGTCTTGCTAACCCACCCTCAGGTGTGGCTAACATTTCCCTAGACTCTCCTTCCAGCTCCACTCTTATTCTAATTACGGGGACATCCATCTGCCACGGGATCATGGAAGTGAGGGCTGGCTTGTGTCCTGTGACATCTGTGCTTCTATCTTTTGAAGTCTAGTTTATCTCCCCAGCTCCATTCCTGTCCCTGGCTTCTCCAGGAAGCAAGTCTGCTACCAAATGGCTGTATTGTTTAAGCCATGAAACACAAATAGGCCCCTGGGTCTGGTGGAAGATAGTAGAAGAGTGAAGGAGTCTCCCTTTTATAGGACATTTTTCCTCACCCACCCAAAGGTGGCATGCTTCAGCCCTGGGTAGCCTCCCTGCAATGTGAGCCTGGTCACAAAATGGGCTTAAACACCCTCTCTGAGATGGAGGAGCTCAGGGATGTTTTAAGTGTAGAATTGGACGTATACTAAAACCTATAGATGAGCAGGGTGTGGTGAAGGGTGAGAAGTGGTTTGCGTAAAGTGTGTGTGAGCTAAAACTAACTCCAAGGACACAGAAATCTTTACTGGGGCATTCCAGGATCCGGATTAAGAGCAAAACCTATGACAGGAGTGGATTAAACCAGTCATTGTACTGTGATGGTCGACATGTTTCAGTCTCATTCCTTCCATAAAGGTGTAGTGGCTTTCTCCGGGACCAGTAGTGCGAAGTATGTAATCTAGTGCATTGCATGGACCTACACATGCATAAAAAGGTATACTGGAAAAGTGGTTGGGGAGCCCGCCACTCAGAGTCCCACTGGTAAGTGAGTTACCTGAAAGAAATAACGTTGTTAAAGAACCACTCAAAAATTCATGCACTACACTCACTCCAAACATCAATTATTTTTGAGGGAATGTGATGTATACTGTATATCTTTATACTAGATGGGCACTATCAATAATCCACTGCAACTGATCAGTGACAACATTGATCTTGTGAATAATTGGAGAGCTTACCAGCAGTCAGGTAATCACAGACACCTTAACCTCGGCGCGAACTCAAGGGGGTGTCTAAGTCCTGTAAGGAGAAATGTAGGCGGAGAAGCAGTAGTAGGTAAAATGGCTACTAGACCAAACAAGCATTGGAAATGCAATAGGTCTCGCATTAGGAAAGTTTGAGCTATTGGTCTTAGAAATGACTTTTTTTTAATTTATGTGTTGTTTTTTAAAATAGCTAAATTAATAGCTTTGTCATTTACAATGCCAATAGTTATAACTTTCGCAAATGTGACACCTATAGCATTTGTAATGCAACATGTTTTGTATTTACGTAACTTAGATGTATTTATATTACAAATAACAATGGCTTTTAATTTTTTAAAATAATTAATACTTAAATAATTTATTTAACTTGTAATGTCAATAGCTTAAACTTTTGTAAATAACTTTTGTGAAGATTATGTTCAGTGTTTTTTATTGTGACGAAAATCCAAGAACAGAAGTGAAATATTAACATATTTTTGTGATTTGTAATAAAGCTTGAAACATTGAAAGTACATATTTGAACCAGTGATGCTGTGGTGGTGCTGAGTGTTGCTGTTGTTGCGCTGAGTGTTGCTGTTGTTGCGCTGAGTGTTGCTGTGGTTGCGCTGAGTGTTGCTGTGGTTGCGCTGAGTGTTGCTGTGGTTGCGCTGAGTGTTGCTGTGGTTGCGCTGAGTGTTGCTGTGGTTGCGCTGAGTGTTGCTGTGGTTGCGCTGAGTGTTGCTGTGGTTGCGCTGAGTGTTGCTGTGGTTGCGCTGAGTGTTGCTGTGGTTGCGCTGAGTGTTGCTGTGGTTGCGCTGAGTGTTGCTGTGGTTGCGCTGAGTGTTGCTGTGGTTGCGCTGAGTGTTGCTGTGGTTGCGCTGAGTGTTGCTGTGGTTGCGCTGAGTGTTGCTGTGGTTGCGCTGAGTGTTGCTGTGGTTGCGCTGAGTGTTGCTGTGGTTGCGCTGAGTGTTGCTGTGGTTGCGCTGAGTGTTGCTGTGGTTGCGCTGAGTGATGCTGTGGTTGCGCTGAGTGATGCTGTGGTTGCGCTGAGTGATGCTGTGGTTGCGCTGAGTGATGCTGTGGTTGCGCTGAGTGATGCTGTGGTTGCGCTGAGTGATGCTGTGGTTGCGCTGAGTGATGCTGTGGTGGCGCTGAGTGATGCTGTGGTGGCGCTGAGTGATGCTGTGGTGGCGCTGAGTGATGCTGTGGTGGCGCTGAGTGATGCTGTGGTGGCGCTGAGCGATGCTGTGGTGGCGCTGAGCGATGCTGTGGTGGCGCTGAGCGATGCTGTGGTGGCGCTGAGCGATGCTGTGGTGGCGCTGAGCGATGCTGTGGTGGCGCTGAGCGATGCTGTGGTGGCGCTGAGCGATAATGTGGTGGTGCTGAGCGAGGCTGTGGTGATGCTGAGTGGTGCTGTGGTGATGCTGTGGTGATGCTGAGTGGTGCTGGTTTGAATTCTAACTTTGCTGGCTTACTTACAAGGGTATCATCATTAACAACCTACCTGTGAGAGCTACGAACCATCCATGGCAAATAGAGGCCTTGGAAGTCTTAACTCTCGAAATTGAGGCCTCCATGTACAGAACATCCCTCACTGAGAAATTAACCGTCACCAGGGCTGCAGTTTCTGCGGGATTATGTGTAGTTTAATATAGCATATACATGTAAGGGGCAAGGGTTTGCACTAAATGCCCCAGAGTGTACCCATGTACTTCAAATGATGCCTCCTGTCATCCGTGAAATGCAACACCATGGAGTCTTTGCAATGCTCATTGACACAATGCAACTTTACAATACATGGGTCAATAGCCGATTAAATAGATGTCCTGGGAGCTGGCCCTTTAATTCTGTAATCGGATTTAGGCAATCATCCTTTCTGATCGATGTATTTTGACTGCCGCGATTTGCTAAACGTTTCTTTAAAAAGCGGGACCCCTGCATCGCTTTGATGGAGCAGGCAGCCTTACATAGCAGAAACAAGAGAGGCAAAGTGAACGAAGGAGCAAAGCATAGAATATATCAAGCGATGCACGCTCTGAGCTGGGATAGGGGGAGGGCCATTAAAGGAAGGGGGCGGAGAGGAGCCGATGAAAGCTCGGGCTGAAACTTCAAAGGAAAGCGGACATGAAAGGAAGGGTGGGAGGGAGATTCATATGGGGGTGAGGGGGTGTGCACCTGGGTGAACTGAATGCGTTTGCCAGGAAAGGTGGGGCGCGCGCACCTAGTGTCTGCTGTAAAATGGAAGCTGGGCACAATGCACGTGGTTGTGCGCGCTTTGACCGAGCGAGAGAAAAAGGCAGTGAGAAAAAGGAAAAATATTTAACTAGCATAAAGCATCTAAAGTTCGGAGTGTAACTCTACTGCCAAACCAAACTGCATCAGACGCATGAGAGGAAAAATTTCGAGAGTTTAACTACTGCACCGAAAATCTGTGCACAACCATACTGCGACACACCTTCACTGGGTCAGCATTTATTCTTTCAAATGTAGATAGAAATTTACGTACACTATACAAGACTACCTTAAGACCAGAACATCTAACGGCGAATTCAGTACATCTAACAATTCGAGCCTTCTATAAAGTATATACGCATCCACTTATGTTCTTTCAAATAAATATTAAACCAGTGTTCGTTCTTTTGATGTGTCTAGGTGTTTAAAATACCTCTAAACAGGCAGTTCATTCGAACCGTACTGTCAATTTTTCCATCATGAATTTCTGATGAGACACTGGCATGTTACTGATGAAGACGAACACCAGAAGCCATGTCAGTGAACGCAAAGCCTGGTCAGCATGCTAGATGAAAACACCTCGCCTTAATGACCACCTTAGAACTATAAGAAACGACCGGGACGTTTTGCAAGTGCTTGCTTCAGCCTTGCCTGCCCGCAGTGCTTGCAATAGGTCACGAAAGCACGGTTTCATTCCGATAGTGTGATCGTGTTCATCCACCATGTCCTTGTCAGCAAGCAGTCTTCGCAACTCGTTATACTACGAGCTGGATGTATTCAAATTGAAAATTGCTCTCTAAGCGGGAGACAAGCAAGTACCCCTCTATAAATGCTTCCTTAAATTGTACACTCGTTATGTAAAGTGCTGCCAGTGTTAAAACCAGCACTTTATCCTATATTGGGTAGTAGTCGCCCAGACACTGAAAAGCAGATCAAACTTTTACTTTGATACTGATTCGTGCTTGAGAAAAAATGCTGACAGGGTCATTGAAAAGTGTGTGAATGCAGGACATATTGCTCAAGAGGGCAGTTTAAATTGTGTAACATAAGACAAAATGTGCCACTTAACACGCTTTTCTGTTATTTACTTTAAAACGTTGACATACAAAACAAGCTCATTGCTTATTGTATTGATTAAAGTCATCTGTAAACGAGTCCTAATACCTAATAATAAGAGAGGAAAACTGAAAGCAGAGCGCAAAGCAGAAGCCGGCTGTGAATAATTAGGGGAGGAGGGAGGAGCTGGGGAACAGATGGCTGGCTTTGATGTGCACGCAGTTTAAATTGTGTAACATAAGACAAAACGTATGCCACTTAACACGCTTTTTTGTTATTTACTTTAAAACGTTGACATACCAAAAAAGCTCATTGCTTATTGTATCGATGAAAGCCATCTGTAAACGAGTCCTAATACCTAATAACAAGAGAGGAAAACTGAAAGCAGAGCGCAAAGCAGAAGCCGGCGTGAAAGCAGAAGCCGGCCGTGAATAATTAGGGGAGGAGGGAGGAGCTGGGAAACAGATGGCTGGCTTTGATGTGCACGCGCTTTATGTCAATGCGCTTGCGCTTTATGTCAATGCGCTTGCGCATTGAGCTTGCTTTTCACGGGCACTGGATGAAATCGCCAGTTTGGTTAACCTCTGGATAAGACACTATATTCTCGCAAGCTCAATGCGCAAGCGCATTGACAGGCGAGACCTAAAAAACTGTAAACATTTGACTCCAAAAGATAATGTTTATGATAAACCTATTTGGTATGGACAGTGGATATCTCCGTGATAAGAATCTATTGCCACAGCGCTGATGTAGAATATGTTGCATCCTTTAGTATTTTCTGTTCCCTTTGTGCGGGTTCGTGTTACTCTTTGAATGGATTTCAGCATGCAGGCAAAGTGACATGCCAACATGCCCTCCTTCCTGCACTCCTAAATACCACGTTGTGATTCGCTAGCTCAGAGGACATATTGCTAACAATGCCTAACTGATAAGACTCTCATAGCGTGTTGTTAGGCCCCAATGTGGTAAAAATCACATGATTTGTACATTTTATAACTGCACTGGGGCTTACCCTATAGACAAAATATGGTGCACGGGCCAAATTATCTGACCATTATTGCCCCACCCTGGATTTGAATTCATTACGTAGTGTTCAACCTACGGGAACAATCAATTTTGTGACTGACCTATTCAAGTTTATCGTAGCGAGTTCTCAAAGCAGTTAAAATAGTTGCACATGTATAAGTAAAGTGCCCACTGCCACGTATAGCTCAACAAGAGCTGGTCCAACTACACCATGACCGTAAACAAAAATCGGTATTGCGGGCTGATATGCCCGGTGTGGACTGCCTCAGTATGAGGGTGGTGTTACGTCCACAACTAGTTATGCTTATGACAGCCAGCAGGATTATACAGCATGATTGGTGTTTGTGTAAAGGTAGTTTAACATACGGCACATGTATTACACCCGGCATCTGCCCATAGCAGAAAGATAAATGTAGCCACAAAAAAGCCACAAGAAAGCAGACTGTACTTGGAGTCCCCGCAGTTAATTTTATCTCACAAACACTTTCCGCAAACCCCTTCTCACTCTTCACCACACCATGCTCATCTGCAGGTTTTAGTATAACTATAATTCTATACTTAAAACATCCCTGATCTCCTCCCTCTCAAAGAGGTTGTTGTAGCTTGCGTTGTGACCAGGCTCATATTGCGGGGAGGTGAGGGAAACAGTCTCCTAAAAGGGACACTCCTGCACTCACCTGCTATCTTCCACCAGACCCAGGGGCCTATTTGTGTTACATGACATTGTCAAAGGAGAGTCGTCCCCTGCCGGTCCTCCTCAGGCCCTCTTTTGTGTGTCTACTGTATTATTTAAGACCCAGGCCTCTTCACAATTACTCAGGTAGCAGTTTAGCTCAGGCTGACAGAGACTGGTTTATCAGAAGCGGCTGCTACGGGGCTGTGTTAGGTAATTTCAGGATAGTAAGTTCTAAAACTACTTTCCTGCAATAGTTATAATAAATCCAACCATGGCAAGTTGTTGGATTTCTTGTAAAGTGCCAATTTAATTCCTAGAGTCCACAACAACAAATACATTTCTACCTCTTGGGTAATGATAGGCAGGATAATTTAGTATCAGAATCTATGCAACCTAAACTATTCAGTTTTTTTCCTCTCCAAATACTTTAAACTTTAATAAAACCCTGCTCATCTGGATATATTAAGTTTGGTAGAGTAGAAGGAGGCTGTTCAACAAGGATATTCGCATATATTTTACTGTTATTTAAAAAAAAAAAAGAAGAGTCTTTTTGTTGAGCAGAGACCCAGGCCTTTACCTGTCTTGTTAAACATCCAAATACTGGCTAAGTGCCTTGATAACAGCATGTAGCCTGAGTAAAAAAAATAGTCTGTCAATTTTGATTGCTCTGTTGTGCCTGATTGATCCTCAGGTCTACTGGCAACATGAAGGTTTAAAATGGAGTCATAAGCTACACTAAAATTCCTCAACAATGCCATCTTAGGAAACTTTTATACAATTAATGACAGCTCATTGGTATCTTTTGTCGCTCTGATGTCTCCACTGGTTAAGTCAGATTTTGCAGTAGCCCTGTAATGTATAAGAAAAATTACACTTCTTGACAAAAAGATTTGATGCTACTAACCCACACATCTTTCTTTCAGTTTTTCAATGAATGCTTTCATTGTAAGTAAGGAATTGCAGTTGGTGTTCGATTTAACATTCACTAAAAGGCTGAAGTAAATGATGAATAGTGTTAGCAACAGCGAGGAGTCTTAAGGGTACCTTCCAATCACACACTTTTTTGTGGATACACGGATCTAAATCTGACTGGTTGGCTACAGTGAGATGAGAAAAACAGAATCTATTTAGAGCATCACACGTTAACTCAACTCACATTTTTCTGTAAGTGGAGGAGGATCTTGTGGTATGTCAGGTTGCAGAAAACACGCAAAGCATAACAATTGAAGAGTGACCATTTTAAAAGGTTTCAAAGCGTACTTCTCTGATTTCAGCTTCTTTTGCTTATGCTTTCCATGGTTGGCTTGACCACTGATAGGTGATATGAGTACATTGTACTCTTTAAGTGGTCTTGTGTTTTTGTGAAGATCATTCTAGGGAGTGATAGCTTGATGTGTTAGATGGCTAGAAAGATCTTCTGGGTTTTCTTAATTTGTTTTAGTCTGAGTAAATATGCCATGTTAAATTGCACGTGCAGCATCCTTTTGCAATATGTATTCATTCAACATATTGGTGATATGTAGACCAAGGCTGTTGATGGAGTCTTTGGAGAATTCTAAAGGGCACTAGCTAGTTCTTAGACTGGATAATTGTAGTTCTCTTGCATCTAGAATCACGAGGTAGTCATGGGTGCGAATATCCTAAGAGACGTCTGGATTATAATTTGTCTGAGGGATCTGTAGGGTAAGGCATTGGTGTCTGCCAGGATGTATGCTGCATATTTTTGCTTAAAAGAAGTTAAGCAGGTTACAACACTGCTGTAGGATACCGGTGGATGTTTTGGAGTAACTCTACTTCTGTGATTTTCCGGTAAATTACAAAAGCTTTCCTGGTTTATTTCTTGCCTTGTTGATTTTGGATAAAATATACATTTATGTTCCCCACCCGCCCCCCATGAACCACTCAGAAGCAGCTTTGCAAGTATATATTGAAATGCATTTTAGTTATTTCTAATCTCGTTTTTCTGAAGAAGCAATGTTCATCCAATCCACATCATGCTTGCCATTCATCTTGAAACATATACAACACATCTTGAATGTGTGTTTTTTATCATCTCTGGGGAGAGGACACAACAGTGACTGCGTTCGGGATTTTGATGGAAACATGAAAAAACCAATTGTTACACCTTCATTTAGTGAAGGAATTTTATGCATCTTTCTAGATTTCTTGGACTCTCTTTGGAGTAGAGCTTGATTTAGTGCTCATTTTCCTAGTCATTTTGGTCAAGGCATGCGAGGAGCCCACTTGTGGAAGTTGTTGGATTGCTGAAGCCAAACTAACCACATTTTAAAGAAAATCAGGTCTATGGTGATTTTTATTTGAACATTTGATGAGCTGTAGCAAAACGGAGGCTTTTAGTTTATGTAATATGTACCCTGAAAATTCAGGGGACTATTCACAAACTACAATTTTTGTGGAATGTAAATAAGTTCTATAGTACTACTGCTATTTGAGGGTGACTGGCACTGTGCTAATCCTATGCTTTAACACTCTGCTAGAAAAATAGACGTGAGGTGAGCAGCACTTCAGGGGGTGGGGGTAGTCCAGAAGGCCAACCCAAAGGCCAAACGTATATATTCTTTTCATGCTATGTTGGCTGTCCCTCTAAATGTTTGGAACTACCCACAATTCCCTATTTTGCATAATTTATGCAATACTCTAAACCTGAAAGGGCATTGTTTTTAAATTATACTGGTTGTTCCCATGAGTCTGGACATAGTGTCAGATTCTCACCTAGATTTCTGCAGGAGTGAGCGGAGGAAGCAATGCTATGTCCCAACTCCCCCCACCAGCCAAGTGGGCCCAACAATTGTCAAAGCTCCACCAGACAAATGGGGAAGAAGGGAATGGATAGACAAAACACTGGCTCCGTCTTTAACAACAGGGTATGAAATACAAAGAAGCTCGGAAATTACATATCCTTCCCTTGCTACTTCCTTGTTAAAATACATGTATGTGTGTATGTGTGTGCCTATCTGTCTATCTGTGTGTGCCTATCTGTCTATCTGTGTGTGTGCGTGCGTGTGTGTGTGTGTGTATGTATGTGTGTATATATATATATATATATATATATATATATATATATATATATATATATATACATACATACATCAATCAAAACAAAACCCTTTCAGGCATAGAGTGACGCATAAATTATGCAAAAAAGAAGGAGAGAACTCTGGGTAGTTCTCAAGTTTAGGTGGAAAGCAGCTCCTGTTAGAGCACTCTCAACTCTAGCGACACTCTAGATCTGCTCACCTCAAATGTCTGTTTTTCTATCAAAGTTTTTAAGCATAGGATTAGCACAGTGCTATCCACGCCGAGATAGAAAATGACAAAGTCATTCCAACTTCTACCACTGCGTCCTCATTTCTTCGCAACAATAACCTATGTGACTTCTTACTGGAAAATTGTAAGAGCATAAATTAGAAAGAGATAGTCTCAAGAATCTTATATCAAAACATACCCTAAACCTCCTACGCTGTGCTCACAGCACAAAATGTGACAAAGTACCTTTTTCACCTCCCCACTTTGAGCATTAAGCACATAATCTTTTACCTCAATCCATAGTTCGTCCTGCAGCAAAAGAAGTGTATTAAAATGGTTACCCCAAGTGCATGGCTGACTATATCCTTGACCTGTCATGTTGTCCCTTTGGATATCAAGTGTCAGAACTGCCGGCTGTCCTTTAAGATTGCCGCTTGAGCCAAGTCTCTCCACACCCACCTCTTCCCAGTTCCTCTTAGCTTGAAGTTGGGCCCTTATATATATATTTTCCTTTCCTTAGTTATCATTGTCATACAGCCATTTTAATGGCAATCATTAGTTCTTCTCTTGTTACCTTACAGTGTTGGTCATGCGACAATGTGCTGCTAGAGCTTATTGTCTTACTCCACCCTCCTTATCATCGAAATCAGTAAATCCGCACAATATGATTGTATAAATCTAGATTAAAGTTGCTTCATTCTTTTCAACCATAGACCACTTTGTCCTCCTCCTATTATTTCTAAGAACAATTGGGATGTCCACACTATAGATGGTGTAATTATAGGAGAATTGGGCTAACTTCAGAATTGAAGACAAGTCACTTTGAGTGAAATTACAAAAGCATCTAAGATATTGAGCAAGAACTTCATTGAGTCGTTGTGTCAGACCATTGGTCTTAGGGGAAAAGCCAGAAGATGGGGCTACATTAATTCGGAGAGAATTGTAAAAAGACTACCTAAAGCAAGAGATATACTGGGATCCCTGATCAGATTTGATAACTCGAGGCAGACCACGTAATCACAAACATTTCTAGTAAAAACATTGTCCCAAAATCTTGGCAGAAGCTAATCTTAAGGGGTGGGAAATGAGACCTCTTAGAAAAGGAGTCAACCATTACCATGATGACCGTATTTCGTTCAGAATGCAGTAATGCCTCAATTAAATCAGTGGAGATAGTGTGCAAAGGTTCAGCAGAGCTGGCAAAGGTCGAAGGAAACCAGATAGTCCAGAATAAGAAGTTTAACTTTGGACACAAATTGGACAAGAACTCACATAGAGACCTTCTAGGACCTGTTACATGAATATACTGGGTAAGCCCATCTTTCAAATTGCTCAGATAAATGGATGGCAATTACCATATCTTGAGATGTGTGCAGGGGTACATCAAGTTATATTGTGCTCACACCAGAACTGATTTGTTGGTTCACATATATGTTCTCTTTGCTATGGTGGTATCATATAGTACCCATCAAATTTTAGCTTGTGAATGCGTTTATATAAAATTGAACTGGAAAACACTTGAAAGGTCTGTGTAATAGGTGTGACATTTATTTCTCTCCAGAATGTCTATGCCTAATGAGTTGTTCAAATATAAAAGAAACTCTACCACAATAATTGTGATATGTGCTTTTTTGACCCTCTCTTCCCCCATTTTCCCCTTCCTCTCTTCTCACTCTTCTGCTCTCTTCATATCGTAAATATGGATTTACAATTTGGTTCTTTGCATTTGCAGGTCATAATTTAGCATAAAATATAGAGGTGAATATGAATATATTATTCTTTCTGTAGGCCACCATTTTTGTCTCTCAAAGAGGGTATCCGTGTATATAATTAGTGATACTAATGTAAATAAGATAAGTGACATTATATGGTTGATCCTCTTTGTTCTTATGTTGAATGTTTAAATAATGTATAGTCTTGCACAAATGTATTTATTATGTCTGTAATATTGTGTTGTATAGAATGTCTAAATTGTGATGGTATGTATCTGTTTTGTAGCCCTGAAGAAGTCCGTAAGGACGAAATGCATTGGCTACTTCGTGTTTTTATGACTACGTCAAGTGTGTCCTTTTAGAAAACAGAAAGAAGAATTATGAATAAAGAAATCCTACTATGACCTGCTTCTTCGGTTCTTGAGAATTTATCTCTGTATATATTCCTTACACTGCTAAATGGAGTGCTGGACCATTATCTTTTGAATTATTGTTGTGTGGTTTGTTCCACAGGCGACGGAAGGGTATTGCGTCCCAGGTCCTGGGCACCCAATGTAATCACTATACCTAATTTAGGGATAGGTGCAGTTGTCTTTGCCTCATACCCTGTGCGTGTATCTTTTCACATAATGTTCAATGTCGCATCAGACATGGCCACCAAAAGGAGCAAAGTATTAATTCTAAGGTTGATTTAAATGCTTCATGTCTTCTTTCGATACATTGGAATAACCTGTCTGAATCTTCTCCAAAAAGAGCTTTACCACCTCGATTATCTTCTGAGGGGGAAGAACATTCAGATCATAACCACACATGCCTTTACCATACATTTTTTACAATGCATGCCTTTACCACGCATTGCCTTTACCATACTTTTCATTTACCACTCAGTTAAGTATAAGTAAGGGAAGTACAACATTCTGACGATAGCCAGTAGGTAGTTAGTTAGGACTAAAGTTTCTATAGGAAAAGCAGTTTTTGTTTTGCCAATAACTTTGGCATCGCTTGACGAATCTTCACAAAGATTTCATAAAACGTTTTCTTTTTAGTTCAGCTGCGGTGTTGAAAGTTTTGGGGTGATCCGTCAAGTGGGGGCTGAGAAAACAGGGGGGGTCCAAAAAGCATTTTCCCATGTTCGGTCTATAGGGAGTTTTTATTTTTGAACACCACTACAGCCTGAACCGCTAAATAGAATTACACCAACTTTGGCAGAAAGCTAGATGTTGTTCCAAAAACCGTGCTTTTGTGATTTAGTGTAAATCTGTTAAGTACTTTCAGAGATATTTAAGTTTCAAAAACATAGATATCTAGGGACTTGATTCATTGCAGTGGACTTGCGGATCCTACTGAAATTTGATTGGCTGCCAGCACTTCAACCTGGCAGTGTTGGCAGCCATCGTGGGACTCTGCTTAAAGCAGAGCACCACAAAAAAAGTAAAATACAAAGAACAGGGTAGGAATACCCTAGCCCCCCAGGTGTAGGGGTGAGGGGTCCCACAGTGGGTTAACAGCACTTTTTTTAAATGTTGCTCTAAATTTGTGGGTGGACCCGTGGATCCACTGCAAAATAATAATAAAAAAAAGATGCACACAACTTTTATAAGAAGCCCCTGGGTAGACTAAACCCTGGGGGCATGTTTTTAAAATATGGGTGGTGCCCATGCAGCACCTCCTGTGCACTGGATACCACCACCTCCCTGGGGCAAGCAAAAATAAACCTGCAGGGGTACCCATGTGGCACACCCTGCAGCCCCTGGGACCACCACCTCCCAGAGGTTATTTACTACATTTTTGTGGGGAGGCCAATTTGGCCTCCCCTGCAGCCCCTGGATTTCCACCGCCCTGGGACTACTGTAATTGGGAGACCTCACAGACCCCTCTTGCCCGGGTACCACAACCTCCCATGAGGCTTTAAATCCCTGCCCTGGGTACCACACCTCCCAAGAGACTTTAAATCTTTGATATGGGAGGCCTCACTGACTCCCCCTGGGACCACAACCTCCCCTGGGCCTAACTTGGTTTCCGCAAACGGGTGGGAGAACACATGCTCACCTCCTGGGCCTTTTATCAGCCCCGGGGACTGACACATTTCTGGGGCAGGACTTTATTGAAGAAAGGAGGGAGCCACATGGTCCCCCTTCCTGGAGCCATACATGGCCCTGGTGACCGCCACCCCCCAGGGCCAGCTTCTGCTATGTCCCGAGGTACCCACCCCCGGGGCATAGCTGTTTGCTATGGCTTAGCAGGAGCTTCACTGTTTCCAAGAAGCCATAGAAAGCTGTGCTCACTTTCTAAAAGTGAGAGCATAGAAAATGCTCTAGCTTGCTGAAAGCAAGCACAATTGCTTTGAAAGAGATGGAGTTGCTTGTTAGCAGATCCCTCTCTGTTGAAGCGATGCCAGCTCCTGCAGGAGGTGGGGATCTGGAGGTATCCACTTTAAATGGATAGGCACCAGGGGATGGGCTAACCAGGGCCCAATTTGGCCTGGGAAGGGGCGGGCTACACACCCTAAAAGTACCCTTACCACCCCATGCCCCTACCTACCCTAAACATACCCTTACCATGCTATATCCCTACCCAATCCTAAACCCTAAAAAAGTCCCTTATTATACTATGCCCTTACCTATTACTAACCCCTAAAATACCCTAACCACCCTGTACCCCTACCAAACCTTAAAAGCACCATTACTGCCCAATACCCTTACTCCCCCTAAATCCTAAAAGATAATTCCCTACGATGCCCTTACCCAGCCAAAATCCCTAAAAATACCATTACCACTGTATACATTTACCCACCCCCACACTCTAAATATCCCTTTCTACTCTATGCTCTTACCTACTCCGAAACCCTAAAATACCTTTACCACCCTTTACCTCTACCTACCCCTAAACCCTAAAAAATACCAGTACAACCCTTACAACCCAATACCCTTACTAAAACCTTAAAAATACCTATACCACCCTGTAATCCTACCAACCCTCTGACCCTAAAAACACATACCTGCTGGCGGTCACCAGTAGTTAGTTGTAGTTAGGAAAATCATTTTTTGACTTGCCTATAACTTTGGCGTTGTTTGACAAACCTGCATGAATCTTTTTTTTTAAAAAGTGTCAAAGTAAGTTGTGTGTGTCTTAGAGAGTTTGGGGATGATCAGTGTAGTGGGGACTGAGAAATAGAGGTGAGAAATAACATGTTGTCGAACCTACAGGCCAAACTGCTGGGTGGAAATACACTAAATTTGTATAAAGGTTGATGTTGTTATACAGATTGTGTTTTTTGTTATTTTGTTCAAATCCTTTTAGCAGTTCTTGAGAAATTAAATCCGAACAATATAGTGATATCTCTGGTTGCGGATCATTCATGGTGATTTCGCAGAGATTGCTGTTAAATTGCAAGGGACTCGTGTTAAACAGCAAATGCCCACGCCAATGGGGATGCTCTGATTGGTTGAATGCAACCTGAACATTGTTGTGACTGCCATTTATTTATGTATCAGAGATGGTTCCTGGGGCAGAATGTTTTTTTTAAAGTGACATAAGGGTTCAGTGTATGACAAATGGCGGTATTAGTGACACAAGTTATGTGGCCAAAATTGTTTTTTTTAATCACATGCGATATTTGCAACAACGCCGCGACCGCCAGCGTGGCCCCCTGTGTAACATTGTATTCGCGAAACCGGGCTTCACCGCGAAAATGGAAAATGAATTTTAAAGATGAATTTTATACAAACTACCTTGAAAAATATGATTTTAAACAGTGCACTAATAAACCTCTAGTGTCTAAAATGCTGTAAAATGTGTGCATATGTGTTTTACAATTTATAAAAAAGATGCACTCATCGCGGTTACTGACGTTTTTGCGACACTCCAAATACACGCGAACATGAAAAATTGGTTTGAGAGACAGTTTTTCTACAAACTCTCCATAACAATATAACTTTAAACAATGCATTAATAAACCCCTAGTGTCTAATATACTGTAAAAGACGTGCATATGTGTTTTACACCGCTTAAAAACGGCACGATCGTCGCAATTACCGATACTCTCAGAGTAATCGCAAAGATGTAAAGTAGGGTTCAAACACAGTTTTAAAGAAAGTTACTCCAAAAATATGTACAAACATGTTCTTTAAGTTAGTAATATGAATATTGTAATAGTTGGAATTAATTTTTTAAGTTAACATTTTTGAATGTGGTGGTGGCAGTTGTTGAATGTCTGCTATTGTTTTGCGATATGATGGTGTTTGTCACCGATAAGACTGTATAAAGAGTTTCAGGTTGCTTAGAAACACCCTGTTCCCTTCATCTGTAAAGTGAACTCCATCACTTCTATACATTCCATGCATGTCAAAATATAGATTGTTGTTATAGATAGAGCCCGTGTTATGATCTCCGAGGAAAGCAGAAACAGTTTTATTAACATGTTTCTCTGACTATCAATCTGTGGGCAGAACTGATTTGACTTTGGTATATATTAGAGTACACCAAGACAGTGTGAGGGAAAAGCTACATCAGGTCTGCAAAGGTATCCTTCATTAGGATTTCCAGCCCTACATGAGTCAATATGTGTCAACTGATGAAACTTTGTGCCTCTCTTGCCAACCCAACTTATCTCCACATTTGGCAATCCCAAGTCCCTGCCAATACCCCTCTTTTTTTGCAGCTTGTTTAGCCCAATATACATAGCTGTGGCCCACAATCCACACACTAAGAATTTTGAAGTGAAGGAGCCATAGCAGTAAAGAGAAGACTGGAGCTGAATGAGGTCGTTTTCCAAATGAAAAGCAGTTAAAATTGAGTTTTTTTTTAAAAGATCTATTTTCATGGGATGCTGTCCATACGCAAGTGAAATCAATTGGATAGTGTCTTAGATGCATTAGCAAAAATGCCTATTATTGGTTCTTTAAAAAAAAAATGTAATCCAGCTATGGATATGCTTTTGAATCTGTGGAGTAAACCAAGTCTGGTTTATCTCTTTATGAAGTAGCATGTTCCTTCTAGAATGTGCTGTGAACTTGTGACCTACTGGTTCCACTGGGTTGCTAGGGACACTGGGGTAAGAGTGTATGGGGGAGGGGAGTTAAAGTGACACAATTTAAGTAATGGCAAACTTTAATTTCCAATCAGGACTATGTAATAAACTGTTGTGCAGCATTTAAATAAAAAAGCTAAATATCTGTTTGGACTCCTGTTTTTTCACGATTACTCTGCAATGATCGTGAAAACATCGTGAACATGTGGGGACAGGAACCTCATTTTGAAACAGAGGGAAAGGGTTAACCATTTACAAGTGGAGATACAGATGTCTAAAATGAAAGACACAATTTCGTTTACTAACTTTCTCATGATCATAGAGTGGATAGTTGAAGAGGTTGCCATTTTATAGTTGCTTCCTATGAGAGTGGTGTACTATTCTTGTGCTTAGTTTTTACTAATTTTAACACTGTCGAGACTATCTAGAAAGAGCTAAAACAACAATAGAGTCTATGAACTCAATTCACTGGTATGTATATCAAATTTGAATTATTTAAAAAATCTACATTAGAAATCAAGATGTATTTGGGAGTTTGATTAAAAAAGAGTATAATAGTGATATGAAAATAAATATATCAGATGAACTGTATCTGGCAGAGGGTATGTATTTTAAGATTTTAGTACTGTTGAAAGTTATCCTGAGCAATGCCTTTAAAAACGAAAACGTTTTAAATGTCTAAGCATCATGTGCAGAACAGACCGGTCTCTGTTATTTTCATTCTGGGAACTGTAGTACTTTTAGTCACAGTATTAACCACTTCCACACTAATGACAAAGCCAGCTCGTCATGGGCGTTACCTATGCTGCGCTCATGACGAGCTGGCTTTGTCATGAACAAGCCTTTTTCTACTTCTTCAGCGCACAGCGGGAAACGCGGTAGCGCTGTAGGAGTTAAATAGAAGTAGTGTAGCCATGAATAAAATATAAGAAAATGTGCTGTGCCTGTATATGAATTATAAAGTAGTGATACTTGTTAGGTATGTATTAGGAAGTGTTTGTCAATGTGATTTCTAACTTATATGATCGGGTTCCATATGTTTAGAAGGTGCGATATGGTTTTTCTGGTTGCAGATACTTATATGTATGATGAGACTCTTGAGTTTGCATAAAGATGTAGAGAACTATATATTTTTGTAAATATGGCCCAGATGTGTATATTTATTATGAAATCACATTTATATTTACATGGTGATCTATGTTCTTTAAGGCTGTTGAAAATTTCCTATATATGGCGAGGGTGGTGCATTTCTTTAAACAGGCTCTGTTTAAAATCGAGGAGGTTTATAGTGCAGAATGTCTTGTGAGAGTTCTTGTGATAGCTTCAATTTGTGTGTAACTTTTCTTTGAGAAATGGTGAATATGTTTTAAAGACACAAGAAATATTTAAGAAATAATGTAGAAAAGAAAAGGGCGCTGCTGTTTTGATCCTGTGCTTTGGGGCTGACTTTGGGGGCATCTCTGCCAGCATCCTGGTGGTACCATAGTCCCAGGAAGTTCTAACTGCTGCCGCACGCACCTTTGTTGTCCCGCATCTCACCCTGATGGGACCACAAGTCCCAGGGTGCATCGGCCACTTTCTCCCGCTCACGAGGGGAAGGTGCCACCACCCCTCTTAAAGCGCTGCCTCGCTCCCCGCAGGACACACGCAGGCCAAGGGCGGGCCCGTCCTGCGCCCATCAGCGTCCGGAAGAGGCAGGGCAGGGCCACCTCATTTGGTTCTACCTTTCTGCCACTTTTACATCGGGTAAGCCTCCTGATCTATTAACTTTGCATTTGTGTAACGTTTTGAAGTGACAAAAACTTAAACAATCGGAAGGCCTGAGCACAGCTATCTGGACATAACCACATTGCCACAGGCTTTACAGATGAGCGGGTAAATTAATTCGGAGTGGGAGTGGCAGAGGGATTGATCGCAAGTCATCCTCTTTTTTTACTTATATTTTCTCCTTTTATATGATGTGCTCCTTTATGTGCTCCTCGTGTCCGGATGTTTAATCAACTGGGATCTGCTAAAAAAAAAAGAGACTATTTAGACCTAGGGTCTGCTTGGGTGATTTAAGCAGCCTAGGGTAATCAAAGATTTAACATTTTGTAAGTGGATCACGACATACAGTCAACTAGAATCCTGGAGAACTGTATAAATGTCCACCTGCACTGATTCCCTAGTACTAGGTTGTCCATATCCTGGTCACCCTTAAAACTTAGCAGAGCTGTTGTAAACACCTTATTTTTGATTTGAGTGGGGGTGTTGCAGTGGTGCGGTTGGGGTCCCAGCTGAAACTGGTTCTATGATAGGGAAGTGCATGTGTCTACAAAAATCAAAAGCTATTAGCACACCCCCCACTTCCACAAACCTCCATTGACAATATGCTACAGGGGGCTATAGGAGTGGTTAACACAGAAATTGAACTTACAGAGAGGCGCCTATCCATTACCCCGGATCTATGTATCCCAGCACCCAAATCACCAACTCAGCAAACCGTCCCTCGTGTCCTTCTCGATCCAATAACGACACCACCTCCCCTAGGTGCCCTACCAGTAAAAGTTCCAAGCACCTAGAAATGTTATGTTATGTTATCGGTATTTGTTGTGCGCACAGCTGCTCCAGCGAAGGAGCGTCCTGGCGCAATTGCAAGGTAGGACATAGCATAACAGGGAACAAAACAAAGCAAACAGCTAAAAAGAATAACTAAAACAAGAATGTTTTAATGGCTTTTCGAAAGAGCATAAGATCCTCCAACAGGCGAATTTCAACCGGGAGGGAATTCCAGAGGGTTGCCGCTTTAACACCGAAAGAACGTCCACCAGCACGACATAGCCTGAATCTAGGAACCACGGCGAGAGCCTGGCCCTGGGAACGCAGAGCGCGTGTGTGAACATAAAAAGACAGGAAGTTAGACATGATCTGGGGACCTATTCCCTTCAGAATTTTAAAGGTCAGACAAAGGACCTTAAAATGGATTCGCTTCCTCACTGGAAGCCAATGCAAGGAGTGAAGAACATTTGAGACAGGGCATAATCTAGGCAGGCCGACTATCGCTCTAGCCGCAGCATTTTGTACCCGTTGTAGGCGGGTAATTTCTGTCAGATTGGCCCCCACCAGGAGGGAGCTGGCGTAATCCAGACGAGAGATGACGGTGGCCTGAATCACCAGCTGCCTGGTTGGGGCATCGAAGAATTTAAGGACAGGTCTTAAACCCCGAAGGAGGCCAAAACAGCAAGCTGCTGTTTTTTTGGTATGACCGACGAAAGTAAGACCAGCATCCAACCAGACTCCCAGATTTTTTAGTTCCGACACCGGGGTCGGAGTCGGTCCCAACTCTGACGGCCACCATTGGTCACCCCATAGTTCCACTCTCTTACCGACAATCATACTCTCTGTCTTGGTGGCATTAAGCTGGAGACAGTTCGCCGTCAACCAGCTGGCCACCGCCTTCAGTCCATTCTGAAACCTGGGGGCATCTTGTTCCGCATCCCCGCTGAGAGTAACCGCCAGCTGAGTGGCGTCGGCATATGAGACCAAAGTCAGGCCCCACTGCCTAGCGACCTCAGCCAGGGGTCTCACGTACAGGTTGAATAACGTGGGACTCAGCGAGGATCCCTGCGGAACCCCCATGGCCAGCGGCTGGAATTTGGACTTGAAGGGAGGGATGGCCACACAGAAAGAACGATTGTCGAGAAAGGAGCGGAACCACTGCAACGCCTGACCCCCAACGCCGATCTCCTCTAGCCGGTGCAATAGAATGCTGTGGGAGACCGTGTCAAAGGCGGCGCTGAGGTCTAATAGTACCAGCGCCGCCGTCTGATCAGCATCCAACACCGCTCGTAGATGCTCTACCATCACAAGGAGGGCAGTTTCCGTGCTGTGTCCAGCACGGAAACCATTCTGCGTGGGGTCCAGGACATTAGTCTGGAAAAGATGTTCTGATAGGGCCAGGTTGACGTGGGCCTCCGCTATCTTCGCCGGCCAGGGTAACAATGAAATGGGGCGGTAACTATCAGGTTTCGAGGGGTCCAACATAGGCTTCTTAATGATAGGAGAAACCACCGCCTGCTTCCATTTAGTTGGAACCACACCTGAGTCCAGTGAGAGATTAACTAGGGAACATACTACAGAGCGTCCCACAAAGGCCCGTTCTCTGAAAAGAGCGGGTCTTACTGGATCCGACGGAGAGCCAGATTTAACCTGCGAAGCAAGTTTGTTAAACCCCTCCAGAAGTAGTGGGGGAAAAGAATGCAGGGTTAGGTGACTTAGAGCCCCATCTAGGACTCCCAGGCCAGTCCCCGTACTAGGGAAGGCCCGGTAAATAGCCTGGACCTTTCCCAAGAAGAAAGAGGCCAGGGACTCACAGTGGGAGATAGACCCCACAGCCACAGGGGAAGTCCTCTTCGCCAAGAGATCTTTCACGGCCTTGAATATGGTCTTGGACGGGTTTAAGCTGTTACGAAATTCAGCGGCGTAGAATGCCGCACGGGCTCGACAGATGGCCCGGTGGTAGATCTTGATGGAGGCATCATATGCGGCTTTCAAATCAGCCCCATAAGACTTCCGCCATGCTCTTTCTGCCCATCTACAAGTACCCTTCAAGGCACGTAGTGCACTATCATACCAGGGACTCGACTCTCTGGTGCTGGCTTTACTTGAAACAATGGGAATCAGAGAGTCCAAGGCCTTGGAAATCCAAGTGCAAAAGTGATCATAGCCCATTTCCACATCATTCAATGCGCCCAGCGGCTCTACTGCTAGGAGACGATGTAGGTCATCCAACCTAAGTTTATTCCAATGCCGCCTAGAGACCCTTCTAACCGAAGGAGTGGGGGGGGGGTCTCAGGCAGAGGGCATTGGATGATCACCAGAAAATGGTCTGTCCACCCTAGAGGGGAGATGGACATAACCTTAGTCTCAGCCAAGTTGGTGAAGAAGGGGTCCAGAATATGTCCCCCTACATGGGTGGGCTGAGATGCCTGCTGGGAGAGCTGGAGAGCCTCTAAGTCAGCAAGGATACTGCATACCGTCGGGTTGGTCGGAATATCGAAATGTAGGTTCAGATCACCCAAGATGGAATAGTTAGCACATCCCATGGCTAACGTACTAACAGCATCGGGAAATGTATTTCTGAACACTACATCGCTGCCCGGAGGACGGTAGTCAACCATCCCAGAGAGCGTAAACTGGGGGCTGACTGAGATCTTGAAAGAGGCGCTTTCACAGCCGGCGATGTTAAGGCCACTCCACTTACAGGCAAAACAAGACCTGACTATAAGGGCTATGCCACCACCTCTCGTCGATCTATTCAGAGTGTACATGGAATAGCCAGGGGGGCAGGCTAGATTGATAATGGCCACGTCCGCGTCCTGAAGCCAGGTTTCTGTGATGGCAAAGACGTCGGGGGCCTCATCCTCAATTAGGTCATAGATGGCTTGATGATGTTTAGCCACCGATCTGGCATTCAGATTCAGTACCCGCACAATGGGCACCAAGCCCTTAACACGGGGGCAACTAATGTGCCCTTCTGGTGGATAGACCCCGAGGGGTCAAGCGTCCACCTATTGCAGGGGCAACGGTAAGGGCCACAGAGAGGATGGACAGGTGGAGACATACACCGATGAATGGCCTGGCCGATGGACCATAAACTCGCTCTAGAATATGTGAGCATCCCGCCTCACATAAAATGTGTTGCCAGACGTGTGCCAACCAACCCGCAGCGTCCCGCACGGCCTTAGCGCGGACGGGCGCAGACGGGCAGGACTCTGGCACGACTCCGGCTAAGCGAAAAGTGCAAAAAATGCTACCAATTTATAAAAAACGAGAAGTGAAAACAAACAACGGAGGCAGGCCCCAAAAGGAAGAAACTGTGTGAGGAACCAACATCTAGTAACGTGAAGGGTGAGAAGCAGTTCCAAATTCCCGATGACCAACCACCTATTAGTGCAGACATGAACCATACTCCCTGGACACTTAATCTGCTGACTGATCTGAGGTCCCAGTTTATAGCCATTGTAAGAGAAGAACTGACCCCCCCTGCTTAACCATCTAGACAAATTGATATCACTTGGGGAAAGAAGACAATCAAATCCTGACATAATCCTAACCCAGACAAAAGCTAGCAGGATCGGCTTTGGCTGCCAGGTGGATATTCTAAAGCCAATATCTCTGGACGGGTTGGGTGCAGTGACCGTTGATGGTCCGACCACAACTCAAGAGATAAGGGAACTGAATATTGATAACCACCAGTCACACACAAATCCAAATCAAGCACATCCATCTTCAAGGGGCAGGGACAGGAAAAGCTTTACCCTACATGAGCCTAGTGGGAATGTGAGCGAGCATATAAGGCCAGTTCGTACTGTGGTGGGGCCGGAACCAGTAACCCTGCCAACCATAAATTTACCCCCTGCTTGCTCCCCGTATGTAATCATACTGGCTGGAGCCCCTGGTCTTAGAACAAACCAAAGGGAATCGCAACTTGACCTTAGAAATAAATGCCTGTTCTGGCTAGCAAGGCACAGGCAGTTTTACTGTGGTAGGGCGGGTGAGATTCGAATGGTTCGTAGAGTGGGCTGGGTGGGGAAAAGCGAAAAGATAGGGCAAGGGGACTGTATAATTATAAACTTTAAAAACCCGGCATCTGTGAGAGATTTACTTGAACAGAACTTATCCCACCAGGACCCATCAACTGTAATTGGGCTCTACCCATTGGATTTTTTTTATACTCATCATCAAACACTGACCAGGGACCATACTACTCCCAACACCCATAGATGGCTAGGAAATCCCCCACTTCATGCTAGATGGGATACCCCCCGTGGTCCCTATTGCGCAATACATCAGCAAACAACAGATCTGAGGGTAGATGGGACGCTCCACCTAGGCCTTTACTGTATAACATAACAGTAAGTAACAGATTTGCAACTCTTGAGGAGATAGATTGACAAGAGGGGAATCTGATGCCTGATGGGAAAACTGGAGGGCACGGGATGGATAACAAGCTAGATGAGTGCAGGGGGCCGGGCTAATGGGCAAAGACCGCATACCAGAGGCACAGCAGAATACAAGTTTGGAAATCGCCTGGGCGAAAATAAGGGGACCCCCTGACATCACACTATTGGCCCCTTTGAGTAAAGCTTACAGTAAAGGGGTGGAAGCGAGGGCACCAGACAGCAATCCTATGCTGTCATCGAGGGCCACACAACCAGCCGGTGTGAATATAGCGCAAGGCCATCTGCTCAGGGTGTTGTCCTGGAATCATGCTGGGCTCAAAAGCAAACTTGCCTGTCCAGATTGGGGGCTCTTCATGGATAGGCAGGACATCTGTATGCTCCAAGAAACCTGGGCTAGGGAAGACCACCAGAGGGTAGGATTCGCAACATTCAACATTCCAGCTAGCTCAGGTGTGAGGGGTAGACCATATGGGGTCCTGTCTATCTGGGTAGCCACTCACTTGGGCTGTAGAGCTGAACCGTTGTCCACTGCTATGACTGATATCCAGTGTGTTGTACTTACCTTTCCCCCAAATGGGTAAATTGCCCTTGCCAATATTCACTCTCGACCTGCACCCAACAGCCAAGAATCTGCCACTGTAGACCAATTTGCTCATTTTATTCCTACAATTGATCCAGCTACATGGTTGATTGTAGGGGGCGACTTCAACTGTCAGTTTGAACCCCTTATTGAGTCAAGTAATACCACTCCCTCTGAAGAAGACATGCAATGGCTAATTTCAGACCCATATATTCAATAGGGCTAGGCGTAGTTTGCGAAGTAGCGCTACGCGTAGCTCCGCAAGGTGCACTTCGCACTACGTGAGCTACGTGTAGCACTACGTGAACTGCGTAGTAGCATATTCGCACTGTGCAAGATGCCGTTTTCAATGATTGCACAGTGCGGACAAGCAGCCAGCACTGTGCAATTATTGAAAACTGCATCTTGCACAGTGCGAGCTGTAGTTTTCTGCCGCTTGAGTAGATTTTTACACGAGCGGCAGCTTTCTCAACGCGGACTGCTAGTTTCTCATTGCGAGTGGTCGCGAGCATACGCGACCACACGCAATGAGAAACCTGACCTCGCCGCATTGAGAATCTTGCTGGGAGATATATTTTCCACGCTTGCGATCGGCGACTTGATGTTGCTGATCGCGAACGAGGAAAAAGTCTCACCAGGATGTCATTTTGCTTGCTCGCGGTCGCCAACTTGCCGTTGAGGACCGCGACCAAGCAAAAAATGACCGCTAAGCTACGCGTGTTTGCACTGTGCTACGTACAGTTTGCGTAGTGCGAAGTAGCGCAAACTACGCGAGCGTAGTGTAGTACCTTGCCCAGGGTTAATATTCAACCTATTAAAGTCTGGACCCCACTGGCACTTCAGATAAACTCTATTACACTAGCTTACTCATTAAGAGCGTGCAATGGTCGAACAAAATCAGACACCCGGGTCAACTGACATTTAATAGACCTGGCCAGGAATCTCTGCTGAATTACATTCTAGTGGAAACCAGACTCTGGCAAAGGGTGCATGACTTATCTGTGATAGTGAGGCAGGATAGCGACCATAACACCCTGATCCTAGAATTAAGCCTGCCGAATTAGGGTACTGCTAACCCCAAATATACTTCCACAACCCAGAATAGTGGCCTAATTCTCACAAATAACAGAAGGAAAATTAGGTTGGGGCAATTCCAGCAGTCACCTAAAAAAATGGCTGCAGTCTATCAGACTGTAATCCCAATACTCACAAAAATGCAGGGAGTGGCATCTGCGGAGGATTCCCCTCTCGATTTCAAAAAGGTAGCAGAAATACACTTGGAGCTAACTATAAAACAGATCTATTTATCCCGTTATGGTTCGCAGGGCAAAGGCAGGGGCCAAAAGTAAATGGTTCAACAAAAATGCCGGAAGGTGAAGCAGGCCCTTCTGGATGCCGTTAAAATTTAAGACAAACAACAGATTAGACAAAACAGGAAAGAGTACAAGCAGACCATCCAAGTTGCAAAAAAAGATTGGGAACTGGATAGATGGGAAACCCTCAAAACTGCATTAGCCAATAAAGATCTGAAGACCTTCTGGGCTATAGTCGCCTCCGGCGATATGGTTGGGACCAGTCATTGAGGCAAATATAGCATCTGAAGTCTGGGAGAACCATTTCCAGTCCTTGTACTCAGACAAGGAAGCCAAATTGTAAATGTAAAAACCCTAACAATAGACCCTGACTTTCCCAGGAACTGGCCACAGGGCTCACCTTGCCTGAGGTGCTAAATACAATCAAGAAGCTCCCCTCCAACAAAGTGCTAGGCCTAGATAAACTACCAGGGGATCTCTTTTGGGAGGAGCCAAAAATGTGGGGACCATACTTGTGGGCCCTATTCAACGCCAGTTTTGGCTGTATGGACCCTCCTGACACTTGGGGGGTCATTAGGATGACGGGCGGACTTAGTCCGCCCGCCATCCTATCGGAATTTGGGACTGCCCGCCATAAGGGTGGGGCAGTCCCGCGGGCGATATTAGGATGCGTCTGCCACAGTGGTGGGCGGTGCTCTCAGCACCGCCCGCCACAATGCTATAAATTCATGTATGCATTTGCATACACAAAGCGGCAGGCACCGCGCGGTGCCTGCCGCAATGTGTATGCAAATGCTGGGGGGTACCACAGGTACCCACCATGTGCACCCCCCACCTCCCCTTCACTTCGGGGGCCCGCAGGAAAGGCATCTGTTTCTGTCCATTGTAATATGGCTGGCATTGTCTGATAGACACCGCCACCATATTAAACCTCTTCCGCCCCGGCCGCAAGGCGACCGTGGCGGAAAAGCGGTAAACGGGGTTTCCGTCCGCCGTGGTCCCCCCCGCCATAGTAAAATGGTGGGGGGAAATGGGTGGCGGGCGGGTATGGATGTCTGACGGGTCGCCACCGCCCGCATGGCGGTGCCGATCCGCTAGACATCCTAATGGGCCCCTAGGTTTGGGGCAGAAATTGTCCCAGTCTTTAAAAAAGGCTGTCCCATCCTGCCTACGAACTATAGGTCGATTAGTTTAATCGATGTCAGACAGAAACCTTTTGCTCGGGTACTTCTTGACCGCCTCCAAAAATGGGTCGATGAGGAAGAGATCCTGAGTCCCTATCAGGCAGGCTTCAGAAAAAACACCTCTATTGTTGACCAGATTTTTAGACTCCAACTTCTTTTCTGGAAAACTGTTACAATAGAGGGTGGCAGCCTCTATTTAATATTTGTAGATCTGAAGTCGGCCTTTGATCTGGTACCAAGGGACAAACTCTGGGAGGTACTTAGAGAGCTAGGAATCCCACCCGATCTCCGTAATATTCTAGAGAGGCTACATGTAAACAACTTTGCCCAAGTAAGATATGGGAAATATGGTGAACTAATTCCCTGATTCCCTGTCAAGAAAGGGGTATGGCAGGGCTGCGTTCTTGCACCCACTCTATTTTGCTTATTCATAAACTGACTCATACAACAACTCAGAAAGATAAAGGACAGCGATGCCCCTAGGCTCGCCTCTGGTAGGGTTCCTGCGATGATGTTCGCCGATGACACCCTTTTACTCTCAAAGACGCCAATGGGAATTTAACACATTCTCAACAGTTTTGAACTCTTTTGGAAGAATAGGGGCTTGGAGATCAATACAATGAAGACCAAATATATGATCTTCAACCCCGCTATCAAGTCTCGCCCAAATCCATCCCTGAATGGCATCCTGCTCAAAAGAGTATCAGTCTTTGACTACCTGGGTGTCACCTTGTCAGAACATCATGAATGGGGTCCGCAGATCACCAAGGCAAGTCTTAAGTTAACTCAGACAGTGGGAGGCTCTACAAAACTATTTAAATTGTCCACATTTAAACCAGCATGCCCAATAACTGAAAATTACAAAATCCAAGCAAGGAGTGCTACACTGTATGGGGCAGAATTATTTGGGGCACTGCCCAACCGCTAGTCTGAGTAGTAGGTATTTTCAGGATCTGGGCGTAACTAGTAATTTTGATATCAGAAAGGGTGTGCGTCAAGGTTGTATCCTAGCCCCCTTTCTTTTTAATTTCTATATCAATGACCTAGATAGCGACCTGCAGAATATCCATGCCGACTCTCCTAGAGTCGGTAGGCGGGGTATTCCTGTTCTTTTATATGCAGATGATGCGGTTTTATTCTCTAGAACTGAGAGGGGACTCCAAGCTCTACTTAACGCTTTTAAACTGTTTATGTCAGACAGAGACTTACTGGTCAACAATTCCAAATCATTTATAATGCAAGTTGGCCAACAGCCAAGTAGAAACTTCTTGCTTAAGCTAGATGATGTAGTGATCCCTGTATCAAAATCATTCTCGTATCTTGGGCTTACTTTCGATAATAAACTTAGTTGGGGTCCACATCTTGGTAAGAAGAAAGGTGAATTGGCCAGGGTGAACGCCTCTATTTTTAATTTTGCGGCAAAACTAGGGAAATAACCTACCAGTGCCATGATGAAACTTTACAATGCGAAATCAGTGGCTACTGCTGTTTATGGCAGTGAACTGTGGGGTTATATCATGGGGGAGCAGTTACAGACTGCTGAAAATTCTTTTATGAAGCGCCTCTTGTGTGTCCCAGTTGGAACTTCTAACTTTGCAGTACATGAAGAGTTGGAGGCAAAATACATAAGTGACATTTTTTCTTTACGCCCGCTGACATGTTGGCTAAATTTGTGGCTAAATGTGAACATTCCATTGACTCATTTGATCATGAAAGACTTTCTGTCCCAGGATAAGGTAATGGGCACCCCATGGTTAAATTACTTGAAATCTAGTTTCTCCAGGCTCGGTCATTTGGATTTGTTTGAACATCCGAGCAGGATTGTAAAAGGGGATGTGGAGGTAATTAAACGGGCTTTCCTTATGGATAGGAGTATGCAAAGGGAAGGTGTGGAGCTTCAAAAACCAACTGTAAGAAAATCTGTTATGCTAAAATCATGTGAATCAATGGAGCCATATTTGACTGGCTCATTGACTTCACATGAGAAGTTCTTGCCAACAATGTTTAGGTTAAATCTTTACCACCATCTGCTGATTAGACCAAAAAGTGACATTTTTAATAAATTTGCAGCACTCTGTGGCTGCGACGGAAAGTCTCCACAGTATATGCTGCATTTTGTATTTTATGTAGATTTTATGATTACCCACGCAAACGCTATGTGGTTGTTCTTTTAAAAAACTTAATTTTATTCAGATCAGACCAGCCCTTATGTACCTACAACTTCTGCATAAGGACAGCATTCTTCAACTTACTGAATTTTTAAAGCTATGTATAAGGCTGAGAAACTGTTTGGATCAGTGATGGTCCTCTTTGTTGATTTATTTCTCTCTTGAATTTACTTATTGTATGTAAATAACTGACCCTTGAATTTTCTGCACTTTACCGTTTATTTTTATATTTATTGAATTTTTAAACTGCTTTGTTGCATATGTGCTTTTATGGTTTGAATCAAAACCGAAATAAAGTCTCTATTGAATTGAATTGAACTAGTTTGAGTAAAATTGAGAACAACTTTATGAGGCAACTCTTATCACTCTCCCCAAGCACTCCCCTCATCCTATTTCATCCCATTACATCTGGACCTGGGCATGAGGCCAATTAGTGAGGAGATCGCCCTCAGATCTGTAACCTGGCGGCAGATGTGGGCAACCCCGGAACTAATCACCTATTGAACAGAACTCCGAGATCTCCTGAACCTACCGGGTATTGCGAACAAACCTTGGCTTAAGCACATAAGGAACCTTTGTATTTAGTTGGGCAAAACTGAGCTGTGGACCTCCCCTGAGGACTCATGTCCCCTGATCTCGCTGGTGGAATTGGTGAGATCCTACAGAACATACAAACTTTCTGTCACCCAGGAAAGGAATGTTCGACCTGCAGCCGTTTAACAGCCGACTTTATGCAGAGTACAGCCTGGAAGCTTTCTTGGATGACATCCAACCAAATCTGGCCAGAAAACTGTATGTGCAGTTCAAACTAGGGACCCTACCACTCCATTTTTTTTACAAACAACTGGTCTAACACCCGCTCTTATGAATGTCCTGCTTGTAACTCCAAGGAAGAAACGGAACTACATGTCCTCTTTGTTTTGCACCGCTTATAAAATACACCGGAAGCGCTGGCTTATTCAGCTATGCAGGAACCTAGGCTTTGCCCATTGCACGGAGGCATTAAGAATATTAAAGTATGATACTATCCCTCTATGGTCTCTGCCGTATTTTATTTTTTAAATTCAATGTGGCATGCACGGCGTACCTATTTAAGATAACACTCATGCTTGCATCATCTTTTAACTCTGTTTTATCTTATAATTGATTTTTAATTCATTATTTATACTGCTCTGTAGAGTGGATCCTGACCACTTACACACAAATGTATTGTATCATATTTTTGGATCAGGACCAGCCCATAGCAGACCAAGTAATGCACTTTATTTCGGTCCGATGATTTTTGTACAGTGTTGTGTCAATATTCGCAGATGAACTATTGCAAGATTATGTATCGGTCTGTATTTATTTGTATAGATTACATGTGTTTTTTATGATAATGCACTTTTATGGTCCTCGTGACCAAAATAGTCTTTTAAATGGTAAATAGTTAAATGGTTTTGTGCTTTCTAAAAGTGAGAAATGTTGTTTTCAGTTTTAGAAACTTACAGATGCATGTGCACACTAAATAACAGAGCAGTGTGTGCTCCTAGAGAGCCATGTATTCAATTATATATCAAGTGTGATATCTATACTTCAATCACACATAGCTCCGTATAAAAGGATATATACACTAAAACAGGTAGTTTCACACTGACGGGGGGACTTAAACAATTAGTCATAGATATAGTCACAATTGTTATGTTTCTGACAACAAATTAGGTACTTTCACAGTAAGCCGGCACTTGTCAAGCACTCATCCAATCAGTCTGTCACTGCTAAGGCATTCATCGAATCACTTATGCACTTTTAATGGACTTATTCAATTACCCAGGAAATGCATATGCATTCTTGCAATCACACAGGTACTAATTATGTAGTCATTGAACTATGCAGGTAATACCCATGCATTTATCCAATCACCTAGGGGCTAACCATTCACTTTTACAATCACCAAGGCTGCACCTATGCAGTCATTTAAGCACCAAGCAGAACCCATTCACTTATCCAAAGACCAACTTAGAACCTATGCACTCGTTGAAATACTGAGGAACAACCCATGCACTCATCTAATTATGCAGGCAGTGCCATTGCAGCGAACCTATCATCCATCTAGTAGCTATGCACTTATTCAATTACTGAGGCAATCCTGTTGCACTAATACACTCACCCCAGTAGTACACATGCTTTAATGCAATCACTCAGACTTTAACAATGGACTCATGCAATCATTCAGACAATAGTCATAAACTCATCTAATCAGCCAGGCCCTACTGATGCACTAATTCAAATATCCAGGCACTACCCAAGTACTTATCTAAACACCCAGGCAATACCTGTTTACTCAACCAAAAACACATTAGCAGCAGCCATGTACTCATGCAATCACTGAAACACTACTCATGCACTCATCCAATCTGCTAAGTGCTATGTATGCACTTAAACAATTCCGTATGCACTGTCCATGCACTCTATAAATCACCTATATACTAAGCATACAGTCCTGCAATCATCCAGGCACTAGAGTTGCCCTCATGTAATCATTCAAACACTATCTATACATGTATTGAAATATTGAAGCATTAGTGATGTTCTTTTCTAATCATTTAGGCAATACTCATGCATTAATCCAAACACCCAGTTAGTAGTGACATGCTCATGCAAACACTTAGGCAGTAACTATGTGGATAAAGAAGGACCCATGGAGTTCTCATATACTCAGAGAATCATCTAGGCACTACCTGTATCCTCAGGAAATCACCTCGGCACTACCTATGCACTCACCCATCTGGTGAATTATATATGCAACCTGGCACACACTCTTTGTATGTACTCTGAAGAATTAGTGAGCTATATGCTCTGATAAAGAGGAATGTGCAGATTTTTATATTCATTGTTTCACAACATTTAAATGTGGTACATTCAAGTAGAAAAGTACTGGGATACTAACTACAGAAGTAGTACATCTATAAGTGAGAACTGAGATATGGTGCAGCTGTGTTGTAGGAAAGGCTGGTATAATGTTAAAGGGTAACTAATAAATAAAGTTTTGTTTTGCATTTTGGATTTGGCATATTGAGTAAGTGCATGTAGTTATATAGCTAGGTTTATCTGTAGATTTTAAATGGCAACGTCACATAAAAACTGTTTTTGTATGAATTGTATGTCAGTAGTAAAGTAGTTGGCACATTGGCTACGTATTTTTATTTACAGAATAATATATATTGTGATGTCCTTTAGGTTAGTCCTGTCATCTATACTCCTATTACATAAATCTGTCCCATTCTAACACAATAACTGTTCTAAACAGGTGACCTTTTACCTAGTAGCTTGCTCCTGTCTCTTCAACACCAGGCTCTTAGTATTCTATCATAAGCCCTGTACTTGACATACACAAACATGTCCCCAGGCACTGCAGAATTATTCTAAATAAGGATCACAACTTTTTTTCATCCTTGGCCAACAGCCAGCTGTGCATGATCGCATTTGTTTATAAAAGCATTGTTGATTGTTTTCAAAACATTTATGATTGTTTTCAAAGCATCCATGATTGTTTTGAAAACATATCAATTCTAGAAAAAACCCTGCAATGACCACTTTAGTATCAAAGACCCTCACACCCAACTACAAATTAGAGGAGAATTCCTTCCAAGCTGAGACAAAGTCCTGCATGCTGACTCTTTGACACGCAGCGGTTTGACATCCCTTGTGTGTCATTCTCGTAGCAGAGACCGGGTCCTTCGTTATAAACCATCAGGTGAGGGGGAGGCTTCTTCCCTTGAGGTTTCTTGGCTCCACACATATACATATACATATACACATGCTACACTTACAGATCTAGGCTAGGTACATTTAGGCAAATTAGTTAGGGCGCGCATTTTAGGAATATGCAAGTGCTACTGTTTTTATCTGAACTGCTTTTGTTCATCTTATTAGCACTATGGTACAAATGTATATACTATTTAATATATTGGTACTAGCAATCTCTTTTGTATGCTTCTGTCTTTTGATTGTCGCAGCACATATGTTTTAAACAAGGCTGTCGCTGGACCAAAAATACTTATTGGAACATCCTAATCGCCGTCCTGTGTATTTTCTGAGAGAAAGCAAGCACGAGTGTCTGAGAAAAACGTACTGTATTGATTTCCACGATCCCTGAGGAATCAAGGTTGTCATGTTTTGTGGTTGCCAGACACTACCTACACCACTGTAGAATACAAGGGGGTGGTAGTGGCACTGTAGAGCTAGCTGGTCTGATGGCTGACATATCCTGTGGGGGTGTCCGAAAGTGGTTGAGACATCAAGCCCTCAGTTTAGGTAATCCTAAACACGCAGGTCCTAGGGATTCCTAGGAACTACACAATAATATATATAACTACAGACAGAGTGCCTACAAAAGTTTAGAGGAAAAAGCAATAGAAACAATAGAAGCAACTTCAGTATCTCTGTAGAACTGACACACAAAGGGGTAAAACTTCTGAAAAGGTGGATACCTGGAAAGGTTTGAAATAATGTAAATAAAAACCAAACTATGGGAAACAATAAGAGTGGACAAAATCTATATTACAAGAACAGGAAAGAATGTAACATGGATGGACACACCTTACCCAGGAGACGGTAGTTCTTTAAGGAAATCAGAGCCAAGATGTTTGGAAGTAGAGTAGTTGTAAATGTATTTAGTAATATGAAGAAGTATAGAAGAAGGACAGATGCACTGAAACAGAAAGAACAAGTTGAGGGAGTAGTAGATACACCCTTTGCTTTGAAGAGGAAGCTTTTCATTTTGATTATAAATAGAATGAAGAGTCTTGACAAAATAGTGTTCTACATAAGGAGACAAAACCAGAATAAAGATTAGTTAATAGAAGTAAAATTTTTACAGTTTTTAGTGGAGAATATATACATTCTACTGCAGACCCTTTCTTTAATGAAGAAAGCTATCTCCAGGATAAAAAAGTATTTAACGTTATTTGTGAAAGAGCGCAATGTTATGAAATGAAGAATGGCACTCCTATAGTGAAAGATTTGATGGTGTCTAGAAATGTAGAACAAGTTGTTGCAGAAGAGGTACAGGTAAGGTATAGTCAGGCCCTGTATACAATTAGTATCGCAGTCGTGTTTGTGGTATTTGACAGTAATCCACTGATATACTAAGAACATTTCTACTTATATTTCGAAGATGAAGTTCAAAATGCAAAATAAGTACTTTACAATGATTGGATTCATGTAAAGTTAGAAAACATACAAATTTGGAGGCATACTCCGTTCCTTGTTTATCAAAGATAGTGTGGCAAAGCACCTTTCATTATTTCAGGATGTAAGCTGTACACTTCTCAAAAATGGAAAGTTTAGTTAGGAGGTTGTACTATGTGAAAACTCCTGCTTTATGTTTAGAAGAAATGAATAGAGCACTTTTCCATGGCATTGTGGCAGAGGTAGAAAACGTTTGTGATGATGTGCAGTTTCATTTCTTTTGTCCAGAATAGAACTCTTTGGAAAATGAAGAGTTGATAACAGGAGGAGTTGCAGAACAGGACACAGGTATTATAGTTGATAGCTTTGAAGACGAGATTATAAAATGTAACAGTGTGTTCCTGAAAAAACAGAGCATGTTTGTATATGTTGTCGACACACTCAACACAAGATTGAAACACGGACTGTTGACTTGTATGTAAAAAGCGAAAAAGGAAAGGGGGCTTGAGATTAACCTGCAAAAAACAAAAATTATGGTGTTTAACTCAGCCAAAGTACCCAACCAAACCCATGTTTAGATGGCAGACCCCTAGAGAGGGTATCTATGTTTGATTATCTAGGCATTACAATCACGGAAAAATGGACTGGAGGGCACAAATTGATAAAGCCAGCCTCAAGTTAGCGCAAACAGCAGGGGGCCTGACCAAGGTGTTCCGACATTCTATCCATAAACCGGTGGGTCCAGCATTAGAAATATACATGGTTCAAGCAAGAGGTGGTGCTCTATATGGAGCTGAAATGTGGGGCCTCAAGGGTATTATTAGCCTAACACAAGTGGAAAATTCCTTTGTTATACAACTGTTTTCCCCCCAAAGAAGGCGATTAAACTTGTGTACATATCTTCCAAAAATGAATGAATTTGATATGAATTGTATGTGCTAATTTTGTATTTTTAATAATGTACCAGTAGTATCATATACACTATTGCGGCGGGTAGGACTTTTAAGAAGTGGAAATGCTGCCTAAGGGCTTACAATAATGTTCTTTTAGCCTTCTCTACGATTGAAGCAAATTCTTGTTATAGAGATTTTATATTTTTAGATTAAGGCATTATAAACTGTTTGCTATATATTGCACAAACACTTTAGTGAAAACATTGATATTGCTATTATTTTTCTTTCGACTGACACACGCACTTTATACAAGCAGATATCTTTGTTGATTGGTTGCTTTGAGAGATAGATCATAAAGCGGGAAGAATCCCGTTATGCTTATGCTTTCCATACATATTAAATGCAGGCTGTAACTCAGGACTGACTTCATTTTAGGTTGCACAAGTGCGTATTATGTATTTAGCGTATAATGCCATAAAATGACTGTATATTTTTTCATTTTGTTCTCTTACAAATTAATTTTTTAAGATTTTCTTCATATGCCTTTATGATCAAATTGATCGAAATAAAGTTTTATAAATGAAATGAAAAAGAAAATAATAACTGGCAAACGTTTGATTTGTACATATTTGTAGATGAACGCTTTGTCTTGTCCACACAGTAAGTTATAGTAGGTACTGTTACAATAAATTAGAGGATAATAAAATGCCAGCCACAGCTGTGCATAACAAGCCAATACTGGTTCCTAATCCAAACCAACTTCAAGGTTTTTTTTTTTTTTTTTTTTTTTTTAAAAAACCTTTATTTGAGCAAGCAAAAAGGTAGAAGGATGGGCCTACAACCACACGGGCCAGCCGCTAAAAAGGAGTAGACACATATCATATATGCCCGCAGAGGTAACCGTCAATCAACAATGCAATACTCCACATTATATACAGGACAAAAACAGGTTTTATATATATGAAAGAACAAACATACAGAAAGGCGAGAGTGTATCACTGAAGGTCAGCCCAAGGGACGCAAGGGGGGGACAGCAGCGGAAGTGCAGTAGCAATATCCTAAGCACTAAGGAGTGCGGAGTGGGGGGGGGGGGGAGGGGGGCAGAGATCAGGAAGAAGAAGGGGGGAGAGCCGGAGACACCAGCTCAGTCCCTATATGAAGATTCCGGGAACGCTAGCCTAAGGAGACAGGGAAATCTCGATAGTGTCCACAAGGGGAGGAGTACAAATGTCGCCACGGTATTCGTTCCATTGACCCCACACCTTCACCCATGCCCTGGGTCTGCCCCTGGCCACATAGACAGTTTTCTCACGGAACATGGACCAATCCATGTTATCCTCCCATTGCGAGAGGGCAGGGGGCCTGGAGGCCCCCCAGAGTTGCGCAATATCTCGCTTCGCAATCATATAGCCCAGGGTGGCCCATCTAGTCTGTGCCACCGAATAGTCCGTGGGCTCCCAAACATTCAAAAGACAGCGACGAGGTTCCGGACGCAAGGATATCCCTGTCACCACAGTCATCAGATCAAGCACAGCCACCCAATAAGCAGCCACCATCGGGCACTCCCAAAGAATATGCAGGAAAGTAGCACGCAAACCACATCCACGCTTACACAGTCCATCGGAGGAAAAGCCCATCACCATCAGTCGCGGCCCCGTCACGTACACCCGATGAAGGATCTTCAATTGGACCAGACGGAGTCGAGCCGGTATAGCCACCTCCTTCGGAGAGGAGAGGGCCGATTGCCAATCCTCATCATCAAGTTCCAACCCATCTCCCATCCACTGTTCCCGAAGTCGGGCCAATAAGTCAGTCCGATTGTTAATCAACTTTTTATAGATCAGGGAGATAGTGCTATCAGGAAGATGTTCGTCAAGGATACGGTCTTCAAGTGGGGAAGAGTCAGGAGGAATCTCACCAGGAGCAAACACCGAAACCAAAGCGTGCCTGATCTGTAAATAACGAAAGAATTCCCGACAACTCAGGCCGTAGTCAGCCTGGAGGGCCTGAAACGAGCGCACAGAACCCTTAGAGTATACATCCCCCACTTTAGAGATCCCAATCAAGTCCCAACGATCAAAACCCTTGGAAGACCAAAGACCGCCCAGACGTTCTGAAGCATAAAGCGGCGTCGCCAACGTCAAGCGATCCTCCCAGCCCAGGCTCACATTCGCAGCACGCCACACCGTCAAAGCAGTCAAAGTAGGTCCCACAAGATGGCGCCCAGCGGAGCGAGAATAGAGCACTCTGTTAAAGTCACCTCCCGGAAGCTGAAGTTTATCCATCTCAAACGCCGGATTACGACCCGGCGAGAACATAGCGTGATTAATAGCGGACAGATGGGAAGCCCAGTAGTATCTCTTAATATCGGGGAGCGCCATGCCCCCATCGTACCACGGGATGGAAAGTTTCGCGAGAGCAATGCGCGGTCGCCCATCCCAAATAAGTTGCCTCTGAAGGCTCTCAATCTCCCGAAAATAGGTCTTGGGGATAGGATCATAATAATTCTGGAGAGCGTAGAGAAACCGCGGTAGTGACATCATCTTAAACAGGGCCGCCCGACCCAGTGGAGACAGGGGAAGTTTGCGCCAGCGGGCAACATCCAAACGGAGCCTAAGCAACGGGGGAAGGAGATTACGATCAAAACGAAGGGACGGATCCAAGGTAACAAAAACCCCCAAGTATTTGAAACCATCCCGGACCACCTGAAGAGGAAGTCTACTCGGCAACGGAGGCAAGATACCAGATAAAACGTATACACAGGATTTAGACCAGTTGATGACGAGGCCTGAGTTAGCGCCAAAGGACGCAAGAACGTCAAATAAAACAGATAAAGACTTGCGAGGAGAAGTAAGGTACAAGAGGATGTCGTCCGCATAAAGCGAGACGCGGTCTTCGAAATCCGGGGCCCAACGAATACCTTTAAGGGACGGTTCCCAACGGAGCCAGGCCGCCAATGGTTCAAGAGCGAGCGCGAACAACAGAGGGGACAAGGGGCAACCCTGACGGGTACCCCTGCCCAAGGAGAAAGGGGCCGACACTCTACCGTTCACTACAACTTGCGCCAGAGGTTCCGCGTACAACAGCCTAACCCAGCTAATAAACTCGCACCCGAATCCAAATTTCTCAAGTGTCGCCCATAAATAGGGCCACTCCACAGTATCAAAGGCCATGGAGGCATCCAGGGACGCCAAAATGGCCGGTTCAGTCAAAAGCCCCGCCCTCGCCAGCGCGCCGTGGAGGCGACGTAAATTCAGAGCAGTGTTGCGATGCGGGATAAAGCCAGATTGATCCGGATGGACCAACCCCCCAAGAACCGAAAGGAGACGGGTCGCCAAAAGTTTAGCCAACACCTTAGGTTCAACATTTAATAGGGATATGGGCCTATACGAGGAACAGAGGTCACGCGGTTTACCCTCTTTGGGAATGACGACGATTGTCGCCAGACGCTGATCATAAGGAAGTATGTTCCGCTCACGGGATTCTAGAAACATGGCGCGGAGATACGGCGCCACCTTATCGGGGCGTAATTTGTACAACTCAATGGGCAAACCGTTCGGGCCCAATGCTTTGCCCGAACGGAGCGATCGAACTGCATTGGCTATCTCATCATTCGTGAAAGGGGAGTCCAAAGCAATACGGTCCAAGTCGGTGACACAGGGCAAAGTGATATCACGCAGAAGAAGGCGGGAGTCGGCAACACCCCTCACAGACACGGGAGCATATACCACACGGAAATATTCCGCAAAACGATCAACAATGGCGGTCGGATCAATCACATTCTCACCACTCGCAGACTGAAGCACGGGCACCACACGATTAACTCTTTCTTTCTTGTCCAACCACGCTAGGAGTTTGCCCGCCTTGTCACCCACATCGTACAATCTGCCCTGCTGCTCACGAAACATCACCTTTGCAGCGTCAGTGACCAGAGATTTATATGCAAACTGTTTTAGACCCAGGGCATGGAGTTTCTCAGGCGTGACACCAGATTCCAACTCGTCCTCCAAAGCAGAGATCTCCCCCTCAAGGTCCACCACCTCCCTCCTCCCTGCCCTCTTAGCTTCAACAATCAAGGAAAGGGCCTGTCCACGAATCACAGTTTTAAAGGCTTCCCACAGGGACACAGCCGAAGAGACCGACCCCTCGTTTTCCAGGAAATATGCATCCATGGACTTGAGCAAGAGGGTACGAGTCTCAGGGGAGGAAAGATACCAAGGGTTAATGGGAGCCACTCGGCCCGCCGCCTCTACCCCAACCTCGAAACGAAGCCAGAGCGGCGAGTGATCAGAAATACCCCTCGGCAAATGTAAAATCTCACGAACCGCCGATGATTGGGCTGCGGGCATCAGGAAATAATCCAGCCGAGACAGACTGCCATGAGCCCCAGAATGGAAGGTGTATTGGAGCTGAGTAGGATGCAACAGTCGCCAGCAGTCCACAAGGCCAAAGGTATCTAAAAACTCACCAACCACTGCTGAGCCTGCGGGGTATCTCTAGGGGGATGGCGATCGTGAAGGCCGGAAAGCACCGAATTAAAATCACCGGCCAGAAAGAGAGTGCTATCAGGGAGATCTAACAAAACACGGCCCAAGTCAGTAAAAGTAGAGGCCTGCAAACCCGGGGGAACATAAACATTGAAGAGAGATAGGGTGCGGCCTTCATACCTACCCACCAGGACAGTATATCTCCCACGGTCATCATGAATCACCTCATCGATCGCCAGGGGGAGGGAGGTTCGAACAAGAATACCCACACCCCTAGATCCGGAGGTAAACCCCGAGTGCGCCACAAGGCGGTAGCCCCATCTATTCATTGCATAACAAACATTACCAATCAAGTGGGTTTCTTGCATGAAAACAATGTCCGGTGACAAACGTCGTATACATTTTAAGACCACACTGCGCTTAATACGATCTCCCAGGCCATTAACGTTCCAGGAAAGAAATTTCAACCCTCTACCCCCCATCCCAGCCGCCCGAGCCAAGACCCCTCGTCCATGAGCTAGACATCAGAAACAGCAGCAAACACAGGAGCAACTCGCCTTGAAAACAACACACAGAAAAGAAAAAACTTCCCAACCCCCCTCCCCCAAACTGAAGAGAAACACCCCCCACCCTGCACCCCTGCAAAAAGCTAAAGAGCCACCCCAACCTGCAGTGTGCCTGTCGCCCAAGAACCCCTATTCTACACAAAGACCCCGGAGGAGGAAAGGTCTCCGTTCCAACCTCCCCCCGACCTCAGCAAGAACAAAAATAACAAACGAAAGACAGAATGATCACAATGTAGAGGGACGCCGGCCAACACTCCTGAGAATGTATGCAAAATAAGACATAAGAGCCGAACAGTTAGATCTCCACACCACCTTCGGCACCACCCGGGTGAGCGGCGGAATCCGTCTCAGGAGGACGGTCAGGCAATGAGTCCAGCCAGTCATTAACAGCGTCTGGCCGATCAAAGAAAAGGGTACGCTCATTGTATTCGACCCGGAGTCTGGTGGGAAAGAGCATGGCGTAACGTAGGCCCCGATCCCGGAGACGTTTCTTGGCACCACGAAACTCCATACGTTGTCTCTGAACCTGTTGGGAAAAGTCCGGGTAAAAGTTCACCGTAGCATTCTCAAAGGCCACCGGGCCCTTCACCCGCGAGGCCTGCAGGATAGCGTCCCGGTCTCTATAATGAAAAAGCTTCGCTACAATGGGTCTCGGCGGGGCTCCCGGCTTGACTTTGCCCCCTGGAACACGATGTGCGCGTTCCACCGTGAAAAATTTTGTGAGACCAGAAGGGGCCAGATGGTTCAAGACCAGATCCTCAACCAGGAGATCCACCGAGTGGGGTTCAGGGTTTTCCGGTACACCAACCAGGCGAACATTGCAGCGACGCGCCCTATTTTCAAAGTCCTCCAGGCGACGGGTCATGAAGTCGTTCCCCCGACGGAGATTTCCAATCTCTGTTTGGAGCTCCGAGACGTCATTCGTAAGGCTAGAGGATTTAATATCCAGTGATTGTACCCTCTCATTCGTCTTGCCGAGATCAGCACGAATCAGATTCACCTCAATAGCCACGGTGTCAAGTTTGTGGGCCAAGGCCTCGTACTGTAGGCCGATGGATTCCCTCACACCCGAGATGGCGCCCATGATATCCTGTAGGGAGGGCTCCGCCGACTCTTCCAAAACTCGTTCGGACGCTATACTAGAACCAGGCAGGGCAGCTCCGGGGGACCCCTTAGAATGGGTATAACGGTCCATGACATTTGATTGAACTGGAGCTCCGCGCAGAGGTGTTTTCGTCTTGCGCGTCTCTCTGTCCCCTCTGTCCGCCATTTTGAAGATGCGTCACAGGACAAGCCACCAGGTTCGACGGGCCCGACACCCAAAGTACAGGATCAAAAGTACATAAAAAAGGGGGCACAACTCGGGTAGAGGTCGCCAAGCCAGCAAATAGGTCACATGAAAGCCCAACAGCCGATCTGCCTCCAAGTCTCAGTCGCAACACGACATCCACATCCGTGGCCCAAGTCGGAACGGAATCGAAACCGAAACTTAGGAAGGGGGGACCCACAAGGCCAGATCTCCTGCCGTTGTTGTTCAATTGCAGGACGGCTACAGAACCGCACCCCGTCCCGGGCGCACCTCAAGGGCGGAGCCCAAAAGTTCAGAGCACCATATCTCAGGAATACGAGATCCAAATCGATTTCTGAAAAGTGCCAGGGTAATCAGCCAAACGTCCCCTACACGAATTCTTGCAAGAAATCAGGATTCAGCCAGGATAAAATGCCGGGAGCGGCGAGGGTCCGGAGAGCGCTGTGCTCAAGCGGCCATCTCGGATGCCCGCCAAGCTCCTCCTCTCAACTTCAAGGTTTTAAATGTGAATGAGGCAATTCTTATCCAAAGGCTATTGTCTGTATGAGGCCAAAGACCGGCAAGTTAACACCAACAGATCTGGAGACATGTATAAAATGTAGAGTACTGTACTGGATTAGTAGTGTTCTCAAAATGTTCAGCAGGATGTTCAATAATTTTTAATGGTACGGCTAGGAATATTAGAGGAAGATGATGTGAATATCAATTAATTATTTGGTTTAAGTTCTAATTGGAACAATATTTGTGAACATTGTGAATTCACCTGTAGCGCTAAAATTAATTTGGAACAATTGCTCTATTTGACATTACCAGATTGTTAAGCTCTGGCCTTTGAAAATGTAACCAAAAATGCCCATCAAGATATGAACTGTCGAAATTGCAGATTAGAATTTAGATGTACATTGTTATCACAAACGTATGGAAAATGTCATAGTTGTGCTACAATGATGCAGAGAGGATAGTAGTATATTAGAAACTGAAATTACAAACTTTGTAGCTGGACAAATTTCAATTTCAAAATAAGTTTCACAACTATAGCAAAAGCTTATTTCATGAAGCAGTTAACATAACCTCTACTCACTGCGTAATATATTGATGTCATTCAAATCAAGACTATGTAAAATGCTAACAAACTTATATCTGCTATATCTATGACCATGGTTTTTAGGATAATTTATGATAACAAAATGTGTTATTGTGTTGAAATGTATATGAATTTACGAGTTTCTGAGACATTATTCTGCCTATTAGGGGTATTGTCTACAGCATGTTGTTAGAAATGAGACTGTTTTTAACTGAAGAAAATTAATTTTGAAAACATTACAGGACTATATTCTGTTACTACAGATAAAACTAAATGGAGGTGCTATAATACCAGCAGACTTAAGTTGCATCTAAGAAATCTCTTTTCCACTTCATCATTGTAACTTGTTTTGGTTGCTTAATGTTCAAAATGAAACCCTCATACATTTTTCTTTGTTTCATTTTTTCACAGTGCTTGAACTGCTGCAATAAAAGAAGAATAAAAGTTAACAATGATTTTTCACATTTTGGAAAATTAGATCCACAAAACTGCTTCATTGCTGTTATAGTTCATGCAGAAAGTGGCAAACACTTTAGTTCTGGCGACATTTCACTGCATCTACTCTCTACTTAAGCTGGAACCTTGTTGTTATACGCAGGGGTTGGATGTCTGGAGGCTTATGATCCCTCTCCATTTTTTGTCCTGTGGAATTTTAAGTTGCCTCTTGTGGTTTATTTTCAAGTGGAACAACATACTTGTTGTAGCACATGAAGATTGTTTTGCTGTGCCCCAAAATAATGTTTTGTCACATATGCTACATTTCACCAATGTAGGTGTAAAACTGTGTAAACCAACAACATTTCTTTGTTTGGTAGTTATGTTTTATTTGTGAGTTCCTATGTTGAAAGTTATTTTTTTAAACTGTTGTTTTTGTTTTTGTTAAATGTGTTGTTAAAATAAAGTTAAACCATTAAGTTACTAAACGACTAGTGTCAAATATTCTGAAAAATATGTCTATATATCTGTTTTACACTTTATCATTTGTATTTGTGACTACTTACGTTATTCCGATCTCCGGTGTTGCTGTGAAGAAGGAAAATGTAGTTTTGATGTAGTTATTTCGACAAATGAATACAAAGGGGAAAGTTAAATTAGTATCTTACTAAATAGCTACACTGAAACGTTATGTAAAATATGTCTATATATGTGTTTTACACTTTGTCAAACACACTCAGTATTCGCAATGTGTCCTTGGCAATTGAACTCATAGAATCACAAAGACATTATCTATGCACTCATACATTAAGCCAGGCACTACACATGCACTTACATAATTTACCCAGACATTACCCACTTAGTCATAGACCCATACAGACGTTCACACACCCAGTCACTGACCTGTACAGCCACTCACACACCCACTTTCAAAGTTTACAGTTTACAGTTAGGAAATAAAATTAAAAATACATTTGACATTCACTGGAAAAAAACAAATGTTACAGGGATGTTATAGTTAGGAAATAGAATTGAAAAAATCTTAGAAATACACTGAAAAAAACAAAGGTTACAGGGACATTATAGTTGGGCTGGCATTTCACTCGTGCAAAACCAGAGAAATTCAGTAGTTCTAGTTAGCTGAGCTAAGCATAACTCACGCCCCCGCAATGCATTGCTTAAGACCTCACATATTACATCACTCATGACATGGTTAGTGATATCACTGATGACATCACATATGGCACCTCAGATGACATCATTGATTACATCACTGTGGCTGCGTGATTTACTGTATGGGTCAGTGAGTAGTTGTGTGAGTTGTGAGAGAATTGTTAATGGAGGGGCCAATTGTTTGAATACCCAACTATGGTGACTTCTCATGCAACAGTGAGGTCTCACTAGAGGGATCAATCCTTGTGCTCATGTACTATACAGACCTCTCATGCGAGGGAGGTTTTGGCACAGAGGCCAGTGCATCCTCATATTCTACTATGCATTGCTATCAGCTAGTGGAGATGTCATAGAGGAGAGGGCAGTTCTTTTGCACGTTACTATACATGCTTGTCACTCAGGAGAGAGTTTCAGGGGAGCGGTTTGTCTCTATGCACACCCTACTATATCTCATTGTCCTCCTGGGGGGAGTTCTGAGGGAGAGGTGAGTGTCTTCCCCATATTCAGCTATCCACTCCGATCTCTCCCCTGATAGGGCATTGTATTTCCATACCAAAGTCTCTATAGTTGATTTGGAAGGCAGAATTTTCAAGTTAGAGGTCATTTTATCTCTACCTCTTACTTATACATCTATCATCTTGGGTAGAGCTGTAAGCCCCTTTTTGTACCCAATTTTGTACATCCATCATCCAAGACACGGGTCATGGGAAAGGGGCCAGTCTCTTTCCACAATGTGCACTTATGCAAGAGAGATCTGTCAGCAAACAGGGCAGTTCCTTTAATTCACCTACTATGCATACCTGGCAGCATGGGAAGAGGAATGAACAGAGTGATGTTTTTCTTAAATTCTTCTACAGACAACTCCCACCCTAGTAGGCTGTGTTAGCAGAAATATCACTCCCTTTCTAGATGCTACTGCGTATCCCTGTTGGTCTAATAAGAGGTGTCAGGCGAAAGGTCACTGCTTGCCAAAAAGATAACTCCTTACCAACAATAATTTTGCCTTGGAGATGGGTGTTAATTGAGAGGAGAATGTTTCCCTATATACTACTGTATATGCCCAGTGACTGGACAGTGAAATCCATTCCTGTACCTAATGTATATGGTTATTTTCCTGACAAGACGCCAGTACTTGTTAAACTTACTATGGAATAGTAACGTCTTACATGTAAGGTGTTTTTTCCTCACCCTACTATGGAGACAGCTGAGCCTGGGGAAATGTATGAGTGAAGAAGCAATGTCTCTTTACACCCTACTCTACACACTGGTTACTTTCATGCAAGGTCTCACTGGAGAGGCCAGTCTCTCCCATAGTCTACTATACACAGTTGTTGGGCAGTGGAGGGGTGTCAGTGGATTCAAGTGTTTCCTTAAACCCTACTACGCATTTGTGCCATAAGAAACTGTGGAGGTACATACAGTATTTATTGTTGCAAAAGATGTTGAAGCCCCAGTAGAATTGTCTACCTCCGCAGCATGTACCAACTACTGCTCGTGCAAGCCAATGTGGATGTACAAAACTCACGTGTCTCCATATGTCTGTGGTACTCCTACTATATTTTTTATTTCTGCTTCCCAAGCTGAACTCTTTGCTTCAAAGTTTACAGGCCATGTACTTTGCTAAAACATTCTTGGCACCTGGCTTCATTTCACAAAATTGCCTTTTGCTGTTCATCTGAATCTTATGAAGACATATTTGTGAAGAGAGGCATACTCCGTTTTAAATTGAAGTGTCATTCTTTTCACAGAAACGTTTGCAAAGTGTGCACCCTTTCCTGTTATGTTAAAATCCAAAATCAATACTCTTTCAGAATAATGTCCGCACACAATATATTATTTTTTCTGAAGAGTTGTATGCAGATTGAACATTGTGCTCAATGAGGGTTTCCCATATATCTGTGGTTGATTATTAATGTGAATTATGCAACATGTAAAGCCATAGCAATTTTACCCGCAATATGTGGAAAAACGATGCTTGGATGATGTCATAGAACTTTTCATAAGGGATGTCATATGTGAGGTCATAAGTAGTGCATGGTGGGCGTGCAAGTTATTAGTTCTTGCTGCTAGTTATAACTTTTCGTTCAAAGTATTCATTTTGACACTGACAAATGCACCTAACTACAATGTTACATTACCTTTTTTTTCCCAATGAATATATATATATATATATATATATATATATATATATATATATATATCCTACTGGCGTTCGCCGGTAGGTAGTTATAGTTAGGACCTATTAGGCATAGGAAATCAGCAACATTCTATTCCCAATAACTTTGCAGCCGATTGACGAAATTTTCAAAACTTTTGGCCAGCTCTGGTCCGCTCCTATCTTGAAGGTTTCGGGGTGATTCGTCAAGTGGGATCTGAGAAAAAAATGGGGTCCCAAAACGTGTTTTACCATGCAATTTCCCATAGGACCTTTAGCCACAGCTACAGCCCGAACGGCTGAACAGAATTACACCAAATTTGGCACAGAGGTAGGCCTCAGTTCAGACTTGTGCCTTTTGCTTAAATGGTGTCAATCTGTTTAGTAGTTGCTGGATCCGCGGAGTGTGCGAGGATTGTCATCGTACCATAAGCGCACCTTTCCGATCACGTGCTGAATGCTAATTGGCTGTCAAGTGGTTGTTAACATTCGAAAGCAGGAACTGTTGGCAGCCATTTTGTGCCTCGGTAGAAGCGAGTCTGAGGAAGTCAGTGGAATATGTATGCAAACCGTAGGGGGGGCAGGGTAGAAATAATTTTACCCTCTAGACCCACTTAGGGGGTCCCAGAAGGACCCCCAGGGCCCACATTTTTTTTTTAACCCCGCATGTGTGTGTAGGGTGCGTGGGCTCTGCCGTGAGATAAATGAAATAAAACAGAGCGTTTTTTTATAATTAGCCCCCGGTGGGGTAAATACCAGGGGCAAAATTATAAAATGTTATGGGGGGCCCAGAGAGCCCCAGGGATCGTCACTCCCTGGGGCTCAAAAAGAAAAAAATGGTGGGGGGAGGGGTCCAAGGTCCCCAAAGCCGCAGGGACCACCACCCCCGGGGCTTTATGTATTGTGGGAGTGGGACTGCGAAGCCCCCCTCCTGGAGCACTCAAGGGCAACGTCACCCCCGGGGCTACAAAAAAAATGGTTGGGCGATGCAAGGTCTCCAAAGCCCCGGGGACCATCACTCCCCGGGGCATTATGTATTGTGGGAGGGCCGGCTCCTGCAGTGTGCCGGGGTGTCCATCTCGCCCTCCCATAGCAAGAAAATCTCTTCTCTCTTTTAAAATCTAAATGAGATTACTTTTCCACCTGGGGAGCAGCATGTTAATAGCTCCCCAGGTGGAAAATCAATGCCGGCTCCCAAACGCGTAGAAGTTGTGCACCAAAGGCGCTGGAATCATGCACCCTACAGATTATGAGTCGTGCATAACAGTTGGCCGCACTGAGCGCCACGCTGGGTGCGCGACTTCTAATTTTACCGTAAAAAAATAGCCCCGATCAGAGTTTCTAATATCCCCGGGGACCCTATCCCACGGGTCTTATAAAAATGTTGGGGACCGTGGGGGGAGCCACAATGCCCCCAAGGTACCGCCAGCTCCTCGCGTCCTTTGGGAGCCGGCATTGCTTTTCCACATGGGGAGATGCTAAGTTGCATATGGAAAAGCAATCTGGTTTGGATTTGAAAGTGAGAATAGATTTCACTGCTGTGTTTTTCAAAATGCAAACTGAAATGGGAAGGAGGAGCCGTGAGACTCATGCCATCTCATAGCAAATCGCAGTTTCCCGGGGGTAGGCACCCCGTAGGAGCTGGCCCTGGGGCGTGGCGGTTCCCAGGGTCCTCGAGGGCTCCAGGCGGAGGGCCACGCAGTCTGCCTCCCACAATACAAAAAATCCCCGGGATGGTGGTTCCCGGGGCTTGAGGGGGGTTGTTGAGGTCCCCACACTTCTAATTTTGCAAGGGGGGCCTTGGAGCACCCCACAACCATTTATTTTATAGCCCCGGGGGGTGGCTCTCAGTCTTGCATAGGAAACAGCAATGTTGAGAAAATATTCCAGTAAGATAACAAAGGATTTTGAAGTCCATATTCGCTGTTTTTGTTGTACTTTGCAGGCGTTAAAGCGATGACAATTTTAACTCTGTCTTTGTAAATATGCCACTAAGTTTTGTAATGTCGACAATCTCGTCTTCCATTTAAATAGGCACACAGTATTTATTGATGTTCATTGTGAATCGTGAAACAACACTGTCTAATTGTAATCGATAAAGAAGTGAATGTGTTGTGTACTTGTTTTGCTCGTAATGTGGATAGGGGCAGGTTTACAAGTTCATTACGTTAGTATTGCATTACTTTTAAGATGTGAAAAGTGATGCGAAAGTGGTGCAAGGGTGTTGTATATCTGGTTTGGATTTTGAAAGAGATAGCAGGGTGCATCTATAGGGTAAGTCCAGGTTAGTGTAGGGGTAACATTTACTAGTCTAACTCCAGGGGGGTGCATCTGTACGGAATGTGCTGGATAGTGCATCAGTAAAAAAAAAATACTCCAACCTCAAGGTGGTGTATCTGTAGGGTATGTGCTGGATAGTGTATGAGTAACAATTACTATTGCAAATCCAGGGGTTTGCATTTGTGGGGTATTTGCTGGATAGTGTATGAGTAACGATTACTATGAAAAAGAAAGGAGTTAAAGGAGGAGACACACACTTTCACGCTGAACCTGGAAGAAGAGAAAGTGATGAGAGATGATTTCCGACGTGTTTAGGCTTGAGAGCCTGGTTAATCATTAAATGTGGTCTGGCAGATAAGTGCACACTTATTCTGCAAGAAGCCTTTTGGGGTCTTGTGAAAGCAAGTTTTCTTTAATAATCTCCTCTCGCTGCGTGTGCTTGCAAGGTCATTTGATTTGCTTGTATGTTAAAAACAGAAACTTTCTAAACTGCTTTTTTTATTGGTTGTGAAGCATTGTAAGAAGACGTATTACCGACCAATCTCTTTCCTTGCGCAGATTTTAAAAAACATTTGATTGGCTGTTGTGTGGTTAACTCTACCTTCCTGATCCTAATGTTGATTGGCTTGTTTTTTCTATGTCATCAATACAACATGACCCGGTTCTCCAAGGCAGTTTTGTTGAAATTCAAACATGTACAGCGTATTGCAATTTTACAATATTCTCCCCTATCCTTTGTATGTTTGGGGTAGAGCTTACCACGTTTACTTGCCCACTTCATAAAAAAACTTCCATCCCAATTAAGACAGTCTGTGTAAATGCACGGAGGAACTGACGTATATGTAGACTTACAATACATCCAGTAACACTCACAATGTGACAATGTGAAAAAAATGTGTGTGGGCAAAATGACCCCTCACGGGCGAACCACCATCGGGCTACCTGATAGCTACTCACCAGATAAGCCCATTGTTATCATCATTGGCGGTCATTACGCCCAAAATAAACGTGTCCAACAAAACAATAAGTGCAGTGAAAAGTGAAAAAAGTCTCAAAACGTGAAATAAAATCAATAGGTGTACACATCACTGTCACTTTTATTCTTTCTCTACGTGCAACCTATCAAATTAAAAAGCAAGGCTGGCTGCTAAACATGCATACCATTACCATTAGCCAACATGTTTCTTTGCCTGGAACATTTTTACGCAATTTCTTCAGGGCCAAGATTTTCTCGACACTTCATCAAAGTTGGACACACCATTCACAGAGACTGTCAAATAAAAAATTTACAATATGCGCTTAAAATTGCACATGTTACTGCACACCCTGTCAACACACAATTACTCCATATTATTCTGTTATTCATCATATTTACCCTTACTCAGCTACGGTGTCTCCTACCGGCCGTAAGGTCAAGTTAAAAAGCAGGAAAAGTCCCTCATGTGACTCTCCCTCTTAGCTTTAGCTCGCAATCATTGTGTAGATGTAAGTCAAACATTCCCCATCACGGGATGAACAGGGGGGAAGGAAGGAAAAACAGCGTGACATTGTCATAGAAGTTCTATAACAGCGTATCTGTTCATGACTATACTTGGCTATTTCCCGCTTACACTGACGCCCCCTCCTCTCCTTACCAGTCGGAGCCTCACGGAGCGTGTTGTCTCCACCTCTGTTTCTGCACTCCTGCCGCATTCGTTTTCAACAACGCGGAGCGTCATGTGTGTCGGGTTGACACGCTCGCATAAATACAGCACCTAATGTCGATCCCGGTATTATTTTGTACAAATATCTGGTTTGTAGCGATAGTGTACAATCATGTGTGTATGTTTGTCCTGCTCCTAATTCAGTTATTAATATAGGGCATCTAGTCGTTTTCAAAACGCGGAGCGTCATGTGTGTCAAGCTGACGCTCTTGTTTAAATGCAGCAACCATCTTAGAATGGGAAGACCTCCCAACCTAATGTCAATCCCGGTTTTATACAAATATCCAGTTATAACGATATTGTACAATCGTGTATACACATATATTTGCCCTGCTCCTAATTCTGTTGTTAATGTGGGGCATCCATTAAGACAGCATCATTATTCAAAATGTTCCTCTTCAATTTGTTGCCTCCATTTTAAGCCACAACATACAACAAAGTTTCTTTTGAAAAAATTCCTTTTTGAAATTTCTCGATGCAACCCATGGCCTAATAATATCCGGAGCATTAATTCATTATTGTTTTAGGAAACAGGTTTAACAATAAACGTCTCTGGCACGTTGTACATACCTGATGAAACTTCTCTCACCAATACCAAATTTCTATGCTTTCCAGTTATACATACATGTCGAGTCATGCAAGTTACTCCTGAATGGGACCTACAGGGGGAGCTCATGCGTGTTAACCTACTATGTTCCACTCTAAAAGCTCATTCAACCCATGTTGTTTGCTCTTTTCTAGAAAAATCCAACGAGCCTCTTTGGATACAAGTAACCTTTCAATGTTTTGCGGGTCACCAATCACTTTCTCAAGTACTGTCCAAGTGAACATGTGTTTCGTTGTGTAGCAATGCTGTACCAGCTTAGTTGTTAACTTGCCGGCTTTTATGGTGCTTAGGTGTTCTTGAATTCTTCTTTTTATTTTTCTAAAGGTTGTCATGTATTCCTATAGGTTCTGAATCGATCCCCCTATTCCTGACCCTATTCTGGTTAAACTAACTATCAAGTTAACTAACAGTCAGCCCATGAGGCAAGAACAGCCCCCATGATGCAGATACCGTTATCTGACGCAGTCACACTACGGCACAGGAACGTGTTATCTGATTAGGTCATAACGCTTGAGATCTAATTAGACAAGCGACATTCCTCCAGCCCCTGATAAGGCATACGACGTTCTCATAACAAATCAAACCTATGACAACCTGGAAAATCCGTGCGGCCATTGTTTTGATTTCACAGAGAACTTCAGTAAAAGAATGTGCTAACGAGCAAATGTAAATGTAAATGTACAGGAATTTATATAGCGCAAATCACCAAGCGGTTTCTAAGCGCTTGCTTAGGGAACCCGTCCTGGTATTCCCCTGTGAGATAACCCCGGCAGGGTATCCGCAAGGTGAAAGCCAGGCATCCCGCCGCGAGGGGCCGTTGTGGAGATTAAGCAAGCTATTGCCCAGAGTCGCAGAGTGTGAACCCGTGAATCGAGTAGGCACCGGAGCGAGAATTGTCGAGTCCATGGATATTTTTAGGACTCAAGACCCCGCCGAGCAGGGAATTGAACCCTGGTCCCGGGCTGACCTCTGCTTCCAGGTCTGCCTCCTCTAACCAGTGAGCCACACTTCTCCCAAGCAAGTCGTATGACATCTTTATTGACGTATCTATGTCCATCCTTACGTCAATCTCGGCACCTTTAAGGTATAAATATTGCCGATCTTGCCCTATGCAAACACACGCGTGGTGACAAGACGGAGCAGCCATACTTGCCGAAGCCGAGAGCAGAAGCAGACCCCGCTGGCGCAGCCCCGCCTTCCTGACGCGCTGAGAGACGCGCTGCTATCTCAAGCCGAGAGACCCAGCACCGGCGCTTCTGGGCAGCCCTCGCAGGCAGCCTGGAATATCGAGAGCAGAGAACGAGATACCATTCCTCATTCATTCTAACTTCCAGGTACAGAACTGAATAACCCCTCACAGAGAATTCTTTAGTTATTCACTTGGCAAAAACAAACTTAACTTAAACTGTAACTTTCTATTCCCGCCCACGCATTAGACTTAGGTCAGGTACACGGGGTAGGCGTATTTAGAAACACCAGTTGAGTACGTTTAGTCAAATGTATATGTGTATGTAAATATATTTTAATCATTTTAAACATCATATGGCTCAGAAACCATATCAATGTTTTTACAGTATTATTTTATACTATTGCTTTTAATGTATGCACTTTACTTAACTATAAGTATTGCAATAATATCGATCCATTTCTCTTGTACGAGAAAAGAGACTGATCAATAAATAACACCTTTTTATTGAACACGCCCGTCTCTTCCTTTTCTCTACAATCTGATGAGACTAAGAATGCACGTACTGACTGAGTAAAATAATTGCCTTGTGCTCACACGACTCTCGAGATTGACTCTTGATTAGGGGAGAGCAAAGTTGTCATGTTCTATGGTTGTCAGAAACTAAATCCCTTCTTGTCTAATCAGGGAAGTTAATTCCTCCTTGAACATTCGAGAAAGTTTCTAGCGAACTCTGAGCTACGCTGGCAAACCCAAAAATTAAGTCTAGTATCGACAGTAGTAGACCTAGTTAACGTCTGGTCTAGGCCTTTACTGCTGTAGGTATTATTCCAATGCGCAGAGCCTATTGGGAAAATAGGAGCTACACTACATGGCGCCCAACGCGTTTGGAAAGGGCGATAAAACTAACGTAAGACATTTAGAGTAACTCAGTCGTGCTTTCTCACTCAGACCCCTTTTCCAATTATACTCCAAAGACGTCTGGAGTGGGTGAAAGGTAATATCCTCCAAAACCTCGCAGGAGGGAACTCCTATGTATGGTTCTTGGTATAGTCAACGTTGAAGGATAAAAACAGTCCCAAAATATTGTGCATCTAATCTCTGTTTCCATAAAGAAACCTGATCTGCAAACAAACATAATACCATCCTGTCTGTAAAATGGCAGAGAGTGATGATGAAAGAGAGGCAGTTAGATTAGCAACTGAACTCGCAGATGCTGATGCTACCATGCAAGCAGCAGACCCGAATATAACACTCATTCAGGTCATTAAAAGGAGATCTATAACCTTAAAACTTATAGAAAATGGACTGACACCTAGAGGTGGCACAGTCATATTCGTAATCGAGGCACACGAATATCGGCAGACAGAGGTATACTATTCATGGATACATTTTCCAGCAGCAAATGCTGTAACAAAGTACTTCCACTATTACAAAGTAGAGGAACCTCCTGAAACGTACACTCCTTTCGAGGAGGTGGAAGTACCACTCAAATTCCAAGAGCATTTGCTCTTATTTGATGGCGCCCTAATACATAACAATCACATTACAAGGCTCGGTCCTTTAGGTAGACCAGGAGCAACGTGGCCGGTCTTAGCCGGATACACACCACATCCAGACATCGATAGGATGCCTGCAGCTGAGCTGTTAATACAGCTAAAACAATTACTAAAAATTCATAGACAATTAGTCCAGTATGTAATGCGGACTTCAACAATTCAGCCAGCGATTAAACTTCCACAGCTGACCCCTCACCAGGGGAACACAAATAAAATTACACCACAGAACATCCAATCCTGCCTAGGTAAAGTTCCAGCTAAACGGGAACAGATACCATTCTGGTTGGCACAGAAAATCACCCAAATAGAGGCGGTGTTTCCTGACACCACCCCATTAGAAAAACACAGGATTCTGACTATATGTCTCCCAATGGGAATCGCACCACACATTGAGGACTGTGACACTTGGGGTACAGTCTTTGCTTCCATCTACACAAAAACGCACGGTGTTCCATCCATTTCGGTAATACCAGATGTGCTAAAACAAATTCAAGATGAATACGGTCCAGAACCTGCTTTAACTCTTGGTATGAAATTACTAAAAGACTTCAAGCAGGTCTCGGCTATATTATTAGCCAACATAAAAGGTGAGGCAGCAAACGTGGCGATCCGCCAGAGGTTAAAAGAGACAGATATAGCAGACCAACCAGCTGAAATTGCCAGAATCATAGAAAAATCCTATGAAGAACTAGGCAGAGATAGTCTAGGTGGAATACCAGTAAAACCGCAACTGACTACAAGTCCAGAAAAAATATTTTTTAATAATAATTCACCAAAAAAGAACTGGGATGGAAACAAACAATCCAATCCTAAAGAAAAGAAATTCCAGTCCCGAGGGAGGTCTCCCAGGCGAAGAGAGAAATCTCCAAACCAAAGACAGAGGTCACCGCAGAGTGACCCCTCTGGGAATAGATATAACCTTAGAAATAGGGATAATATTAAAAAACCTGATAGATATCAAGACATTGATACACGTCCCTCTCAATCTTTTCAGAATTCCTCGCAGAAATCGGAAAGAAGAGGACGATCAGAAGAGCACGCCAAGTCCAAAGACAAGGAACCTGCTCAGCTAAAAAAGAAATTACAATTTCCAAAAAAGAAGGTAGCCAGTATCAAGGTAGTTAAAAATGCCGAGAATACTGAGGACACAACTGAAAAACGGAGAATGGGCTCAGACAATGCTAGACAGCGCAGCAGAGGTGAGCATAGCTCGCAAAGTCCTTATGAATCATCTGGAGACAGTGGACACGAATGAATACCTTCAAGTGGAAACTGCAGACACCAGAGTTAGCAAGCCCCACAAGATATACAAGATAACATTACGTATAGAGGGAGATAAGACTAGGAAAATAAGGGGACTATTTTGGGATAATCTCTCCAAGGGCTATGATATCCTTCTAGCTGAAAAAGACTGGCCACCAGAGTTTGTCAGGGAGTGCCCTCATGGCGAAGAAGTAATTATGCCTGCCTTCTCGAATCATATCCCGATTCATAAAAAATATACACTTGCTAGAAAGTGGGCAGTGGCTCTAGCACCTGCTTTATATAAAAATCATGTAGGATGGGATGAGGATTCTCCTCCTCACAAAATCCAGTTAAAATCACAACCTACTGCACAAAGGCAGTACCCAATTAAGCAAGAAGCTAAAAAACAAGTAAATGAAATACTAGATCAGCTAGAATACCAGGGGGTGATTGAAACTTGCACCTCACAAATGAACAACCCTTTGTTTCCGGTCTCCAAACCAGACAATTCATATCGTCTAGTTTTGGATTACCGACACATTAACACATGTTGCAAAACTTTTGCAGTGCAAAACTCACATAGTGCTGCACTAATGAATAACATAGTGCGCAAAAAATACAAAACAACCTTGGACATCTCCAATGGATTCTTTTGTCAAAACATAGCACCAGAGAGCAGATATTTAACTGCATTCTCAGTAAATGGCACTCAAAAACAATTCTGTCAGTTAGCCCAGGGGTACAAGAACAGCCCGGGGGTATTCTCAGTGAGAGTAACAGAATTACTACAACTATATGATGATGAAGCATTATCTTATGTCGATGACATTTACTTAACAGATGATGACTTGGAGACTCACTTGAAAAGGGTGAACACCATAATACTTGGGTTCGCTGCAGAGGGTTACAAATTCAACTTTAAAAAGTCCAGAATTGCCCATCTGACAGTCTTGTACGTAGGATATGAATTATCAAGTATAGCCTGGTTGACAATTTTCTAAGAACTAAAAGAAGTAAAAAATCTAAAGTATGAAAAAACTTATCCTCTGCCAATCGACATTCTGCCTCTACGACATTACGCCTGTGTAATCTATACAGACGGACATGCTCAACCCTCCGTTTGGGGAGAACATGCATACAACCCCACATGTGAGATTACAAAAGAAGTGTGGCGGGGAGGTAAACTAAGACCTCTATTAACAAAATCACACTCAGTAGAAACTAATTCAGAACTACAAACTGAAATAATAGCATTAAAAATGGCGATGGATAATGTGGATCGCGAATTCCCGACACTTATAGTGTCAGATTCATATTACTGCGTCAAAACATATAACAAGGATTTGCAGACATGGATTCAGAACGGTTACAAAGATGACACAGATGCACCAATAAAGCAGAAACTGCTCTGGGAACAAGTAGCTCTTTTGAAAAAAGAACTACCAAAGACTCACGTGACACACTCACTGAGTCATCAGCGTGATGGCGTTCACGTTGTAGGGAATTCATTGGCTGAAGCAGCCGCAGCGGCAGCCACTAAACCGGCTCCCGTAGATCGAAAAAAGCGTACATTAAAATACATTGACGGTGAAACAATGCTGGCGGTGAAAACGTCATCAAAAGGCGACTGCTCAGCGTTACCGATCAACTATCCACTCAATTATACATACATAATCGATGCGAACTCCGTCCCTTTTGCTCGAATCCCTGGAGTGGGGGATAGAGTGATTCCAAACATGGACAGGAGAAGCTTGTTAATCGCAGACGCACACATGGGCGAGGGTCTCAGACACCTTAAATTAAAAGATTCTCTGGAAGAATTACAATCACGGTACTGGTGGCCAGGCATGAGCCTGCACTACACCATGTTTGTAAAAAACTGCCCAAACTGCAACAGAGATCGCAGTGGGGAGAGAAACAGTTTAATACCTCGTCGTATCAAGGCAGATAATATTACCAGCAAAAAGAATGGCTTGCGATTAACATATACAGGCTAGTTTCCACTTATAATGTAGATCACCAGCACTCGGCTGACGTCCGGACTATTATACAAGATTTGCGAGTCTAAATGGCATATACGCTAAGAGCATGTTACGTTTGACCATTGTTTTCACTCAGGCATACCAGCCTGGGGGGAAACATGGCCAAATGAGCACAGTCCAGCGGGAATCTTCTCACTTCCTTCCTGAGGGTACGGGATGGTGTAAAGAAAAAACCAAGGCAGAAAGCAATCTATAATGTAAAGGATATTAGGTTCGGGAGCTGGGTGGGTCAAACATCTAATAAGTGTCCAACGTAGTCTAAATAACTTGCCAAGAAATTCTCTGAAGGGATTCAGTCCGTACGAATTATTAATTTGGAACTAGAATGATTATCTCTGACCTTGATAGTCAGACTTCAGTGGTGAAAGAAAAAACCTTTGATGTCAAAGACCGTTTGGCTATTTTGCAGGACTTAAACAAAACAAGAAAAGACCTGAGCAACATACAGTTGAAACAACAGCCAACAACCACTGAAGAATCACCACCTGTCCCAGCAAGACCTGTCTGGATTCCAAAAGTCGGGCATCTAGTCAGGGAGAAGATCGCGGTAAAGAAGGAATTTGGGCCTTCTTACAGAAAAGCAGTTCCTGTCTTGTCTGTCAACGGGACAAGATCAGTTGTACTACCGCCATTTGCTGGTAAAAAGGAGAACCGAGTTGTATCCATCGACCTGGTAAAACCACAACATGTGGCCGATAACAAACAGTAGGCCAAGTGGACTCCCAATAAGTAGCAGAACACCAAGGTTTGCTACCAGCACAGAGGTCCTAACAAAAAGGCTCATCACATTCGAAACGCCTAAAGAAGAACAAGAAGGACTATGCAACAATGCAATAGAACTCAGACCTCTGAAAACCCAGATAAAGACATTTAGCAGAGACACACCAATCTATACTGAAGTACCAAGTGAAAATGCAGAAAACAAAAATCCTGAACCAATTGGAACAATTGACAGAACTGCATCCGGTTACTTCATCAACTTCGATGATTCCTCTGACGGCTTCAGTGAATCAAAGACACAGCCATCATCAAAATCCTTTAAAGACAAAGCTAAGGAACTTTTGAAACAACTGAAAGAAACATATCTGGTTTCTCCATGGATTGAATTTTGGGTGGGTTTTGGTGCATTTATCCTCATACTTTGGCTCATCATGGTATTTACTTTGGGACGCTTCATTGAGGGAAAATATGCTAAAATGGACACAGCAAGTCAGAACATCAACTTGATTCTCAAACCACACACATCTTCACACGTCGAGAAAAGAGAACTTTCTTCAGAACTTTCTTCAGCCAACTTCACAGCCAATCCGATACCTGGTGGGGTAGCCTGGGACAACACTGACTATGAAATTTATGGTCCGGTCGAGATCCTGAAATATCCACACCAAATCAAGATCTCCTTGAGTGACTTTGCAAAACCAAACTCATTTGCTGATGATTGGGACTTCGAAAGCATTAACAACATGATGTCTGACTTAGTAATGTCTGCTAAATTTACAAAACATGATTATTTGCAAGGTTCTACAAATTATGATAGTATGTATTGCTATAACCATTATGGTAACCATTTTTTACATAAATCTGCACAACCTAGAAATGTTTTAAATTATAATCAATGGGAACATTGTGCTACACCTCCAAAAGGAAGCTCTAGAACCGTATATGACAAATATTCATATTTTTCAGGTTTTAACATAAGTAATGCTGAAACATTTTATTTTAAATTGTCAAACAAGACAGGGATGAAAACCATGATAACCAACACAAAATTGATATATTCAGATTCATTCTTTGAAAAAATGAATACATTTGGATTTGATCATTGGGACAAAAATGTTGATTTGAAAAGTGTTTGGGGTACAAAAGAATGGCAAGTACAGGGTTTAGAAGCTTTGTTTAGAGCCTGCATGATCCCAGAACAAATGATATTTTTAAATGACACTGTTCAACAAACCACCTGTCTTGGCTTAGCCAAAATCAAAGATTTAATTAAACCGTCTATTCCAAAGCCAACAATGTTTATCAATAACTCTGATACAGATGAAGAAATAGACGTAAACCATATATTAAACCAAAACAGAACACATCCTGATTGGAAACAATGGTTGATCTGGCCCACAGATACAAATAACTGTCAAGATAGATTCCTGAATAAAACACAGGGTTTCAAAATGACCAGGCCAGACCCTAGATATCCCCAAAGACATCACCCAGGGATAATAACAACCTACAGTGTGGGCAAATTATGCCTTCAATGGCTTCAAACTTCCACACTGCCTGAAATTAAGCAACACCTAACTTTACTTACTGATGGTGCTGACTTGCGTGATTTCATAATGGGACCACGCAAACAGCGTCAAAAGCGTTTCATAGCAGCCTCTGTATATGCAGCATACAATGAGGCCTGGAAGGTTACTCAAATTGAGACAGCAGAAAGGATACGGGAAATTGACCGTATTAATTTGGAAAAATCACTTTCTGTAGTGGACAATGGGTTAATGACTCTGTCCTCCAGAATTTTTTCATTGGACAGCATTGTGTCTTCAGCAATCGATATATTATCGCAAGACTTACTGTTATTACAACATGGTCAGTCACAATTGCGTTCTATTGTACAGCTTGGCTGGACGTTACAAAATCTGCGTTCAGGCTATGTGCCTTGGCGTTTAATCAACACAACGTCACTATTCCAAATCTTTAACCTTACTGATAGACAAATCGGTATGGCGCAAAAGGGTGCTGATTATACAATCTTGAGCATTGAAAAACTAGAAAGATTACCAATGACAATGTCAGAACGACCTGTCAGTGAATGGATAATACACGGAATCATAAATATTCCAATCTCAACCTTCAGGTTTCAATACTGCCAAAAATATATACAGGCTGGCATGTACGAGAAATTGGGAAAGGGGTACCTTAAAACAACTTGGAACCTGCCCTATTCACATGCATGTGTCAGTAATAAAGGACAGAAAGTGTTTCTTAGTGGCAACAATTGTGCTATGTCACTAAGCGGCACGCTTCTGTGTAACGGTATTAGTTTGCACGGAGCCTGTGAAGGGAATTCATACAACCTTTCATGTCACCAGCAAGGCGCACCTGCAACTGAAATAGAACCATTCTTTCAAAGACTCTATAATGGGAGTTACATTCTTATTGTAGACCGCAGATGTTGTAGTCTTAGGCCCGGGACTCCTTATCTAGTCACTACGACGGCGAAGGTCAAGTGCTGTGGACGTTCTTTGTTCCCCAGCTCCTTTCCAGACAGGGAGGCAAGGGCATGGCCCAATTTGAAAATTACTTCTATTCGAATAGATACTTTAAGCAGAATGAAAACAGTGCTTCTTCAGACGCCTACAAGGCTCACGTCATCAAAAGAAACGTATGATCTACAAGTCGCAAGGACGACTGCAGAGATACATACATTATTATCAACTAATTCCCCCGTACATTTCGCGGAAATCCTGAGCGAAATCTTAAATATTTCTGATACCACTGGGGTCTCAAAAGTATTTAAGACAGTATTTTCGATGGCATTAACACCATTCAAAGCCATACTGGGTATTTTTCCAGATTTCGTCCATTCGATTTTTGGCGGACTTCCCCTGATCCTGGGACTAATTGCAGGAATCCTATTCTTAGTCCTTATTTTTCGTTATGGCAACCCATGTCACAGATCAAACTCTCGCGACAATAGAAGATACGATCCTAGCCATTGGATACCGGGACCGGATATCAAAAATCCTGGGACTCTCCCGGCTTAGAGACCTGAACATGACTTGGTTTCTATCATTTCGACCAATGTGGCAAAGATGTGTTTTACCTGTACTAAGGTGTCTGCTATGCGGAGAAGAATGCGTGTTAGACACCTGTCTGACGCTACAATCGGATGCGCCAGTGGATGCAGATACACTGTTGGTTCCTACCAAGGTTCACGCTTTGTGCTGCCCTCAAAGGCTGCAAATCCTGATGACGGCATTCCTGGAATCTTCACCACTGCGATTGAAGAGTAGTGAAGTTCGAGATGAAAGCAGCATCGAACAGGTACGACCTTCTGTCAGCAATGCGAATCAGAATGTCAATGCAGACAATCATGCGCACGAATGCATGGTTACCCCTATTTCCGACTTAGTGGAACTTTCCCATGAAGCTGTTGACAGTTTTTTCGAAAGCCTGAATGATATGATGTTCTCTCCAGAACAGAAATAGAGACTTTTGAGTAAACTCGCACACGGCGTTCCCTGAATTCGGCCTTCAACTTTAAAAATAAAGTCACATGAACAATTCTTCCCACCAGTTCACGGACAACAATTTTTTAGCAGCCCCAAATTATTTTTCACAAATTTTTCGGGACACTTATCTTCTGCTTAAAGTAAGAAACTATTCCTAGAGAACTAAGATTTCTATTTTTAGATACTTTATAAACTTTAGTTGCCCGCTGGGATGTTCACAAATATTTTATTATGTGATGAGATGGTCTCGAACTTCCTTTCTGTATAGCCATACTAAGAGCCATTTCATGTGTATTTCTCATATACCAAATAAGCAATAATGTCTACAAATGCGTGTTTACTTTAGCGTTTAATTCATAGCTTAAGTGCATACAATATATATGACTGCAATTTTTCAGTATATTTGAAAATTTCAAAATGCATTTATGTATTTTGGGGTGGTAAGGTATACACTATACTCTATAGTATGTTGTACTATGTTATACTATGCATAGATTAGTAAATATGACCATAGTTAGCGTGGAGTGGGTGTCATGTATTCCTATAGGTTCTGAATCGATCCCCCTATTCCTGACCCTATTCTGGTTAAACTAACTATCAAGTTAACTAACAGTCAGCCCATGAGGCAAGAACAGCCCCCATGATGCAGATACCGTTATCTGACGCAGTCACACTACGGCACAGGAACGTGTTATCTGATTAGGTCATAACGCTTGAGATCTAATTAGACAAGCGACATTCCTCCAGCCCCTGATAAGGCATACGACGTTCTCATAACAAATCAAACCTATGACAACCTGGAAAATCCGTGCGGCCATTGTTTTGATTTCACAGAGAACTTCAGTAAAAGAATGTGCTAACGAGCAAGTCGTATGACATCTTTATTGACGTATCTATGTCCATCCTTACGTCAATCTCGGCACCTTTAAGGTATGAATATTGCCGATCTTGCCCTATGCAAACACACGCGTGGTGACAAGACGGAGCAGCCATACTTGCCGAAGCCTAGAGCAGAAGCAGACCCCGCTGGCGCAGCCCCGCCTTCCTGACGCGCTGAGAGACGCGCTGCTATCTCAAGCCGAGAGACCCAGCACCGGCGCTTCTGGGCAGCCCTCGCAGGCAGCCTGGAATATCGAGAGCAGAGAACGAGATACCATTCCTCATTCATTCTAACTTCCAGGTACAGAACTGAATAACCCCTCACAGAGAATTCTTTAGTTATTCACTTGGCAAAAACAAACTTAACTTAAACTGTAACTTTCTATTCCCGCCCACGCATTAGACTTAGGTCAGGTACACGGGGTAGGCGTATTTAGAAACACCAGTTGAGTACGTTTAGTCAAATGTATATGTGTATGTAAATATATTTTAATCATTTTAAACATCATATGGCTCAGAAACCATATCAATGTTTTTACAGTATTATTTTATACTATTGCTTTTAATGTATGCACTTTACTTAACTATAAGTATTGCAATAATATCGATCCATTTCTCTTGTACGAGAAAAGAGACTGATCAATAAATAACACCTTTTTATTGAACACGCCCGTCTCTTCCTTTTCTCTACAATCTGATGAGACTAAGAATGCACGTACTGACTGAGTAAAATAATTGCCTTGTGCTCACACGACTCTCGAGATTGACTCTTGATTAGGGGAGAGCAAAGTTGTCATGTTCTATGGTTGTCAGAAACTAAATCCCTTCTTGTCTAATCAGGGAAGTTAATTCCTCCTTGAACATTCGAGAAAGTTTCTAGCGAACTCTGAGCTACGCTGGCAAACCCAAAAATTAAGTCTAGTATCGACAGTAGTAGACCTAGTTAACGTCTGGTCTAGGCCTTTACTGCTGTAGGTATTATTCCAATGCGCAGAGCCTATTGGGAAAATAGGAGCTACACTACAAGGTGAGACCTATATAGTGCAAGCCACACTCACATTGCAGTCTATAAACCACATTCGTGGTATAGCAGTTACTAAAACGACCCAAAAACCACTCTCTTCCTGATCGGAGTGTCACACTTGCTGTCTTCTTAGTTAAGGGACACACCGAGCACGACCCACAGGGAAAATGACCATTCGGAATCGAGCTTTCTCTTACACTTATTGTGGGCGGTGTACGTGTGTGGACCAATTTATCTTTGAGGTTGCCAGATCTCTTGAATGCAAACCTAGGTGGTGGCATTTTAAAATCGTTATTGGACAGGAGCGACCAGTGTTTCCGAATTGACTGCCTGATTTTTGTAGCCAAAGGATCATAAGTCAGGGCAACTGGAACACATTCATCTTTTTTCTTTGCATTCTTCTCCAGGAGCGCACTCCTAGGAGTCTTAAGTGCCCTCTTTTTGGCTTGTTTTATAGTTTTTGCAGGGTATTTTCTCTCTTGCAGTCTGTTACTAAGTTCATGTGCTTGCTCCATATAGACAACCGTCGAGGAGCAGTTCCTGCGGTACCGCAGGAACTGCCCCACCGGGAGATTGTCTCTTAATGCCCTAGGATGGTAAGAATCATACAAGAGGAGGGAGTTCCTATCTGTAGGTTTTTGGTGAACCCGGGTATATAAAGTCCCCGCATTTGCTTCAATATCTAAGTCCAAATACACAGCGGTGTTGTGACTGTAAGTCCACGTAAAACGGAGACTCGGGTCCTGACAATTAAGCCAATTTAAAAATTCCAAAAGGCCCTCTTCGTCTCCAGTCCAGACGCAGAGCACGTCGTCTATATACCTCCTCCAGAGGCGCAAATGCCTCTGGAAGGAATTGGTGGAAGGGTAGACGACGTGCTCCTCGAACTGGCCTACATAAATACACGCCAGACTAGGCACCATGGTAGCGCCCATGGATGTCCCAGTGGTTTGGAGGAACAATTTGTCTTTGTAACAGAAAAAAGTTTCGGGTTAGAGCAAGTTCTACACATGGTAACACAAAGGTTTGTGCACATCATAAAACCACTCGTGATCCCCAAGAGCTTGGGCTGCTGCCACCAGCGTAGCATCCTGGGGAATACACGAGTAGAGGGATTCAATGTCAAAGGTGACAAGAAACTCCTTCTCCTGATCAAAATCCATATCGCCTACAATGTTTAGGATCTCCGTCGTATCCTTCACAAAGGATTTTTGGTTGATGACTGATTCACGTAAGAAGAAATCCCCAAATTGCGATAATGGTTCTAAAACTAACTGGATCCCCGATACAATTGGGCATCCAGGCGGGGGCCGTGTGGGTTTATGTATTTTGGGGAGTCACCGGAGTCTTGGGGTTGTCATTCACCAGGAACTCCGCCTCCTTCACTGTAATCCATTTCTTTTCTTTTGCCACACTCACCATCTCACGTATAGTCTTCAACAGTTCTTGTGTGGGATCCCGACTAAGGGCACGGTAGTTTGTATGGACATCAAGAAGCCGATTGACCTCTGCATCATAGTCTTTTGAGTTTAAAACGACAACCGCCCAAACCTTGGCCGCAGATTTAATAGTGAGTCAGTGGTTATTCTGCAGACTCTTTACCGCACTCCAATCGTCCTTTGTGATGTTTTTATATTTTGAATTCATATTGCTCAGTTCTAAATTAGTGATGTCCTGAAGCACCCTAGATTCAAATACAGCCACTTCAGGTCCCACAGAGCTGCACGGGGGGCAAAATTGCAATGGTTTTCTCAGATTAGTATTAAACATTCCTGGGCTTTCCTGTGTCTTATTTGCAAAAAACTTTTTAAGTTTTATTTTTCTCATGGTTTCATGAAATTCGACCCTGCATTTGAAGGTATCATGTGTTGGGGTGGGGACAAACCCCAGACCTTTGTTCAACACTCTCTCTTCACTTATGGTGAGAGTATAGTCAGATAGATTAACTACAATGTTGCTCATAGTTTTTGTCATCCCCGACTGCGAGTCGCTCTCGGGGAGTGCGTTTGACATTGGGGTGGTTGGTTGCCTCGTCCCCGTCCCCTTCCTGTTTGTCCACCACCTCTGTTGTTTTGCTGACCCCGTCATAAAAAAGATCTTAATAAAACTTCAAGATATTCGTTACTATGCTCCTGTTGTTTGAACCTAACTCTATTACTTTGGGGACCTTCCTGTTCGTTCTCACTAGATGTATTCCAAAATGTCCAATTACTAGAGGTACGTCTTTGCTGTTGTCTTCCTCCTCTCCACCTATGTTGGGCTCCCAAATTCTGTTGTTCTGATCCTGTCTGATAGTAACTGTCACTTACATACGGGAAAGCTCACTCATGTGTGTAACTTTCAAAGTTACGTTGTAAACCTTTAATCTTTTGATTGATCATGTAGTTTTTGTATTCACTTAGATCGTCTTGATTTTTACTGAGATGTTCTTTGGTATTGGTGAAGGTAGTATCACGCTTTATGCTTTCTTCTAGTTCTAGAATTTCTTTTAACAATTCTTCACTCAATCTTTGTGCAGTACTTATAATTAAAATAAGCCAATCTCTTGTACACTTATTAGATATGTAGCTCCAGTCTAACCTGAATTTGCTATTGTCAAGGAAAATCCTAGGTTCAATCCTCACAAGCAAACTGGCGGGGGCTGCTCCGGCTCTGTAGTACTCTGTCATGAGAACCCCATGAAGGGCAATCCTGACCTGTTTCTTCTTCAAATTACTCAACTTTTCCTATTCCTCACTTGCAGAGGTGTTGCTAAGCAGGGGGGTGTCAGGGAATAAAGAGGGGCCTGATAAAATGGCGGCTATTTGCTCATCTGTGAAGGCTAATCAGTTCTTATCCATTATCTATATAGCCTCCTATCTGAACACTAGTCTGAGGGTCTTCTGAATTTAAATGTTTTTATGCAGTGCGGTTTGACAGGGCGTGCACTGTAATGCTTAAAAAATGGGGTGGTTGCTGAAAAATGATCTCACGGCTGAGCAGCCGTCCAAAACATATAATCAAAAAGGAGCATAGAGGGAAAATAGAACCCGGGTCGCCCTCCACTCATATAATCATCAATACAACATGACCCGGTTCTCCAAGGCAGTTATGTTGAAATTCAAACGTGTACAGCGTATTGCAATTTTACAATATTCTCCCCTATCCTTTGTATGTTTGGGGTAGAGCGTACTACGTTTACTTACCAACTTCATAAAAAGACTTCCATCCCAATTAAGACAGTCTGTGTAAATGCACGGAGGAACTGACGTATATGCAGACTTACAATACATCCAGTAACACTCACAATGTGACAATGTGAAAAAAATGTGTATGGGCAAAATGACCCCTCACGGGCGAACCACCATCGGACTACCTGATAGGTACTCACCAGATAAGCCCATTGTTATCATCATTGGTGGTCATTAAGCCCAAAGTAAACATGTCCAACAAAACAATAAATGCAGTGAAAAGTGAAAAAAATCTCAAAACGGGAAATAAAATCAATAGGTGTTCACGTCACTGTCACTTTTATTCTTTCACTTCGTGAAACCTATCAAATTAAAAAGTACGGCTGGCTGTTAAACATGCATACCATTACCATTAGCCAACATGTTTCATTGCCTGGAACATTTTTAGGCAATTTCTTCAGGGCCAATATTTTCTCGACACTGCATCAAAGTTGGATACACCATTCACAGAGACTGTCAAATAAAAAATGTACAATATGCGTTTAAAATTGCACATGTTACTGCACACCCTGTCAACACACAATTACTCCATAATATTCTGTTATTCATCATATTTACCCTTACTCTGCCACGGTGTCTGCTACCGGCCGTAAGGTCAAGTTAAAAAGAAGGAAAAGCCCCTCATGTGAGTCTCCCTCTTAGCTTCGGCTCGCAATCGTTGTATAAATCTAAGTCAAACATTCCCCTTTACGGGATGAACAGGGGGGAAGGAAGGAAAAACAGCGTGACATTGTCATAGAAGTTCTATAACAACGTATTTGTTCATGACTATACTTGGCTATTTCCATTCCGATCCCACGGACCTTCCTACCAACATCAACCCGCTTACACTGACTCCCCCTCCTCTCCTTACCAGTCGGAGCCTCACGGAGCGTGTTGTCTCCACCTCTGTTTCTGCACTCCTGCCACGTTCGTTTTCAACAACGCGGAGCGTGAAGTGTGTCGGGTTGACGCTCCCGCGTAAATACAGCGGCCATCTTGGCTTGGGGAACCTCCCAACCTAATGTCGATCCCGGTATTATTTTGTACAAATATGTGGTTTGTTGCGATATTGTACAATCATGTGTGTATGTTTGTCCTGCTCCTAATTCAGTAATTAATATAGGGTATCTGTTCGTTTTCAAAAAGCGGAGCGTCACGTGTGTCAAGCTGGCGCTCTCGTTTAAATGCAGCGGCCATCTTAGAATGGGAAGACCTCCCAACCTAATGTCAATCCCGGTTTTATACAAATTATCACAAATTGTCACATTGTGAGTGTTACTGGATGTATTGTAAGTCTACATATACGTCAATTCCTCCGTGCATTTACACAGGCTGTCTTAATTGGGATCGAAGTTTTTTTATGAAGTTTGCAAGTAAACGTGGTACGCTCTACCCCAAACATACAAAGGATAGGGGAGAATATTGTAAAATTGCAATATGCTGTACACGTTTGAATTTCAACATAACTGCCTAGGAGAAACAGGTCATGTTGTATTGATGGGGGAACAACCATTACAACGCGGGTTTTACCACGCGTTGCTTTTACATCGCATGCATTACAACACATGCGATGTTACAATTTGTGGTAAAACCATGCATACCATTACATCGCATGTGCTTTTACAACGCATGCGATGTAATGTGTAATGGCGGCGGCGGCGGCTGGGCCGGCTATCCACTTCGTTGTGAGGAAACTTAGGCTGTTTCCTCACAATGACGTGAAGCAAGCCGGAAGGAGGAAGCAGGATCCGACGGCGATGCTGGAGAGGAGAGAGGTAAGGGGGTTTGTGCATGGGGTGGGGGTTACTTTCGTAGGGTTTAGGGTAGTTTAAATGTAGTGTAGTGATTTAGGTTTTAGGGTAGTGTAGTGTTGTAGTGTTTGTTTACTGTAGTGTATTAGGGTAGTATAGGGGTCGGAGTAGTGTGGGTAGCGTAGTAGTGTTTTAGGGTAGTGTAGGGATTGGGAGTAGTGTGGGTAGTGTAGTAGTGTGGTAGTGTTTTTGGGTTGGGGTAGTGTAAGGGTGGGAGTAGTGTGGGTAGCGTAGTAGTGTTTTAGGATTTAGGGTAGTGTAGGGGTGGGAGTAGTGTGGGTAGCGTAGTAGTGTTTTAGGGTTTAGGGTAGTGTAGGGGTGGGAGTAGTGTGGGTAGCGTAGTAGTGTTTTAGGGTTTAGGGTATTGTAGGGGTGGGAGTAGTGTGGGTAGTGTAGTGTTTTAGGGTTTAGGATAGTGTAGGGGTGGGAGTAGTGTGGGTAGTGTAGTAGTGTGGTATTGTTTTTGTGTTGGGGTAGTGTAGGGGTTGGAGTAGTGTGGGTAGCGTAGTAGTGTTTTAGGGTTTAGGGTAGTGTAGAGGTGGGAGTAGTGTGGGTAGCATAGTAGTGTTTTAGGGTTTAGGGTAGTGTAGGGTTGTGAGTAGTGTGGGTAGTGTAGTAGTGTTTAAGGGTTTAGGGTAGTGTAGGGGTGGGAGTAGTGTGGGTAGTGTAGTAGTGTGGTACTGTTTTTGGATTGGGGTAGTGTAGGGGTGGGAGTAGTGTGGGTAGCGTAGTAGCGTTTTAGGGTTTAGGGTAGTGTAGGGGTTGGAGCAGTGTGGGTAGCGTAGTAGTGTTTTAGGGTTTAGGGTAGTGTAGGGGTGGGAGTAGTATGGGTAGTGAATTAGTGTGGTAGTGTTTTTGGGTTGGGTAGTGTAGGGGTGGGAGTAGTGAGGGTAGCGTAGTAGTGTTTTAGGGCTTAGGGTAGTGTATGGGTGGAAGTAGTGTGGGTGGCGTAGTAGTGTTGTAGGGTTTAGGGTAGTGTAGGGGTGGGAGTAGTGTGGGTAGCGTAGTAGTGTTTTAGGGTTTAGGGTAGTGTAGGGGTGGGAGTAGTGTGGATAGCGTAGAAGTGTTTTAGGGTTTAGGGTAGTGTAGGGGTGGGAGTTGGTGTGGGTAGGGTAGTAGTGTGGTAGTGTTTTTGGGTTGGGGTAGTGTAGGGGTGGGAGTAGTGTGGGTAGCTTAGTAGTGTTTTAGGGTTTAGGGTAGTGTAGGGGTGGGAGTAGTGTGGGTAGTATAGTGTGGTAGTGTTTTTGGGTGAGGGGTAGTGTAGGGGTGGGAGTAGTGTGCTCTGTAGGGGTAGGGTTGTCACTTACCTTCCATACTTTTACCACGAGTATAGCTTTACCACGCATGCCTTTGCGTTGTAATGGCATGCGTGGTAAAGGCATACTCGTGGTAAAAGTATGCGATGTAATGGAATACGATGTTATTGACATTGCGTAGTAATACCTGCGTTGTAATGGCATGCGTGGTATTAGTATGCGATGTAATGACATACATCCGTATTGATGATTATATGAGTGGAGGGCGACCCGGGTTCTATTTTCCCTCTATGCTGCTTTTTGATTATATGTTTTGGACGGGGGTTCAGCCATGAGAGCATTTTTCAGCAACCACCCCATTTTTAAGCATTACAGTGCACGCCTTGTCAAACCACACTACATAAAAAGATTTAAATTCAGAAGACCCTCAGACTAGTGTTCAGATAGGAGGCTATACAGATAATGGATAAGAACTGTTTAGCCTTCACAGATGAGCAAATAGCCGCCATGTTATCAGGCCCCTCTTTATTCCCTGAAACCCCCCTGCTTAGCAACACCTCTGCAAGGGAGGAATGGGAAAAGTTGAGTAATTTGAAGAAGAAACAGGTCAGGATTGCCCTTCAAGGGGCTCTCATGACAGAGTACTACAGAGCCGGAGCAGCCCCCGCCAGTTTGCTTGTGAGCCGAAGCTAAGAGGGAGACTCACATGAGGGGCTTTTCCTGCTTTTTAACTTGACCTTACGGCCAGTAGGAGACACCGTGGGTGAGTAAGGGTAAATATGATGAATAACAGAATATTATGGAGTAATTGCGTGTTGACAGGGTGTGCAGTAACATGTGCAGTTTTAAGCGCATATTGTACATTTTTTATTTGACAGTCTCTGTGAATGGTGTGTTCAACTTTGATGCAGTGTCGAGAAAATCTTGGCCCTGAAGAAATTGCCTAAAAATGTTCCAGGCAATGAAACATGTTGGCTAATGGTAATGGTATGCATGTTTAGCAGCCAGCCTTGCTTTTTAATTTGATAGGTTTCACGAAGTGAAAAAATAAAAGTGACAGTGACGTGTACACCTATTGATTTTATTTCACGTTTTGAGATATTTTTCACTTTTCACTGCACTTATTGTTTTGTTGGACACGATTACTTTGGGCTTAATGACCACCAATGATGATAACAATGGACTTATCTGGTGAGTACCTATCAGGTAGCCCGATGGTGGTTCGCCCGTGAGGGGTCATTTTGCCCACACACGTTTTTTTCACATTGTCACATTGTGAGTGTTACTGGATGTATTGTAAGTCTACATATACGTCAGTTCCTCCGTGCATTTACACAGACTGTCTTAATTTGGATGGAAGTTTTTTTATGAAGTTGGCAAGTAAACGTGGTACGCTCTACCCCAAACATACAAAGGATAGGGGAGAATATTGTAAAATTGCAATACGCTGTACACGTTTGAATTTCAACATAACTGCCTTGGAGAACCGGGTCATGTTGTATTGATGATTATATAAGTGGAGGGCGACCCGGGTTCTATTTTCCCTCTATGCTCCTTTTTGATTATATGTTTTGGACGGCTGCTCAGCCGTGAGAGCATTTTTCAGCAACCACCCCATTTTTAAGCATTACAGTGCACGCCCTGTCAAACCACACTGCATAAAAAGATTTAAATTCAGAAGACCCTCAGACTAGTGTTCAGATAGGAGGCTATATAGATAATGGATAAGAACTGATTAGCCTTCACAGATGAGCAAATAGCCGCCATTTTATCAGGCCCCTCTTTATTCCCTGACACCCCCCTGCTTAGCAACACCTCTGCAAGTGAGGAATGGGAAAAGTTGAGTAATTTGAAGAAGAAACAGGTCAGGATTGCCCTTCATGGGGTTCTCATGACAGAGTACTACAGAGCCGGAGCAGGCCCCGCCAGTTTGCTTGTGAGGATTGAACCTAGGATTTTCCTTGACGATAGCAAATTCAGGTTAGACTGGAGCTACATATCTAATAAGTGTACAAGAGATTGGCTTATTTTAATTATAAGTACTGCACAAAGATTGAGTGAAGAATTGTTAAAAGAAATTCTAGAACTAGAAGAAAGCATAAAGCGTGATACTACCTTCACCAATACCAAAGAACACCTCAGTAAAATCCAAGATGATCTAAGTGAAAACAAAAACTACATGGTCAATGAAAAGATTAAAGGTTTACAACGTAACCTTGAAAGGTACACACATGAGTGGGCTTTCCCTGATGTAAGTGACAGTTACTATCAGACAGGATCAGAACAACTGAATTTGGGAGGCCAACGTAGGAGGGGGAGGAGGAAGACAACAGCAAAGACGTACCCCTAGTAATTGGACATTTGAGAATACATCTAGTGAGGAAGAACAGGAAGGTCCCCAAAGTAATAGAGTTAGGTTCAATCAACAGGAGCATAATAACAAAGATCTTGGAGTTTTATTAAGATCTTTTTTAGGACGAGGTCAGCAAAACAACAGAGGTGGTGGACAAACAGGAAGGGGACGGGAATGAGTCAACCAACCACCCCAATGGCAAACACACTCACAGAGAGTGACTCGCAGTTGGGGACGACAACAACTATGAGCAACATTGTAGTTAATCTATCTGACTATGCTCTCACCATAAGTGAAGAGAGCGTGTTGAACAAAGGTCTGGGGTGTGTCCCCATCCCAACACATGATACCTTCAAATGCAGGGTAGAATTTCATGAAACCATGAGAAAAATAAAACTTAAAAAGTTTTTTGCAAATAAGACACAGGAAAGCCCAGGAATGTTTAATACTAATCTGAGAAAACCATCGCAATTTTGCCCCCGTGCAGCTCCGTGGGACCTGAAGTGGCTGTATTTGAATCTAGGGTGCTTCAGGACATCACTAATTTAGAACTGAGCAATATACATTCAAAATATAAAAACATGATAAAGGACGATTGGAGTGCGGTAAAGAGTCTGCAGAATAACCACTCACTCACTATTAAGTCTGCGGACAAGGGTGGGGCGGTTGTCGTTTTAAACTCAAAAGACTATGATGCAGAGGTCAATCGGCTTCTTGATGTCCATACAAACTACCGGCCCCTTTGTCGGGATCCCACACAAGAACTGTTGAAGACTATACGTGAGATGGTGAGTGTGGCAAAAGAAAAGAAATGGATTACAGTGAGGGAGGCGGAGTTCCTGGTGAATGACAACCCCAAGACTCCGGCGACTCCCCAAAATACATAAACCCACACGGCCCCCGCCTGGACGCCCGATTGTATCGGGAATCCAGTCAGTTTTAGAACCATTATTGCAATTTGCGGATTTCTTCTTGCGTGAATCAGTCATCAACCAAAATTCCTTTGTGAAGGATACGACGGAGATCCTAAACATTGTGGGCGATATGGATTTTGATCAGGAGAAGGAGTTTCTTGTCACCATTGACATTGAATCCCTCTACTCGTGTATTCCCCAGGATGCTACGCTGGTGGCAGCAGCCCGAGCTCTTGGGGATCAAGAGTGGTTTTATGATGTGCCACAAACCTTTGTGTTACAATGTGTGGAACTTGCTCTAACCCAAAACTTTTTCTGTTACAAAGACAAATTGTTCCTCCAAACCACTGGGACATTCATGGGAGCTACCATAGCGCCTAGTCTGGTGTTTATTTATGTAGGCCAGTTCGAGGAGCACGTCGTCTACCCTTCCACCAATCCCTTCCAGAGGCATTTGCGCCTCTGGAGGAGGTATATAGACGACGTGCTCTGCGTCTGGACTGGAGACGAAGAGGGACTTTTGGAATTTTTAAATTGGCTTAATTGTCAGAGCCCCAGTCTCCATTTTATGTGGACTTACAGTCACAACACCGCTGTGTATTTGGACTTAGATATTGAAGCAAATGCGGGGACTTTACATACTCTGGTTCACCAAAAACCTACAGATAGGAACTCCCTCCTCTTGTATCATTCTTACCATCCCAGAGCATTAAGAGACAATCTCCCGGTGGGGCAGTTCCTGCGGTACCGCAGGAACTGCTCCTCGATGGTTGTCTATATGGAGCAAGCACAAGAACTTAGTAATAGACTGCAAGAGAGAAAATACCCTGCAAAAACTATAAAACAAGCCAAAAAGAGGGCACTTAAGACTCCTAGGAGTGTGCTCCTGGAGAAGAATGCAAAGAAAAAAGATGAATGTGTTCCAGTTGTCCTGACTTATGATCCTTTGGCTATAAAAATTAGGCAGTCAATTCGGAAACACGGGTCGCTCCTGTCTAATAACGATTTTAAAATGCCACCACCTACGTTTGCGTTCAAGAGATCTGACAACCTCAAAGATAAATTGGTCCACACACGTACACCGCCCACAAGAAGTGTAAGAGAGAGCTCGATTCCGAAAGGTAATTTTCCCTGTGGGTCGTGCTCGGTGTGTTCCTTAACTAAGAAGACAGCAAGTGTGACACTCCGATCAGGAAGAGAGTGCTTTTTGGGTCATTTTAGTAATTGTAATACCACGAATGTGGTTTATAGACTGCACTGTGAGTGTGGCTTGCACTATATAGGTCTCACCTCTAGAAAAATAAAAACAAGAATTCAAGAACACCTAAGCACCATAAAAGCCGGCAAGTTAACAACTAAGCTGGTACAGCATTGCTACACAACGAAACACATGTTCACTTGGACAGTACTTGAGAAAGTGATTGGTGACCAGCAAAACATTGAAAGGTTACTTGTATCCAAAGAGGCTTGTTGGATTTTTCAAGAAAAGAGCTAACAACATGGGTTAAATGAGCTTTTAGAGTGGAACAGAGTAGGTTAACACGCATGAGCTCCCCCTGTAGGTCCCATTCAGTAGTAACTTGCATGACTCGTTATGTATGTATAACTGGAAAACATTGAAATTTGGTATTGGTGAGAGAAGTTTCATCAGGTATGTACAACATGCCAGAGACGTTTATTGTTAAACCTGTTTCCTAAAACAATAATGAATTAATGAACCGGATATTATTAGAGCATGGGTTGCATCATGAAATTTCAAAAAGAAATTTTTTCAAAAGAAACTTTGTTGTATGTTGTTGCTTAAAATGGAGGCAACAAATTGAAGAGGAACATTTTGAATAATGAAGCTATCTTAATGGATGCCCCACATTAACAACAGAATTAGGAGCAGGTAAAATGTATGTATATACACGATTGTACAATAATGTTATAAGTGGATATTTGTATAAAACCGGGATTGACATTAGGTTGGGAGGTCTTCCCATGGCCGATGCATTTTAACGAGAGCGTCAGCTTGACACACTTGACGCGCGGCGTTTTGAAAAGGAACAGATGCCCTATATTAATAACTGAATTAGGAGCAGGACAAACATACACACATGATTGTACAATATCGCTACAAACCAGATATTTGTACAAAATATTACCGGGATCGACATTAGGTTGAGAGGTTCCCCAAGCCAAGATGGCCGCTGTATTTACACGAGAGTGTCAACCCGACACATGTGACGCTCCACGTTGTTGTAAACGAACGAGGCAGGAGTGCAGAAACAGAGGTGGAGACAACACGCTCCGTGAGGCTCCGACTGATAAGGAGAGGAGGGGGAGTCAGTGTAAGCGGGTTGATGTTGGTAAGAAGGTCCGTGGGATCGGAATGGAAATAGCCAAGTATAGTCATTAACAGATACTCTGTTATAGAACTTCTATGACAATGTCACGCTGTTTTTCCTTCCTTCCCCCCCTGTTCATCCCGTAATGGGGATTGTTTGACTTAGATTTACACAACGATTGCGAGCAGAAGCTAAGAGGGAGACTCACATGAGGGGCTTTTCCTGCTTTTTAACTTGACCTTACGGCCGGTAGGAGACACCGTGGCTGAGTAAGGGTAAATATGATGAATAACAGAATAATATGGAGTAATTGTGTGTTGACAGGGTGTGCAGTAACATGTACAATTTTAAGCGCATATTGTACATTTTTTATTTGACAATCTCTGTGAATGGTGTGTCCAACTTTGATGCAGTGTCGAGAAAATCTTGGCCCTGAAGAAATTGCCTAAAAATGTTCCAGGCAATGAAACATGTTGGCTAATGGTAATGGTATGCATGTTTAGCAGCCAGCCTGGCTTTTTAATTTGTTAGGTTGCACGAAGTGAAAGAATAAAAGTGACAGTGACGTGTACACCTATTGATTTTATTTCACGTTTTGAGATTTTTTTCACTTTTCACTGCACTTATTGTTTTGTTGGACACGTTTATTTTGGGCTTAATGACCGCCAATTATAACAATGGGCTTATCTGGTGAGTACTTATCAGGTATCTCGATGGTGGTTCTCCTCTGAGGGGTCATTTTGCCCACACACATTTTTTTCACATTGTCACATTGGGAGTGTTACTGGATGTATTGTAAGTCTACATATACGTCAGTTCCTCCGTGCATTTACACAGACTGTCTTAATTGGGATGGATGTTTTTTTATGAAGTTGGCAAGTAAACGTGGTACGCTCTACCTCAAACATACAAAGGATAGGGGAGAATATTGTAAAATTGCAATACGCTGTACACGTTTGAATTTCAACATAACTGCCTTGGAGAACCGGGTCATGTTGTATTGATGATTATATGAGTGGAGGGCGACCCGGGTTCTGTTTTCCCTCTATGCTCCTTTTTGATGATATGTTTTTTCTATGTATCGTTACGATACCCTCACCATGTACATAGCCCATTTTGTGACGCACTTTATGTTACAATGCGTTTCAAAAACTAGTTGTGGTAGGATGTTTTTAACTTAAACTGTGTACTGTGCTTACGAGTTTTTTGACTGTAAAGGTATTTAAAAATATTATTCTATTTGCTATTCTATCATAATTGTGCTGACTTTTCTCCTTTAGCGCGGAGTACTATGTTCTTTTATTAAATGTATAATTCTTCAAACCATCCTTGAAAGAAAAATGCTCATGTTTTCAAAATCTTTTTGAGTCTTTTATATTTATCAAATGGGTGAAAAACAAAATCTTTTTTTCCTTCATTGGTATCACGCGTTGGACCACACTTATTTTATTTTATCATAAGCAGTCATGCCTTATGTTTACATTATATAAGTGTTGCCCCATCACATTTCTTTAAATGTTGGGCTTTTTTTACTTTCAGATAAAATAGAATATAAGTGCTACGACAAACACTCCCTCACTACTTCACCTTTCTTTTTTTATGTACATTTCATTTCATTATTACATTTAACAATCATTTTTTTTAAATGGAAAGAATTATTAACATTTGAAGACACAATTATATATATTTTTTTTTAAAAGTGCTTGTGAAGATAATCCTCCTGTTCTTTATGAGTGAAAATTTGTAAAAGCACTACTCAATATAAATACTTTTAGCCCATTTTCACTCAAGAAGATAAAGAGTATTCTCCTTAATTCCAAAGTATTTCGTTTTTTCGTCAATAGTTTATTTATACTACATTTTTCAATCATTTTGAAATACTTGCATACTAAAAAAATATTATTTATTATTGTTTGAAATCCTCTGTTGAAAGTCATCCAACTCCAGTTGAAGGATCATAAAGTTATATATAAATTAAAATATACATTAACAATATGATCCCTCTGTGGAAATGAAAGATAAATTGAAGAAGATGGCATTGCTCCTAATCATTACTTTGCACATAGTAATTCCTTAATTAACCTAAATTTCTTGTAATGGTTCCCACATCAACTCATTATTATATTCCATTTAAACTTAATCATACCACATTCTATAATCATTTAAATAATTTGGCTTTCTTTTAAAAAAATACAAACATATACTCATTCAGCTAATTTACCTCTCTTCGATATTCTTTCCTCCCTCCGTCGACATTCATCCAACTCCTTTGGAAGGAAGATAATGTTTAATATATTTTTAAATATACATTAACAATATGTTCCCTCTGAGGAAATGTAAGATATTCCCAAGATGCTTCCGCAGCCCCGAATCATTACCTTGCTCGTAGTTTCTTCGCCTGTATTGATTCTCTGAAACGAAACTAATTATCTCACGGGTGTGGTTTATATACTTTTTGGTAACTTAACACTCTATGGGATCAATTTATTGCTCCTCCCACTTTTAAGTCAAGTTTTTTAGTTGACAGGTGTTCTCATTTCCACTGTTTTAGTGCGTCACGTGTTTATGTAAAAGTGCCTCTTCCCATACTTTTTAACTTTAGTATAATTTCTAAAATGCTTTATTTAAACTCGTTTTTCTTATTAAAGCATTTCTATAAGTTACTTTTTTTTAATATGAGTATTAACATTCATTCCTCTTTTTTTTCCGACTTATTATTCTAGTAATTTCCCTTTTTTTGTAAAACTTTTTTTATTATTCTTCATTACCCTAAACCCCTATTTTCCCTGCATCCCGTTCCAGAGATACTCTCTATTAAACTTTGAGTATTCTAATTTATATCCGAGTATTAATTTATCTAATTCCATTACTCCGAGTTTTAATACATTTATTTATCTAATATTTTTAATATTTCTTTATACACTGCAAGGGATACTGATATTTGTCTAGAATCACACTATGAATCAGTGTCCATTTGGCAAAATTGAGAGAGAATGATTTGGTTGGTTGATGTGTTTGCAGTTACATCAGTACACATAATCTTGCATTAGGCCAGGCATTAGGGTATGCAGCGCTTCAAACTCCTATGCATTATGCATATAGTGGTGTAACCACCTTCATATTTGTGCTTCAGGCCTTCAATTCCCCAGTCACTATCTATCTACTCCAGCAAACACAGTGTGACTGCTGTTGCAATTTCAAAATTACTCTTTCAGTACCATGTAGTAATTCATTCACTCAAGTAAAAGTCAACCAATTAAGAATTCACCCAGTGTCTATACTTTTATTAATGTAATCATTCAGTCAGTAAGCATGTACTCATGCAGTGAGCCAGGCTTTAGGGAATGGAGTGATTCAAAGTGCTATGTATTATGCATGTAGTGGTGTAATAACCTTCACATTTGTGCTTCAGGATTACAATTCCCCTCTCACTATACATACCAAGGGTCTCCAACTAGTAGCTCGGGAGCTACTGGTAGCTCACCAGCACCCTGAAAGTAGCTCTCAGAGGTGAAGCAAACCAAGCCAATCTCAGAGATTCTGTGTATATTAAAGAAGGTAGTACTGCTCATTTCACTACCCTTAAGAGTGACAGACAGCCAAACCAATGGCAGGGCCTGTTGATAACACTCAAACACATACTGTAGTGGCGTATCAATTAATCAATTATGGATGTATAGAGCGCACTACTCACCTGTGAGGGTTTCCAGGTGCTGGGGGAGTATGTGGGGGAGATTTGTGCAGCTTTGGTCATTCGAAAAGCCAGCTCTGATGGCTCTTCCTGAATACTTTCAGTGTGGGGCTTCATCTGATGCTGAGGGGGAGTTCATTCCAGGTCTTGGCCATGATGTAGGAGAAGGGTGTGCCTCCTGTCTGGTTCTGTGGATACAGAGGATTTCGCCCAGTCCTGGTCAGCGGAGTTGAGGTTTCTTTTGGGGGTGTAGGAGGAGATTGAGGTATTGCAGTCCGGTGTTGTGGAGGGCTTTATAGGTGTGTGAGCAGATTGAAGGTCACAGTTTTTTCGACGGGGAGCAAGTGGAGTGCTCGTTTATACTGGGTAATGTGGTCTTGTCGTGGGATGCTGAGGATGAGTCTGTCTGCGGTGTTATGGATAGTCTGAAGTTTGTGGCGTAGGGATTTGTTGATTCTGGCATAGAGGGCATTCCTGTAGTCCAGCCTGCTGGTGATGAGTGCTTGGGTGATGGTCTTCTTTGATTCGGGGGTGGGTCTATTTGAAGGTTGTGCTGAGAATGTGGAGGGTGTTGAAGCATGTGGAAGCTGCAGCGTTGGCCTATGGGTCTGTCACATGAAACATGTTTATCCACTTTAAATCTAAGTTGGGGAGACTTACTGCTGTGGCAATACCATTTGTGGCACACTGTATGTGATGATATGAATTTTACCTGATTAGTAGCATTTAATATTGACAAACATTTTCCTTAGGGTGGTCATAGTGTAATGTTAATGCATACCCCCAGCACAACCCCTACACTTCACAATCACCACTACACTACTCTAAACCCTAAAACACTACCCCAGCATGAACCTCTATACTACATAAACACCACTGCACTACTCTAAACCCTAAAACACTACCCCCTACAGTAGAAAAACACCAAAGCACTATCCTAAACCCTAAAACACTACCCTCAGCACGACCCCCTACACTACACAAACACAAGTGTACTACCCTAAACGCTAAATCTACCACCAACACAACCCCCTACTCTACACAAACACCAATTCCCTACCTTCAAACCCTAAATCTATCCCCAGCACAACCTGTTCACTACACAAACACCCCTACACTACCCTAAACCCTAAAACAGTACCCCTAACACTTATACAAACACAACCACCACTACACTACCCTAAACCCTAAAACAGTACCCCTAACACTTATACAAACAGCACTACATAGTTAGTGTTATAAAATCAATATTACAAGTATACAGTTATCCTTACAGTTACTGATGCAATCACTGAGTCATATGTATACTTCTTTATACAACAAATGTCACATACACTGCTTTTTATTTTTGTACTTTATTGTACATGTACCATTGAGGGATATATTTGCTCATCACCACACACATAAAGATATTAACTCGCCCAAACAATTGTTATAACATGTAGTCTTAACGTCATATACCTACTGAATCAACTATTCACACATCTATGAGCAGTCAGACACCCCCCACTGAACCACACACACATTCACTCTCCCATACAAATACTCTGTTAACTAATCAATAAGTAATATAGACTTTCACATAGCTAGTAACCAACTGGTACAGCAGTTTACAGAAAAACTGACAAAGTAATACAGATATTCACACAGTTTAGTCACAATCCAATATATTTAATGAGGCAGTATAAATTACTCAAGTAAACAATCAAACACACTGCTACTAAATCCTTTATCCACATTTTTTAATATCCACTCATTCTTCAATGCAGATTGCTCTATATATAATACATATTTAAATAACAAACCACATTCACTGGATGCTGTCATCAGTGATGTCATAAGTGATGTCATATAAGATGTTGTCAGTGATGTCACTAACCATGTCATGAATGAAGTAATATATATACAAAAAGAGCTGTGTATGAAGGGGCCGTTTTTAGAAGGAAAGGAAAAGTCACATAGGGTAACTTTTTCTCTCCTTGTAAATATGGAGGAGCTACCTGCGCAACCAGAACGTCACAAAAAGTGACGTATTGGTGGCGCAGAGAGCTTGTAAATCTGCCTGAGAATTGTTTTCATTTCTCCTCATTTTTTTCTTCCAATATACGCTACAATGCACAGCATACATTGTAGGAGAAAAATGCCTTCACTGGTTGTTTTTGTACAGGAATGTGTGTCATGAATGATGTAATATGTGACATCATCACCAGTGGATTGCGGGCGCGAGAGTTACAGTTAATACAACTAACTGTAACAGAGGAATTTCAATGGTTTTGTACGAGTGAAATGTCCAGCTAACTATAACACCCCTAAAACCAATGGCTTTTTCAGTGAATATATATAAACACACATATACTTACCTTAACTATTCTTATCATTCATGCTAAAGGCATATCCAAGGGAAAAACTGTATTTGCATGGTAAATGATGCATGGCAAAGTCTGCATTGTGAAGGCTGTTTCCCAATGATAAGTGGAAGAAGACTCAGGATTATTTCAGAAGAGATCATCAGCAAGAATATGTCTTGACCCAGGAATGTGAGTTATCACAAAAACAAATTGATTAAAGAAATATGCTCATCTGGCCTGATGACTATTTTGACACTGCGTTCTTCTGAGTCATTGCAAATTCCTATGATTGAGCCAGATCTCAAATGGTTCTTGAGTCCTCATCAAGAGATGTCATCATTCAGAACTGGCTAGTTTAATCATCAATCAATCAATCAAGACATTTGTAAAGCGCGCTACTCACACGTAGGGGTCTCAAGGCAGTGGGGGGAGGGGGTGCTGCTACTGCTCGAACAGCCAGGTCTTGAGTAGCCTCCTGAAGGTTAGTAGGTCTTCGGTCTGCCATAGGAGGATGGCTAGGGTGTTCCAGGACTTGGCAGCGAGGTGGGAGAACGATCTGCCGCCAGTGGTTGCTCCTAGGATGCGGGGGACGTAGAAGGTGAGTTTTTTGTTGAGGTATGCTGGTCCGGTGTTGTGAAGTGCCTTATGTGCGTGGGTGAGGAGCTTGAAGGTGATCCTCTTGTTGACGGGAAGCAGTGCAGGTCTCTCAGGTGGGGTGTGATGTGGCTGTGACGAGGGATGTCGAGGATCAGGCGTGCAGAGGTGTTCTATATGCATTGCAGTCATTTCAGTAGTTTGGCCGGGGCTCCCGCATACAGGGCATTTCCGTAGTCCAGTCTGCTGCTGACGAGGGCCTGGGTGACCGTTCTTCTAGTGTCAGTGGGGATCCACCTGTAGGTCTTTCTGAGCATGTGGAGGGTGTAGAAACAGGAGGATGAGATGGTGTGACTTGCTTGGTCATGGAGAGTGTTGAATGGAGGATGAATCCCGGGCTGCATGCATGGTCGGTGGGTGTCGGTGCTGCTCCCAGGGCTGTCGGCCACCAGGAGTCGTCCCAGTCAGATGTGGTGGAGCCGAGGATGAGGACCTCCGTCTTGTCCGAGTTCAGCTTCAGACGGCTGTTCTTCATCCATTCATCAATGGCTTTCATTCCTTCGTGGATGTTGGTTTTGGCGGTGAGAGGGTCCTTGGTGAGGGAGAGGATCAGTTGTGTGGCTTCGGCGTACGAGATGATGTTGAGGTTGTGCAGTCTGGCAACATGGGCAAGCGGGGCCATGTAGATGTTGAACAATGTAGAACTGAGGGAAAATCCTTGGAGTACGCCGCAGATGATCTTGGAGGCTTTGGATCGGAAGGGAGGGAGGGGGACGCTCTGTGTTCTGCCGGAAAGGAAGGAGGTAGTCCAGTCCAGTGCTTTGCCTCAGATTCCTGAGTCGTGGAGGCGAGTGCGTACGGTACGGTGGCAGACCGTGTCGAACGCGGCTGATGGGTCCAGGAGGATGAGGGCCGCAGTCTCGCCGTTGTCCAGCAGGGCCTTGATGTCATCGGTGGCGGCGATGGGGACCGTTTCGGTGCTGTAGTGGCTGCGGAACCCGGACTGGGACGGGTCCAGAATGTTGGCCTCCTCGAGGTAGCGGGTCAACTGTTTGTTGACCATTTTCTCGATGACCTTCACCGGGAACGGGAGCAGGGAGATGGGCCGGAAGTTCTTGAGGTCCCTCAGGTCTGCCTTTGGTTTCTTGAGCAGGGCGTTGATCTCGCCATGCTTCCAGCTCTCCAGGAAGGTTGCTGTCTCAAAGGAGATGTTGATGGCCTTGTGGAGGTGTGGTGCGATGGTGGCGCTGGCTTTGTTGAAGATGTGGTGAGGGCACGGGTCTGACGGGGAGCTGGAGTGGATGGTGCTCACGACTTTGATGGTGTCGTTGTCGTTGATGTTGGTCCAGGTGAGTAGGGGGTCGCCGTGGCTGGTGGCCGTTGGGTCTGAGGTGTCATTGGCTGCCATGGTGGACTGGTTGTCGAAGCTGTTGTGGATGCCTGTAATCTTGCGGTGGAAGAAGAAGGCCAGGGAGTTGCACAGGTCTTGCGATGGTGGGATGTCGTTGGTGTTTGAGCTGGGGTTGGAGAGTTCCTTCACAATGTTGAAGAGCTCTTTGCTTTTATGTGCGTTGTTGTTGAGGTGGTCCTTGAAGGAGGTCTTTTTGGCGGATCTGATTAGGTGATGGTAATGGCGAATGGCGCTCTTGTGGGCTGCTTGGTTCTCCGGTGTCTGTTTGTGGCGCCATTTCCTCTCCAGCTTTTGGCAGTTTTGCTTGGAGGTCTGGAGGTCAGCAGTGAACCAGCTGGCAGTCTTGTTGGTGCGTCTGTTCTCTTACAAGAGCAGTGCAATTTATCTCTGAAACAGACCAGATATGAGATACATAATAAACTTTAATCCTCCAGGAGATGTAAGAGAACACCACCAATGGCACTGTCTGAGGCACCAGTTTCTATAATAAACTTACTGGCCATATCTGGGTGTTGTGAGATGGGAGCTTGTGTGCTTGCTTTAGCTTGTTAAAAGCTTTATCAGCAAGAGAGTACAATTAAAACCCTTGAGTAAGCTTCTCCATTTTGAGAATTCCAATGATTTCACTAGAGAGTTACTCTGGTTAGGAAAGCAAGCCTGCATTGAATTGCCGATAAATGTTGGCGAAACGGAGAAAACATTGAATCTCTTTGATGTTGGAAGGAATTGGACACTCCAGGATTATGGTCACCTTTAGAAGCTCCATTGACACTCATTTGCTGTTTATTCAGAAAATCAAGTATTGAACCTAAGGCTGGCCAAACTCACATTTCTTAGATATACAAAACAATTGGTTATGATGAAGTGTGTCTAGTACTTGGCAAACATAGAACAATCGTATTTCAGGATCTCTGGAGCGGATCAAAATGTCATTGAAATAAATGACCACAAATTGGTTCAAGATATCTGAAAAGATCCGATCCATCATTGAAATACTGCTGGGACATTACCCTATTTTCATACCCCTTGTTGATATGCAGAAAATGAGAAGCTCGACGTAAGTCTAGTTTAGTAAAGATTTTAGAGCCTCTCACTAACTCTAAGATGTCCTTAATCAAAGGAAGGGGGTAATGATCCTTAATGGTTCTTTAATTAAGCCTCTATAATAAATCCAAGGTCTCAAGTCATTAGACATTCTTTGGAATGAAGAACATTGAGCAATCTGCAGGAGAGTAAGGTCGTGCTATGAAGCTATTGAGTAAAGTTTCCTGCAAATAGTGCCTGAGAACTTTCTTTTCAGACTCTGAGAGGAAATACATTCATCCAAAGAAGAGCAATTACTCAGGCTCAATCAGAACGACACAGTCCACCTCTCTGTGAGGTGGCAAACACAGTTCTTTGGGTTTTTTAAATAGATTGGAGTAGTGGAAGAATTTGGCTGCTATTCCTGGAATGACATTTGCTCGTTTTCTACTCATAATGGCAGCTAGGTTAGACTTTGTCTGGGATTCCAATAACCCTCAGATAGCTGCTATGGTAAAATTTGGATGATAAAGAAATAATATGACTCTCCCAGTTAATATAAGAAGTATGTCATATTACCAAAGGAACTCCCACATTGATAGTATAGTTAAGGGAAGAAATAAAGTCAAAAGAAAACACTTCTTGATGAGTACTAAATGTCAACTTCAGAGGACCAGACATGTATTTTACAGGTCCCGAGGTCAGAGGACTACTATCAACAGTTTCTATCTGTTTAGGAATTTCCTTAGCTATGTGAGGTAGTCTCTACTCCTTGACCCAGCATTCATCAAGGTACAAACTATTAGCCCCACAATCTAGAAAGGCGGAAACCCTAGCCGAGTTCCTTTGGTAACTCAAGCTGAACAGGCAGAAGGAAGAGAGAAGGAGGGGAATCTCTGGAAGCTCCATCAAAAGGGACTTGAACAACCACCTCCCTTTCCCCCTTCACAAGGGACCAGATCTGGTGTTTCCCAAGGGCCTTTGAGATTGAATGGGTCAAGTTTGAATTAGATGTTCAGAGGAACCACAGCACATACAAAGACCATTATTTTGATGCAGTACATTTACACTCCATGAGAGAACTGCAGACAGTGCCAATTTGCATAGGCTCTTCATTGGATGAAGCTAAGGATTCTTCAGAGTAAGCCTCTGTTCTATTAGGTGCTGGTCAAGAAATTCTCTCTGCTCGAGTTGTTTGAGGTCTTCTTTTCTCTATCGATGTTCCTGCAAACGATGTTCAGTCGTTAAAACTTGATCCATCACTTCGGAAAAGAAATGCCGGTAAATTGGAGCAGTTCATCTTTGATTTCTTTTGTTAAACCCCTAAGAAAAATGGTCATTAAGGTCCATTGAACCCACATGCTCCATGAAGCTAGTTGGTAAAATTGGCATATATGAGAAAAGACATCTTGTCCTCCTTGGTTTATATCACAAAGAGCCTTTTCAGCAATTCAATAATGGTCTCTCAAACAGATTATTTGAAGGTGTATACAACGTGGCACCCCATCTTTTGTTCAATGCACGTATACAGAGAACAGCCATATATTGTGATCGTATATATGTGTTTTCCTATGTGATGTTGTATATTCTCAGCACAAAATTCATACTGTCAGAACAGTATGATCTCAATCCTAGAACATACGAAGAAAGGAAATGGTCAAAAGATGGGAGTGGAGGCCAGCATGTACTATTCCTGCAGTCGCTCCATTTCTTATTTTGAACATATGATGATGATGATGCAGATGATGCTATACTGCCTGGAAAACAATAGCTTCCTGTTCAAAGATATCTGGAACAGCTATGGGCAACTGCTTCACCCCAGCTTCACAAATGTGTGCCTTGGCTGCTGCTTGGTATCGCCTTGTTCGCCCTAGGTTGGCAGGGTATGCCCGGACGTGAGTCCCTTGCTCACTTTGCCACTGGATTCAAGATAGCCTGGCTGATGAGGGTTATGAACCCGAAACCGGTCCCAGGATGCTTCTTTCCGGTCCAGGAAAGACATGGTTTGGCAGTTCGGGCTGGACTGTTCCCATGAGGCACAAGATCAGACTGATTTGCATATGGCTATGTCTGAACTGGGGTGGTGGAGTGAGCTAAAGAATGATGATGGATTAAACCAAAATCAGTTGACTGAGGGTGAGTGGTTGATTTGCTCAAATGCTCTGTCCATCATTCCCTTTGTTATCGCTTTGTTAGCCTTAAGTTGGCAGGGTATGCCCAGACGTGGGTCCCTTGCTCACTTTGCCACTGGATTCAAGATAGCCTGGCTGATGAGGGTTATGAACCCAAAACCAGTCCCAGGATGCTTGTTTCCGGTCCAGGGAAGAAATGGCTTGGCAGTATGGGCTGGACTGTTCCCATGAGGCACAGGGTCAGACTGATTTGTATATGCCCATGTCTGAATTGGGGTGGTGAGATGAGCTAAAGAATGATGATGGATTAAACCCAGATCAGTTGACTGGGGGTGAGTGTTTGATTTGCTCAAACGCTCCATCCATCATCCCCTTTGGTATCGCTTGGCTGCTGGGAGGAGCAGATGGTCTGGATTGACAACAATGAGAGTTATTCTCAACACATACCAACATGGATCAGGTATATGGATGACCTGTTCCTAATTTGGATTGGTGGCATTGCCCGAGTCCTAGAGTTCATTCACTTATTGGGAAAAAATTATCTCAATTTGCCATTCACACACAAAACGAGTAACATCTACTGTGAATATCTCACTGTTGCCATCTGGTTAAAAGATAATAAATTGGTCACATCCTTACATAGTAAAAAAAACGGCTGGCCATAGAATATTGCATGCCAGGAGCTGCCTTCCTGATTCGCTAAAGTGGAGTATCTCCTATGGGGAAACTCCTTAGGGGTTGCTACAATTGTAGTGGTGACAATGACTTTAACAAAGAGAAAATTAACATCATAAGCAGATTTACACAGGGGGGTACCTTTCCCTGGTGGATACCTGCTTGGGTCGATCCCCAAGCAGGGATTCACCCACTAGCCACCAGGGAGGAAGGAGGGAGGAGCACCCCCGTGGGCAAGGGCCTTTGCTCTCCCCTATAAAATTATGCCAGACAGCCTTTCTGCTCCCCTTGGGGGAAAGATGGGGCAGTAGCCCCCAATCTGCCCCGGGGACAGAAAGCACCCTAGGCACCAGCGATTTGTTTTTATATGCAAGGGGGGGGGGCTGCCCAGAATGGGCATTGCAATGCCCCCACCCTACCCCCCAAAGAAGGCATAAAACTTTCTGTCCCCCAAGATGCATATCGGGGCAGTAGTCCCTGATATGCCCCCAAGTGGGCAGAAAGCCCACTAGGCCCCAGGGATTTTTTCATTTTATATATATGTAGAGGTGGGGGCTACCCAGAATGCCCGCACCCAAAAGAATGCTACAGGCTTTCTGCCCCCCGGGAGGCAAATGGGGCAAAAGCCCCTTATCTGCTCCCGGGGGGGGGGGCAGAAAGCCCACTAGGCAACAGGGATTTTTTCCCCCAAAGTTTGGGGCAGGGGGTGCCCAGAATTGGCATGCCAATGCCCCCACCCCCCAATAAAATGCCACAGTCTTTCTGCCCCCCCCCCCAGGAGGCAGATGGGGCAGTAGCCGGGGCAGAAAGCCCACAGGGCACCAGGGATTTTTTAAATATACTTAGTGGTGAGGGCTTCACAGAATTGGCATGCCAATGGCTCCATCCCTCCAAAAATGCTATAATCTTTCTGCCTCCCCAAGGAGCATATGGGGCAATAGCCCCTTATATGCCTTCCCGAGGGGCAGAAAGCCCCCTAGGCACCAGGGATTTAATTCCCTCAAAGTTCGGGGTGGGGGTTGCCCAGATTTGGCATGATAATACCCCCATCACCCCAAAAAATGCTACTGTCTTTCTGCCCCCCCAGGAGCATACGGATCAATAGCCCCTGATATGTCCCCCCGGGGGTCAGAAAGCCCCGTAGGCACAAGGGATTTAGTTCCCTCAAAGTTCGGGGTGGGGGCTGGCCAGAAAATAGCCACAGTCTTTCTGCTTCCCTTGGGGGCATATCGGGGCAACCCCCCGGAACCACCCCCCAGGGCAGCAGAAAGCCCACCAGGCACTGACTTGTTTTTAGCAATGTGCCTACCTGAAGATTTTGGGCCCTAGTGCAGCCGGCACATAGGGAAACCAAGCAAACCTGTATATTTTTGAAAACTAGACGCCAAGAGGAATCCAGGATGGGGTGGCTTGTGTGCCTCTCAGCAGGGCTTGGCGGCCATCTAGGGAGACCTACAAAACCCACACATTTTTGAAAATTAGAGAACCGGGGGAGTCCAGAGAGGTATAGCTTGTGTAGATCCCTCAAAGTATCCATACCCAGAATCCCCTGCAAACTTCACATTTTGATGAAAAAAATCAAATTTTTCTCAAATTTCTGTGTGGGAAAGTACTGGAATCTGCATGGATCCACAAATTTCCTAACACCCCGTGTTCCCCCAGGTCTCCTGATAAGAATGGTACCTCACTCTTGTGATAGGTAATTTTGATGTCTCCTCAATATGTTTTGGGCCCTTGCCTATCGCGGGTACTTGACCCACCCATGTGAGTGAGGTACCATTTTTCTCAGAAGACTTTGGGGAATGCGGGGTGTGTGCAAGGTTGTGGATCCACGCAGATTCCAGAACTTTCCACCACAAAATGTGAGGAAAATTTGTTTTTTTACAAAGTTTGAGGTTTCCAAGGGATTCTGGGTAACAGAACCTGATGAGAACCAGACAAGTCATCCCATTCTGGATTCCCCTGGGTGTCTAGTTTACAAAAGTATATAGGTTTGCTAGGTTTACATTGGTGCTGGCAGAGCTAGGGTTTACAATCTACAGTTAGGCACTTTGCAAAAAAAGGGTCAGTTTTCACTGTGAAAATGTGGTGTGTCACATGGCTTTTTAGGCCGTTTCCTGTCGTGGGTACTAGACCTACCCACAAAAGTGAGGTACTATTTTTCTCTGAAGAAGTTTGGGAATGCAGGGTGGTTGGAATTTTTTAGATCACACAGATTCCAGAACTTTCCACCACAGAAATGTGAGGAAATTGTTTTTTTTTTCAAAGTTTGAGGTTTGGAAAGGATTCTGGGTAACAGAACTGAACCTGCTGAGAGCAAGACAAGCCACCCAATCCTGGATTCCCCTGGGTGTCTAATTTTTCAAAAATGTATAGGTTTGCTAGGTTTCACTAGGTGCCGGCAGAACTAGGGTTCAAAATCCACAGCTAGGCACTTTGCAAAAAAACGGGTGATCTTTCACTGTGAAAATGTATGTCCACGCTGTGTTTTGGGCCATTTTCTGTTGTGGGCACTAGGCCTACCCACACAAGTGAGGTACCATTTTTCTAGGAAAACTTTGAGGAATGTGGGGTGGGTTGAATTTTGTGGATCCACTTAGATTCCAGAACTTTCCACCACAGAAATGTGAGGAAAATGTGTTTTTTTGTTCTACAAAGTTTGAGGTTTGCCAGGGATTCTGGGTAACAGAACCTGATGAGAACCAGACAAGTCACCCCATCCTGGATTCCCCTGGGTGTCTAGTTTACAAAAAATGTATAGGTTTGCTAGGTTTCCCTAGAACTATGGTTTAAAATCTACAGCTAGGAACTTTGCAAAAAAAGGGTCCGTTTTCACTGTGAAAATGTGGTGTGTCCATGTTGCATTTTGGGAGTTTCTTGTCGCGGCCACTAGGCCTACCCACACAAGTGAGGTACCATTTTAATCGGGAGACATAGCGTAACACAAAATTGTAGAGCAGCTGTTATTACCTATTGACTTTTGATGCATTTCTGCCTTCCAAATGAAAGACAATGTACAAAAAAGAAGTCACTTTGAAAAATGTCCTATAATTCTCATGATACTATGGGTACTCTTTCTAAACTATATTTTCTTCCAATTTCAGAAATAAATAGGTGTCTTTCATCCCGATTTTTCACTATAAATATTTTCCCAAATTAATTGCTATATACCTGGTACATAATAAAAAACCATTGCAAGACGCTACTCAGTTATTGGCACTGGGTTTGTCGGGTTCTTAGTGAACCTACAAGCCCTATATACCCCCACAACCGGAAAGGTCCAGCCAATGTAATGGTATATTGCTTTGAAATATCTGTCATAATTAGAAGAAGTTACAGGTGAAAACGTTGGCACAAATGGCTGCTTTTTTTTAACTCATTTTCAATTTTTCCTATTTTCAACTGTTAGTTTCTATAAGGAAACCTTGAAGGATCCACACAGATGACCCCTTGTGGAATTTAGAATTATGCCTACTTTTCTAAACTGCATAGCTTTCCAGGATCCATTATTGCTTTCAAACACATTTCTACCATTAACTGGAAGAAGGTTGAAAGCACAATACATCGCAATGTCCCAATAAAATGCCAAAACTGTGTAAAAAATATTGTTTTTCTGACACAAGCCGCTATAAGTCCTTGAAAGCTGGGAACATTTTGATTTCACTGTGTGATGTTTGTAACAGAATTGTATGGTCTCAATTATCACTCTACAGGCTTTGCAGTGGTCACACTTAAAATCACCCACAGTCTCAGGTAGGTTCCACATTGTTTGGATAGTGGATGTTCTTGCCCTTTTTATAAGAATCCATTGGATATGAGTTTCCAATGTCTGTTAATTATCTGGTTTATGTCATTGCTGTGGGCTCAGTACGTAGTTACGCATATCATCCTATTAAGTGTCTCTGTTGATCGTTGCTTGGATGTCAAGAGAGTGTCTCTAGGGTTAAACCATGCTCTCTTCCTAACACATTTAACCATTCTTTTTGGATATCCACGAACAACGAGACGGTTAATGAGATTGTCAAATTCAGTGAAACAATCATCTTTGTGGGAGCAATTCCTACAGATCCGCAGGATCTGGCCAAAGGGCAAGTTGTCGCGTAGGCCCCCCGGATGATGGCTACCATATCTCAACAATGTGTTCCTCTCTGTAGGTTTTCTGTATAATGTAGTATCCAGGCAATTATTCTCAGTTTTTATAGAGATGTCCAGGAAATCTATTATGTGTTTGTCCCAATGGATGGAAAACTTGATGTCATCTGATCTCTCTTTGAGCCATTCAAAGAATGCTTGCAGCTCCATTGCACTGTCTGTCCAAATGAGCAGCACATCTTCTATGTACCATTTCCAGTATGTCACGTTGTCCTTAATTCGATTAATATGATTGTAGACAAATTTGTCCTCAAAATCGTCCATGTACAAGATTGCTACATCAGGGGCAAAGCTGGCGCCTGTCGCTATGCCTGTGGTCTTCAGATGGAACTCGCCTTGAAAAAACAAGAAATTCTTCATCATCGCTATCTCCAGAAGTTGGACTATGAATTCAGGTGGAATTATAGGTGGATGGGGACTCTTATCCAGTGCTCTCCTAAACACTTCCAGGGTCGGTCGTTGCGGGATGCTGCTGTATAGCGAGATTCTATGCATTGTTACCAATAGTTGGCGCTCTGGGTCAAAAGGCATGTTGTTAATCAAGTTGATGACTTCAATTGTATCATGGAGATACGATCTGGTCAATTCTGGAAGAGTTTTAAAAAGAAATCCACAAATTTACAGAGTGGTTCCCGCATCCGGACACGATGTGGTGTCCAGGAGGATGCTCTAGGTTTTTATGCATCTTAGGCAGGGTGTGGATGGCGGGAAGGCGAGGTTGTTTTTGGTTCAAATAATTGAACTCATGGTTGGACAAAAAAACAAGTTTCTTTCCATCATCCGTGATACGCCGGATCAATTCTCTGATTTCCTTGGTGGGATCCACATTGAGCTACCCATAGCTCACCCCATCCCTCAATTGGGAATATATATCAGTCTTGTAGTCAGGGGTGTTCTGCACCAAAATAACCCCACCTTTATCAGCTGGCTTAATCATAATCAATTTATTGTTTTCTAGTGAGTTTAGTTACTGAGCACACAAAGTGGTCAGCGTGCACGCAGCGGCTCACGTTTTTAATTGTGCTGCATACTGGGCCAGGCTGTTTGTCTCTTCAGTCAGACGGCAGGCCCAGGTACTTGGTCAGACATTGCAGACTCCTGCGCCTCGTGTAATTCTGTTCTGCAGACTACCTCTCATGCGGGTTTCACGTTCAAAGATTTAATCTGATTTATGATGTCAAGGTCCCCCCTGCATTAAGTATTTAGAAGGTAGGCTCAAATCTGGATTCATGTCTATCCTCAATGTGAGAGCTTTCACACTCCCATGTACATGTCACTTTCGTGGGTTCTGACAGAGACAACTCGTGCCCCTTTAATATTGGTGTGCACAACCTCTTCTATATAGCACACACAACCTCTTAAACAGTTTGTGGTCTTTACATTTTTCAAGAAATGCTGCGACTAACAAACCACGACGGTTAGGTCTTTTTTTCACGCATGGAATACTTCGACTCAGGTCGTAAATAGGCACAACTTAAACCCGCCAGTGTTTCTTTTTTCCCCCTAACAAGCGCTGCAGCAGCACGCATCTACTATGCCTGAAATTTGCCACGCTAGGTTATATATGATACCCCTCATATGGGGCATGTTAGTACAATAATGCAGATTTAGACATGCTTGAATGAACCTCCCTTTTGTAGTCCGGTGATGATCTGCATCACTCACTACGTTAACCCCTGAGTGGCACCTCCCTATCCAGCGCCAGTCTTAATGGTATACTTATTTTACTGTTTAAGGAGGATTGTAACAAACTCTTCTCATGAGTGTGGGGTCCCCTACCCACCGACCTCCATGGACCACGTGGTCACGATGCCCCCCCAGTTCTCAAAGATCACTTATGATCCAATCTTACATCTTGGAGAAAGTGCCATTTTTATCATTTTGGGCTTTACTCTCCATTTAATGTAATATCAAGCCTAATGTAAGCCTTCTTTCTTGTATTCTCTGTAATAGGAGCCTAAGGGCCCACCGCCTTTTACTCACCAGCCTGATAATTCATGCTGACATTGATTCGGTAAACATTTATTGTTAATACGCATCCTTATTTTGAATGACACCCCACATCACCTGACTAATGTGTAGTATTTGCCTGCAATAGGCTGGGCAGGTTTCAGCTAAACTTGATGTATATATTACACATTGCCTTTCCTTTTTCTATCACCCTCACAAGCACACATTCCTCCTGAGCACTCTATCCCCCCCTTCGATCACCGTTTCTACCAAATATATAGACAATTGTGCTGTCTTCTATAATCATGGAATGATTAGAAAATAAATTGTATTTATCATTGGTGTGTCATGGGGATGCTTGAATGATTCAATTTTGTATGACGCAGAATTTACCTCTACTGTGACCTTTTCTCAATGTACTGTACTTTACCCGGGTCCAGTAGTATTTCGGGTCGCCCCATTGTCATGTAACAGTCCTATTAGTGTGGCAAAGATCAGTCAGGCTGTACTGCGACATGGAATGACATTTGAATGTGATTTATTATAGATTAATGCAAATTCTAATTTGTAGGTACTAAGACCCGATACGCTGAAGTAATTAAAGGTACCCATTACAATATTTCCATAATATTCGTTCCTCCGCCTCATTTTCTCTTGTGAACTAATTACAGCCCAGAAAGTGGAGGTTTATTTGGGCAAACCCTTTCTTTATAGATAAGGCTTTACTAGAGGAGCATGTGTTAAGCATTTCAGAGTACCGTCATAGATGATAACTAATTTATGCTACTCAAGAGAAATCTGACACCAATTTATAAAAATAGAGTGCATCGTTATCTTAATTTAGACAGCAAAATGAATGGAAGAGCATGCATATAACTAGAGTTATAGATTTTTCAAGCAATATTAAATCAGTGTAACAAAATATATGGAAAATACATTATTGTGGTAGATGGCAAATACCACTTGTGACAATCGATCACTTGCAGGTCAAGATGCATTGTACTCTTGCAGGATAAAGGTGATGCTATCCCAGGACGAAGCCACAACAGTCAGTTCAAATTAACCTGGCCCGTTGAGCCCGGCTGCAGAGTTGTCCTGACTTTCAGTGGTGCTGAACAGGAGCCACAGGAGAGCTGCTTTTACTGCTGAAACAATGTTGTGGAGGAGATGGAAAAGGACAACAGAGATGAAGGGGTCGCGTCCCGGACTGGCAATCAACAAGTCTTGGCCACAGCAAGCACAACGCAAAGCTTCTGGGACTTCACAGGGTCTGGGGGAGTGATGTAGAACCCTGAAACTTTGGTGCAGGTGAGACTTCAACTCCCACAATGCACTGGACCACCTGGGGTTGGGCGATTTCACAAAGGGTCTGATGGCCAGTGATTCTTTGGACCTGGTGAGTGTTTTTACTTGCAGTTTGCTGGGGAATAGTGCCACTAGTCCAGAGGAAACTGAGGGTGCTTCTAGCCTCCACAGGGGTTCCTCACTTTGGGAGTGCTGAGTTTTAGCGAAGGACGAGGGTCGTTTACTCAGTTAAAAGTCTGTTAAAAAGAATCCCTCTTTTGCTTTGGTGCTGTCGGCAAAGTCCTGTTGTTGGCTGCACAGGTCTTCTCTTGGTCCTTCTTTGATGCAAATCGGTCAGATCTGAGGCTCTAGTATCAGGTGGGGTCCTTAAATCCTACATTTAAAGGAGTTAGGCATGTGGGAGTTGGTAGACAATGGGAAGCTAATGCCAGCAGCTAATCTGCTCCTGAGTGGACCACATTCGGGGGTGTAGGTTATCTTTTCTACCCAGAACCAACTATTTCTGCCCTCCTAAAGATGGCAGAATTCTATTTTAGATGTACAGGCCTGGCTGCTCACTCTAAAGGTGTGCACAGCCTTCCTGGAGGTGTACACCTCTTGCATATTTCCCACCTTTCCTGGGTGCAAATGTGCCTCGGGGAGGGTTGTTTCCTCTGCTGGGCCCTGGTGCATATCAGAGGCAGTGCTTGCCAACCTCTGTGGATCCAATGGAACTGACACATCTCCTCTGCTCCTGTGTGCAACCCTGAGCAGAACCAATGCATTGCCACTGCTGCATTGATCGGTTCCATCACAAAGACCCTCATCACATCTTGTCACCTTATCAGTATCGCGGCCGTGCAATGCATCCTCAGTGAAGGCCCCCTCATCCCTCGTTGATGGCTGCCTCTATAACCAGGCCCGACTCCACATTCCAGCCTCTCAGATCCTCAGAACCAACACATTGCCCCGGCTGCATGCTGCTTACTCGACACCTGACTTCACATCACAAACTCTCATCAACGAGATCCTCGACGATGACATAGGGTTTCACACCGCAGCCTTGTTGCATCTCGGAACCGGCAAATTGCTTTGGCTGTGTGGCGCATCTTAGAGAACCGTCTCAACGCTTCTGTACCAGGATTTAAGGTACTTTGTTCAGTGGGCCTAATTGAATCTCTGTAGCTGGCCTGCACTCCACTACAGGCGGCCTGAACTTGTGACGTTTTCCTTGTGCAGTGTGACCAGATAGCCACTGTTGCCGCTTTGTGCATTTTGGTGCTATTTTCACTAGAATCTTTAAACTTGCATAGCCCCCGTCCTGCTGATTGGATTTGTGTTGTTTTGGTCTTGTTTAATTTATTTAAAAAAATATATTTTTCAAAACTTGGTGTGGGATCCTTTTGGAATGGTGGTTTTCTCTTTATTATTGTTTGAAGTATGTACACATACTTTACACATCACCTCTAAGTTAAGCTCGAATGCTCTGAGCCCAGCTACCAGAGGGTTGAGCACAGGGTAATTAGCTTGTGCCTAAACCCAAAAAGGATTGTGGTTGCTGCTTGACCAGGGTTCACACCCCAGTCAACCACCAACCCAATGTCTTACACTGCAGTTATTTTCTACCTATTCATCAAGAAGGTGAACTTGCACTGTTGCTGCCTAATTTGTACCCATCGTGTGAGGGGGAAAATCCCACTGCTGCTGCCCAATCTGTGCCCATTCTGTGAGCGAGAGATCCTTGTACTCCTGCTGCTCTGATGAGCCTGTTCTGTTCAGAAGAGTAGTTTGTCACTCTGTGTCCTCATCTGTACCAGTTTAGAAGGTAAGATAATCTTGCACTTTAATGCCCCAGTTGTACCTATTCTGTGAGGAAAAGAGGCTACCTGGGTTTTACACCTCCTGTGTGTGAGACACAATCAGGCGTTGCATCTGCTGCAGGGACCTGTCCTTTAGCAATCCATTGTGTTAGGTAAGGTTGCACTGCTGCAGACTATGTTGTATCTTTTAAGATGCCAATGAAGCTTGGCATAAGACTTTTTACTAAACAAAACTCAACACAACTAAACAAAAAGCAAAATGATTGATTATTTTAATTGTTTGATTAAACACATGAGCTGAATGAAAGACTGAACCCTCACAATATGAGAGTGAAGTTTGAATTTTATTATGGACTGATGCATTTGATGTTTTGACTTTGTATACGGGGTGTCAAGTACCTGTTCCAGAACTTCATGCTCCCGCAGGAGCTGATGCTTATTCCTCTATTCCCAAACTATGATACCAAGGTCATTTAGATCCTGGCAGCAAAGAGGGGGAAAACGGTATTGGGAGAAAAAGAGAAAACGCCACGTCTTCTTCTTGCTGGACCGGACTGCAACTATTCTTGCATATTCTTCCTGTAAAGAGAGCAACTCTAGCAATTTCCACTTTAACAACCTTGGACTACATTCTTAACTGAATTAGGAATAATTACCTGTCCTAGCTTAGTGGCTAACAGTTCTCTTGGTGTGTGTTCTAACAAGGTGTCTGCTACAGTGATGTTCTCCTGAAGAAGCAGTACTACAGAGATGCAAATAACAAGAGTTAGGTTATGCAATTAGCCCTTCTAACTTTATCTTATTATCCTAGGACCTCTTATTACCTTAAATGAACCTTGTGTAGTTGTTGTCTTATTTCCTTTAGGTTATGAGGATCTCGAGGCAACAATATGGCGAAGTTTCAATAATCCCACTCAAAAGAATAAAGAAAAGACTTCTTTAAAGTTGGTAAATATCTTTATATATATATATATATATCCATCACGTTCACTTACCCAATGAGGAGACGCCACACAGCAGAAGGTTGATCAGCCTTTAATGTGAGGAAGCCAGTTCGATGAAAGGACAGCTCAACTCCAAACATGTAGAGCCCAACGCGTTTCGAGCACTCCCTGTGCTCTTGTTCACGGGCAGCGTAAAGGCAAAGTACAACGGCTATCAGAGGGAGCCTTGATAAGCATAGCAAGTCCCGCCCATTGAGGCGTAGGCCAACAGGCCTGATGGTACTTGTAGTTCCCTTCTGAGTGTAATCCCAGTGGATGCCGTGGTGTGCCAAATAAAATCAGTATTCCCCTAGTGGGTTGGGTTCAAACTGCCAATTACATCGCTCTGTGCATGAAAAGTCACTCACACTGGCCCTTCTGTTCCTCGGTGTCTCGAAACTTCAGCTCACCAGGTCCGCACCACACGCGGCAGAGCGTCTCCGCGACCTGGGCCAGGCCGCATAACATCCATCACGTTCATTTACCCAATGAGGAGACGCCACACAGCAGAAGGTTGATCAGCCTTTAATGTGAGGAAGCCAGTTCGATGAAAGGACAGCTCAACTCCAAACATGTAGAGCCCAACGCGTTTCGAGCACTCCCTGTGCTCTTGTTCACGGGCAGCGTAAAGGCAAAGTACAACGGCTATCAGAGGGAGCCTTGATAAGCATAGCAAGTCCCGCCCATTGAGGCGTAGGCCAACAGGCCTGATGGTACTTGTAGTTCCCTTCTGAGTGTAATCCCAGTGGATGCCGTGGTGTGCCAAATAAAATCAGTATTCCCCTAGTGGGTCGGGTTCAAACTGCCAATTACATCGCTCTGTGCATGAAAAGTCACTCACACTGGCCCTTCTGTTCCTCGGTGTCTTGAAACTTCAGCTCACCAGGTCCGCACCACACGCGGCAGAGCGTCTCCGCGACCTGGGCCAGGCCGCATAACATCCATCACGTTCATTTACCCAATGAGGAGACGCCACACAGCAGAAGGTTGATCAGCCTTTAATGTGAGGAAGCCAGTTCGATGAAAGGACAGCTCAACTCCAAACATGTAGAGCCCAACGCGTTTCGAGCACTCCCTGTGCTCTTGTTCACGGGCAGCGTAAAGGCAAAGTACAACGGCTATCAGAGGGAGCCTTGATAAGCATAGCAAGTCCCGCCCATTGAGGCGTAGGCCAACAGGCCTGATGTTATGCGGCCTGGCCCAGCTATGCTTATCAAGGCTCCCTCTGTTAGCCGTTGTACTTTGCCTTTACGCTGCCCGTGAACAAGAGCACAGGGAGTGCTCGAAACGCGTTGGGCTCTACATGTTTGGAGTTGAGCTGTCCTTTCATCGAACTGGCTTCCTCACATTAAAGGCTGATCAACCTTCTGCTGTGTGGCGTCTCCTCATTGGGTAAATGAACGTGATGGATGTTATGCGGCCTGGCCCAGGTCGCGGAGACGCTCTGCCGCGTGTGGTGCGGACCTGGTGAGCTGAAGTTTCGAGACACCGAGGAACAGAAGGGCCAGTGTGAGTGACTTTTCATGCACAGAGCGATGTAATTGGCAGTTTGAACCCGACCCACTAGGGGAATACTGATTTTATTTGGCACACCACGGCATCCACTGGGATTACACTCAGAAGGGAACTACAAGTACCATCAGGCCTGTTGGCCTACGCCTCAATGGGCGGGACTTGCTATCCCTCTGATAGCCGTTGTACTTTGCCTTTACGCTGCCCGTGAACAAGAGCACAGGGAGTGCTCGAAACGCGTTGGGCTCTACATGTTTGGAGTTTAGCTGTCCTTTCATCGAACTGGCTTCCTCACATTAAAGGCTGATCAACCTTCTGCTGTGTGGCGTCTCCTCATTGGGTAAATGAACGTGATGGATATATATATATATATATATATATATATATATATATATATCCAGAATACCACGTCTTGCTTCCTATTTTCAGGCTCTCCCCCTGAACACGGAGACGCAGACACGGACCATCTTGTGCAAATATTTATTCAGCTCAAGTTTAGCGCATGACGTTTCGGCTCTCAGCGAGCCTTGTTCACATGATATACCACTGCGCCTCTCACCAGGCCTGGTCACCCCCTTGCTCCTCCTGCCGCCTCCCGCTCCTGCCTGCTCCTGCCTGCCAGCCTTGCCGCCTTTTTTCGCCGCAGACGCCCCCCTGACCCCCCGAGCGGCCCAGCCTCAGCAGAGCCGCCCGCTCGCCAGTTTCCCGCCGCAGCTCGCCACAGGCCCCGCCCACCACCGGCCCATTGGCCGAGCCGCTCCCGCCGCCCAGCTGACCCGCCCCCTCGTCCCCCTTCTTATGGGGACAGCAAGGAGTGCTTGGGAGTGACCACTGCGCCTCTCACCAGGCCTGGTCACCCCCTTGCTCCTCCTGTCGCCTCCCGCTCCTGCCTGCTCCTGCCTGCCAGCCTTGCCAGCCTTGCCAGCCTTGCCGCCTTTTTTCGCGCAGACGCCCCCCTGACCCCCCGAGCGGCCCAGCCGCAGCAGAGCCGCCCGCTCGCCAGTTTCCCGCCGCAGCTCGCCACAGGCCCCGCCCACCACCGGCCCATTGGCCGAGCCGCTCCCGCCGCCCAGCTGACCCGCCCTCTCGTCCCCCTTCTTATGACGCCCCCTGAGCGACCGCGCAGCGGACGCGCGCAGCGGGAGCACCGAATGAGCGCCGAAGGTGCACCAAAGGTAAGCCCGTCTGCGCCCGTCCGCGCCTGGACCGCGCCCAGCGCTAGGACCCCTGGCCCCCGCAGACCCCGGCCCACCCGCCGGACGTACGACGCCGCCACCCTCAACGCACTCAACGCCGGCCGAATCCCAGGATGCTACCGAGCCACCCCGAGACGCACCCACGGACCCTTCTGCTGCAACGTCTGCAAGGTCACCTGCATCCGGACCAGCACTACTCCTGCACCAACCAAGACCAAGACGATCAACAGCAGCAGCCACCTGAAATGCATCCTGCTCAACACCCGCTCCATCCACAGACACGCCATCGAGCTCTGGAACCTGCTCGACACAACCTCACCAGACATCGCCTTCCTCACGGAAACCTGGATGAACGCCTCTTCAGCGCCCGACATCGCCATCGCCATCCCAGACGGCTACAAGATCATTCGAAGGGACCGCATCAACCAGACCGGAGGAGTCATCGCCATCATCCACAGGAACACCATCCGCATCACGACCAACACCGACGACACCCTCGCACCCGCCGAGCACCTGCACTTCCAGGTCCACATCAACCCCAAGACCACCCTCAGAGGCACCCTCATCTACAGACCCCGTCTTCTCATCCTGCAAGGACATCGCCTTCAGCCACGCCACTGGACTCCACTGGACGGATCACAGCTGCGTCCACTTCAGCTTCAGAAGGACCACGATCCACCACCACCAGCAACAGGTTGCATGCAGAAGCTGGAACAAGATCACAGCCGACCAGCTCGTGACTTCCCTGAGCAAGAACCCACCCACCAGCGCAACGAACCCAAGCCAGGCGGCCACCAACCTCGCGAAGTGGATCAGCAACTGCGCAGACGACCTCGCCCCTCTGAAGACCCCGCCTAGCAGACCAGGTAGCAAGAAAGCCCCATGGTTCAACGACGAACTCAAGAGCTCCAAGAAGAACTGCCTAGCCCTCGAGAGAACATGGCGCAGAGACCCAACACCGGACAACATGACTGCCCTCAAGCGCGCCACCCGAAAACACCACCAACTCATCCACGCCACCAAGAAAACCGCATTCAAGGAACGACTGGACAACAACGCACACAACAGCAAGGAACTCTTCAACATCGTTAAAGAGCTCTCCAACCCCAACGCTGGTAACAACGACATCACCCCTTCGCAAGACCTCTGCAACTCCCTCGCCTCCTACTTCCACAACAAGATCGCGGACATACACAACAGCTTCAGCACGCAACCGACACACGCCACGACCGAACCACCGCCCCCCACCACCACCCTCCGCGCCTGGACCCCGATCAGCACCGAAGACACCGTCCGCACGATGAACTCCATCCACTCCGGATCTCCTACCGACCCCTGCCCTCACCACGTCTTCAACAAGGCCGACGCTGTCATCACACCCCACCTGCGGCACATCATCAACACCTCCTTCGACACCGCTACCTTCCCGGAGAGCTGGAAGCACGCCAAACTCAGCGCTCTACTAAAGAAACCATCAGCCGACCCCACCGACCTCAAGAACTACCGCCCCATCTCGCTGCTCCCGTTTCCTGCTAAAGTCATCGAGAAGACCGTCAACAAGCAGCTGGCCGCCTTCCTCGAAACGAACGGATCCCTCGACCTCTCGCAGTCCGGCTTCCGGGCCAACCACAGCACAGAGACCGCCCTGATCGCAGCCACCGATGACATCCGAGCACTGCTTGACAACGGAGAAATAGCAGCCCTCATCCTCCTAGACCTCTCCGCGGCCTTCGACACTGTCTGCCACCGTACACTAGTGCAGCGACTCAGCAGCGTCGGAATCCAGGAGAAGGCACTGGAGTGGATCATCTCCTTCCTCGCCGGAAGGACACAGAGAGTCCGCCTCCCCCCGTTCAGATCTGAAGCCACCGAAGTCATCTGCGGCGTTCCTCAAGGCTCCTCGCTCAGTCCAACCCTCTTCAACGTCTACATGAGCCCCCTCGCAGACATCGCACGCCAGCACAACCTCAACATCATCTCCTACGCCGACGACACCCAGCTGATTCTCTCCCTCACCAACGACCCCGCCACCGCCAGAGCCAACCTTCACGAAGGGATGAAGGAGGTATCCGAATGGATGAAGAACAGCCGCCTGAAACTGAACTCGGACAAGACGGAAGTGCTCATCCTGGGATCCTCACCCTCCGCCTGGGACGACTCCTGGTGGCCCCCCGCCCTAGGCAGCGCACCCAAACCAACAGACCACGCACGCAACCTGGGCTTCATCCTGGACTCCTCCCTCTCCATGACCAGACAGGTCAACGCCGTCTCCTCGTCGTGCTTCAACATCCTGCGCATGCTACGTAAGATCTTCCGGTGGATCCCCACCGAGACCAGGAAGACGGTCACCCAGGCCCTCGTCACCAGCCGTCTGGACTACGGCAACTCCCTCTAGGCCGGAACCACCGCCAAACTCCAGAAGAGACTCCAGCGGATCCAGAACGCCTCAGCTCGCCTCATCCTGGACATCCCCCGTCGCAGCCACATCTCCGGACACCTGAGAGACCTGCACTGGCTCCCGGTAAACAAGAGAATCACCTTCCGACTCCTCACCCACTCACACAAAGCCCTACACAACCAAGGCCCAGGATACCTCAACAGCCGCCTCAACTTCTACGCTCCCAAACGCCAGCTTCGATCGGCCGGCCACGCCCTCGCCGCCGTCCCCCGCATCCGAAGAGCCACCACAGGGGGACGGTCCTTCTCCTACCTCGCCGCCAAGACATGGAACTCCCTCCCGACCCACCTCCGCCTGACCCAGGACCACCTCGCCTTCAGGAAGCGACTCAAGACCTGGCTGTTCGAGCAGTAGCGGACCCCCCTCCCCCAGCGCCTTGAGACCCTCTGGGTGAGTAGTGCGCTATATATAAATGCTTGATTGATATATATATATATATATATACATAACTACACCTACTTGTAGAATCTAGGTATCAATATCTTCTCTTGTACCTAACTTCTGGGAATTTCTTGTGCTGATTTCCAAGTAACATCAACTACAGTACTACAATATTCTTATCATACCATTTACTGTAATCATTGTCTCTGTGAATATGAGAATTTAAACTTTTCCTATGCATGAGCTTATAATTCTCAGTCTTTATTTCCAGCAAGGAGTCTTAGCTACTGGTATTTAAGTCCTCACTGAAAATGCTATGCTGGGAAATATTCCTGAACCTCCTGGGCTATAAATATACAATTGGCAAACTTACGACAAGGTGGTAGTAGACAAACTGCCACGAAAGACTCCTCAAGAATACTCACGGACCCCAAATCTCAAGAAAACGAAATGCCGCAAGGAAATTACAACCGTTTCTCCTGGAATATCAGTTGAAGTGCGCAGTTCATCTCGCGGGCAACCACGAGCACAGCTGCGCTCAGAAACGACCAAAAACAGTAGACCAGCAACCTTAGTAGTTGCAACGGGTGGCCATCTTGGAATACCGCCTCACACAAATCAATTGTTTCTTAAATAAAAGGGAAGAACCTTGATGTGACAGGTATTTCCTTGGACTGCAATAACGAGTCTGATGAATTTTATAGACAACTGGGAGGAACTGAAGGCTTATTGATGGCTTTGCCTGTTTTGCCTGACCAGCCCTGACACGGGGACACTGCTTACCTGGCCCCAGTGCATGGGCTGTGACCCCTAAAACATGTCAGAATTGACTAAGTCCTAACTGGTATGTATTCCTGAAAGGTCATAGTATAAGGTGCCCAAAATACACCCATGGCATGGAAATTTAAATGACACATTTGGTCCACAGCATTACTGTACTATCAATTAGTATGACCAGGCAAACATGACTCCAAGCCCATCACTGCAGCCTGGCAACTGCAGTTTAAAACCTGAAGCCCGCCCAGTCCGAATAATCCCTTTTTGACAGGAGAAACAATGTATTTTAAATATTAATTAATCACCTCTATGGTGGCCTTGCAACCCACAATGCAGGGTGCATGGTATTTAAATAAGTTTATAGTCAACATGTCCATCCAGTGACTTGCACCCAGATGCTATTTTTTCTGCAGCAAGGCTGACATGCCCATAGGGAAGCACTGGAAATAGATATTAAATATGGATTCTACTATCTTTGGATTGGGACCAGCTAAAGATATAATTAAACCATTATTTGTAATAGTTATTAAACACCCAACTGGAAGGGGAAGTCAACTTTTGAATAAATATTAAGCAAAAGTAACTTTTAGGAAACTACTTTTTTCTGGCTGAAGCTCCTGGAGGCGTATTTGCATTTGCTCTTCAACAGTAGCCCAGTGACTGCCTAGCCCTTTTAACTGTAAAAACTGCTCCCAGAGCAGAGACAATGGCTTAGGTTTAGGGAGGCGTTTTCTTTTCCTCTAACAGGAAGACTAGTTTGGGGCTACCCAAGCACTTAATTTACTCCAAAGGGGCCTTCCATATCAGAAGGAAATGTAAGGTAACACCAGGAAAGGCCCCAGCTTTTGTCCTCCGTGCCAAGCCGGTACCAAACCCAGTAGGGGCTGAACTGCCTCAAGAACTGGTTTAAAATTACCAAGAAGGAGGGTACTGCTCATTACCATGGCTACACCTCTAGGTGGGCACACAGGCTCTGTATAAGTGGAGATGAGTCTACTCATCTTGGATTTTAGGTGTGAGGGACAATGTGGGGCTGTTTGCAAAGGAGAAACAGAAACTGTTGCAAGAGTGAGTAGGGCTACCGGGGGTGGGTATATATGCCCCATTGGTTAAGGAGCGGCCAGAAGTCACCCTGACCTACTAGATAGTGCTAGGTTTAAATGCAGCATCCCCAGGAATCCTCTTCAGAACTCTTTTTAGAAATGTTTTAGACCTGCTGTCTGTGACTTGAGACGAATGCTGGAGGATTGCTTTTGCTCCACCTTCTACCTAGGACAAAGAAGTGGACTCTAAGGGTCAGTTGGCTGACCATCTTTGTGGCTATCAGTCTACCAAAAGCTGCAAAGGGCATTTCCTGATGTTCTCAGCTGACAAGCACCAACTTGACCTGACCTTATGCAATCGAATATGGTCCATACAATTTCAAAAACTCTTGACTGCACACTTAGCCATAGCCCCAAACTCCACTGGTCCCTACTGGTAACAGTAAAAGAATCCCAGGAGCATCGGACTTTAAAATGTTGAGACCAGGATGGGGCCGGTGACCTACACGGCGCCAGGAGGGACAAGTTGTCAGTGACGCAGTAAGTGTAGACACTCTGAGACTGACGGGGATAAGTCCTATTGGCACCCATGGGGCTGCTCGGACCAAACTGGAGTAGCTACCCTGATTTGCCGATTTGAAATTGAATCCTTTAACCCTTATGCCAATAACTTCTGTTTTACTCTGACTCCAGCATTGCGGTTCTCATAATACACATTGCCATATGACCGCTTTCTATGTTGCCTCATGGGCTGATGTATGTTCTTATCTACCCCCATTTTTTTTCACAGAGTTTGACTGTAGGGAGTTGTTCTCACTCCTCCGCCAGTGCTGCTGTTGAATTACAAAGAACTTGGTAAGATCTGCCGAGTGTATGGTTGTGCTCTCATTTTCTGCTTAATTCAGACACTCTGTTCATCACCACCCCCTTTTCTGAATCGTTTTTGGCCACTATAGGTGTGGCAGGGTATACTCAGACATGAGTCCCTTTCTCACTGCTCCATCAGGATTCAAGCAAGCCGGGCCGAAGAGGCTGAAATGCCAGAAACCGGTCCCCGGTAGCTTGTCTCCTTTCTGGTGAAGAATTGGCTTGGTAGTTTGGTCTGCCCTGTTCCCATGATGCACTGGGCCAGGGACAGACTAATTTGCATATAGCCAGGTTCTGAGCTGGGATGGGGCAGTGAGATAAATAACGGTGATGGATCAAGCCCTGATCTTTGGACTGGGTAAGAGTGGTCTGCTTAATTCAGACACTCTGTTCATCACCACCCCCTTTTCTGAATCGTTTTTGGCCACTATAGGTGTGGCAGGGTATACTCAGACATGAGTCCCTTTCTCACTGCTCCATCAGGATTCAAGCAAGCCGGGCCGAAGAGGCTGAAATGCCAGAAACCGGTCCCCGGTAGCTTGTCTCCTTTCTGGTGAAGAATTGGCTTGGTAGTTTGGTCTGCCCTGTTCCCATGATGCACTGGGCCAGGGACAGACTAATTTGCATATAGCCAGGTTCTGAGCTGGGATGGGGCAGTGAGATAAATAACGGTGATGGATCAAGCCCTGATCTTTGGACTGGGTAAGAGTGGTCTGCTTAATTCAGACACTCTGTTCATCACCACCCCCTTTTCTGAATCGTTTTTGGCCACTATAGGTGTGGCAGGGTATACTCAGACATGAGTCCCTTTCTCACTGCTCCATCAGGATTCAAGCAAGCCGGGCCGAAGAGGCTGAAATGCCAGAAACCGGTCCCCGGTAGCTTGTCTCCTTTCTGGTGAAGAATTGGCTTGGTAGTTTGGTCTGCCCTGTTCCCATGATGCACTGGGCCAGGGACAGACTAATTTGCATATAGCCAGGTTCTGAGCTGGGATGGGGCAGTGAGATAAATAACGGTGATGGATCAAGCCCTGATCTTTGGACTGGGTAAGAGTGGTCTGCTTAATTCAGACACTCTGTTCATCACCACCCCCTTTTCTGAATCGTTTTTGGCCACTATAGGTGTGGCAGGGTATACTCAGACATGAGTCCCTTTCTCACTGCTCCATCAGGATTCAAGCAAGCCGGGCCGAAGAGGCTGAAATGCCAGAAACCGGTCCCCGGTAGCTTGTCTCCTTTCTGGTGAAGAATTGGCTTGGTAGTTTGGTCTGCCCTGTTCCCATGATGCACTGGGCCAGGGACAGACTAATTTGCATATAGCCAGGTTCTGAGCTGGGATGGGGCAGTGAGATAAATAACGGTGATGGATCAAGCCCTGATCTTTGGACTGGGTAAGAGTGGTCTGCTTAATTCAGACACTCTGTTCATCACCACCCCCTTTTCTGAATCGTTTTTGGCCACTATAGGTGTGGCAGGGTATACTCAGACATGAGTCCCTTTCTCACTGCTCCATCAGGATTCAAGCAAGCCGGGCCGAAGAGGCTGAAATGCCAGAAACCGGTCCCCGGTAGCTTGTCTCCTTTCTGGTGAAGAATTGGCTTGGTAGTTTGGTCTGCCCTGTTCCCATGATGCACTGGGCCAGGGACAGACTAATTTGCATATAGCCAGGTTCTGAGCTGGGATGGGGCAGTGAGATAAATAACGGTGATGGATCAAGCCCTGATCTTTGGACTGGGTAAGAGTGGTCTGCTTAATTCAGACACTCTGTTCATCACCACCCCCTTTTCTGAATCGTTTTTGGCCACTATAGGTGTGGCAGGGTATACTCAGACATGAGTCCCTTTCTCACTGCTCCATCAGGATTCAAGCAAGCCGGGCCGAAGAGGCTGAAATGCCAGAAACCGGTCCCCGGTAGCTTGTCTCCTTTCTGGTGAAGAATTGGCTTGGTAGTTTGGTCTGCCCTGTTCCCATGATGCACTGGGCCAGGGACAGACTAATTTGCATATAGCCAGGTTCTGAGCTGGGATGGGGCAGTGAGATAAATAACGGTGATGGATCAAGCCCTGATCTTTGGACTGGGTAAGAGTGGTCTGCTTAATTCAGACACTCTGTTCATCACCACCCCCTTTTCTGAATCGTTTTTGGCCACTATAGGTGTGGCAGGGTATACTCAGACATGAGTCCCTTTCTCACTGCTCCATCAGGATTCAAGCAAGCCGGGCCGAAGAGGCTGAAATGCCAGAAACCGGTCCCCGGTAGCTTGTCTCCTTTCTGGTGAAGAATTGGCTTGGTAGTTTGGTCTGCCCTGTTCCCATGATGCACTGGGCCAGGGACAGACTAATTTGCATATAGCCAGGTTCTGAGCTGGGATGGGGCAGTGAGATAAATAACGGTGATGGATCAAGCCCTGATCTTTGGACTGGGTAAGAGTGGTCTGCTTAATTCAGACACTCTGTTCATCACCACCCCCTTTTCTGAATCATTTTCTCCCCAGCATTGATGCCTTTATTTCTTAAACTTGTAGTAGGGTATATTTGCCTGAGAAGTTTTTTAAGGTGCCATTTAGGTACCTGGTGGGACAGTTTTGGTATTTCCAAATGCACCAAGGGGCCAAAATTAACTCTATGTGGTCTATATCGGTGTGTTAACACCCACGTTTTGATTGCTTGTTCTTACCGGTTCGGGTGCACTAACCAGGATGTTTGTATGTATGTTGTTATTATTACCACTATAACAAAGCACCATTTCACCTGACACCTGTTTTTATTGATTTTATTACACGTTCCCCACAGAAATCATCCCGACACAATTGTAGGGAGTATTCTTTGAGAAGGGTTTTCCACCCTCTGCTCCTGGACCAAGGAGGTAGAGTTAGTACCCATGGGATCTTTTTTCCCTGTGAAGTCCTGAAGAAAGCCAGGGTAATAATTAAATTAATTATTTTTCGGCTGAAACATGTCAACGTTTGTTTGCTGAGTGGAAGGGTAGGTGATTCAGTATAGTCTACCGTACCTCCATCCACAGGTCTAGTTTCTGACATTCTTTTTAATCTGGGCTGGGAGTCCATAATTAAAGTCCGATTGAGGACAACTCATATCCAGTTTTATATCACAATTTCTGCACTTTTTTCACATATGATCCTGTTCTGTGTATGTTTTATGTATTATATTGTCTTTCCCCTCCCTATTGCTCGATCTCCAGCGTTGGCTAGCGTGGATGTGTGTTAGCAGCCCTTTGATGAAGCATGACACAGCTTGCTGTGTGTGTGGGCAGTTTTAGACACCTGGTTAACTTCCCCGGTACCCATTAGATCATAGCGATCTGGTTTTTTGAGTCCTACTTCTTTCATGTGTGTCAACAGTAAAAGAATGAGGAACCCCCCATACTGTTTTTCTACTTGATCTGCCTGTACCACTTACAACGCCCTACCTGTTCTCTTACAATTGTACTTAAAATACCAATAATAAAACAGAGTGCGAGTACAAATAAAAACTATAGTACCTAGATGATACTCATTTACCATGTATCCTCATTACTTCCAAAAGTCCCTTTGACTGCCTCCAGCTCCCCCTCCCTGTCTTGCAACAAAAAAAGGAAACATTACAGAAATCTAAAATATAAAAGAGTTTCCCTAACTAGCCTCCTTCCAAAATGTCTTCCCTACTATCCCATCAATGCATGTTTTTTAAAGGATGAAGAACGTATCTGATTTGCATATAACTGGAGGGAGAAACTGCATTTAAAAGGATACCAACTGATGCTCCCGCTCTCTTGGATGCTCTGACCAGCAAAGGACAGACATAAGACATCACAGAATGTGCTAGTTGTTGTGCTGTACATACTGTAACTTACAGTGCCTGTTCATCTCTTCGATTCTATTGAAATGTAACCGAAAGCAAGTCACTGTAAGGTTTAGCAAAAGTTTGCAAACTGTTTACTGAGGTAAATTCTACACTTTCACACACATCTGGATAGACCCCATGATATATTTAATGCTTTAAAGTCTATGCAGACACACTGCCTGTATTGCATTGATTATCACATTTGTAAAGCTCATTTGTGAGGCTTTTGAGCACCTTTAGTAGTGTTTGATTTGTTGGAAGTAAATGCATGAATGGAAAGGCAGTTGCGGCCTCTGGTAAGAGCAGTGAGGGGGCGGGGCAGGTTGGGGAGGTGAAGGTAGAAGTTGACAGACGACAGGAAAAGTAAAAAAAAAAACCACTTACCTTGCGCTCGCTGCATCGACGAGTTGGCGATGCGGCGAGCGCAATTTAAGTGGTTTTATTAATTTTCTTATTTAACTTTGTTTCCCATCGACTTCCTCCCCCCACCGCGCCCCACTGCTCTTACCAGTGCCAGCAAACACTGAAGAAAGGTGAATGTTTGCTGGGTGTCCTCCTATGAAGAAAGTGTCTAAAGTTGTGGGTGAAAATTTCCGTGTGTATTCTACATTATGAAAGAATGAAAATGAATGAAAAATGTTATTGTACGATTACAAAAAATCATTACAATTTGCTTCCAATTAATACAATCGCAATGTTAAAGAAACATCGTCATGCAGCATTTTTCATGCAATGTTTCCCAATTATTAAGGTCACATTTACAAAATCTGTTACATACCATCAGGTGATATCCAAATTCACAAAGTGAGGTGCTAGGTATCTCTCAAGCAATCCCAGGCAAGTATGATTGTACAAGTAGCTGGCTTTTAGGGTGCTCGGTCTATGTACGGTAAAGCATTATAAACAGATTTTCTCAATAAAGTGCATTATTCTGTAAAAGTCTGAGAACAGCTGCCTTCCCTGCGGTGATGCACAAATTAGCAAAGTTGGGTGAGTGATAACCTTCGTGCAATGTTGCAATTTATTGGGACCAGCTGTCTTCCCCTGGACAGTGTGCAGATTAGTGGAGTTGGGTGTGGTGTATCCCTATTCCAAAGTTGCAATATGATTTCGTGAGTCCCCTGTGTGAGGAATTTCCTACAACCTAATGTTACTCTAGGAAATGTGCAAGTTAGCAAGATAGGGTGCAGAGGCACCCTTGTGGGGTTATCCCATATATAACAAAGGCCATTGGTTATGTAGTGCAGCGAGCATAGAAGGCTTTTTAAAATAATGTAGAAGTGAACATTATAGTTGCAGGGTCTACATTCAGCATCACAGTTTAAGCAGGGGAGTAATCCAGGTGACATAAACTAGTATTTGACTTTTGAATTTCTTGTCTCCTTGCACTTTAGCTTGGCATCGTGGTTGCATGCGACATCAGGTTGTGTTCGTTGGCGCCTGCCAACTGCTTTAGGCAGGTAATGCGGTTTTCTTTTTGATCGTCTAGGCGTGTGGTTTCACACGCTGAGATCTTGACTCCAACATGAATTTTCTGAATTTGACTAAATCCGGGGGGACAGTGCTGGAGATTAGAACTGGTACTGCCTCTACACATGTCCGTGCTCCTGAGGACAGAAATATCAGTTTTTATAGTATGCATTGAAGTTGTAGCAGGGTTGTACAGCAGCATATGAATTGTCACTAGGACTCCTCTTGATAGTTAAAGAAATCTGCATCTGACAATGTGTGACAGTGATTTACAGTTGGGGATGAACTCTTTTTTCACCAGGGGCACCAACCTGGCCCACTGGATCTCTTGGAGACATTACTTTCCCGGAGCCTGATTCAGATATGGCTGTATTTTTTGGGGCTTGTAGGATACTTTTCTTCCCATGTATCTGGCTGTGTCCGCTTCCCACGATAGTTGGTGGACTTGTTTGTTTATAGCACTCTTTATCGCCATATAGCTTATGCCATGTGATGTCCAGTTTTTGATTGGCAGGTTTTGATCTCCCCCACTTTTTGTAGATAGCTGTTCCAGGGGTTATTCTTCCTTGTGTAAATTGGTTTGAACACTTACTTCTTGGATCCTACTGGGGCATTCAGGACCTGAGAGTAATATTTTGCACCTGTTCCTGGGCATTCATATTTATGCGGCATGAGGTAAAACTCCAGATGAATCAGCGTATTTTCTGCGTACTTTGGAACCCTAAAAATACACATATAACCCTGTCACTTCACTTTCTCTAATACTGCATCGATTTGGCCTGGAAAAGCTTGTTGTGCATACCCCGCAGTAGCCAATAGTTTTGATTTATTGTCTCTGCTAATTGCTACAGTTGTTGGGCTATTTAGCTTCCTGTGGAGCTTGCAGTGAGCATAGATGGTCGCTTAGGGTTTTGGTTCCATCTGATATTGGTGTGTTGTCATCTTCCCTGTGTCGCTAAACCATGCCCGATGTAGCTATGGGTCCTTGCAGATGCTATCGACTGGGGTCCCAGTCTTCATCTGTGTGAGGGCTTTTATGTGTATTGGACAAAAATTACCTCTTTGGTCTTTTTTGGGTTGGCCACCAAGTCATAGAATTCGTTGTAATTATGTAGGGCGACTAGTCCCTTCTGGGGGCTTGTTTGTGTGTGGTTGAAAATTACCAGGTAATCTGCGTACTGGAGTAGATACACCTTTTCCTGACCTTTCTTGGCGGTGGCTAAGTTTGCTCTGTGTTGCTCCTTCTAGAGCAGTCATGTATAAATTGGCAAGTGTTGGGGTGAGGACACAACCCTGCTTTATTTCCCAGTCTGTGTACAGTTTTGAGGCTAGTGGGCCCCCAGACAGTTTTACTCTCACCCATGCCCTGCTGTACAAGGAGATGATGACATTTGGGAGGTTATCAGGGATTTTCCAGTTTCTGAGTATACACCATAGCTTGTTGCGCTTGACCCCATCAAACGTGGTGGAGTAATCTACACAGCAAGTGGACACGAGCATGGTGTTTTGTCTGTGTGCTTGCTGTGCAATGTAGGATAGGGTGATGATGTTATCAGTTGTTGATCCGCCCTTACGGAATCCGGTTTCATAAAGTAATACTCTTCTTCCTCTATCCATCTGGTTAATTCTATTAGTGAAGTGCTTTCATATGCCTCTCCCTCAATGTCCATAAGGCCAATTAATCTGTAGTTTTTGTGGTTAGTCTTGTTGCCTTTCTTGCATATTGGCTGTAACAAGGAGCCTTGCCATGAATCTGGAACATCGGTTTGGATTCGGCATTCTGTGAATAGAGTGGACAGAATCCCTGCACATAATGATAGATCCTCCCTAAACATCCCGCCTGTGAGAACTCTGGAGCCTGGAGCCCCTTACTTTCTTATCTTTTTTTATGATCTTCATTACTGAGTGTTTGTCCTGTGGTTTCTTGGTCCATGGAGGACTGACTTTTGTTGCTGACCCCTTTCAATGAATGGTTCAGCCCTTTTCCCTGATGGTAGCTATCCAGTTTCTCTGTGTATATGTTTCCTACATAAATTAGTCATTCTTTGCGGTCACGAATTTGCAACTGTTTATTTTTTCATTATCCATCCGGTTAATATATTTCCAGAATTGTTGCTGTTTGTTATATTTTGATAGCTCATAGATTTTGATTCATTCTGTGTCATACGAGCTAGATTCATCATTGTCCCGTTTTGCGAGTCCTTAATAGCGATTATTAAGGAATCGCTATTAAGGACTTGCAAAACGGGATTCATGTAGGAATTGCAAAAAATATTGCGATTCCTACATCTTCCTTATTTGCGATTGGCAAATTGCTAATCGCAAATAAGGAATAACTCCCCATTAGGCCTATAGGAATGAATGGGGAGTTATTCCTTATTTGTGATTAGCAATTTGCTAATCGCAAATAAGGATGCGATTTCAAGGGTGCCAGGGGTGTCCAAAGGACACCCTGTAGCACCCCTGAAAAGCAAATGTAGCCAGATGTTGCGCACACACATGTCCAAAGGACATGTGTGTGTGTACATACCACTCAGAAAAATGCACTAAAGTGCATTTTTCTGAGTTTTCGCCATTTACCACGAAGTCTGACTTCGTGGTAAATAGCGGCCAGAAATAGCGGATTCGCAAATAGAAAATGGTTAATGAATTGCATTTAAGGAATCTCAAATAGAGATTCCTTAAATGCAATTCCTCGCAAATATGCGATTTCGCAATTAGCGATTTTTGCATTTGGGATGATGAATCCCAAATGCAAAAATTGCACTCGCAAAGGGCCAGATTCTCAGAATCTGGCCCTTTGCGAGCCGTTTTCGGCTTGATGAATCTAGCTGATAGTGCTTTTGTTTTAGCTGCCCAATGCAAACTTTACTTTTTTGAATTAGTTCTTTTAGTTTTCTCTTTGCCTCAGTTGTTTCTGCCTTCTGATGGACTCGTTTCACTCTCTTTAGCTTGCAAGTGCAATCTCTTGGGATTCCATTGTATTTCTCGTTAAGTCTTGTTTGTCATGGTACGTTTGTTGTCTTCCTGCTACCACATTCCAGGAAGGCAGATCGTAGGTCCATAAACCATTTGGGCCAGTTGCTGATTGTAGGTGTGGTGTTCAAACCAGTCATTACACATCCGGACCATTTTCCCAAACCATTAGTTTAGCAGCATTGCAAAGATTCCCTTTGATGCCTCTCACCAACATGTGATCCTCGGCTCCTTTTCCATGGTGGATCATTTTGAAACCTAGCCAGCTTTGTTTGAGGTTGTGGCTTAGAAAGATGCATCAATTGTCGTGGAATTATTAAAAGAATAGGTTCTGGGTGCATTGGACTGGGAATTTTTTACTAGTGCCTCTGCGAAGGTTGGGTTGTAATCTTGTAGAAATCTGTTAAATTACCTTTCTGCCAGGGAGCTCCTCCCTTTATCTGGGTTGTCTGCCCTGAGATTGTGTAGGTCGAAGTCCCCTGTGATAGTTTCTATTGCTGGATTTGCACATAACTTTTCCAGGTGGGCTACTACTGTTCTAGGTGGTTCACTGACAGAATATCAATTCCCAAAATATCCCCATACACAAATGTCAATGCAAAAATATTGATGTAAAAATATAGATGTACAAAATATAGTTTTTTTTATTCAAATAAAAATTAATGTTAAATATATTAAATAATAAAATGAACTTAAACAAATTTATTTAGATTTAATATACATTTTAACATGTAGGAAAAGTGTTGGATAGCAGAGGGGTAAAACTTAATATTCCCACTCCAGTGAGTGCAACAGTTGGGAAAGTGTTGGATTGAGCAGGGGTAAAACTTAATATTCGCACACCAATGGGTGTAACAATAGGGAAAATGTTAGATAGCGGAGGGGTAAAAAATACTATTCCCACTCCAGTGAGTACAACAGTAGGGAAAGTGCTGGATAGCGGAGGGGTAAAACTTAATATTCCCACTCCAGTGACTGCAATAGTAGGGACAATGTTGGATAGCGGAGGGGTAACTATTATTATTGCCACTCCAGGAAGTGCAACAGAAGGAAAAGGGTTGGATAGCGAAGAGGTAAATATTGCTATTCCCACTCCAGTGGGTGCAACAGTAGGGAAAGTGTTGGATAGTGGATGGGTACAAAATACTATTCCCACTCCAGTGAGTGCAACAGTAGGGAAAGTGTTGGATAGCGGAGGGGTAAAAATTACTATTCCCACTCCAGTTTGTGCAACAGTAGGAAAAGTGTTGGATAGCACAGGGGGAAACATTCATATTTCCACTGGACTCAGTTCAAAATTAAAAACAAACAAATTAACAACAAAACAAAAGATTTAAAAAATATATATATATATAAAAGTTTTGAATAATATAAAAGTTAGAAACAGATTAGAATGTTAAAAAGATCAGACAAATACCTAAAAATATTATTTTTAAGAAGTAAACAATAATTTAAAAACAATGAACTATTTTTTAATTGAATTTTTTTATAAAAAAATATCATTTATTACATAAATGTAATATTTTTTATTTTATATCCCTATACACAATTCACAACCCACATTGTTTTCAAATGTACCTTCATAATTAATGTTAAATATATGAAATAATAAAATGAACTTAAACAAATTTATTTAGATTTAATATACATTTTAACATGTAGGGAAAGTGTTGGATAGCGGAGGGGTAAAACTTAATATTCCCACTCGAGTGAGTGCAACAGTAGGGAAAGTGTTGGATAGAGGAGGGGTAAAACTTTATATTCGCACACCAATATAAATATAAATATAACAATAGGGAATATGTTAGATAGTGGAGGGGTAAAAAATACTATTCCCACTCCAGTGAGTGCAACAGTAGGGGAAGTGTTGGATAGCGGAGGGGTAAAACTTAATATTCCCACTCCAGTGACTGCAACAGTATGGAAAATGTTGGATAGCGGAGGGGTAACAATTACTATTCCCACTCCAGTAAGTGCAACAGAAGGAAAAGGGTTGGATAGCGAAGAGGTAAAAATGGCTATTCCCACTCCAGTGGGTGCAACAGTAGGGAAAGTGTTGGATAGTGGCTGGGTACAAAATACTATTCCCACTCCAGTGAGTGCAACAGTAGGGAAAGTATTGGATAGCGGGGGGGTAAAAATTACTATTCCCACTCCAGTTTGTGCAACAGTAGGAAAAGTGTTGGATAGCACAGGGGGGAAAAATTCATATTTCCACTGGACTCAGTTCAAAATTAAAAACAAACAAATTAACAACACCAAAGATTTAAAAAAACAAAAAATATATATAAAAGTTTTAAATAATATAAAAGATAGAAACAGATTAGAATGTTAAAAAGATCTGACAAATACCTAGAAATATTATTTTTAAGAAGTAAACAATAATTTAAAAACAATCAACTATTTTTTAGGTGAATTATTTTTATAAACAAAAACATTATTTATTACATAAATGTAACATTTTTTATTTCCTACCCTATACACAATTCACAACCCACATTGTTTTCAAATGTACCATCATAATTAATGTTAAATATATGAAATAATAAAATGAACTTAAACAAATTTATTTAGATTTAATATACATTTTAACATGTAAGGAAAGTGTTGGATAGCGGAGGGGTAAAACTTAATATTTCCACTCGAGTGAGTGCAACAGTAGGGAAAGTGTTGGATAGAGGAGGGGTAAAACTTTATATTCGCACACCAATATAAATATAAATATAACAATAGGGAAAATGTTAGATAGTGGAGGGGTAAAAAATACTATTCCCACTCCAGTGAGTGCAACAGTAGGGAAAGTGTTGGATAGCGGAGGGGTAAAACTTAATATTCCGACTCCAGTGACGGCAACAGTATGGAAAATGTTGGATAGCGGAGGGGTGACAATTACTATTTCCACTCCAGTAAGTGCAACAAAAGGAAAAGGGTTGGATAGCGAAGAGGTAAAAATGGCTATTCCCACTCCAGTGGGTGCAACAGTAGGGAAAGTGTTGGATAGTGGATGGGTACAAAATACTATTCCCACTCCAGTGAGTGCAACAGTAGGGAAAGTGTTGGATAGCGGAGGGGTAAAAATTACTATTCCCACTCCAGTTTGTGCAACAGTAGGAAAAGTGTTGGACAGCACAGGGGGGAAAATTCATATTTCCACTGGACTCAGTTCAAAATTAAAAACAAACAAATTAACAACACCAAAGATTTAAAAAAACAAAAAAAATATATAAAAGTTTAAAATAATATAAAAGATAGAAACAGATTAGAATGTTAAAAAGATCTGACAAATACCTAGAAATATTATTTTTAAGAAGTAAACAATAATTTAAAAACAATCAACTATTTTTTAATTTAATTTTTTATAAATAAAAAGATCATTTATTACATAACTGTAATATTTTTTTATTTCCTACCCTATACACAATTCACAACCCACATTGTTTTTAAATGTACCTTCATAATTAACATAATTAATTATGAATTAAACAAATATTAATTTTAAAAAGTTAAAACAAATAAAAATTAATTTACTCCCAAACGTTATCCCTATAAAAACAAGACACACACACAAAATAAAAATAAATACTTACCATGAATATTCATCAATTGATAAATAAATATTAATAATCAACTAATTATTCATTAGTTAAACATAAATTAATTTCCACCCTCTACCCAAATAAACACCACAACCCACGCCTAAAAATCATTACACAATTTCCATAACTAATTTTACATTAATAAATTAATATCAATTAACAACTTATTAATGTTAAAGAATTTACTTCCCATTCTTCACCACTATATACCACACAACTAACATCATAAATTAATTACACAATTGCCATATTTGATTTTGAATTAATGTGCATTGATTTACAAACAATTATTAATTAATTATGAATAAATTATTTCCCACCCTATTCTCCTATAAACCCCACCACTCACTCCTAAAAAATGACATAATTAACATAATTAATTACAAATTAATTAACAATAATTAACAACCACATAATACATATTTAACAATAAAATAATTCCCACAATGAATACTATACAATATGAATTAAATACATATTAATAAATTTAAAATATTAATACATTTAATATAATTAAATTACTTCTCACCCTATTCCTCTATAAACCCACAACCTACTCCTAACAAATGACACAATTAATATAATTGCCAATTCATTAATTATTAACAGCCAATTAATTAAAAAAATAATTACTTCATTCCCACAATTAACACTATAAAGTCTAAATTAAATAAATACTAATACAATTATAATTAATTGATTAAAATTAAATTACTTCCCACTGTATTCCACTATTAACCCAACACCTGCTCCTAAAACAATTATACAGTTAACATAATTGCCAATTAATTAAGTAAAAATTAACAACTAATTAATAAATAATTATTAATACATTAATTCCCACAATTAACACTATAAAATCTAAATTAAATAAATACTATTACATAAAAAATATTCATTAATATGTTGTAATTAAATTACTTCCCACCCTATTCACCTATTAACCCCCAACCCGCTACAAGACTTAAAAACGCAAAATTTAATAAGATAACATTAATAACTACTAAAAATTAAACACATATATTAAAAAAGAAAACAAATTCTTATAAAAAAATAGATCAGAAACTTTTTAATAACATACTAAAATACATAACACTAATTAAAACATCAATATTTTAAACAACTATATTTTTGCAAACGATATTAACTTTGATATTTCCAAAAATGATATTTCTTACCTGCAAGTCGATATTCTTGACCACGATATTCTTCCTGCCGATATTTCTGTAACACGATATTTACAACTCTATATTTGTATATGTCAACATTTTAAACTTGATATTCTGTCTGTGCACTGTTCTAGTTATCCCCGCTTTTGTGATATCATCAGCATTAAGGTATACATTGATTAGTGGGAGTGTCACATTACCTTTTTTATCTTGATTACTTTCCACTGTGTCAGCCTGCATCATATCCATGCCCACCTTAATCTCTTTGATGGCAAGTTCTGATAAGCGGTTTGTATAGATCATGGGTACGCGCAAACATTTTACCAAACGCAGCAAAGTGTGATCTGTGGAGTGCCTGAGGGCTACATTGATGCCAGCATGGTGGGAGTGGAGCTTTGTGAGGAGAGGGGTTAAGGTGAGCCATATCGCTAGCTTGGGAGATTCAAATGTAAAAAGGAATTAACTTGAGTATTGAATGGAATAAAATTGAATTGCAAAATATGAAACCAGAAAACGTGGGATCAATCCTGGCTTATTCACTTGACCAAATTGTGCGGTCCTAGGCAATTGTCTAATTTCATTTTACTTCAGTTTGACAAATAAGACCACCTTGAAATACATGAACTCAGGATATGCACTTTACAAAACCTTCTCTCTTGTGTTTGATTAATAAACTATAATTTTGCCAGACCACCCAGAAGATTCTATTTGACAACTGACTTGCCTTTTAGTTCACTATTGGCATTGCTGTCAGAGTGGGTGGATGAATGAATGTTTCAGTATTCATTTTTTTTTTAAATTATCAGTTATAATAATTCTTCTAAATGCACTCATATAATCTGATGCACTAATGTGAAATGCTTCTGCATGTTAATGAAATACACTTTTTTTAATTGTAAAGAGACTTCATAATATTTTTATCTGTGTGTTGCAAAATGTCTCAAAAATAATAATGCTTCCCCAAAGTTAAGTGCTGCAGGACACATTATTTGCTTCTTCTCTTTTACTTCAGTTAATGTAAATAAATGCTTGCCATTTATTTAACAACTCTCTGAATGTTACTGCTCAATCAAGTAAACAGTAGCCAAGTGCAGTCATTCTGCTTGGGGGCCGCATGTGCTTTTGTCACCCTAAAGTGGGAATGGAATGCTTATTGTGCCTCTGGATTCAGGCTAGCCTGCCTGATGAAGGGTGATACTGCAAAGCCGGTCCAAGGATTCCTGTTTAAGTTCCAGAGAGGAGCTGTCCTGGCCGTTCGGGCTGGACTGGTCCCATGGGGAGCGGGTCAAGACTGATTTGCATATGGCTTGGTCCAAACTGAGGTGGTGTGGTGAGCAAAAAAATCTATGGCATAAACCCAAATATGTGACCTGAAGTGAATGTTTGATTTGTTCAGCATTCCATCCATCATTTGTTATCTTTGCTACTACAATGGACTGCCTGCTGATTCGGCTATTCTACAGTATGTGTTATGTATTTCTATTTATAGTGTTATCAAATTATGAATAAATTTACTTAGGCTATATTTATTTTTCGTGTCACAGAGTGCAATATTATATTTGCCAAAAGATGTATTGGGAAAGCGAAGTTATTGTTACAAATGTAGTTCTGTAGAAGATTATTTTGAAAATATCACGTTAAGCAGGTGCTGTTGAGTATTTTATCTTGTCTGTCACCTGGCGCTTCATTTCCGTGGAGTGTGTGATCGTTAAAGTTCAGCATTCTGAATGCAGACTTCCACCCTGCCATCCTCTGTGATGAAATCCGTATTAGTGTGTGTGTGTGTGTGTGTGTGAGGGTGTGGTTGGTTGGGTGAGGAGTGCATCTGATGCTTGAGAACAGCCGATTGTTTCATCTCATATTTTTTTAATGGTGTTACGGGAACGCTGCTTAAACTAGAACAAACATATAATGACAAAGGAAACCTGAATATGAAAACATGCTGTTTACTTTTTAACCAAGTAATAAGCAAGATTGCACACGTTTGGTGGGTGGATTTTTGGCTCGGAGCTGTAGGGCCACCGCAGTAAACTGTTCGGGAGATTAGCGTGGTTTATTGACTTGCTGATTAAGCTTCATTTCAATCGATCAACAAATGAATTATCCTGTATAAACTGACCCTTGGCATGTCGGTGGTGTTGCTATCACCGCTTATACGTGTTGCATTTGTTTGTTTATTTTGATTTCTATAGCGCCTATTTTTGTGCTTAAGCTTGGAGCAAAACGCCATCTGCAGATTACATTACAAAATACTGTCAAACACAATACAGCACAGTTGGAATGAAATATTGACTCAAGTGTGAGGATTCAGATGTCATCTGGAGCATCTATCTCCAAACAGAGCTCGAGACTGCCCGTAGGACAAGGGGCGCGAGCCAAGAGATCAGAGCTTCCGTCACCCAGCTCAAAATAAACCGAGGCGCGCGCGCGCGTTTGATGTACGTATTTACGCAAGTTGGGAAACACTGCCCTGTTTGTGCCACTCGATAAGGCCGGGGTACTAACGTTTCATGTTCACACAATAGGCGCATGGCGGTCATGATGAAAACAACACAATGCTACCCTTGCTTTTTATAGCTGTCCACTGAAAGAGTCTTCCTTTACTGCACCCAGACAGGAAAGGAGTTTCGCTACCAGATTGCAAGGAACATTCTGACGAGAAACGGTGAAGAAGAAGCATGTCTGTGAAAGGTAAATAGCAACAAGCATTGACAAGTCTGAAGGCCTGGCATCTGTTGATTGCATTCACAGAGACACACCAGCCAAGCACACATTGACCTTGGTCATTTAAACATGCAGACAGACAGGGGCGTAGCTAGAGCTTGTGGCGCCCGGGGCTATCCTTCAGCTTGCCGCCCCCCTGGGGTGGTGCTGGGGAAAAAGGACGGCGAGCACCTGAAAGAGGTCCGAGAGACACGTAGTATCGCTGCTATTAGTTACCTCAATCATGCAAATTACATGCACATACATGACACGGTCCAGGGCTAGACAGTCCCGTCCCCAAAATAGTGCCGCCTGGGGCGGACCACCCCCACCTAGCTACACCGCTGAAGGAGAAGCAGAAAAAAACCCAAAACTTACATCAGTTCTACCTACCTTGTTTGTGACATCTCACTCATAACATCACAGCTTGTTATGAGCCGCTAAAAGTAACCCTAGAGCTACCCCTAAGTTGATGCCCAAACACACCTCTCCGCTTCCCACATTTCAAACCCTTGCATCCCAATCCATTTACGTGACACCCATTCATAAACGAATTGTTGCCCAACAGGTAAGTCAACCCGAAACTTTACCTTCTAAATCAGCCTCCATAAACACCTCACGATTGAAATACAAGCCCCCACATACTGCATGCTTCCTAAACCTGTACTTTTAACACCTGTGCTCTGTGTTCACCCTCCTCCTTTTCGGAACTACCTCCGTTAACCCTATATCTCCCTCTTCCATGCTGCGTTAGGCAGTAACATTTCCTTTCATGTACTTCATAATCATTAGTGATTTATTTAACGTCTTTTCACAATAGTAACCTCCCCTTCATCTTATCCTGGTAACCTTGTAACAATTGAAGTGACCCGTCCTTTGTGATATTTGCCAAAATCTAAATCTACTACATATCCCAAAATACACTGCTTGTGCCCAGGTAAAATGTGTCAGTGCTTTGTCTATCAAGCTGCATTATTTACACTTCCTCCCCCACTGCGCATCAAACCTAACTGCCCTGCCCAACCTAAGATGACATAGAACATAGCTGCCCAAGGTTTCAGATTACAAAGTGTGACATTTTTATAATTTCAGTGCAATTTTGAATGACATTTCAATGAGTAGGAATGACACTTTCTCACACGCAAAATCAAGTAATGAAGACCAGGAAAACATAAATATCAAGAATTGCACCCAAAAAAAAACTATTTCAGAAACCATTTACGGAAACGGCAAGCATGTCACAAAGCAAATTATACCGTATGTTTGTGTGCACACTGTTATGCAACAACAATTCTTTCACATTTCATCACCCTGTTTTGGAATCAAAATGTTTTATAGCTTTCGTGAACACGAATTTTCAATTCAATAAGGCAAAGATTATTCATTCTCCTCTTTGCTTTATTCAAACAGCAGCCATGTAAACAACACAGAATATCCATAGAGTTATGGTACAAAAAACTTCAAAACCCAAAGTTCCAACATGAATTACAACTTCCAACATTAAGGCCCAATATCCAGACAGTGCCCTTGAGCCTCCATAAACAGGCTGATTTACATAAGCACCTCCTCGCCTTGCTGCAAGTGATTATTCTGAAGTACTGACATTCTGAGATTTGTTAATCTATTTTACACATAGTTTGCCTTCTATCAAATACATTACCCAGATGCACACTTTCATTGACGCTTTCCCGTCGTTTGTGTTTGCTTTGCCCACTTATAATTTGCTTCCGATTTGTATGCGCTCTTTGGAAACTGCCTGACTGCAAAATACACGGCTGCCTTTCTCTTCAACACCGACTAACTACCGCTTGCCCTGCCTTCGCGCCCAGAGACTTTACTGTTAGGTGCATTCACGTGACCTCTCCATGTCACGCGAATGCCAATCCACTGGCTGCGCAGCCGCAGCGTTTACACTTCAAACGGCGGCGGCGCGTTACTGGCCCGTTGCGGCCGCCTTTATAATTTATTTGGGTACACTGACTGATAGTAGTATCAATCAGTGTACCCAAATAAATTATAAAGGCGGCCGCCCTCAAAATAGTGCCGCCTGGGGCGGACCACCCCCCTCGCCCCCCCTAGCTACGCTGGTGCAGACAGAGCCTCATGCCAGCAGACATTCAGGCACACAGACCTACTGACATTCACTCGCAGATCACCTGCCAGAGGGCAACTTACACACACACACCAACAGACCTATATGTTATGTTATCTAGGTAGGTTATATAACACTTTATATTTCTATAATACTGCATCATTGCACATGATTGTCAGGAGAACATAAAGGAGGAATCAAAAGAAGGAATGAGCTAGGATCTAGTGACTAGTCAATGGAACGATCTTATTCAAAAACAGGGAGGAAGTGGGTAGCTAGCTTGCTTGGCCAGGAGGAAGCAAGGCTGGATGGTAGAAAGCATGAGAAAGGGCAAAAGAAGCGGACGAGGGGAGGTTATAGAAATGAAGAAAAGCAAAACACCAGGAGGAATCAAGACCTGACAAAGAGTTAGGATGCAAGGTATTTTGTGGGAGATGTGTGGGCAAGCCAGAGAGCACCAATAACACATGTAAACAGGCCAAGACTTGGAGACTTGCAGGCATAAAAAGCATACAGGCACACATACATCTGAGCAATATGGATGTTGTGAGACAACATGCAAGCATGCACACATATAGTGACAGGGCAGAGATGAAAGGAAGGGATGGAGCCTGGGTGAATTGATTCTGGCTTATTTATACATTATATCTAGCTCCTCTCCTGAGAACTAAGGGGTCTGTTAGGATGGGAGACAGATCGCCACCGCCCTACCGGCAGTGGCAATCAGCCCGGCAAAACATCCCGCCGAACGGCCTTTTACCCCAGCCACATTAGCATGGCGGGGGTACCGTCGCAGACGGAAAGACTGTCCCCCGTTTTTCCGCCAGTAGGTAATCGTCAGGATTGCCAACCGGGCAGAAAAGGCCTGCAATATGGAGGCACCGCCATCCATATTACGATGGTGGCGGTGTAATGCGTTTCCATGGCAGAGACTCTGCCATGGAAAGGCATGCAGTATTTCCTTCGGGGGACTGTTGTGGGCCCCAAGGGGGGTGGGGGATGGGGCGCAGCCCTTGGGGGGGTACCCATGGTACCCTCCAACACTGGCATACACAAGGTGGTGGGTACTGCTTACAGCACCGCCTGCCACAATGCAATATATGCGGGTCCGGACCGCTGCATCACTAGTGACCAATCCCAGCACCGCTAAGGTGGCGGGTGGACTGGAGTCCGCCCGCCATCCTAATAGACCCCTTAATTTGAGGTCGGCAAAATATTGGTGTTGTTGTTCCTTTAACTGTTGATGTTTCCTGTGCAAAATCACTTGGTTGTGGCGAAAGAGTGCTTCAGTATCGATACTCACCAAATCCTTGCCCACTGTAGAGTGACCACCTGCTCATAACAATTAAGTGCTCTCCATAAGCCCATTTCGCCCGTAGGCATAGACATGAAGGTGCAATGTAATGCAGTACCTTTGTATCTTTAATTGTAACATCTGTCACTCTGAGGCTTACAGTACCACTACATGTACACAGAAAATGGGCATTAAGGCGTGTGCTTTCTTTTTACAAATCAACCTGATCAGGTAGATTGGTTCAGTTGAAGCTAAGATAAGCAATTCACAGAAAGCAAGGATGTGTTAAAGAAACACCCACTTACAGAAGCATTGTGTGGTTGAAACAAATGAGGTACATGGACCATGTTGTTGCCGGTTTTTAGAGTAACGGACGTGTTTTCAACTTAAAGACGTCAGCACGTTGATGTATACTTATTGGCCTATTGCGGTAACACTCACGGCTTCATATCGCCCAAAGAATCTGATATATCAAGATAGGGTCCGTGTATAGTGCTTTCCATCGTCAGGTGGATTCCATACTGCAGCACCGGGAGATGGGTTCCCCATATATGTATGCAGGAGTTGATTGTTTAAACGCGAGTAGAGTATAACCAAAGAAAACTGCTCCTGTTTGCAGACAGGGGTATATCCCTGACAGACTTGAAGAATTGATAACAAGTTATTACTGAGGCGGTAATTTATGAACGCCTGAATCCTAACACGATACCTCATTGAAGATTGTAATGGGATGGTAATACACTTTCCTGAAGAAGGTGACGATATTTGTGTGGTTCACCGAAACGCGTCGATGCTCAAGGAGAAACACACTATATTTTGAGAGATAACAGTTTTTGACGTAAAGCTTAACTGTGCTCATCATTTTCTTGTGTCTCCTTTTCTATTAATAGGAACTCAACTTTTCCTTATATTACTGTCCCGTTCTAATGTGTTTTTTATGATCGAATTATATGTTATTTTAATTTATTATGATACATGTCCTTTTGATATGGACCATATTGGTCTTTTTTAATGTCTGCCTTGTCTAATAAATTTGTGATATGCATTGATTGCATTTTAACTTTTTTGCATTAACTTCTTTGATTGCTACATATATACCTAGCGAAGTGTGTTTTGCAATTCGTTGTGAGTAGTTGTACTCAGATTCATGTGCGCAAGGGGACTTCTACTTTTTGACATTTGTCTTTTGGTGCCCACTCCCTTTGGTGTCTGGGTCCCTCTCTTTTATTAGAGAGAGGCATTGTGCGTGGTCTACATGGAGCAAAAAGCAACACGCTGTCTTACTTTTGCATTCCTTAATTCAACCAAATTATTTACAATGTGGCAACCAGATGGAAAAACCTATAGAACACGCCGATTCTTTTGATTTCATTTACTGTCCTAAACATTGACTAGTTGTGTATGATGTTGAATGTTGTTAATCCTGCTTTGCATGATTTAAATACATTTTGAGATTCGCCAATAAAATGACAAGAAAGCTATATAAATTATTTCTAATACACGAATCGTTCCTGGCTATCAATATTTATTACATGGTTCTTAATGGCTATCTTCTCCTTGCAAACAAATCATTATAATAGGACAAAATACGTAGCACAGTCGGTCACAGCACTACAGCACGCGAGCCTACCTGCACGCCGGACCATCCACCAGCCTGCCTGTTAGCGTCCAGGGACCCAGGTGACTCCTCTGCCTCACAGAACGGGGACCCAGTGCCTCCTCCACCGCGCCTGCTGCCTGCTGTCTCCTCCCCCCGCTGCAGCCCTCCACCACCGGGCCTGCAGCCGAGCAGGGGGAGTAGAGACTTCAACTCCCAGCAGCCTCCGCGACGCGAGCGGAAGTCGCGTAGAGGCTTGGCGCCCGGAGGCGCTGCTTAAGGGGCCGGCCTTCCCGCGTCGCGGGACCGCGCGCGGGGCCGTGCCCGGGCAAAGGGCGGGCCCTCTGCGGCCCTCAGAGGCCTGAGGAGACTGGGCTGGGCACTACCCCCTGGCCAATTTCGCAGTGACCACCAAGGTAATACGTTGTGTGATTTAATACATATTGCAAATGGCTCCAACTGCTTCTAAACCCACCACTAAGAACATGGTTAAAAAAACGCCTATTAATACACGTTCGGTTGCAAGGACCACCGCTCAAACTAAAACACCGTTACCAACGCTAACTGCTATTGATCGCATGCTTCAACAGACAATCGTAGTGGTAGCAAATGCCATCGAAAACACTGAGAGACAACTGTCTCTACCACCTAGCGCATGTCTAATTCACCGCACACCACAACCTGTTGACAGCACTGTATATAACATTAACATGACAGCATTATCAAACGACTCCATTCTGATGCAATCTTACACAGGCCTTCCAGGAACTGTGCCCCCACCCACAGAAGACATTCCCACACCCCCCACAATATCCCAAGATAGGGACAGTCGTCTGTCCCTAACCCCTAATCTACAGATCAATGTTACATCACCCGAGGAACTGGGCCCTAGTATTGCGCCTAGCGCATCATTGCTTAACTGCGATAACGCAGACACTATGCATACAATAGATCTAGTCAATAATAGCAGCGATAATAGTACAACCAACCGGGGCACTGCCCATCGTAGAACCAGACGCACTCATATTAGGAAACTACAGGTCCCCTTTAGGGGATGTATGAAACATAAGGGCAAAAGAAAGAAGATCATTTTACCAACACCCCCCACAGAACAATCTAATGGAAGTGTACAGCCGGTGCCAAATCCAGGACCTGCAGTTAATATGGAGCCCATACTGGTCCAAATTATGGATGCTATGAAGCTCCTCATTGCTCCCCTAAATGACAAACTCGAGCAAATAGGTAAAAAGGTGGAAAATCTGGAAAAACTGGGCCTAGCTAAATTAGATATCCTTGAACACCTAGGCCCACAAATTACACAAACTACCCAACCCATCCCAAATGTACCGACCGTGAATAAGGCCAATACGACTGGCCATATTGTATTTAAACCACAGGCTCCACCTGTGAGAAATACGAATCCCCCAGCACCTACCGGTAAAACCACAAATTTACAAAGTGGCGTTACCAACGGCCCATCTTCATCCACCTCTCACAGAGTAAATGGGGAGGTGCCCAAGGACTATACCCCAGTAAGCAGGAACCCACCGGCGCGTAGCTACTATAATAATATTATCCCCGCCGTGATCAATCTCCCACCAGAAAGCAGGCCTTTGGTAGCAATTCTTGCCAATGTACCAAAACTCAAACCCTCCCAATTCGAAAACAGCGAAACCCTCAAAAACAAAATTTTACACTGGCTTGTCCATAATTGTGGTTTCCCCTTAAGTGGTGCAGGCCAGATTATTTCAACTCAAAGGGTAGGGTGGGTGGGCCCTAGTAAAAAGGAAATAAACGGGGATTGTGTAATTATAAATTACAAAACCACTGAATGGGCACGAGACTCCATCTTGAACGCGCCCATCCCTTCTGACAATGACTACAACACAACCCTGTTTCCTTTGGATTACTTTTATAGAAATCTGGTGGGGTTTAAGACTCCGGTGCAGAATTTTAAACATCCTAGAGCAACTAATACACCTTACCCACCTGCACAGCAGGCACCTGTACAATTAGCTGGGTATCCTTCGTACCCTTTGACCCCTCATGTTTTTAGCAATCAGCATGTTCCACAACCACCTATGGAATTGTACAGAATGCCTAACCCCAACTACCTCAATTACCACAATACAATCGGGTCTGGAAATAACATCTTTGGTCAATTCGCTGTTCCAACATCAAACAGATTCCAGGTGTTCAACTCCCTCGATGAAAACGACTGACTCCCGGATACACTTGTTGGAGAAAGTGAAAGTGAATCTCATATAGACACTTCTGCCCTAAGTTCAAACAATCTAACCATGACAGTCAACACCACTTGCACCTGCCCGGTTGAAATCCCTCCTGCAAATGAACCTCCCATAGAGAACCCTATAATCAGCCCTAATGAACTGTCTATGATAGTTAACAGCACCTGTACTGTTGTAAACCACCTAGGCGACCAAATACCACCGCCAGCCACAACAGAAATTATTCCACCTCATGTATCCAGGGAAAGTTCATTGAGGGTTATCACGTGGAACATAGCGGGCCTAGCTTCCAAGGTAAATACACCCGCATGGGATGACTTCCTTAAACAAGGCTATGACATCATATGCCTACAAGAAACCTGGGACAGAGCTGAAGTATATGTCGAGGGATATACCTCCTTCAACGTGCTGGCTGTGGCTACGCAGGCTGGCCGAGCCAAGGGGGGGTTAGTGACCCTGCTATCCACAACATTGACCGAGTTCTGGGTCAGTAACCATGCAGTTTTGGGAGACTATGCTTCTGTTTTGCGTGTGGCCCATAATGGACCTAAAGACTTAATAATAGTGAACTTTTACAACAACATCGCCGGCCACAGACAGGGGTTGTTTATCTCTGATATCGAGCAGGCCATCGATGCAATGTTATTAAGCTCCTCTAAACCAGCTGTAATCCTATGGGCCGGAGATTTTAACATCAAAACGTGCACTTACGCACTTAAAGGGGCTTGTGGTCATAGGGAGGAATATTCAGGAAGGGAAACTACATGTGTTTTCAATCATTTTCCGCACAACATCCTAGGTAGTGCCTTGAATAACCTACTGGCTAAATATGATCTGGAACTTCTTGAATGTAATATGAATGCAAACAATGTCAGATGTCCAACATTCCATGGAAGGAATAGCCAATCCTTTATAGACCACATCATCGTATCCGGCTCTGCAACATACATAAATGTTTGGGTAATTGAACAAACGGTCAGTGACCACAACAGTGTATCTGTCGAATTATTGGGCTGGGGGTCAAAAAGGAACTCCTATGGTCAACCTATTCAGAACATCTCCGTAGGAAGGCCAAATGGGATGAGGGTGAAATGGACAAAAGTTGACCCTGCCAAAATTGTCACCAATGTAATTACTAACTGCTATGGAGAAGTGGAGTACTGTCTATCCCCAACACCATGCCCAGAAACTTTGCTGTCTAAATTTCTAATCATTACACAAACCGTCGAGAAATCATTGACACGCAAATCACGGGAGCCAAGAAAAGTTAAGACAGTGTGGTTTGATGATAATTGTGCCCAGTCACTAAAAAGGCTAAAAATTTCGCTAGATGCCAAACCGAGAGACCCCTGTAAGATAAGGGAAGAGCGTTACAATTACAAAATCGCACTAGCCACTCGGAAGAGAGAACTACAGGACGAGGCATGGGCTAAATTAGATCAGGCTGCGGAAACAAAAGACCACAAACTCTTCTGGGACACTGTAAACAGCCCGTTCTTAAAGAACGACAACATTCCCGAACTTACTTCGCATGTCAGCTGTCAAGACTGGATTATACACTTCACTGGGATTTTTAACTCTGATTGTTCCTTTGATAGTACTTTGGCCTCAGATCCTAATGTTCTAACTGTAATGCCAATCAATTTTAAATGGGAGAAATTATTGTTTTCAGTATCTTTAAATGAGGTGCGGGATGCGATAGAGAAAAGCAAGGGGGGGAAAGCCCCGGGCCCAGATGGGGTCCCTGTGGACTTTTTTAAATCCAAGATTGATTTATGGGCCCCTATTTTAACACGCTATTTCAATGCTGCTATTGAGGACGAACTACCTACCTCATGGGGTCAATCTATATTGGTGCCACTTTTCAAAAAAGGTTCAAGGGCCGAAGCACGTAATTACCGCCCAATTTCCCTTTTGGACTCGTCACTAAAAATACTGAGTCGCGTGCTTCTGGGAAGATTAGAGTCCTGGGTCGAGGACAATAATGTCCTGTCACCAATTCAGTACGGGTTCCGTAGGGGCATAGGAACCATGGAGCAGTGTGTGAACCTTGAGCTTATCATCGGCAAGTACACAAAAGCAAAGGAAGGGAATTTGTTCATGTGCTTTGCCGATCTAAGCTCAGCATTCGATCTAGTGGAACACACACTGCTCTGGCCAACATTACTTGCTATGGGCGCACCCTCCGAAATCATTCATTTGCTGGCCAGAATGTATAGCAGCTTATCAAGTAAAGTTAGATTCGGACCAAACGGAGAATGCACCCCCTTTTTTAAAATAGGTAGAGGGATTAGGCAAGGGTGTGTTCTCGCACCCTTGCTGTTCTCCCTTTTTATAAACCAGGTCGATCAGTCCCTACAAGAGTCTTTTGCTGATGCCCCATGATAAATGGTAAACAAATACCCGTCCTCTTATACGCGGACGACGCGGTCCTGATTTCCAGGACCGCGAACGGTCTCCAAAAGCTAATCGACAAATTTAATGTTTTTATTAAGGGCAGAAAACTTAAAATTAATAAGGGCAAGACTATGACTATGACCTGTGGGAAGAAATTAAAGAAAAGTAAGCCATTCTTCCTTGATGGGGATAAACTTGAGTCTGTGCAACATTTCTGTTACTTAGGCATTACTTTCTCAGGGGATGGGAGATGGGTAAACGAGCAATCCTGTATAGGCATGAAGATGATTAGAAATACAAACTGCATCTTCAGATTCGCTTCCAAACTAGGGGGGCGTAGAATAAGGGAGATGATTTCTATTTATAACTCCAGGTGCATGTCCTCTGCTCTATACGGAGCAGGGATATGGGGATATAACTCGCAGATCGCCCTCTCCATTCAGCAGGAAGAAAACAAGTACCTTAAACGCTTATTATGTCTTCCTGCTTCAGCCTCCAACGAAATCATTCATAGGGAGCTGGGCATACACCAAGCCACAGACTTGATTGCACTACGCCCCCTCTCCCTCTGGCGATCCATTTGGGCCAAAGATGAAACCAAGTTTACCCAGGAAATAATTTTAGACTGCATTAAATTGGACCAGCACTTAAAAATCCCTTGGCTAAAACACATTTTTCACTGGTATAATTCCCTTTTTGGTCAAGATATTTTTAAAGACACCCCAACAGAATCAGTTTTAACGAAGCGTGACCTTAAATCCATCTACATGGATCATGCAAAAGGGATTAGAATGAAGGGGTATGCTACACAAAGTACTTTTAAATTGTACCTGGAATATAATTTAAGCACAGGATTCCCATCATACCCTACATTTGTCAGTATTAACTCCCATCGCTTCGTTTTGGCACGCCTGAGGCTGGATATAGTCCACCATGTGGTGGCCTTCCCTACTGTAAAGAAGCCGGGGTCTTGCCCGTGCCCATGCGATGGGAAATCGAAACAGAGTATCTGCCACTTTTTACTACTTTGTAACTTTTATACTGGTTTTAGAAAGTTTTACCTAAAGCAACTATTTTTAGAATATAGTACGTGTGACATAAGAGCTGCAATGCAACTGTTGTTTGACCTGTCGTCCCCAAATGTGTGTTACCATGTAGCCACCTATGTTCTTAAATGCATCGGGCACAGGAAATCAATCATTATATGATCTCCGTTGGGAAAGACACCTATTGACCAACTGTGAGCTACTGCCAAACCTTTTGCATTTCTCTTATACATGAACTTTGGTTATTATTATGTTTTTAGATCCGGGTATCGATTGTTCCCTCGGTTCTGTACCTCTCTGGACTTATACTTTTTAAACTTTTTGTACATAATTGCTGCTAAAATACGTAAGAGATTTTATAGACATTGCACTTTAGTTACCCTTGCATATTTTTGCACATACTATTGCACTTTATGCCCAGCTTAGGCCTCTCTTCGACTTGTACTACCTCACTTGGCATGTTTTGCACTAGACTTTAAAATTGCTGCTAAATACAACGTTCAATTTTTGCATATTTTGCACATACTATTGCACTTTATGCCCAGCATAGGCCTTTTGTCTAGTACCATCTTACTTGCATGCTCTGCATCAAACGTTTAAAACGGCTGCTACATATAAGTGATTATTCTACGGTATATTAATGTGATATGCTTTGCACTAATTTGCTAAATTGCTGCTAAATACTATGTCCAATTTTTGCATTTTGCACATATTACTGCACTTTACGTCCAGCATAGGCTTCTTGTTTAGTACTACCCCACTTGGCATGCCTTGCACCTTACGTTTAAATTGACGCTACATTTAGTGATTATTTTCTATTTTAGGTTTTTAACTTGATTGGCTGAATTAATGTAATTGTTTTAGCAAGTTTCATCATTCTTTAATCTTTTACAAAAGTGACTTCAATTGTATCCATGAATGTTGCTATATGGTTGTACTTGTACAAACCGAATAAAGCATTTTGAAACCGAACGTAGCACAAATAATTCTGCTTAGAAAATGAGCGTGGCAGTGAAAAGAGTATGTAAAGTTCAGCCTGTGAGTATGGATGAGAAAGCTATCACAAGAAATTCTGCCTCAAAAGGTTTATGCTAGAACTGTCAGCCTTAACTCCTTCTCTGCTAGGCCTTTCCCCCCTCTGTGCTAAGCCTATTTTTGGCTATTTGGGGTAGTCCGCGCTTAGACCCCTGTAACTTTTTGACCACATACGGTATCCACCCAGGGTTTGTGAATTCTCCTGGAGGGGACCCAAAAAGCACAATTTTTACACAGTTTTGTCATTTTACTGGGATGTAGCCTATTTTTGCTATTTTGTGTGCTTTCAACCTTCTTCCAGTTAATGGTAAAAATGGGTATGAAAGCAATAATGGATCCTGGAAATCTATACCTTTTAGACACGTGGTCACAATTCTTGAATTCAGCAAGGGGTAAATTGTGTGGATCCTTCAAGGTTTCTTTATGGAAATTAACAGTTGAATATAAGAAAAAGCGAACATTTGTTGAAAAAAACAGCCATTTGTGCCAACGTTTTCACTTGTAACTTCTTCTAATTGTGACAGCTGTTTGACAGCAATATACCGTTACATCAGCTGGACCTATCTGGTTGTGAGGATATATACTACTTGTAGGTTCACCAAGAATTTGACGAACCCAGAGCCAATAACTGAGCAGCGTCTTGCAATGTTTTTTTTTATGTACCGGGTATATTGCAATTAATTTGGGAAAATATATACATGGAAAAATCGGTATGAAAGACACCTATGTATTTCTGAAATTGGAACCAAATATAGAGTTTAGAAACAGTAGATATTTGCACATTTCCGAAAATTTTGAGTACCCATACTAGCATGAGAATTATAGGTAATTTTTCAAAATGACTTATTTTTTACGCATTGTCTTTCATTTGGAAGGCAGAAATGTATTAAAAGCCAATAGGTAATAACAGTTGCTCTACAATTCTGTGTTACCCTAAGTCTCCCAATAAAAATGGAACTTCACTTGTGTGGGTAGGCCTAGTGCCCACAAAAGGAAACGGCTCAAAATGCAACGTGGACACACTTTATTATTACAGTGAAAACTGACGCTTTTTCTGCAAAGTGCCTAGCTGTAGATTTTGAACCCTATCTCTTCCGGCACCTAAGGAAACCTAGCAAACCTATATATTTTTAAAAACTAGACACAGAGGGGAATGCAGGATGGAGTGACTTGATTGGCTCTCACCAGGTTCTGTTACCCAGAATCCCTTGAAACCTAAACATTTTCCTTACATTTCTGTGGTGGAAAGTTCTGGAATCTGCCTGGATCCACAAAATTCCACCCACCCTGCATTACCCAAAGTGTTCCAAGAAAAATGGTACCTCAGTTGTGTGGGTAGGCCTAGGGCCTGCAACAGGAAACGGCCCAAAACCCAACATGGCCACACCACATTTTCACAGTGAAAACGGACCATTTTTTTGCAAAGTGCCTAGCTGTAGATTTTGAACCCTAACTCTGCCAGCACCTAGGGAAACCTAGCAAACCTATCCTTTTTGAAAACAAGACATCCTAGGGATTCCAGAATGGAGTGACTTGACTGACTCTCACCAGGTTCTGTTACCCAGAATCCCATGCAAACCTAAGCATTTGTCCAAAAAAACACATTTTGCTCACATTTCTATGGAGGAAAGTTCTGGAATCTGCGTGGATCCACAGAATTCCACCCACCCCGCGTTCCCCAAAGTCTTCCAAGAAAAATGGTACCTCACTTGTGTGGGTAGGCCTAGTGCCCACAACAGGAAATGGCCCCAAACGCAACGTGGGCACTCCACATTTTCACAGTGAAAACTGACTTTTTTTTTTAAAATGCCTAGCTGTAGATTTTGAACCCTAACTCTTCCAGCACCTAGGGAAACCTGGCAAACCTATACATTTTTGAAAACTAGACACCCTAGGGAATCTAGAATTGGGTCACTTGACTGGCATTCACCAGCTTCTGTTACCCAAAATCCCTTGCAAACCTAACAAATTGTAAAATAAAACACATTGTCCTCACATTACTGTGGTGGAAAGTTCTGGAATCTAAATGGATACACAAAATTCCACCCACCGCCGTTTCCCAAAGTCTTCTGAGAAAAATGGTACCTCACTTGTGTGTGTAGGCCTAGTGCACGCAACAGGAAACGGACCAAAATGCAAAGCGTACACACCACATTTTACAGTGAAAATTGACCCTTTTTTGCAAAGGGCCCAGCTGTAGATTTTGAACCCTAGCTCTGCCGGCACCTAGGGAAACTTAGCAAACCTATACATCCTTGAAAACAAGACACCCAGGGGAATTCTGGATGGGGTGACTTGACTGGCTCTCTCCAGGTTCTGTTACTACAAGACGGTCGTCTTCATCATGGCATACCTCATGACTGCATTTAACACACCCTTTTGATATTACAGTTCCCTTTGCACCATGTACATGTGGTGCTAGGTCCACAAGGGAACTGATGTCCCTGAGTGATACTTAAGACAGAATCCAAGAAAGGGAGCAAGCATATATTTACATTGACATAGCGGGACTAGTACCGCATCATTAGGACTTAGCTGAGAGTATACGACTGTCCCTAACACATAGCAGGACGCACACGACCTCCTTTGGCTTTTAAACTACTCGGGACGTACGTCGCGCTGACTACGGAAGTAATACTTCCTGCCACCCATAGAGTGACATCTACACCAATACCAGCACAGACACACTGTAAGATGGCCGCTGAAGTGGGCCGTGCACGTCAGTGTGTCTGATGCAGGCTCTAGTCCTGAGCGTAAGACGGCCTGCGACACGCCCCCTCTACGCACGCAGGCATACAGGAACTGAATTAGGCACTGCGGCAGGCAGCGGAATCGGCGTTCCTGGTGCGGCGAGCGAGGTTAGGTAATCCAGTGAGGCCCCACCAACAGACAGGTAATTAAAAAACGGGGCTCACACAAACAGAGACCACTTGAGCGATCGCTAGACAGACTGTGGCTGTCCTTTTCCTTTTTTCGGCATCCTGCACGTGGGTCCCACATCAGGGGGCCACCGAAGCCCGGGGGTATTTCGGGTCCTGGGTCTTCTGCTCCCGTGCATGGCCAGTACTCCGCTCTGCCCATTGGGATGGAGGGGGCCCCCTGGTAGGGGGGCTAAAAGCAGGATTGCCGGCAAGTGACCTGGAAGCACATCTTTCCCTACCATTGATACCTCACTGACCAACAATGCTTGTGTCGATCTTCTTTATCATACAGGGCACCTATTTTGGAGGCGCCCATAGAACTCCCTGCCCCAGCTGAGGCATCTCTTTGAACACAGGGAGGTGAGTCTTAATGTTACAACACGCCTCTTTTCATTAAAGAAATTGACTACTGGGCCCAGATCATGACAGGGCTCTGTGTGCACTTCCCTTCCCTTGTTTACATGCTGAGCATGAGCACTAACTTGGTGCGGTATACATGACCAATAGTGAACCACCATTTTACTTAACCCCATATTGAAGGGTGATTATGCTTCCATTGCAGGACGTACTTTGAACCAGATGGAGATTTGTTCAATGTTTTTATGGTTTTAATGTTTGACACTGCACTATTAATAAACGCTTGAGCACTGCACCTAAAATGTATTAGGAAGAAACAGTTGTTGCTGATTACCGATTAGGGAGTACCTAGTTAGATGATAGGGAAGGACTGATGCAATCTGTCTCTCTTTTTTCCTCTACACCTTGTGTCTTCCTAGGTCTTCAGACAGGCTCTACAGCAAAGCACCATAGTAGTGCCCTATGGATGGTAGGTAACATTGAGCAACACCATTCAGTGTAGATATACACACACATATCCCCCATTCTATATCACTTTTTCACAATATAGGTCCTGAAGAATTGCCACAGTATTTTTAACCAATAGGCAAGAAACATGTCGACCATAAAAGTTGAGCATAGGGTCAACTGACCACCTCTCCCTTTGGATTTTTAATAAGTTGGATTACCAGCCGGAATACAATTTATTTGGAATATCCAACCTTTTTTATAGCACTACCTGCACCCCACCATATCTACACCATCTTGGCCCACACACCCCCACTTCATCATACGGCAAAGGAACAAAAGATCTCCGATAAAGAGCCCCTTCGCGGGTGCCTGTTGGGCATTGCAGCGCCAGCCCAACGAGGAGCAGGTCCAAATGATGAAGCATGACACCTAGCTTGCTGGGTGTGTGAGGACCCTAGTTCTGCCAAAGCGGGATCCCCACATCCCTCTTCCTCCAAGTGCTCTTAAGATTAACACTGCCAGCACCACTGACCAGTTGGTGTTTGGCTTGCACGTCTAAACTTTCTAGACACAATTCCTAGAGGAACAGTATCTATTTAATTGTTTGCATGACCTAACAAGGCACGTTTACTGGACCTCTTTAAAAAGACCCACTGTCCCTCCTTCTTTGACAAACCCAGAATCCCTTGCAAACCTCAAAATCTGTAAAAAAGAAAAACATTTTCCTCACATTTGTGTGGTGGATGGTTCTGGAATCTGCATGGATCCACAAAATTCCACCCACCCTGCATTTCACAAAGTCTTCAGAGAAAAATGGTACCTCACTTGTGTGGGTAGGCCTAGTGCCCGCAACAGAAAACAGCCCAAAACGCAACGTGGCCACACTACATTTGCACTGTGAAAACTGACCTTTTTTTGCAAAGTGCCTAGCTGTAGATTTTGAAACGTACCTCTGCCGGCACCTAGGTAAACCTAGCAAACCTATACATTTTTGAAAGCTAGACACCCAGGGGAGTCCAGTATGGGGTGAGTTGTCTGGCTCTCACCAGGTTCTGCTACCCAAAAAGCCCGTGAAAACCTCAAAATGTGTCAGAAAATACATTTTCCTCACATTTCTGTGGTGGAAAGTTCTGGAATCTGCGTGGATCCACAAAATTCCACCCACTCCGCGTTTCCCAAAGTATTCCGAGAAAAATGGTACCTCACTTGGGTGGGTAGGTCTAGTGCCGGTGACAGGAAACAGCCCAAAACGCAACGTGGACACACCACATTTTCACAGTGAAAACTAACCCTTTTTTTGCAAAATGCCTAGCTGTAGATTTTGAACCGTAACTCTGCCAGTACCTGGGGAAACCTAACAAACCTATACATTTTTGAAAAGTAGACTCCCAGGGAAATCCAGGATGGGGTGACTTGACTGGCTCTCACCAGGTTCTGTTACTCAGAATCCCCTGCAAACATAAAAATGTGTCTAAAAAACACATTTTCCCCACATTTCTGTGGTGGAAAGTTCGGGAATCTGCATGGATCCACAAAATTCTACTCACCCCGCGTTCCCCAAAGTCCTCTGAGAAAAATGGTACCTCACTTGTGTGGGTAGGCCTAGTGCCTGCAACAGGAAATGGCCCAAAACGCAACGTGGACACACCACATTTTCACAGTGAAAACTGACCATTTTTTGCAAAGTGCCTAGCTGTAGATTTTGAAACGTACCTCTGCCGGCACCTAGGGAAACCTAGAAAACCAATACATTTTTGAAAACTAGACACCCAGGGGCAGTCCAGGATGGGGTGAGTTGTCTGGCTCTCACCAGGTTCTGCTACCCAGAAAACCCCTGCAAACCTAACAATGTGTCAAAAACACATTTTCCTCACATTTCTGTGGTGGAAAGTTCTGGAATCTGCGTGGATCCACTACATTCTACCCACTCCGCGTTCCCTAAAGTATTCTGAGAAGAATGGTACCCCACTTGGGGTTGGTAGGCCTAATGCCCGTGACAGGAAACAGCCCAAAACGCAACATGGACACACTACATTTTCACAGAGAAAATTGACCCTTTTTTTGCAAAGTGCCTAGCTGCAGATTTTGGTCCCTAACTCTGCCAGTACCTGGGGAAACCTAGCAAACCTATACATTTATTTTTGAAAAGTAGACTCCCAGGGAAATCCAGGATGGGGTGACTTGGCTGGCTTTCACCAGGTTCTGTTACCCAAAATCCCTTGCAAACATTAACATTTGTCTCAAAAAACACATTTTCCTCACATTTCTGTGGTGGAAAGTTCTGGAATCTGCGTGGATCCACAAAATTCTACCTACCCCACATTCCCCAAAGTCTTCTGAGGAAAATGGTACCTCACTTGTGTGGGTAGGCCTAGTGCCTGCAACACGAAATGACCCAAAACGCACATTTCTGTGGTGGAAAGTTCTGGAATCTGTGTGGATCCACAAATTTCACCCTCCCCGCATTCCTCAAAGTCTTCCAGGAAAAATGGTACCTCACTTGTGTGGGTGGGTTGTTAGAACCGCGGGTCTCTCGTTGGCAGGGGTATGCACCATAGTCCAAGTAGGGACCACTGCTTCCGACAGGGTAGCTTGGCGCAGTGCAGGAAGGCATAACTTACGAGGCAATGTGTAAAGTATCTGTGCAACACACAACAACCGTAACACAGTTAATCACACGCAAAAGGGACACCACACCGGTTGTTCATAAGCATAAAAATGTCTTTATCTAAGGCTTTGGCAAGGTCAAAAACAGATAAATCCAGTATGCACGAATAATACTCCTCTCTGCATGTTCTCAGGAAGTGTCCTTGTAAAGAGGGAAATAATGTTGCAAGTTCTGTGAGTCTGTGGCAAACTGTATAGACACTAGTTCACTTTCGGACCTTATAAAGTAGAGAACGTGCGCAGGGAATTGCTGTAGGCAGTCTATACCAAAAATGCCCAGATCGAGAGGTTGGTAGGGCGTGTCACTCTTGGCCCTGTTCCTCAGTAGGAGTACGTTTTTAATGTCTTGAGGCAAGCAGCGCTGGGAACTGTCAGGGCACCCACTAGGGGAAATGCGCAGTTAATCAGTCCTCACGCAGTTTACACAGCCTCTGGATTGAGCCCAAAGAGGAAATGCCCCATCATTCAGCTCCGCCCACAGGAGGCATGCATACGCAGTCCCGGGCAGGCCCGCTTGATTCACACATAAACTTAGTTCCCAAACAGGAAAGCGCTGGAGCATGCCAGATCGCTCGGGTTGGAGAGGCGACAGCTTCGAGCGGAGCTGAATGCAGCGATCCCCAGCAGGCCCACTTATAGCAAGGCCGCCCATCACCTCCCGGTGCGCACAACCACTCGCGTTACCTGGGAGGGGAATCTGACACTGTTCCATAGCTCCTCCGGTCCCCGGGGGGCACTTGATCTTCGATGCGCTGCAGGGGATAGTCCTTCCGGCTCAAATGCAGCTGCGTCCCAGGACAAGTCCCTCGTTGCCGGGCAACACTCCCAGAGCTGCACCAATACCAGCGTGGTCCTGCTCTGACATCAGCGGGGCAGCGCATGAGATTCCCGGGTCTCCCGGGCTGCAGCGATGATTTTACAGACACAGCGCTTCACGGCAGCGGGGAAATGAACATACTCCGCATATTTCTCCGGTCCCGGGCGGCGGCGGTGATTACCGTGTCACAGCGCTTCGCTGCAACAGCGCCTTCCAGTTTACAATGCTGTTAGACGCCCGGGCCAACAGCGGTGACCTCAGCAGACACAGAGTGATCAGGTCCCTGGGCAGTGGTAGTGAGTTTGCATAAACAGCGCTTCTTTTAGCAGCATGCAGGTATCGGGCACACAGAGCTCCTTTGCTACAGCGCTTCAGTCCCGGCACAGCACTTCTCAGCGCATTGCTGTCCCGGGCGGTGATTTGGGGTGGCAGTTTTGATCACAGTGTGAGTCCCACGTTGAGTGTAGCCCCAGGCACTCCGGGTGGTGAACGAGTGGGCCCAAAAGAGTCCCTTTAAAGCAGGCTGTCCTGATGATCACTGTGCCTGCGGTGCAGAGTCCGGATATAGTGCTACAGGGCAAGTCCTGGGAGCATTGTGGTTACAAGAGGCAGTTAGCAAAAGGTAGTCCCTAGGAATCCCCCATCAGGCAGGGGGACAGTCAGTAGCCCTGTTTGTAGAGACACACTGGAGATGTTATTCCTGGTTCCCCTCGAGCAGAGCAAGATCAGCAGGCAGGCAGGGCAGCTCAGCTAACTTCGGGCAGCAGTTCCTAGGAGCAGTCAGCCTCAATAGTGTAGCAGACCTCTTAGCACAGCAGTCTTCACTCCAGCAGAGAGGCTCCAGGTCCAGTAGTGTAACAGTGATGTATGGCCAGACCCCTCCCTAATATACTCTAAAGTCAGGTGACTGGGAGGGGCGTCACTTTCTGGAAGAATCTAGGGGTTTGAAATCACTGGGAAAATCCAGGAGACTCTGGGGTGTTCACTTTTCTACCTGTCTGTCAACCAGGGACAAAAGGCTACAGTTTCAAAAAGAACATGCAGACTACCAGTATGTAAATGAAGGGTAGGCCTCATTGTAGTAGCAGGGCCTGTGGCTGATACTCTAGTGTCACCATGCTTTTAAAGGAGAGCACCTGCACCTCAGCACTGTTTAGCAGTGGTAAGGGGCCCAGAGTCCTAGTGTCCAACAAAAATATGGGTCCAGTAGAAGGGAAAGAGGACAAAAAATGTAGGGGAAGACCACCCTAGTGTTGACAGGTCTAACACATGTGTCCCCCAGCCGAAAGTGGGGAGAACTACCCACCCTCTAGGGAGTTCTTGTCACTAAGGCGGAAGAACCTAGAGAGACCGTCAGCATTGACGTGGTCTACTCCGGGTTGATGATCCACCCTGAAGTCCATACCCTGTAGGGAAATGGACCACCTTAACAATTGAGGATTTTCTCCCCTCATTTGCATGAGCCACCGGAGGGGCCGGTGGTTAGTCGAATTAGGAAGTGGGAGCCAAATAGGCATGGCCTCAGCTTCTTCTGTGCCCATACCACCGCAAAAGCTTCTCTTTCTATTGCATTCCACTGTTGTTCCCGGGGGAGTAGCCTTCTGGATATAAAAGCGACTGGTTGGTCCATGCCGTCCTCATTGAGTTGCGGAGTACTGCCCCTATGCCATGTTCAGAGGTGTTCGTTTGAACAATACACTCCTTAGAAAAGTCAGGGGCCCTAAGCACAGGAGCAGTGCACATGGCCTGCTTGAGAGAAACAAAGGCTTTCTGGCAAGCTTCGGTCCAAATCACTTTCTCAGGTTGTTTTTTGGAGGTTAGCTCAGTCAAGGGAGCCACAATGGTGCAGTAACCCTTGACAAATCGGCGGTAGTAACCAGTGAGGCCTAGGACAGCCCTGACCTCAGTCTGGGTTTTGGGGGGCTCCCAGGCTAGGATGGCTTCTATCTTGGCTGTAGGCACTGCACCTTACCCCCTCCCACCAAGTGTCCTAGGTATACTACGTACGCCGATCTGGCATTTGCTGGCCTTGATGGTCAGGCCTGCCTGCTGCCGGGCCTGAAGCACCTCCCGAAGGTGACACAGGTGATCTTCCCAGCTGCCGCTGTAGACGGCTATGTCGTCCAGGTAGGCAGTGGAAAAGGCCTCTAGACCGGAGAGTACCCGCTTCACCAGCCGCTGAAATGTGGCAGGAGCGTTTTTCAGTCTGATGGGCATCACCCGAAACTGCTAGTGGTCCTCCGGGGTGGATAAAGCGGACTTCTCCTTGGCTCCCTCTGTCAGGGCGATCTGCCAGTACCCTGACGTGAGGGGGTACTATCGGGTATATCGGGCAGCCCCCAGCCGGTCAATGAGCTCATCTGCCATAGGGATGGGATGAGCATCCGTCTTGGTCATGGAATTTAGTCCTCTGTAATCCACACAGAACCTAAGTTCAGGTATGGTGCCAGGCGGGGCCGCCTTGGGTACCAGAACCACCGGATTGGGCCAGGGGCTGTTGGAGGGCTCTATCACCCCCAACTCCAACATCTTGGTGACCTCACTCCCGATGCTGGCCTTCACCGTATCCAGACTTGGTCTTGACAGGGGGGCTGTCCCCTGTGTCCACATCACGGGTACACAGGTGGGTAATCCCAGGAATAAGGGAGAACAAAGAGGAGTACAGCTCTAAGACCTGGCAGCGGTCGCTCTGTTGCTCCAGCGTCAAGGACGGTGAGAGGACCACTCCCTCCACCAATCCGTTCTTTTGCTGGCAAGCAAAGAGGTCAGGGAAAAGCTTGCTTTCCTCTTCCTCGGCCCAATCAGTCACCATCAGCAAGGTTTGCTCAGACCTCTCATGGTGGGGTTTGAGGCGGTTGGCATGCAACAACTTGTGGGGTTGCCAAGGTGTCTTAAGGTCCACCATGTAAGTGGCCTTACCCTTCTTCTCAAGGACTTCTTAAGGACCAGTCCAACAGTCTTGGAGGGTACTGAGCTCTCCGGGCTCCATGACCCACACCCTCTGTCCAGGCTCCAACTCTACAGGGTGGGAATTCTGGTCATACCATTCCTTCATAACCTCCTGGCTGGCCTCTAAGTTGTCAGAGGCCTGCTTCCACAGCTTCCTCATTTGGCTGTGGAATGCCAACATGTAGTTCACTACATCCTAGGGGAGTCTACTGTTCATCTGTAATATAACTGGTGCTCATGTAAAGCACTCTGATACCTTTGGGACAAGTTTGCGCTATATAAAACTCCCCCAAAAAAGGTCTAAAGAATTCAATAGTTCTGAAATTCTTGCCTACTAAATTCTGTGTTCAAAAGAGTTCACAGATTGTTTTCCCACTCAATTTGATTTTCAGTAATCTCTCTGTGTAACAAGAATGTCTTTCAGCAAGCTCTCAAAAAGAAATAGTTCATCCAACACTAGTCTTAAAACCACAAAGCAGGCGTCCTGACCTCATCAACATTGTAGTTCTACTGTATCGCAAGGAAAGACGAGACTCTTCAACCCGACAATCCAAGATAGCCGTAGCTAAATATCATGAGAACTCAGGGTTTCATGGCAAATGTAGTTCGATATTTGGTGGTGTGTGTCGCATAGTGCAACCTCAACAAGCGGAAAAATCCTTCTCTCTTGATTGTGGAATTGCCTCCTGACCGTGAGCTGAGTCAGCCAGACGTATCATGCTGTTCAGGTGGAGGACTGCACAGAAGAGTTTACTGCATGTTTTTTCTTTTTTCCTTTTGGTCCACCTTTCAGTTAAACAAACGGAGTGCAGTCTACAGAGGGTGGGGACTCCTCAGTTATGAGGCATATTGATATCCATAGGAGGCATTCTTTTTATCTGGGTGCCTGCTTATAATTCTAAAGTACATAACATTGAATTGGATATAAAGTAATAATTGCACCCTTGGCATTGTGCACTGTTGGTGTCTAGATAGGCAGTTAGCATTTTTATTAATGTGTCATGCATAATGATTGTTTCTTATTGAGTTCCAGCTTCCAGGTACTATTTGAATGACTGGTACAATGACTAGTATGTGAATGAGAATTTGCATTAATGTGCTGGATGATGTGCACTTCAGCATCTTTTTATTCACACTCTATTTTATTGGCATTTGTATCACATATATAGTAAAAAACTGCAACAAGTCAATGGCATTCCGGTCTCACAAAGGAGGTTGGTCATAATACTAAGTGAATTTGTTCTTCAACATACTCTGTAAAAATGCACTACAGAACAACCAGTCAACATAATCAACCCGCCTCACCCCACCCCAGTGATCGATGTTAAGGTAGCAATCTTATGAACTGCTCAACAGCCTGCGGCCGTGTGGGTCCACCTTCACTGAGGACAGAACTATTAAAAGTTGGAAGTAAGGTGGAGGCCGGGAAGGTGTCTATGTTTCATCTGCTCCTCAAGCATTCATGATAGAAGCAATCTCTGAACCTTTCTCCTCCGGGCACAGTATCTCCATTAACACATCCATACCTGGGTTATTTCCAATGAGCACTGTCTCCGTTTGACCTCCCAGAGCAAGTCTGCCCCATCATATTCATCCCATTTCTGCAGCTCCCCGGTTCATGTGGAAACCTGTGGTCCGGGCGCATTTCCAATTAATTGAATTCTGCCGTCTAGCCAGAATCAATGCTAGGTCTATAATCCTTGTGGTAATTTTGTATTTAGCCGGCCTCTGGAACATCCCTAAGAGACAGACTGCGGGCAGCGTGCATTCCGTGACTTCTGTAATCAGGGCCACTGCCCTCATCCAGAACTCCTTCACCTGAGGACAACTCCATACCATATGGTACATTCCAGCACCCATCAGGTTGCACCGAAGGGACCGCAAGCCAGCTCCCTGGTAAAATGTATTGATCTTTGCAGGACTGAGGTATGCACTATGCAGGCAGTAAGTAATTCATTTGAAACTAGCATTTTGGGGACACTTCAGCAAGTATTTAACCCAGTCTTTGTCCACAATATGAGTGGTAATATCGGCCTGCCGGGAGACTTTCAGGGATGAAAGGGGAGTACTCATGGCCATCCAGAGGGCCGCTTTGTGTCTACCTGAGGACTTGAATAAGACTTGGCGGCCCTGTAGAGACAGATGCTCTTCCTGTCTTCGTCACCATCATCTCCGTATCAGCACAGTGACTGCACCATGGAAGAGGTAGTGATCTGTTGGAAAATCATATGTCGACTGCAGGTCCTCAAAGAGTTGCAGAATCCTGAAGTCATACGGTTCACTGATAAAATATCACCTATGAAAATATCCCCATACCAAAATATTGTGACCAAAATTTCAATGTCAAAAATATAGTAATCCTATACTTATAATAGTAAGCACAAAATATCGAAAAATAAATGTTGTCATGAATATCATTGTATCAAACTCAAAGTTTTTTTAGTAACCATAAATATTTATTGAATCTTTTTATTTTAGTTACTTCCCAATGCTTTACAGCTACAAAAATCACAACCTGCACCTAAAACGTAACTTTAAAAACCAAATTAATTACTCTATTAACATAAATATTTATCAATAAATAAATATCATTAATTAAAAACGAATTAGTAATTATTTATAATTAATTTATTTCCTACATTATACCCCCACAAAACACTCCTAAAATGTTACTTAAAAAAAATGAAATACACAATTAGCATAATTATCAATTAACTAAATAATTTCAATTAAAACATTAATGATAGTTTGAATAATATTAATTTACTTCCCACCCTATGACTCTACAAAACCCACAACTCTCACCTAAATGCAAAAAAAATAATTGCACAATTAACATGACTATCAATTAAATAATTATTAATTCAAAACTAAATATGAATTACTTGTAATTAATTGACTTCCCACCCTGTACCCCGATAAACCCCACAACCCACACCTAAAATTAAAAAGAAAAGAAAAATATTTACACAATAATATCAATTAAACAACGAATTAGTAATTATTTAGAATTAATTTACTTCCCACCCTGTACCCCTATAAACCCCACAACCCGCAGCTAAAATGAAAAAAATATATTTACACAATTAACATAATTAATAATCAATGAAATAAATAATATTAATTAATTATAAATAAGTGACTTCTCACCTTGTACCCCTTTAAACCCACAACTTGCAACGGTTCTAAAAATCGAAAAACAAATTAAATTAAATTTCATAACTACTAAAAATGTAGCAACTATATTAAAAAAACATAAAAATTATTTGAATAATGTACATCATATTTAAAATATATGCTAAAATACATAACAATAATTCAAAAGCAATATTATAAACAACTATTTTTTTGTAAACTATATTAATGGCTTCGATATTTCTGATATCGATATTACTTACCTTAAAATCGATATTCTCGACGAAGATCTCTCCATATCACAATATTTCAGAAACAATATTTTAACTTTGATATTTTGTCTGAATACCTGTTCATACACATCACAGAGTGTAAGTTTTCCCAAAGCTCCCTATTCTCCCAATCGCTGAGCTGCATCCTATGGTAGAAAGTGTACTAGCCACTGGAGGAGTTATGTGAGGGACTAGAGGGCATCTATCTAGGAGGAGCTGCATTAACCGTTCCTCCTCCTTGGTTGTTGTTGCAGTCCTGTTGAATGATTTATATCTATCGGAGATTGCTGTGGCAATGGCAGTGGCGGATGTGGGGTTCAGCCAGGTCTCAGTGAGGAAGACAATGTTGTGTGCGAGAGTGGCAATGAGTTGCCATAATTCAAGTGGAATGCTTGCATAGTGAACGTGTGTCGAGAAGGGAGCATGCTAGTTGTGTTTTTGTTCAGGTGGTATCTGTGGTGTGTTTTGGGTGTGGCTGGTTCGCGGGCTGGTGTGTGCAGTGACAGGTGAAGTGGCAGTGGTGCAGGTGAAAGTACCTACCGTGGAGCATGGGTCAGCACGGTGGCAGTGTTTGTTGTGGACGAAGGCGTACAGCTCGGCGATGGTGTATCTTTGGGGGTGGGGTGGGATGGCCAGGGGTCATGGTGCTGGGAGCCGTCCAGAGGCAGACAGTCTCAGACAGGCTTGCCTTTTGCATGCCTTTGGCGTGGCAGCGGTGCGCCCACTGCGCGCATCCATTGCATGGTCATGCAGCAGCCTACATTAAGTAGGCCCTGGGGAGGGTGGGGTTACTGTTGGATAGCAGAAAGGTGAGCGGGACAACCTTGTCAGGAAACCCCAGCGGGAAAACCAATGCAGCTACAGTGTCACTGGATCTGTTTGGAACAAGCAGGAACTAAAGGCCACAGGCAAGTAGCAAGCTAGATGTCCTGGTGCCTACTGTTTAATGGGTGCCATAACAGGTTCACAGGCCTCAGACTCTGACACGACTTCTGATTCCATGCTGCAACCACCCTCTGACATAGAGCTACTGAAAATTATCGCTGGTGCAGCTGATGACCTTGGCTGAAGGCCCCATACAAACTGTGTTCATTGCTGTTTGGTAAAAATATAAGGGGGTGGGGGTTTTACTTCACTTTACTTTGCAATGCACTGCATGAATGGCCTAGTTCTTTGTTTGCTATTTGGTGGGTGAACTGTATCCTTATCTGGCTGGAGTGACGCACGAGGCCAGGAGTTTCTCATCCTCAGATACCACCACAACTGTTTGCTGTGTGATGCACACAAGGTCTTGGTGTTTTCTATTGTTTTAGTTTGATAACGTTTGGATGATGGGACTGTTTCCTGTCTGTTCTGGGAAGGGGCAATTTTGCTGCTTGTGTCTGTGGATGCATATTAAAGCGTGTTGGAGTTGGGTGGGGTGGCTCTGTGAGGCCCTGTTTTTGAGGTGTGTCATCTGGGCTTATAATCTGCAATCAACTGTACATTGGAGGATTGTAAGGTGATCTCCTGGTATGTTAGGGGGATTAATAACATGGAAAAACAATTTTCTAGACCTGGCATGGACACAGCCCCCAATAGTCAATGTCATATACACAGAGGGGGTCATTAGGATGGCGGGTGGACCTTACCCGCCCGCCATCCTTGTGGTAATAGGGACCGGCCGCCGTAAGGGCGGGGGTCCCATCACCAGCATTAGGATGCACCCACCACAGTGGCGGGCGCATCCCGCATTCCTACAATTGTGGCAGGCGGTGCACTCAGCACCGCCCGCCACAATGGCAGGAAAGCATGCTGTGCACTTCCATGCACAGCATGGCAGGCACCGCGCAGTGCCTGCCATGCTGTGCATGGTACTGCTGATCCCCATGTGTACCCCTCACCCCCCGGAGTCCCTGGGGGCCCGCAACGGGCCCCCGCAGGGATTCTCCGCATGCCTTTCCGTGGCGGCAAGGCGACCGGGGCGGAAAAGCGGCAGAGCCTGGCAGAGGCAATCCGCCCGACATCGTAATGGGCCCCAGAGTGTCCACGGGTCTAACTACAACATATCAACCTTAATAAGACATAGACCAACACAAAGTGTATGAGTACATCAGAAGTACACCTAATCAATGAGGATACCCATCAGTCACCATCCGATACCGCCATAGTCATCATCTGGGGTTCCTAATGACCTTCTCAACGTGAAACATAAAAGAAGTTTACTAGGACTAGGTGGACAAGTCCTGCATCTAATTATGAATCACAGGATCATTTCAAAGATATTAAGTGAGGGTGTCAAATGATGGGTAAAATGAAAAAATTGCAGTGCATGAAAATATGTGAAGTAATCAGTGAGTAAAAATTGGGTAAGTGAGAGAAACATGAGTTTATTATTATCGCTCAGTTGCCCAAGATTAAAAACAGTGCAAAGAAATGGCAGTTCTGACAAATATCTCCCACTATAGTTATGTGGTCAACATGTTTCAGCAGTAAGTCAGGACACTATTATCCTCTGCCTTCGTCAGGACCTTAAGCAATGTTTGCTACTGCAATAGAACAAAATGTGAAATAGAAGAAAAGCAATGAACCATTTCACCTGGATTCCTAGGTGTCTGGTCACTCCTCTTGTGTGCGGATTATTCAGCCACTGTCGAAAATTAATGTTGGTTCCATGTCAAAGAAAGGGAAAACAAAACGAGAAAATTGGTGTCTCTATATATAGACATCCTTATCTGGCCAAATTGCCATCTGCAAGTGTTGCATCAAGGTTAACATCAGGCAATATAACTGTATATAGTATATGGCTATTTCTGCATACCTAATTTGCAGGAGGGTACGGCCTCACCTCACCTGGCTGCGGCTCAGGGAGAAGAAGCACCGCTCTGTTAAAATCAAAGAAGGCATAAACATAACCAATGTCGCATGACCTGCTTCTTAAAAATGTTTGTGCATTTCAAAACCATATATACCATCACTACCACTAGTAATATCTCCTAAATGAGTCTAGGTGATCCTCAAATGGTCATACACGAACCGTTAGTACATGATCACCAATCGTTATATTTACAGAGTGTATACTTGTTGTATGAGCAGTTGGAAGATTCATTAAAAATCAAGTGTAGTATAATCGCACGTGGAGTGCTTTTATTCGGTAATGTCAGATCCTCAGTATATCCACATTCAAGGGATAACCTGATTCTTATACCTGACAGTATCTATCTAGCAAGGCACGCCACGCTCTCCCCATGGTGTTCGTGTATCGTATTATTATAAGGTAAAATGCCACACCCTGCCGGAGTCCATACTTAGGGAAAGTATAAGTAGGACCCTTTGGTTGACAGTACTTGCTCAAGCCTGTACTCAGATAAAATAAACATAATACTCTTCAATTGTGAATATTTTAACCGAACCAGACCAATAAAGTTACGGACTCCCTAGAGGTCTGACCGGCAAAATGCGTGTGGAATCAGCCCCATGCTCCCTTATAAAGGCTCACGCTCCGACAACAAAACACACATAGAGCCAGCTCAAGCTACGTCTACAAAAACACAGAAACCAGCTCACCTCTCCGTCGGTACTCCAAAACGGTCTACCGATCCGTCTCGGGGAGGTGACTGGTGGTGTACAGACGCCATCTTTATTCGCTATTCGAGCATGTGATGCGGAAGAGCAATCACGTGATCATGAACCTGCGTGCTTAGGGGAATCTGGGAAATAAAGTTTTGTTATCCCCATGGCACACCAAGTAGAACTACTATTCACGATCAAACGTGGAATATAGAACCACTTTTAAGATGATCTATTTTTTTATAGTAATACATTTAGACCATTATTTATGTGATGTTGCAAGTACTATTTTATAACAACGAACAGAGGAAACCTTTCAGGGTATTCTCTGTCAACAAAACTTTATTGACAATCTTGTATTTGCATAGACTATCTATATATCAATCAATTCTTATACACGTCGGCTGTTAATATCTATGATGATTACGATAAACGACACACAAAGATCATTACGTGTCGATAGGAGACAGAAACCCCTATCTACACTCACACAGCAATGTTAGAAAAGAGCCTTAGTTTGTGATCAAAATCAAACTTATTAGGCGATCTTATTTACCGGAAGCCATGTTCAAAAGGGACCTCATTCACAGTTGTCTATGATCATTAGAGTATTGATCCACTGTTATGGACGGTCTCATTTGTCAAAGGCAACCCACTTCACTTGTATTATACAGTATTGACGATTACCAATTCTAGAGACAAAAGTAGATAGAATAACCTTTGTCTCAGGGCTTTCTTGCATTAGCATATGGACCCCTGTATTTCTAGAGGTACAGAATATTAATTCATAATGATGCTCAAATTTGGAGAAAGATGTTATCTCATAGCTAGATTACAAGGAGAAATATTTGAAAATATTTGGTATGTGCAACCTGTATTATCATAAGGACTATGTGACATGAATCAGTTTGTTAAGAGACACTCCATTCAGACCTATTTTTCAAAGGTATCCACGTTGACACTTTAGTCTAATGGCCAAAGATTGGTGCCTTTGTTCTTGATGTACTGCCTTATAGTGACATCCAGGGGATCTCATCATTCAAACCTTCTATATCAGTCCCTATTCTGAACACCCATTTCTGTTCCCTGACTAGCAGATATTTATAGATATCTGTCACATGGTCTTGGATGAACGGTTGTTCTATAAACGTCCATTCAAAATCAGTTGGACCATGTTTGACTTCCAGGAAGTGGTTTGTCAATTTAGTTGCTTGTTTTTTACAGCGTACTGTGCTCTTATGCTCAGAAATGCGTGTTGTCATGCCGTCATGCCTACGTATCTTAACTGGCATGGGCAAGTGATCATATATATTAATTTATCACTATTACAGTTGGTGAACTTCTTCTGTTGTCATGGACGACTTGTGCCTATGTCTATAGTGACTGATTTACGTGTCTGAGGACAAGCTGCGCAGGTACCACATGGATAGTGCCCCTGTACAGCTGGTAAGTCCCACATTGTTCCAACAGCACGTTGTACTTAACTTTTTGGTCTGGTATGCACCAACTGATCTTTAAAATTAGGACCTCGTTTAAAAGCAAAGAGAGGGGGCTGTATGGATTCTTGTGCCATGTTTAAAATCAACCAGTGTTTCCTGATTACTTTCTGTAAACCGTAGAAATCCATTCCTGCTGTACAGCCATTGTAGAAAGAGATGAAGTTTGTCAATGTTTCCTCGCCATATGACGAAGATATTGTCAATATAGCGTTTCCAAACTCGTATTGAGTCATGATATGGATTAGTGGGTGTTAAAATATGTTCCTGCTCAAAGTTGTGGATGTACTAATTCGCTAGACTTGGAGCGAAAACGTTTCCCATATTTGTGCTGGACGTCTGCAAGTAGATTGTGTCCTCAAAACAAGAAAAAAAAATTCATGGCAAGACTAGCACATGCCATGATGAACTGTACCGGAGTGATAGAATCAAAATTCCTATCTGTCAATAGAGTGGTGATCACCTCCAAGGTTTCATCCTGTGGGACAGAAGTGTATAATTATTCTATGTCGAACGACACCAGATGGTCTGTCACGATGTCAAATTCAATGTCGGGTAGTAGATGAAGAACGTCTTTGGTGTCTTGTAGGAAGGTCGGCATATCCTTAACCATTGGGCGCAAGAAATAGTCTACAAAAGTAGACAAAGGTTCTAAAATAGAACCTATTCCTGAGATGATGGGACGTCCCGGTGGAGGCCTCTGTACCTTGTGCACTTTGGGCAAAACATAAAAATATGGCATGATAGGATGTTCTGTGCGCAAGAAGCCTGCCTCTTGTGATGTAATCCAACCTTCTGGCATGGCTTCTTCTACCATGTTGGTAATGTTAGTTCCTATTCTCTCTGTTGGGTCCACAGTAAGAGGGCGATACGCTCTTCTGTCTTGTAATTGTCTCAGACACTCTGCCCGATAAGTGGTAGTATCCAGTAGGACAATCGCACCACCTTTGTCGGCTGGTTTGATTGTCAAGTCTTCATCAGACAAAAGACTACGAAGGACCTGTTGTTCAATTTTAGGTAAATTAACAAAGGAATGATTTTCTCTTTGGCACAGTGTGGTGATATCCTTCTCCACCGGTTGTTCAAATGCTAACACTTTAGCAGGCATTCCTTGCATTGGTGGATTGGAAGTGGATTGTTTTTTGAGGCCAGTGTTGGTATCCGTTGTCTCCATCTCACCTCTAGTTTGTTTAGAGAAGAAAAAATGTAGTCTAATTTTGCGAAAAAATTTGGCCATCTCAATGTGAGTTTGAAAAGTATCACCCACATGTGTGGCTACAAATCCTAATCCTCTGTTCAAGACAGCGTCTTCAATCTCTGTCAATGTTCTTGAACTCAGATTCATCACGAGGCTGTGTGGCACTGGTCCCTGGTTGATCTTGGGGTTTCTTCTTGCTGCTCCTCAGGTTCATGGGTGGCGGTGGAGGGCTCCAGTGTACATGTGCCTGTTGTCCTCGTCTCCTGCCCCTGGATCGACCCCGGCCAAAACCTAAAAAAGGCTGAGTATTAAAATTTCCTGGATGTTGTTGTGGGACAAAAGGGCTCATTGGTTGTGGAAAACTTGGGCCTCCATAGTTCCACGGATTGGGTTGCCACCACTGTTCCCACGATTGTCATCCGGAGCGCGCAGTGTCCTGGATTTAGCGCGCTTGCTGTGACAGATACATCCCTACAAGACTGTTCACGCCGCCACTTTTTAAACATCAGCGGCGCGAAATTCAGGCGGGAGGCAGAGACATAGTGCTTGCAGGCGCGCAAAGCCCATTGTGCTTAAAGGGCTTCAGCTTCAGCCCCCCACACCCCCGTCGTGTGTCAGCCCAGCTGAAAAAGCTTCCTGGGCACACAACAGCTGCACGGAGTACTTCACGGGTCTTTAAAAGACAATTTGAATGTTAATGAGCTTTGTGTTTTTTCGCCCCTGCATCTCCACACTTCCTACTGCTGGAAGAAATGAAACACCCTCAAGCGACTGGCAGCCGCTCTCCGTGTGCATGTTTTAGACCAATTTATTGTTTGTTTGAGTAATACAGACAAGTTCTGCAGTCCTATGAACTCTGGGTGGCAATTACAAATGCCACGGGTCTCTCCGAGGGCAAATCCGCTGCCTAATTGTGCGCTGCCCTAAGACTTGTGTTTAGCTATCTTCTCACAAATACCAGTGACCGGCTCTTAGTAAGGCTAGGCGGTGGTTTTAGGGAGAATGCTGCATTGGCTGGAGTACTACTAGTAATGTTGGCAGGCCATTGATAAACTCGCCACATTTTTTATTGAAATTAAAAGTTATTTTTCGGTGGGCCACCGGTGAACATTCATTTGCTTTGTCATTAGAGCTTCTGCTTTGCCATCCCACCTATTCCTATTGGCCAATACCAGATCTGCTTGTTGACCTTTTTTTTTCAACTCTCAAGTTCTAAGTTTATTATTACATTTGCTCGGTTACTAAAATCTTTGGAAAATTCAAACAGGCAATACAATACGGATAATACACATAAATATAAAAGTATGTAACATCCTCCAGCAGAATATTTTGAGCTCTATCGATACATTTAAACAAATACATTAAAAATCATCATGAGCAGCTAAAGTTCAAGCAGCTCTGCAAAGTGCAAACTGGGCAGGTTCTGACATGTATTGCCACCCTCATCCTACAGTAGGAATGATGCCCACGAGGGGCTCAGTGTGCAAATCTGAGTGCAATGAAGGATTATGTCCTGCATAGAATGAAGTGTAGCCGCCCATAAAATCAAATAAAGTGCATAGCATCGTGCATCTAATGATAAAACAGCTGTCGAAAAAATTCAAATAAATACATTCAAACTATTATGTAAGCTTAGTGCAAGCAGCTCTATACAGTGCAAACATGTGTTCCCGCCCTTATCTTTAATACGACTGATACCCATGAGGTGCTCCGTGCGCAAATCAGATCCCAATGGCCGGTGGTGCCAAGCGTGACATGGGGGGCAGCAACCTGTAAAATCCAATAAAACGCGTATTGTGCGGATAAATATTCTGTCTGACTCTTATCACTGGTAAAACACCTTGCTTGGTACGGCCGCTCATTAAATTAGTCAGCGGATTAGCAGCAGGATGAGCTTGGGTACAGCTGTATTGTTTAGATATATCTCACTCCCGTTAGACAGAGTACGCTCAGAAGCTGCAGCAGTTGAACGGCATTTGCAGTCCCTGCAGAAGCCTTACGAGTTTAGTTGGAGTCAGAATCAGTGCAGCATTTGTTTTGGTGGGGATCTCTGGCATGCGCTTTGAACATTAGGTTACGATTCATGGCTTATTAGCACAGGAAGAGTTTAGAGTTAGCCCTGTGTTGCCATTTCCGTTTTCACCTTCATAAGAAACTTTACAAACCAGCAATTCATCTGCGGGTCCCCTGAGGTGCACCAGGCCCGCACAGCCTGCCTCTGTGTGCCTAGACCTCTTTGGTTAAAAGCTCTTGATAGCTGTCTCTGTTCCCCCATTAGCTCCTTGCCGGAGCACACCAGATGTGGCTGAACTTCTTTGCCATTGCTGCATAAGCGGTATCCAGTCTGTATGTCATGTTTCTGCAATGGGGTAGATGTAACAGGGAAGGAAGCAAACCTAAGCAATACTTTATGAACTTCTCCTTGACTGTGTTGGTGTGCCCTGTGTGGAAGTACTGTTGAGGTGTGACTATACTGTAGTTATTTAGAGTAATCCAGGCATGGGCTCTGGATGGGAGAGCTGTCTCATCTTCAATCAATGAGAGAGTTTTTAATGTTTTTCTAGACAGTTGTTTAAAGCTCAGATGGCTGATGGGAGTTTCCCAGAACTGGGTTAGCCGTGGTAAACTCCCCCTGAACCCCTTGCTCCTCAAGACACCCCCCTCCATCACAAAATCAAGCAGGCGCAGTGCAGGGACATAGCAGCTGTCGTGCTTCATCCTGCCAAGGGTTTAAGTACACAGGTCGGCAGGTTTTGTTTTGCACATGCAAAGTTAGAGATTTGGACATCGTAGGCTTTGAAAGTGCGTAAACACTCCGTAAGATTCCAGTAATCAATGAAAATTATTTCATTTTCTGAAAAAAAATATTTGGGCCAATTTATTAAACATTTTTGTTGCAAATGATACTCTTGCAAATGGGAAAAGTGAAAAAAAAGTTAAAAAAAATCTTGAATACTGTGGTTGTGGTTCAGAAACAGAGCTGAGCTACATGGCGGTTCTCAGGAGTCTTAATTAAACAAAGGTAGGTTGGGGTCTCAGGGATTATTTTTAATGACCACTCAACACTATACTCCCCGGAGGAAACTGAACAAAATACAAATAATAGTGGAGGGTCAAGACAACGAATTTCAAAGAGAACGACTATGTGAGAAAACTAGTGACCATTGTCCCCTAGTCAGGGTACATCATTCGCGGTTGCTGAAAAATACCCATCAGTAGCTCTTCCTTGGCGCCCTTTTCATCATGTGGGTTCCTTCTAACCATGAAGGATGGTTTTTTGATATGGTCAAAATTGACAGCATGAGGACCAGTGATGGTATGACTGGGTCTCAAGGGGCTACTGAAAAGCAGTGCGAGGGAGTGTGGTAAAGTGCAAAAAGTGCAGGGTAGTGATGTATAAAATTAGATAACTTTGAGGAAAATATGTTTATTGCAGACCTCAGAGTTTCTAACGTTAAAAAGAGCGAGAATGGTAGTTTTACTTAATAGCTACCAACAGGTTGGTCGACATGTTTCAGCAGAATTTCGGATCCCAGAGGTATCCACTGCATTCCTCAGGACCTGTGTCGCTACTGCTAGTGTGGTGTTAAAAGAGTAAGGAAAAATTTCACCTGGTTTGATAGTGAAGAGTCATTCTCCTAGCTGAGAAGTCCAGTGGAGAACAAACATAGTCGAGAACAAAGAAAAAACATACAATTAGTATATCTACGGTATCCAAAACACTTTCATGGTGTACCATATCTATGAAGAGAACTTATAATGCAATACTCTTAGTAGTACTTTTATTCCTACATATAACCACAGTACCTTAATATGATATGTGGTAGGACTCTCACTTACCATGTTTTGCAGGAGAGTACTGCCTCACCTCACCTGGCTCACAGCGCAGGTAATTGAAGCACCGCTCTAATGTAAAAAGAAAGACAGACAAGGACACGTCAGCGACAGCTGACTTCACACTTAGACACGACTTTTACTGGTGTTTCATGTTATTTGGCTGGTCAATAGAAGGCACAATGCCGTAAGGCTTGGCAACATTTAGAGTGTGACCCTGGCACAGTTCTTCGTTTGCAGGGAATGGTGTATTATACCAGTTGTCATTAGGTAAAATAACAAATATATCTGAATCATTACAATAAGCATAAACGGCATCCGTGTTGACCCCGAACACCGCCTTGTAATTAGACTAGAGCATACCAAATCAAAGTTAAATTGGACCACAGTGAAAAACTCACAGGAAATCACAACTAAAATCACAGAGAGAAAATCCTGGTAAGTGTGCTCTCACGCTTGGACTACCAATCGATTGAACAGTAAGTCACGCAGGATGAGCCACAGAGGGTTTTGACAGCGTGTCTCAATGCCTAATCACGTTCAGACTGACACGCGATTAATTAGTGCCCCTGGTCTGCAGCCCACTCGGTAACAGCAGTTTTATTATCCGCGGCATTAGATTGACAACAAAGTATTCTATGATATATTATGCCGCTCCATAATATCTATTTGCGTTCAAACTAACGCACAATCGATCAATGCCCCAAACAGTGGCACAAAAGGTTATGGCAATCGTGTGTCCAATTTAACAAATATACTGCCGCTTTTACACACTCTGTAGCGAGCGGGGCCTGTGAGTCGCGCTCGCGCTTAGCGATCCCTGATCTGAACAAAGACTTGCTCTGCCTTTTTACACTCAGTAACGAGCGGGGAAATAACTTAGCCTCATAATCTCGCTCGCGCTCAGCAGTCCCTGCTCTCTCCAAAGACTGGGAGGGGGCGCGCATACAACGGGATCCCACATCTATGATTGCAGGCGGACAGGCAAAAAGAGCGTCTCTCTTACCTGTCCGTCGGTACTTCCAGCGTCCCTCTGACTGTAAGGGGAGGTGGCGCGCGGAACTACCAGCATCGATTTCACTTCCTCAAGTGGGCGTATCCCATTACATCACGGACCCCTAAAGGATTGTGGGACATGTAGTCCAAAAAAATGAAATTTACAAGAAATACCTGTTTCCACATAGTTTAAATGTGTGATCCATTGCAGTTATATAATGGATACATAATCAGGTGCGCGGGCATACATTCTAGAAGGTACTCTAGTCTAAAACAATTTGTTGTTGATTATTAGATATAGAGCGGCAACAGACCTCACCGTCAGGTTAAAGGATACATGATGCTGAAATGAATAGCGAGTAGATCTACCATGGGAGATGAAGTCTATCCGTTATGATACATAATCAATCTGTGGGTGATATTGATATGTATAGATACCCACACCTAAGGAGGGCAAGCCTGGACATATATCTGGTCAGAACTAGCTCCAAGGGGCCCAGATGGGGTGTTTCTTGAGATAACCCTTATAATGTGGTGGGGGATGAATATCAGAGTGACATCCACGGGATGTCATCATTCAGCCCTTCCTTATCTGAGTTAAGGGTGTACACCCATTTCTGTTCTTTCTTGAACAAGAACCTGTTGATGTCTGTCACGTGGTTAGGTATCAATGGGTGTTCTAGCACAGTCCAATGAAAATCATTCGGGCCGTGTCCCACATCCAGAAAGTGGTTGGTCATTTTGGTGGACTGTTTCCGACACCTGATGGTACTCTTGTGTTCGGAAATACGTGTCTTAACTTTTCTGGTCGTCATCCCCACATATTTATACTCACAGGGGCAGACTATCAGGTAAATGACATTTAGACTGTTACAATTGGTGAAGCGCCTTTGTTCCCACTGACGCCCACCCCCAATGTCAATAATCCTTGATTTAGCAGTCTGCGGACATGCAGCGCAATTGCCACATGGATGGTGGCCTGTCACGGCTGGCATGTCCCAGAGTGTACCCACTGCTCTAGGGGTCACTGATCTAGGTCTGGTGTGGACCAGTTGGTCCTTTATATTTCGACCCCTTTTGAAGGCAAACAACGGGGGAGGCAGATTGTCATTACCCGTGTTGAGAATACCCCAGTGTTTCCTAATGATCTTCTGGATCCGGTTGGACCGAGTGCCAAAAGTGTTGACACAGGTGATCCGAGGTTCTTGTGTTTTAGGAACTGAAGGCTCTAGAAGGCTTTCGCGGTTATTATTGAAAGCCCTCTTTTTTGATCTTCGTATCAGCTGCTTGGGATACTTCTTCTCAAGCAAGTTGTTCTCCAGAATTTTTGCATGATTGAAGAAACTCTCCTTGGTGGAACAATTCCTCTGAATTCTCAGGAACTGCCCATATGGCAGGTTGTCTCTCAGGGCTTTAGGATGACAACTTTCGTAGCTCAACAGAGAGTTCCTTGCCATGGGTTTCCGATAGAGTTCGGATTGGAGACCAATCGGAGTGACATTGATCTTGAGGTCCAGAAAAGCCAAATGTGTTTTACTGTGTTCCACTGTAAACCGGAGAAAAGCATTTCTGCTGTTCAACCAAACGTGGAAAGTTTGTAGCTCTTCCACAGTCCCGCGCCAGACCACAAGGACGTCATCGATGTAACGTTTCCATAAGCGGAGCGAGGCGAAAAAAGGGTTCGTGTCAGTGAGGATGATTTCTTCTTCGAACCGATGGACATAGAGATTCGCCAGGCTCGGGGCGAAAACGCTGCCCATGCTGGTCCCAGAGACCTGAAGATACATGGAATCCTCAAATTGGAAATAATTTTTGGTCATCGCTAGATTAGCCAAAGTCATGATGAAGGACACTGGAGTGATGGAGTCTAGATCACGCGCTCGTAGCAAGGTCTCGACCACATCAAGAGTCTCTCTCTGGGGGATTGAAGTGTAGAGAGATTCTACATCGAAAGATACCAGCAGGTCCTTGCTGGCATCAAACTCGATGTCTGGTAAGATCCTCAGAACATCCTTCGTGTCTTGTAAATATGTAGGCATCTTGTGGACCATTGGCCTCAAAAAATGGTCTACGAATGTGGAGAGGGGTTCTAGAAGAGAGCCTATGCCCGATATTATTGGGCGTCCGGGCGGTGGCCTTTGAGGCTTGTGCACTTTGGGTAGCACATAAAAGTAAGGGACAATAGGGTGTGCTGATTGCAAGTATGCTGCCTCCTTAGATGTTATCCATCCCTCAGAGAGTGCTTCTTCAACATATTGTTTGATGACCAATGACAATCTCTCTGTAGGGTCCTCAGCAAGTTTCCTGTATGATCTCGCATCGTTGAGTTGTCGCATACATTCCTCGCGGTATGTGGTTGTGTCGAGGACAACTATAGCACCGCCCTTGTCGGCAGGTTTAATCACTACCGAAGAATCCTCTGAAAGGTTTTTCAGAGCGGTCTGTTCTTTCTTAGGGAAATTGATGAAGGGTTTGTCGTTCTGTTGCAGCAAGTGCTTAATATCGCTGCCCACCGCCTTTTCAAAAGCCATCACCTTTGCTGGAAGTCCGGTGGTTGGCGGATTGAAGGTAGAAGGTCTTTTCAGTCCTGTGTTGTGGTCCATCAGTGCTGGATCTCTTACAACTTCGTTGTCCTTGGCGAAGAGGAAGTGTAAGCGGATTTTCCTAAAGAATTTCCCCATCTCGATCTGTGTCTGGAACGGGTCGCCCGTATTGGTGGCCACAAAACCCAAACCCCTGTTGAGCACCTTCAGCTCCATCTCTGAGAGTGTTCTTGAACTGAGGTTGGATATAATTCTGACCAGGTCCTCTCCAGAGGCAACCGAAGAAACTGGAGAGGACCTGGTCAGAATTATATCCAACCCCAGTTCCCACCATGGTGGCAACCCAACCCATGGGCCCAGGGGGCCCCTTTCCCGCAACAGATGATGCCCTTTGGTCCTCAACAATTCTTCCCTGACTTCCATTCCCAGTCTTTTTTAGGGCAGGGCAGGGGGAGACAGAGGGGGAGGAGGAGAGGACAACAGCAGAACCAAGTGCAGTGGAACCTCGTACCTCAGACGATGGGTCTACGGAACGGGAAACAGATACCGCAGGAACAAACTACGGCAACAACATCGGGGACGACCTCGTGATAAACCTCAGTTCAAGAACACTCTCAGAGATGGAGCTGAAGGTGCTCAACAGGGGTTTGGGTTTTGTGGCCACCAATACGGGCGACCCGTTCCAGACACAGATCGAGATGGGGAAATTCTTTAGGAAAATCCGCTTACACTTCCTCTTCGCCAAGGACAACGAAGTTGTAAGAGATCCAGCACTGATGGACCACAACACAGGACTGAAAAGACCTTCTACCTTCAATCCGCCAACCACCGGACTTCCAGCAAAGGTGATGGCTTTTGAAGAGGCGGTGGGCAGCGATATTAAGCACTTGCTGCAACAGAATGACAAACCCTTCATCAATTTCCCTAAGAAAGAACAGACCGCTCTGAAAAACCTTTCAGAGGATTCTTCGGTAGTGATTAAACCTGCCGACAAGGGCGGTGCTATAGTTGTCCTCGACACAACCACATACCGCGAGGAATGTATGCGACAACTCAACGATGCGAGATCATACAGGAAACTCGCTGAGGACCCTACAGAGAGATTGTCATTGATCATCAAACAATATGTTGAAGAAGCACTCTCTGAGGGATGGATAACATCTAAGGAGGCAGCATACTTGCAATCAGCACACCCTATTGTCCCTTACTTTTATGTGCTACCCAAAGTGCACAATCCTCAAAGGCCACCGCCCGGACGCCCAATAATATCGGGCATAGGCTCTCTTCTAGAACCCCTCTCCACATTCGTAGACCATTTTTTGAGGCCAATGGTCCACAAGATGCCTACATATTTACAAGACACGAAGGATGTTCTGAGGATCTTACCAGACATCGAGTTTGATGCCAGCAAGGACCTGCTGGTATCTTTCGATGTAGAATCTCTCTACACTTCAATCCCCCAGAGAGAGACTCTTGATGTGGTCGAGACCTTGCTACGAGCGCGTGATCTAGACTCCATCACTCCAGTGTCCTTCATCATGACTTTGGCTAATCTAGCGATGACCGAAAATTATTTCCAATTTGAGGATTCCATGTATCTTCAGGTCTCTGGGACCAGCATGGGCAGCGTTTTCGCCCCGAGCCTGGCGAATCTCTATGTCCATCGGTTCGAAGAAGAAATCATCCTCACTGACACGAACCCTTTTTTCGCCTCGCTCCGCTTATGGAAACGTTACATCGATGACGTCCTTGTGGTCTGGCGCGGGACTGTGGAAGAGCTACAAACTTTCCATGTTTGGTTGAACAGCAGAAATGCTTTTCTCCGGTTTACAGTGGAACACAGTAAAACACATTTGGCTTTTCTGGACCTCAAGATCAATGTCACTCCGATTGGTCTCCAATCCGAACTCTATCGGAAACCCATGGCAAGGAACTCTCTGTTGAGCTACGAAAGTTGTCATCCTAAAGCCCTGAGAGACAACCTGCCATATGGGCAGTTCCTGAGAATTCAGAGGAATTGTTCCACCAAGGAGAGTTTCTTCAATCATGCAAAAATTCTGGAGAACAACTTGCTTGAGAAGAAGTATCCCAAGCAGCTGATACGAAGATCAAAAAAGAGGGCTTTCAATAATAACCGCGAAAGCCTTCTAGAGCCTTCAGTTCCTAAAACACAAGAACCTCGGATCACCTGTGTCAACACTTTTGGCACTCGGTCCAACCGGATCCAGAAGATCATTAGGAAACACTGGGGTATTCTCAACACGGGTAATGACAATCTGCCTCCCCCGTTGTTTGCCTTCAAAAGGGGTCGAAATATAAAGGACCAACTGGTCCACACCAGACCTAGATCAGTGACCCCTAGAGCAGTGGGTACACTCTGGGACATGCCAGCCGTGACAGGCCACCATCCATGTGGCAATTGCGCTGCATGTCCGCAGACTGCTAAATCAAGGATTATTGACATTGGGGGTGGGCGTCAGTGGGAACAAAGGCGCTTCACCAATTGTAACAGTCTAAATGTCATTTACCTGATAGTCTGCCCCTGTGAGTATAAATATGTGGGGATGACGACCAGAAAAGTTAAGACACGTATTTCCGAACACAAGAGTACCATCAGGTGTCGGAAACAGTCCACCAAAATGACCAACCACTTTCTGGATGTGGGACACGGCCCGAATGATTTTCATTGGACTGTGCTAGAACACCCATTGATACCTAACCACGTGACAGACATCAACAGGTTCTTGTTCAAGAAAGAACAGAAATGGGTGTACACCCTTAACTCAGATAAGGAAGGGCTGAATGATGACATCCCGTGGATGTCACTCTGATATTCATCCCCCACCACATTATAAGGGTTATCTCAAGAAACACCCCATCTGGGCCCCTTGGAGCTAGTTCTGACCAGATATATGTCCAGGCTTGCCCTCCTTAGGTGTGGGTATCTATACATATCAATATCACCCACAGATTGATTATGTATCATAACGGATAGACTTCATCTCCCATGGTAGATCTACTCGCTATTCATTTCAGCATCATGTATCCTTTAACCTGACGGTGAGGTCTGTTGCCGCTCTATATCTAATAATCAACAACAAATTGTTTTAGACTAGAGTACCTTCTAGAATGTATGCCCGCGCACCTGATTATGTATCCATTATATAACTGCAATGGATCACACATTTAAACTATGTGGAAACAGGTATTTCTTGTAAATTTCATTTTTTTGGACTACATGTCCCACAATCCTTTAGGGGTCCGTGATGTAATGGGATACGCCCACTTGAGGAAGTGAAATCGATGCTGGTAGTTCCGCGCGCCACCTCCCCTTACAGTCAGAGGGACGCTGGAAGTACCGACGGACAGGTAAGAGAGACGCTCTTTTTGCCTGTCCGCCTGCAATCATAGATGTGGGATCCCGTTGTATGCGCGCCCCCTCCCAGTCTTTGGAGAGAGCAGGGACTGCTGAGCGCGAGCGAGATTATGAGGCTAAGTTATTTCCCCGCTCGTTACTGAGTGTAAAAAGGCAGAGCAAGTCTTTGTTCAGATCAGGGATCGCTAAGCGCGAGCGCGACTCACAGGCCCCGCTCGCTACAGAGTGTGTAAAAGCGGCAGTATATTTGTTAAATTGGACACACGATTGCCATAACCTTTTGTGCCACTGTTTGGGGCATTGATCGATTGTGCGTTAGTTTGAACGCAAATAGATATTATGGAGCGGCATAATATATCATAGAATACTTTGTTGTCAATCTAATGCCGCGGATAATAAAACTGCTGTTACCGAGTGGGCTGCAGACCAGGGGCACTAATTAATCGCGTGTCAGTCTGAACGTGATTAGGCATTGAGACACGCTGTCAAAACCCTCTGTGGCTCATCCTGCGTGACTTACTGTTCAATCGATTGGTAGTCCAAGCGTGAGAGCACACTTACCAGGATTTTCTCTCTGTGATTTTAGTTGTGATTTCCTGTGAGTTTTTCACTGTGGTCCAATTTAACTTTGATTTGGTATGCTCTAGTCTAATTACAAGGCGGTGTTCGGGGTCAACACGGATGCCGTTTATGCTTATTGTAATGATTCAGATATATTTGTTATTTTACCTAATGACAACTGGTATAATACACCATTCCCTGCAAACGAAGAACTGTGCCAGGGTCACACTCTAAATGTTGCCAAGCCTTACGGCATTGTGCCTTCTATTGACCAGCCAAATAACATGAAACACCAGTAAAAGTCGTGTCTAAGTGTGAAGTCAGCTGTCGCTGACGTGTCCTTGTCTGTCTTTCTTTTTACATTAGAGCGGTGCTTCAATTACCTGCGCTGTGAGCCAGGTGAGGTGAGGCAGTACTCTCCTGCAAAACATGGTAAGTGAGAGTCCTACCACATATCATATTAAGGTACTGTGGTTATATGTAGGAATAAAAGTACTACTAAGAGTATTGCATTATAAGTTCTCTTCATAGATATGGTACACCATGAAAGTGTTTTGGATACCGTAGATATACTAATTGTATGTTTTTTCTTTGTTCTCGACTATGTTTGTTCTCCACTGGACTTCTCAGCTAGGAGAATGACTCTTCACTATCAAACCAGGTGATATTTTTCCTTACTCTTTTAACACCACACTAGCAGTAGCGACACAGGTCCTGAGGAATGCAGTGGATACCTCTGGGATCCGAAATTCTGCTGAAACATGTCGACCAACCTGTTGGTAGCTATTAAGTAAAACTACCATTCTCGCTCTTTTTAACGTTAGAAACTCTGAGGTCTGCAATAAACATATTTTCCTCAAAGTTATCTAATTTTATACATCACTACCCTGCACTTTTTGCACTTTACCACACTCCCTCGCACTGCTTTTCAGTAGCCCCTTGAGACCCAGTCATACCATCACTGGTCCTCATGCTGTCAATTTTGACCATATCAAAAAACCATCCTTCATGGTTAGAAGGAACCCACATGATGAAAAGGGCGCCAAGGAAGAGCTACTGATGGGTATTTTTCAGCAACCGCGAATGATGTACCCTGACTAGTGGACAATGGTCACTAGTTTTCTCACATAGTCGTTCTCTTTGAAATTCGTTGTCTTGACCCTCCACTATTATTTGTATTTTGTTCGGTTCTCAGGAGTCCTCATAGGTCTTTCAGCAGGCTAAGCTCTCCCTCTGATCTTCTGGGCCTCCTTCATGTACCCAGTTCCTGCTCGTATCAACCCCGGAGAGCATCATCAAGTGGAGAGAACAGAGGCATACAGTGAGGTTTTTACAGGGGCTGTGAAGCCTTGAAGTTCTCCTCCTAAGCCTCCCTCCCTCGCTTGATTTTGCTTGGTTTATCTTGGGAGAGCGATGCGCAGTGGGTGAAGGCACAGAGGTACGGAGGTCTACATCCGTGGGAAGCCGGGGAGTGCTCAGGGTTGGAGCACGGTGCTCAACCCTGAATCGCTTGAGGCTGAATGACTGAAGCGTTCTGCCATGAAATGCACTGAGATGCTTGTTGCTTGTGGCCCAGTGCACTGTCTTGAACCAAATTGAAATTTGGAACTCAAGAATCTTGAAATGGGGCTGCGGTAGGGTGGGTGCTAGTGCAGCCATTCTGAGTTGAGCGCAAACTCATTGAGATGGCCGCACAAGGTTAGTGAGCTCTGTGCTTGCTCCCCCATGACACACCAAACATACCAAAAATAGTTAAGCCTCCTGTTATTGTTAAGATTGCAATACAGGCTTGACTAATCAAGGGAACCAAGGCGTCTACAGGAAAAATAAAATCCGGTAAGATCGGAAAACAGGTTGCGCAAAAATGATTGAATAAAAGAAATCGCATGGAAACCACTGACAGAAGGTGTGCCAGATGACATGACTAAAGCAAGTGAAGGCCATGGCAATCCATTGATATCGCCAATACAGACATTTGGGAAAATTAACCATTGCTGTAAATTTATGTTTTTAAAAGACTCAGCAGCAGTCATGCATTCAACGACAGAAAATATTGCAGAACTGCCAATCCATTCATTCCTCAAAAGTCAGATTCACTATTGAATCCAGATCAATGGTCCAGCATAAGTCCTTCTATGAATTTAAAAGAAACAGCGCCTGAAAACAGTGAAATGTCAGTGGATAAAGTTATCATTATACAGGCCCAGGTTCACACACCAAGCTATTCTTATTCAACACCAAGACCCCACCCAAACATGCGCTATCCACAGAAAAACAATTCCACCTTTGACTCCGTTGAGGAAGCGGAGAACTCCTGGCTGCGCTCAATTTTACTAGCAAACCATACAGGTCTAGTACAGGCAACGGAAAGTTGAGACCACCAATCTGGTTGATAATCCTGTAGGGCATGAGCAATCTGCTACTTAAATCTCAGATTCATCTGGGGCAATTAGGCCAAGAAGAGCTAATTAATGAACATAAGTCTGCATTTAGCGACCAAGGAACATGAACTCTGCCACAGCCAGAAGACATCAACGAAAATACATTTGATGGCCCTTCTTTGAACGCAATTAGGAAAATAAAGACCCCCACATACTGTTGTCTTTTCTAATAAGAATGTATTTCTTTTTACCATCATTAGTATAGTGAAAGATAAGTAAAAAAGCACAACTCTTTAATCTATACACTGCAGTTTGCAAGCCTCTCTTTGACACTTCATAGGTTACTGTCCTATATCATAATTGTAACTTATGAACTGTAAGGAACAAAAGGTTCTCTCTACAACAAAAGCAGTAACCTACTGAGCTATCCACATAAAATACAGTTCTGTTATGTGTATGGTACACATTTTTGCAACCAGCATATTAACCCTCTGTACTACTTTATGATGAGTCAAAACTGCAACCAGACAAACAACTCTCTCCAGTACAAATATTAATCACGGAAAACCATTACCTCGCAGTCTCAACAACGACCAGTGTTTGCAAAGCATTCACTACCACGACTGCAACTTTACCACAAGTTACTTTAACCCAAAAGTTGTTATGGCGACTTGATGTAGGGGACTCGTTTTTGGACTGGTGACAAACTATCTCTGACGGGATATTCAGACATTACTCCATAGCTTGTACGTCTAATTGTAAATATGTTATGTAATTGTGTATATATGTGAACTTGTACAGGCTCCCAACATTCCTCACCCTATGAACAGTCCTTGAGCTGAGGATCTTCAGTAAAATCTTATTATGATACCACCATTGGAGTCCTGTGCTTTTCTAAACCGAAAGTGACTTGCCTGTGTAACCAATTAATGTCATTGCTTGTATATCTAAATTGAAAACCTGCCGTAAGACACTTCATGTGGCGCTACATGTGTGGATATGCACTCTCTTTTCACTTTTGTAGGCAAAGGTTTGGAGTGATATTTGGTGCTGCACCACATACGCGGTCTGGTTCCTGGCGTACATAGCCTTAGTTGCAGCGCACAGAGACCTTATACTGCCGCACACAGAGGAAAAAAATTAGAGGTAACATTGGTTGCCACCATTGAGGGAATCGGTTCTGGTTTCCTCCTCTCCACTTTTGTTGGTTTCCTCTTCCTCGACCCCTCATTGAGGTATTACTTTTAGTGGAAGAGTCTGAGTCACTGGATATTTCATCAGAACTCAAGTCCCATACGTTGACCCTCCTCTACGTCCGTTTCTATTGAACTCTTGTGGTACATATGAGTTACTGGTGTATGGGTATATGTTCTCTACAGAGAACCTAGCCAGATATTTTATGAAATTCTCCACTTTGGTGAATAGGATGGAGTCTTTAAACTCTTTGTTATTTTTGTTTGTCTCCTCTTGGCTTTTTTTGAAAAGGGTACTAGTGATGGTAGTCTTTATTTGGGCTTCTAAGACTTGAATCTCAATAAGGATGGGGTCAGCCACTCTTTTAGCGGTTTTAATTATGAGGATAAGCCAATCTCTTGTGCATCTCCAAGCTATCAGAGACCAGTCCTTAAGAAATTCCTTATCATTCAGAAAAAGCCTGAGAGCATTAGTCACTATCAGGCCAGTAGGGGCACAATTGCCCTGTAAGTATTCGGCCATAATGGCCTCATGTATAGCTGTACTTGAGTGGGATTTTTTGAGGCCAAGAACCTTTGCCCACTCGTCTTCCTTACTGCTAACTACTAAAGGTATGGTGTTCAATATACGGGGTTATCAAGAAGTATAGATTGTACCTCATTGTCATCAAACGCTAACCCACAATTTTCAGCCATTGTAGAGAGATAATGAATTGTGACTATGTACAACTGGTAAGAGAGGTATAATGTAGATAAAATGCACAGTACATAAAAAGAGTTAAACCTTATAATTAATAAGGCTTATAACCTAACTTTGTTGAGAGGTTGTTCAGATTTGGGACCCGCAGCCTTAGCTGCACAAGAACAGGAAAAACACACCGATAGGGCAGGGTCCTAGGGCACATTTCTAGACCTGGCCTGGACACAGCCCCCAATAGTCAATGTTATATACACAGAGTGTCCACGGGTCTAACTACAACAGATCAACCTTAACCCCTTCGATGCTCATGATGAGCTCAGCTCGTCATGAGGTATACCTCTAGGGTGCTCATGACGAGCTGAGCTCTTCATGACCACACCCATTAACATTATGGCCCAGCACAGCAGAAGGATCTGTCAAGCAGCCATGGTGTTAATAAGACATAGACCAACAAATTAAGGGGTAGATTATGATGGCGGACGGACCTGCGTCCATCCGCCACCCCGAGGTGGAGGGACCGTCCGCAGGGGCAGCGGCGTTCCCTCCGTTGCAATTAGGATGTGACCGCCAGGGTGGCGGTCACATCCCATATCTTTATAGATATAGCACCCGCCGCAAAGTTAAAAATGCATGCTGTGCATTTGCATGCACAAAGCGGCAGGCACTGCACGGTGCCTCCCGCATTGTGCATGCAACTGCAGGTGGGTACCATAGGTACCCCCCATGTGCACCCCCCACCCCCCTTCACCCTGGGGGCCCGCCACGGAAATGCATAGCCACCACCACATCCTAGTATGGCTGGCGGTTTCTGACAGACACCTCCACCAATTTAGAGCTTTTCCGCCGCGGTCGCAAGGCGGGGGGGGGGGGAATAGGTGGCGGACGGGCAAGGATGGCGGATGGATCGCCACCACCTGCATGGCAGTGGCAATCCGTCCGCCATCCTAATTGACCCCTTTGTGTGTGAGTACATCAGAAGTACACCTAATCTATGAGGATACCCATCAGTCACCATCCGATACCGCCTTAGTCAACATCTGGGCTTCCTTATGACCTTCTCAACGTGAAACATAAAAGATATCTACTAGGACTAGGTGGACACGTCCTGCATCTAATTATGAATCACGGGATCATTTCAAAGATATTAATTGAGGGTGTCAAATGATGGGTAAAATGAAAAAATTGCAGTGCGTGAAAATATGTGAAGTAAGAAGTGAGTTAAAATTGGGTAAGTGAGAGAAACCTGTGTTTATTATTATTGCTCAGTTGCCCAAGATTTAAAACAGTGCAAAGAAATGGCAGTTTTAACAAATATCTGCCACTATAGTTATGTGGTCAACATGTTTCAGCAGAAAGTCAGGACACTAATATCCTCTGCCTTCGTCAGGACCTTAAGTAATGTTTGCTACTGCAATAGAACAAAATGTGAAATAGAATAAAAGCAATTAACCATTTCACCTGGATACCTATGTGTCTGGTCACTCCTCCTGTGTGTGGATTATTCAGCCACTGTTGAAAATTAATGTTGGTTCCATGTCAAAGAAAGGGAAAACAAAACGAGAAAATTGGTGTCTCTATATATAGACATCCTTATCTGGCCAAATTGCCATCTGCAAGTGTTACATCAAGGTTAACATCAGGCAATTTAACTATATATAGTATAGGCTATTCCTGCTTACCTAATTTGTAGGAGGGTACATCCTCACCTTGCCTAGCTGCAGCTCAGGGAGAAGAAGCACCGCTCTGTTAAAATCAAAGAATGCATAAACATAACCAATTTCGCATGACCTGCTTCTTAAAAAAAGTTTGTGCATTTCAAAACAATATATACCATCACTACCAGTAGTAATATCTCATAAATGAGTCTAGGTGATACTCAAATGGTCGTACACAAACTGATAGTACATGATCACCAATCGTTATATTTACAGAGAGCATATTTGTCGTATGAGCAGTTGGAATATTAATTAAAAATCAAGTGTAGTATAATCGCACGTGGAGTACTTTTATTCGGTAATGTCAGATCCTCAGTATATCCACGTTCAAGGGATAACCTGATTCTTATACCTGACAGTATCTATCTAGCAAGGCACACCAAGCTCTCCCCATGGTGTTCGTGTATCGTATTATTATAAGGTAATATGCCACACCCTGCCCGAGTCCATACTTAGAGAAAGTATAAGTAGGACCCTTCGGTTGACAGTACTTGCTCAAGCCTGTACTCATATAAAATAAATGTAAGACTCTTCAATTGTGAATATTTTAACCGAACCAGACCAATAAAGTTACGGACTCCCTAGAGGTCTGACCGGCAAAATGCGTATGGAATCAGCCCCATGCCCCCTTATAAAGGCTCACGCTCCGACAACAAAACACACATAGAGCCAGCTCAAGCTACGTCTACAAAAACACAGAAACCAGCTCACCTCTCCGTCGGTACTCCAAAACGGTCTACCGAGCTGTCTCGGGGAGGTGACTGGTGCTGTACAGACGCCATCTTTATTCGCTATTCGAGCATGTGATGTGGAAGAGCAATCACATGATCGTGACCCTGCGTCCTTAAGGGAACCTGGGAAATGAAGTTCTGTTATCCCCATGGCACACCAAGGAGAATTACTATTCACGATCAAACGTGGAATATCGAACCACTTTTAAGATGGTCTGTTTTTCTATAGTAATACATTTAGACCTTTATTTATGTGATGTTGCAAGTGCTATTTTATAACAACGAACAGAGGAAACCTTTCAGGGTATTCTCTGTCAACAAAACTTTATTGACAATCTTGTATTTGCAGAGACTATCTATATATCAGTCAATTCTTCTACACATACCATGTACACAGTACCCACAGCTATAATTAGAATGGTAGGGGTTACATTAGACATCTATGCAGTGAAGCAGGGTACACAACAGGACTGTCCCTTGCCCCCATTATTATTCGCACTAGAGGTGGTACCGTTGGTGAGTAGAGTTCGAGCATGTGATGATTATAACAGTTAGTATTCTACATTGGGGTGCTCTGCACCATATAGCACTATATGCTGATGATATGTTGTTTTTCCTCAAAGACTATGGGATGGATGTCCCTGGAGATACTGAGCTGGCACTGTATCAGGTTTATGTGTGAATTGGTGGAAACCCAATCTGTACCCCCTGAGGGAGACATAGGAACTCCCACCCTGGCTTGGGGAATGACAGTGGGAGAATGACACCTTTCGCTATCTGGGTGTGCAGCTGTACCGAACCGAGACTGCACTATTGGATGGTAACCTTGGCAGAGAGCACTATTGGTGCTCCTTGGGTCGATCTGATTCTGGAAAACTCTCCCCTGTTCTGTGGCAGGCGAATAGCAATCACCATGATGGTCACACTGCCCTCTTGTACTATTTGCCTCGCTGCCTGTCCTGATCCCCCATTATAAATTCAGGGAGATGCACTCCATGTTGGTGGATCTCATCTGGGAGACAAGCTGCCACTGGGTCACCATGGTGAAACTAGAGCGTCCAGGTCAAGATGGTGAGCTGGTTGCCATGAACTTTGAGGCATACTGTATGGCAGACCAGTAATGGTGGGTGACCAGGTAGATGCATACTGTTTTGCAGGCATAACTATTTATGGAGGGGGCAATCAACAGGCCCGCACCAACAACTCGGGAGGAGGAACAGCCATCATCTACAAAGACACTATACTGTGTACCACCACCCCATGGAACATCTCAACTTCAAACTCCACACAGATGGCAAGACAACCATCAGAAGCACTCTCATTACTGACTCCCCAGCCTGCACTCCAGCCTCTGCAACACCATCGTAGACTTTATTGCGTGCCTAGCCTTTGACTCCAAGGACTACATCATCCTCGGTGACCTACATTTCCACATCGACAACCCCAACGACAAAAACACCGCACACCTTCTGAATAGCATGAGCAGCCTCAGACTGACCCAGATTGTCCACAACCCTACACATACAGCAGGACACCTCCTGGACCCAATTTTCAGCTCCAGCTACCGCATCAAATACAGCCATGTCACAGAACTCACATGGACTGATCACTCCATCGTCCATTTCAGCATCTCCGGCCCCTGCACTACTACCCTCAAGATGACCAGTGCCCTCACCTAAGGTGGAACAAAATCTCAGAGACCAGCTGGGCTGGTCCATCTTTCCTACACCTAATACCCTTTTGTCACACTGTCTAGGCGAAATACTCAAAGGCTAACTGCCACTCTAATCACAGTCATGCGACCCAGGACATAGCCTCCAGGCACCAAATGATTAGGACAAGAAAATGCTAGCTTTCTAAAAGTGGAATTTTCAGAATTGTGACTTAAAATCTGACTTTATCAATAAAGAGTATTTTAAATTGCAATTCTTTAGAGACCAATCATGACATTCCAACCTTTCCCAAACAAAATATATTAAGGTCAGCAATGTTATCCTATGAGAGAGGTAGGCCTCACAGTAGAGAACATTACATTTGGAGGCTTTATACTAGCAGGACTTGTAAAATCTAAAAGTACATGTCCAACTTTTTAAACGCACTGCACCCTGCCCTATGGGCTGTTTAGAGCCTACCTTGGGGTAAATTATATTTACAGGCCACAGACATGTTTGAAAAGGCTATGTAAGTGTGGAGAAAAACATACAACTCTAGCAGTAAATTGTAATATCAGAGAGAGGGGGGAAGAACATCATTACTCCTTAGAAGGGTACACTCCACCTGCAATGTATCAAAAATAGACAATAAGTCAAGTTCTGCCAAAGAGTTATTTGCAGAAGTCAAATCATTTACATATCCGGCATGCATGGTGGCCATGCCACCACATCAGTGGTATGTTTAATGACTTAGCTGACTTTTTCTTTTGAAAAGTTACTGATATTTATGCCTTTTTCACAGATGATCCAATATAGGATAATGAGGTAGCCCAGTTATGTGCAGAACCAGGGGATTTGTGCATTAAGGGAACAGTGGTTCTGCCACTTAATAGCTTCAAGGGAGCATACAACCTTTATTTAATTTTGTCCCTCTTTCTAGATAAGACTAACATTCAATGACAATATACGTATCTTAATTCCATCCAAACCAAAAAGAAAAATTCCTGTATTTCTTAGATATGATTTTATGATATATTCATGTAAGTCATGTATTCAAAAATAGTTTCTAAATTAAAGCAAGTATATGCACACACAGATAAACACTATACCATTACATTCAGATTTGGTGACGTGAAGTGAACACAAAACAATATATATACATGTCACAATACAATAAATACATTACACATAAACATTGCTCTTTGTGTAAACCTAAGATGTCAAGGGAAACCTTTACTTCCATTTCTGTCATCAAAAAAGAAGACTTATTATTTTTAATGCATGCAGTGAAATCAGGTTCTCCTCTTGGCCATGCACTGCCATAGATTTTGACCCAAGGGGCAGAGATAGTTTAGCCATTGATCCAAGAGATGCTGACCTCTCTTTACAGAGCATCTTAGTTCTGCCTTCCTGGAAACATGCAGTAGTAAAGCATTTATTTAAAAAACAAACACTTTAGACCCCTTATTAGCTGAAAATTACAGACCAATATCCTCTACTGTCCAGTGTGGAAAAGGTATTGGAAAAGCATGTCAATCAGCACCTGTCATCAGTTTTGGAAAATAATGACTTTTCATCCCACTCACACTGGTTTTTAGCCTGGACACAGTACAGTGACTGCTCTTTAAGAAGTCTTGGAGGATCATAAAATGATTCTAGATCTAGAGGGTTCAGCAGCAATTATTCTGTTGGATCTGAGTGCAGCCTTCAACACTGTATCCCATTCAGTGCAGTTGCAAAGTTTACAGAATTCAGAAGTAACTTATCTAGAACTAAAATGGCTATCTTAATTTTGGAGGATAGAAACGTTAAGGTTTTTGACAAGCCATTTTATTCAGAGTCTTTTCTTCTGAAGTGTGTCCCAGGGATCTTTATTAAGCCCCACACAATATAATCTGTAGGCATGTCCTTTGGTTTAATTGTATGGTCTACCAATTGTATTGTATACCAATGATTCTCAGATTGTAATCTCCTTTTTGATATACAGGTACAAAAATCAGCCGCTAGCTGCTATGACATTTTGAGTACTCAGAAAGATTTTAGATTTTTGACCTTCTTCTTTGTGGAGGATTGTGGTCTATGCCTTAATTCTGTTGCACCTGGACTACTGTAATTCTCTTTATGTAGGATGCCCACACTATGTAGTAAGGATTTGCAGGTCGTACAAAATGCAGCACCCACTTCCTTTTAAAGAGAATGAAGCATCAGCTTGTTGTGGGCTCATTGGCATGCTTGTATTGGTTACCCATCAAACAGGGTAACTGACTTAAAACTCTCTGTATTGCCCACTGAGAAAATCACAAAAAGATCTCTCCGCTGTTTCATCACTTGATACAATCCTATACTCCCACTAGAACCTATACATCCCTAATCTCATATCTGGAGGTGACCCTGATGATGCAGAAAGTCAGAAGTGGTGGGCATTCCTCCTTTTATCCAGTCGCTTTATTATGCAATTCTCTGCCTAGCAGGTTATGAACGACAAAGTAAGTTTTAAGAAACAGCTGAAAAACTGTTTAGATGACTATGCCCAGCGCTGTGAGGTCCGTGTTGACTAGCTAGGAATTTTACAAGTTCCAAAAGACAAGACACTAAGTGTCATTTAATTGCCAGGCCCTTGGTACGTTATACCACTTTACTAGGGACTTATAAATAAATTAAATGTGGCAAACAGGTGCAGGACAATTTTACCATGTTTTAAGGATGATCACAGGTGCTTAAGCACTGGTTAGCAAAAGTCTTGAAGTCATCAAAATTACTGAAAACAGGAGGGGAGTCAGCAGGTATACCACCCTAAGGCTGACTGGTATACCAATCTTACACTGTTCCAGCCATACATTGCAAACCTCTTACCCAAACATACAGGTACTGCTTTGGGGCAATGAGTAGAATGAAGTACTATTAAATTGATGGAACCGATGACAGGATTCTATGTAACAGGCAGTGGCAGCTCCGACGCTAAGACGGAGAAGCATTGTCCCACTGTTCTTAGAGCAGTGAAATAGGGAATAATGAAATGATAATAACAATGATATTACAATTTTTTTTTCTCGCTACTGCTGGGATGTGTTAGGGTGGGGCGGGCCTTGGAGGAGTGGTTTGTGCAAGTGCACATGACTGCTTGGCCGTCCGTCTTGGCCCGGCCAAGCAGTGATGCCCACTTTGCATATTGCACACCAGGCTGTAATACACAGCCTGGTGGGGAATATGCACATGCTTCCTGTCCCCATCTGATGTACGGTGCTCAGACCAATCACAACACTTCATTGCAGCATTGTGATTGGGCCAAGGGAGCCTGTGTGCCCAGGGGCTTCCTGCAGCTTCTTCCGGACTGGAGTCAGGAAGAGAAGAGAAGTGGCAATGGAGGAGAGGCAGTCAGAAAAGGTAAGTAGGTTTAAAAAAAATATTTTTCAAATCCTTCCTCCCTCCCCCCTGCCCGCAACCCCCATTACCTACCAACCGCCAATGGCAACATCATTACTCAGATCGATATAACAGATGATAATTTGGAAAAGTATTTGGAAAATGCATTTCACAATCGTTCTTTCTTTGTAAGAACCAACTTCACTTCACCATCTGGCAACTATATGTTGCACAAAAAAAGGTTGTCCCAGATGTAAATCTAAGTCTGCCAATAATATGTCCTCCATTAGGTACAACTTAGCATGACGTAACGTTGTGTATGCCATATGAGATAGATGAAGTCATTGAAATGGAGAGTGCTTTGATGATTTTCTGAATTAATTCGCAAGCACTGAAATTACCAATCAACACTCAGAAGTAAATTTTTTTGAGATGAATGTGACTCGATTATTTATTTCGAGCATGTGAATGAACTGCAGTCTTCCCTTTGAAATATGGAAAAATTAGAAATTCCAGTGTATTTCTATTGGGAGCATCCTTCCACATATGCTACAATACAAGAACATGTGCATGCAGCATAGGTGTCATAAGTAAAACCTAAAATGGTGATTTTATACTGGATATATATTTGATTCATTTCCAAAAACAAATCTATGAAAGATCATTAGCATGTTGCATTACATGTGTGAATGTACAAGCACATGAAGTATTGCTGTGCTATAAATTTCAAGTTATGACGCAAACATGCGGTTGCAGAACCTTACAAAAAAATGACTACAGTTTTCTTTGAATTAACATGTGTGCAAAGTGATTGGCCAAATCATTTTGTGCCTAGCATAGTAGATCTCTTTGTTGTCCAGTTCCAACGTAGCGATGTGTAAAAACTCACTACAAAGTAAGCAGCACATGCTGTTATGGCATCATCGGCACCCAAGCACTACATTACAGTAAAGTTGGGGGCTATTCCCAGAAGTTGGTCCACAATATTGACTGTATATCTCATCCCTAAATACAAACCACGTAACCCAGTGGGACAGAAAGCATCCATATCATGAGCCGGCAAGTGATGCTTATACATAACCAAAAATCCTGCTTGCGTTTCTCAAGTATCTGAAAGGTAATTTTTATAGCGTTCCTTTAAACTCACATCTTCGGTAGCCTTTGTGCCACAATATGGCAAAAATCCTAACCATTATTGCAAAGGCTAACAAAGTACCAGGGGTAGGCGCCATCATTTCAGGGATGGGCATAATATGTGCAAATAATTACCAACATTATGTCAGCATCATCATTACCTCAGGAATAGGAATTGTCACTCTTTGGATGCCCACTGAATGCCAAGAATTGCCACAATGTTTCAAAGTCCAGCACTTCACCAAGTGTGAATACCAATAAGCCATGGATATTTTTCACATGCCACAAATTAAACCTCACGGGCACCATCATGCACCTCATGCCCACAATGTGCCAACAACAAAACAATGAATGTGAGATGGGGAAGACTCTGATGTAGGATTTCAGAGTACTGAACCTAAAGCTGGCTAACATGGCACCCACCCACAAACCAGGACACTTGCTATATCCAATTTTCTCCAGGTTAAATTTGTGGCCATCCTGGTGCCTTCAGTATGGTCAGACCATTATGCAGTGCCGTTCGTGGGATGAACAGGGCATGACTCAGCCACAGAAGGGGGTAGATCTTGCACTAAATCTAGGACCTGGGTGAGGCTAGATATCCCAGGTCTTAATAGGCACACAATGCCAGTATTGAATCAAGGGATTGAATTTGACCAGTCCGTAACAGAGACCTGGATGAGGGAGGCATTGGATATTGTCCTACCTGCTAGAATTAGTCGTAAAGCTTGATCTCATCTTCCTGCGCTATGGTTTACGGAAACCTTAAGGGAGGAGAATTTGAAGATGCAAACCTTTGAAAAGCACCTAGAGATGTACCTACAATGAGCCAAAAAAGACCATGTATAAAGCTGCCCTGAGAAATTATTATGGTCTTTGCAGAGCAGCTCATGCTAAATGTTATACAGATCAAATTAACAATGCATATAATAGCCCACAAAATGTGTTTAGAGTGTTGAAGGAGCGGTGAAATCCCAATGAGGTCACATTACCGCTAGTCCTGTCATAGTCTCAGTGTGAAGAATTTACTTATTTCTTCACAAAAAAGGTGTCATGCATTCATTTTTTACTTAAAACATGAGAGGAAAATTACAGGGTACTAAACGTCATTGAGGAGTCTGCTGCTAAGAAAGACCAGACTTAGGGGCCCATTAGGATCTCGGGCGGATCCCCACTGCCTGCATGGTGGTGGCGATCCACCTAAGATCCTTCCCCGCCCGCCACCCATTTACCCCCGCCATATTTCTATGGCGGGGGGACCGCAGTGGATGGAAAGGCCGTCCGCCGCTTTTCCGCCCGGTCAACAAGTTGACCGGGCGGAAAAGAGTTTAATATGGTGGCGGTGTCTGTTAGACACCGCCAGCCATATTAGGTTGGGGGCAGAAACATGTCTTTCCCTGCCGCCACAGAAAGGCATACGGGGATTGCTTGCGGGGGCCCGTTGCGGGCCCCCAGGGACTCTGGGAGGTGGGGGTGCACATGGGGGTACCTATGGTACCGCCTGCAGTTCCATGCACAGCATGGCAGGCACCGCGTGGTGCCTGCCATGTTGTGCATGGAAGTGCACAACATGCCTTTCTGGCATTGTGGCGGGCGGTGCTGAGTGTACCGCCCACCACAATGACAGGAATGCAGGATGCGCCTGCCACTGTGGCGGGCGCATCCTAATGGCCCCCACGGGACCCCCGCCTTTATGGCGGACGGTCCCATTTCACTATAGGATGGCAGGCGGCTAATGGGCCCCTAAGTTTGTCTCCGGTGAAGTAGACTCTAAGGTGACTTACTGATATATGCTCGATTTACCTATTTTTCTATCCTTACTGATGACTCTAAGTTCAGGCTTCCCAGGAGATCTTTTTCCCCCAGCCAAGCTTAGATCATTGGAGCTAGACATCTAAAGTATTAGTAGGACTTCGGAACACCTCCCTTATTCAAGGGAAGATCCTTCAGGCATGGAACATGCCCTAGTCTGGCTTCTATTGAAGAAATAGAACTTAGATCTGAGAACTTTCCAATTATAGACCAGCATCTATGCTTCCCATTATGACGAAAGTAATGAAGAAGCATACAAATTGGCAACTCTCTGAGTTTGAATAGGCACAGGATTATCTTCACCCTTCTCAATCGGGATTCAGGAAGAGACACAGTGCCAAATCCACCATTCTAGGAGTCACAGAACATCTGAGAGGTCTCCTGGAGAAGGTCCAGATGGCCAGCTTATTTTATTAGATCTTAGCACGGCCTTTGACACTGTGTCCCCTGTCTCTCTTGTGGAGAGATTATCTGAGATGGGCATAGAGGAAATGGCCCTTGCGTGGCTGACATCCTTCCTAGAAGACCAGTCCTTTCAGGTTATTAGGCCAAGACTAGACTATGGTAATGTGCTGTGCCTGGGGGTGGATAAATCATCCATTAGATGTCTGCAGTTGGTCCAAAGTACTGCAGCAAGAATGCTTTACAGATTCATGAAACGGATGACTACAGCAGGTCTCTTATGGGATTTGCATTGGCTCCTAGTTGACAAACCAATTCAGTTGAAAACCTTCGGTATGTCCATAGAGCAAGGATGGGGTACAACCCAAGTACCTTTTGGAATTTTTCAAACCCTACCATCTGCCTTGACCATTCCATTCCAGTAAACTGTCCCTGTGCATAGATCCACCAGTGAAACCAGTCTGCATGGGTGGACGATTGTTTGCCTATCAGGGCCATAAATTATGGAAAGCCCGCCCAGAATAGATGAGACAGTGTCCCACACTGACAATTTTTTGGAACAATTTGAAGACCTGCTTGTTCTAGGGAAGTAGTTCTGACTACACAATATCTGATGCGGCTAGCCCTGGGAAATGTAAATGGGGGAGCTGTGCGCTTTATAAACTGTGTTAATAATAATAACATGCCTGGGCCAACATTATGCCATATGTGGGCACCATCAAGTCCTAGATTTCAAACTATTGTTCCTGGGACATTCCAGGGGTGAACACTGTGCACCTGACTCGCTCTGACGCTCATGCACACTGATGAATGTATATACACACACACACACACTTAGAGAGACTTGTTCCCACACAAACTTACACATTCACAGAGAAGTGTGCTCACTCAAACCTTACACACATTCAGTTGCATTCATAGCTTATTATTGTCCAGCTTTAGCTACCTTCTTCATTGCTGTCTGAAGCTGACTTGCCTGCACTCATATCACCCTGACATTCCTATACCAAAGCATGGCAGGTCCTTGGTCACAACTACATTGCAACTGACAGTACTGGGCTTGATTGAATGCATTAATGACCCTGTCATGTTAATCTCACTGAAAGTGTGATGAGGGCCTGATATTGGTGTTTGAGTACTAATGCGCACTACTCTCCTGGAGGTTCATGGGCCCTGGTTGTAGGCCTCAGCTCTCAAGCAGAACATTGGACATCAACCTTCTGAGCAACACAGACTGTGGACTGACCGATGCCCAATCCAAAATGCACAATGTGTGTTTATTTGTTTGTCACTCCAAGAGTCTGACTTTGTAGTGGTGACAGAATCTTTACCTGCCACAAGAATATCATCTTGAAATATCACTACCCCTTTGACACCCTGGAGTACATTTGCCAACACCCGTTGAAACTCTGATGCAGCTGATACCAATCCGAATGGTGAAACAGGTGATGTAAAAATGCCTAGAAAGCTTGTCTAATTCAACCTAATGGTAGGCAGATGCCAAGTCAATTTTACTGAACAAATTTGTGTCCCCAAACGTGATTATGATGTCATTAATGCGTGGTAGTTAGTGAAAATCTACCCATATCACCTTGCTTAGACTCCGCAAGTTAATGCAAGCTCCTAGCTGCCCATTCTTTTTTCTCGCTATCACCAATGGAGAGAACCATAACAATGATTCAATGGATTCAATGACACCACCTTCCCACATTTTCTTTAGTATTTCTGCTAACTCTTCACGAATACTGAATGGCACATTCAGTAATTTGTGTTTTGCAGACATGACACCACTTTGCACTTTAATCTTGTGTTTAAATCCTGTAATCTTCCCTAGTTTATTACTAGAAACATTTTATACAGTGCAGTCCAATAATTGTCTAGATGTTGGTCACTAATTTCCTGGCCGTTAGATATTCCATCTGTGACTAAAGTCACCTGAACCTTCCTCCCAGGCCTTAGTTTCATTCCAAATAATACTTGATGGTACTACCCAAGAATTGTTAAGCCCTTCCGGAACTCATATACCTTTCCAAAAATAACTTTTGCCTTAAACTGCATATGACATTAAAACAAAACAGTGAGTTCAATTATTCTCCCATCATAAGTTACAGGATTTCCACCAGGAGGGAGACGTTTTCTTTCTCCCCATGTCTTAACAAATAATTTGTCAGTGATCATAGTCATTCTGGAACCTGAATCTATCTGCAAATTCAACACTTTCTCATCCACACTGATGTTTTTATATGGGTGAGCGCTGTGTTTGTCTCCCGGTTCTGGGAACTGAGTGGGTGAGCCACACCAAATGAGGAGAATTCATTCAGGAACACATGGGTAGTTGAGCTTCTTCGGGGGCCAATCTGTGGGAAAAAGGAGTAAACATATAGCTGGAAAAGTAGCATCATATGAAAAATAAACAATAAACAGCAGACACTCAAATCGGGGTGATAGGAACACGAATGTTGTGTCTTAATAAGCAAGACTGAGAAGAATAGAAAGTGAACACCTCAATGGTGAGTTTGAAAAAGGAATATGTCAATTACTCGAGATCATAAACCACACTAGATGCGGTGAGATTTTTCATATGATGCTACTTTTCCAGCTATATGTTTATTCCTTTTTCCCACAGATTGGCCCCCGAAGAAGGGACCTTCATGTCCCGAAATGCATTGGGCCCCAACAAACATTATTGCGATAATTTGGCTGGATTGACACTTGTGTATTTACACTGATTCACTATGTTATGATCCTATTTTTCACCATATATGTGAATATGTTTTACATGATTTGAAAAGACATTCTGACTGAATATGTTTGACCATATTAACCTGTAAAGATTTACATTTACAAGTCTTATGGCGTTTATGTTGATTCATTTTTGATATATTGTGTTTATTCTGTTAAGAAAGTAGAAAGGTCGCTTAGTGACCATTCGCGCACAGTGCGCAGTGGGGTTACCCTGTTGGTAACCTTATCTATTCTTAGTTGATTGACCCTTGTGAGACAGCAAGAGTCTCCACTGCGGCACCATTGTATTTAAGTTGTTTTATCATTGTTTAACAATTGATTACTAAAGAACAATAGGTGTGCGCTTCCCTTCTCTAATACGCATGGTATGTATTGACACCTCACACCATGAACATGTAATGCATGTACCACAGCATCATGTCAGCACAGTAGTGCAAATAGAAAACAATGTGATGATTAGTCAAATGTGTAGTGTACAAACAGTGAAAGATACACAGCTAACAAAAAGTATGCGGGGTGCACTACTATGACCATTTCCCATCTGACCCATGGGTGACCAAGAACTGACTGCAGAGGACAACACCTGCAATCTGCAGAGCCAGTCTCCGCCCCAGGACATCAACTCTGGCATGTTGACTCCCGGGATTCTTTGGACGAGGAGCTCGAAGCCGGCCCATCTGGTGTGCCAGGGCGCAACAGGTTCCAGGACCCCAACGTCCCCCTACCACATCTGCGGCAATACCAACATTTCTGCAGACCCCTGCTGTTACAGCTGGTGCGTCCTCCACCCCTACCTCCACCACCAGTGCTGCCTGCAACACTCCCTGTCCCACAGGATGACCACCCACCCCACCTACTGAGGAGAGCAGGGAGAGGATATAGGTGCATATAGTGGTGAGGCAACAGGTCCGTGGCACCAGGGCAGGTGGGAGGGACAGGGTCACCCACAGACAACCAGAGCCTGGGACCGAATCTCTGGACCACATAAACAGAGTCCTTGGGGCATATGAACGGGCCCAGGGACAAACGGGCCAGTCAGAACAAGATTCCTGTGATCTCCTCCTGCTGATGAGGTCCTTCGACACCCACATGGGCCAAATTGTGGACCTCTTGGGCTAGCTAGTGGTGGTACTGAGGGACAGGCCTGCGCTACAACCTACCCCTCCACCTCCCTCTGGTGGGCCGCAGGATGCCTGTTCACCATCCTCCCCTGCAGCCACAGAGAGGGGTGAGTCCTCAGACCTCACTGATCCTACAGCACAGGCCCCCCCTGCCAAGTGACGAAGGGGCAGTCCGAGGAAAACCCTGGGAGTATCTGTTGGCAAAGCACCTGCCAAATGTCAGTCACGGAGCCAGCCATGATGGCAACCCTCTTCATCACTGCATTGACTTTTTGGACTGTCCTTCCCCACACATGATGGATTAAACCCACATCAGTTGACTGGGGGTAAGTGTGTGATTTGCTCAAATGCTCCATCCATCAACCCCTTTTGGTATCGCTTTGTTCGCCCTGAGTTGGCAGGGAATGCCCAGACGTGGGTCCCTTGATCACTCTGCCACTGGACTCAAGATAGCCTGGCTCATGAGGGTTATGCACCCGAAACCGGTCCCAGGATGCTTGTTTCCGGTCCAGGGAAGACATGGCTTGGCATTTCGGGCTGGACTGTTCCCATGAGGCACAGGGTCAGACTGATTTGCATATGGCTGGGTCTGAACTTGGGTGGTGGAGTGAGCTAAAGAATGATGATGGATTAAACCCAGATCAGTTGACTGGGGGTGAGTGTTTGATTTGCTCAAGCACTCTGTCTATCATCCCCTTTGGTATCGCTTTGTTTGCCCTGAGTTGGCTTGGTACGCCCAGACATGGGTCCCTTGCTCACTCTACCACTGGATTCAAGATAGCCTAGATGATGAGGGTTATGAATCCGAAACTGGTCCTAGGATGCTTGTTTCCGGTCCAGGGAAGACATGGCTTGGCATTTCGGCTGGACTGTTCCCATGAGGCACAGGGTCAGACTGATTTGCATATGGCCAGGTCTGAACTGGGGTGGTGGAGTGAGCTAAAGAATGATGATGGATTAAACCCAGATCAGTTGACAGGGGTGAGTGTTTGATTTGCTCAAACGCTTCATCCATCATCCCCTTTGGTATCGATTTGTTCGCCCTGAGTTGGCAGGGAATGCCCAGACGTGGGTCCCTAGCTCACTCTACCACTGGATTCAAGATAGCCAGTCTGATGAGGATTATGAATGATAAACCGGTCACAGGATGCTTGTTTCCGGTCTGGAGAAGACATGGCTTGGCAGTTTGGGCTGGACTGTTCCCATGAGGCACAGGGTCAAACTGATTTGCATATGGCCATATCTGAACTGGGGTGGTGGAGTGAGCTAAAGAATGATGATGGATTAATCCCAGATCAGTTGACTGGGGGTGAGTGTTTGATTTGCTCAAGCACTCCGTCCATCATTCCTTTTGGTATCGCTTTGTTCGCCCTGAGTTGGCACGGTATGCCCAGACGTGGGTCCCTTGCTCACTCTGCCACTGGACTCAAGATAGCCTGGCTCATGAGGGTTATGCACCCGAAACCGGTCCCAGGATGCTTGTTTCCGGTCCAGGGAAGACATGGCTTGGCATTTCGGGCTGGACTGTTCCCATGAGGCACAGGGTCAGACTGATTTGCATATGGCTGGGTCTGAACTTGGGTGGTGGAGTGAGCTAAAGAATGATGATGGATTAAACCCAGATCAGTTGACTGGGGGTGAGTGTTTGATTTGCTCAAGTACTCTGTCTATCATCCCCTTTGGTATCGCTTTGTTTGCCCTGAGTTGGCTTGGTACGCCCAGACATGGGTCCCTTGCTCACTCTACCACTGGATTCAAGATAGCCTAGATGATGAGGGTTATGAATCCGAAACTGGTCCTAGGATGCTTGTTTCCGGTCCAGGGAAGACATGGCTTGGCATTTCGGCTGGACTGTTCCCATGAGGCACAGGGTCAGACTGATTTGCATATGGCCAGGTCTGAACTGGGGTGGTGGAGTGAGCTAAAGAATGATGATGGATTAAACCCAGATCAGTTGACAGGGGTGAGTGTTTGATTTGCTCAAACGCTTCATCCATCATCCCCTTTGGTATCGATTTGTTCGCCCTGAGTTGGCAGGGAATGCCCAGACGTGGGTCCCTAGCTCACTCTACCACTGGATTCAAGATAGCCAGTCTGATGAGGATTATGAATGATAAACCGGTCACAGGATGCTTGTTTCCGGTCTGGAGAAGACATGGCTTGGCAGTTTGGGCTGGACTGTTCCCATGAGGCACAGGGTCAAACTGATTTGCATATGGCCATATCTGAACTGGGGTGGTGGAGTGAGCTAAAGAATGATGATGGATTAATCCCAGATCAGTTGACTGGGGGTGAGTGTTTGATTTGCTCAAGCACTCCGTCCATCATTCCTTTTGGTATCGCTTTGTTCGCCCTGAGTTGGCAGGGTATGCCCAGACGTGGGTCCCTTGCTCACTCTGCCACTGGACTCAAGATAGCCTGGCTCATGAGGGTTATGCACCCGAAACCGGTCCCAGGATGCTTGTTTCCGGTCCAGTGAAGACATGGCTTGGCATTTCGGGCTGGACTGTTCTCATGAGGCACAGGGTCAGACTGATTTGCATATGACTATGTCTGAACTTGGGGGGTGGAGTGAGCTAAAGAATGATGATGGATTAAACCCAGATCAGTTGACTGGGGGTGAGTGTTTGATTTGCTCAAGCACTCCGTCTATCATCCCTTTGGTATCGCTTTGCTTGCCCTGAGTTGGCTGGGTATGCCCAGACATGGGTCCCTTTCTCACTCTTAGAAAAATTAAAGAGGAGGCTGGGCACACCGTTTCTTTGTCTTTCTAAGAAAAATGTTCTGTGTTTACACTGTTGCTTGATGCGTGCTGCTTAGGTAGGCACAATGTCCATAATGTGCTTATTCAATTAACAAAAGATATTACAAGCGTAACCGCTTGTCCTAATGCGCACAGTTGCTATACCTGCTGGAATGCTGCTGTTCAGGTAATATACCTTACTAAACAAAAATTACATAACGTTGCGTTATTGAATCAACATTTGCAAGTCAGAAAACCATTTTAAGAAAAATCTTTTTTACTTAATTCTTTATACAAAAAGAAGAAGAAATCACTTATTTTACACCAATTGTATATATCATTGGGTAATAGTATCACATTCTCAGTTCATACATGAACATATTATACATTTCTTTGTGATGCCCTATGCATTTCGGGCCCCTTGGCCCTTCCTCAGGGGCAGAATCTGTAAAAAATCAAAAAAAGAAGAAATACATTCTATTTGATCACGTTCTGTTTCTGTGAGGGATATACAGTCAAATAAACTAATACAAGCATTTATTCCTCGGTACCATAGTGTTCAGTCATGCCAGAATACCAGTCGAAGGTGTCAAGAGTAACAGATAAGGAGTCGAGGAAAGTAATGCAAAAGGTGGCTGGAAGGATAGCTGAAAGGGTGGAGTGCGAGAGTGGATGAATGGATAAGTTCAAATACCAAAAGTGGTAATGCAAAGTGGCGAACGGGAGTGCAACCAATAATCTTCTCCCAGTGGAAAATAAAGTCTTAAGAGACGGTGTCACTAACCTTGATATACTGAGTTGTAATGGTGGGGTAGTACATAGGACACACTTAAAAGCCATGCGCGGATTCTAAAAAAATAATACGGAGGAATGTATTTTTAAACGTCGCATGTAGCATGGTAATCAGAGATAAGCAGCAAAAAGGGTAGTGGTCATACCTCGCCAGGTTCGTGGGAATCAGTCACGTAGCAGTGGGTGATTAGATGATTCAGTTGGGTAAAGTCCTTACGCTAAAAAAAGCAAACGAGCAGGATTCATTAATACTTAATACGTAACATCCTAGATCTGCTCTATCATTGATCAATGATAGAGCAGATCTAGGATGTTACCTGTGATAATGCCCCTCTAGTCGCTTGCGTGCGACCTTTGAGTTCAGCATCCTCCACACAATTAATAGCATGTGTCCGTAAAGAATATATTACATGTATGAACATTGTTCTCATTGCTTGGAATATTTATGCTATGTACTTGTCAGTCATCTCTGTGTTTACACTTTTACTTTTTCTCTTTTCTCTACTTTCTATGTCTCTTTCTTATAGTCATTCATAGCACTTCACTCCATTTAATAATGGCCGCCATTATCCCGTAATATATCTCGATACACACGATATAGTCCGTTTTCTAGGACTAGCTTTTCTAAGCCAGTTGCACGCATGCGCGGCATCCCGCTACCGATACAGCAGTCAGATCGGAATTCTCCCGTGAAGTTTAACGGAGCACCTTTAACTCGTGTAAGGTGAGCCTTCCCCCCCAAGTTGCCAAGGGCCATGTCTGCTCTTCTGGATGGGTTCTTTTATAAGTATTAATGAATCCTGCTCGTTTGCTTTTTTTAGCGTAAGGACTTTACCCAACTGAATCATCTAATCACCCACTGCTACGTGACTGATTCCCACGAACCTGGCGAGGTATGACCACTACCCTTTTTGCTGCTTATCTCTGATTACCACGCTACATGCAACGTTTAAAAATACATTCCTCCGTATTATTTTTTTAGAATCCGCGCATGGCTTTTAAGTGTGTCCTATGTACTACCCCACCATTACAACTCAGTATATCAAGGTTAGTGACACCGTCTCTTAAGACTTTATTTTCCACTGGGAGAAGATTATTGGTTGCACTCCCGTTCGCCACTTTGCATTACCACTTTTGGTATTTGAACTTATCCATTCATCCACTCTCGCACTCCACCCTTTCAGCTATCCTTCCAGCCACCTTTTGCATTACTTTCCTCGACTCCTTATCTGTTACTCTTGACACCTTCGACTGGTATTCTGGCATGACTGAACACTATGGTACCGTGGAATAAATGCTTGTATTAGTTTATTTGACTGTATATCCCTCACAGAAACAGAACGTGATCAAATAGAATGTATTTCTTCTTTTTTTGATTTTTTACAGATTCTGCCCCTGAGGAAGGGCCAAGGGGCCCGAAATGCATAGGGCATCACAAAGAAATGTATAATATGTTCATGTATGAACTGAGAATGTGATACTATTACCCAATGATATATACAATTGGTGTAAAATAAGTGATTTCTTCTTCTTTTTGTATAAAGAATTAAGTAAAAAAGATTTTTCTTAAAATGGTTTTCTGACTTGCAAATGTTGATTCAATAACGCAACGTTATGTAATTTTTGTTTAGTAAGGTATATTACCTGAACAGCAGCATTCCAGCAGGTATAGCAACTGTGCGCATTAGGACAAGCGGTTACGCTTGTAATATCTTTTGTCCCTTTCTCACTCTACCACTGGATTCAAGATAGCCTAGCTGATGAGGATTATGAATCCGAAACCGGTACCAGGATGCTTGTTTCCGGTCCAGGGAAGACATGGCTTGGCATTTCGGGCTGGACTGTTCCCATAAGGCACAGGGTCAGACTGATTTGCATATGGCTATGTCTGAACTTAGGTGGTGGAGTGAGCTAAAGAATGATGATGGATTAAACCCAGATCAGTTGACTGGGGGTGAGTGTTTGATTTGCTCAAGCACTCCGTCCATCATCCCCTTTGGTATTGCTTCATGTGAATGTATGGCACCCAAATCGCGGTAGCTACTGCCTGGCAGCAGAGGTGTGTCACTGCCATGGACCATGCCCTTACAGCCACCGCGGAACCAGTCATTGGATGCATTTGAAAAAAGGTAGACCTGGAACACCAATTGCAGCAGCTTAGCACTACTGAAACGACCCAAGGGGGCTATATATGTGTGGGAGGGAGCCTCACATTTCCACTGCTCCCAGAGCCTGCTGCCTGAGATCCCTCATCTGCTGCTGCCTCCAGGGACTGCTGCCAGAGACCCCTCATCTGCTGCTTCCTCCAGGTACTGCTGCCAGAGATACCTCATCTGCTGCTGCCTCCAGGGACTGTTGCCTGTGACCCCCCATCTGCTGCTGCCTCCAGGGGCTGCTGCCAGAGACCCCTCATCTGCTGGTGCCTCCAGGGACCGTCCAGGGACTGCTGCTGTAAGAGACCCCTCATCTGCTTCTGCCTCCTGGGACTGCTGCCTGTTTTCCCTCATCCGCAGCTGCCTCCAGGGACTGCTGCCAGAGACCCCTCATCTGCTGCTGCCTTCATAGACTGCTGCCTGTTACCCCTCATCTGCTGCTGCCTCCAGAGACTGCTGCATGTGGCCCCTCATTTGCTGCTGCAACCAGGGACTGCTGCCAGAGACCCCTCATTTGCCTCTGCCTCCAGGGACTGCTGCCTAAGGCCCCTCAACAACCACTTCTGCCGCTGCTGTCTCATGTCCACAGTAATGGCAAGTACTGAGAAGACTCCTGCCAGTCCCTTCACAAGCGAGGAGCTGGAGGTCCTGGTGGACGAGGTGTTCACACAGTACCCATGGCTATATGGTGCCCCAAATGTACCGGTATTTATAGAGCGCACAGCTACTTCCCTGAGGTAGTGTCCCAGCGCTGTCCGTATACCGCTTAGGAACCCTTCCTGGTTTTCCCTGTGAGTGTCCACTCCTGGGCACCCCCAGGGTGAAACCAGGCATCCCAGCGCTTTTGGGGCCGTTGTGGAGATTAAGCAAGCTATTGCCCAGAGTCGCAGAGTGGGACCCATGATTAGAATAGGCACCGAGGCGAGAATGATCAGGTCCGAGGAAATTGAGCCCAAGACCCGCCGAGGCTGGTATTGAACCCTGGTCCCGGGCCAGACCTCTGCATCAGGGTCTGCCGCTCTAACCATTTGAGCCACACTTCTCCACTTGTCGTGGTAAGTCTTCAACAGTGGGGGGCGGGGAGTGCATGGGGGCACACATGTAGTTGGACTTATGCAGTATGTGCCTGAGAGTGTGGGGTTGTGTCATGCGCTGCCTAACTTGCTGTCTCCAGCGAAAAGGTGGGTGTACCTTATTCCACACTTTTCCCTGCCTGCACATCAATATTTGAGTGACATGTGTTTTCTTGTCAGCCATACAGTGACACAGTAAGTTGTTAATGCTGGAGTCAGGACAGTGATTGCTTGGCTGAATCGCTGTGTGTGCCCCTGTTGTCCATCTCAGTGTGAGCCCACCTGGCCTGCACAGTAACCGCCCAAAATGACAATGACACATCACTTAACTTACAGAGTTTTACATGTGTCTTTTCTCTTTGCACTCCAGCTATGACCCATCTCAGCCCTGTAGATTGCACACGACCGGCCTTGTGAGGAGTTTGGATTTGTGTGATAATGTCCCTCAATGTGACATCCATGGCACAGTGAGCTATTCACAGGGCAATGACATTGAGTGCTACGCAGTGTTGGAAACAGCGAGTCTACCCCCAAACACATGGTGATATGTGATGTATGTCTTGCTCAACCTAAAAATGGACAGGAGCAGACTACACATGGCTTTCAGTGCTAGAATCCTGCATGTGTGTGAGATGAGCAAGGACTGTGTCCCCCCTCACACCTGTATGCATTTACATCTGCTTTTCCCATGCTGATGTGCCATGTGAGATGCATTCTTGTATATGTTAGACATATCTGTGGATTTGGGATGAGTTAGTATCATGCTACTGTACTGAGAGATGTAGGTACATAACACTGTGTCACTGATGTTTTCCCCCTCTTGTCTCCCATGCATGCAGCTCAAGGTACACCAGCGTAAGGCCATGTGGAGGGCCATTGCATCCAAGGTGCAGGCTCTGCGTGTCTCAGACCGACGGCGCACCCACTGCCACAAGAGGTGGGACGACATCAGCCGGCTGGTAAAGAACGTGGCGGAGATGACCTTGGGGCTGCTCCCTCGCACTGGGCAGTTGGCACGGTGCAGCATGACACCACTAATGGGCCGCATCTTGGACGTGACACAGCCTGAGCTGGATGCACGTTTGAAAGAGCATCAGCAGCAAGCTAGGGGTGAGTATTCTGGGAAGGGTGACTTTGGCTGTGAGTGGCTGCATGTGTACACAGCCTGTGCCAGCGCTGGTCTATGTGATGTTGGTAGTGTGATGCAGTGGCTTGTAAGTGGCCGCTATGCTGGGTGCAGCTGTCATGCATTTTCCCTACCTGTACTTACTAAGGTAATTTGAGTACTCTCCATTTCCATATCATTCTGAGTCGTGGTCTTCAGGTATCGTCTGCATTGGGGTAGTCTGAGAAATCCCATGGAAGGGAATGGCAGTGTGCCCAATCTGAGTGTGCTTTCTACAATGCGTGCTTTGCCTGATCTCAGATTTGGGAGGCCTAGACATCTGACACCAATGGGCAACAGTAGTTGTGCCCCAAAGTACAACATGGTGGGTGGCATGGGCTCATGGCCATTGTGGAATGTCATGTTGTAGTCTGTGTCTGTGTTGGCCCCACCTGCTCCATCCAGATCTATCAGTGGCAACATGGTGTGTGCCCTTATCTTGGCCCTAGGTGTGCTCAGAACTATTTGTGTGTCTGGTTGAATGGAGCCACCAGCAGGAAGTAGTGCTGTGTGGTTATCACCTGGCTCACTTATGGCTGTTTTTCTTGTTTGCACTCACTGTTTGAGTCAGAAGAAGTGTATTTGCACATTGTTATTGCACAGGGTGGTGTGCAACATGTAGATTTATGCAAAAACAACAGTTGATGGACAGAATGCAGAACAATGTCATACATTCACCCCAGTACAGAGATCTGGGCCTAAATCCATCGTTATTTTGCACTCCACACCACCCCAGTTCAGACATGGCCATATGCAAATCAGCCTTGACCCTGTGCCTCATGGGAACAGTCCAGCCCGAACTTCCAAGCCATGTCTTTCCTGGACCGGAATCAAGCATCCTAGGACCGGTTTCTGGCTATCAGCCGTCTTCAGCCAAGATAGCTTGACTCCAGTGGTGTGGAGAGCACGGGACTCACGTCTGAGCATACCCATCCCACTCGGGGATACAAATGCAAAAACAACAGTTGATGGACAGAATGCAGAACAATGTCATACATTCACCCCAGTACAGAGATCTGGGCCTAAATCCATTGTTTCTTTGCACTCCACACCACCCCAGTTCAGACATGGCCATATGCAAATCAGCCTTGACCCTGTGCCTCATGGGAACAGTCCAGCCCGAACTGCCAAGCCATGTCTTTCCTGGACTGGAATCATGCATCCTAGGACAGGTTTCTGGCTATCAGCCGCCTTCAGCCATAATAGCTTGACTGCAGTGGTGTGGAGAGCATTGGACTCACGTCTGACCATGCCCATCCCACTCGGGGTGAGAAATGCAAAAACAACAGGTGATGGACAGAATGCAGAACAATGTCATACATTCACCCCAGTACAGAGATCCGGGCCTAAATCCATCGTTTTTTTGCACTCCACACCACCCCAGTTCAGACATGGCCATTTGCAAATCAGCTTTGACCCTGTGCCTCATGGGAACAGTCCAGCCGAACAGCCAAGCCATTTCTTTCCTCGACCGGAATCAAGCATCCTAGGACCGGTTTCTGGCTATCAGCCGTCTTCAGCCAGGATAGCTTGACTCCAGTGGTGTGGAGAGCATGGGACTCACGTCTGAGCATACCCATCCCACTCGGGGTGACAAGTTCAAAAACAACAGTTGATGGACAGAATGCAGAACAATGTCATACATTCACCCCAGTACAGAGATCTGGGCCTAAATCCATAATTTTCTTGCACTCCACACCACCCCAGTTCAGATATGGCCATATGCAAATCAGCCTTGACCCTGTGCCTCATGGGAACAGTCCAGCCCAAACTGCCAAGCAATGTCTTTCCTGGACCGGAATCAAGCATCCTAGGACCGGCTATCAGCCGTCTTCAGCCAGGATAGCTTGCCTCCAGTGGTGTGGAGAGCATGGGACTCACGTCTGAGCATACCCATCCCACTCGGGGTGACAAATGCAAAAACAACAGTTGATGGACAGAATGCAGAACAATGTCATACATTCACCCCGTACAGAGATCTGGGCCTAAATCCATGATTTGTTTGCACTCCACACCACCCCAGTACAGACATGGCCATATGCAAATCAGCCTACACCCTGTGCCTCATGGGAACAGTCTAGCCCAAACTGCCAAGCCCGAAACCGGTCCTTGGATGCTTGTGTCCAGTCCAGGGAGGACCTGGCTTGGCAATTCGGGCTGGACTGTTCCCATGGGGCACAGGGTCAAGACTGATTTGCATATGGCTGGGTTCAAACTGGAATGGCATGGTGAGCAAAAAAACAACGGATTTAGGCCCAGATCTCTGTAATGGGGTGAATGTATGACATTGTTCTGCATTCTGTCCATCAACTGTTGTTTTTGCATTTGTCACCCTGAGTGGGACGGGTATACTCAGACGTGAGTCCCTTGCTCTCCATGCCACTGGAATCAAGCTATCCAGGCTGATGAGGGCTGAAAGCCCGAAGCCCGTCCTTGGAAGCTTGTTTCCAGTCCAGGGAGGACCTGGCTTGGCAGTTGGGGCTGGACTGTTCCCATGGGGCACAGGGTCAAGACTGATTTGCATATGGCTGGGTTCAAACTGGAATGGCATGGTGAGTAAAAAAACGATGGATTTAGGCCCAGATCTCTGTACTGGGGGGAATGTATGACATTGTTCTGCATTCTGTCCATCAACTGTTGTTTTGCACATGTAGATTTAGTCATCTTCAGTGAGGCTTGGCTAGCACATGTTTGATCTGTTGCTGCCAGTGAACTGACCCTACTTTTCTCTCTCATGCACTATCACCCGTGGTCATGGAGGGATAGGGGACGGACACCAGTGGTGGGGAATCAAGCATAACAGCACAGTGACACAGAAGTGACCAGCGCCTCGGATGGGGACAGGAGTCTGCTGGAGGAATCACAGCCAGAGAAGCAAAGCTCAACGTCATCTGATGCCAGCGGTGACACATCCATGTTGGTGGGCACAGGGGACGGGGACTCTGCCTCATCTTCCACCACACAGCAAACAGTGCCCACCCTCCCAGCCACTTCCTATCGTGCTGCCCATGTTCGCACCAGTAAGAGGGGAAGAGTGTCCTTCACCCGAGGCACCGCTGCCCCTGCCCCTGTCCCGCCTGCTGCCATCAGTGCTGAGTCTGTGGACCTTTTGCGCCAGCTGTGTGTGGGCCAGACAGTTCTCCTCAATGCATTGATAGATCACATAAAAAAAATGGCACAGGTGGTTGTTTTCATGGAAGGCATACATTCAGACGTGGGTGGGCTGCACCGGACTGTCCAGACTTTGTCCCCCACAGTGATGGCAGCCCTTCAACTGGCACAAACTCAGAGTCCAGCTCCAGTCCATTTGTCCACCCCCCTGGCAGTGGCCACGTCTGATGATAGTGACCAGGCTCCACTGACCTCATGATACAGCACACGAAGCACACAGCAGCAGACCAAGTGGTCCAGCGGGCAGACACCATCCCCATAGAAGACTAAAGCCACCCCAGAGCGCAAAGACAAAAGCCCGTCAGGCGACACCAGGGGCCAAAAAGCAAAGAAGCAGACCTCAGGCTCACATGCCTCAGCGGCATCCCCAGCCAAGGACTTTCCTGTCCCTAAAACGTCTTGCAAAGATAAGCAGACAGTTTCTGTGCCCACTGAGAAGGTGGTGCATGCCAAGGGTACACATAAGAAGGGCTCCAAGTCAGTGTCACACATCACTTCGACTCCCATTCCAAGCCCAGTGAAGCAGGGTAAGGAGGGCACTGTAGGGGTAATACCTGGTGAACAGGGGATGGAGGAGCAAAGCACGTCCCCAGAGGGAGTGCCAGCATCTCCATCTGATGCAGCTTTGGTGGTGAGTGTGCCTGGTGTTTCCTCACCACTTCTAATTGATCCCAAGTCTGGGAAATCCTTTAGAATGCCCAAGAAGTGGAAAGGCACCCTCTACAATCTCCCAGCCACACTGTGTCTCACGTCAGCACGACTCCACCTCCACGTGCCCCTATACTACCTGGTCCAAGCAGCCCTCCGGCTTCCCAAGCCACTGATAGCTCTACCTCAGCCGGGCCTCTCTCTCCCTCGTCAAGTGCTCCAACTGTCCCCGACACACAGCCAGCTCCCAGTCTGACTGACAGCCAAGTGTGAGTGATAGTCACCCTCATACACCTGTCTCTAACACAGCAGGTCTGTACTGCCCATTGTTACCCCCTAACTGTGTTGCTGACCATGGAAGGGTACAGTCACACACATTCCCTGTGCAACTTCTCATGGACTCACTCTGCACTTTGTCCTGCCCACTGGCCTTGTCGCTTATTACTGTGTGCCCCTTGCCTGTGCAGCTTCTCATGTACTCACTCTGCACCATGTTCTACCCAGTGGCCTTGTCGTTTACTGCTGTGTGCCCCTTGCCTGTTTAGCTTCTCATGGCCTCACTCTGTACCTTGTCCTGCCCACTGGCCTTGTCGTTCACTGCTGTGTGTCCCTTGCCTGTGCAGCTTCTCATGTACTCACTCTGCACTTTGTCCTGCCCACTGGCCTTGTTGTTCACTGCTGTGTGCCCCTTGCCTGTTTAGCTTCTCATGTACTCACTCTGCACTTTGTCCTGCCCACTGGCCTTGTCGTTCAATGCTGCATGCCCCTTGCCTGTGCAGCTTCTCATGGACAATCAATCAATCAATTGCTGCTCCCAATGCGGTCGGCCACCAGGAGTCGTCCCAGGCTGAGGGGGTGGAGGCAAGGATGAGGACCTTCGTCTTGTCTGAGTTCAGCTTTAGGCGGCTGTTCTTCATCCATTCGGCAACGTCTTTCATTTCTTCGGGGAGGTTGATTTTGGCGGTCAGAGGGTCCTTGGTGATGGAGAGGATCCGCTGTGTGTCGTCGGCGTAGGAGATGATGTTGAGGCGGTGCAGTCTGGCGACGTGGGCGAGCGGGGCCATGAAGATGTTGAACAATGTCGGGCTGAGGGATGATCCTTGGGGTACGCCGCAGATGATCTTGGAGGCTTCGGATCAGAAAGGGGGAGGCGTACGCTATGTGTTCTGCTGGAGAGGGAGGAGGTGGTCCAGTCCAGTGCTTTGCCTCGGATACCTGCGTCGTGGAGGCGAGTACGTAGGGTGCGGTGGCAGACCGTGTCGAAGGCGGCTGATAGATCCAGGAGGATGAGGGCAACGGTCTCGCCATTGTCCAGCAGGGCCCTGATGTCATCGGTGGCGGCAATGAGGGCCGTTTCGGTGCTGTAGTTGCTGCGGAACCCGGACTGGGACGGGTCCAGGATGTTGTTCTCATCAAGGTAGCGGATCAGCTGTTTGTTGACGTTTTTCTTGATAACCTTCAATCGGAACGGGAGTAGGGAGATGGGCCTGAAGTTCTTGAGGTCCCTTGGGTCTGCCTTGGGTTTCTTGAGCAAAGCGTTGATCTCGGCGTGCTTCCAGCTATCCAAGAAGGTCGCGGTCTTGAAGGAGATGTTGATGGCCTTGCGGAGATGGGGTGCGATGGTGGTGCTGGCTTTGTTGAAGATGTGGTGAGGGCACAGTTCTGACGGGGAGCCGGACTGGATGGTGCTCATGATTTTGATGGTTTTGTCGTCGTTGATGTTGGTCAAGGTGAGCAGGGGGTCGCTGTGGGTGGTGGCCGTGGGGTCTGAGGTCTTGTTGGCTGTCGTGGTGGTCTGGTTGTTGAAGCTGTTGTGGATGTCTGCGATCTTGCAGTGGAAGAAGGAGGCATGGGAGTTGCACAGGTCTTGCGATGGTGGGATGTCATTGGTGTTCGAGCTGGGGTTGGAGAGTTCCTTCACAATGTTGAAGAACTCTTTGCTGTTGTGTGTGTTGTTGTCGAGGCACTCCTTGAAGGAGGTCTTTTTGGCGGATCTGATGAGGTGATGGTGTTGGCGCCTGGCGTTCTTGTGGGCTGCTTGCTTCTCTGGTGTCTGTTCATGGAGCCATTTCTTCTCTAGATTTCGGCAGTTTTGTTTGGAGGTCTGGTGGTCTGTGGTGAACCAGCTTGCATTCTTGTTGGTGCGTCTGTTGAAGGGATTCTTGATAGGGGCGCAGTCATCGATCCAACGTCTGAGGTTGCTGGCAGTGGCTTCTGGGTCAGGGGGTCTGTGGGTGGGCTTCGGGCGAGGCGATGTTTAGCTGGTCTTTGGTGATTTTACTCCAGCTGCGATGTCTGGGATGGCTATGGTGATGTCAGGTCTCTGTCAGGAAGGCGACGTCCGGGGAGGATGTGTCGAGCAGGTCGCAGAGTTCGATGGCGTATTTGTGCACGGAGCGGGTGTTCAGGAGTATGCATCTGAGGTAGTTGCCTCCTGCCCTGGTGGGTGGATTGGCGGATCAGATGCTGGTGAAGCTGCAGTTCCGGCAGGAGAAGGGTCCTTGGATGTGCTTCAGGGCGGCCAGGAAGCATGTGTGTACTTGTCCGATGTTGAGTGCAGGGAGGGTGCTGTCATCGTAGTGGAGGCGGGTGTCGTGGCGTTCGTGGGGGCCAGGGGTTCTCGTGCTGGATACGGTCCAGGTGTGGACTGGTGCAGACAGGCCTGCCTTTGGCGCGCTAGCGGCGCAGTCGCACAACGGCCGCCATATAAGGGGAGGTGGGAGGGAGGAGCAGCTGGGAGGTGGGGGGCAAATGGGTGAGCAGGGGGGCGGGCCGCAGGGACGCAGGGGCGGGAAGAGAAATGGGTGAGAAAACGGCGAAGGGAACAGGAGGCAAAACTGGGCACAGAAATCACAGGAGGGAGAAAAGGAAATACAAGCAGTAACAGATGGCAGAAACGGTCAAAAATAATACAATACAAATACAGAGCAAGCCTCAAACTCACATCAGGCGCCAGCAGTGATCTGGGGGGGCGGTAACAACAGGTGGAGCTGTTGCGGCGGCGTGGGGAGTGACCTGCCGGAGAGCAGAGTCAAGGGTCGCTGGACATGCTCTGTACTTCGTTTTGGCCACTGGCCTTGTTGCTCTTTGCTGTGTTCTACTATTCCCTGTGCAGCTTCTCATGTACATATTCTGCATCTTGGACTGGCCACTGGCCTTGCTGTTTTCCCCTTGCCTGTGCAGCTACTCATGGACATACTCTGCACCTTGAACTGGCCTTGCTGTTTTCCCCTTGCCTGTGCAACTTCTCATGGACATACTCTGCATTTTGTGCCTTGCTCTTCTCTATTCTTGGTACCTATCTGTGCAATATGTGAATAAAGACAGTTGCTCCTGTTGTCTGTTTTGTCATCGTCCTTGTTGAATAAAGTTTTTTTCTGTGTGTTTATGGTTTACTGTGACACATGCTCTGGGTGCCACTTCTACATTGCCAATATCTTGCCTCACTTATTCTATTTTTTACAGGGGTGACAGGAACTTCAGTTCTTCCTGACTCTGATACTTGTGGGGGAAATGATGTCATTTTTATATGGAATGCAGTTATCATTTTCATAATTTGTTCATGTTGGCTATATTGTACACATGTCAGGTTGGGGGGCGCTGCCAGGACAGAGTGGGATTCTAGCCACAAGATTGCAAGCAGGCTTGTCAGGGTTATCATGTATGTGTGTTCTTATTTTATGTGTGCCCAGCAGTGTAGGTGTATGGTCATCTTGTGATGTCCAGTCATCGTAGTCATACGGGTTACTTTCAATGTGTGCTCTTGGGTGGTCAAGAAGTGTGCAGTGTGAATGGTGTGACTTTGTTGGCATGGTTGATGTGTGGGTGCCCCTGCATTGTCAACTACACACATGTTTCAACCAGGAGCTGAGTGCCTGTTGTTTGGATTTTGCAGCCCATGTATGCACATGTGTGAGTTGTATGTTGTGCACTGTGCAGTGTGTTGGTGTATCCTTGCAGTTCTGGCTGACTCCTACTTGTTGTTTTTGTCAATTGTGAGTATGCAGAGTGTGTGACTGGCAAGTCAGTGTTGTGTTTTGTTGATCATCCATGTGTCTTGATACTGTTTGTGGAGACTGTGCAGACCTGCTGATCCACACTGCCATTTTAATTGTGTTTTCTCATGCATTGCTGTCACATGGTGCTTTATTGCCTCCAGTATGGCATGCTGTGTGTGGTGTCACGCCATCCCCTATCTGTGCTTCAGATGCCTACCCATTGTGAGTCTGCTGTCCCTCTACTTGTGTATGATACACTCCTGCCATGTCCAATACTGACGTGCACAACACTTCACTTTGATGTCAGCTATCCCCTTGGTTTGCATGTGTGTGTGCCTCCCCATCACTTCATTTATGACACTGTGCTTTGTGGTGCAGTTCTTTGCCCAGGAGAAATGTGCCACTCAGGACATTTCCTCAATTGGTTATATGTGAGGTTCTTGTGCTGCTTAGCCGTCATGGTTCCTCATATGCATTTCAACTGTTTGTGCTGCCCAGTCCTCTGGTCAAGTTGTTTCTACCTTTCTGTCCCAGACTTGTGAATTTGTGGGTGTTGTGTTGGGTGTATGTGTGTTTGCTGTGGTACTGCTTCACTTCCTGAGTGGGATGTTGTCTTTGTTCTGTGCTGATTAGTGTTGTGTGGGATCATAGTGTGTCACTCATATCTGTGTGGGACTGGTATTTTTGGTGTGCACACAGTGCGTGTTGTGCATGCAGTGCTGTGGGTGTATGTTGCCTTGTCATTAACTGGTGTGCATCCCCTGATGTCCTGCTGTGTTTGCTATGGGATTTTTCTGTTGCCTGTGCATCTGTTGTTTGTTTGATGTGGCTGTGTTTTCCTGTGATGGTGCACTTCTTGTCTGTGTTGTGGTATGTTGTATGTGCATTGTTCCTGACTGATGAGGTTGTATACTCCTGTTGTGTCTGTGCTCCCAATGCCATTCCACAGTTTTGCTGCACAGGGCATGTATGTTCTTGTTGTGGTTCTGTGTGTGTTTCTGTTGAATTATGGGTTTGTCTGTTGTTTTTGTGCAGACATTGGTTCTGGCCTCCCTGTGTATGTGTGATGTTTGTGGCTACCCCCAGGGAGTGTGATTCTTTGTCTGTGTATTGACTGGACATTATTGACACCCTTCTGTGTGTTTGGCACTGGTGTTGTGTGCTGCAGGTATGAGGTGGGGTATGTATGTAGATTCCTACTCGTGTTTGACAGTCACAGAGTGAGTCAATGGGCCCTGTGTGTTGTGCTGCTGGCATACTCCTGTGAAGTAGTTGTATACATATGTGTGGCTGTTCACAGTTTGACTTAAGGGCCTTCCTTGTATCCCTGTGCCTATACATGGGTTGCCTTGCTGTCTCCCTGGGTTGTTGCACTGAGATGACTGTGGGTTGACTTCACTCACTGTGCCAGCCATGTGTGCTTTGATGGGCTGAGGGTGTTGTTCTATGTTCTTTGTCTTGCATGTGATGTACACATGCTTGGTGGTTATCTCCTTGGCCTTCCATGTGGGTGCACTTCACTTTGGCTTTGCTATTTGTTGTGCTCCATTGCTGGTGGCATGTGATCTGTGTATGTGCCTGTGTGTCAGTGTGGGATATGTCTGTGTGACTTGGCAGGCTGTGTGGCCAGTAGGATGTTTGTTCCTTGCATGTGTGTGTGTTTATTTAGTGCTTGTACTCAGTTTTCTTGCCATGAGTGTGGTGTTGTTGTGGTGTGTGTGTTGCCCTGGCCCTGTGCTTCTGTGCTGTGTGTTCCTCTGCAGCCACTCCTGCTGTGGCTGTCTCACTAGTTGTTTGGTATGTGGTGCAGGGTGGGGATTCACCTGGCTTGTTGTTGTGCATGGCATGTCCCTTCAGGGGTGGGGGGCTAGTGTATGGAGGGTGGAGGTGTGGCCCTGTGGTCTTTGTGCCCTGCCCATGCCTGACGCTGGCCCTGCCTTCTGCATTGTGTGCATGTATTCACTTGTCTTCACCGCTGCGGTGACGTGACCGGGACATTACTGCAAGATTGCAGAAATTGGGTGACCTGGATGCGGAAGGGTGACTTGGTGGCAGGTAGGTCATGTGTGGGTACACTTGTGGATGTGTTCCTGTCCCCACCAGGGTGTCTGATGTGGATAGGTAAGGGGGCCTTCAAGGGATATATTTCAGGAGAACAATCAATTATTCAATGTCAATTATGGAGAAATTAATTCACCAAATGTGTAAATCATGTAATCAAAATATAAACACATTGAAACATATAAACATATAAACAACAAAACACAGAGGTGTATATAAAAAGAATTTTATCAAAAAGTTCATTAAATCAGCAATAAATCAAAAAAAGCAGGTGGGGAAATGCTGGTATAAATGACGTGATAGTACAATAATCAATACCACAGCAAAACCTAAAAAGAACATCTATCTCAAAAAACAACGTGAATCAAACACTGTAGAGATAAGATGAAGGTCGACGTTTCGGTCTCTTTACAATAAATTTATCGAGACCATCCTCAGGACTGATGTCATTAAAACACTGCTGTAAGCTGTGCTGTAATCTGTAACATAAATGTTGACAGTTACAAATCTAACGTAATTGAAAACCAAATTACTTCATACACCCATGTGACAAGACTAACTACAGAAAAACATAACTAATTAAAACTAGACATGACTTACTCTGTCACCAAACTGACTATAACAAAGCAGACCTAGTTAACAAATAAGCAGACACTTAATACAAAATACAAGACAACAATCATCATATAACTGCATTGTGATGTTAACTAGAAGACAAGTGCATTCATCTAGATTTGTGTCATCTGACAACAACTGGTTGTTTCAAAGCAATACAGTCAGTTATGCAGGTATTGTTAAAGCCCATCATACATTGAGGACGCGAAATCATAGCAACAAAGATGCTAATGATGAAGTCAGCAAAGACAGTCAATTGCTAAAGAAATTTTTTTTTTTTTTTTTTTTTTATATATATAGTGGAGCATCCATAAGTCAAAACTGAATTTTGCACCAAAGTTGTATCATTGTCATAACTTCAGACTACCCGACAAAATGACCTGTACATGTTGGGACCACACAATTATATACAATATAATTAGGAATGATGTAGATGTCTCACAAACATACCAAATGGACTGAGATACCACAGTGTTGGTCTCAGAAGAAGTTATATCGCTTTACCCGGGTGGATGCCTGCATGAAAAATCACGTGCTTAGTACATATTTCGTGATCACAGGATGTGGATGATAAAATTAAGTATAAAGTAGGTACCTATATATAGAGCATGACCGTCGCTCAGGCTAGAGCGCTGAGAGTGTAGTGGTCGATCGATTAAAGATGGCTGAGGGCTCACAGGAATGGATGCTACGAGTTTAAATATATAAAGAACACACTGTAAGTTTCAAATAACTCTGGGGCAATTGCAAATAGATAATTGACTAGGTTACACCCACCTCCGTGATGTGCAAACCAGAGATCTAAACTTGTCTTTTTGCGCAATATCTGTGTCCACGAACACGTAGTCTACAGAAAACAAACATAAAAACCCATTTAGCAGAGCGTAGGGTTAAAAACAATGCGTAAAATAAATACGCCCTAGGGCATAGCTACCTTTTAGGTTGAAACAGTTATCCAACTGGTAACAACAGAGCGCTAGGTCACTTGGTTGCTGGGAAAGCTGAAAAGCCAATATATGACAAAAAATCAGCTTCGTAGTTTTAGCTACAAACAGCAGAGCGCTATGCCAATAAAGCCTAGCTAGCGTATCTAGCTTACCTGGAATATGAAAAGCGGTCAAACTTAATTTGACTGGAAACACGGGAAAAGCCGAGTGGAAGGCGGATTGCCGACCTCCCTTTTTGAGGCATCGTTTGGAGAGCGACAAAGGACTTTGCGCATGTCTGTTGGAACCTAGAGATTTGAGCGCCATCTTAGAGTGGAGTTCAAACAAAGTGGAGATGGGCCTTTTGAAACATTCAAAAATCGGCCATGCTCAATACTAACAATGGATTTGTGTGGAAAAGGTACTCAACAAGGGGCGCTTATATAAATGGGTCATCAAAATTATACAAAACCTGCCGAATGTGAGAAAAGGTAAACAAAATAAGGGAATTTGTGTATACTTACTAATGTATGTTGGTGAAACATCAACATTTACAGCATCCAATACAGAAAGAAGCATATTTCAGGGTCAACAAGTTAAACAGTCTAAACCCTATATCATTCTCAATAAAAAGTGCACATTTATCAATGTGTCCAAAGCGAGATGTAGCTAGAGAATCCAGATTCAAGACCAAGAGTGTTGTCTAGGGTAGGCACGCAAGAGCATGCCATTCTGTGGCAGAGTTCAGACCCCTTTTGACCGTATCAGTTAGGCAGATTAATTTGCCTTCTCTAAGTGAAAGGATTCTGTCAACATTGTTCTGGCGTGCATTGGGTCGAATGACTTCCAGCACCCACCAGAGCATGTCAGTTTCTTTATGCCCTAATTGTAAATAGTGTTCAACTAATGGGGCATTCTCCTTCTTACAGCGAATTCGTGACTGATGCTGTAGAATGCGTTTTTTAATGGGCTGTATCGTTTTACCCAGATAGTGAAGTAGACAGGGGCATTGAATGCAATAAACCACATTAGTGGTATTACAGTTGGAGAAATTCTTCGCAGTGAATTTAATGCCATTGATCGTACATACTTTCATAGTTGTTGTGGTTGCACAGGCCACACAGTTGTTACATTTATGGTGGCCAGTTAAAGGGACTAATTGTCTCATGTTGTCTACGATATTATCTTGTGTAGTATTATCGTATGCATGGATCAGTCTGTCCTGCAGGTTCGTGCCGCGTTTAAATGAAAAAAGTGGTTTTTGTACAAATTCAGGTAAGAAGCGGAGTAAGCTCCATTGTTTCGAGACAATTTTCTTAATTGCATTGGAATGCGTCCCAAATGTTGAGACACAGACTATGTTGACTTTCTTTTCTTTATTATTCACAGATAGTAATGCCTGACGATCATTGTACCAAGCCCTTTTCATGGATTTTCTTAGTAACCTTGATGGATACCCTCTTAGTTGGAGTTTTTCTTTCAGTTTGCGGGCTTCACAGAAGTAATCATCCTTATATGTACAGTTCCGTCGTAGACGGAGAAACTGTCCAAAGGGTAATCCATCTTTCAGGGCCTGGGGATGATGGCTGGTGTATCGTAGCAGAGTGTTTCTAGCTGTTTTTTTGGTGAAAAGGCTCGTGTATAGAAGATTGTTTGAGTCAACTTTGATCGTAATGTCTAAAAAAGGCATTTCAGCTATATCATGTACCAAAGTGAACTGTAGATGAACATTCCTGGAGTTGAGCCATAGATGAAACTCAAGGAGCTGATCAGCAGATCCTGCCCAAACCATGAAAACGTCATCTATATAACGCAGCCACTTCAATATGTTTTTGGAATATGGGTTAGTACAATGCCAGATATATTGGTCCTCGAAATAGGCAACATAAACGTTCGCTATATCAGGACCTAGCGCTCTGTTGTTACCAGTTGGATAACTGTTTCAACCTAAAAGGTAGCTATGCCCTAGGGCGTATTTATTTTACGCATTGTTTTTAACCCTACGCTCTGCTAAATGGGTTTTTATGTTTGTTTTCTGTAGACTACGTGTTCGTGGACACAGATATTGCGCAAAAAGACAAGTTTAGATCTCTGGTTTGCACATCACGGAGGTGGGTGTAACCTAGTCAATTATCTATTTGCAATTGCCCCAGAGTTATTTGAAACTTACAGTGTGTTCTTTATATATTTAAACTCGTAGCATCCATTCCTGTGAGCCCTCAGCCATCTTTAATCGATCGACCACTACACTCTCAGCGCTCTAGCCTGAGCGACGGTCATGCTCTATATATAGGTACCTACTTTATACTTAATTTTATCATCCACATCCTGTGATCACGAAATATGTACTAAGCACGTGATTTTTCATGCAGGCATCCACCCGGGTAAAGCGATATAACTTCTTCTGAGACCAACACTGTGGTATCTCAGTCCATTTGGTATGTTTGTGAGACATCTACATCATTCCTAATTATATTGTATATAATTGTGTGGTCCCAACATGTACAGGTCATTTTGTCGGGTAGTCTGAAGTTATGACAATGATACAACTTTGGTGCAAAATTCAGTTTTGACTTATGGATGCTCCACTATATATATAAAAAAAAAAAAAAAAAAAAAAAAAAAAATTTTCTTTAGCAATTGACTGTCTTTGCTGACTTCATCATTAGCATCTTTGTTGCTATGATTTCGCGTCCTCAATGTATGATGGGCTTTAACAATACCTGCATAACTGACTGTATTGCTTTGAAACAACCAGTTGTTGTCAGATGACACAAATCTAGATGAATGCACTTGTCTTCTAGTTAACATCACAATGCAGTTATATGATGATTGTTGTCTTGTATTTTGTATTAAGTGTCTGCTTATTTGTTAACTAGGTCTGCTTTGTTATAGTCAGTTTGGTGACAGAGTAAGTCATGTCTAGTTTTAATTAGTTATGTTTTTCTGTAGTTAGTCTTGTCACATGGGTGTATGAAGTAATTTGGTTTTCAATTACGTTAGATTTGTAACTGTCAACATTTATGTTACAGATTACAGCACAGCTTACAGCAGTGTTTTAATGACATCAGTCCTGAGGATGGTCTCGATAAATTTATTGTAAAGAGACCGAAACGTCGACCTTCATCTTATCTCTACAGTGTTTGATTCACGTTGTTTTTTGAGATAGATGTTCTTTTTAGGTTTTGCTGTGGTATTGATTATTGTACTATCACGTCATTTATACCAGCATTTCCCCACCTGCTTTTTTTGATTTATTGCTGATTTAATGAACTTTTTGATAAAATTCTTTTTATATACACCTCTGTGTTTTGTTGTTTATATGTTTATATGTTTCAATGTGTTTATATTTTGATTACATGATTTACACATTTGGTGAATTAATTTCTCCATAATTGACATTGAATAATTGATTGTTCTCCTGAAATATATCCCTTGAAGGCCCCCTTACCTTTTCATTTAATTACCCAAGCCCTCAAGGGTGTAACTGGGTTGCTCACCTCTTTGAATCATGATGTGGATAGGGACCCTGTATCAGCCCATGAGTTGTGTGTTGTGGTTGTGTGTGGGGTTGTGTTATTGCGTACCTGTTGCGTTGGCCGCGACGGTCCATGAGTTGCTGGTGATGTATCAGGTACAGCACTGTAAAGATGTTTAGGGCTGGGTACATTGCCGTCGTGACCGGGTGGAAGGGATTTGGACTCTGGTTTCGTGTTCCGTTGTCGAGCTTCCGTTGTCTCTGGCTGGGTGGTTTTTCCGCTGCAATGCAACTGGTTGTTTGGGGCATCCTGATTTGTGGAGCGGAGCGGTCGTCATTCCACATGGCCGAGAGTCTCCATTGGCTCACACCGCCGCGGTTGGGGGCGCACTTTGATGGCGGTTCACGTCGCACCGCAGCGGACCGGAAATGGGCTATGTTTGGCCATACTCATATGGCGGACATGAGGACCACTGCTGGCGTTCGGTAAAAGGTATTTTCCACCACCGCATGCTACACGGTGGTGCCACCGCCTGCCATACTAATAGGCCCCTAGGTGTTTATTATTTTTTCTTTAGTTGTTTTCCCCAGAGTGTTACAGAGATAGTTTTTTGGTGTTGCAGCAGCAGACACGTGTTTAGCCCTTTAGTGGTCACTATGGTTAGAGATTCTATTGACTTTGAGGATTTGTTGAATACATTTCCTAGAGTATTTTCTGGCGAACTTGGGAAAATTGTAGGATTTCAACACAGAATAAAGATAAAGGCCAATGCTGTACCTGTGAAGCATAAGTTGACGGGTGTCCCTTACAGTGTACATAGTGAGTTGGAAAAGGAATTCGAGGGCTTACTGATGAAAGGAATAATTGAGCCTGTTGAGTCCTCTTTGTGGCTTTCACCCCTGGTAGTCACCAAGAAGAAGAATGGTGAGTTGGGAGTTTGTGTGGATCCTAGAGCTCTTAACAAATAGATCTGGGTAGATTCACATCCTCTTCCCAAGATCAATGAGACGTTGTCAATAATCTCTGGAGTTAAGTTTTTCACCATATTGGATTTAGCATCTGCCTATCATAAAGTAGAATTGGCCCATACGTCACACCATTTGACAGCGTTTGTTTCCCCTTTGGAGATGTTCCAGTACTACTGCATGCCGTTCAGCTTGGCGTCGGCATCTTTCATCTTCTAGAGGCTGATGTCTGAATTGCTAAAGGAAATTTGCAATGTCTTTGTTTTTCAGGATGATGTATTGATCCATGTAAGTTCTCTCATGGAGCATGACCACATTTTAAGACAAGTGCTTATCGCTTTTGATAAAGCTGGTGCAGTGCCTAAGAGGAAAAATATCAATTTGTAAAGCCTTCAGTGGACTACGTAGGACACATTGTTTCTGAGGATGATGTACATCCAAAACTGGCATTGGTTGAAGCCATTCTGGAAGCACCTCCCCCAGTGGATAAAACAGGGGTGAAATCCTTTTTAGGTCTTTACGAATTTTACTTATGATTTATATGTGCTCCAGGGTTAGGGTTATTTCAAATTTGTTGAAAGACAGGACAGAATTTCAGTGGAATGATGAGCGCATGACTGCTTTTCAACTGCTGACATCAAACAGTAGTTGATCACTGTGAGTGCACTCACCTTATGATCATAACCTAAATGTTGGTTGACTGTGGATGCGAGCAAGTTTGGTGTTGGTGCTGTGTTGACATAGAGAGCTGGTAACATAGAAAACACTATTGGGGTTGCTTTAGAGTTCGCAGAGAAGCTGAGGTGCACTATTCTGTGATAGAAAAAGAACTCTTGGCTTACTGGTGGGCCATAGAAAAATTGCTATTTCTGGGGTAGAAATGTTGTCTTGCAAATGGATCACAAACCGTTAGTTTCTATTTGAAAGGCACCAATTGTAAAAGTAGCACTCCCAGGATTGCAAGATTTGCAGCTAGAGTACTACCATTCAATTTCAAATTAGTACACATTTCTGAAGGGAGAAATGTGAGGGCTGATTATTTGTCAAGAAATTCACCTTTTGGAAAGAAGAAGTGACAGGTGAGAGTGAAGATGAGTGTTGTTTGATTGCAGCCATGGAAGTGGAAAGTGTCAGTCAGTTCACTGAGGAGGCGTGGAAAAAATATGACAAATGACTGGGTAATGAAAGAGGTAATGGAACATCTTACAGCAGGGTGGCCTAGAGAGACGTCACTGGATTTGAATCTACAACATTTTTTTAAAGTGTCGGATGAGTTAAGCATTGAGGATGGATTGCTTTTTAGAGGTGACAAATTGATACCACAAATGGAGTTGAGGCTCATTATACTGGCAAAAGCTCATGAAGGACATTTAGGGGCTACGTTGACGAAATGGAGGGTGCATAATTCATTTTGGGGCCACAAATGAATGGTGAAATTGATCTCTTAGTCAAGAGTTGTGTTGTGTGTTCCTTGTCTGATAAATCATTGAAAACAACCACACCAGGTTGAAACTTATTGAATGTCCCTCTGGAGCATGGAAGAAACTGGGGTTTGATTTAGTTGGGTTGTTCAATGTTTTGTCACATAATTTCTGTTTGCACTAGTCCTCATGGATTACTATTCAAAATGGCCCTATGTCAAGTTTATCAGTGAGCTGAACTCCAAGGCTGTGATTCTTTTCCTCAAAGACATTTTCATGAGTGAGGGTTTCCTGAGGACATCATCTTAGACAATGGGGTACAGTTTGAATCAGGTGATGTGGAGACATTTTTGGCTAAAGGTTCCATTAAGCATCTTAAGACTTAAGAGTTCGCTTTACCAACATCAAACAAATGGTCTAGCAGAACGCTTTAACAGGGTGCTTGGTGAGTGTGTAAGGTGGGCATTGGCTAATAAGTGTGATGATAGGGGTGCGGTTAAATCCATGTTGTGTTTTTTCAGAACCACACCACATTCCACTATGGGTATTTCCCCGTTTGAGTATCTTAAAGGAAAGAAAACTGTGCAACAGTTTAGGCCGGCATGAATGAGTATATGTTTAAAAAGAGAAATGTCATATCAATGTCATGATGATATTATTCAGCGGTTTAGGTATAAAAACAAAAAATACGTGCAAAAGAAAAAATGTTAAAAGAAAAAAGGGAAAATTCAATGTAGTATTGTCTTCTATTAGTTATGCACTGTTTCTGTGTATTGTTTATAACCTGTGCATTCTGCTCTGGATCACGATAACGACAGAGTTCTAGAGAGTAACGGTTGGTTCGACTTCCCTGCCTGGAGCGGTCAAGAGCACTTTGAGCTTACTTAAATAAAGCCTTTTATCTACTTTGACGTTGTTTGCCACTTATTACATAGTGTCTGAAGTCCCTTCAACAATTTGTGTTTGTCACTTTTACAACAAATAAAATGTGCATTCAGGTAACTGTTTATTGGCTAATTTGCAAAAGTTTTTTCCATTCTTGCCCTATTACGTTGCATTTTTGACTATTAATATTGATTCATTTTAGTGCATAGCACTATGTCCATACAGTCCTTTTGTACTGAGGATCAACTAATGTATGCAGCTAAAAGGATGCTAGAAAACCTTCTTCTGCATGGTCTGAATGTGGCTCGTGGGGCAGTTTTGATTTAAATTGCTGGGCATTTTTCATAGGTGTGAGTTTGAATGTGCTATTTCTTCAGCAGCTAGCATGCTGCTTCTATAATTGCAGTACCCATGTGACCTCAGCAAGCAGGCCAGTGCCTGTGACGTGACATGGAGATGGTGAGGCAGTTAATTGGTTGAATGTATGGCAGATAAAAACTAGGGGCACTATTGAAAGAAGCTTTAGGTTGCTAAGTACTCTAGTCCTGTTAGTATTTTTCAAGAAACCTTCCTAATGTGAATATCCCAGGGTGGACATTGCTTAAAGCATTACACAGACCCCTGCACATGCTTAGCCTGGTAAAGGCCAGCTGCTTCTGAATCAATGACCTAAGAAAGTAGAGCCATTTAACGCATTAGGTGAATACTGAAGAGAGAAGTAGACCCTATCCTCATTTCTTTAACTGGGAGGGGGTGCCCTTAGACAGTGTAGGGTACATTCAGCAGAGACACCATCTGACAACATACTGTTGTCCACTTTCTGGGATAGTATGTCTTAGGCACTCAGAACATAGCCAGCTATTTTCAATTCATACTTTTTAGGGTTCACCACACCATTGAAGAAGATCAATGATATTATGGGTTCTGATACATTAAATGGTGAACAGGTTAAATGCAGCTGTCCTAGATGGGAAATCGCCCATACCATATGTACCTACAACAAAGACAATGGATCTGGAATCATGTTATGTTATGTTAAGGTGAGCTTATAGAGCGCTCTGTCACCGTGGGTTTCCTGGCGCTGATCTGGTGCTGGGGGTGGACAGGGGGGATTAGCCAGATTGTGGGAAAAGCCATGTTTTCAGAGATCTACGGAATTGGAAGAGCGAATTGGAGGATTTAAGTGAGGGTGGGAGAGAATTCCAGAATTTAGGGGCCAGATATGCGAATCTCCGACCTCCGATTCTGCAGAGTTTGAAAGAGGGGACAACCAGGAGGCGGAGGTGAGAGGATCTGAGGTTGCGTGAGGGACATCCACCAGCCTTTTTGGCAATTCGTGTTTTGTTGTTGTTTTTGCAAAACCTTTTTGTTCGGGAAGCTGCTGGGTGTTCGTCAATCTAAAAAACACACGGACTAAAGGCAATAATATTTTTGGTTCTCAATTAAGTGCACATTAGCATAGTACTCCCAGGCACCGAAGGGAACTACTTTGGTGTGCTCATTGTGAAAGGACTGCATGCCTTAACTCATAGTGAAGTCAGCCAATGGCTGAAGTGGGCTAGTGCATTGCCTTTCATGCTTAAGTGGGTTTGAGAATAATGTGAATGACATCACCACAGACAAATGGATGAAATGTGGCTGAAAATCCCTATAACAGCTATGTCATACACATAACTTTACTAAAATCAAAAGGTTTTGGCTAACACAGACCGAAAAAAGCCAATCGTTCTTCTATTGGCAGCCAGCCTTTTGCCTTTGAGAAAGAAGGAAAGAAAGCAAGCAAGGAAAAGAGGGCAAGGAACAAAGAAGGCAAGACGGAAAGACTGAAGGCAAGAAGAAAGTAAAGAAGGCAGGAAGGAAAATGAAAATAACACATGAGAGAAAGATGTGTGGCTGAAAACCCATACGAGTAACTATGTCATACACATATTTTTATTACATCACAAGGTCTTGGCTAATGCAGACTGAAAAAAGGCAATTGTTCTGCCATTGACAGCCAGCCTCTAGTCTTTGAAAAAGAAGGAAAGAAAGCAAGAAAGAAAGCAATAAAATGCAAGAAAGTAAGAAGGAAAGAAAGAAGGCAGAAGGAAAGAAGGAAGGAAGGAAAGAAGAAAGGAAAGAAGGAAAGAAAGGAGGCAGGAAGGTGTTATACCTGGCATCTTTGGCGTGGTTTTCCCCTATCTCTTTGCCTCTACCTCCTGTATTTTTGATGCTGTGCTGGATTTCGTTTTTGCTGGTTTAGATGCTTTGGGCACTCTGCCACTGCTGATCAGTGCCAGAGTGTAAGTGCTCCCTATGTAAAGTGTTATTCTGATTGGATATACATGTCTGGCATATTTGTATCACCATGAAGTCCCTAGTAAAGTGCACTGGGTGTGCCAGGGCTGGTGATGACAAATGCTACTAGTGGGCCTGCAGCACTGATTGTGCCATCCACAGGAGTAGCCCTAAAATGATGTCTCAGGCCTGACACTGCAGTGCCTGTGTGCAGTTTAGAAACTGCCATGTCCTCCTGGTCAGTGTCCCCACTGACCAGGCCTAACCATTCCCTTTTTGTGCACATCAGTCACCCCTATGGAAGGCCCAAGGTACCCCCCTGGGCAGGGTGCAGTGTATGTAAAAGGTAGAGCATGTACTAGTGCAGGTGACATGCTCGGATAGTGAATGGCAGCCATTTTCGTTCTTCACTATTGTAAGGCTATCTTGCTCCATAGATTAACATGGGGGATACTGGCTACAGTGGCCTCCAGCATTTCTTCTCATAGGAACAAGATGGGACATAAGTATCTAGTATCCCTGAACTCAGAATTTAATAACACATCTTTTAGGAAAGGTTGTTTTTAAATCCTGTGTTTGAGAACAGCACTTTTAGAAAGTTGCTGTTCTCTTGTCTGACCCTTCTGTGTGCCTTGGCCTGTTTGTGGATTGACTGTCTGGTTTGAGAGTGACAGGGGCTGGGGATGCCCCAGGAGGCTGGCTGAGTCAGCCCTAGGCTGAATGACTGCATCTGCAACTGGATTGGTGGGAGTAGTTAGCACCGGGGCCTGAATAGGGCTGTGCCTGCCTTCCACAATGCTGGCTCCACCTCCTGCTGGGCAGCTGACAACCCTGCCCCTCATTCTGAAAGGAAAGGCAAAGACAGGAAAACAAAGTACTCAGGAGACACCCAGAACTGGTTCAGACCGGGCTCAGGGCCCACTTGCACAAAGAGAACAAAGACTTTTAGGGGTATAAGTACAGGACCCCTGACAACAGAAGATCAGATCATCCTGGAATCAAGAAGGAACCTCTGCCAAGGAGAAAGCTGAAACTGAAGAAGGAAGACTGTCCTGCTGTTGCTCTGCTGGACTGACCTGCTGTTGCTTTGCTGCCAAGGAGAGGGGAAGGACTTTGCTGTTGAGCTGTGTCCCCTGTCTTGAAGGATTCTCCAAGGGCCTGAGTAGAGCTGGCTCCCTGTTCTGAAGTCCCAGGAACAAAAGGACTTCACCCCCAGCTTCCCTGAACTCTGCTGAGAGAGTTCTGTCCTTCCTAGAGTGCTTGATCCAGTTGTGGGGCCTCTGGAAGTTGTACCTGTGCTGGGAATCTGGAAACTAAGCTTGAGAGACTTTTGCAATTGAAAAATGTCGCATCGCTCGCTTGCGGAGCGCATCCCCGACAGTGCGAGAAGATTCCCGCCGCTACGAAGGCCGAGATCGTCGCAGCGCCTAACGCCGCTGCCAGAGCCATCGCATTCTTCATTTGCGGGACGCACCAGACCGGTGCGGGAAAGTCGAACATCGCTGAGAGTGTCGTCGCAGAGCCTGTCGTCGCTGTGTGAGATCGCCGCACCGCTTGCCTGCGGACCGCATCACGTCGCTGCGAGCATTGTCGCAGAACCATCGCATAGAGGAGCTGCGAGAGAGAGGATCACCGCTGGACCGCGCATCATCACCCCGGAGATCGTCACAGCCCCTACGAGATCGTCGCATCGTGCCTTTTGCGAGAACAGACTTCCTACGGAACCTCCGCACCGGAATCCATACAAGTGGCCTTCCTCCCCATACAGACCGGATTCGTCGCAACACGCCCGCTGCTGCAGCGGGGTTGTCGCATCGCCTCCCCAGGTTCTCAGGAGCAACGCATCGCTTGTTTTCCACCGCACCAGCTTCTGCTTTTGAAACTTTGTTGCAACTAAAAGGTACTGTGAGTAAACGTGACGCAACTGTGAACTTTTCACGCATCTGTGAATTATTCTAACACAACCTGAAGAATTTTGATCGCAACCCTAAGAACTCTTTTGAAACCATATTCTTGAACTGTGTATGTTGGATTTTTGTCGTTTTGGTCTTGTGTAGTTTAGATTAAATACCTTTTTTTTTCTAAACTGGTGTGGAGTCAGTTTGTGGTGTTTTCACTGTGTTACTGTGAGTGTTGGTACAAATACTTTACACATTGACTCTGGTTAGCCTAGACTGCTCGTGCCAAGCTACCAGGAGGGTGAGCAGAGGGTTTCCACTTTCCTCCTTACCCTGACTAGAAGCAAGGGTCCCTATTTGGACAGTGGTACCTACCTCTGCCAACTAGAGACCCCCAGTTCTAACAGAAGGAAACAATGAAGACTGGAAAGAACGAAGGCAAGAAAGAAAGAAGGCAGTAAAGCTGGAAGGAAGGAAAGATTGAAACAAAAAAGGTAAGAAAGAATGAATAGAAAGACAGTAAGAAGTAAAGAAAGAATGAAGGGAAGAAGGAAAGCAAGAAAGCAAAAAGGAAAAAAGAAAGCAAGAAACAATAAAAGAAAGGACAGAAGAATAGAAGGAAAGAGAGAAAGAAATAAAGGAAGGACGAGAAAGAACGAAAGAAAGAAAAAAAACAAAGGAAGGAAGAAGTCAATTTAAAAAGTGCTACAAGTGCTGCAAATTAAACATGAGAAAGACTGATTTTTTATTGAGTAAAGTTTATTAAAGAACCATTGTCTAGAATAAACGTGTTATGAAGAATTATACACTTATGAATTTGCATGTATAATGTTGGAGCTTTTGGTTTGCGTACTGAAGCATAGTAAAAGCAGAATAACTTAATACAGAACAGTTTCAAATGGGCACAATCTGTTATGCTGCGTAATTAAACACTTCAAAAGCAATTTAAAATAGCATTGACAGGAGACAGTAACTGTTAAAGCTGGAAGGTGGCTTGTTCTCTCATCTAGTAGAAAGCATCCTGCTATCACCCCAGGTACTAAACACAGGAACAATACTAAAGAAATTTTAGAGCAAAAACAATAAAACACTGGCACTGAAGGGAACTGCCCTGTGTGCGGATGAGCTCGTTGTGAAAGAGCAAAATGCAGTCCCTCAAAGAGAAGGTAATCAATGGATGAAGAGAGGTGGCTGTGTATTTAACATATAGTATTAGTAAAATCAAAAGGTCTTGGTTAACCAGACTTATAAAGCAGTTTTTTTGCTTTTGGACTTTTGGTGTTTGGGCTACTTTTTTGAATCCCCTGAAGTGTTATGTGTTGCCGTGCTGCTGCTGGGGTGAGACCACATTCTACTGTTCCATGCCCCCGTGGCCTGAGGTTGATTTGTGGTGCTGACCACGGCATTGACCACCAACTCAGAGGCCTCCCTGAAGAAGGAAATTACTATGGATTGCCTTGCATGTGAAAAGGGTCTTCACATCCCTTGACTCAGCGATATTAAGGACTAGCTTAGCCATTGCGGGTTGCTGCGATCTCCGAAGAAAGGAAATTTAAGGAAACTCGTTATGATAATATTCAATTTACATTGTGTCATTTTCATTGATACTTATTCATTTTAAAATGGAAAACATTTCAAAGTGTCGTTTCAATTCTATTTATTTATTCGAGTGCTTGTGAATGCACGATTTTTTGTTTTTCTGTCTGGTGCGTACATCAGTATTCGAAAGATTATGAGGGCCCTGGGGGGCCGATATTTAAAAAAAATGTATGCCAGAAACCTTCGGGGGAGTGTACTCTACAACTTCCCAAAGTTTCATGGTGATCGGATGAATGGTGTAGTAATGCATAAAGGACAAACAGACAGACAGACAGACATACATTCGTTTTTATATATATAGATAGATATGTGCAATAAGATAGGACGACCCAACAACTTTTCCTAGCCTGGTAATATTACCACAAAGGATAACAGTTGACTGAAATCTACTTTCAGCAAACTCAGGAGGAGAGAAAGAGAGATGTCTGAGCTATGGAAGCTCACTAACGTTGAATATCTGTTGGTACAAATCACCCCTGGTCTGGAGCTTTATTTGGTTATGGCCCTGTAAGGCAGGGATAAGGTCCTTATAATCAGATTTAGGTTGGTCCAGATTCAATGCCAGTTTTCTTTCTTTTAGGCCAGTTTCATCTGAAAGGAATCCTGATTTACCCCTGTGATGAGTGCTCATTGCAACCTTAGAGCATTCGGGGCCAGATGTACGACTGGATTTAGCAGTTGCAAACGGGAAATTGGATCGGTTGCAACCACAAAATAGGTCTGGCCCATGTACAAACCCTTTTTTGCGGGTTCGTAAGGTATTACTGACTTTCAAAAAAGGGTTTGCAACTCGCTATTAGGAAGGGGCGTGCCAAGGGCATCCCCTACTAATAGTGACTCGCACGTCATAAGGACCACTGCCTACTCTTAAAAAACAAGCACTTGCGTTGCAATAGGTCTCCCATTTGCGAGCGTTTGAGCTATTGGCATTGTAAATGATAATGCCTTATATTTATGTGTTTACATAACCTGCACGTGGTGTTTACGCACTTAAATGTGAGACCTATGGCATTGCAAACAAAAGGCCGCATTGTCCCAGCTGCTTTGAAAGTGAAAGCGAGTATGGCATGCTGAATGTAGACAAAGCATGTTGTCGTGCCTAAAGTAGGAGAAACTCATTAAAGAAAATAGTGCTTGAAAGAGTAAATAACACGTACCGTGTAACAACCGAAGTAAAGGGGCTAGTAACCATAGGAGGTTACAGAGTGTTCTTATACATGCACCTGTTTGCTCTTGTGGATGGCACCCGCCATTAATAACATGTTTATGGTTAATTGCGCAACTTCACAGCTTCTGACTAAAGTGCAGAGCAATCCCACATCATCCAGGAATGTGCAGTGCAACTCTACTTAATTCAACATAGTGCAGAGTAACCCCACAGTGTCCGGGATAGCACAGAGCAACCTCACAGCGTCCGCGGAAGCAGAGAACAACCCCACAGCATCCGGGGAAGCGCAGAGCAACCCCACAGCATCCAGGAAAGTGCAGAGCAACCCCACCGTGCCTGAGAAAGGGCAGGACCGCCTGCAGCACCCGGGAGCGCTTAGAGCAACCCGACAGTGCCCAGGAACGTGCAGACCAACCTGCAGCATCTATGAATGCACAGAGAACCCCTCCAGCACCCGGGAATGTGCAGAGCAACCCCTCACTGCCCGCGAACGTGCAGAGCAACCCCACAGCATCCGGGAATGCACTGTGCAACCCCGCAGCATCTGGGAATGTTCAGAGCAACCCCGCAACATCTGAGAATGCACAGATCAACCCTGCAACATCTGAGAAAGCATAGCTCAAGATCACAGTGTCTGAGAAAGCATGGCACAACCCAACAGTGTGAAGTAAACACCTGGCTAGCCCTACAGTGTACGGTGGAGGGTGGCACAGTCGAAGAATGGTAAGTGAGGTGGATCAAATCTAACAGTATCCAGTGAAGCAAATTACCTGATCCAACAACCTACTGTGAAGCGAGGCACGATCCCAAGTCTTCCAGTCAAGCACTGTGCAATCCCACAGCATCTAGTGAGATGAGGCTCTACTCCCACAGCTTCCAGTGAGAGACAGCATCAGTGATATGCAGCATCACACACTGCCACATGAGCTGGAGCGTACTTCTACAGCTTTCAGTGATCAGCAGCAGAATACCTCCACTCCATTCAGTTATCAGAAGCGAACCCAGATTGCCTCCAATGCGAGTAACAGTCTCCACTCTGCCTGTCAATCTAGTTGAAGCCAATCTTGCTTCCGGTGTCCCACGTCGGAGCCCTAATGATGTCAAGTGTCTCCAACACTGTTGACAACCCTACCTATCCTCCCTACATTACATACGTGACTGTACCCTTCACTCTTAGCACTCCGACTCCATCCTTGGCAACTGCTCCTTGTCCAGCTTCTCCTTTCAGCCCACTCTTGGCTCCCTTCCGCAGTGACCCCTCTGCTCAGTTCTCACCTTAGCCTTCTGCACTGCTTCGCTTGCGCCTCTCAGCTGTACCCAAATGCGCTGGTCCCCATTGCCAGTTCCATAGATAGGGAGCAGACCCAAAGCCCCCAGCACCATGATTGAGATCTTGAATAGTTGCACCCCTCGGTCTTTGGCAGTCCTGCGACTGCCGTGACCCTGGAGCAGAGAATTCATCCTGCACCAGGGCACCCGCCATCTCAGGCTCGCAGTATAGGCAGCAGGTGCTGCCGAAGAGCACCTTGGCCCGTGACCACAACTTAAAACCCTGCTCCTCCCAAAGGGGTCATGACACGGGACCGAGGGCGTCACCCAGAAGAGGCGACTGCTTGTTTTTTAAGTAAACGATTCTTTATTCATGTTCAAATCTGATTGACATTTAATTATATGCGCTGACTCGAAACGGTATGATTTGGGGAGCATATCGGATAGCACACATTACAAATAAAACAATACATTGCAACATTTTTTAAGACAGAAGTGGGACATTTAAAAAATAACTGTGAGATACAGCCTGAATGCAGTGACATCCAACACCGCGGGGGTGAAGGACGGAGGTCCCCCGCTCAAAGGCCGAGGTAGACTGTGCTTTACCTAGTACCTACTCTGTGAGGTGCTATGGAGTTGAGCAATGCCGTGAAGATTGTGACCACATGGAGAAACTCCGGCCGACCAGCACCACTGAGAAGTCAAGAGGAGTGGCCCGAGCGAGAGCAGAGATGGACCGGTAGAGGCTGCATGTGGCTGAAGTTGCATGGAGGAGCTCAGGCTGCACAGCACTGTGGAGATGCCCTGGGGCATGAAAGTGAGCGAGAGTGAAGCGGGCAGCACCACAAGGCCAGAGGCGTGCCTGCAGTGGAGTGTAGTTAACAGGAGAGGCCTGTTTGAGGGCAAAAAAAACAACAAACAGACGGGATTGTCGCGGCAGCTCCGCAAGTGAAAGCACGCACAGTGCGCTGAACCTAAACAAAGCACGTTGTTGTAGGACAAACTCAATAAAGAATTTAGGGCCAGATGTAGGAAGGCAAATACCGGTCGGTAACAACCGATTTTGGCTGTTACCGACCGGTATTTGCAGATGGAGATGTTGGGGCCTGAATATGTGACAAATCGGTATATTTACCGAATCTGTAAATTTACCGATTCGGTAAAATACCGAATCGGTATATTTACCGAATCGGTAAATCTACATGTAGGTGGCACTGTAATCAATGCCACAGGCCCTTACCGATTCGTTATTTACCACCAAATACTATTTGGTGGTAAATAACGAATTCCTGTGTACATGCACATCTGTGCATGTACACCTGTGCCATGTGGCACACATACATGCCCTAAGGGCATGTATGTGGGACACATGGCACACAAGCCAGAATCAGGGGTGCAACAGGGTGTCAAAGTGACACCCTGTCCCCCTTGCAAATTCGGTATTTTTACCGAATCGGTATTTACCGATTCGGTAATTGACATTGATTCCTATGGGCCTCAAGGCCCATAGTAATCAATGACAATTACCGAATCGGTAAATACCGATTCGGTAATTACTGAATCCTACAGATTCGGTAAAAAATACCGAATTTTTAACTACATCTCATTTACCGAATCTAGAATACCGAATCGGTAAAATTCGGTATTCTAGAGTCGGTAAATGAGAATTACCTACATCTAGCCCTTGGTGCTTACGGTCTAAGAACCAAAGTAAAGTGGACAGTAGTCAGGGGAGGATACAGATTACGACATGGCCGTACTAAGGAGGGACTAATAAAGCCTATTGAGCAATCAGAAAACAGAATTTACAAAGGACAAAGACACAAGCCAATGAAAAATATGGGCATGGCTTCACTCCCTTACTGAACTACCACAGATAATCCCCAGAGCAGCGCTTGCGCTCTGGCTCGACCTAATGAAACAGAAAAGTTTAATTTTTCTTTGTTAAATGCATCCCATTTTCCTTTAAGGAAAACGGGATGCATTTAAAAAAACTGCTTTATTTAAAAAGCAGTCACAGACATGGTGGTCTGCTGACCCCAGCAGATCACCATCCCTGGGAGTGCTAGCCATTCCTAATGAGGTTGCAAACAGCACCCGCCTCATGAATATTAATGAGGCAGGCAATTTACGACCCCATTATGAATCACTAACAGTGTCTGAGACACTGTTGTAAATTGTATTTTGTGAGTCGCAAATTGCGAGTCGCAAAGTGACACAATTTGCGAGTCGAAAAAATTTAAGGATCGTACATCTGGCCCTTGGTGTTTTTTATGGGTTTTATAGTAGCTATGAAAGAAATTTTTAAATTCCACTTTTTATGGGCACTATATATTCTTGCCATATCTCCGCCCTTCTGTAGTTACAGTAGCTTCCCACACCTGAGGATTGTGTATGTGTGGCCACCTTTCTTAAATATTCGCTACGGCACAACCACTCCTTATTGTTTTAACAAGCCAAATAAGCCTGCTAACTCTGATTGTGATTTGGATATGCAAATCAATTTTTTACTCATGATGGCATTGTTAGATTTTTATTGTTTTGTACTTTTTTTATTATTGCATTGTACATTTGTTTTGCTTGGCTGCTGGTTGGCATAGATTATATTCTTGGTTATATGTTGTGTGGCTTTGGCCCTAAACCTCTCATTTTGCACTTTCATGGATGGTCTTTGTTGCTATTGCATTGTTTTTATGACATTTTTATGATCTTGAATTTATCTTATTTTGATTATTTTTGATGTATTTTATGCTATTATGTGTTTGTGCTTCTATGGTTTGTTTTCATGAACCAAATAAAGCTAATAATGATGTTAATTGAGTATCAACTACTTTTATATTAAGTTTGATAAAGTGGAACTGAATGATTGCATTTGGATCTCCAGTTGAATGTACATACAATGCAGGGGCTACAGATAACACTCCCTGGCTCCCCATCAGTGGTTTTAGTCAATTACTATAATAGTAAATGTGGTAGCTCTGAGCTGGGGGGGAGTGTTCGCAATTGGACCACCTTTTCGCTCCATTTCAGCCTAGGGCGACGGGCAAGTTCCAACGCTGATTTTAAGTGATTTTAATTGTCATCTATGTAGCCCCAGGACGCTGAGGCACCAAATTGTAGTTTTCTGCTGAGAGAAGGGCTACATTTTGAGCATTCACAGAAAGGCCAGGAGCTCAATGAGTTCCTGGATGGTCATAATCTGATCTTTACTATGGAGAAATTGGTGAATTCCCAGGATCTTGTAATTTGTCCAACTTTTAAAGGAAGGGGATGTAGATCTTTTATTGATTTTATTTTTGTTGCTCCATCACTATATTGTTAGTCAGTTAATAATACTTTTATTGTTTTAAAAATCATAAACAAATGGAACAAGCACGTAATACAAAATGGTTTAAAATGGGGTTTGAAAGGTACAAAAGATGAAAACACAATGCGGTCGTGTACTCAATCGTCATCAATGGTTAAAATAAGAAACACTAAATTTGTAATCAGTGCAATTTATAAAAAGATGCAAGGTGGTTCAATGAGGAAAAATCAGGAAATAGTGCAAGTGGAGATGAAGAGAGTCCACGTAGTCTTGTCAAACCCTCTCAAGTTATTTCATTTTTATTGTCTAATTCTTTGGCTGCCATTTTCCAGAACATAATGGCTTTGCAGGACAGTTGGATTGACAGGCCTCCAAGGCATTGTATGAATGTAGTTCTGCATGGCCTTAATTGTTTTTTCTAAAGATCTTGCAAAGGACAATTTTACGAGTTTCTAGAAGTGAGGGGCAGATGCATAGGAGGTGTAATTGTGTCTCTTCTCCTTGTCCACACAAGCGGTAGTCTTTTGTCGGCCGTGTACACTTCCATTTTGGGGTCAAGTCCTTCATGGGGAATGACCCCAGCTGCAATATCATCAGATAGTGCTTTTTATGATGTGTGAAATGTTCAGGCAAGTATGGTTGGGGTTTCCGCATCTGGTAGGATTGAATCACTGCCCATGTGTAATTTTTCTTGGAAAAAGTAGGTTTATCCATTAACAGATTTGTTTAGTTGCACTATTCACCACATTTTTAACCCAGGTGTAGGTCAGTGAGTGATTCTTTTAAAACTTTGATGATGGAATTATTTAGTCTCTCTTGCTTTTCAATTTCTTACCAGCAGAAGTGGACTAGAGTATTATCTTCTGCTTGCCTCATTCGACAGTAATATTTGACCATGGCCTCTTGTCTCGATGGTTTCTGATTTTTGAGCCCATTTTCCAATCAAACTTGTGCCTGGGAGATGTGCCGGCGGATTAAAAACAGACTCTTGAAAAAACTCAACTGGGCTTGGTTGAAGGTGGCAGCATCTTTTGTGTTCATGATTTCCAACCCATATGATATAGTTGATATGAATTTTGTTGTGATTACCTTCAGCAGGTGACCTGTTGAACAGCCTTTTAGGTTCCTCTTTAGGATTTTGAAGGTGTAGAGGAGTTGTTTTGCTTCCATATTCCCTTGGTCCAGCTGTTGATTAAAGTTCAGATTGTGGTCGAGTTGAAACCCTAGGTATTTGTACGAATCTACCTGGGATATTAGTTTTTCATCTAATTTCCAGATGAATTAACCTCTTGACCCTGTTTTGTGAAGATTAGAAAAGCAGAGCACTTGGTTTTCTTGAGGTTTATTGTTAGTTGAGCTGGGGTGGTATAAGCTCCTAGTTGGGTCATTTTTCGCTGCAGACTAATTGGTGTTTGTGATAGAAGAACAACATTGTCCGCATATTGGAGGCTGGTAATTGGTGTTTTGCCCTGTTTTGGGGGGTCAGTTTGAACTAGTTGGAGATGTTTCTCAAGGTCACTATATTTATTTACTAACAATTTTAACCTCATTTTTAGTCCTTTTCGTGACCACAACCCCTTATCCGTAACTTTGGATGTAGCCATGGTCCACCGGATAAGGCATATGGAGACTTTGAGGGGGTTCTCCATTGTTGAGCAGGGGAGACTACTGAATTGGTCTCAGATGGACCCCCAATGCCTCCAAGCGGCATTGTTTGCACTTTGCCTTAGTGACATGAATATCTGTCTTGATTGTGTTGTGGGAAACGGGTAGTGTTAACAAGGGAGGTCTCTAGTTGGCACTGGCTGGCGCCACTGTGCAAATAGGGACCCTTCCTCCTAAGTCAGGGCAAGTGGGTCACCCCTTTGTATAACCCCATCTCAACCCTGTGGTAACGTAGCATGAGCAGTTAGACCTTTCTCAGAGGCAGTGTGTGAAGCGTTTATGACGTACAATAAGGCAGTAATGACACCACAAAAGGGCACAACTCAGGTAGGTATAGAAAAATAATATCTTTTTCTAACAGTTTAACTCAACTCTCAAGGCGCGTCAGCAAAAACAATTCATGTCAACCCGTAGGGACTCAATGGAATGACAACGTATCGACCAAATTGTAATACTGACAGAGTTCATGAACGGGGCCTCCGTTACCCATTGCGCACCAGGTACCTGTTGTTGCAAGGGGGACAGCATGCAGCTTCTCAAAGAAGTGGAGACGGTGACAGGCGGACTCCCAGCGACCACAATACGGGATGGCAGAGGTCCGCAGCCTGCTTCCACACTGATCGGGCACTCGGGCACTCGGGGACAGGCGGGCTCTCCGCAGTAGCAGCACGCAGTTGTGGCGGCCTGGGTTGGGGGAGGCAAGGACTCTCGTTGTGTTGCTCCGTGGCTGCGGCGGCCCACAGGACAATTTAGGGGAGGATACAAAGTTGTCAAGGGTGCGGGCGCTCAGTGGCTACAACCATTGCAGGTGGGTTTACAAGTAGGCTCAAGTACCTATAAATATAATTTATAGGAAGTAGCATGGGATGATATCTGTCAAGCATGCGAGATGAGGGACAGCTCTCTCTTTTGGAGGGTGATAAACAAACCCTGTTTTGCGCTGTGTCTTAGTCACTTTTATGTCATCACATTTCAGAGCACGAGTGGGTGGCTCATTTTAAGGGCGTGTATAACCAGGGGGTATGTGAGAGTGAGAAAACTCCCGCTGGATCAATCACAGCCTGTGTACCAGTGTTATGGACCCTAGATGAAGTTGCATAGGGTATTCTCGCTTTGTCTATGAACAATACTCCAGGTTCTGATTGCATTCCGCAAGATTTGGTTAGATCAAATATTGATGTCTGGGCTCCACTCTTAAAACAGGTGTTGAATGCGACATTTCAGGTGTGGATATTGCCCTCTTGGTCTCCTGCTGTCATTCTTCCCATCTTTAAGAAGGAGTACAAAGACAATCCACAGTGTTGTAGACCTATATCGCTGCTGGATTCAACAGTTAAGATTATGGGAACAGTGATTTTAAATAGGCTAAGTGATTGGACAGAAGAGAACAACATTCTGAGGGATGTTGAGTATGGTTTTAGAGCTGGGAAGTCCACTTCAGATCAATTCCTAAACCTCCATCTAATTATTAATAAATATACAGTGGCTCGGTCTGAATCCACTTCTGTAAGACACAAGACTTCCTCCCCCACCAGGATTGGAAATCCCGACGGGGCGGCAGTTGAAGCTGTGCCCCAGAATGATAGAGGTGCTGATGCAGGCATAATCATCAGGATTACAATATCCCTTTCCGACAGCCTGTTCATGGTGGGAACACTGCCACAAAACTGATATGGGGGTCCCAAACAGGCCCCCCATCCATCATGGGCCACTGAGTAGTGTCCCTGGGGTTAAGTATAGTTCCCCCACACACCTTGCACTGTGTGCCATGTGCATGGCACACTTTGCACAGGCGTGCAGGATGTGTTGCCCGCTGGAGGCATGTGCTGTGGCCCTTTTACATGGCTTCAGCATGCCCCCGCAGCTTTTCCGACTGCCAAGGCGAGCACTTTGCCAGGGCTGGTTGTGGCTCCCAGTCCGGCCCTGCCCATGTGTGTTTTTGGTGTCCTCCGCCTTTTGTAGTCCTTCTTCGCTTTCAGTGCTTTTTTCTTTCCCCTGTGAAGAATAAAGTCCTTCCTTTATTTCTGTCTCGACTATCATCTCCTGCCTATATAATTTTTAAATTTTAACAGTTTTTTCTTCCTCTATTGTAGGTTTTGGGCCTGGCGCAGACCACTGTGGAATGTCAGGTAAGTCTCTGTCTGTTTCACTCTCCTGTTCTGTCAGCTCATCTTCGTCACAGGCAAGAACTATTGTTTTAAAAAACAACAATGCTCAAATACACCAAGACCTCATGCAAAGGTTAAAACCTGAGAAATAAATTGAAACAAAAAATGACTTACTAGAAACTAATTATGCAAAGACTAGACGATCTCAAGCAGACTGGGGGAAGAAAATCTCATTCTTATCATGGAATGCGCCCAGCATCCCACATTCTGATAAATCATGAAATCCTAGTATTGCAAGAAACATGACCATCAATAGCATGGGAAAACCAGAATTGCATCAAACATATAAAATGCACAAAACAGCTAAATTACACACAAAAAAATTACAGGAGCTTACAGACAGATTGCAGAACTGAAAGCTATGTGGCAATCAAAGCATGGGTTAATATCTACAAATATATTCAGATATGCAACATCACTTTATTAGATAAAAGCGAACGCCCACACTTTCTTTGGGGTCTCTTTTTTTTAAAAATATTTTTATTATTTTCTGGCAGAGGTAGTACATACAAGGATAAAACAAAAATGAGGAGACCATCACAATGCTATACGGAGAAAAAGAAGAGAAAAAGAAAAGAAAAGGAAGAAAACAAAAGAACAGCCATCATACAATTTAAATCCAGTTATCAATTGGTGACCATAATTTACGACCGAAGGTCTTCTTTTTAACACCTTTCAGTTTATACACTGCTTTATCCAATCTATAAACATTTAGCAACTTTCCCAACCATAGCTCGAAAGTTGGTGGTTCTACATCCAGCCATCTGGAAGTAATACAGGCTCGATAAATCGACATTCCCACAAACATAAAATTTTCTTGATCTGTAGTTAGATTCCAAGGGGGGAAATAAACACCAAAAATAATAATAGTGGGATGGAGCGTGATCCCCACATGTAACAGATTAGTCAAGAACTTTTCAATCTTCGCTATATATGCAGCCAATTTGGAACATTTAAAAAACATATGAATTGAATCTGCAGCTAAAGTGCCGCATCGGCTGCAATTAATACCTTTTTGAGCTTTCCATTTTAACAGTTTTGCAGGTGTATAATAGAGATCTAGAGTGGACATAAAATGTTGGCTCTTAAGAGAGCTATTAATTAGTATCTTATTGCTCATCTCAAACACTTTAACCAGATCAATCCCTACAATGCCAAGCTTTCGCTGCCATTTCACGGTATGATGATCAAGATCATTCTGACGCCTATTGTTCATTAATTGGTAAATAATACCAATACGGCTATTTTTCCTAGAGCTTTCTAAAATATCAACAATTTCCATCATATCCGTGAATAAGACATTTTTTTTTTCCAGAAAACTACGAATCTGTAGGTATTTAAAAAAATCGTTCCTGGATAAACCAAATGTCTCTTGCAGTTTCGAAAAAGACATAAGGGACCCATTTTGATATAATTGTCCAAGTGAATAGATCTGTTTCGTATGCCACCGATAGATTACCATATCTTGAAAAATTACAGGTAATGACTTGTTATCGGACAAAGGTGTATAGTAATTCAATTTTGGGATAATACGTAAAGTTTTATTCATTTGTCTCCAAATTAATAGTGCAGCTATGACCACCTTAAATTTTGTTTTTTTATAGTAGCTGGGTTCGATAACTTTAAGCAGACATTGCCGGGCATGAGTACCTAGAAGCATTTCAAAAATAGAGGGTGCGGTTGCTGGTTCCGATACATAATCATGAAAAAACAGAACTCGAAAGGTTTTCAAAGCAATGGCCCAATAATACATTCTAAAATTCGGAAGGCCTAAACCAGCACAGTCTAAAGGAAGAGTACACCATTTTATGGATCTTCTAGCGCGATGGTACCCCCACAGAAATCTAGAAACCATTCTATCTATTCTATTAAAAAGAGACAATGAAAAAAATAAGGGAATAGTACGAAAAAAATACAAAAATTTTGGAAAAATCATCATCTTAATAACATTAGTTCGTCCATATAATGACAGGTGTAAATTATTAAATCTTTCTAGCGTTCTGTTGGTGGATATAAGTAAAGGGTCTAAGTTTAATGCAACGATATCCTCAACCTTAGAAGATAAAGTAACACCAAGATAAGAACCGGTGGTATTTAATGGGATATCAGAAGGTCTACCCGTTTCCGAGTGTATAATCTGAGTTTTTGCAATGTTTAACTTATACCCAGAAATTTTCCCAAACTCACTGGCCAGATCAATTATTGTGGGTAACGCTGAGGAAACATCAGACGTGACAATAGCCACGTCATCTGCGTACGCTAAAACTTTGTGGTCAACTTCGAAGAGACGAATTGAAGGAATATTAGGTTCCAGAATAAGTCTGCACAGATATGGTTCTATATATAGCGCAAATAAAAGCGGAGAACAGGGGCAGCCTTGTCTAGTCCCTCTAGTGATTGGAAAGGGTCTCGAATGATCGGCACCTAATCTAATTATACCCTTAGGGGTAGAGTAAAGCGAACGCACCGCTTGAATAAATTGTGACGGAAACCCCTTCCCTTCTAACACAGTCCAAAGAAATCCCCAGTCGACTCTATCGAACGCTTTTTCAGCATCAAGTAAAATAACCCCGACTGGGGATTCCTTTGCCTGTGCCCAATCTAAAAGTGTGATAACTCGTTTGACGTGATCAGTAGTGTCTCTGCATCTAATAAAACCATGTTGAATATTAGAAACTAAACTAGACATTACCTGATTGAGTCTATTTGCAAGGATTTTGGAGTAGATCTTGCTATCTGCCGTTATAAGAGATATGGGACGATATGAGCCTAGTTCTTTTGAGTCCTTATTTTTTTTTAAAAATACCACTATTATAGCGGTGGACCAGGAATCAGGTGGACTCCCTTGAAATGCTAGATTAAAAATCTTGAGAAGTTCTGGTTTCAGCATATGTCTAAATGTTCGATAGAATTCCAGAGGTATCTGATCAAATCCCATGGCTTTACCAGCAGCAAGACTCAGAATAGCTTGCTCGATCTCTTCCCAACTTATTGGGCGGCTAAACAGATCAGTCTCCCCTGACCCTAATACTAGTTGGTTGATACTATGAAGATAATTCACTGGATTCAATGTCTTGTCTACTTCATTATTACGGTCATTATACAATGTTTTATAGAACTCCAGAAATGCTTCTAGAATTCATGAAATCCTAGTATTGCAAGAAACATGACCATCAATAGCATGGGAAAACCAGAATTGCATCAAACATATAAAATGCACAAAACAGCTAAATTACACACAAAAAAATTACAGGAGCTTACAGACAGATTGCAGAACTGAAAGCTATGTGGCAATCAAAGCATGGGTTAATATCTACAAATATATTCAGATATGCAACATCACTTTATTAGATAAAAGCGAACGCCCACACTTTCTTTGGGGTCTCATTGGAATTAAATTAACTTCATATATTCAAATTCTATTCTTATTTTTTACATACACCTTGAAGGATAACATTCAAGCCCTTTTGCAAGAAAATGTAAGAGTATTCCGAACATAACAGAACTGAACTGGACCAATATTCACCTTTGAGGGATCACACCTTGTGAAACAGCGGGTACAGTGATTGTGCAAACAACATCTTTGCCTTTTGATATTGGACTTTAAATGAACTGATGATAGGGAGGGAGGTGCGATTTGGTTTTGGCTCGCTGTTTCTTTGTTTTGCATCCATACATGGAACACTCTGTGCATTGGGGGACAAACTTCCCTGTCTGCTTGCCTTTTGATATTAGACTTTAAATGAACTGATGATAGGGAGGGTGGTGCGATTTGGTTTTGGCTCGCTGTTTCTTTGTTTTGCATCCATACAAACTTCCCTGTCTGCTTGTCAAATAATTCCTTGTTGTTGGGTTCAGACTGGGACTGGTTACCACTTTTCCCTAAAGAATTGTTTTGGTGGCCTTATGAGAACTTCTTACTTTTAAGTTTTAATCCTCCCTCTTTCTTCTGGTGAGACCCCTGACCACCCTTGTGGGAATCTCTCCCCAGATACCTTTTTGGACACTCTGGTTCTGGGAGGAACAGATGCTCAGCAAGCTTCATGGGGTCAGTTAACTTACTGTATACTAGCTTCTGGAGCAGCTCTGGAAAACAAATGCTGAGCAGGTGCTCTCTAAAAATTAGATTGTGGAACTCACTGAAGTCATTAACTTTGATGCCCCGCTCCCAACCATATAGTGCCTTTCTAAAGTAGTCTTCAAAATCCATATAGCACTGCCGGGGAGCTTCTGGCTATCCCTGAACCTCTGGTGGTACTTTTCAGGGGGCAGTCCAAAGTTAGTGATCAAGATGGATTTCAAGGGGGTGGTCCCCAACCTCTAAAGTAAGAAGGTTGTCCCGCCCCACTCTTGGCATGTGTTTCTACCCCCTTCATCCCCCAAGTACTCTTCTGGGATATTGTGAACCCTCAGTGCTACCACGTAGGCAGAAAAACATTTGTCAATATCATCTCTCATCAAATAACTGGGTATCAGATCCTTGGGGGTGCTGACCTTTCTGTCTCCTTCAGACACTGCAGGTATGCACCAATGCTGCTGGAATATGCCTGCTTTGCTTTAAGTTCCAACTCCTTGATGGCCCTTTAATGAGCCAAACGCTCCAAAGCCACTTTCTCCCCCATGGCCAGTTTCTTCTCCTCAATCCTGACCTTGGACATCTCCAGTCTGAACTCTCTCTCCTTCCTCCTTTCTGCCAGCTACTCTGGGGATAGGCTGTGGGAAGATAAGCTGCTCCCTCCTCTGCAGGGATCTTCAGCTCAGGGGGTCAAATTATCCCCCTAAGCAGGCTACCGCCTCTCAGGACTGAGACCCAAACCCTCTCCTTGCCTATCAATCTCATCTCCTTCGTCTGCTGTTGCAGGGACTGGTGAACTTCCGACCAGGCCCTCAGGACCTTTTCCAGTTCCCCCTTCCTGGTGGTATTTTTGGCTGGAAGTGCCCTCTCCTTACAGAACTCCTTGAGCTGAGCCACAGTGTAGGACTCCATGTTTGGAAGCTCAAACTCCATACTTGTAGAGATGGATTCAGGTCAGGAACAGTCAGAGAGAAAATCAAAAAGACAATGAGTGAGAATTTAAACTCGAATTGCTCTTAGATTATTTATGTTGGGTGGCAGAGTAACACAAAACGACTGTAAGGCACTGCACCACCACACGTCCAACAGCATGGGAAATCCCAGATTACATCAAACAAACAAAATGCACAAAACAGCTGAGTGGCACAGAAAATTACAGGGGCTTACAGACAGATTGCAGAATTGAAAGCTGTAGGACAATCAAAGCACAGGTTAATATCCACAAATATCTTCAGCAATGCAACATCACTTTATTAGATCATTTTACGCTGTAAATAATAAACATATATGCCCAGCAGCAGAGGCTAGAGGGCATACTTAGTGTAATCACTTGCATTAGTGAAACTGTAAGAAATAGGCTTACTGTTCAAGGTGGGTGAAACCCTTTACAATCAACAACCCAATTCTTCTCAGGGTAAAGTCACAAGCAACCCCTAATTTAACCTGTGCTCAACCCTTGGGTAGCTTGGCACAGAACAGTCAGGTTTAATTCAGAGCCAATGCGTAAAGTATTTGTGCAGCACTTCAAACAATAACACAGTGAAAACACACCACAACAGGAGCCCACAAAAGTGTTAGAAAAATAGAGATAAAAAAAAAAACGAGACCAAAAAGACAAAAATCCAATCAGTATATCTGGAAACATTTGATTTTAAAGATTTTAGTAAAAATAGCACCAACTGTAGATATCTGACCATGCAGGACCAGGAAAAGTCATAAACTCAGGTCGTCTACTATGGAGCACAGGCTGGCTACAGGAACTAAGTTTGGCCTGCTGAATAAAGTACATTCAATCCTGATTTGCAGAGCATTGCGAGGATCCACGTCGGAGATGTGCTGTGCAGCCATAGCGATGCATATCTTCCGAGATGTGGCTAGGCTGCGGTGCAAGGTTCTGTTGCGTCATCATCGAGGACCCCATCCTGTGGTGTGAAGTCTTGAGTTGGGGATGCTTTGTACAGTTGGGGTGATGCGTCAGTTCTATGGAGCTGAGAGTCTGAGGTGCACGACCCATGACCATCGTCGTTGAGGCTGCCTTCAAAGAAGGATGCAAGAGGCTGTGCCAAGGATACGTCACATTGTGGCGGTTCTTATGCAGCAACAGACTGTGATGCGGGTCTTTGCGGCAGTTCTGACCCATGCAGCTGCAGCAGTAGCAATGTGTTGGTTCCGTTCGGGGATGCGATACGCATCAAAGGAGAGGCATTGGATCTGCCTGGTTCACAGAGTTTGACAGAGCACCTTAGGCCCACTTCCAAGGGACCAGCACTGCGATGGCACCTCTTGGCAGGGTAGACTTACAGATGGCAGAGTCCAGGTGTACGTGGAAGATTGTTGGAGCCTTCTGTCCCTGAGGCTTATGTCAGGAGGCCATCCAACTAGCCCTTGGAGTCACTCTATGGTTGTGTGCTCAATAGATGGGAATCCAGTCCTTCTTGTGCAAGCAGAAGGGCAGCAGGCACATCCAACCACAGCAGCAGCACAGCAAGGCAGTAGTCCAGCTGAGTGCCATCCAGCAGAGTGGTTGTCCTTCAGCAGCACAGCAGTCCTTATTCATGGCAGAGTATTCACAGGTCCAGAATTGTAGTGAACTACTGATGTCCGAGGTCCAGTATTTATACCCAGTTGTGCCTTTAAAGTGGGGAAGAAGATTTTAGAGGGTTTCATTTGAAGTCCCCAGGCATCCTGCCTTCCCTGCCCTTGCTCCAGACTAACTCCAGGGGTTACAGCCCTTTGTGTCGAGGCAGGACACAACCTATTCAAGTGTAAGTGGGGCTGTGACCGGCTACTTCTTCTCATCCTGCCAGTGATGGCCCATCCAGGCACACCTAAGCTTCCTATTGTGTGTGGCTGTCTACAAGGACTACATAACGCTCAACTGTCAGCTTCACCCAGTCATATGACCCAAGTACAGGCTACATGCATTAAATGGCTAAGCCAGGGAAATGACAACATTCTAAAAGTGGCATTTCTAAAATTGAAATTTTAAATCCAACTTCACCATAAATATAGGATTTAAAATTCCAATTCCAGAGACACCTAATATGAACTGGGTACCTTTTCCCATTTGGAAATTATTATTATAAAATGTAATAAGATAACTCCAATGTTATACTATGAGAGAGGTAGGCCTTGCAGTAGTGCTACCAATAAACCTTCAAAGTACATGTCCTACCTTTTAAATACATTGCACCCTGCCATCTGGGAGTGACTTATCTGTATTAAAAAGAAAGGGTTCGGCCTGGCAAAAAGTTTCATTTTCCAGGTTGAAATAGCATTTTAGACTGCACAGACTGCAATGGCAGGCCTGAAACATGTTTAGGATGTTACTTAAGTGCATAGCAAAACCAGTGCTGCGGGCCCACTTGTAGCTTTTAATTTACAGTCTTTAGTCACATGTAGTGCCACTATACTAGGGATTAACAAGTAAATTAAATATGCCAATTGGGTATGATCCAAAGTTACCATGTTTTAGGGCAAGAGCGTAAGCACCTTAGCGCTGGTTAGCAGTGATTAAGGATGCAGAGTCCTAATGCCAGCAAAAATTAAATCATCAAAAATGGAGAAGGAAGGCAAAAGTTGTGGGGGGCGACCCCCCAATAGCTGACAGATCTAACAGAAACCATGTTGAAAACAGCTGAGTCTAAATCTATTGTGCTCATATCTGGCAGCTTTAAGTGCAAAATCAGATAATTGGTAAATTACTCTGTTGAAACATTTCAACCGAAATCAGCACCAATTTCCAAAAAAAGGATGCAAGAGGTAAATGTCTATGCTCTTCTATACTAGTGAAAGCATGATTTCAGCTTGAAACACGTATGGAAATGATGATGCTCGGATCCAAATATTTAAGGTCCGTGGGCCATAAACCCTAATTGATTATATCCTCCCTAGGTGTGAGGACTGGTCCAGGGCTGAAAATCTTTTGGTCTCATGGATAGCTGAAAGTAACCATTACACCTTATTAATGGCCGTAAAAGGAAACATCCCCCAAACCCTATAATACACAAAACACATGCAGTACCTTAGACAATTGCACTGGCTTCCAGTGCGACAAAGAAGCCAGTTTAAGATCCTTAGTCTCACACACAAACTTCTACATGGGACAGGACCTTCTTACCTTGCTGAGAACGTGGTCAGGTACAAACCCTCCAGAACCTTAAGGTCTAGCACCAAGGCCCTTCTGGTACAGCCTATGGCTAGAACATCGAGAATGGGATTTAGAGCTTTTTCCTACATAGCCCCCAACTTTGGAACAAGCTACCTGTACATCTGCCGTCTCTTTCCAATCATCAGGCTTTTCGTAAGGGCTTAAAAACCTGGCTCTTTCCCAATTAACTCTTCTCCAACCCCCCTCTAAACTTGGTTGTCGTTTGTTGCTAAGCGCCTTGAGACTTTTGTGAAATGTGCGCTATACAAGAAATTATGACTATGACTATGACTACCTGGGAAATTAGTTGTGAGGAATGAGTAAGATGGAATCTAGCAATGCAGTACAAAACTGAAGAATGGCAAAGTGGTACTGACACTGTTTGGCATTAAATAAACACTCAAAAAGACTGTCTAGTTATCAAGTGATTCCTAGTACTACTGGTGTCAAAAAACTGTTCCACAAACAAAGTAATTCACAAAAAACAGTGAATACAGAGTGATTTGAAGAATATAAAACCATGAAAGGCGGACTGGAAGCACCTGTCTGCATACACAAGGCTTCAGATAAGAAAGCAAAAAGTAGTTAAAAAGTAGTTAAAAACAACAAGAAAAAGAAAGAAGAAGTTCTTCAGAGTAAGTGTCTAATGCTGGTAATAGTTGTACTAGAAAAGATCTGTGGATATTTTGGTAGAAAATTGGAGAAGGCCTAGGTGCAAAAAGAAATCTCCTACAAGCTAATATCTCAGAGGCCATTTGGATACACTATTTCTCGTCAGTACAATATTTTTGGGTCCCCCTCTAAAACGAAAGAAACCGAATCAGAAAAAGCTTCTAGGAGAGACCTACACCGGGCCACTTTCAATGAAGAAACATGATGTCAGCAATAAAGGACCTAGTGAAGGGGAAAGAGTCTGAGATATTAGGACTCTAAAGGAGCATCCGTACCTGTTTTTAATTTCGTCAATTTACCCGGCAAATAAATTGATGTAAGGGTACTGTACACAATTTTAACCTCAGGATCCTTCCAAGAAAATAAATATCAAATAATTCCCTAGGGTTTCAAAGTAGAGCCTGTCCAGAGACAATAGGTTTCTATATGATGAAGCATGTCACTTTAAACTCCAGGGGGTGAGAGTTCTTAAAAACCTTTAGGGGTGCAGTACAAGATAGGGTATAGAGAGAGAAACAAGAAACCTATAAATTAAAAAAATAAAGTATTTAGTTTAACAAAATGTAACCACACATCACCTCCTACAAAAGACCCACACCCTCCCTAACCCCCCAGAAACCTATCCCAATAAAACTACCCCTTTCCCAACTATCCCATACTCATCACATTTTATAGGCCCACCCCTACCTAAGCCCTATGCTTATAGAACTAACTATGCCTTCCCAAGTGTTCTACACTCATCACCCACAACAGGCCCAGCCCTCCCTAATTACAAAAACAGTCCTAATAAAACGAGCTCATCCACAACTGTCCCACCCTCCTCACCCACAATAGGTCAACCCCTGCTCCCTAATAAAAGTGCCCTTTGATTTCTTCTGGTGTTTTTAAAATTTCTTTCTGTTTATTTTTTCAGCCCTCCTCCAGGTCCTTCATGACTTAGTGGGGAAGAACCACTGTAGTGGAACGTGTTAGGGGGTGCGCTGCAATGAGGGAGGCCCCTTGCCTTCAGAGCCTCATCTTTCACCTCCAGGACAACTAGCTGGCGGGTGGCTACCGCTATGGCCTTCATCGTTTGGAGTGCAGCCGAGCCGCCAGCTTGAGCTGGTGATCATCTGAGTCCTTACCCTGGTAAAACTCCAGGGTTGGGCCTCTGGTGGTGACAGCCAGATCGTCTGGGGAAAGAAGAAAAGAACATGAATTGTAGTGCCCACTGGAAGCAGGCTTGTATAGTCGTAGAGCCACATGTTGCTGCTGGTTCTCTACGGCCATTCATATATTTATGTTATACTGTGTCTCTGTTTGTTTTTACTCATAATTCACATACTACTATTTCTATTATATGGCAGTAATTAATCCACATACTTAATTAAAAAAAAAGGTTGTTTACTAAAATGGGTGAAAAGTGTAAATTAAATGAATTAATGGGGTGACCCTTTTACCAATACTTAACATGTGTTTAAAAGAATGACTAAAGAGCAACCTTATATTGCAGTGTGAAAATAAATCAGCAAAACTTTTTTGATGCACAATTTTTTTGAGTATGCATATGCAACCTTAACTCAGCAAACTTGGTGGGACGAAATGAGTTTTAGACAACTATGTGTTCATAAGTTATATAACAACAACAATTCCAGGATCCCTGCTCTATCCATACTTCTGAGTTCAGTCCTGAGTTCGACAGGCATATCATTTCTGGGTTAGGAAGCAAGTGAGTGTTACGTAAGGTCTAAACATCAGAGTATAGGCTACAGTTAGGTTTGGCTATGAGCAGGTTGGGCTATGTGACTCACATAGCATGTTGTTACTGGAAGGTCGAAGTCAGACGAATGAAGGAGATAGCATAAGAGAAAAAGAAAATAGGAAAACGTTCTAGGAGAAGTGTGGCACGCAATGGGATGGGAATGGGATGGAACACGGAGGGAGATGGTAGTAGCTATGGATGGGCAACTGGCACTGGGCAACTTACCAAGGGCCAGATGTACGGCTGTTTTTTGCAGTCGCAGAGCGGCATTTTGCCCTTTTGTGACCGCAACAAACTGTAGCACAATGTACGATCCCTATTTTGCAAGTCACTAATGTAATAGCGACTCGCAAAATAGGGTTAGAGACGCGCTATTAGGAAGGGGCATTCCAAGGGCGTCTCTTCCTAATAGCAACTCTACCACTACCTGCCCTTAAAAAATGATATAAAAACGTTTCAGTTCTTTTTTTTTAAATGCATCCCGTTTTTCTTTAAGGAAAACGGGCTGCATTAAAAAAAACTGCCTTATTGACAAGGCAGTCCCAGACATGGTGGTCTGCTGACCTCAGCAGGTCACCATACCTGGGAGTGCCAGCCATTCCCAATGGGGTCGCAAATTGCGACATCTTCATTAATATGCATGAGGCATGCAATTTGCGACCCCATTGGGAATCGCAAACAGTGTCTCTGACAATCATGTACATTGAAGTTTGCGACTTGCAAATTGCGACTTGCAATTTAATGCAATTTGCGAGTCGCAAACATCAATGTTTGTACATCTGGCCCCAAGTCTTCCAGCCATTAAGGTAAATAGCAGACAGTCAGTTACAGAAACCAAGGATGGAAGGTGGTCAATTTAAAATAGATTATGTACTGAGCTTAACAGTAAGGAAGGATGGAATACCTTCACAAAAACAGCAGTTGTCATTGAAAATGGAACTTGACTTACCACTCGTCCTAGCATCATGTGGTATTGCGTCTTACCTTTATTTTTATGTACTATGTTAGAATTTAGATTACCTCATAAAGGTTCTTAGAGTGTTATGATGTGGATAGGATTCGGGAGGCTAGGAGGGAGAAGACGGTTGGACATCGGAGAAGCTTGAAGTGTTTCCTGCGCATCAGTGGGTCTTTATGTAGCACTTGAATTAAAGGTGTATTTTTGTACATTCCTGTCTCCCTCTCGTCTTTACAATGGCGACGAGGTGTTTTTGATGTGCTGACCCACTGTGCGATTTTTCTACCTTTGGCAATATTATCGGAGTCAGATTTACGGACTCTGATTTTTAATGAAACTTCGCTGTAAGATATTCTTTTGTGTTTCGTCGTCGTCCGTTACCGAATTGAGGCATTTCGGACGTCAGATTTCACTACGGATTGAAAGGATTTAAGGTACTGCTTATTTACCGTTACTGGTGTGCTCGTGGATGCCAGTTGATGATCTCAGCGCGAGGAGTGCAGCACGATGTCTCTTTGATGACGCATGCATTCAAGCTGACGCAAGAGGAAGTCTACGTTCGCTACGCTGCGTTTCATCTGGCGCGTTGCTTGCACGCTGTGACGACCATTTTGTTTGGATAGGTTGCTAGGAGATCGAAGTTCCTGATGCTGTGCACGTCATCGGCGGCCATTTTAATTTGCAACTCGGCAATTCAAGTCAATTCTCTTCATTTTATCGATTTGTGAGCACCTTTGAATATTTCTGGATTGGTTTTTTTGAACAATTCAATCTTCAAGCTGTTTCAACCAACGGACTTACTGGTATTTATTAGAGATTCAATATTTAAAAAAATATATATATATATTATCCGATTTCAAGAATTTTTTTTTCTCATGAATTTCCAAAGCAGCATTTCAGTGATATGCTCAATTGACTGATTGAATTTTTTGGCGCATTTATTCAGTGATCTGCACACTTGATTGATTCTTAAACACAGATTTTGTGCATATCTATATTCATTGTTTTTAAATGCATTTCAGTAACTTATGTTTTTTTCCTTTTAGGTGATGTTATACTGTTATATGATACTTTAATCTTATATCTTAGCAATCCATATAAATTTTATTGATATTTTTTTCTTTGAAATTTATATCAGTCATTATGTCTGCATCGCAAGTTTGTAATCAACCTACTATTTTTCTTCAGATTCCTGGCAAACCTAAATTAGAATGGAAAAACTGGTTTGAATCTTTTGAAAATTATATTATCGCTATTGATGGTTCTAAATTTTCAGCGGAAAGGTTGAAAGCGATATTGTTTAGTTTTCTTGGTAATGCTGCCATTGAAATTTAAAAAAAATCTTGTTCCTATTGCACCACCTAGTGGTGGAGGTGAAGGGTGAAATGTTTATAAAGAGGCTATTGCAAGGTTAGAAAAACAATTTATGGATGAGCCAAATGTTTTAATTGAGAGACATGCTTTTCATAAAAGAAAACAACTCCCGGATGAAACGATTGAGGAATATGTAGCGGCACTTAGGGAAACATCCTTTACAATGCAACTTTTACCACGCAGTGCCTTTACGACGCAACTTTTACAACACAAACCATTACAACGCATTGCGCTGGTGGGCGCTCTAGGATAGGGAATAGATTTAATTTACTATCCAACACCTTCCCTACTATCCACGGGGACTGGAGTTGGAATAGTAAATTAAACTATTCACTATCCAGCACCCCAAAGCGCTATGCGTTGTAAAGGCATGCGTTGGAAAAACCGCTTTGTAAAGGCATGCGTGGTAAAAGCATGCGTTGTAATGTCATACATCCGGCACTTAGGGTGTTGGCTGCAAATTGTGAGTATGGTTCTACAGTTGACTATTTCATAAGAGACCAATTCATCTTTAATTGTGAGTCTAAGAAAATACAAGAAAGGCTTCTTGCTTGTCGGAATCCTACGCCAAGTGAGGTATTGGATCTTGCGAAAGGAATAGAGAGGTCTATTATATCTTCAAAAGTTATTGCGGCAGAGGAAATTAAGAATTCAACATCATCTTCTCCGGTTTGCACTATACAATCTCATAGTAGGAGTGTTTTGAAACAATATAGTAATCTAAGTTGTTTTAGGTGTGGTGCAAAGACACATTTAGCGAATTCTGCTGATTGTCCGGCTGTTAAAAGAAAGTGTACAAAATGTGGAAAAGTTGGACATTTTTCAGCGGTGTGTCATGAACAAAAGAGAACTATATCAATCCTACTGTGAATAGTATATCTTGTGTTGAACATGATGTACAAAATGTATTACTTACTATCTGTGAAGACGATTTTGTTAACAATATGACCATTGCGTTTAAGGCACCTTTGGGAAGAGTATTGGTTGGTAAAGTGGGGTTCGAAGCAATGGCTGATTCAGGATCACCAATCACTATTATTTCTGATTTAATTGGAAAGATGTTGTCCCTAAGAAAACTGATGTGAACCCTAAGGCTTTTGGCAACTTTGATATTTCCATGTTAGGATTTTTTGAGGACACTTTAGAGTTTGAAGGAAGGAAAATATTCACGAAAATATATGTGGCCATTGATGGAAAAAAACATTGTTGGGTGGTTTGATTTGGGAAGATTGGGTGTTAACCTATGTCCTGGATCAGATCGTCCAATTCAGTTGAGGGATTTGGATGTTAACAATGTTTCCATGGATAAGATTTCTTTGGAAATGATTTTAAAGAAGCATGTTAATGTTTTCAAGGATGAGGTTGGACGGGTCAAGGGTTTCATGCACAAAATTAAATTAAAAAAAGATGCTGTCCCCATTCAGCACAAGGTGCGTATGGTTCCTCTGAGCATAAGAGAGAAATTGAAAACTCATTTAGATACCTTATGCTCAGAGGGTATCATTGAGTCAACTGAGTGGGTTTCCGCCATTGTAATTGCACTTAAAAAAAATCAGGATTTGAGATTGTGTGTGGACCTCAGGTCTCTTAATAAAAATATTGTGGTGGATACTTATCCATTGCCCCGTATTCAAGAAATGCTAGCAGCTGTTAATGGGGCTAAATTATTTTCTGTTATTGACCTTAAGTCAGCGTATCATCAAGTAATTTTTTAGGGATCTAACAACTTTTGTCACTCCCTTTGGTCTCTATAGATTTTTGGGGATGCCCTTTGGCTTGGCCTCAGCGGCCAGTGTATTTCAAAAGCTAATTGAGAATCTTTTTCAAGGGATTAAGGGTGTTCAGTCATTTCAAGATGACATTTTAATTTTTGCAGATAGTGGAGAACAACACAATTTAGTTCTTGATAAAGTGTTGAGTACCCTGGGTAACAAGGGGATGACAGTAAGTAGGGATAAATGCAAATTTTTGGTGGAAGAGATTAATTATTTGGGATACAGAATAACTCCTCTTGGTATTTTTCCAAAAGAAGATCTTGTCAACACTTTAGAGAAGGTTACCAAACCACAAGGTAAAGATTCTTTGTGTTCTTTTTTGGGATTTGGAGAGTACTATTCCAGATTTGTCAAAGGATATGCTATTGTTGTTGAACCTCTTAGACAATTATTAAAAAAAGGTTCAAAGTTTATTTGGACAAATGTGCATGATGAGGCTTTTCTAAATGTGAAGAAGCTTATTACTAAAGCTCCAGGATTGAATACATTTGATCCAAAGGGGAAGTCTTTTATCACTGTGGATGCAAGTGCCATTGGACTAGGAGCTGTTTTTACACAGATTGTGGAGGACAAAGAGAGAGTAATTTGTTTTATTTCTAGAGTGATTCGAGGTGCAGAAAAGCACTATAGTACTATTGAGAAAGAGGCGTTGGCCTGTGTGTGGGCACTAGAGAAGTTTAAAAGTTTTTTGTGGGGAAGACCATTTGTTTTAGTGACTGATCATAAGTCTCTTGTTTTTATGATGGATGGTGTTAGAACTGGTAATGCTTCTTCAAGACTTCTTAGACTTATTGCTAGATTGCAAGAATTTAATTTTGAAATGCAACATATTCCAGGAGGTAAGAATTTTACTGTGGACTGTTTGTCTAGGCTTCCTCCTTTAGATAAATGTGACAATGAGATCCTTGATCATCAGGAGTGTGTGGTGGCATTAGTTGATGCTATTGATTCTTGTAATGCTGCAGTTTCAGAGGAAGAGTGGTTGGATGCCATGAATAATGGTCCTGTTTTGTCTAAAGTGAAGCATTTTGTGGTTAGTGGTTGGCCTTCTTGTAAAAATTTGGATGTTCATTGTGGAAGTTTTGCACAAATTGCTGAAGAACTCAGCATTGAGAATGATATATTTTTAAGGAAAGATTTTTTTGTTCCTCCTATAGGTATTAGGAATAAACTGGTTCAGTTAGCTCATTCTGGACATGCGGGTGTTTCTGGTACAAAGAAATTACTCAAGGCACACTATTGGTGGCCTAGTATGGACGCTTATATTGAGAGAATGGTGGATAATTGTTCTGTGTGTGTGAAGTCGGATAAGCATTGAAAGGTTTCCACTCAACCATTATCCATTCAAAAGGTTCCTGATGGTCCTTGGAAAAATATTTCTATTGATTTCTCTGGTCCGTTTGAATGTATGGGCAGGGAGAATAGATTTTCTATCGTTGTAGTTGACAATTTCTCAAAATGGATTTATTACACTTTTGTTGAGCATCCAGTAACTGATGTTGTGATTGAATTTTTAGACAGAATTTTCAGTATTGAAGAAGCTCCTGATACCATTCTCTCGGATAATGGGGTGCAGTTTATTTCAAACAAAATGAAATCATATCTAGACAAGTTTGGGGTTCAATCTGTAAAGGCTCCATGATATTGTCCTCGTGCTAATGGTCAAGTTGAGATGGCTAATAGATTTTTAAAAGAGGGTATTCAGGCAGCGTTGGAGAGCAATTTAGATGTTTTGGAATTTTTGAGAGAAAAAGTTTGGAGTTATCATCTTACTCCAAATACTTGCACTGGAGTTTCACCCTATTTCCTAATGAGAGGGAGACAAGCAAAATCTTTATTAACGCCTGTGTTCAAGAAAGTAAATAATATGGATAATTTGGAGTCTGCTGTTGACAAGGCTAAGAAGAACATTTCTGATTCACGCTTATCTGGTAAAAGCTATTATGATTCTTTTCATAAAGTCAGAGGTAAGGACATTAAGGTGAATGATTGGGTTTGTATTGTTAAACCAACTTTTCATAGCAAGGGTTCTTCTAAATTCACGAATCCTTACAAGGTTGTGAAGGTTACTGATTCTTCTGTTTTTCTCAAAGATAAAGGGTGGTGGAGTAAAAGTTCTGTTGTAATTCTCAAACCCGGGCCAGAATTTTTTTTTGATAAAGAGGAGGATGGTGGTTCATGGGTTGATTTGGATTCGCGTTCTTTGTTAAATGCTAATTCTCAACCTAATGGAGAAACAAATGCCACATCTCAATCCAGTGAAGAAACAAATTGTGATACTAATTCTTTAGTTCAGGAAACTGCTACATCACTTAAAAGAAACTATAGATTGCCCAAGACGTTTGATGACTTTATTTTAGATGTTTAAGTTTCTATTTTATTTACAGCATTTAAAATTTTGTTGTTTTAAAAAGGATACATGTGGTATTGTGTCTTACCTTTATTTTTATGTACTATGTTAGAATTTAGATTACCTCATAAAGGTTCTTAGAGTGTTATGATGTGGATAGGATTCGGGAGGCCAGGAGGGAGAAGACGGTTGGACATCGGTCAAGCTTGAAGTGTTTCCTGCGCATCAGTGGGTCTTTATGTAGCACTTGAATTAAAGGTGTATTTTTGTACATTCCTGTCTCCCTCTCGTCTTTACACATCAGCTGCTTCAACCCCTTTTCCTCGACATCCACAGGTTGGTCCATCTCCTGTCTCACTTCCGCGTCTGTCTGGGTAGGTCTGGACAAAAACAAAAAACACTTATTTAGTAAGATCACTACCAACTACAGTGTTTGCACAAGTAAAAAACAACAGTATTACTTTCACTTCTACATTTTAAAAATCCAATGGTTAAAAATTCAACAATATAAAGGTTTTAATGAATGCTAGATAGCTAGAAAAGGGTCAATAAATCCGCGATTAAAAGAAGTAGAAGAGAATGAAGAGGAGAAATGTAAAAGAGGTTAATGCCACAGTAAGAGGCAAAGAGGGGAAGGAAGGTAAAAACTAAGAAGCAGGACCCACAAGGCTGCTGAAACAGAAGGGAATATAAAAGGAAACACAAAGAAGTGTGAGGAGTTAACAGAGACTAAAGTAGATATGGGAAAATTAGTAAAAATAGGAGAAAATGTAAATTTAAAAGGCCAAATCTGTGTTAGCCTAGGTGAGAGTAATTACTAAATCCAAAAAGATTAAAAAGAAAAACATTTAAATTACCATCACTAGAGAGACTACCTTGTGAATTGCTGGGGCGGTGACCTTGGTCTTCCTGGCACTCTTTTAGTATTGCTAAATGGAGGAAAGAAAAAGAGTATACTGATGAGTCTGAAATATTATTTAAAGCACATTTAATGAAAGGCAAAAAATCTACTGCTTAAGTAAATCTTCCTACTTACCCATTTAGCCTCCATCCTAAAAATAGTTTCTTGTCCTAAAAATGATTAAATACACGTAGTGTTGCTCCTCCAGTAGCTACATACATTTTCAGTAATGTCACAATAAAGCTATGCAAAATTCAACAATCTTGCACTGCACCTTATAGTAATGAAGGATAAAAATCTGATTTCCTCGTGCTCATGTATAAAATATAATAAGTTCATACTGTCGATATATATTGTATTAGCATGATGTATCAATAAGTATTTGCCTTTGAATTAACAGTATGTATCTTGCATTTATTCGTACTTAAAGAAATGTATTGAATGTTCTTGTACATAGGCTAGGCCCTCGCAAGATCAGCGCCATATTGATATGTGGTTAGTTCAGCTTCAGCGGAGGTCACGTGTTATTCCTTGCACGAATATAATGAGTTATAGTGGACGGCTGAATGTGGGGTGTTCTCCTTTCTGTCCTGGGAACCAAGGTCGCATCTGACTGTTCGGGTGATAAGCACATTCCTGAAGGCGCCGTTCTTGCCCTCCCTAGCACCAAGACGAAAGGGAGTCACCCCTGCTGACCAACACCCACAATAGCCGTGTCTAATAATGAAACCAATTATGTGTGCCATATATGGTCTTTCCTTGGAGCCCGAGGGCCGGCTGGTACTTTTCCTATTATAGTGTTTCATGTGTGTAATGAAAAGGTATATATGCCCCGTTTTGAATGTAAGCCAGCAGTCGTCTCTGCGGACCTCGAGGGTGGAGGCCGTGCGGAGGCTCCTCTGCGTAGAGTACTTTGCTAAGACACGATTGAACTTTCCTCACTGCCAACTGACTGGTTATTGATAATTGGTATATGGGCTATTGGTAAGTATCGCCCTATAGAAATATAATGTTACATACAACAGTAATGAACACTGTGCAGTGACATAAGTGAGTCAAAGAAGCTCCACCACTCTGGCAATCTGACTATCTTCACTTCCGGACCATAGTCTAAGTGTAGGCATACCTTTTCTTCCAGTGAGACAGAATCCCAATATAGGGCAGTAAGACTCATTTGATTTCTACTCCCAGACCTCTAGTACTGAGTCCTTTCTGGCACTGTCCCTGACATGCCCCACTATTCTCACTGGACCACAAGCATGTCGCATTTACAAAGTCTAAAGAAACCATATATTAATTTATATTATAGTTTTCATTTGAGCACCTAGCTATAAGGTCACTTTAACCTAGAAAGAAAATTGTGCGATAGCCACTGCTCCCAACAGCTACTATTTTGCTTTTACATCCTTCCCAGTTGTGTTTCCATCCTGGATTTAGCACTGAAACTACTCTACTGGAGGTCGCTGACGCTATCACGCTGGCAATGGACCAGGGGAGTCAGAGAGCCCTGATTATTCTGGATCTAGCCACAGAATTTGATACTGTCTCACACCCATTACTACTCCAGCATCTTGAGGACTTAGGTGTGAGTTGCCTAGCATTAACCTGGCTGAGCTCCTTTCCTACAAACAGGTTCCAATCAGTGGGAATGTCTCCGTTCTCCTCTGAACAAAAGCCGCTGGGCTTTGGAGTGCCTCAAGGGTCAGTGTTGAGCCCCACACTCTTTAATGTTTATATAGCTCCTCTGGCGTCCCTTGGTGAATCGTTGGCATACAGATAGAGTCCTATACAGACGATACTGAACTGCTCCTTACTCTTGATAAAAATGCTCCCCACGCTTTGAACAAGTTTTAGGATTGAATAGCAGCGTGTTTCACTGGATGCGCATCAACAACTTACAGTGCAATACCAGCAAGACCGAAATATTGCTTTTCATGGTTCCACCACCATGCCCGGACATTAAAATGTGGCCTAATATGGTTCCCTCTCCACCGGCCCCTGCATCCTTGGCTATAACCTGGGAGTGAAGTTTGACAATTCTGCCACATTTGCTCCCCAGATGGCAAGTGTTGTTGGCGTCTTTTTTTAACTTCTAAAGAGCCTTAAGAAGTTCCTCCATCTTCTTTCCTCTTTTCAGCAGAAAAGGGTGATCCAGGCTCTGATCACTACTAGACTGGATTACGCTAACTACCTTTACTTAGGATTACCAGAGTAATTCCTGAGAATATTGCGACTGGTGCAAAATGCTACAGCATGTCTTCTGTTAAACGTGCCCAGAAGTGCGCACGTTCAACCACACTTTAGAGTACTGCACTGGCTCTCCAACAAAGAACGGGTGAGGTTCAAATGACTCATCATGACTCATGTGGCTTTTTACAAGTCTGGTCCCCAATACGTTGCCAAGAGGATGATTCCCTTCCAGACCCCTCCATTATTTGAACTCTCTTTTAGTGGTCATTCCCAAGTCCAGAAGGAAACGCTGGGTTGGCAGCTCCTGCTCGCACCTGGCAGCCAAAGATTGGAATGCTCTTCCACAGCATATGTGGGCTGTAAGGGATATTTCTGTTTTCAGACAATTGCTTAAAACTCAAAATACGATGTGAATAAAAAAATCGCTAAAATTTGGCAATTCCCAAAAATTCGCTGAATACGTTTGTCAACCCGCATTTTTATTCCTTATTTGCGAAATCGCAAAAAAGGAATCGCAATTTTAGAGAATCTATAATTCAGGTGCAGCTTGATGACATCACACCCAGGAAGTGTGACGGCCCATGCTGTTCCCAATTGCCTGAGGCTGTGTGATAGGCTCGGAGGAGAAGCAAACAACTCCAACAACTTCCAATGGATCCCAAGAGAAAGAGAAGCATAAGGAGGAGGCTGGGAGGAAATGAAAGCATAGGTTCAGTGAGACGGAGCAGGAGGTGTTCATAGAAGAAATGGCAGTAAGCCTCCATGTGCCAGAGTCACAAAAAAGAAAATTATGGCTGGACATCCAGGCAAAGGTCAATGCCATCGGTGTGACCCAGCACTCTGTTGCTGACCGGCGCAAGTGCTGGTACGATATGCGCTCCAGGTCCAAGGAAAAGGTGGCAACCAGGCTGGCAGTGGCAAAGAAGACTGGCGGGGGAACCTCCACTGCAACTGAATCTATGCCCCTTGAGGAGTTGGTGGAGTCCACCTTACAGCTAGAGAGTGTCAGTGGTGTGGCTGACATCGACAGCTCCATCCCTCGCAACACCAGACAAGGTAAGATGCATGCCAAATCATCCCTGTCACATTACCATCTCAATAACACTACAAAATAAAAATGGTACTCCATTACACTTTTTCCAGCACACCCAGCAATGCACCATGGGAGATGTAGTCACACGCATCTTACAGTGGAGCAATGACACACAGCAATGTAGAATCAGGAGAAGTAAATCAGTAGAGGCAGAAAACGCTAGACGGTACTTAGCTAACTCAAAATCAGAAAACTTTATTAAGTGAACAATGTGAAGCAGAACACACAATTAAAATGAACCTTTTCATTTACAGTTCTACCTGAAACACATGTTGACAGTTCCGGAGCTGGGGAGGCTGCACATACAGAGGACCAGGCAGGGCAAAAGGACACTGAGCAAACCACACTGACAACACCTGTGCCACGGAGACATTGTGATATTGTGCCTCCACTTCCGCTGTTAGAGGGAGAACCAGAATCCATAGTGGATGAGACCCAGACAGACCAGGGACAGCCTGCAGAACAGGTCCAAGAACAGACCCCTGTGCACCATAGGGAAGAATCTTGCAGGAGACGCAGGCCAAGGGCAACCACCAGTGCAGCTGCTGTTGAGGATTACACAGTCTTTGCCAGACTGGAAGGCACCATGGCAAAGGTCCAGTGCCTGCAAAAAAAAATCAATGCGGTCAATACACCGGCAGCTGGTGTCTGTTAACAATAACCTTTGTGACATGAAGGAGGGCATGGGAGAAATGATGGACACAATTAAAGAACTGTGTTCCACCTTGAAGACAAACCAGGGAGACAGACGCAGGGGGAGACAACGTGTGTACAGCCATCTGGACACATATAGCAAGGTGGTCAACCGCCTGTGTAATGCAACATCCCTGCTGTCACACCGCTCAATAAGCACGCAGGTTGAAATAACACACTGCAGCCAGGATGTGGCCAAAGGGTTGGTGCAGGTGACTAATGCTGTAGAACAGCTGCAGACTGCTACCATAGGCGGCACAGAACTCCTTGGCTCAGGGGATAGTGAGGAGCTATCAAGCAGAAGCAGCATCACCCCACCAATTGCCGAACACAGACGACGCAGTGTTAGGCAGGGAACAACACTGATGTCTCAAGGTAGAGCAGTCAGCACCATGAGCGTGTGACAGCAGGACGTGCCAGAAAAAAATTAACTGTCCCAACATCATAATGGCAATGGATGAAATAACCCAGGTCATGTCGACTTTTGTTTACCCTCATACATGCACTATGGCCAAAACATGTGCAACAGATTGTGCCAGCCATAAAGTTAATATTATAGGCTGTGTGACTGATATTTACCGGCAGCTAAAGGATAAATAAAACACAGTCATGCACAAATTATCTTTTGCATTGTGTCATCATTACTCACCTAAAATAGTTTTGTGTTATCTCATCACGCCTGTGTCGGCACGCAGCTGCCCCTACACCACCTGCTGGTCAGCAACGTGGACCTGGGCCCTCATCCTTAGATGAATCAGTATCAGTCAGTTCAACTGAAGTGCCTTTTTTAGTTGCTATGTTGTGGAGCATGGCACAAGTAGCCACCATCTTGCAGCATGTCTCTGGGTTTGGAGTGCTCCTTCACTTTTGTGGAGGCAGCGGACCGACTCTTTAGTATCCCAAATGTCCGCTCTATTACACAGCGCGTAGCTTTGTGTGCGCGATTATATCTCCGCTCCCTTGGATTGGCTGGATTGAGGTAACCTGCTAAAATGAAGTCTAACACAGCATAAGCATTGTCTCCTACAGGATGAAAGACATAAGGTTAATCACTGTCCTCTCACTTCAGACCTTAACTGTATGTTAGAGTGTTAGACGTGCATTTACCTAGCAGGTAGCCATCGCCAAATTCGCCACCAGTGAGACGTCTGTATATTCCACTGTGTTTAAATATAAAGGAGTCATGTGTACTGTCAAGGTATTTTGCAACAATGTTGTTGATTCTACTGTAATTCTAAAAATACGATATACTGCATTAAGTGTCCATGTGACAAGTTTTACATTGGACAAACAACTCAGGCAGTTAAATCTCGTATCTTGCAACATAAGTCTAGAATAAAATGTAAAACATCAGGGGCCCCGTTGGTTAGCCACTATCTAGAACATAATCACTCTGAAAAAGACATACACTGGTCAGTGTTATGTAGTGTCACTAAATTAAGTAAAAGTGAGGCAGAAATCAAACTCAATCATCTGGAAGCCAGAATGATAGAGAAATATCAGACGTCAAAAATGGGTCTGAATGATAGAGATGAGATTTGGGCTTTACTGCTATAGAACTGTTTGTACCTGTCCCATTTAATACTGTGTTTACAATTCAATCTGTGAATTTACTTATTGTATTAATGGATATTCGATTATTAAATAGATAGAATGTACGAGGTTGAGGCAACGCACTGGGATATAAGGTTTTCTTCTCTTTATAACTGATTTTAAGGCTGTGCAATTGTAATTGTGTATATAGTGGATTTAGAAAATGGATTTTCATTCAGGTAGAACATAGGTTTGATTTATATCAAGTGGTCCCTTAGTAGTGCCTTGTGTTTATGTAATTATTTGGTACTTTGTGGGTTGTTGTGTTAGGTATCACAAATTCGTCTAATATATTATTTCTTGTTGTCATTTTATAAGTAATCTATTTTGTTTAGATATAGATTTAACTAGCACCCCCCTCTCCTGGAGAATTATTATGATTACTGCATAATTGCAGTGTCCTTTTTACTCTTTATTTTTTAGATGTAGGTAAAAGATGCTTCAGTCTCCTGGAGAATTATTATTTTTCTTTCCATTATTACTGCATAATTGCAGTGTTCTTTATTTAATTTTTAAATGTCGGTAAAAGACGCGCAAGTCCTTTGTTTATTTCCTTCCGAGGCGTATCTCGCCTTAACACTCATTGCAAGTGGTCCTCTTTCTATCGCTATGCCTAAGGTGAAGAATCCCTGCGGTTTGTGCGACGCAAGCGCACACTAAGGAGGAATTCATTTTGTATACGGAAGTCAGAACCGCGTCGGTGGAGATTGAGAAACGCCAGGCAGGGTCGCGGATGAGAACCAGAGCGTCCTGGAACTGAAATTTGGGTTCCAAAGCGACATTGATTTTTGGGAGGTAGGTGTTCTTGGTACTTTTATGAGCCTTAAGAAATGAATTGATAGCCAGAGAGAGCATGACGGCGCATAGGATTTACATCTATTATGATTTATTTTCATCATTTCTAGACACTCCAGGTTGGGGTTCCGTAAATTACAGTCAGCCAGCCCGGCTGGGCAGGCTGTATACCGACTTGTAGAGTAGTGCGAACTACAAGGACGGCACTTCGTTGCAGATATATTTATTTATGTCTATTGTGGTTTTAGGTTGATAAGCACGGTTGCAGCACTGTCACATAAAGCAGACTTTTCACTGGGCACGCTGTTGTGTTTTTGTGTTGATGTGGCTTTAATTGGAATTAGCTTTTTCTTATTTTCTGCTCTATCTATGAGCGCTAGTAACACCCCTGTTGCACGATTTTGGTGTGATATATATAAAATCTAGTTGCCTAAATACTTTTAGGGATCGAGCATTTCTATGTTAAAATGGTCACTTGATGATATGGTGTATGGTGTCGTGACTATGTAGTCTGAAAAAATGTATATATGTAATATATTTACTTTCTTTAGGAAGATATTTTGTTGCCCAAGTCCTGAGGAGGCCTTAATAACTATAGGCTGAAACGCATCGACTGTTATCTATTTGTGCACCACCCAAAAAATTTTGAATTTATTTCGAAAGTGTCTATGAGAGCCACAAGTAAAAAGGAAGCACAAAGGATTTTGACCTTCCCCGGCTCCATATAAATATTTTGTGGTGACCAAGATAAAGGAATAAGGTCCTATAATTAAGTACCATTTTTTTCCTTGTATAAATAATTGGGCGTTGGAACCAACAAAACGGTTTGGGAGAAAAAGATTTCCTTACTCCTTTGTGTTTGTTTATGTTTGTAGATATTGTACAAATATGTATGTTGAAAAAATTTCCAATGTGTTTTATATATGTAAAAAAAGTAATTAAAAATTATATTACGAGAAAATTGATTTTCCTGTAAAATGAAAAAAGAATTGGTTTACTAAAATAAGATATAGAAACCGATGTTTGTTTTGTGGATTCATTGAATTGTTTGGATAGTGGACAAGATGAATGACGATAAAGTAGATTTTTAGATTAATTCATGAAGTATTTTCTCAACAAACTGAAGACAGATAATTTGTTGTATCTGTCTTAAATTAATGGTTCTTAGAACTAATACCATAGGCATCATTTCAGATAATTTTTAGTTTAGAATCCCAGATGCCTTTTTTGGTTTAATGGGTTGCCCCTGTGATATATAGAGAGTTGATTATATATTTGGCATTGCAGATGACCTGTTTGTTGAGGGAATGATAAGATTTGCAGTTCCTGAATACATACTCATTGTTTGATGGGGGTGAGAGGGCTACTTGGGCTCCATCTATACAGCCAATGACTTGTGGGAATTGTGCAATCTGGTAGAAATCCAGTTTTGTTTGCTGCAACGCCTGTGGTGTGGTGAGGAATTGGATATGATGTGATATCCTCTGTACCATTGCATCCAAAAATGCATGGAAGAAGAGCTGCAGGCAACTCTGGGACACCCCTCCTCCTGCTGCTATTACCCCCTCGAAACTCCCTGATGCCAGTAAGTGCAGTCACAAGACCTGCACATGGGTTGGAATGATCTGTGTCCTGTGGGTTGGGTGTTGAAGCATGGGTTTGAGCTCAGCAATCAAATCCATAATGGTGGCTGAGTCCAGCCTATACTTCTCATGGATCTCCTCCTCAGTTTGTGGGAACAGAGTGATGCACACTCTGAATATACATTCCTGTTACTTCCTTCTCTGTGCTGCAGCTTGAATTCGCATCCTCCTGGCTATCACATACAATGCTGCCATTATGGAAACTCATGTTGTATTCTGTGCCTGTTTAAATACTTTGCACCTGGTTACCACCTGCTTTGAGTTGGTGGTAAACTGCATGTGCAAAATTGCAAATTCCGGTAATTCGCAATTTGCGATTTTTCTCACATATATTTTGGGTATTTGCAATTTGCGAGACCGCAATTTGCGATAATCGCAAATTGCGTGTCCATAATAGCAAATTCGCAACTCTATTTGCAGATTTCTCTAGTCGCAAAATAAGTATTCGCTATTTTTGCGAATACCTATTTTGCATTGCGAATTTCTGTTATACAAAGGAAATAGCTATTTTGCGATCGCAAACACTGTGTTTTTGCGAATCGCAGTGTATGCAACCTCAAAATAGCTTGGTACTTATGCCCCTTAGTTCTGTGTTTTAATTCCACTACTTCAAGGATCTGTGCCTACTATACCGCCGGACACTCTATGAGTAGCTGTTGGGCTCTGTAAATCCCCTAAATATAAACATGTTCCACTACTATTTTCCCGTCGGGGTTCATCATGTATATATTAATAGCATCTATTCCATGATTATGAATTGAGTACCGTCACCAAGTCCATGTTGAAAATTCCAATCTTCCATTCCATTCATATGTGGCCAATTATAACATTAGGCAATTGAATAAATGCCACACTCTATGGCTGACAATTCTATTTCACCCCTATGGGTTAATATTAACAAGTTGTGAGCAATACATTTATCAATAATTATCATATGTGGTTTAGGATACTGTACTACAAATGCAGAAGAAAACCAACAAGGGAATTTCCATGGTTCAAATACAACAATTGGAAAGAGTACACACCATTGAACACCAAATAACTTGATTCAAGATCCACTAGAATAAGAGGTAATTTTTTCTATGTAATTTCAGCAACTGTTCAAATATCCAATGCCAGGAACGGTATCCAGTGGCAACTGGAATTTCTACCAGTGGTGGCAGAGCCAAACAAAAAACGGATTCAGTACAGCAAAGTTTACTTAAACAGTAATATGTATGCCTCGAAATTAAAAAGATATTTGGACTGCAAAAGTATGGATGCAAATTATTGTAATTTAGATACTCAAATAGGGCCGGTCCGCCACCTAGCATGCCAAGGACCCTGAGGGATGTATCTCTCGCCACTGGTGGATTGCATTTAGGGTCAGATGTACGACCCGCCAATTAGCGTTTCGCAAATTGCATCGCATTTGCTACCCGCTAATTGGGATGCACAACAGTGTTTGAGACACTCTTTGCGATTCCCAATGGGGTCGCAAATTGCACGCCTCATGCATGTTAATGAGGCTGTCGCAATTTGTGACCCCATTGGGAATGGCTGCACTCTCAGGGATGCTGGCCTGCTGGGGTCAGCAGACCTCCATGTCTGGGACTCCTTTTAAATAAAGCAGTTTTTTTTTAATGCAACTCAGTTTCTCTAAAGGAAAACGATATGCATTTAAAAATATAGAAATAAAAATGTTCAGTTTCATTTTTTACGGGCAGGTAGTGGTCCCTGTTGTGAGTGCTTTACCACCCTTCTGAGAAGAGTGGTAACTGCGAGTGTTTTGCAACCGCAATTGCGGTCGCAAAACATTCTTACATAGTTTAATCCATTTGCTTCTGGACCTTCCCCCCCGAGCTAAGTCCTTTTTGGGCTATTTGGAATAGTTCACGCTTAGGCCCCTGTAACGTTTTGACCATATAAGGTATCAACACCAAATTTGTTTCCTTTTCTCCCAATAGCATGCGGACTTTAAAGGTAACCAGGGTTTGTTGATTCTCCTGGAGGGGACCCAGATATTAGCCAAAATACTGCTAAATTCTTTTTTTGTTGGGAAAAATTGGGATAATGGGCTAGAGATGAAAGCGTCTGGTCTTTTCCCTGCAAATTGTATCAACAAAGGGTTTCTGGTGCTAAAATCAGCATCTTCCCAGCTATCAGGGACAAGCAGACTTTTGTCAGAAAACCAAAAATGTTTACACAGTTTTTGCATTTTACTGGGAGATAGCCTATTTTTGCAATTTTTTTGTGCTTTCAACCTTCTTCCAGTTAATGGAAAAAATGGGGTTAAAAGCAATGACGGATCCTGAAAAGCTATACATTTCTGAGAAGTAAACAAAATTCTAAATTCAGCAAGGGGTCATTTGTGTAGAAAGTACTGTCTGTTGTGGGTACTTGACCCACCCACGCGAGTGAGGTACCATTTTTATCGGAATACCTGGGGGAACGCTGGGTGGTAGGAAATTTGTGTCAGCCCAGTGATCCCACAGCTTTCCCACATAGAAATGTGATAAAAAAGTGATTTATTCCAGCTACATTTTAGATTTGCAGGGGATGTTGCGTAGGAAAATGTTGGGGGTCCCCTACAAACCATACCTCGCTGGACTCCCCCACTTGTCTAGTTTTTAGAAATGTGTAGGTTTGATAGGTTTCCCAAGATAGCCGCTGAGCCCGGGCCAAAAACTCGGGTGACCCCCCCTTGCAAAACCAGGTCCTTTCAAAATAGGTAATTTTGATGTCTCCACAATACGTCTTGGGCCCTTCCCTGCCGCAGGTACTTGGCCTACCCACACAAGTGAGGTACCATTTGTATCAGGAGACTTGGGGAAATGCTGGGTGGTAGGAAATGTGTTGTTTCTTTCTGAAGCGTGAAAAGTTTGGCACAGGAAAATGTGCCAGTCCCATTTTGAGGTTTGCATGACATTGTGGGTAAGATAACTTGGGATCCACAAGAGAGACATCACCATGTGCTCCCATAGGTGTTTAGTTTATGGGAATATCTAGAGTTTGTAGGTTTTTCTTAGATGGAATGTACACCTTGGCAGAGAGACAAAAATGTAAAATATTACTGCACAACCATCTATTTCTCAAACACACACACATACTGGTTGGATTTGGCATGAGGGCGAGTGATGGTTCAGTATATAACATTTTATTAACAAGAAATTTCACAAAAATGGAATGCACTGTCAATTATTGAAAGGACAAAAAACTGAACCAGTGACTCCCAGCTCCTGAGCCGTAAAGCCACGTCAAGGCCCCAACCGCTTTACAGGCCATTCACACACCTTTCGTTCATGATACACACAAGACCATTCACACGACCAGGCACGGAACCATTACATTACAACATTCACAAAATTAACGAGTGACACCCTGCTTGAGAAAGACAGATATTACTGCACAACCATCTAAGCACACATACATACTGGTTGGATTTGGCACGAGGGTGAGTGCTGGTTCAGTATATACAATTGAATTAAGAAAGAGATTTCCCAAAAATGAAATGCACTGTTAATAATTGAAAGGATGAGAAAATAACTAAGCCATTGACTCACAGCTCGTGAGCTGTAATGCCACGACAAAGCACCAACCTCTTTTCAGGCCATTTATACACCTTTCATATGTGTGACACATACAAAACCATTCACACCGCCAGCTGCGGGCCCATCACATTACAGCACTCGCATCAGCAGACAGTGCCATTTAAGGGCCCATCTGTTTCAGACGCCCACATGCCTGACAGAGCAACCACACCAGCTGCTGGATTGCATGGACTGGGGTTTGGTTACCAGTGTCTGTAGTGACAAGCAGCAAGTCACTTCTCACACACCGCCAGCCAACAGCCCGTCCATGCACACTGCCAGCCAAGCATAAGTTCACGCACACTGCCAGCCAATCGCCGTCCATTCACACCACCAGCTAAGCACCAGTCCATGCACACTGCCACCCAAGCACCAGTCCACGCACCCCCCCAGCCAAGTGCCAGTCCAGGCACACCACCAGCCAAGCGCCAGCCTACACACACCGCCATCACATTTAGGGTTTTTTTAATACAAAAAAGAAAACACAAACAAATTGTAAATAGATACAAATCTACTAACACAAAATCTGAAACTAAATACATTGCACAAATGCCAACCTTGAAACTGAACAAAAAATATAAACAAAACAGACCAGGCAGTTCACTTTACCACTCATGGAATTTTTTTTAAATTATTTTGATTGTGGTACATTCTAAAACAAGCAGGCACACACAGTGCAGGGTTAGAAGGCCATTCTGGGCAGTACATACAAGTCTCCTTCAGTGTACCTAATCACCAACAGACTCTACATCTCTTACTGGGAAAGTCTTTTGAGGGTGTTGGAGGAATGTGATCAGGAACGTGGCTATCTTTCAATCTAGCCACATCCTCCACTACTTCAACTCTAGAAACACTTGCCTGTTCCACTACAACAAGGCTGCCTATTACCGACTCATGAAACTTAGCAAAAGTCATCTTTGACTCAGTACAACAACCCTTGAATACAACAATAGCATTAAAGGTTGCCAAGTGGAAAAGATGGGTAGCCAACTTCCTATATCAAATGTAAGCCATACGAAAAGCAGTGTAAGGTTCCAACCTCTGATCTACTCTATCAACACCACCCATGTGCCTATTATAGTCTAAAACGCACACAGGTTTGCGCACTTCAGCAACATGGACCCCAAACAGTCACAGGTGAAGTGCTTTTATCATGGATGGTAGTCAGCATGTAGACATCTCTCCTCTCTGAAAACTTTACAGCTAGAAGTTCCTCGCTACGCAATGCACTGCACTGTCCCCGCACAAGATTTTGACAAACTAGTTCTTTTGGAAAACCTTTAACGTTAGAGCGGATAGTGCCACAAGCAACAGTGTCCACTTTGGACAATTCCCTGAACAACTGCACACCAGTGTAGAATTATCTACATATAAATGGTGACCTTTGTTAAAAAGTCCTCTACCAAGATCTCACACAATTTTCTCAGTCAATCCAAAAGTGGACAGACAACCAGGGGGGTCAATCCTGGAATCCCTGCCAGTGTACACCCTGAAATTAGAGACATATCCTGTCCTACTATCACACAGCATATGCATCTTAATTCCATAGCATGCCCTCTTGCTAGGAATGTATTTCCTAAAAACCAAGCGGCCCTTGAACAAGACCAAAGACTCATGCACTGCTATTTCTTTCCCTGGAGCATAGATCTCAGAAAATCGATCTACAAAGTGATTAATGACAGGCCGAATCCTAAAAAGGCGGTCACAATCAGGGTGATCTTGTGGCAACGCTAAACCATTATCGACAAAATGCAGCATCCGAAGCAGAAGTAAATACCTATCTCGACTCATGACTGCCGGAAATATAGCTTTTTAAAATTGTTTTATTTGTTTGAGTTTTATATAGCGCTGGCTAGACCCGGAGGTATCAGAGTGCTTTACATGAGGTTCCACATTGTTACGAAGATACATCAGTTACAAATTACATCTGTTGCAATCATTTATGGATGAGTTGTGCGCTCCTCATGTACACATAACATAACAGAGAGATGACAGAGACAAGTAAGAAAAAGAGCTGAGAGAGAAAAGGTGCTACACAGACAGGCATGTGAAAAAGATACAAATGAGAGAGCCAAGCAGGTTGGTGAGAGAGGCTATACACAGATAGCTGAGAAGGGCACAGCTGAGCGAGAAAGAGACAGCTAAGAGAATGACATGATAACAAAACAGTTGAGAAACAGACACCTTATAGAGAGAAACAACAGATAGTGATAAAGAGGTGGCTGGTGAGAAAAATGCAAGAAAGACAGAAAAAGAACTGCAGCTGGATCCTGGAAAGGTGATATAGAAGTGATAAAAAGACGTGCCCACTGAGAAAGAGGCAGTTGAGGTAAAAAGTGGAAGACAGGTGACCCTGAGACAAGTGTATAAAAAATGGCGGGGAGATAAACCTGATGAAGGAAACAGACTGGTGAGAAGGGAAAACATCAGGTACTTAAAAATGAGACAGTAATGGGGTGAGATTAGAAACAAACTAAGATGTGCAGGACAGAACTCATGGGTTAGCTCAGTGGAGGCCGGAGGCTGAGGACAAGCAGTGGCGTAGCAAGGGCGGGGGGCGGTTGGGCAGTCCGCCAGAGCCGGCAAGAGTTTATGGGGGCGTCGACTGTTGCCATCAAGGGACTAGTAGACCAATATGAAGACATTGATGGCTTCCTTAGCAAGCCCATTAAAAAAGTTAACCCCGGGAGGAGGAGCTTCGCGGGCATCCTAGATGGTCGTGTGAGCACAGAGCTCCCCGGACCCGCGCCGCCCTTCACGGATATCCTGACTACATCCTGATTTTAAAGACAGGCTTTTGTTCGCACATCCCCGCTGATCTTCCTATCCTTTGAAAAATCGAATTCGGACGCTGGGGTCCACTTTTACATCGCTGCTACCTTCTGCGGCCCACCCCGAAGCAGACCGGGGGCTCAGTTGCTTGGCAGGCCGGGGAGTAGTTGAACAACAACGGCTGAGGGGGTCTCCCTTTGGTCGACCCCCTCTTGACTTTCGGTTTCGTTTTCTACTCTCGGCTCGGATTGACGGAAGCGCAGCCCTGATCCACCTCCGGCTGGCCTGGTGTCTCTCTGCTGACTAGTGCTGGTCCTATTGAGTGCCTAAACTCCGACATTCTTGGTGCCTATGCACATCTGATCTGGTCTTGCTGTCTGTCTGGCCACTCCACAACCGGCCATTTTTACTAGGTCGCGAGGACCCCTTCGGGGTCCCATCTCCAATATGGCCACCGGACCTGCTCCCGAGAGGCGCAAGATCCAAAAACACCTCACCGTGGGGGCGAAACCCAGACGAACATTATGGACCACTATTCCCAGTTAAAGGGGTCCCCTGGCAGTTCTGGTCGCACTCCAGACGATCCTAAGACTATCTCTTCAGTGCCTTCGGAAATATCCTTGCAGGACGTCATGGGCGCCATTACCACCATGCAGGCCTCTATGGGACAGCAGTACGAGACCCTTGCATCTAAGATCGACACGGTGGCCGTCGATATCACGCTGATTAGAGCGGATCTGGCGAAGACCAACGAGAGGGTCAAGTCATTGGATTTGAAGACTTTCAGTCTCATCACGGATGTCGCGGAGGCCCAGACTGAGATTGGTAATCTGCGCTCCTCACACGACCTGATGGCTCGTCGTCTCGAGGATTACGAAAACAGAGCCCGTCCCAATAACGTACGTCTTATTAATGTCCCGGAGAATCCCGAGCTGCTGGCGGTTGACCTGTTGGTGGAGGATCTGGTTACGAATTATCTCGCTCCCGCCGGACTTAGCAAATTCTTTGCTGTTGAACGCGCTCATCGAGTCCCTGGCGGGAAGGCAAAGTCGGGCGCTCCCCCGAGACCCATTATTGCCAGATTATTCCACTTCAGGGATCGGGATGCTATTCTTCAGGCCTCTCGGGATAAGGGCCCAGTGAAGTTCGAAAATGCCTCTGTTTCTTTTTATCCTGACTTTTCACCGCTTGTTCAGAGACAAAGACTTGGATTTCAGGGTGTGAAGAGACGATTGCGGGACTTGGGCCTCAAGTACGCCATGTTGTTCCCGACCAGGCTTCGGATTGAATACGGAGAACGTACATTTTTCTTTGATCGCCCGGAAAATGTTGGTGACTGGCTTGACTCCATACCTAAACGAGACGAACTTACTGGGCGCCCCGGAGGCGCCGACGGGGGCTCGCCAGAGTGAAGGTTGCCCCGTGGATCCTGGCGTCTGAACTTTTCCACTTTTTCAGCTGAGTCTGGACTTTGATCTTCCTTTTTAAGCCTAGATTAGCCTGGGGGTGGCGGGGGGTAAATAGGGACTCTTCCTCCTCCTGGGTTCTTTGCGTAGCTTAGTTTAATAATGGGGCGACATGCACACTGCAAGTTGGGGTGGCTTATGAGTCGTACGCAGGGGTGCAGGGTGGGGGGTGTTGTAACATGTTCAAGTTGGGGGGTGGTGGGGAGGTGTGTATGTGTTTAATTTTATTCACAAGGCATCGTATTGTTTTCTTCCTTTGCTCTGATCGTTGGGCCCTATGTGGGTGCTGCTCCGCCTACTTCTCGGGGATGGGGGGTGGCGAGTTGAGACTGCTATCCTGGAATGTCAATGGATTGGGGGACAGAATTAAGCGTGGGATTGTGTTGCGGTTCCTTAGGCGTCATTCTCCCGACATTGCTCTCCTGCAGGAGACGCATCTAATAGGTAATGCATGTCAGGCTATGAACAGACGCGGATATCGTCTGGTGGCCCACGCTGGGTTTACTTCAGGTTCCAGGGGTGCCGGTATTCTTATCCGGTCCTCTCTCCCTTTCGAAGTTGACGAAGTAAGGCTTGATGACAGGGGGCGCTATGCGGCGCTCACTGGTAGATGGGAGGGGAGGACATTGTCCATACTCTCAGTGTATGTCCCCCCGGGCCTACAGACCTTGACCTACGCTGATCTCTGCAGGCTCCTTTTGGAACTTCCTGAGGGCCTTCTGATTATGGGTGGAGATTTTAATTTGATTGTCTCCGGCACCTCTGATCGTCATCCTCCTAGGGATTTGCCCAGGGCTCAAATGTGGCTGAGTGATTTGCTTGAAACCTTCGGGTTGGTAGACGGCTGGAGATTACTGCACCCCACACAACTACAGTACACTTTCCACTCTGGGGCACATGGTAGTCTTTCAAGATTGGATTACTTATTAATGCCATTGATCCAATCCTCCTCCATTAGATAGATTCGTCAGCTCCCTAGGGGTATTTCCGATCACTCCCCCTTGTGGCTTTGTTATGAGGTCGGGGCGGGCAGTGAGGGTAGGGTCGCCCCTATCAACCCCTGGTACTTCCGCAATCCTAAAACCCGCTCTGACCTTGTGAAAGCTATTGAATATTATTTTGACGAAAATGTGGGGTCTGTTTCTTCTGCTGTTTCATTGTGGGAGGCTTTCAAGACAGTTGTACGTGGGCAGTCCCTGTCCTTGATTGCCGCTGCTAAGAAGGCTGCAAATGTGGAGGTGGTGCGATTGGAATCTGAGATAACCGCACTTGAGGACGATCTTCGTACAGGCGTCTCCAGTGTAAAGTTGCACTCCCTTGCCTTGAAACAAGCTGATTACAGGGCTCTTGTGACTGATGCGGCGAAAATGATGTATAGGGAGCAGCAGGGCGGGCTGTATGATGTGGGAGACAAGGCGGGTAAATTGCTTGCGTGGTTGGACAAGAAAGAGAGAGTGAATTGTGTTGTTCTCGTGATTGAACGGCCGGATGGAGAGTGTGTTACTGGCCCAGTTGGGATCGTTCAGTGTTTCGCGGACCACTTTGGGACTGTGTACACCTCGGATTGTGGTAGGGATGAGGAGGACTCTCGTTTGCTGTTGCGGGATATCGCCTTGCCTTGCCTTTCTGACGCTGACAGGGACCTCATGGATGCTCCGCTCACAGCGGACGAAGTCGCTGTGGCTATTCGTTCCCTCCGTTCCGGTAAGGCGATGGGCCCCAATGGTTTGTGTAGTATGCTCGTTATGTCTATCTTAGGCCCATGCCATGGAATCTGGAATGTCTAGATGAATGTGATTCTAATGTGACAGTTACTGCCTGGTAGCTGATGGTGAGGGTGTTAATGAATAAACCTTATTTGTTCAACTCCACATTTTCTGGTGTATTTACAACTTTACATTGGCGACGAGGACGGGATGGAGTGAAAAGGAAGAGGAAGAACACCCTAACGTCAAGCTAAGTGGATGGACTTGTTTAAAAAAAAAAAAATAAATCATTTATGGTCTTTCTGGAAGAAGGAGTAAATAAGAAATTTAATGAACAGCTCTTAAAGGAATTTAAAAAAAAAAGGAAGCAAATATCTGACGTTTTAACTAATATTGCACTTCCCCAGCGGCAGTAGATTTAAAAGAGGGAAAAGGGTTCCCCAGCGGCAGTTGGAAATTGCAGTGGAAGTGCTTGATGAGACATGTGATGCTTTATTTTAAATATAAGAGGAAAATAGTTATTTTATTCCTTCTCCAGCGGCTGTATTGTGTAAAGAGAAGTTTGTAATGTAGATACAATTTTACATTTCAAAAAGAATTTCATTTAAAGTGAATTGCGACTTTATCCATAAGGAGGGTAAGCCGCTGGATTGTTGTACTTCGTACAGACCCATTTCTTTGCTCAATGCGAACCTAAAATTTTGGCTAAGTTACTGGCTACTCGTTTGATTACTGTGATCGGGGACTTGATCCATCCATATCAATCCGGTTTTATCCCGCACCGCAATACTGCTCTGAATCTTCGTAGACTCCATGGAGTTCTCGCGAGAGCCGGAACGCTCACTGAACCGGCCATTTTGTCTTCCCTTGACGCTACCATGGCCTTCGACACCATCGAGTGGCCTTATCTTTGGGCGGTCCTCTCGAAGTTCGGGTTTGGGCCGGGATTCATTGCCTGGGTGAAACTTCTTTACGAGATGCCCCTGGCTCAGGTGGTAGTTAATGGGAAAGTGTCTTGCGTTTTTACGCTTGGGCGTGGTACCCGGCAGGGCTGTCCGCTGTCTCCGTTGCTTTTTGCTCTCGCTCTGGAACCTCTGGCGGAGTGGCTCCGTTGGGAGCCTTCTATACGGGGTATCCGATGGACTCCCGACTTTGAGGATCGAGTCTCGCTGTATGCGGATGACATCCTTCTCTATCTCACCTCCCCTCGGAAGTCCCAGAATGTACTTTTTGACGTTCTGACCTCCTTCGGGAAGAACTCGGGTCTGATTATTAATTGGGCTAAATCCTGCGTCTACGTTTTGGAGGGAGATCTCCCTCCACTGCCTCGTAGATTTCCGATTCAAGTAACTGAGACCGGTTTTAAGTACCTGGGGATCTACGTTTCCCTGGACCCTTCTAAGTGATATGAGCGCAATTTGTTACCCCCCCTTCAGCGGCTCAAACTGGATGTTGCGCGCTGGCATAGATTGCCGCTATCGCCCCTCGGTAGAGCGGCGCTTTTTAAAATGATGTTGCTGCCTCGTTTTTTATACGCACTTCAGAACTCCTTTGACCCGATTGCCTCGGGCTATTTTCGTGAAGTGGAGAGCCTGCAGAGACAACTGGTCTGGGATGGGCGTGCCCGTATCGCCCTTTCTAAACTCACGCTTCCGTGGTATGATGGCGGTATTGCCCTCCCGGACATCAGGCGTTATTACTGGGCTTCTCAGTTGAGTGCGATTAACAATGCAACCTACGCACCGGGCCCTGCCCCGGCTTTCTCCATGGATAAATTTCTTTTGCCAGTAGGGACCTTTACCAGAGCGTTGTACTCCGGGGGACCCCATGGAACACTGACTGGTCCCACCAAAATTGCTGTGAGGGTGTGGCGGGATGCGAATGCGGCATTGGGTTGGTGTGGCAGATTTACTCGAGCTACCCCTTTGTATGATTCTGAATGTTTGGGACATCTTAGGAGAATGAAAGGCTTCGATAAATGGGATATGATTGGTATAAGCAAGGTGGGCGATCTGTGGTCGAAAGGTGCCGTCAAATCCTTCGACGTGTTGAAAGTAGAGTACGTGCTTGGTGACACGGAATTCTTCAGGTATGCCCAGGTCCGTCACGCTCTATTATCTGTGTTTGCTGCGGGTGATAATATCCCTGAATCCTCCCGCCTGGAGGACCGTATTCTGGATGGCCATGTGCCTGACAGCACGATTTCATTGATATACAAGAAACTGATCAATAATAGAGCTGATCTGCTGGTGCGCCTTAGGGCCTTGTGGAGAGCTGACGGACTAGAACTGGATGACGAGGACTGGCAATCTGCTTTGTCCTCGCCCAAGGAATCGCTATTCCTGCTCGCCTGAGGTTCGTCCAGCTTAAGATACTCCATCGAGTGTATGTTACCGGGCTGTGTCTGGTTCGAATGGGCTATTCCTTGGATGGGCTGTGTAAGCGTGGCTATGGAATGTCTGGCACCTTCCTCCACATATTATGGGAATGCCCGGAGGTGGATGAGTTTTGGTCCCGATTACATGTTGTGATGGCGAATGTTACGGGTGTGTCGCTGCTGCCCGAGGCCAGGCGTTGTCTGTTGAATGTTTGGGAGCCCAATGAATACAGCACCGCACAGATCGCATGGGCGATGCTTGAGAATATGGTCGCAAAAAGAGACATTGCTCAGCTTTGGGGATCTCACAGACCGCCCACCATTTCCAAGTGGAAGGAGAACATGGACTGGTGCATGTTCCGGGAGAAGACTGTGTACCTTTCCCGGGGCCGGCCCAGGAAATGGGGTAGGATCTGGTCCCAATGGAACGCTTATCGTGGGAATATATGTACTCCCCCACAGGATGTAAACCCTGATGTTTCTACGTCCCCCTAACTGGCATCCAGCTTCCCTTTATTGTCAATATTTTTGCTGGTTTCCTTGTCCGCCCCTTTTACCCCACGTTAATTGAATGCAATACATGTATCTACCTCTGGAGCTCTGCCGCATGGCCTCATGATCATGTAACACTGTACTTTTGCCTTGTGAGATATGGTTTCTTTTTTTTGTTTTTCCTTTTGTATGTTAGTTTGATTTAATAAAAATGTATAAAAAATAAAAAGTTAACCCCAAGAACTTCTTTAACTCATCCAGATTTGTGGGAGTCCACCGGGTAGTTCTAGAGTGGGGCCTAAGGCTGGCCCTGTTATCTCTCAAATACTGTTCAGCATACAAATTAGTCTGCTTAATAATCTAAGCCAAAAATACATTGTCTATAAACAACTAAAAAATGTATTGGCAAAAAGTTTTCAGTATCCACTCTACACGCTGGAACACCAGTAAAGTCTGGCAATGCTGGCTGCACAATGTCTGGGGCAACCCAGAGGTCAGCACTTCCAACGGGAAACCTTGCAGCCCGAGGCTGCAGCCCAGAGGCCTCTTGCTGCACTATCGGCACATCAATGTCCTCCTCTAATACAGGCACTTCATCTGCACTAAGAGTAGCTTCATCTGCACTGAGAGTAGCTTTATGATGATTCCTCGTGGACAGAAAACTCACAGCCTGAATCTTCCACTCTCTTCTCTGCCTCAGATGCAGAGTCAGTCTCTGAATCATAGTCAGAGGAAGACTTAAAAAGCATACCATCAACCTGCTGAGTAGTAATCCTGCGCCTAGCCATTATCCTTAATAAAAAAAAGGAGACTTCACAAACAAGTAAACTACAACCAACACTGTGCCAAATAAGTAATAAACAAAGTGTGGCTTTAGCATAAAGATCAATATACTCAAAAACAATATGACTCAATTGCCAAAGATAGCTATACTAACCAGCACCTACTCTGCAGAGACACGGCAAAAACCAATGATATCACACTAGAAAGAATAAACAAAACCAATTACTCACAAGAAAACAAAATACACATCCAGCACAAATGCAAGAAGAGTTTGACATTCAAAAAACAGAAGCCAAACATACTGCTGTTATTACACCATTTGCAAAAAACACATTCATGCAGGGAAATTAAACTCATTTAGAATAAATAGTACCAAAAAAAGTCTCTTACCAAACACATGCAACTACACAAACTGCAGAACCACCAGTAACAAAACCGCAACCTCAAACATCAGTCTAAAGAGCAAAAGCCTTGAACTAGAATAAAAAGGGAAAAAAATGCTACAATTGCAATTCAGAAGAAATAAAAACATTTAACATTATAACACGCTATGTCACTACTTAAATGGTCAATCTGCCAAATGGGCCTTCAAATAGGGTCGAGGAAAATGGGGGGTGATGTTGCCGAAGGGATCTAGTGGGGTTTTCTGCCAGGCCGATCTGTCCCGAGGTGGGGAGAAAACAGCAGGCAGAGGCAGAAATTTGCCCCCTTGCAAAAGAAATAGATCCCTGGTGCCTAGAAGGGTTTTCTGCAACACTCCCGCCTGGGGCAGAAAGGCCAAAAAAACGGGCAGATCTGTCCCCATGGTAGGGCAGAAAATACATAAACATAACTTAAGCCCCTTGCAAGCAACCCTTGGCCAAGTGGTCGCTTCCATCTGCAATTAAAAAAATCTATGGTGCGGTGGAAAACATGGCGGCGGCCGCTTGAGCCGCTGCAGCGCTCTGCTTGTGCACTCCCGTTTTTCCGAATGATTTACTAAACGAGGTTGGTTCATGATGCGGTTTTCGGTGAAATCAGCTAAGGAAGCGGAATACTTGGATTCAGATGATTATTAATCGAATTGGTTATGGTAAAAAAATCAGCGTTCACTCGTACCTGCATCCCTTGTAAACTGCCTGATGGGGTGGGAGAGGGCGTGTTTTTCCGCGAATACCGCCGTGGAGGAGAAGGTTCGTGTGGTCAGGCTTGACTGTGGTGAAGAGGAGGACGCTGTGCGCCGAGGGCGTACTCTGACATTGTCTGGCGGTTTGGTTTGGAGCCTGGCCGCCCTGGAGCTCCGACGAGGGCACCGCATCCGTGGCTTACTTCCTGGCCGCCGAGAGACGGTAGCTATTGCAGAGGCGGAGACGACTGTGTTTCCTGGTGTGGCTCAGAAGGTAGGAGAGATGTCGTTGTTTCAAGAATGAGGAGACAGTGACAGTGGTGATAATAGCGGGGGCGCCGGTAATACATCAGAGGCAGCATATAATCTGAGAAGCTGCAAAACCAAGGTCAGTAAGGAGGGGGTGAATAAAGGCAATAAAGGCAAGAACAAGAAAACTGGGCCTCGATCTACAATCTCACCTGATGTGGGCATATGTTCATCTGCAGCAAATGGTGTAAGTGGTGTAAGTGGGACTGGCGGTGAGTATGAACTTGTGGCCAAATCAGCGGTGTTTGAGAGAAGAGATATCTCAATCAGTGATCGCCTCTGCAGTACCAAAAAGAAGCCCTCCTCTTTCCTGACAGGGCAGGTTAAAGCAAAGCGTGTTTATACGCGTAAACCACCCAAAGGGTCCAAAGCGTCTAAGACTCAAAGCGTTGCCTCAATATCTAAAATAACTCCATCATTGAGGTCATATTTCAAGGCTGTACCGCAAGTAGTGCTATTATCGGATAGATTTGAAAAGATACCTGCAGAAAATACTGGACTTGAGAGACGGGTGAGCTCTAAAGATCTACTGGGTAGGGCAGACTCTCCGCTAGAGATGGCAACGGGGGGCGCAGACATGCCCAAGAACCTGGGAGTTAGCGTGGAAGGAGGTAACGGTCAGTTTGCTAACATAGAGAGAGAGATGGGTGATCCAATTGCTGGTGCATCAGGACACCTCCCACCACTGACTTTGGTTTTGGCACCCCCTTTGGCTCCACCTTTTGCGTTAGCACAATTGGGCGGTCAACAGGGGTCTACACAGGGGGCCGCGGCTATTACATCAGATAGCTTACCCTCATTGTCTGATGTTACCCAATCCACTAATACAAATGAAGATTTGATCACCACTTTGCAGGCGTCTTTTCAGGAGATGTTTTCCTCTCTATCGATAGATATAAAAAAAGGATTTGAAACCTCAGCGGCTAACCAAGCAGATATTAGATGTTTTTGTGAAAGTCTAGACAAAAAACGAAGCGACCTGTCAATGAGAACAGAAGCCCTAGAGGATAGGGTGACAGGTTTGTCGTTACACCTGGATGATGCTAAGTCAAATATCGTCACTCTTAGGAAAGAAGATCAAATTCTATCAGAGCGGATGGAGACGCTTGAGAATAATGCCCGAAGGAATAATCTTCGTTTGATGAATATTCCTGAAGATAAGGAAGGCTCAGACATCAAGCAGTATGTTATATCACTACTGAAGGAGGCGCTAAGACTAGATCATTTGGAAGAAGAACTAGCGCTAGACATTCAGCGCATACACAGAGAGCCTTTTAAGAAGAATCCTCAAAGAACCAAGCCCAGAAAGGTTTTGGTCAACTTCCTCACGTACTCCCTCAAAGAAACCATTCTTAACCTGGCATTAAAGCAAAAAACTGTGAGTGCAAAGGGGTTCAACTTTCAAGTGAGATCAGATCTATCAAGGGCCACACTTGACAGACAATGGGAGTTTGGAAAGAGGCTTGAGGCCTTTAGAAGCTATGGTGCAGTCGCTCAATTGGTTTTTCCGCTGCACTGAGAGTTATGTATAATAACACCATGCACAATATAAGATCAGTCCAGGCAGCAGACGAACTATTGCTCAATATAGGTAGAGAAAAAGGAGCAGGCAAACAGAGTGGCTTTTTAGGGATAACCAAGCTAATTGTTTAGCATCTAAAGAAAAAGGGAGGAGAACAGAAGAAAATGGAACTAAAGCTGATAAGAAAGTAAAGAGAAAGCACATAAAACATACAAAAAAAATATATAAAAAATTAATAAAACATATAAAAAGGTGATTTACACATAGGTTAGTTTTAATTCTTCCCACTTATATTTCACGTTAGTGTCATTCTCCTTGCCTTTATTTTCCGACCATAAACAGGAAGGGAGTCCACAACAGAGTGCTATCTTCTGGTTTTCCCAGATAGATAAAACAAGGGTTTTCCAGGGGGGGGAGGTGGGTCAGACAGGGGCACTGGGGGGGTTGCAGGCGGGAAAACAAAAAAAGAGTCCTCTTTTTCGCGGTAGGTTAGCTTTTTGTGTGATTTGATTAAGACATGTCTCAGTTAGAACTTTTTTTGTATGGGCATATGGATTACAGAGCTATTTTTTTCTGGTCTGTGGGGGCGGAAAACATGAAAAATTGGAAACATTATATCAATGAGTAAATTGTCTATTCTCTCCTGGAATACCAATGGGTTGCGCACTAGCCCTAGGAAAAATAATACCATGCAATATCTTTGAGATTCAAGTGCACAAATAATAGTACTCCAGGTGACACATTTGACCGATCCTGAAATACAGATACTGGTTAAGAGAAACAGATGGATTGACGCTTGTATAACGACGTCACAAGCAACCCACACTAAAGGTGTGGCAGTTCTATTTAGAAAATCTATAAAAGCGAGGCTGCTTTCGAATATTGTAGACCCAGGTGGACGATGGGCAATAGTGTCAGCCATAATATATGGCGCCCCAATAACGATAGCAGGATACTATGGTCCTAATCAGGATGATCCATCAGCATTGAAGGTCCTATTTTCACATCTATATATGTTTCCTGATCCAGTTATCCTAGCGGGGGATTTTAATATAGTTCTAGACCCTTTAGTGGATAAATCACCATCTAATAGAGCCAACGTTTTGTCTAAAACTAGGATTTACCTGCAAGATAATATGAAGCAATTAGGATATAATGATATCTGGAGAACAATGCATGGACAACAAAGAGGAGTTACGTTTCGAAATTATAGGTTTCATCACCAATCTCGTATTGATTTCATCCTGATTAGTCAATCTTTAGTTCATCTGGTTAAATCTGTATCCCATTTACCATTTCATCTTTCAGATCACAAGGCTATTCTCTTAGACTTGGAAGGGTTTCCAAAAAAACAATTAAACAACTGGTTTTTTGATCGATCATTATTGTCATCAATTAATATTATTGATGCCCTTAAGGTAGAGGTCCAGCTTTTTCTGGATGATAATATAGGATCTGCCTCTCCAGGTGTCAAATGGGACACACTTAAGGCGTTCTTAAGGGGCCAGATAAAGAACAAAGTATCATACAAGAATAAAATTTATAGAGAGGCAGTGACCTCATTGGAATCAGAGTTAGCAAATCTTCAAGTAGATATATCTAGCTACTCTGATGCCAGTGCTCCAATGGCTCAGGAGAAGCAAAATAAAGCAACCATTTTGAAAGGAGAGTTAAGCTCGATTTTAAATGCAAGGGTACAAGAGAGATGGGAAGCCAGTAAACTGGCACACTTTGAGTATGGCGAAGGTGCCACAAATTCTTGGCATGGAAAGCAAAAACGGATTTAGTGCGTAATAATATTAACTCTATTATGATTGACGGTACTACACTCTGTACGGATGTAGATATTAGGAGAACGTTCCGCGATTTCTTTAGCACTATTTATTGTGAGGACAATAATATAGAGCCGACGCAGGTTAAAGATTGGCTGGCGGGAGTCCGTCTTCCAGCTTTGACATCAGAACAAAGTAATAAACTGGATGAGCCGATTTCCCAAGAGGAAGTCAAGATAGCTTTAGCCAATAGTAAAAAAGGCAGGGCATCAGGCCCGGATGGATTGCCATCTGAAATATATAAAGCTTTGACTCCAAATATCATCCCCTTTTTGACTGAGCTCTTTAATAAGATCTTCCTTGAAGGGATGCCCCCTCCAAAATCATGGGATAATGCATCAATTACGTTGATCTTCAAACCTGGAAAATCAGCATTAAACTGTGGGTCTTATAGACCAATTTCCATTCTAAACACAGATTATAAAATCTTCACTTCCGTATTAGCAAATAGGTTGGGGGCAGTTGCAACAAACATCTTACATACAGACCAAAAGGGGTTTGTAAGGGGGCGTCAGTTGTATGAATTGACCTATGACTTAATAGTTGCCATCGATATGGCGACGATGACATCACTTCCTTTAGCCGTAATGACCTTGGATGCCACCAAGGCCTTCGATAGTGTTAATTGGGTTTATCTATCGGAGGTCCTGGAAAAATTTAACTTTGGCAACAAATTTAGAAGTACAATTAAACTTTTGTACAAGAACCCATCAGCATCTATAATTGTCAATGGAGAATTATCGGACCCATTTAATATCACTAGGGGTACCCGCCAAGGATGCCCCCTCTCCCCCCTCTTATTTGATTTTTATATAGAGCCTTTTGCTCAAAAGATCCGAGATAATAGTAACATCAAGTCTTTTGTGTTTGAGGGTTGGGAGAGGAAGGTCGCCTTATATGCGGACGATCTTCTTATTTATACATCAGAGCTACGATCGGCGTTTCCAGCAGTAATTACATTGGCTAAATAATTTGGAGAAGTATCAGGCAATGAAGTTAACGAAGCCAAGACAGACATCATGGTTTGGAATGATTCTGAGCCCGTGGCAGGAGCCCAGATAAGTTCAGTCCTTCGATATTTAGGCTTAAATATATACAAAAACATAGACGAGATAGTTCCAGCAAATGTCTTGCTTATTGCTAAAGAATGTCGCAGACAAATGAAATCATGGTCTACACTTCCGCTATCTCTATTGGGCAGATCTAATCTAGTCAAAATGATGATCTTACCTAAGATCACATTTTTATTTAATACCATCCCTCTTTTTTTTAACCCCGCAATGATAGCTAAGCTCCAAAGCGATATACGCTCTTTTATTTGAAATAACCGTAACCCAAGAATCGCCTGGAAGAAGATCAGGAGGCGTAGAGAGAAGGGAGGTTTGGCAGCTCCGGATTTACAACTCTATGGGTGGGCCTTTCAAATGTCCCATGTTAGGATGTTGCTAAAATCCCCAATAAACTTGGCTTGTGGACACATGTTCGCCGCATTACTTAGAGGAGAAAAAGTGGCTGATCATGAATTTTTGTTTAAATTTGGGGATCCTAAGTTTTTTAAGAAAATAAAATTAAAGGTGCTTAGAGATTCATGTCGAACATGGGCTAAAATTAGGAGTACCATTAGAATTGACTACTATTCTGGTAAGGCTCCACTGTGGAACTCTCCTGGCTCCCCGAGTTGGCTTCTGGATAGTCTTGCAACACCGCTACGTGAGTCAGGCATGTTATTCTGGGGGGACATCTTTGTTGAGGGCAGTCTGCTGCCGTGGGAGGTATTGAGACTAAAAGTGGGGTCTAGGTTCTCCAGGTTTAAATACCTTCAAATGCAGAGTTGGGCGAATGCATGGCCCTCCGTTAAAGGCAGATTTCAGCTAGGAAGGGATAGCACATTGGTGTCATTATTAACAGATAAACCCCCATTCAAGAAAGAAGTCTCATTCTGGTATAATCTGTTACTAGATGAAACAGAGGGTGAGTTCCTATTGGTCAGCTGTGGTCTACACATATGACTGATATCAGCTTGGAGAATATGTGGTACGAATCTTTTAAAATTATGTGGAACATTGTAAAACCATCTTGGTTACGTCGAAACCACCTGTTTACATTACATAGGGCCTACTATTCGCCTCAACGTCTGTCAAAGTTCACAGACAATGTACCGGTTCTATGCCCTAAATGCGGCTTGGCAGAGGCCTCGGATCTACATATGTTTTTGGACTGCCCACTTCTAATACCATTTTGGAACTCTGTCTCTATTTTAATATCCACTTCCTTGGGATCCCAACTGACTTTATGTCCTGTTTTAGTTATTTTTGGTATCTCTCCAGAAATTCATGGTCCAGCAAAAAATGTACTCTTCGTTTGTATCCTGTTGGCAAGGAGGGAGATATGCAAGAAATGGAAAGACCCTTCACCTCCAACCTTGCTTGACTGGTGAAGGTCAGTATTACAAACATCAAAGATGGACCTTTTAAGATCTGGAAATCAAAGTAAGAGAAACTTTTGGAGACTACTAAATTGGTAACGGACTTGGTTTGATCTTGGGTTTTTTGTTGTTGTTTTTTTTTCCCCCAAGGTCCAATGATTACGCTGCTTGGAATCCCTCTTTTCCACTTGACTATACTCAATACATTGAAGGCAACACACAATTGGGTATATGAACGCAGTATGTGTCCCAGACGGGTGCTCTAAAGTAGTTATGCTGGATTATGACACTACTTACTGTGGGGCAATTAGGGCGATGTTTCTCGGAGCTCCTCCCAGTTTATCTGAGACAGTAAGGTCATTTCCACTTGCTACTAGTTGGTCACCAAGGGCGAAGATGAGGACAAAAAAAAAAAAATCTATGGTGCCTAATGGGGTTTTCTGCCTACCCTGGCCGGAGAAAGGCCAAAAAAAGGGTTGATCTGCCCCGAGGAGGAGGGGCAGAATAATCATCCAGTTAATTTGACGCCCTACGATGCGACCCTAGCCCAAGGGGTCTCATTCATACCACAAAAAACAAAATCCCTGGTGCCTGGTGGGGTTTTCTGCCCCCCCCCCCCTGGGGGCAGAGAGGCCAAAAGAATGGGCCAATCTGCCCCACGCAGGAAAAACATCAAATATTTACTACCCCCTTTGGAGGCAACCCTTGCCCAAGGGGTCATGTCCATACAACTTCATACAAAATCCCTGGGGCCTAGTAGGGTTTTCTGCCCCCCAGGGGTCGCTTCCATGCTGAAAAAAGACTTCCTTGGTGCCGAGTGGGGGCATTTCTGCTGCACAATTGTGACACTGTGCGCAATTGTGCAGCACAAATGCCCTCTAAAGAGACATCAGGAGAAAGGAAAAACTCTTTCCTCTCCCCTGATGCCTCAATGACCAAAGAACCCCCCCCCCCGCAGCAGGAACACCTACCTACTCCTGTGGACGCCTGGAAAAAAATGGCTTCCAGCGCGTCCATAGCTTCCTGATGACGTTGGTGTGCGCGCTGACATCATGGGATTGCCTTGGGGCGTCGGGGGTGGCAGCAGAAATTCTTCCTCTGCCATCCCCCTTTGTGGGGGCATAGTGGGCTGCCCATGGGGGGAGCGTCAGCACTTCCCCCATGTGTGGGTGCCATGACTGAACCACTCCATTATGAACATAGAAAGGGTTAAGGAGTCGCTATTAGGAAGGGACGCCCTTGGAACGCCCCTTCCTAATAGAGAGTTGCTAATCCTATTTTGCTAACCACAAATTGATTTGCGACTCGCAAAACAGGATTAGTACATGGACCGCAGGTTTTTTGCGGGTGCAAACTGGTCTAAACCCCATTTGTGCATGCAAAAATCCTTTGTACATCTGGCCCTAAGTGTTTTGTTCTGTCCCATGTACAACTATCCTTTTTCAGTATGTTTTTTCTTTTTAATCTTACACAAAGTCCACCAAACTCCACTTTTTTGTGTTCACTTATTGAATACTGGGTTAATATAAAATAACCTATACATCATGACAAATATTTTTTGTTTTTTAAAGCTTAAATAAATACAAAACAATGGCTCAATTGTAAAACCAGGCCCACATGTGGCATGAAGCCTGCATATGAATAATGTTCTATGAGAAGATTAAAGGCCCAAGCATATTTGACTTAACTGTCACCATGGTTCTATTGTATATGGCGTATTGTAAGATTTCCGCTGAGCCCTAAAATATCCCTTTCATCAATGCATTTTATGAGGAACATATTTCTCAACACCTTTCTCTCTGGGATCCATTAACTTTTCTAAATATGCTACCTAATTGGCATTTGGATCGGAATCTTGAAATAAAAGGAAGTGTGTGCTTCCAGTGCACTAGATGTTGTGGGCATCACTTCCGGGTCAAGGCACTGTTATGAATGTGATTTCCTCTTCCTTCGATGATACCATCTTTTTTTCCTTTTAGCACATTTCATCAGAGTAATTTGCACTTCCGTGTGGTTGGTGGCGATTACAAAGCCGCATGCAAGATGAAACCCTTTCTAGATCCAACAAAGCAAGAAAAACACAAAAGGAAAACACAGGAATCACAAGGTATTTACGTCCTTTAAATATATGATTGTTATCTTTGTTTTCAACTTTATAATGCAACCAGATGATATGTGTACTCATATCAAGCGCTTGAGTTTCTTCTACATGTATTCAGATGAAAACTGCGGTTTGCAAAACCTGCAAGATATTATTTATTTTTTATCACTTTTATTATTTCTAATGAGAAATTATACTCGGTATTATTTTTTTATACATACCCTTTTCTGAACTTTCGTTCCTTATTTTCACTACTCATTTACTTTGGGCAAAAACCGGTTGTGCTCCCACTTGGCACCTGTAATGAGTGCCACCGGTGCAGCTGCACCTCTCGCTGACCTCGGAGAGGGGGGTATTGTGTTTAGATATAACTAATGGGTTTCAAAGCACAGAGTTATTTGTGCGTCCACACTTAACTCAGCTGGTTAATGTTCCTGCTGGAGAGAGATTGATTTTTGTCCAGTGGCAGTTTTGACTCATCATAAAGTCAAGCAGAGAGTTATGCCCACTGTAAAGAACATGTATCGTGCAGAAAACAGAATTGTATTTTATGTAGATAGCTCAGTGGGTTACTGCTTTTGTCACTCAGATCCTTTTGTCACTAGCAATTCATCAGTTGCAATCCTAATATAGCACAGTGACCTATTAACTGTCTTCAAAGAGCCTCATGCAAACTGCAAGGCTTATGGTTGGAACTTTATGTTTTCCCTGTCTTCCATTATTCTAATGTTGCTAAAAAGGGTTACTTTGGGTAGAAATACATTCTTATTAGTAACGCCAACCCCAACCACTGTGCTATGCTTTAAATCCAGGGTTTGTGCTTCTCCAGACTGATAGAGCAGAGGTATTTCCTCTAATTAATTTACGACAATTAACACAGAAATGATTTGTGACACTACTTTACATGGAAATGACAAAATGTGTGTTAGGCTCCATGTTTCAAGAAATGAAAAAATGTAGTTCGGATTTATATGCTGCATCGTAAAAGCATGCAGAATTTTAGAAGTAGTTTTGTGTTACATTTAACATTCAGTAAGTAGATGTAAAATGTTTACTTTAATGACATGTGATCATGTGATTAGATAATGTGTTAAGGATGATTAATATATAGGAGTGTGTAACATGGGCGCTGACAATGACATAAGAAAAGTAAGTTCTACGCGAGTTTAGTTAAACAATTTAATTTCATAAATCCTATCTTTGGCGTGCCTTTAAACATGTATGCTTTAATAGCATAATGTCCAAAAGAAAACTTATAAAATATATGCATTTTTTTAAGAGTACCCTTAACTTACATGAATTAGTTGCAATCGTATAGATGTGATATTAATACATTTAATTGAAAGATCAATGCATTATTCTATGCATTGCGAGATTCATATTTTAGCACAATTGCACAGTGAATGAGCTGTATTTCATGAAGGCCTCAACTTTGCTTCTTTTCCTAATATGAAATTAGGAACTGAGCAGTCTGAAGCCTATGGGAACCTTTCGTAAAGTTAGCACTTGTGTTCTAACTTTCTATTGCCTTCTTTGACATTTGCAGCACGCTTGATTAGACTTGCAACAAAAGTGCTACATGCTAGAGCAAATGCTTGAGAACTGACAGACAAAGGATGATAGCATAAAGTCGTCTATTTTCTGAATGCTACAATGATTGTATGACTAAACTACAATGATTCCAAGGAAATCACGAGTAATGGATTACTTAATTCTTCGGATCTGTATACTTTTTACCTACTACATCATCTCATCCTAACGAAGGCGACCAATGGGACAGAGTGGTCTCTTGGAACTAACTGAACTTTCCCAAGGGTTTGTATGAGGTTTAATAGATTATTCGTGCCATATCTCCCTCGACTGAGAAAGATTATCCCTTTATTCTTGGACCTTGCAGAGCTTGATATTCACCCATTAAACCTAATTTACTTTAATTGTAGGATTGTATATCATTTCCTTAAATGTTACAGTTTTCTGAATTTGTTTTTGTGGCCATTACGATACTGTGCACTTTACCACTGCTAACCAGGATAATGTGCTTGTGCTCTCTCTCTCTCTAAAAAATTGAAAAATTGGCCTATGCCTGATTGGCACATTTAATTTACTTATAAGTCCCTAGTATCTGGTACTACATGGGGAACCACTTGAACTGCACACACCAGGGGACTACAGATCCCAGGCTGCCACTCTCACATTCGCACCAGGAGGCGCCATCATTCTCCCGCGCCCGGAGGCGCTAAAAGGCTGTTGCGGCTACCGCTCCGCAGGAACCGCTTGAACTGCACACACCAGGGGACTACAGATCCCAGGCTGCCACTCTCACCTTCGCGCCAGGAGGCACTGTCATTCTCCCGCGCCCGGAGGCGCTAACAGGCTGCTGCGGCTCCCGCTCGACGGAACGCGCGCGGGCGCGGCCCGGGCCAAGGGCAGGCCCGTCTGAGCCCGTCCGAGACCGGTAGAGGCTGGGCTGGGCCACCGCTCTTGGTCCATCTCTCAAGATGTTGGCTGATTTGTAAACGAAGTGCGGACAGCTGGGCATTGAGATCTTGTACCTGCGAACGGACGTAGGCTTGAACTTAAATTAACATCTATCATTCAGACTCTGTTGGGCACTGCAAGGGATGCATACATTTGGCATTGGCATTAAAGTCTTCTGCTCACGAGGAAAGCTCATTCTGAACTAAGTGTTGGATACATATTAAGATTGTAATTGAAGCAAGAAGTACCCCTCTTATATATGTATACTGCTTAATTTTTATCTTTCCTCTTACTTATACATTTGAGCTTGCCTCTGCGCGGAGGGCGGGGGACACAGGTACTTCCGGGTACTGAGGGCAGCGCTCTATTTGTTGGGAGGGTTTCTCCTTAAATTTGACTTGATTCGGCGGCGGCGGGGCGGACAAAGAACAGTGGCAGTGTTCCCAGTCCGCTTGCGGTGCAGCCTTGGCAATAGTAATTCTCTCCTTTTTTTAAAATAACGTAATTTTAATTTTGGGCATTGCTCTGGGGTTTTCTCAATTTTTATGTGTGAGGAGCTTGTTAGAACTCCCGCTTACCTGTGCTCGATCATCTGATCCCCCTGCCTCGGTCTGACGCGGTGTTTACCGTTGTGCGGAGGGCGGGGGAGACAGAGACAGGTACTTCCGGGTACTGGGGGCAGCGCTTTAGTTGTTGGGAGGGTTTCTCCTTTAAATCCATCATGCCTCTGCGACCGCGCAGCCAAAGGCAAGCTTGTCTGCGCCCGTCCACGGCCGACCGGGGCTAGGGACCAGACTCCCTGTTGGTTTCGCCGTGAGACGCCATTACAGCTCCTGGCGACTTCGCGCTCTCTGTCTATCCCTGGATGTGAAATGTAAGCACAGCATTATTGTTGTGAAGGAGGGCTGGCAATGCAGCTATTGCTCGTTCAGGGTGAAAAAAACAAATGGAGATCAGGGAGGAAGGCCCCCTGTTTAGACTATCACTAATAAACTGTAGATCTGTGAGGAGGCACTGAACTGAGATATGTGACTTATTATGGGAAGATCAAATAGATGTTATATTTCTCACTGAGACATGGTTAGACACTGACTCTGCGCCTGAAATACTGGAGGCACTCCCCAGTGGCTATGGGATTATGAGAAGGGGCTACTGATCTTACAGACCTCCAGGCCCCCACTCGCGATTTATACCAAGCCTCATTGAATACCTCGTTCAACCAGCCATACGGTATGAAAGGTTATTGTTGCTGGGTGATATAAATCTGCATTTTGATGATGTGTCTAATTCCAGGGCACAAGAGTTGCGCCAAGAATTGGAAATGTTGCAATTATTTTTAAAATCTGAACTTCCCACTCATAAATTGGGTCATTTAGTTGACCCGATTTTTGCCAACTGGGACGCGCTGGAAATGGAACCTCGGCTCCCGGTGCTCTGGTCAGATTACTTTTTGATCATGTTTAGGGTTAAACTGCCCATGCTTAAGATACAGGAGAGAGCTAAGCATGGTACAATAAAAAGGAAGTGGGCTGGTTTTTCACGAGAGGCTTTTAACCTAACATTTTTAAGGGATGGTCCTCCCTCTGGACAGGATGTAAATGAGGTGTGTAAAGCACTCAAGAGACGTATAATTGTTGCTCTTGTCTGCACCGCACCTTGGTCAACTAAAATGTCCATGAATAGACGTAAATCAGCTCTGTGGTTCAGTGAGGAGCTACAAACCGCTAAATCTATTTGCAAACAATTAGAAAGGCGCTGGAGGAAAGATTTCTCAACCCTTTTGGAAGTAGAGTATAAAATTAAACTCCAGCACTACCATTCGCTCATTAAGAAGGCGAAGTATGCCTACCTTAATGCAAGGATCCAAACAGCAGAGAACTCTACAAAAGAGCTGTTTAAGATCTTTAAAGAAATGTCCTCCTTGACATCCGTAGCAGCGCCCATTGTGGGCTCTGAGGAGTCCTGTAATCTAGTCGCTGAATATTTTGCAGATACGGTGAAGAGGATTTATTCTTCTTTCCCTGATTCGGCTCGTAAGGGTAAAAGAGCAGAAAAGAAACCTGTGGATCTGCCTGAAAAGCAGTGTCTTCATGAATTTACTGTGCCCCCTAAGGACACTCTTAAAAAGACCGCTATTAGCATCAAATTGGGCTCACCTAGGGACCCGGCTACCCCCAGGGTGCTCAGAGGGAGCATTGACGCACTTGAGCCTTTTATGAGACACCTTTTAGAACTAGCCTTTTATTTCAGGAGTGGTTCCGGAAATGTGGAAGGAGGCGGTGGTACTTCCTCTAAAGAAGAAACCCCATATTAGAGCTAACCAACTTGACAACTTGCGCCCCATCTCCCTTCTCCCGTTTTTTGCAAAGGTTTGCGGAAAAGATTGTGAATTCCCAGCTCACTGTACATATTTGTTCCAACAACTTACTTCATCCTTACCAGTCTGGTTTTCGGCCCCTTCACTCCACGGAATCTGCCCTGTTGTATTCTACCGAGACCATCCGGAAGTATGCGGACGAAGGACAAACAGCGGCCTTAATTATTTTAGATTTAAGTGCCGCGTTTGACACTGTTGCCCATCATACCCTGCTCCATGATCTAGAGAGTGGGGGTGTAGCTGGCGGAGCACTAAAGTGGATGGAGTCCTTTTTGTCCGAGCGTAGTTTCTCAGTCAGGCAAGGCAGCTATTACTCTAGAAACATCAAGCTGACCCAGGGGGTGCCTCAGGGCTCTATATTGAGCCCAACACTTTTCGATCTTTATGTCTCCCCCCTGGCTAAAATCTCAGATAAATTTAGGATTAACGCCCTATCCTATGCTGATGATACCCAGCTTTTGGTCTCTCTGACTCAAGCCCAGGTCGGAGCTGCCTCCAACCTTGTATCCTGCCTTCAAGAACTGTCTGAATGAATGGCAAATAATTGCCTACGGTTGAATGGCAACAAGACCGAGGTGTTGGTGAATGGGAAGGCTCCATCAGTATGGACCTCGGCATGGTGGCCCCAGTCATTGGGCCCGACTCCCACACCTTGTGTACAAGCTAAAAACTTTGGGATTTGGGTGGACAATAAGCTGTCTTTTGACTACCATACTAGGCGAGTGGCAGGCGCCTGTTTTGGCATTTTAAGGAACCTACGGAAAACCCTTGATATCCTCCCTACTGCTTCTAGAAAAATTCTTGTTCATGCACTGGTAACCTCTCATCTTGATTATGGCAATCTTCTGTATCTGGGTGCAACTGCTAGTTGCTTGCGGCGTTTGCAGTGCATCCAGAATGCAGCAGCGAGATTAGTTCTCATGCTCCCGAAGCGGGCCTCGGCTACTGGTGCGCTGGTCGCACTACATTGGCTTCCTATTAGGGAGAGAGTAAAATTCAAGGCTCTATGTGTGAGCCATCGGATTCTACAAAGAAAGGGGCCCATATTCCTGCACAATTTTCTAACTCCTTACGTTCCGACTAGACTGTTAAGGTCCAGCGGGATTGGTAGGGTGTCTGTTCCCAGAATCAAGAGAGCCATGATGGGGGGGTGCTCGTTTTGCTACCTTGCTGCCTGGTTATGGAACACGCTCCCGCAGGCACTCCGGCTGGAGTGCTCTGAGTTGTTCCGGAAAGGTTTGAAGACGCATCTATTTCCTGCTTTTTAAACTGTTTGTTGAGTGAGCTGTTGCTTTGTTCTGTGACCGTAGCGGGGAGACACACTGGCCTCAGTGTAACCAGGCGCTTTATAAATGTAACTATTATTATTATTATTATAATATTCTAATCTATGTATCTCTTTTTTTCCCTTCCCCTCCATTCCCCCTTTCTTCCTTTTTACATAAAATTACAAAACGCTGCACATAACATGGTACCTTTTGTAACCTTTTCTTCATAGGTCTGTAGTTCATAAAATGCATTATTTCACTCCTTTCAATACTCTAAATGCTTTGTATCTCTCTGCATTAATATGTTTTATTATAATTGTTCTCAGATATTAGACATGAAGTGTTAGGATGTGCCCTTTTGTTGTAATTATTTCAATAAAGCGTCAAACTTACAAACAAAAAAATATACAAGCTTATGTTTAAAATTGTTCGCAGTGTCAAAGTGATTTTTGTTTCTGTCACTTTTGTCGGATGTTCCTTAGGTTTCTAAACCTTTGGTTTTAAATAGAAGTAAAGAACGGATAACTTTACTGCAGCTTCTTAAATATTTAACACCAGCAAAAAAGCGACCATTCACACGTTACTGTCTTTTTGCACAATACTCTGCGCAAGGACTGAAATTCCCTAGGATACTCACTTGACTGAAGCACCTAATCATAACGCTGCCTCTCACAGGTGGCAGGCTTTCATTCTACGAGTGAAATAAAAAAGGAATCACAGATATCTTCATCGAGTGATTTTTTTTCATTTCAAGAACTATTCTGGAGTGCTTCCAAATGAAGAACCCTGTGACCCGGATGTCGTTCATCCCACACAATCACAGACATAAAGCTGAGGTGGAGCATTGTTTGATTCGGCCCCTGGGTTTATTCAGAATGTGGAATGGTGGAAATGACACACATTAGCCCACACTTGACACACACACCGCGCCGAGAGCGCGCGCTGATGTGGGTTAGATTGAGGGCGGCCCTTCACAATATCTTTCTGGCCCAATCAGGTTTGATCGATGTGGTCATTCCAGAATCAGGAAAATAAAAACATTATTATACCCATAGGCTTCGATGAAGTATTTGTGCAATTTGCTTGACTACTCCTTCGTTCTCATCACAGGTTCTTTTTCACTTGGCAGTATTAGCAAGCAACCTTGACAACATTGACTGCTGGCCGTCTGCCGCTTTTCAAGCCTCTCTGCCCCTTTATCGGGTTGCTCCTTTCCCTTTTTTGGGATCTACTGTTCACCCTGCTTGTAGCTAGCATCTGGAAAGGGGACAGTTTAGCAGCATTACATTTCACAAACGTATGCATCGAGAGGGCGCACAAAATTTAAGTCACTTTTTGTAAAAGACCCAATTAAATCTTTACTTTCCTGAATTAATCAATATATTGATGTAGGGTGGTAACACAAAATGATGCCTGCCTTGCAGAATGTGATGAGGATCCCCTGAGTCTCATATATCATAGAGGTATTGATTGGTCTTCGGCTGATTTAGTCCATTTAAAAAACATAGTCCATACTAACAGGCAAGGTGGTTATATAGTTTCAACAATTTTTTTAAAAAAATTTTTATAAACCTTTATTGGTATCAGCTATAATCTTACACAGCCTATAGCCTACAACCCGGAGGCCGGCAGCGCTCTAGACACATGACAGAGATAGTCTCAATCTCAAAATTCACAGCCATATTGCCGACATCCCTGGGGTCCAGAGGCGAGTATCACATCGGTGCGCAGGTAATGGGTATGAATAATATTGAACTTAAAATAGCAACTTCTTAACTTTTCCTTGTATGTGTAAAACCGGTTGTTATCACCTAGTGCCAGTCCTGTTCCCAGGTCTAATACTAATGGGCTGCCCATCTTCTGTAAATTTAAACCTCGCCAATATGAACAAACTCTAAACTCCCCCCCCCTCCCCTATCGAGTGTACATCTAGTTCCCCTCCTGGTCTTTCCTTGTGTATGTGTGGTCACTGCCGCTGGGTTCCGTCACTCGCATAAGCTAATGTAGTCTACCTCCCTAGGCGCCATAGTAGATTATAAGACAACCGTGTCTAGTGTCTCCAATCGGCCTTTGAGAGAGTGCATCAGGGAGCATGCAGTGTGTTGTTATGTGTTCGCCCTGTTGCCCTCCCTGTCTCCGCGCCCCAGGCACACTCCCATCGGGGCTCACTGTCTGTGTCCACGCGCTATGTAACTGTGTTTAGCCACATTCTGTTGATTCTGGGAAGGCAGGGTGTGTGTCCTCCCCGCCCGTTCCCTCAACTGCCTCGCTCTCTGTGTCTGTAGCTCGAAGATATGTTTGGTATAGACCCCAGAAGCTCTTCGGGCGACTCGTGGGAGGGAGCAGCTCACTATAGTGTTCTGATTGTGTGCAGCAGTAGAGCATATCATGCGCCCATCTTTTGGCTGTCGGAAGTGGGCCTCTCATCCAACAGAGGGCTATCACTCGCCTGGCTATTAGCATACCCATATCAGCCAAGCGTCTAATCGCAACTGGCAGTCCTCTAGAGTAACCCAATAAAGCAAGTGCTGGCTCCGGGGCTAGCTCGACTTCCAGTAACCTGCTCATTTCCGTGAATATACTGTCCCAGAATCTCTGAATGCCGGACACCACCATGCCAAATGCATGAAGTCTGCTGCTGGCGCGTGGCAGCGTTCGCATTCCGCGGACTGTCTGAGGCGATACCGGTAGAGCCTTTCCGGTGTGTAATACACTCATTGGAGGGATTTAAAATGAATCAGCCTATGTCTGCCGTTCAAAGATAGTTTTTTAGTATTTGTGCAGCAAACATGCCACATACCATCGTCTATTGTCACTTGGAGGTCTCCCTGCCACGCTGTTCTAGCTTTCGAGTGCTGTAGCTCACTGCGCGACATAGCCATCCTGAACAGGGTTGTGATCAGTTTACGAGGAGCCTCCGTTTTGATCACGTGCGTTAGTTCAATGATCTCCGGTGGTTCCTCCATTTCTGGGCCAAGTAGGTCCAGCAGCGCGCTGCGGACTCTGTGAAATTGGAAACACAGTATCAATGGTGTTTCGCTCTGTTCTGATGCCACCTGATCCCAAGTTTTCACTTTGCCTTCCGCGAATAAGTCCCCAGTACTGGCAACGCCCAGTCTGCGCAATGCTTGAGTAACCCCTCTTTCTGCGAGTGGCGTCAACCATAGCGTCCACTCAATGGGCATTTTAGGAGAGTATAAGAGGACACAGTTCTGCGCCTGCAGAGTGGTTCGTGGCAGTGATGGAATCTAAGATGCCAATTCTGCGGTCCACCGGTCGGAATACCATTGCCGGGAGCGGTAGTGGATCTGCGAATAGACTTTCCATGCGTATATGGGGGATCGGCCTGTCACCGTGTATCCATGTGTGTAAATGGGCAGCCTGAGCTACCCTATAGTACAGTTCCAGGTCCGGAGCCCCCAGTCCGCCCATCTCGTACGGTAGTGTTAGGAGGTTCCATTTGACTCTGGGTTGTTTGCCTCCCCACGCCAGCTTAATCATACGTTGTGTTAGAGATTTGAAGAAAGCTTTGGACAGCACCATCGGGATAGCTCTGAATAGGAATACAAATCTGGGCAGTACAGTCATTTTCATAATGGCTATGCGGCCCATCAGGGACAGCGGCAGCCTGCACCACGCTTCTACATCGTCCTCCAGCCTACTGTATGCCACCCCATAGTTCTCTCTGATCAAAACTTCAGGATCAGTGTGTATCCTGATGCCCAGATATCGTACTGACTCCAAAGACCATTGTAGCGTGTATTTCATTTCAAACTGGCTTGTCGCCGGGGTCAGGGGGAAGGCCACCGACTTCGCCCAGTTAATTTTCAAGCCCGAGAGAGCTCCAAATTGAACCACCTCTCTGAGCACCGATGTCAGATTAACCTCCGGATCGCGGACATATAGCAAAGTGTCATCCGCATATGTCGAGATTATGATCTTATACGTTGGGAAGTTGTCGCCTTCATTGCTATGGTATTCACGCAGTGCGCATGCCAGCGGTTCTGTCACAAGTGCATAAAGCAGCGGCGAGAGCAGGCAGCCTTGTCTAGTACCCCTGCTGATCAGAAATGGGTCTGTCACTAGGTCACCCAATCGAAGTCTAGCTGTCAGTTTGTGATATAAAGCTACAATCATTTGTAGGAATGGCTCACATAACCCCGATCTCCGCAGCATTCGAACCATGAAGGGCCACTCGACCGAGTCGAAGGCCTTCTCCATGTCGAGAAACACTGCTATTGCTTTCGTATCTTGTATGACATGTTGTATGGTGCCCAGCACCGTTCGGGTATTATAGGTGAGATTTCTGTTAGAAATAAACCCCGCCTGTTCCGGGGCGACTAACCGTGGGGCAAGTAATGCAAGACGGGTCGCCAACACCTTTGCATACAACTTCGCATCTACATTCAGTAGTGATAGGGGCCTGTACGAGCTGCAGTCATTATGGGGCTTGCCTGGTTTAAGTATGGTAACTATCAGCGCCTCCCTCATGGACTGCGGCATGCTGCCCTTTACACAGACATCGTCAAATAGTGTAGACAAGTGCGGGATTAATTTGTCTCGGCACGCCTTGTAAAAGCTCACCGAGAGTCCGTCTGCACCGGGGGCGCTACTCGATCGCATACTTGTCAGTGCCTCTGAGTTTTCATCTCTGCTTATGGGTTGCATTAGGAATCCACGGTGCGCATTCATGAGCATAGGCAGATTTATATGTTCCAGATAGTCCATTATGTCTTCTTCGCATTCCCCAGACCTGGTGGTGTACAGTTCCGAGTAGTAGCTCCTGAACTCCTGTGCCATCGCGACCTCATCCGTGACTATATCGCCAGTGGCTGTCTTTAGTTTTGGGATTCAGGTCTTCCCTCTGGTTCCTTTCAGTACCCTGGCTAGGAGCGAGCTAGGTCTTTCACCCTCGCCGTATGTCCGTGTTTTGACGTATTTTCCCATGTGTTGGATTTCCCTGTCTGCCTCTTCATTATATTCTGTTATTAGTAGTTTAATATCTTCTGCGACTGCTGAGTCAGAGTCCGTCCGTTGGCGATTTTCTAACTCGGCTAGCTGTTTTACTAATAGCAGCAGCCGTTGGTGAATAGATTTGAGAACGCTTGAATGTTTGAACATTGCTATGCCTCTTATGAAGACCTTGAATGCCTCCCACACTTTTTGGAAACAGTCCACCAAGCCTAAATTGGCCTCGAAGAATACATCTATCTCTTTCGCGAGCTCCCCCCAGAAGCACTCATCTAACAGCGAGTATGGGGGAAAACGCCATGTAAATGGTGGGATCTTATTTGTCGGTGTCTCGAGCACTAGCAGCAATGGCGAGTGGTCTGAAAGAGTGCACGCAAGCACTGAGCAGTCCCTGATGCGCCCCATTATGGAGGCCGACGCAAGCCAATAATCAATACTAGTATGTATATTGTGATAAGCGGAGTAATGTGTGTACCCACCCTGTGTCATGTGTCTGTGTCTCCAAACATCCTCTAAATCTAGGGTCAGAACCTCTGCGCGCAATGTGAGTGCAGCCACTGTAGGTCTGCGCGGCGGGGGATGATCTGTCTAAATCCGGGTTCATTACCAAGTTAAAATCCCCTCCCCATAGCACGTGTGGTGTTGCGTAAGCGCGACATATGTGGGCCAGGTCGCTATAAAAGGACGGTGAGTGGTAATTCGGACCATAAACATTGACGACAATAAGATCGTACCCCTTCCCAGTGCATCTAGATATCACAAAACGGCCTTCTGGGTCTGCCCTAAGCAATGTCAACGTAAGCTTGGATCGAGGGTTGACCCAGGTCAGGACTCGCAGAGCCCCGTCCCACCCCGCCCACCCTTTCTCCCAACACTCAACATAAGCAATGTAAACTCCGGTGTGCATTGAGCGCGGAGGCCGAGGTCGCCTGGCAGCTTGTAAGCTCTTGTAACACACATTTCGCTTGTCAGGCCCCCGCCCTGCTACCGCCGTGCCCCGTGGTATGCATCAGGAGAGCGCCAGTATATAACTGTTTTGTCCATTCAGATTTCGTTGCCCCCACTCCTCCCCAAGCGCCAGCCGCGCCCCCATACTACCGCCGGTAGCGGAGCGACTGTGTGTCCTTATTTCAGATTGGATTCATGTGGCATCTGTGCCCTGCCATCTCACCCAGACCTCCCACCTCACATCCCAAGCAGCTGACCGGCAACCTCCAATTTCCCAGCTACCCCGGCATCATACCTAGTTTTGTCGCTCAAGGCAACAGTGCCGAAAGGAGAGACCATACACCATAGGTTAGTCCTACCACACATTCGCCGATCAAGTTCATTCCTGTTCATCCAGCTGACTGCTGCCTGCACCGTCTTCCGGTGATCTGTGGCCGCCATTGGTCTGTTCCTTCGTCCAGCGTTTCAGCGCCTGTTGCAGGGCCTGCAGATCCATGAATATGTGCGAGTGACCCTGCCGGTTCACCCGAAGTTTAGCTGGATACAGCATTGCGTAGTCCAGACCAAGGTCTCTAAGACGTTGCTTGTGGGGAAGAAAATGTTTGCGTCCCTCTTGCATCTTGGCGGTGAAGTCCGGATAGAGCGATATCGCCGAGCCTTCATATTGGAGCGATGTTTTAGTTCTGGCCAGCCGAAGGGCGGTATCCCTGTCACGGTAATTAAGCAGCTTGGTGATGATGGGGCGCGGCAGGGCCCCCAGACGTGGGCACGGTCCCAACGATCGATGCGCTCGCTCCACCACAAACATTGCAGAGAACACACCCTCACCCAGGAGAGTGGTGAGGAGTTTATCCACAAAGACCTCCATGGTACCCGTCTGCGTGGTTTCCGGCAGGCCCGTGATCCGAAGGTTACAGCGCCGTGAGCGGGCTTCCAAGTCCTCCGTCTTGTCTTGTAGAGTTTGCATCACCATCGCCAGCTTCTTATGCCCGGTATCCAACTCCGTCTGAGCCTCTTCTACTTCTGTCATTCTCTTTCGGCCATGTCGTGCCTCTCAGCGTGTTTATCAAGGCGCTCTGCCATGCGGTCCATCCTGTACGTGAGTGCACTATTTTGGAGCCTAGAACTCCCCTGGTAGTCTGCAGACTTTTTTCCATGGACAGTAGCATAGTCTTGATGTCCGATCCGCCATTTGGCTCATCCTCCGTCCGTGTGGCCATCCTTTCCTCTGCAGGGGCCCCCTGCGTCTGCGATCTCCTCTGCGAAAAGGGCAATTTACTTTGTGTTTTGTCGCCCTTCACCATCTTGTGGGCTCGCCTGCTGCTCAATCTATGGTACTTTTGATTAAACCGCACTCAGGGAAGTAGCTGCGCACCAGGGTCGATTGCTTACTTCTCTGTAGGAACACTGCACCAGGGACGTGTCGTCAAATCACCTCTTCAGCTCTCCCAAGAACGTTCTCCTTGCGACTCACCGTGTAAGCTGAGACGTTTAGATATCCAAGTCGCTCTGCAAGTTGTACTGTGTGATTATTTGCTCCGACTTTCCACCTCGGACGCTGTCCGTCAGTCCTCTGGCACGAACTCCCCGAAAGGCCTATGCACTGCGCTCCTCTCTGTGGACAGCGCGCACCAGGATAGTTCAACTGTGCTAGTAAATATCATCTGGGATCTTTCCAATCAAGGCTTTGACTCACTTTCCACTCCACTAGGCGCCCTGTCCCGCACAGGAGCCCTTTCAATGTCAATCGTGAGGCCGCCTCGCTCAGGGGGAGCTCCCGGGGAGTCCGTGTGGTACACCGGGCCTTCATCGCAACCGCAAGCGGTGGGCCCGTTATCCCGAGTCCGCGGCACCAGAAGTGGGCCCTCCGGCGCGATATCAGGACTGCGCACCGCCGGCGGTAGCGACCCCTCCGGCTCGGCCTGTATGTCCAGTTCTAGGTGTGGGTTGTGGGTCCCAGGAGATGAGGCCGTTATCTCCCCGCCTCCGGCCTTGCGTCGGTCCGCTCCATGGGACGCCACGATGTCTCCGCCCACCTCCTCCGCACATCGCAGCACGTCAATTGGCTCTGTGCAGTACCAGTGTTCGAGGCTTCCAGGCCTGCCGATGCGAGGGCCGTGCCTTCAAGCCGCTCAGTCCCGGGGTGGCCAGATTCTCCGAACCAGGGCTCCGCAAGATGCCCCCAGCGTCATTCGTCCCGGGAGGGGTACTGGGCACATAAGTAATGCGCCCTTAAACAGGATAATTGCAGGATTATGGGGTGTACACGGCGGAGCTACGGGTTCAGGCGGCCATCAAGTTTGCCAGCAAGCTCCACCCCCCATATAGTTTCAACAATTATAACTGCATTTCTCTATTTACTGTCGACTCTCTCTGTGATCTGTCTCTTCTCTCCTTCTCTCTTACTATTCTCCTTTTGCTCTCTTTAGTTTCCCAACCTCAGCTCTTCAACATTCCACTCTTTCCCTATCTCTCTGCCCCTTCTACTTTTTTATTACCTCCCTCCTACTTTCTTTCTGACTTTTTCATTACTGCCTTACGGTATTTTTCTCTCACCCTCTCTTCACGCCCTCGCCAAGTTTCCCCCACCCACCTTTCGCGCTCTCTCCATGTATCAACTCCTTGCTCTCTCAAACTCAAACTTTTTATGTTTTAGTTCTACACGGGAACATTAAAGCATATACAATGTGCTTTTATTATTACAAGATGTTAAAAAGCAATCATATGGTACACACAATTTTGCTTTTATCAATGCACTGTACAGTTCGCAATGTACAACATGTGTACTGCCATCTGAATAGGCAAAAACATCATTTTTATCGGTGTTGTGGGCATCTTAATCTGGTTGAAAGTTGCTTTACAATAAATCACCGTATAGGCTGATCAATGCTATCTCTTTAGTGCTAGCTTTCTTCCTCAGATTTTCTTCCTCCCTTTCACTCTCCCTTTTATTCTCGGATGTCACTCTCCCTCCATATTCCTCCCCCTCAACCTCACAAACAGGATGTTTCACACTGTTTCTCTACCTGTCTCTTACTTTCCTATTTTCCTCTCTTCCCCACTAGCTGGCCATACAGCACTCCCTTTTATGTATTAGCTAACCCTTCCTCAACAGTGCTTATATATCCAGAACTAACCTGTATTACTTTAAAGCATCTTCCTAATAATACAATCTATCTTCACAAATGTATATGTTGTTTTATGTAGTGCAAACATGGCCCAGCAGCATCAGAGTGCTTTACAAAACAATGGACGAAAGGTCTTTCTTTTAAGATTATTGCAAAAAGAACAGATGATGGAAAGAATGCTGAATTAATCAAACATTCACCCTTAGTCACAGATCTGAGTTAAATCCATCATTATTTTGCATGCTTCACAATTCCAGTTAGACCCAGCCATATGCAAATCAGACTTGACCCTGTTCCCCATGGAAACCATCCAGCCCGAACTGCCAGGTCAGGTCTTCCCTGCACCAGAAACAAGCACCATTGGACCGGTTTCAGGTAACAGCACTCATCAGCCAGGCTAGCTTGAATGTGGTTGCGCAGCAATCACGTGACCCAAGTCTGGGCATACCCTTCCCACTTAGCGTAAAAATTGCAAAAAGAACTGATTATGGATGGAATGCTGAAGTAATCAAACATTCACCCTCAGTCACAGATCTGGGTTAAATCCATCATTTTTGTTGCACGCCACACCATTCCAGTTTAGACCCAGCCACATGCAAATCAGTCTTGACCCTGTTCTCCATGGGAACAGTCCAGCCAGAATTTCCAGGTCAGGTCTTTCCTGGACCAGAAATAAGCATCCTGGGACCGGTTTCGCCTTAAGTTGGATGGGTATACCCAGACGTGGGCCCCTTGCTCATTTTGCCACTGAATTAAAACTAGTCTGGCTGATGAAGGGTAATACCCCCAAACCGGTCCCAGAATGCTTGTTTTCTAGTCCGGGGAAGACCTGCCTTGGCCAGTCAGTCAAAAATAACTTTATTTTACCCACACAATGATGGCACAAAAAGTATTCTACAAATAAGTCAATTTGCATCATTATTATGAATTAAAATTACATGTATTACAACAAGATTACTAAAAGAATAAGATCATGTAAAAATATTATTCATATTATACAAATGATTATAATTCATAAATATACACACAGTTATTGCACAGTCCAATAGCTTAGTTTACAAGTTGCATGTCAAATTGGAAATTACGTTTTTTTTTTCTTTTCAGGGCAGATAAGAAGAATGAGACCGAAGAAAAACATGTAAAGGGGTCAGACAATAACTGTAGGTAATATAAAGCCACACAACACTGCTTAAAATTCATTTTGCGGATGAGGGGGACAATACATCTTTTCCTTTCTTACCATAAAATTTACAGGAAAACAAAAAATGTAGATCATTCTGAATGGATCGATTGTTACAAGCACAAGGTGGCAGTTCCGAAATCAAATAAGTTTTAAAAGGAAGATCTAACATCAGGGGGATATAATTTAAACGAAATCTCACTAAAATATATCTATATTGTAAATTTGTAGCAAACAATAGATAAGTTGAATTCACATCAACCGACGTTATACTCGAGGCAGCGTGATATGCTCTGACTGTTGACAGCTTACAATTAAAATACTGCCTCCTTGCCTGTAACTTGGTCACTAGGTGGGTTTTCAACTCTTTCTTAGAGATAGACCAACACTTCCTTGGATCAACAAAAAGATGATGTATTCCAACTGTTTTGAGGTTGGATTCAACGTATTTTAGCCAGCTGATATTATTCACACCATCTAAATTCAGAACGTCGTTTATGATATCCCTGGTCACTGAGAGAGTTTCCTTATGCCAAACCAAGTGCCACATGAGAATGGGTTCGATACAGATTTTATCACTGCAGGGAGGCCATGTTTTAAAAAAAAGGTATTTTCTATACTTTGTAATTTGGAAGAGTCTGAGATGCCCCAGACAGCAGCCCCATAGTTGGCAGTAGATACAGTTTTTGCTTTGTAAACTTTCTCTACCACTTTAATAGGTTTGGTCCCAATTTCTTTGCAAATTAAAAGAGAGCCCCAATATTTTTTCCATCTGTAAGCCCCGATTAGAAACCATACTTCGCCAATAATATGTTGGTCAAACATGATCCCTAAGGAATTAACCCCTTCGATGCGGATGACGGCCCCCAGCCGTCATGCATCACGGGGCTCGTGTGCTGATGACGCCCGTCATAAACCGGCCCACTCGCGATTCTGCCGCACAGGCGCAGAATCGCGCCCGCGCCCAAGGGGTTAAAAGAATCCACAACACCTAACTTCCCCCTTTAATATACATTTGTGGCTCTATTCATTGTTTTAAACCTGCAACAAGAACAAAGGACTTAGAGTAATTAATTTTCATGTCCAAATTGTTCAAACATTTCGTGTATTCTGTTACGAGTCGGCGCAGCGCGTTACTAGTATGTGCCAAAATCACTGCGTCGTCCGCGTAAAGGAGTTTCAGTACTTGTAATGAATTAATATAGGAGACATCTGGGGTGGACCCTAACAAAGCAGATTCTAACTCGTTTGTGTAAAATGCAAATAAAAAGGGTGCCAGGACGCACCCCTGCCTCACACCTCTAGTGATTTTAAAGTGTCTAGTGCATTCCCCACCCTTGCCAAAGGGGACCCAGGCAGTCGCTCCAGCATACAAATCACAGATTATATTAATAATCTGTATATCAATACCCATTGCCTCCATGATCTGCCACAGCCTAGGCTGTGCCACACAGTCAAAGGCTGCTGACAGGTGCCCTTTCTTAGCTGCTGTGTATTTGGCTATTATTAAATTCAGGTTCAAGCACTGGTTCACAGTGCCCTTTCCTTTTCTAAAGCCATATTGGCATGGGATTATTATGTTCTTTTCCAAAGCCCACTCCTCAAGTCTATTAAAAGTAGCCGGTCCATTAATTTAGCGGTAGAGTCTATCAGAGAGACCTGGCTTGGCATTTCCGTCTGGACTGTTCCCATGAGGAACAAGGTCAAGACTGATTTGCAGACGGCTGGCTCTAAACAGGGGTGGCATGGTGAGCAAACAAACAATGGATTTAACCCAGATCTCTTGACTGGGGGTGAATGTATGATTTATTCAGCATTCCATCCATCATTTGTATGCGTAACACTTTTTAAAGATTAGGCATCGCACTCCATCACAAACATGGCGGATGTCATGTCCCCCTCAATACCAGACCATTATAGTCAATGGAATTATAAATTCAGTGAATGTGACGCCCACCACTTTTTCACTAAGTGACCTCTCCTCGAAACTCTCAATAAAGCCAAAATTCCAAAATAGAAAGGTAACAATGCAATAAATATGGAAAAATGCCAATACATGGCAATGCACTTTAAAAAACCAGCTGAGAAAAGAGAAGTAACATTAAACGTGGCATATATACTATTCCAAGAAACAAGTTCCAGCACCTTCAGTATGAAATGCAGCCACCAAAATGAGCCATCAAGTTCAAACATTACATTGAGGTAGAATTGTTCATGTCTGGATTGTGTTTATTGTTTACCTAAAAGAGAAAAGGCCTTGGGAGTTTTTTGGGAGTAACTGAAACCTTGATATCGGTATCAGAAGAAATGACCCTCCCCCCTCATTTTTGGGTGACCTGGTTTCCCAGACTTGATAGGACAGTCCTAGTTTTTCATCAGCTGGGCTGGAAAATGTCAGTCAATTTAGCATATGTCCCAGTTTTCACAGAAAATCGGCTGTCCATGGGGTTGGGCACATTTCATGTGTTCTAGTGTAGGATTAGTTACTTAGCAACCTTTATCATAAAGCAGTTTGATTATTGCAAATGGTATTGCGTAAAAGTTGCATTTAATTACCCTTCATGCCTCAATGGCTGTGTTCATATGCTGAGTACAGTTGCGAAATGGCCTGTTGTCTATCGGCACCACCTATATTTTGAAGTCCAGCTGGTGCAAAAATAAGCAAACTCACCTAAACCAGGAATTTTATCTAATATCTGTACAAAGCTTAAACAGTAAATCAAAACAGAAACCACTTTAAAATGTGCTCTATTGCTACATTATTGCTGTTTGACTATTAGTTAAATAAACAAAGAGAAAAAAGTAATGTAAAAAATGCATAAGTATAATTTTGTTTAAAGTCCTATTTAGTATCAGGTCCAGGCCTTTGCAGACTATTAAAACAACAACAAATGGCCAGTATATTTCTCTTTGAAAGGTGGCAACCCTAATACTGACTGCTGTCAATTTAGTCATTCTGAGCCCCAATATCGATGCAACATTGTAGTCTTACTTCTATGTTTGTGCAATGTCCCCATTTTTGTTTTTCAAAATCTGGTAGGTATATATATAAGGTCCAAAACAAAGTTCACCGTATGCAACCATACGTCGCAACTTGCGCCCCTGGTGCACTCCACAGTGCTGGTGGGCTGCGTCAAAACCTCACTCCAACATCCACAATCGTGAAGAAGGAAACAAAGGCACTCCTCAGGAAAGTAAATCAAAAAATTTATTGGGCTAAATCACGGAGTACTGGCAGGCCCTTTTCGGCAACAATGCCTTTCTCATTGAGAAAGGCATTGTTACTGAAACGCGTCTGTTAGTACTCCGTGATTTAGCCCAATTAATCTTTGATTTACTTTCCTGAGGAGTGCCTCCGCGTTCTTCTGCATGATAGTGGATGTTGGAGTGATAGTGCCTCCGTGTTCTTCTGCATGATTGTGGATGTCGGAGTGATACATATATATATGTAGATATATATATGTATATATATGTATATATGAAAGCTCGAAGGTACCCACAGGTAAGGAATGCACTCATCCAGCAGTCCCAATTCAAGCGGGTAAAAGACATCACCGCATCCCAGTCTGCAGCTTCTCATGTCTCGGTTAAAAGCCTGACGCGTTTCTGAGCCTGCGCTCGTCTTCAGAGGCTCGACTTGAGTTACTAACGCCTTGACACTCCCACTAATTATACAATGGAACGCCCTCCAATGGGCGATGTGGGACTTGTAGTCCGTGTCTCTTCCCTGTATGGGTGCGTATTCTGCCAATTCAGAGCCCTGGATGGGCCCCAGGATGTGGATGTCCATAAATCCCTCGGCTGCTGCTTCACAGTTGGACTCGGCGGCTTCCGGCCCATGACCCCCTGAGGTTTTCAGCGGGGGGTGCCCACCCTTCGCGGCTGGGCTGCCGCGTGTCAATGAAAGCTCGAAGGTACCCACAGGTAAGGAATGCACTCATCCAGCAGTCCCAATTCAAGCGGGTAAACTTAAACTTTACAGAAACACACAGTCACTGGATGATGTCATCAGTGATGTGATCAGTGATGTCAAATGAGATGTCATCAGTGATGTCATCAGTGATGTTATTTGAGATGTCATCAGTGATGTCATCAGTGATGTCACTGACCATGTCATGAATGATGTAATATGTGACATCATCAGCAGTGGATTGCGGGTGCGCGAAATATAGTTAGTACAACTAACTATATAGGAGCAATTTCAATGGTTTTTTAAATGCTAATTCCTAACTATATAAGGCCTGAAATCTATGGTTTTTTCATTGAATTCGCAAGGTTTTTTAAATGCTAATTCTCTTAGCGGATAACGTTTATATATTCAAATGTTTTTTTAATGCTAATTCCTAACTATATAAGGCCTGAAACCTAAGGTTTTTTCAGTGAATTTCAAAGGTTTTTAAAATGCAAATTCCTAACTATATAAGGCCTGAAACCTATGGTTTTTTCAGTGAATTTCAAAGGTTTTTTAAATGCTAATTCCTAACTATAAAATGCATGAAACCTATGTTTTTTTCAGTGAATTTCAAAGTTTTTTGAAATGCTAATTCCTAACTATATAAGGGCTGAAACCTATGTTTTTTTCAGTTAATTTGAAAGGTTTTTTAAATGCTAATTCCTAACTATATAAGGCCTTAAACCTATGTTTTTTTCAGTGAATTTGCAAGGTTTTTTAAATGCTAATTCTATTAGCGGATAACGTTTAAATATATTAATATCCTAGTGGGACCACCTGAGCAGCCCTAGGGGGTCGGGGTGTTTCTACCCTGCCCCCTTTTTGTGTTCTACACGTTTGTTTTTCTGCTTTCTTGTGCCTCAGTCTACTAAGACCCAAGATGGATGCCAACACTTCCTGGTTAGAAGTGTTGACAGCCAATGAGCATGCAGCTTTCTTGGGAAGGCATGCTGATTGGCTGCCACTGTCTGTCAACACTCCAAACCAGGAAGTGTTGGCATCCATCTCCGCAGGAACTGGAACAAGATCACCACCGACCGGCTTACCACATCACTAAACCAGAACCCTCCCACCAGATCAACGGACCCCAACCAAGCAGCCCTCAACCTCGCACAGTGGATCATCAACTGCGCCGACGACCTCGCACCATTGAAAACCCATCCCAGCAGGACCGGAAGCAAGAAAGCCCCATGGTTCAACGACGAACTCAAGAACTCCAAGAAGAACTGCCGCACCCTCGAGAAAGCCTGGCAAAAGAACCCAACCACAGACAACATGACCGCCCTCAAGCACGCCACCCGCAAACACCACCAGCTGATCCACACCACCAAGAAGTCAGCATTCAAGGAACGACTAGACAACAACACACACAACAGCAAGGAGCTCTTCAGCATCGTCAAGGAGCTCTCCAACCCCAGCGCCGGAAACAACGACATCACTCCCTCACAAGACCTCTGCAACTCACTCGCCTCGTTCTTCCACAGCAAGATCGCAGACATACACAACAGCTTCAGCGAACAGTCAACGCACCCAACCATACAACCAACGCCCCCCACCACCACCCTCCGCGCCTGGACCCCAGTCAGCACAGAAGACACCACCCACACGATGAACACCATCCACTCCGGATCGCCAACCGACCCATGCCCCCACCACGTCTTCAACAATGCCGACTCCATCATCGCCCCCCAACTCCGGGACATCATCAACTGCTCCTTCGACACCGCCACCTTCCCGGAGAGCTGGAAGCATGCCGAGCTCGGCGCCCTCCTGAAGAAACCATCGGCAGACCCCAACGACCTCAAGAATTACCGCCCCATCTCGCTCCTCCCCTTTCCAGCCAAAGTCATCGAGAAGACCGTCAACAGGCAGCTTGTCGCCTTCCTCAAGACGAATGGATCCCTTGACCACTCGCAGTCCAGCTTCCGAGCCAACCACAGCACCGAAACCGCCCTCATCGCAGCCACTGACGACATCCGAACCCTTCTCAACAACGAGGAAACAGCGGCCCTCATCCTCCTGGACCTCTCCGCAGCGTTGGATACTGTCTGCCACCGCACCCTAGTACAACGCCTCAGCAACGTCGGAATCCAAGAGAAGGCACTGGAGTGGATCATCTCGTTCCTCGCCGGAAGAACCCAGAGGGTCTGCCTCCCCCATTCAGATCCAAGGCCACGAAGTTATCTGCGGCGTACCACCAGGATCATCACTCAGCCCCACCCTCTTCAACGTGTACATGAGATCCCTCGCAGCCATCGCACGCCATCACAGCCTCAACATCATCTCCTACGCCGATGACACCCAGCTGATCCTCTCCCTCACCAACAACCCAGACACCGCCAGAACCAACCTACACGAAGGGATGAAAGAAGTAGCCGAGTGGATGAAGAACAGCTGCTTGAAACTGAACTCAGACAAGACGGATGTCCTTATCCTTGGATCATCACCGTCCGCCTGGGACGACTCCTGGTGGCCCCCGGCCCTAGGCAGCGCACCCAAACCAACGGACCACGCTCGCAACCTGGGCTTCATCCTGGACTCCTCCCTATCGATGACCAGACAAGTCAACGCCGTCTCGTCATCGTGTTTCAACATCCTACGCATGCTCCGTAAGATCTTCCGATGGATCCCCACCGAAACCAGGAAGACAGTTGCCCAGGCACTTGTCACCAGCAGACTGGATTACGGAAACACCCTCTAAACCGGAACCACAGCCAAACTGCAGAAAAGACTCCAACGAATCCAGAACGCCTCCGCACGACTCATTCTGGACATCCCCCGTCACAACCACATCTCCGGACACCTGAAAAACCTGCACTGGCTCCCCGTCAGCAAAAGAATCACGTTCCGCCTCCTCACCCACGCACACAAAGCCCTCCACGACCTAGGCCCTAGGTACCTAAACAGCCGCCTGACCTTCTACACTCCCACCCGCCAACTACGATCGACCAGCCACGCCCTCGCCGCCGTTCCACGCATTCGAAGAGCCACCATGGGAGGAAGATCCTTCTCCTACTTGGCAGCCAAGACCTGGAATTCCCTCCCCATCCACCTCCGTCTTACCCAAGACCACCTCTCCTTCAGGAAGCAACTCAAGACCTGGCTGTTTGAGCAGTAGCGGACCCCCCCCAAAGCGCCTTGAGACCCTCCGGGTGAGTAGCGCACTATACAAATTTCTTGATTGATTGATTGATTATATATATATATATATATATATATATATATATATATATATATATATATATATATATATATATATATATATATATGAGGTACGTGGCGTTCCCGCGTTGAAATAATCAGCAACAACAATCACAGCTGATCAGCAAACAGGAACAGCGAGACCCAGAAATGGTGCAAATGTTCTTTATTGAATATTAGCCCAGCACCAGTCCGCCATGACGCGTTTCGGCTAGAGATAGCCTTGATCAGATGACAAGCGTCAAGAGGGCTGATCACCCTTTTTAAAGTGCAAAGTGCCAACACATGCAATGGAAACAGAAAAAAAACTATTGATGTTTCCATGTTGTTACAACTTTTACATTTCGACATAAATGTCCGAATTGCACACGTTTCCAAGGCAGTAGTCATAAAAACTGGTTGGTATATACAGATATCATTGACCAGAAAGTACCGTCTACAAAAACTAGGCATATATTTACAAGAGCCAACATGGCAACGGCTATATCTAACTTTTAAAATAGTATAAAAGTTAAAAGCCAATTAAATAGTTATATACAGATAAAATATAACCATTAAAATCACCAAACTCAGTACAAAATATACTATAAATTAAAGTTCCGTTGTCATGAACTCCTAATGTTGTGCAATAATGCCCAAGTGGGCTGGTTACTTTGAAGGCCAGTTGTTGTTACTATACATGTGCAAAAATCGCTTCTAATGCAAGCATAGTGATGGCAAAAAGTGCTCCCAAGATTGTGATAAAAATATTGAATAATTAGTGAATTTAAAATGGTCATGGAGAGTTTCAGGGACAAGTTTAACAATTGAATGGAAATTCATGAGTCACATTGTCATTAAAAGGGTTCAAACTTCATTACAAGAATACATGATGTGGACAAAGGTAGAGATGCATTTAACAATCTGAACAACATAAGGTTAAAACTAGTATTTAGAGATAGGTGTGGCAGTCCTCCCCAATATTGAGACCTTGCGGTGCCTTAGTATCGAGTAATATTATGTAGCGAGTTTCCAATTTGCGCAAAAGAGACTCCCTATCACCACCTCTCCTTTGGGGAGGAACACAATCTATCGCAAAGTACTTCAATAGGGATGCATCCTTTCCATGTTTGCTTTCAAAATGCCTGGCTACAGGATATGTCACATCTGCGTGGGTGATACCTCGCAGATGCTGTAGTATTCGCTTATGCACTTGCGGACGAGTACTTCCCACATACCTCAACCCGCATGGGCATTCCAGGACGTAAACTACAAACTCAGATTTGCAGTTTAATTTCTGTTTGATTTTAATAGGAAAGGGTGAAAGAGGAGTAATAACCTCTGTTTTGCTAATGCCAGGTTTACATGCTTTGCAAATAGAGCATCTCAAAAATCCTTTGCTTCCACTGAGCCATGAACCTGGAGCTACCTCGGGGCTACTAGACACAAGACTATCCTGCATGGCCCGGGCCTTGCGATATGTAATGCTAGGTTGTTTGCACATCTGGGAACCAATAATTGGATCACTGGAGACTAGGAACCAATTGTCCTTGACTATTTTATGAATACTTTTATGTTGGTTATTGTACGTCATAATTAGTCTGGTCTCCTCACCCACCTTATCTGTTGGAATCTTAGGTCGAACACTACCTGAGCCCAGGAGTGTAGTTCTATCGATCTTATTGGCTCTCATAATAGCATTATCTATAGTTTCTACTCTGTAGCCTCGTTCCATGAATCGTGCCTTACAGAGGGATTGTGCCAGCCGGCAATCATAATCATTGCTACATATTCTCCGAATTCGAAGCATCTCCCCATAGGGGATGCTACGAATCAGATGCGCTGGATGCTGACTATCTGCATGCAGCAATGTGTTCCCTGCTGTAGGTTTACGATGTAGTCTAGTCTGAAGTTTCCCTGCATGGACAAAGACCTCCACATCTAAGAAGACAATAGACGATTTGCTATGGGTACTAGTGAAATGGATGTTAGAGTTATTAACATTTAATATCTCTATAAACTTAACAACCTCATCCTCAGTGCCATCCCATACAAATAATAGGTCGTCTATATATCTTAACCATAGTTTGACATTGGCATTCATGGTAGCAGCATGTTGTTTCATCAGGACCTGCTCCTCCCAGTACCCCATATGGAGACAGGCGTAACTGGGAGAAAAGCAGGCCCCCATTGCCACTCCCCGGGTCTGCAAAAAAAGTTGGTTAGCGAACAAAAAGATATTGTTCTCAAGGCAAATCGTGATCATATCAAATAACATTTTTGAATGTTCCTGAAATCCAATGTCTCTTTTGTCAAGAAAATATTGTGTGGCCATCAAACCATCAGTGTGGATAATACTGGTATTTAATGAAGTCACATCCATGGATACCAGAACATAGTTAGGGCTCCATACAAAATCTTGTAGTTTTCTCAACAAATCACTGGTGTCCAGGATAAAAGACAGTAGGCCTTCCACAAAATCCTGTAAGAAAAAATCAATGTACCTGCTCATGTTCTCTAACAGGCTATTGCAAGCAGATATAATGGGCCTGCCAGGGGGTTGTACCAGATTCTTGTGTACTTTCGGGATGAAATAAATGACCGGCATCACCGGGAAATCCTTTTTGAGGAATTTGTATTCATCCATCGAAATCAAGCCCTTGCTTCTCCAAGCAGACAATTTCAAGTAGATTGCATTTCTTGTTTGCATAGCTTCCTGCAAAGAGATACGTCTATAACAATCCCTGTCATTGAGTTGTTTGTGGGCTTCCTCCAAGTACATTTTCCGCGGCCATAAGACCACGTTACCCCCTTTGTCTGATTGTCTGATCACCAAGTTCTTATTGTCTCTCAACTTTTTAATTAAAGCATGGTATTCTCTGTCTTTATAGGTGTGGCGTTTGATAGAATTAGCTGTTCTGATCTGTAACTCCTTTAATTGTGAGGTAACACGATCATGGAAGATATCAACATTATCTTTTAGCATCAGAGGACAAAACTTGGATTTTGTTTTGAAGTGGGTTGGACAGGCATTGGGTAAGGGTTCACCACCAAGTGCAGTTTGACTCTCTGTAATGGGACATTGTTCCTCTTGTTGGAGCTCATAAAATTCCTGTGTGAGTGCTGCTCCTGTTATGATAGTATCACCAGCATCACTTGGTACACTCAGTATAGGAGCAGTTACTGGCATTGAGTGTGAGGAATTGTGGTCTGGTCCAACACGGGCAGCAAAATATTTGCGGAGTTTGAGTTTACGCACAAACTTAAATATATCGACTTTAGTTGTGGCGTAATCAAAATTGCCTTTAGGACTGTAAGACAAACCCAACGATAATATGGAGGTCTCCTTAGTAGTGAGAACTATGTCCGATAAGTTAATAACTGCCTTGGTGTCAACATCCCCTTGCTCTGCCATAGTTGCTGGGGAAACTGCATTGATCGTGGTTAATTCCACTGCTTTCTGAAGCGCTGTTTCTTTGGCCTGGCGTCTGGTTTTACGATGTTTGTTGCATTTGCGCATCTCTGCGCGTTGCTTGTTGTTGCGCTGTTGGCGGCAGCCTGTGCTGCAGAGCGTAGACTTGCCTTTCGATCCTGCTGTACAATTTCCATCTCCTGAGCCGGAGTAAGTTTGCGAAACCCCACCATTTGTTGTCGCCTAGTCTCAGTTTCTGATTCACTTTCATATTGCGAACTGTCCCCTGAAGCTGATGCTGAAGATAAATCAATTGGTCTTGTACTGGAAGTTGATACAGTATTAGCATTGCTGGTGGCAGTGGTATTGGAAGTGTTAGAGTTGTTAGTAGCTTGCCGCTGTTTGATTTTGTCGTACTTTTTAGCGAACGTGAAAATCTTCCCATTCTCATAATCCAGTCTGTCACGCTGGAACTTGTATGCCTTTCGTTTCATTATGATGTCTTCCTCGCGTTTGAGCCTTGTATTCATATCATCTGTGAGTTTAGATATTTCTGCAGAGGGAGGTATTTTATCAATTTCTGCATTGATTGAATCGATTTTCTCAAGCAGTTTGGCTCTGTCGCTTTCAGCATATTGAACGAGAATGCCCATTAAACGCTTGGAGTTTTCCAGATTACATTGCGCCCAGTCGGCTAGCATCTGAGGGTCGGGATCCTCATAGGAGGGGGCTAATAAAGTGCGCAAACCCCTTGGCACCCGCCCCACCTCCAGATAGCCCGACAGCGAAGTAAACTCCCACCACTTGGCTTGTTCGCCTTTGCTGCATTTCTCCAAACGTTTGAAAAGTTCTTTAATTTCTGAACGTTGCTCTGGTGCAGCATTTAAAATGGGACTTGTTGTGGACTCCCCGGCCGGGGGGTCCGAAAACATTCCCTTAGACATCTCCATGCGCCCTCTCAACGTGTCCGCGGACATGGTGCAAACAATGGGCGAAATTACAGTCAGGCACACACAGAAAAGTTCCTACCGGCAGTGCAGCACGAAACAAATTCTGAACTCCACACAGGGGATATCCCGGTCCGAAACAGCAGCCGCTCTCGGTACTCGATCGATGAGCTCAGGAAACCGCGACCGACAACCGCCAGTCAGCAGTCCCTGAACTACTTCCGGTCTTTCCACGGAAGCGACTCACAGACAGATCCGCCGGTCCCTGGGGCGTGTCGGCGTCTCCTAACACGGAGTTTTTGCAAATTTCCAGAAGGAATGTAGCTTCTTGCCGAAGTTAGCCCAGAACGTGGAGGGGTCTCGCACAAGCCAGGGAAGCTCTCCCAGCTGAGATACGAGGTACGTGGCGTTCCCGCGTTGAAATAATCAGCAACAACAATCACAGCCGATCAGCAAACAGGAACAGCGAGACCCAGAAATGGTGCAAATGTTCTTTATTGAATATTAAGCCCAGCACCAGTCCGCCATGACTCGTTTCGGCTATAGATAGCCTTGATCACATGACAAGCGTCAAGAGGGCTGATCACCCTTTTTAAAGTGCAAAGTGCCAACACATGCAATGGAAACAGAAAAAATACTATTGATGTTTCCATGTTGTTACAACTTTTACATTTCGACATAAATGTCCGAATTGCACACGTTTCCAAGGCAGTAGTCATAAAAACTGGTTGGTATATACAGATATCATTGACCAGAAAGTACCGTCTACAAAAACTAGGCATATATTTACAAGAGCCAACATGGCAACGGCTATATCTAACTTTTAAAATAGTATAAAAGTTAAAAGCCAATTAAATAGTTATATACAGATAAAATATAACCATTAAAATCACCAAACTCAGTACAAAATATACTATAAATTAAAGTTCCGTTGTCATGAACTCCTAATGTTGTGCAAGTGATGAGTGATGTCACTGACCATGTCATGAGTGATGTAATATGTGATGTCATCAGCAGTGCATTGCAGGCGCGCAAGTTATAGTGAGTCCAACTAACTATAACGTGGGAATTTCAATGGTTTTATGCGAGTAAAATTTCCAGCTAACTATAACTGGTGTGAAAACTATGGTTTTTTCAGTAAATTTAATAGGTTTTTTAAATGCTAATTCCTAACTATAACTGGTGTGAAACCTATGGTTTTTTCAGTGAATTTCAATGGTTTTTTAATAGCAAATCTCTATAGATATAAAAAGTAAAAAATTTTATAACGAATTTTATATTGTATAATTATGTTTTTTTTGTTGCCCTGGGGCGCTCCCGGGGCGCGTACCGGTGAACGCACGGGTAAGTGCAATGTTACGGCGCGCCCCGGGGCGCATACCGGGGAGCATCCCGTTAGCGCTATTCTCGCGAACGAAAACAACATCGTGACGTTTCGCGTAACCGCGTGATGCGTCATATGACGCACTGCGTAAGCGCACCCGGAAGCACGCGAGCGCATACGATCGTGCAACGTCCTGACGCGCTTACGCAACGCAACCCCAGGCACGCCCCGGAGCGCGACTACGGGCGTTGCTCGGGGCACGTAGCGTAAGCGCGTCGGGTCATGTGATCTGAAAATAACACTTTTCATTGGTGCAGATCAGTTTTGGTTTCCAAATGATGAAAGCCCGGATCATGTGACTTGAAAATAACACTTTTCATTGGTCAAAAACAGTTCTGTTTTCCAAATGATGAAAGACTCCACCTTTTTTCCTTATTCTGACTTTGTCCTTTGACTGAGGAAGACCTGTTTCAACAACAAAGAGAATTATTTTGTACTTTAAAATGGCTACAGTAGCAGCAGCAGCTGGAGCATCTGCACCACCACCACCAAGAGGACCACCACAACAGTACATTGGTGGTTAAGAAGAGGAGGAGGAGGAAGAGGAAGAGGAGGAGAGGAGAAGATGGCTGGCTGAAGACAATACCCCATACCAGCCAAGGCCACACATTGTATGGGAGTTTTTTTCAATCCCAGAGGGCAAAAAAAAACTTAATGTGGCCAAGGTAACTTCCCTAATCTGTGGCATGGAACTCTCAAGGGGCAACCCAAACAAAAAATATTCTTTTGGTAATAATACCATGATTAGACATATGATCCGCAAGCATCCAAACAACTATGCTGCTGCAGAGATGAGGGAACTGGCCAGAAACCTCCTCCAGTCTTCAAGGACCACCTCCAAAAGAAAGCAACCCACTCCATCGGGACCAGAAACAACGGAGACGATGCCTTGCATTCAACAACGATTTGAAGATTTTAGAGTAACATGTATTTATTGTGGTAAGCTCATCTCCTATGGTGAAAAGAGCGTAAAGCTCATCGTCCTTGCTGGTGACAACCACAATTGCCCCAAAAAACCCTAATTTTTCAGTTTTTTTGTTTTTTGCTCCAGTGGAGCCATTTTCAATTCCCTTTTTTTTGTTTCTCCCCATAAAAAATACAAAAAAATATAAAACTGTTCAGAAAAGCCAAAAAAAGTACAAAATGTTCAAAAAAACATTAAAAAAAATATAAAACAACAAAAAGAGGAAAAAAACAGTTCTTTTTAGAACTACCTTTAATTTATAAAAATAAACCTATATTTTTAAAGAAACTCTGTCAATTTTTTTTCCTCAGGGTACGCGCACAGGGGCGCGCACCCAAAAAAAAGAAAAAAAAATTAATGAAGGAGTTAGCATGAGGGAAGAACACAAAGAGAGTAATGTTAAGAGAAAGAGAGCTAGAGGGAGAAACACAGAGGGATTGTTTATTACATAGTAAAAAACAGAGAAGGTGTAATAGGGTGAAAGTGAGAAAAGTAAAATGAATAAGGGAGCGAAAGAAGGGAAGAGAGAGGAAGAAGACTAAAGTAGAAATAGTGGGAGAATGTGAGTGGGTGTTGAAACAAAAAGAAAGGACAGTAAAAAATGGGGAATGAAGGGTAGTGACGGAACCGGGATAAATACACAACGGTGAGGGAGGGTGAGAAAAGAGCAGTGAGTGTAAGAAAAGAGGGGTGAAAGAGGGTGAAAAATTGAATTAGGATAAGACATGGGGAGTGACAAAGAGAAAGGACAGAGAGAGTAAAGGAAACAGTGCCTGAATGGGTCTGAGTGAAACAGCAAAGAAAAGTAAGTAATGCAGTGTGTGTGACTTATAGGGAGTCAGTGGGTGTAGGTCGGGAGTGGGTGTGTAAGGTGTGTCTGTGGGTGTGGGTGTGTGGGGTGTTTCGGTGTGGGTGGAGGTGAGGGTGTGTGAGATATGTGTGAGGGGTGTGTGGGTGTGGGGGGTATATGTGTGGGATGTATGTGTGTGTATGGAATGTGTGTGTGTGAGGAGTGTGTGTGGGGGTGTGGGGGTGTGTATGAGGTGTGTGTGTGGTGTGTGTGTGGGGTGTATGTCAGAGGTGTGTGTATGTGTTGGGAGGGGGATGAGGTGTGTGTGTAGGAGTAAGGTAAATAATTAAGAAAACAGAATGAGTGAAGAAGCAAAGGAAGGGAACAGAGGGTAAGTGAAGTAAAGAATAGGGACTGAAAGAAGTTGAATATGAGAGGGGAAATAGAGAAATTGGAGTAAACATGGAGAATAAGAATAAGTGAGGGAAGCAGAGTAAAGAAACAGGAGTGAGGTTGGTTGAGAAAATATTAGTGAGCTTAAAGCAAAGGGTGATGACAAACTAAATTTTTTTAGTCACACTTACCATATCATAAATGTAACTTTAATTGCATTTTTTTACTACACTTTGTATCTGTGAAAGAGAGAAGAAAAAAAGTTATAATTAGTAAAATATGTATTTTAAATTAAAAGATACAAATGAAGAGGTTAAAAAGCATAACAGTGTATTTAGAAATAAAGTAAGAGTGAAGGACATAGAGGGGAAATAAAGTAAGGTAGAAGGACAAAAAGAGAGAAAAAGAAATAGAAGGAGAGCAAATTAGTAAGAGTAAGGCATATAGATTCACTGACAGAGAGGAAGAGAAGAACAGAGAAATGAACTGTAGGTAAGAAAGATACTAAAACAATGTGAGTTAGCAAAACTAAGTCAGGAAACAGTAGTAAGTAAAAAGATAATGACAGAGACGGAAAAGAGTCTAATTAAGGATGCATTTAGAAGAATGAGGAATAGAAGATAACTGAGAGTAAGTGAAGAACAGTCATAGAGTGAAGGGATGAAGGGAGAGAGGATAATATACAATGATTGGGGGAAATGGAGTGAGGAAGTTAGTAGACAGACACACTAAGAGAAAAACTGAGTGAGGTGGAGTACAATGAGTAAGCAAAGGAAATGAGTAAGGGAGCAAAAAAAGGAAACAGAGGAGAAGACGACTAAAACAGTGGTACTGAGAGAAAATAATTTGGTGATGAAAGTAAAGAGAAGGACATTGAAAGAAAGGAAATGAGGGATAGTAATGGAACCAGACTAAAAGAAATGGGATGAAGAACGATGAGAGAGGAGCAGTGAAGTTGTTATAAAAGAAATGATAGAAGGTAGATAAACACAAGTGAACATAACACAAGGAGAGTGAGGCACTGAGGACATAGAGGTAGTGAACGAAAAATAGAGAGAAGAGGTCAAAAGAAAAGAGCAAACAAAGATAAGCGAGGGAGAGTGGGTGATTTATAGTGATAGAGTGCGACAATACTGCTGAGTGAGTAAAGAGGAATTACTAAAAGAGCAAAGGAGGAAACACGGAAAAGGGAAGTAAAGCAGAGAGACTGAAAGCTGAAAAGTTATGCAAGGGAGAGAGGGGATGCAGACAGTTGAAATGAGATTGAGGGGTTGTGAAAGAAGTGGAGTAAAGGAACGGGGGTTACACAAAGTGAGAGAAAGACATTATAAGTGAGTAAAAAGAGCTGAAAGAGGATAGAAAAAGGAAAGTGAGTGTCAGACAATGGGAATACAATTTAATTTACACAATCCAAAGTATACAATAACTTGTACAACATGTTACATAGTTTATTTTTGCTGTTCTCAGAATATATTGAATTTCACTTAAAACAGTAAGTTCAAATTACTCATCATATGGCAGCGGGAAAAAAACACAATCTAAAAGATTGTGTTTTAAAAAAAACCCTAGATACTGACAAATGACAAATGTACACTAATCTTTGATACACTTACTTTTCCTTTAGGCCAAATAGTATATCATGAAGGTCCTTTTCTCGTTGGAAAGTACTCTGCTGTTCACTAAAAAATCCATTTCATCAACTTTCTAGAAGAAAAGCTCCAAGAACATCTGAAATATTTTCATTATTTTCAAATACTCATTTTTTCAGTCATGACTCTTTACTCATTCCTTCACCATTCCTTAAGGCCAAATAGTGTCAGATGTATCAGTATATTTTCAAATTACTTAAAACAAACTCTAAAATTACCGTTTTTCTGACGTTCTGAAAGAAAGACTCAAACAACATTTTCACAATATTTAAATTTTCGTAATTCTATCTCTGACTCACTCATGTTCATCATTTCCTATAATACTGATATCACTTACTATGAGATCCACTTACAGTACCTATATGACAACTCAATTTTTTATATTATCTTGAACACTTTTACTCAGAATATAATTTTAAACAGCAAACTAACCTTTATTAACTGCTCCCGTCTTCATAGGCCAATTACCTTTACTTAATTTTTGGTTGTAAAAACACTAGATATGAATTTTTTAAGTCAAAAGGCAAACGTTGTTTTAAAGTCAAATGAGTGTCATTACAAAGGGTCCAACCTTTACAACTTTTTAAATAGCATGTGTAATGCCCTGATGTTGTTGAAGGACCGTCATGATAAATAATAGCTACAGTTGCAAACGTTCTTCCTGAAATTGATAATTGAGAAGCCACAAAATTTTGAATAGAAGTTGTCAATTGCGTTCCATCAGGTCTACATCGTTGGAACATTAAAATGACATAGTGACCATAACTTCGTAGAAATAATGTGGACAGCATTGCAGACTTACATTGGGTACACACCATATTGTGATCAGCTGCTTTAACGAGATTATTAAAAGGCACTGATTTGCAGTCTGGTAAACTCGAATATATACATCTTTCAGTGTCTATTCTAGTACTGCTTGATAAAGTACAGTTATCACAGTCATGCTGCCATTGATAAGAAAGGTTAAAAAGATTTTTTATATCTACTCCTTCATCCTCCAATACATAAAACATATACATTAAAAACTTCCTGACAATCCTGCTGTTATCTACGAAAATTGATTTTGACCAGAACATATGTCTAGAAGATTTCTAATTTCTGAAACACTTTCTATTTTTGCTCTATCACTGCTACATTTCTCAAACACAGAATTCAATAAACAGCAGAATGTTTGATCCCGATTTTCAACAATCTGTTCTTGTAAATTTTGAAGAAAAAAAACAACATTAACTACTACATTAGCATAGCAGTTGACACCAGAACTGTTTTCAAACTGAAATCCAACAACATCTTCAACAGAATCCTTTTTCTTTCTCCTTACAATTACAGTTTCATCTACTTTTTGTCTTTTTGCTAGTACCTTACTGCAATTATTCTCATTTCTTCTTTTTCTGCCTACCAAACGTTTTTCAAACACAGGATATTGAGGCAAATGTGGAGCATACTCTCTTCTTAACCTATTGTATCCTTTAACACAATCTAGATCAGCACAAATCTTTGTTTCATCACACTCAATCAAGTACAATCCTGATAAAGTTCTGACTCGTGATAATGCCACATTAGCCCTACCCTCTTTAAACACAGAACTTCCAATGTTCACCAAAGCACTATCTACACTTAAACCTTGAAATTTATGAATTGTCACTGCATATGCCAAACAAACTGGAAACTGTTTTCGGCGAACATATAAGTCTTTCACAAGCAAAAATCTAGCTGAACAACGACAAATTTGTTTTATTTCGTCAATGCCATCAAATTTAATTTTTAAAATTTCAATTCCATCTCTATTTTTGTAATTCACAAAACCAACAACATGACCCATTGCTCCATTTACCAGACCTCTTTCAACATTTAAATTCCTTCTCAAAATGATACGACAATTCAAACACACATTCAGAGTCTTTTCAAAACCAGCAGTTTTAGATATAGTCTTCTCTAGTGAATCCAATTTTGATTTCAAATGTTCTGACAAAATAATTGTTGCTCCCATATGCTCTATTTTATCTATAGCTTCCAGTTTCACTATCTCTTCATTTTCTAACTTTAACATTTTGTTGTTGAACATGGAACATTCTTTCAGAGTAGGCATCAAACATATGCCAGATTTCTTCTCATTAATTTTCTTAAAAATATTCTCTGGAAGAATGTTTTCATTTGGGTACAAATTTGAAATTAATCGTCCATGTAAAGCTTCTTTCCCAATACTGACTTATTTTTCTGATTCTTACATCTTGTAGAATATTTTTATAATCTTCATCCTTTGCCTGCCGCATATTTTGGAGTAGTTCTGCATATTTGAAATTTAACCATATATTAACGTTTCCAATGCTTCCTAGGCACTTCCTGATATCTTCATGCGTGACCATTTTAAACACTGGTTGACCTTTCACTGGAGTCAACTGCAGTAGATCTCCAAAAACAATAATGTGTTTTCCTCCAAATAAGACATCATAGTCTGTTCTAAGAATTTCTTGCATTCTCAAATGCACAAAAGCAAGCATTAGATTTGAGACCATGCTTACTTCATCAATGATAAGAAGTTTCATTTTCTTCAGGACTCTGGAAACTTCAGAACACGCATCTCCAGATAGCTTGTGGTATTGCAATTTGTTATCATGCTCCACTGGCAGCATCAGTAAACGATGTAAAGTAATCCCTTTAATATTATGTGCTGCCAGCCCAGTTGGAGCGGTAACAACACAAGACAGCGGTGATTCAGTCCTTTTCTGCAGATAAGTTGCAATTGCTTTAATCAGAAAACTTTTTCCAGTTCCCGCTTCTCCACTCACGTACAGTCGGACAGGCTTAAATGATGTACATGAGCACTCTTTCTTCTCATGACTCAATCCATGTTCAACCTGTTCTGTGACTTTGTCATATATCTGTTTCTGCTCAAGGTTTAATTGTTTCACCAAATCTTCTAAATTAATTACATCCTCTTGAGCTTGCTCCATAGCTCTTTCCACCTCATCCATGGCAGTGGCAGCTTCATTTTGGATAATTGGTCCTCCTAGTGGATCCTGACTCAATGAAGCAGAACTCTGACTGTCTTGAGAACTGTCTCTCGCAATCTCTGCAGCAATTGTTGCTTCTTGCTCTATTTCTTCATTCAACATTTGCAGATAATTTGGAAAAACAGGACATTCTATGGTATCCTTCGTTGCATTAAAATAGTCTTCATAACAGAGAAAATCTCCAAGTAGTTCCTGTTCTGTACGCCATGGTTTAAAGAGTTGCAAAAGAGCCAAATAGTAAAATTCTCTTTTGTCTGGATTTTCACAACTCAATTTTCGATGATTAATCAAATGACCTTTTCTCTGTTTCACTAGACATCCTTCACATCCAATGACAGCATATATTCCATTATTGATATCTTCTCTGATGTTCCTCTTATAAATATAGCACTGTGTCTAAGAGTGCAGTAGGGGATAGGCTTCATGAAGTCTAGTCCACTGCACTCTTAGACACAGGCCTCACCACCTATGCTTCCCAGAAAAGGCCTCTCTCCCACTACAGTCTTGAACATAGGCCTCACCTCCTCTGTACCTCTGGACATGCCTCACCTCAACTGAACAATCTACTTCCTAATCTGAGGTAACACAGGTGACATTATTGTGAAAGGTTCAAATATATTTATTTAATCATGCACACACTATTTATTCCTTCTCAAAAATCTAAAAGCCATTCATTTTCCCCAAAATCGTTTTTGACATCACATTTAAGAAACACAGCACAGGTCCTATGTACAAGCATTCCATGTCACTACTGAAACTTCACAATTTTACAAAATACAATTCCTCTATGCAAACAAACTCAATGTCCTTCCTACACTGAGTTAACACAGGTAACATCATTGTGAAAGAGTCAAATTGACACCTGTGTCCAAGAGTGCAGTGGACAAGACTAAACTGGAGTAGTGTGCAAAAAAAGATGAGCCTCATTTATGACGCCCTGCGTCAGTTTTGCACTGCTGATGCGTCACTTTTTGTGACGCATCAGCGGCATAAAACATGTGCCTTGTTACGCCATATTTAAAAAGTGACGCATGTAGGTAGATGCGTCACTTTTTAAACCTCTGCGTCACATTATACCTCTGTCAGGTGTAATGTACACAGAGGGGGCACTCCCCCGCAAAAAGCCTCGTAATAGTGACACAGTGAAATCTATGAGATTTCACTGCGTCACTTTTAGGAAACTATTACGTCAAAATCTTGCGCCTGCCTCACAGCAGGCGTAAGACTGAGGCAAACGCTTTCACATGGGGCTTTCCCCATGTGAAAGGATGCATTGCTGGAGTTGCGTCACTTTTGTGACACACTCCAGCAATTCGTCACTTTTAAGCTTACAGATACATCAGAAATACTGACTTATCTGTAAGTCCTTGCAACATGATGCGTCATACATTAAATATAACGCATCATTGGTGTCACAAGGAGTGCGCAGTGAAAAATGACGCATCGCTGTTTTCATAAATATGGCCCTCAGTGTGCTTCCTAATCTGAGGTAACACAGCTGACATGATTGTGAAAGGTTCAAATTTTTTTATGTAATCATGCACACACTACTTATTCCTTCTCAAAAATCTAAAACCAATTGCTTTGCCCCAAAATCGATTTTTCAATAACATTTTAGAAACACAGTGCAGGTCCTATGTACAAGCATTCCATTTCAGTACTGAAAAGTCTCTATTTTACAAAATACATTTCCTATCTCTTGCAAACATTCCTACCAAGCATTACCCAAAAAATGAAACAAACCAACAGCAAAGAAACTCTGTCTGCTTCCTAATCTGAGGTAACACAGGTGACATGATTGAGAAAGGTTCAAATATTTTTATGGAATCATGCACACACTACTTATTCCTTCTCAAAAATCTAAAACCAATTGCTTTGCCCCAAAATCGATTTTTCAATAACATTTTAGAAACACAGCACAGGTCCTATGTACAACCATTCCATGTCACTATTGAAACCTCACTATTTTACAAAATACAATTCCTCTATGCAAACAAACTCAACATCCTTCCTACACTGAGTTATCACAGGTAACATCATTGTGAAAGAGTCAAATTGACACCTGTGTCCAAGAGTGCAGTGGACAAGACTAAACTGGAGTAGTGTGCAAAAAAAGATGAGCCTCATTTATGACGCCCTGCGTCAGTTTTGCACTGCTGATGCGTCACTTTTTGTGACGCATCAGCGGCATAAAACATGTGCCTTGTTACGCCATATTTAAAAAGTGACGCATGTAGGTAGATGCGTCACTTTTTAAACCTCTGCGTCACATTATACCTCTGTCAGGTGTAATGTACACAGAGGGGGCACTCCCCCGCAAAAAGCCTCGTAATAGTGACACAGTGAAATCTATGAGATTTCACTGCGTCACTTTTAGGAAACTATTACGTCAAAATCTTGCGCCTGCCTCACAGCAGGCGTAAGACTGAGGCAAACGCTTTCACATGGGGCTTTCCCCATGTGAAAGGATGCATTGCTGGAGTTGCGTCACTTTTGTGACACACTCCAGCAATTCATCACTTTTAAGTTTACAGATACATCAGAAATACTGACTTATCTGTAAGTCCTTGCAACATGATGCGTCATACATTAAATATAACGCATCATTGGTGTCACAAGGAGTGCGCAGTGAAAAATGACGCATCGCTGTTTTCATAAATATGGCCCTCAGTGTGCTTCCTAATCTGAGGTAACACAGCTGACATGATTGTGAAAGGTTCAAATTTTTTTATGTAATCATGCACACACTACTTATTCCTTCTCAAAAATCTAAAACCAATTGCTTTGCCCCAAAATCGATTTTTCAATAACATTTTAGAAACACAGTGCAGGTCCTATGTACGAGCATTCCATTTCAGTACTGAAAAGTCTCTATTTTACAAAATACATTTCCTTTCTCTTGCAAACATTCCTACCAAGCATTACCCAAAAAATGAAACAAACCAACAGCAAAGAAACTCAGTCTGCTTCCTAATCTGAGGTAACACAGGTGACATGATTGAGAAAGGTTCAAATATTTTTATGGAATCATGCACACACTACTTATTCCTTCTCAAAAATCTAAAACCAATTGCTTTGCCCCAAAATCGATTTTTCAATAACATTTTAGAAACACAGCACAGGTCCTATGTACAACCATTCCATGTCACTATTGAAACCTCACTATTTTACAAAATACATTTCCTCTATGCAAACAAACTCAACATCCTTCCTACACTGAGTTATCACAGGTAACATCATTGTGAAAGAGTCAAATTGACACCTGTGTCCAAGAGTGCAGTGGACAAGACTAAACTGGAGTAGTGTGCAAAAAAAGATGAGCCTCATTTATGAGGCACTGCGTCAGTTTTGCACTGCTGATGCGTCACTTTTTGTGACGCATCAGCGGCATAAAACATGTGCCTTGTTACTCCATATTTAAAAAGTGACACATGTAGGTAGATGCGTCACTTTTTAAACCTCTGCGTCACATTATACCTCTGTCAGGTGTAATGTACACAGAGGGGGCACTCTCCCGCAAAAAGCCTCGTAATAGTGACACAGTGAAATCTATGAGATTTCACTGCGTCACTTTTAGGAAACTATTACGTCAAAATCTTGCGCCTGCCTACAGCAGGCATAAGACTGAGGCAAACGCTTTCACATGGGGCTTTACCCATGTGAAAGGATGCATTGCTGGAGTTGCGTCACTTTTGTGACACACTCCAGCAATTCGTCACTTTTGCGCTTACAGATACATCAGAAATACTGACTTATCTGAAAGTCCTTGCAACATGATGCGTCATACATTAAATATAACGTATCATTGTTGTCACAAGGAGTGCGCAGTGAAAAATGACGCATCGCTGTTTTCATAAATAAGGCCCTCCGTGTGCTGCCTAATCTGAGGTAACACAGCTGACATGATTGTGAAAGGTTCAAATTTTTTTATGTAATCATGCACACACTACTTATTCCTTCTCAAAAATCTAAAACCAATTGCTTTGCCCCAAAATCGATTTTTCAATAACATTTTAGAAACACAGTGCAGGTCCTATTTACAAGCATTCCATTTCAGTAATGAAAAGTCTCTATTTTACAAAATACATTTCCCCTCTCTTGCAAACATTCCTACCAAGCATTACCCAAAAATGACACAAACCAACAGCAAAGAAACTCAGTCTACTTCCCAATCTGAGGTAACACAGGTGACATGTTTGTAAAAGATTCAAATATTTTTATGTAATTATGCAGACACTATTTATCCCTTCTTAAAAATGTAAAAGCCATTGATATGCACTAAAATCGTTTTTCAATTAACATTTTAGGAACAGAGCACATGTCCTATGCACAAGCATTCATTTTCACTACTGAAACCCATTGATTTGCACTAAAATCGTTTTTCAATTACCATTTTAGGAACAGAACACAGGTCCTATGTACAAGCATTCATTTTCACTACTGAAACCCATTGATTTGCCCTAAAATCGTTTTTCAATTAACATTTTAGGAACAGAGCACAGATCCTATTTACAAGCATTCATTTTCACTACTGAAACATGACTATTTCACAAAATACAAATACTCTATCTTGCAAATATTGAAACCATGCATTTTCAAAAAGCATCACAGAAACCAACAGCCAAGAAACTCAATGTGCTTCTTAATCTGAACTCTCTTTCTATATTGAATGAATCACAACTCACCTTTACAAATGCTTTGGGAGATTGAGAACAGTGTCAGATACACACACCAATATTTCTTTAGCAGAGCAAAAGGTATGTTCTCCAGGCACTGCAACCATTAATGGCACAGACAACCTCTAATTCTACACACATATTGCTCATGGTAACCAATCAAAACTCTTCCCTCTCTATTTTCAAACCAACACCCTTCCCTCCCCTCAGCCCTTTCTACCTGTTACCATAGCAACTCCCTCCTCACTGAGCTCTCAGGGTTAAAAGTTTATTCTACAATGTTGCAAATGAACTCAGCAAGGATGTTTGACATCTCAATACCTCAGCTTATGAGGTGCAATGTTTCTTTAAATGATTTTTTCTTAACCATTCAAATTACTTCTTTCACAGAACAGAACCATGCACCCTAACTTTCAGTTTTCAACTTTCTGAATCCACCAATCATTGCTTGTGATTCAAGAGCACTGAAACTCCACAGTTTTTTTTTTGCAAACTCCTACTGTTCCAACTGCCATTTCATTCCCACACTTCATCTGACTGCACCAGAACCTCCTCTTACCATGTATTCTGTCTGGATTATTGGACATAGCTACATCCACTGGGCTCAAAGGTATGCAGCTACCAGAAATTTTCACAACCTTGATTTACCAAATATGAACATTAAATGGATTGGCCAGAGAGGATTGAGATGTCATCAATTGATACCATTGGTGAAAACCTTTTTGCATCTGCCACACCTTCACCTCATAATTCTGCACTGTGGTGGAAATGACTTAGGCACTTTGACTGGGGAAGGTCTGGAAATGCTTTTAAAGGACACCTTTGAACAATTGATGGCACTTTTTCCTCAAACTGCCTTGGTATTTTCCAATATATGCCAAAGACAGAAATGGAAGTGGTCCAACCAATTTTGTCCACAATTTGAGAAAGCACGGAAACATGTAAATAAATCTGTTTCTGCTTACATGAGAGACTATGGAATGGGTTCAATATACAACAACAACTTGCGTTACAACATGCAAGATATCTACAGAGGAGATGGTGTACACTTCTCAGATGAGGGGAATAGAATATTCCTCCTGAATATAAGATTGTGCATTGGAACCTCCTTATAGGTACCTAAATCAGCCGCAGAACCCAAAAACTCTTTTCAGAGCTACCCTACCTCTGATCACTCAAAATGATTATTTTTCTCTAACTTTTTTCACTGTTTTTCACCAAAGTACGCTCCCCGGTACGCTTCCCGGTGCGCGTACCGGGCGCTCCCCCCGCGAACATTAAAAAACAAATGGTTTTTTTGGGCCTATATGGGCCTCCTAAGCCCCCCTCAGAAAACCTAGGGGGTCAGGGAGTGTCTACCGTGCTCCCTTTTACCCATTCCCAACGTTGTTTGTCCTCCATCTTGTGTCTCAATTCTTCCGAAACACAAGATGGAGGACTTCCGTAGCGCTACCGGTATGCGTACCGGGGCGCACACCGGGAAGCGCTCCTAAAATTTTTTTAGAGTTAATTTACATAAAAACCACTGGAGACACTTTCACCAAATATAGAATAGGCCCTACTACATACCAATCCCTACCATTTTCCCAAATTTGGTGGAATTCCATTGAGCCATTTGAGCTGTAGCATTGTCTAAATATCCTGAGGTAAATTACATGACAAAAACACATCTGAAGTGTTAGAATTTACAACCAATTAAAATGTTACTTTCATTTTCTACTTTTTTTTCCTGACATTTGATTGGTTATGTACATGAATATAAATGAAAAATGAGAGGGAAACACAGCCATTTTGACTACAACTACCTGAGGTACATCTTGGAAGGATTTTCGCATTTTTTCTTCTTCACCTCTCTGTAAAGTAAGTTGTTAATTTGTAAGGGGCACTTTAAGTTAATTTATAAAAACGTTTTCTGATAGTTATTTACTGTCACTCTGCTATAGTTATAGATAGAGATAGGCTCCTCTGTTATATTTATTGATTGACTTAGGCTTCTCTGCTATAATTATGAATTTACTTACGCTTCTTCACAGGCACTTTTTTATATTTCTACTTCCTGCCTGATACCATACACTGCCCAAAGTTAACTTCACTGTTAAAAAATCAGAACTACCTGTCTGAACTTAAACCCAACAGTGCCCTAACTCTACTGATATAGTTATTTTTTATGCAATTTACAGCAAAAAAATGGAAGGGCAGCAAGAAAACATCAATGTTTCTTTCGAGATTACATATCAGGAGATTCTTAATGAAGATTTTGTTGAAGAAGATTTTATGGATCAGTCTTTGGATCAACAATTTATTGAATGTTTACAAGATATTGAAACATGCATTTTTGAGGAGATTCCAGATGATCTAATGCTGGAAGTTTTATTGAACTATGAAAATTCTAACCAATAAATTTCTATTTAATAATTAAAAATTGTTAGAGACATTATTCATTTTTTATATCTAATTCATGAAGTACTACCAAAATGATTATGTTTATATTATAGTATAAAGTGAAACTTACAGTATACTGTGCAATTTTAAAACATCATAACGGAGGAGGGTAGACTTCCCATGATCCCCTAGGTCTTCTCAGGGAGTACTTAAAGGATCTGTTTCTGCTTTCCTGACAGACTATGGTATGGATTCCATATTCCACAATAACTTCTGTAACAACATGCAAGATATCTACAGAAAAAACGGTGTACATTGAATTTAAGACTCTGCATTGGTACCTACATGTTGGTACTTAAATCACCCACACAACACAAAAACTCTATTCAGAGCTACCCTACCTCTAAGCACTTTAAATTATTATTTTACTGTTTCACTGAGTTTTCCCCATGTGTGGGGGGGGTGTGTGTGGGGGATGTGTGGGGTGTGTCTGTGAGGTGTGTGTGTGTGTGTGTGTGTCTGGGGGGAGAGGTGTATAGTTGTGTGTAGGTGTGTGGGGTATGTGGGTGTGGGTGGGGATGTGGGTATGTAAGGTGTGTGTGTGGGTGTGTGGGGTGTTTGGGTGTAGGTGGGGGTGTGGGTGTGTGAGGTGTGTGTGGGGGTGTATGGGTGTAGGGGGTATGTGTGTAGGATGTGTGTGTATGTGTGGGGTGTGTGGGTGTGTCTGTAAGGTGTGTGTGTGTGTGTGGGGGGGGAGGGGACGTGTGTGTGTGGGATGTGTGTGGTGTGTCTGTGAGGTATCTGTGTGTGCGTGTGTGTGTGTGTGTTGGGGGGTGAGGTGTGTGTGTGAGTGTGGGTGTGTGGGATGTGTGGGTGTGGGTGTGGATGTGTAAGGTGTCGGTGTGGGGGTGTGGGGTGTTTGGGTGTGGGTGGAGGTGTGCGTATGTGAGGTGTGTCTGGGGAGTGTGTGGGTATGGGGGTGTGGGGTTGTGTGCATGTGGGTGTGTGTGGGATGTACTTGTAGGTACCTAAAACAGCCACAGAACCCAAAAGCTCTTTTCAGAGCTACCCTACCTGTAATCACTCAAAATGATTATTTTACACTATTATTTTCACTATTTTTCACCAAAGTATGCTCCCTGGTACGCTCCCCGGTGTGCGTACCGGGCGCTCCCCCGCGAAAATCGAATATTTTTTTTTGTTTTTTTACCCGCGGGATCCTTTTATGGCCCCCACATCAAACCTAGGGGGTCAGGGGGGGTCTACCCTGCTCCCTTTTGGTTATTTCCCCCTTTGTTTTTGCCACCTCTTGTGTCTCGATCCTACCGAGACACAAGATAGCGGCCGCTCCGGACTGTTTGGAATGTTGACAGACACCCGAGAGCCAATCAGCTTTCCGTGCGCAAGTGGCGTGGCGCGCCCGGAGCGATCCCCGGTGCGCGTACCGGGGCGCGGCTATAGATATATATATTTTTTTGAACCTAAATTACAAAAAATCCACTGGAGCACATATCTTGAGACATAGCAAAGGCACATCGGGCTACCAGTCCCTACAATTTTGCCAAGTTTGGTGAAAAACCATTCAGCCGTTCGGGCTAAAAGTGAGTCCAACCGCCCTATGGAAATTAACATGGGGAAAACACGTTTTGGGACCCCCCTTTTATCTCGGCCCCCGCTTCACGAATGCCCCCCAAACTTTTAGGGAAGGAGCGGAGAGCCGCGAGGCAAATTTGAGGAAAATTTCAGGCAGATTCCTCAACCGGCGCCAAAGTTATTCCCAATAGAATGTTGCAATTTCCCTATGGAAAACAATCCTAACTATAACTACCTACTGGCGACTGCCAGTAGGTAATATATATATATATATATATATATATATATATATATATATATATATATATATATATATATATATATATATATATATATATATGTGTGTGTGTATATATATATTTTTTTCACTACAAAACTAAAGGTTACAGAGACATTATAGTTAGGCTGAGGTTCCACTCATCCAAATTCAGAGAAATTCAGCAGTTATAGTTAGCTGATCTAACTATAACTCATGCTCTTGCAATGCACTGCTTAAAAATCTCACATACTAAGTCACTCATGACATGGTCAATGACATCGCTGATGACATCGCTGATGACATCTCTCATGACATCTCAAATGACATCACTCTTGACATCACTGATGACATCATCAAGTGAGTGTGAGTGTTTATGAGTGTTAAATATATATGCACACCAAGGTGTATTTGTGAATCAGTGGGTGTATGAGTGCCTGCATGGATGATTCAGTGGGTGTGAGACTGACTGTATAAATGAGTGATTAGGTGTCTCAGTGAATCTATGGGTGAGTGACTGGTTGTGTGAATGTCTGCATCAGTGTTTCAGTTGGTGTCTAATTGGCTGTATGGGTATCTGAGTGGTTGTGTGAGTGGCTGTATGGGTGAATGATTGGTTGTTTGAGTACCTGTGTAGGGGGTGAGTGGGCATTTGACAGCCTGTATGGATGAGTGAGTGGGTGAGTCAGTGGCTGTATGGGTTAATGAGTGTGTGTGTGTGTGTGAAGAGCTGTATGGTTGATTGAGTTAGACTATGTTGGTTAGTAGGTGGATGTGTCAGTGGTATATGGGTGAGTAACTGCATATGTAAAGGCAGTATAAGTGAGTGATTGTGAGAGTTGCTGTATGGGTGAGTGTGTGCCTTGTGTCAGTGACTGTTTAGGTGAGTGATTACGTGATAGTATTTGTATGAGTAAGTGAGTGGGTGTGTGTGTAAGTGTATGGGTGAGTAAGTGGCTGTGTGATTGACTGTATGGGTGGGTTACTAGGTGTGTGAGTAGCTCTATGGATGACCGACATAGTGTGTGAGTGTCTGTATGGTTCGGTGGGGGATATTACTTAGCGCACAGATGCATGAATGAGTGACTCACTGTATGTGTTTTGAAGACAGCATGTGTGCAAGACTGTATGGGTGGATGATTGTATGTATGGGTGGGTTAGTGAGTGAATGATTGTCTCAATAGTGTATTCATGAGTAACTGCATATGTTTTAAACTAGTATATGTGAGTATTGATGTATATAATTGAGTATATGTGAGAGTAAGAGTTTGGAACAGTACCTGTATAAATAAGTATGTGGTTTTATAATTGATTGTTTAAGAGAGTAAATATGTGTACGTTTCTGTAGTGGTGTGTATACAGCAGTATAATCAAGTAAATGGATTATTTGCATGTGTGAATATGTGTGTGAGTAACTATATGGATGAGTATTAGTGTGTAACAGGATGTATAGGTGTATGAGTACATATGATGAGTAAGTATATGTATGAGCGACTATATAGAACTGTTGGTGAATGAGTGGATGTGTATGTAGATGTTGGAATTACCTAATAGGTTGTTGTAATTGGTATTGGTATCTCCATTTTTAAGAAAATGTTAGTTTCTATTTTTCAATGTGTGTCAAAGGTTATTTTACGCAGAGAGGAGGTCTGCCACTTTGTCACAAAGATGATGTCATCAGTGATGTCATTTGAGATGTCATCAGTGATGTCAAGAGTGATGTAACTGACCATGTCATGAGTGATGTAATATGTGACGTCATCAGCAGTGCATTGCGGTCACACGAGTTATAGTTAGCTGAACTAACTATAACGGGGGAATTTCAAAGGTATTGTATGAGTGAAATGTCCAGCTCTCTATAACATGTGTGAAACCTATGTTTTTTTCAGTGAATTTGCAAGGTTTTTTAAATGCTAATTCCTAACTATAACATGTGTGAAACCTATGTTTTTTTCAGTGAATTTCTAAGGTTTTTTCAATGCTAATGCCTAACTATAACATGTGTGAAACCTATGGTTTTTGAAGTGAATTTCAAAGGTTTTTAAAATGTTAATTTCTGTATCTATTTTTATATTTTTTAAATATTTATTTTTCCACAAACTGCCTTTGTATATTGTAATACATTGACTGTATCCTGTAATATGCAAAGGCACAGCTAGTTTTTATGATTTGGATAAAGTTGAACAGTATAGTCTACATCTTCAATCAACACATAAACACTGAAGTGTATTATTATTTTTGGGGGGGGGTTGTCCCAACGTGCGCACCTCGCGATTTAAAAAAAAAAATGTTTTTTTTGCCCTTCGGGGTCCTTCAGGGACCCCCTGAGAAGGCCTAGGGGGCCAGGGAGTCTCTACCCTGCCCCCTTTTCACGGTCTTCACTTTTGTCTCAACTTTTGTTTTTCAGTCACTTCTGCCTCGAGGGTGCGTGCAACGTGCGCGCACCTCGCGATTTAAAAAAAAATTTTTTTTTTGCACTTCGGGGTCCTTCAGGGACCCCATGAGAAGGCCGAGGGGGTCAGGGAGTCTCTACCCTACCTCCTTTTCTCTTTTATAAAAGCATTTATGAAAATCGGGTAAAACGTCATTCATATGCGACGGTCGCGCAACGTGCGGGCACCCGTGCGCACACCCGTGCGCACACGTAAAGTCATGTGACTTGAAAACAAAGTCATGTGCCTTGAAAACAACACTTTTGATTGGTTCATTGTAGTTTCTTTTCCAAATCTTCAAACACCCCACCCACTTCCCTCACTATCTCTTTCACTTTGCTGGGAGAAACATCTGAAGAGATTTCTTTGTGCTCAAAACCATTTTTACAATGGCAGAACAGCAACAACACCAGTCTTCTTCAGATAGTGATGTGGAGCAGTATCTTCCTGAAGAACCTAAGAAGAAAAAGACCAAAGACTCTTTCATTTGGAATTTTTTTTCATTTCCAGAAGGGCAAAAAAAAGTGAATACACCAAAGGTGACGTGCAACATTTGTGGGTCCGTTCTGTCCAGAGGTGATTCCACCAAGCACTACTCATCCAGCTATCATACAATGATGCAGCATGTAAAGAACGTTCATCCGAACAATTATGCTCGGGCTTCAACCCAGCATTTGAGGGACAATCCTGCAGCTGCTGTCCAAAGTACGTCTACATCGGCAGCATCTCCATCAACAAGAACTCTTGACGTCCGTCCCGATTTTGCATACGTCCACATGAGATGCAACTTAATGAGATCTTGTGCTATGGAGAGCAGAGTGTAGATTTGATTGAGGCAAAGATTAGGCAGCACACATGCCGCCGCACTTAATTTTTTTCTTTTATTATTTTTGTTCCTGTTGAGCAGTTTTTCGTTACCTGTTTTTTATTTTTGTTCTAAAAAATCCCCCAAAAATATACAATTATTCGAAAACCAAAAAAAAATGTTAAAAAAAAGAAAAAAAAGTTCTTGTTAGAACTAACTTCACTTCTCAAAGAAGAGCTATATCTCTTATATATTGTGTCATACTTTTTTGAATGAATGTGTAGTGTATAAATGAATGACTGAAATGACTGAGTGAGGGGGAGGAAGGGATTGATGGAATGAGTGAGGAAAGGGTAGTATGATGAGAGAGGATAGGGGAGTCAAAGAGTGACTGAAACAAGGGGACTAAGGGTAGGGGAGTGAGGTAAGGGGAGTGAAATAGTAAGGGAAGGGCAGTAAGGAAAGGAAAGTGAGGGAGGAGGAGTGAGAAAAGGGGAGCAGGGGACGGAGACAGGGAAGGGGAGTAAGAGACGGAGAGGGAGAAGTAGAGCAGGGTAAAGGGAGTGAAGGTAAGAGAAGAGGAGTGACGGTGAGGGAAGGGGTATGAGGATGAGAAAAGGGGGGAAGGGAAAGTGAGAGAATGGGAGTGAGGGAGAGAGAAGTGGAGTGAGGGGATGGAGGGAGTTAGAAAAGGGGAGTGAGAGAAGGGGAGTAAGGAATAGAGTGAGAGAAGGAGAGCGAGGGGGAGGGAGGAAAAGGGAACGGGAAAGTGAAAGGGTGAGAAATACAGACAGGAGGAAGTGGAGTGGGAGAAGGGGAGTCACGGTGAGTGAAGGGCAGTGACAGTTAGGGAAGGGGTATGAGGGTGAGGGAAGGGGAATGAGGGAAAAGGAAGAAAATTAAGAGAGAGGGAAAGTGAGCGAGCGAGAGAAGAGGAGTGATAGAAAGAGAGAGGAAAGAAGATTAAGGGTAAAGGAGAGAGAGTGAGAGAGTGAGAGGGAGAGCAAGGAACTGATAAGGAGTGAGGCAGTTAGAGTGAGTGAGACAGACGGAGACAGGGAGAGAAACATGGATAAAAAAAAGTGAGTGAGGGAGTGAACGAAGGGGAGTAAGTGAGATGGAGTGAGGGAGTGACGAAAGAGGAGTAAAGGAAGGAGAGTGAGGGAAGGGGAGTGAGAGAAGCAGAGCAAGGGGGAGTGAGGAAAAGGGAGTGGGAAAGTGAAGGGGTGAGAAATATAGATAGGATGTAGTGCATTCAGAGGCCTGGCACACATGCTGCTTTGGACTTTATAGCACTAAATGTCCTAAGGCCTGACTCACTTCATGACTACATGTATTGCCATATATTTAAACACATCAACTAAGCAAATTATTCTGCCACATTTTTCAGAAATGAATTCTGACTCACACTGTGATCTTAGACACATGACAGTATACCTTGCAATTCCGTAAAATGATTACTACAGTGAAAGAGAGTCTTGCTGGGAGTGCTGTTTCAGATTTTAGGACAGTGCAGTGCAGTTGTATGACGTTACAACGCATACTTTTACAACGCATTTTTTACCGCGCAACATCCCTTACAATGCATTCCATTACAACGCATGCCATTACAACGAATTTTTAAAAACTACCTTTACAACACATACCATTACAACGCATAACATTACATTGCATGTATAGTAAGTATTGGATAGTGTAGGGGTAAACATTACTATTCTAACTCCAGGGGGTGCAACAGTAGGGTAAGTGTTGGATTGTGTAGGGGTAAAAATTACTATTCTAACTCCAGAGGGTGCCACAGTAGGGTAAGTGTTGGGTGGTAATGGTATGCGCTGTAATGGTATGCGTTGTAATGACTGCGTTGTAATGACATGCGTTGTAATGGTGTGCGTTGTAGTGTCATGCGTTGTAATGGTTGCGTTGTAATGGCATGCTATGTAATGGATGTTGCGTTGAAAAAGTTTTGTTGTAATGGTAGTGCGTTGTAAAAGTTGCGTTGTAAAGGTTGTTTCCCATGCAGTGGTGTTCAGGCAGTGTAGGGGCTCAAGGTGGGACTGAGAATGTCGAAATAAGAATTCACTGAAATGATTTCTACATGCTACAGAGAGAGTTGGTATGCAATTTCTACAGCACACCCAGGATCTTTATTACACAGCATGGAGCTATTTGGGAATTCAGAGGCCTGACACACATGCTGCTTTGGACTTTATATCACTAAATGTCCTAAGGCCTGACTCACTCCATGATTACATGTATTGCCATATATTTAAACACATCAACTAAGCAAATTATTCTGCCACATTTTTCTGACATGAAGTCTGTCTCACACTGTGATCTTAAACACATGACAGTATGCCTTGCAATTCCATAAAATAATTTGTGTAGCACACCCAGAATGTTTACAAGACTGCAAGGAGACTATCTGAGAATTCTAACCCTGATATACAAGTGTATAAGTGGTTAGACCACTTCATGTACAAACTCTACATTTTTTATCAAAGCACTGTACTGCAAAAAAATATCTCCTCAAACACATCAACATACCAAATGCTCCTTTCACAATGTTTTTCCCAAAGCAGACAAATTCAAAATCATACTCTATACAAATAAACTCCTGCTTCCACATTAGAATACATTTTTCAATGTAACTTATACTGCACAACATAGATCCTTACTAATTAAGAACTCACCTTTAAAATGATTTTGTAGTTTTAGAACAGTGTCAATCACACACCAGATTTTCTTAAGCAGAATCTCTGAATAGTGCACCAGTCACTGCAACCACACAATGGCATAGATTCCCTCTCATTTTACACTCATATTCTTGTAGATAACCAATCAAATATCTTTCCACACTAATTCAAAACCAAACTAACATTTAAATTGGTTCTACATTGAAACACTTTCAATCTCACATAATATTCAACCTTCCCCCACTGCTCTCTCTGCCTGTTACCATGGTAACACTCCATAGACCCCTAACTGAACACACAGGTGAAAAGTTCATCTGCAAAACAAACCAGCAAGGGTGTTTGACTTTTCAATACAGCAGCGAATCCTGTGCAATTTTCCTTTCAATCACTTTCTCTCAACCATTAGCATTTCTCCTTAAAAAAAAACATTAGCATGCACCCTAGTTTTCAATGTTGAATTTTCAGAAACCACCAATCATTTTGTTTTTTCAAGTGCAATGAATCTCATACACGACGATATACGCTACCTTCCCTCAGCAAGTTGCTGACAGCCCTAAGCTTGTGGATACGACTAAGGTAAAAGGAGATCAGCGGCTGACCACCTTTTCTACCCCGTCAACTGAGGAACTGATCCGCATTTGCGGGTCCATAAAATCTGTTTCTCCGAAGGACCCCACTACACCTAAACGGCTGATGGGTAGTTTGCAGGTATTGGAACCTTATATTCGCCATCTACTAGATGCTTCCTTTGAGACGCAGACTGTTCCCATTGCTTGGAAACAAGCAATTGTACTTCCTCTGCAAAAAAAAGCCAATGTAAGCTTTAAAAAACTAGAAAATCTCCGCCCCATCTCTCTCCTGCCTTACATGGCGAAGGTTGCAGAAAAAATTGTAAATCTCCAACTTATGAAGTTTGTGGAGGAGGCCTCCCTGCTCCACGACTCTCAGTTTGGCTTCCGTCCCCGCCACTCGACAGAGTCAGCCCTCCTCATGGCGGTAGAAGCCCTGCGACAGGGGGTGGATGAAGGCCAAACTATGGCCCTGATCCTACTGGACCTGAGCGCTGCATTCGACACTGTAGCACATTCCATCTTGCTACAGTGTCTGATTAAAGGAGGGGTAACAGGTGCAGCGCTTGGTTGGATTCGATCGTTCCTGTCAGACAGGTGCTTTCGGGTCCGCCTGGGCGACTGCTACTCGAGGGAGATGGGGCTTGGACAGGGCGTGCCTCAGGGCTCATCCCTGAGCCCGACCTTGTTCAATCTCTATGTCTCCCCTCTAGCGACAATTGTTGAAAAATTCGGGCTGTGCTTGGTGTCCTATGCCGACGACACGCAGTTGGTCATCTCCCTCTCACGCGTGCCCGGTCTTGCGGCGGACATCTTCAGGGATTGCATGCAAGAACTGGCTACCTGGATGTCCGCCAACTGTTTGAAACTGAATGGTAGCAAGACCGAGGTGCTCGTGGTGGGGGGAGGACCGACGGCCTGGTCGTCGGCGTGGTGGCCACCCTGCCTGGGAGAAATGCCAGTTCCCTGTCAGGAGGCAAGGAATCTTGGTATGTGGCTGGATGCGGATTTGGCCCTTGGCCCTCAGATTGGCCATGTGGCAGGGGTGTGCTTCGGCGTTCTGAGAACTCTAAGGAAGGCATTAGATCTCCTCCCTATGGACGCTGGTGCATGCCCTTGTCACGTCGCGCCTGGATTACGGTAATTTGCTGTATCTGGGGGCGACGGGAAAGGTCATAAACCGCCTCCAGGTGCTGCAAAATGCAGTGGCACGCTTAGTTTTGAGGCTCCCCAAGAGATCTTCCTCTAAAGCGGCGCTTCAGGCATTACACTGGCTCCCGGTTGGGAAAAGGGTAGAGTTCAAAGCTCTCTCTACTTGTCACCGCATTCTGAGCGGTAAAGCCCCTGTTCCGCTGCAGACTCTGGTGGCCTGGTATGAGCCTACGCGCAGTCTTCGCTCCTCCCGCACTGGGCTATTGAAGGTTCCGAGAATAAGGAAAGCTCGTATGGGAGGGAGGTCCTTTAGGTACCTTGCGCCTAAGCATTGGAATGCCTTGCCTCTGGATCTACGGCTGGAACCGTCCGAGACCTCGTTCAGAAAAAGGCTAAAAACTTACTTATACAGCAGGTAGACGTCTTTGAGGGCGGATGGGGCTGTAATTTCCACTTACCATAGCGCGGGGACACGCCGGTGCGCGTAACCAGGCGCTCTACAAATGTCCAAAATAAATAAATACACATTTTTTCTAAACTCCTACTTTTCAAACTGCCATTTCATTTCCAGAGCCCATCTGAGTACAACCAGAACTCCCTTCAAGATGCTTAGAGTGTGGATTTTAGGACACAGCTATATTTTCTGGAGTGAAAGGTATGCAGCAAATAGATGCTTTCTCAACCTTGACTTACCAATTATGTGGATTGGCCAGAGAGGATTGAGATGTCACCAATTGATGCCATTGGTAAAATCTTTTTTCCATCTCCCACACCCTGACCTCATAATTGTGCACTGTGGTGGCAATGACCTAGGCACTTTGACTGGGGTAGGTCTGGAAATGCTTTTAAAGAACACCTATGGGCAATTGATGTCAATTTTTCCACAAACTGCCTTTGTATATTCTAATATATGCCAAAGGCAAAAATTGAACTGGTCCAACCAATATTGTCCACAGATTGAGAAAGCAAGGAAACATGTGAATAAGTCTGTTTCTGCTTTCCTCAGAGGCTATGGTATGGGTTCTATATACCACAACAACTTGCGTTACAACATGCAAGGCATTTATAGAGGAGACGGTGTACATTTCACAGATGAGGGAAACAGACTCTGTTTCCCTCATCTGTGAAATGTACGCCATCTTCTTTGAGAAATACGCGAAGATTCATCAACCGGCGCCAAAGTTATTCCCAATAGAATGTTGCGGATTTCCTATGGAAACTAGGTCCTAACTAGAAATGCCTACTGGCGACCGCCAGTAGGTAATATATATATATATATGTATATATATATATTACGCTTCACAATCCTCTCTCTTACTCGAAAGGAAGACAGCACTCACGGGATTAATCTTCAGCGGTGTTTTATTCTTTAAACGGACAGATGCGGTTTCGGAGGAACTCCTTCCTCGTTGTCAATACGTAACGCGCTGCGCCATTTTAAGCTGCTTTGCATTTTGCCATGGTAATCATAGAAGGACGGCGTTAACGCTACATAGCGCGCGCCATCTTGGAAGTATATCCTTCTCAACCTTCAGCAATATATAATCACAGCCTAGGTTTTATCATACAAAATTAACACCTTTGCATATAATTTCTATATTAATACATTGTTACTATGAAATGTTCAATCTTGCCGTGGATCGGCAATTGCAACCTCTGTTAAGAGGTTGCTTAAACCCTCTATGTGCCATCAAATTGCAGCCTAAACTTTGCATTAACAGTTTCATCATTAGTACCAAATTAATTTCAATTCATTTTTACACCCGTTACATCAGACTTGGGTACACGCTATTATTGGAGTAGAAAAGAGGATTTAATGCCCGCCATCTTGGGAGTATGTACTCCCTACCTGGTTGTTCTAATCCATGATCGGAATATTAAAACAAATCTATTGCAGGCCTGACATGCTATTTCACATATCGTGCATTTTCAATCATAATTCGTTAAAAAACATTTAATATTTGCCGTGGATCGGCTATCGCAACCTCTATCATGAGGTTGCTACTCCTCTCAATACCCTCTATTTCATCAGTCAATACATCGCTTAACACACAATTTGATCTATTCAATCCAAAAAATCTAGAATAATCCTGTCACAATTTAGCTCCCCAAATGGACCGCCAGCTCCTCTCCACTGTTTAGTCCATTAGGAGACTTAGTTTGCAGATCAACAATATACCGGGATTCTAACCTCCTCAATTTTAGAGTTCTGTCACCTCCCCTGATGCTAACTGGTACATAGTCTACACAAAAATACTGCAACAGATCCCTGTTGCTCTTGTGTTTTATCGAGAAATGTCGTGCCACTGGGTAGGTAAAGTCCTTTTTTACTATGGCACGCATATGTTCTTGTATTCTCAACGCGGTTGATGGTACTTCCTATGTATCTGAGGCCACAGGGGCACCTCAGCCAATATACTGCGTATGTAGTTTGGCAAGACATATATTTATTTATAATCTTCCCTTCTCTCATGCTATTAACTTCATGGGATAAAACCCTCCTGCTGAAGGCACACGCTTTACATCTCCCACATGGGGAAAACCCCTTTATCTCTTGGAGTGTTCCCTTCCTGATGATAATGTCATCTAAATGGCTGTGTACCAAACTGTCATTTAAGGACCGGGCCTTCTTAAAGGTGAATAATGGGGCTGCCGGCACATCGGAACCAATAATGGTGTCTGTTTTTAATACGTGCCAGTTTTTTCTCATGATCTTTCTCAAACTGTCTGCGTCTTGTAAAAAGGTAGTTATCATACGAAACTTACCATTGTTGCCTCTCTGTGTCTTCTTTTTTAACAAGTCCTCTCTCGTCATCCTTTTTACTCTTCTAAGAGTGTTCTCTAGAAGTTGTGGACTGTAGCCTCTTGCTGTAAATCTTTTTAGGCTATCAGAGGCTGCTAGATTGAAGTCACACTCCCTGGAGCAGTTCCGTTTTAATCTAAGAAACTCTCCATAGGGAATGCTAATTTTGAGATTTCGTCCTAAATAGTTAGGACCTATTTTCCATAGGAAATCCGCAACATTCTATTTGGAATAACTTTGACGCTGGTTGATGAATCTTCGCAAACTTTTCAAAACTAATGGCCAGCTCCGGACCACTCCTATCCTGAAAGTCTTGGATCAATTTGTGTATCGGGGGCCGAAAAAAAAGGGGGATCCCAAATCGTGTCCCCCATGCAATTATCCATAGGGACCTTTACCCGCAGCTACCGCCCGGGGGGACCGCCACCCCCGGGGCTTTATTTAATTATGTGCGGGGGGCTCTCAGGCCCCCCAGCCCTGGGGGTGGCGGTCTCCGGGGCTTCTTAATATTCATTGGGGGGCTCTCAGGCCCCCCAGTCCCGGGGACCGCCACCCCCTGGGGCTTGTAGTTCTTTGTTGGGGGGCTCTCAGGTCCCTCAGCCCCGGGGACCGAGGGTCTGAGCATCGTTGCAGAGAGGTGTTCTGAGGCCATGCCCCTTTTTACACCTCTCTGCAACGCAGCTCTGTGGCGCTTACTGGAGGTAGCTGGTGGGCTAGTTGCACCCCAGGGACCCTTAGGATAGAAGGGGACTTAATCTCTCAACTTAGAACGGTGACAGAGCGCGTTAACATAGTGGTGAAGGGAGGGGACGGGGCCTGACGTGATGTGTGCAAACACGCACTGTGGCACGTTTTAAGTTGGGGAAAAAATTCCACTTCAAACCTGAGGGACCCCATGGTGGCCAAGTAGCCCACCAGGTGCTTCCAGGAAAGCACCACTGCGCTGCGTTGCAGAGAGGTGGTGCAGGCCGTGCCCCTTTTTACATCTCTCTGCTACGCAGCCCAGTGGTGCTTATGGGATATACTACGAATTCCGATTTACTCACCTGTTATCAGGAGAGACCTCAGTGCTGCATATTTGAGCCCAGTACTGATCCTGAAAAGTAATTCTAACAATACTTACCAGTAACTTGAATTTCCTTCCATAGGAATCCATTGTCTGGTTTTCACCAGAAAAGTTTCTAAGTGTCTATTTTCACAAACTAAAAACATTCCTAAAAATCACCTGTATGACTTAAACGCATTCTTTCAACTGTTTAAAGGAGATGCACCAGTGCTGGATCCAGGATCCACCACTGAGTAAGAAACATTTACGATAACACTACTTACCTGGTAAGTAAATTTCCTTACATAGGGTAACATTGACTGGTTTCACTTGGAAATTCTTCCAAGTGTGGAGTTTTGGAACTTTAAAATATTCCTAAAAGATTAGCAGAACTATGAATTCCGATTTACTCACCTGTTATCAGGAGAGATGTCAGTGCTGCATCTTTGAGCCCAGTAAGGATCCTGGAAAGTAATTCTAACCATACTTACCAGTAACTTGAATTTCCTTCCATAGCCTAACATTGACTGGTTTCACTTGGAAATTCTTCTTAGTGTGGAGTTTTGGAACTTTAAAATATTCACCTAAAATAATCTGAACAACTAATTCTGATTTACTCATCTGTTATCAGGAGAGAACCGAGTGCTGCATCTTTTAGCCCAGCATTGACCCTGAAAAGTAATTCTAACCGTACTTTACCAGTAACTTGTATTTCCTTCCATAGGAATCCATTGTCTGGTTTTTACCAGAAAAGTTTCTACGTGTCTATATTCACAAACTAAAAATATTCCTTAAAAATCGCCTGTATGACTTAAACGCATTCTTTCAACTGTTTACAGGATATGCGTCAGTGCTGGAACCAGGATCCACAACTGAGTAAGAAAAAGTAATGATAACACTACTTACCTGTTAAGTGAATTTCCTCCAATAGGATAACATTGGTGATTCTATGTGAAAAAAATTCAAAGTGTCAACTTTTAAAATACAATAATATTCCTTAAAAATCACTACTGTATCCAAAACGCTTTTACTCAACTGTTTACAGGAGATGTCCCAGGACTGAATTTAGGATCCAGTCCTGTGGTTAGAAAAGTAATCCATAAAGTAACTAATTGCATTTAAGTAGAAATTCACATTGAGCTCAATGTTGCATTGTGTTTGAAATTGAGTTGCCCATTGCAACAACTGTAACTACTGTACTTAAAAGTCTATTGCCTATTTGCAAAGTATTTAAACAAAAGTAATTAATTCTGAGAAAGTATATTTTGTAATGTAATGTATAATGTAATGATAATGTGATTTAAAAAAAATGCAATATCTAAAAAGAAATAGGTTAAAAAACTGTAGTGAATCAGTGTCAAGAAAATAAATATTACAATTAGTACATTTAAAAATTTTCAATTACAAAACCTTTAAAATTCACTGAAAAAACCATAGGTTTCAGATCTGTTATAGTTAGGAATTAGCATTTAAAAAACCTTAGAAATTCACGGAAAAAACCATAGGTTTTAGGGGTGTTATAGTTAGCTGGACATTTCACTCATACAAAACCATTGAAATTCCTCCATTATAGTTAGTTGTACTAAGTATAACTCGCGCGCCCGCAATCCACTGCTGATGATGTCACGTATTGTATCGTATTTATTTTATTTTGTATTGCACAGTTACTTAAAACCATCTGCTATATAACTTACTTGCAATTTTAAAAACATATTTAGAACAATTGTTCAAAAAGGACATTCTTATAAAAAAATGGGTTTACATACAACCTTATCAATACCGAATAAGAAGCTATATTATATACATTTATAAATCGGCAAATGATTGTCAGTTTAACCTTGTTGGAGAATACTTGTTTAACAAACCAGGTTGCCTTTTATATTGCCTGGCCCCTCTTCTTCCATAAGCCTAAGACGCAACACAGCTATGTATCTCCCAAATCTGGCCAAGTCCTGCGGTGTAGTGCAGGAAAAGAGAACCGAGGTTGCTTCTTTCACTGTCCGGACCCCGTTAAGCAGCCATATTTGTTTTAAAAGGTTCTGACGGGACTGCAACATACCGGGACAACAACAAATCAAATGTAGCAAAGATTCAAATTTAAAGTCACAGATTCTACATCTGATTTTGTGTTCTACAGATCTCCACCCGGGGTTTAATTCTTAAATGGGGAGAGGCACAAGTCTGGCCCATACAATGTTTTTTAGTGCTTTTCTACCAAGAGCTTGATTAAGATAGGGCTGGATTTTACTCCCGGCAAACAATGTTATCAGCCAAGGTGAACCTCTTCCTGTTGCGTATTCTGTTAGATCACTTCTATGCGACAGTTGGTAACATTGTTTATTAATTGAATTTTTGATGGCCAGGTAATTTCTCGTCCCCTCATCCCAATTTTCAGTTGCTAATCCCAACGTTTCCACTGCTTCCTCTGTGTAATGATGCCACGGGTTAATTGACCCCATGTAGATTGGCTTCAGCATGCTCTTTAGGCTTCTGGCTTTAGCTGATAGGACTTGATAGTAATATTTCACGTGCATTCCCAAGCATGCTATACTTTGTTGCTTCAAACCGAATTCTAAGCAAATCAGGCTTTTGCGTGTATATTTAGGCAGTTTGAAAATGCGTTTATAGGCCTGGCATTGTGCTTTGTCTAACATTGATTCCATTTTACCCGGGAATGCCTGCTGTGCATAACCTGCAATTGCCCTAATTTTTGCTTGTATTACTTTCCTGATCGGATCAGTTGTTGGGCTTTGCATTATCTCATTTAGTTTGCAAAAGGCATAGATTGTTGACTGTGCTTTAGCCTTCATTTTATGCAGATGTAGTGTTGCTTTACCGGTTGTGCTGATGATGTCACATATTACATCATTCCTGACATGGTCAGTGATATCACTGATGACATCTCAAATTACAACACTGATGACATCATCCACGTGACAATCTGATACATCTTATCATACACTAGTATAACCTTTCAACACCTATTATAAAATATGGAGTACCATATTTGAAACCATTGACACACCAATACCAATCTCTAAAAACCCACTCAGTGATTCCTACATCTACTCACACATCTAAACACTTACCTATTGATTCACTCATACATGCTAACAAAGATCAATAGAGCACTATTAAATATACTTATACACCTACATCGACATTACACACCAGCACACATCCTATTCACTTATGCAGTCATCCTACTCAATTATACAAACAATTTATCATACTTACATTTACTAAGCAACACACTTATACAAACACCACTTTATTGATTCATATAGATAGTAACTCATACTTAGTGTGTTATAAAATCCCTATTACAAGTATACAGTTTTTGATACAGTCACTCATACAATCACGGAGTCTTATGAATACTTATTTATAAACAATTGTGACTTACACTGCCTTTTATATTTCTACTTTGTTGGATATGTATCATTGAGAGATGTATTTACTCATCACCACACCCATAAAGAGATTCACTCACCCAAACAACTGTTTCCACATACAGTCTTAACCTCATATACCTACTAAATTAACTATTTATACATCTTTGGACAATCACACACCTCCCACCCAACCACACACATTCACTATCCCATACAAATACTCACTTAACTAGTTAATACTAATATAGACTTTCACATAGCTAGTAACCAACTTATGTAGTAGTTTACACAAGAGATAGAGTGATACAGGTTTTCACACATTTTAATCACTATCCCATATATTTAGTGAGACTCTTTTAAATTAGTCACTTTAACAGTGAATCACATTGCTACTAAATCCTCCATTCAGACACTTATACATCCACTCAGTCTTCAATGCAGATTGCTATATATATAATACTTATTTAAATATGTAATCAAACCACATTCACTGGATGATGTCATCAGTGATGTGATCAGTGATGTCATTTGAGATGTCATCAGTGATGTCATCAGTGATGTCTCTGACCATGTCATGAATGATGTATTATGTGACATCATCAGCAGTGGATTGCGGGCGCGCGAGTTATACTTAGTACAACTAAATATAATGGAGGAATTTCAATGGTTTTGTACGAGTGAAATGTCCAGCTAACTATAACACCCCTAAAACCTATGTTTTTTTCAGTGAATATATATATATATATATTTATATTCCACACATATATATATTCCAATGTGACCCTCGTTGAGCATGCATCAAAGGAAATAGCCGCTCCCACACAGTAGTGGGTTTTTTCGGGTATTTATTAGACAGGTAAAGTGTTGTCTAGACTCCTCCCCTCCCCCCCAATCTTTGAAGGGCTCTTTCCCGCCATCCTCAAGTCAACTGCCTCTGAGACCGTGGACGTCGCACAGAATACGCAAAGATTGTCTGTGCGGTGCTTGCTACCATTTACTGTCCCGCCTTACACTCAGGGAGAGGAAGCTACAGAATGGTGATGGAATTTTACTGTAATCCACCCCGCAGCAAACATGGGTGGCCCAGGCTGAGGTTTCAGTCTGCAGAGAGGAGTTATGCAAACTGAGAACACCCGTAATGAAGGAGCTAAGTTCCAGTGGAATTATACATAATGATATGTGAAACTTCAAAGTTTTTTAAGGAACGGAAAAAAGGAAAGAAAAATATGTCAGGAAAGAAGGTTCACTGAAAGCAACAACAAACGCCAGCGAAGGGTTACCCAGACTGTTTCCTTCACCGTTATTTTACGTGGAAGCCAGAGAGGCTAGGCACTTTGAAAACACTCCTGGAGCATGAAACACAATATTTTCTTTTCCTGCTATATGGAAAATGTCAAGTTTGTCGAGTTGATAGCAGCACTAAATTGGTGTTTAATTTCCTCTATCGTTTTCCAGAAGGGCCTGCTATTGTTAACCTTTGGGTGGGGATGAGAGTTCGAATGGGGGAGCAGGGCTGCTCATTACTGTTGTTCTCGGGCCCTGGAGTAAGGCCTGTCCTCGAGTGCTGCCTCACAACGTCCCCCAAGCACGAGAACAATGAAGCGGTGCCACTCTGCAGTGGTGTAGCAGGGGTGCTTAGTCATGATGAACCCAAGGAAAACGGGTCCCTCTGCCGAGAGTCTGTAGTAAAAGACCGACATCATTAGGTTCAATTGGCCACTCGGGATCCTGGGCCCTGGTGCCACTGCACATGCTGCACCAATAATAACTACACCCACTGTCGCACTGCTGTCCACATCCCCGCTGCTTTCTCTCAAGCCTTGTCAAAAACTCCGGCTGGGATGCATTTATTATATTTCGCGGGCCTTTAAAGGGGTCCATTAATAAAATCAGGTTTGTTTACTTCTTGCAGACCGACACATTTGCAGTTTATATGGGATTGGAAGCTAACATTGCTATTTTTTTTTAATATACGATAAACATCGCAGGCAAAACCTGGTAGATAGGATGTCAAACATTCCGGTGAAATGTATCATGGAGGAGAACAATGCACCGTGTCATATGCAATCAGGTTGATGCACTGAAAAATCCTCGCTGGGGAGGAGGTGTCCACCATGTGGTCTGCATCAACAGTTTTAATGCATTCAAGACTTGCTGTTTGACCTTGGTAAAGTTTGCTTTATGGAGTGTACATGCACAGGTAGGAAAACATAGGAGTTTATTTGTATTTGTTGGCACCCTGCTCAGTGCCCATATGTCCTTGGCGAAGATGCCAGTGTAGGTAGCCAATAGAGACTTAAGACATAGGGTAGGAAGAGCCGTAAGACATAGGGTAGGAAACTAGTGTTGAAAGATACAGCACTTTCAGCCACCCTGTATTCCTGTATCAAATGTCTCTACCCTATGCCTCCTTTAGCATCTCTGCTTCTGCACAGCCCAACAGCTCAAGGCAAGCAATGTAACATGGGAACGTGAGAGAATGGTGTTAAAATGAGAGTTCGAGTGTCTACTTTCAAAAAAACCTTATTTGGAGGTTTAAACTGTATGGTTCTTTGTATCCAAAGAACGTGCACAGGTGCAGCAGGACTGCCCTTTAATTTCCATGGTTTTGCCCCGATTCTATTCCAAGTCCTCATTTATTTATTTAACTGATGTATAAGTATCTCCACATCACGTTCCAGCTGCTTCAGAGTGCTGTAGGAGTGTCCTTCTAAAAGGTAGTGTAGGCACTATGAACACAGGTGGTGGGTGACACATCCACTATGCGGTATTCCTCTCTCTCATTCTTGAAAAATTGAGGTTCCAATCCAAGGCAAGCTTTAATACGTAATTTTTCAGTTTTTTTTCTGAATCATATAGGATTGTATTCTTCCCTCCAATAAGAGGTCAGCAACTTTCAAACTCTGGTCTTTGACTTCTCAGGTCCCTACTACTATACTACTATATAAAAAATATCTGTAATTAACCAGTGGCTTACAATTCAGAAGCTTTGTATATATTTAAAGATAGGTAACAGTGAATAATGGGGATTTTCTCACCGAGGATTTCTAGGTGTCATCAAATAGACAAAGAAAGTGAATCTCAAAGTGTATATGATTTTGCTCAGAACCCAAAGAAGAAAAAAATCATCGTTATTCATTTTTTTCCTATCGATAATTTAATGTTGCGCATGCCACCCCAAATAATCTGCACCTGGTTTCAAAATCTACCAAGGGGTGAGGCGTAAGGGCGGAGCAATACATAACATGGCCTCTCCCCCGAAGATTAAAAGAAGAATGGGCTACTACCACCCCCCCCCCCCCCAACAGCCTCTTCCCCTTTCCACCCACTCTGCATCCAAGGCTGGGCTAGAATCAGCGCTGCACTGGCAGGCACTCCGAGAGCCCTGTTAAAGCAGCTTCAAATTCTTTTGTGTTGCAGCAACAGTGGAAAATACATTTCTTACTGCTTCTGTTTCATAGCCGTGAATAACCAGCTTTAGAATGCGGAATTCATGCTAGTGGCACTCAGTGAAAGCCAGCTATAGCATACAGGATTAGAGTTGGGTAACAGTGAATAAGGTATGCTTTTCATTGAGGGCTTCTGAGTGACATCAAGTAGATTAGAGCGAAGCTCGAATTGTCTGATGTCAAAGTCAAAAAGTATGTTTATTTAGACCGTAGTCTTTAAACAAATACATAACAATTAATTAAGTTAAAATATTTCCCAACAATCACTCATGCAAATTTATAAATTAAAATCTTGTTCCTTCGATTATTAAACAATTATAAAATGATCGTCCCCTGGACATATGACCTTTAACATTGGGTGCTCATACAATTGATTCCTCCATTTGATTCTTATCCTATTAAAATTTTTAAAACAAATGTCTCTAGACAAGACACAGATTAAAACTCTAAAATCTATTTCTGACTTAATATAAAACTCTGTACTACCTTTATAAATTTCCCTAGGGCAATTGCGATGTCAATACTTGGTAAGTCTGTGATCAGTTCAATTGCTTGCCCCCTAGTTCTTACACCATATTTTACAAATATTGGGCGCAGCCAAAGTTTGCGCTGATCTAAGCTGTTTATACAGTCCAGCAAAAAGTGCATGGAATCCCCTTTTGTACCCAGCATTCATTTACAGCGCCCTTTAGGGTACAACTTTTTGGTTTTAAATTCTTTATTTAATAACCATGGGTTGATCCCAATAAGTAACCTTAGGATCTCTTGCCTAAACCACGGGTTTGGCAAGAAATCCAAGTAGGGGAACCAATTTTCCTTTGCTCATGCGTTCATCATAAATTCAACCGATATTTTCTTGCTAAGGTATTCCCTATCCAATCCAATCCAAAAATTCTTTATTTCGGCCATTTGAGAGCATAAAAGATTCATTTTAAGCAATTTAAAATAGATAAAACATTCAGTAAAAACTAGGCAAGGTACAGCATACATCAGAGTCAATGTCCTGACGCTCTGGGACGAAACAAGAATGGTTAACTACAATTCATCTGTGTTTCATTGTACATATGCGTGTGCATAAAGTTAACCTTTTAAAATTTTCCCCCTTATCTGCCACATAGCCATTAGGTACTTTGCAACTGCGAACACTATATGATGCAGAGTACTTGTCTTTAAAATTCTGAGTGAGTGCAAATAGTTTCTAATGCCCAAATTCCTGCACAATGGTAACATCCAATACTTCCTTGGTCTCGTGTAGGCAGGGCAGAAAAATAACACGTGTGGTTCGTCCTCCTCATTCGCACTACACCCAGGACAGATTTTGTCATTCAGCGTTGACCATTTGCTTGTAAAAGTTTTAAGGGGCAAAGTGCCCAGCCTCCATTGTATGAACAATTTCCTTGCCTTAATAGGGTAAATTATGTCCATAAAACCTTCAAATTGAAAAGAATTTTTGGTGTCCAAAAATTGATCAGTTAGGGTGCCTGCTCTGGATGCACACACAAGCGAGGCTAGACTTTTATCCTTATAGATCTTAACAAGCCGTTTGCGTGCCACCCCGAGAGAGCTTCTTTCGGGATCCTACCACAACTCAGGCAGTCCCAGACGGTAAAGTTCTCGTTTGACATAAGCCAACCAGGGAATTCTGTCAGATTGATTAAGGTTCAGGACATGCCTCAGATCTTGCCTGTAATGGGAGAGTTCACCAGTTGACCAGAGCCTATGCCAAAAACTCAGTGGTTTTAATGCCAATTCCTCCCCTATTGAGGGGAGCCCCAGGTCTAGTCTCAACGGTAGCAGTGGTGTGCTTTGGGGAAGGGCCAGCAGGCGTCTGAGGAAGTTGTTTTCTACCTTAACAAGCTCTGTCTCAGCTTTATGGCCCCACAGCTCACCGCCATAGGATGAGGCTGCTCTGGCTTGTGTTTTGTACATTTCCAAAGCTGGTCCGATAGGTCTAAAGGTTGATGAATTCGAAACCTTCAGAATAGCCCCGGCCATCTGGGATAACTTTAAGCGGGAGCTCGCTATATTCCCTATCCATACTTCTAGTAACAGCTTGTCCATTGAATTTTGGCTCATTTTTTTAACACTCTACTATTAGGGAATCACGGCATATATCCACCTTCATATTTTCGCAAGCCTTTACCATTCTCTTCGTGCACATTTTTGCCCAATTTAAATTACTTAGTTGTATCTCTTTCCGACACCATTGTGCAACTTTTTGTTCATTTTCGAGGCGTTTCCAAAATCTAATCACTGCAGCTTGTGACTGTACCCCCCAGGCTGTTGTCCCCAGTTCTGTTCTTATTGCTTGTATCATTGCTGATGGGGGCAAGGATAAAAGGTTTTTCAAGCATTTTCCTTCCTCTAGGTCCCAGTCTCCTTTACCGCTCAAATAGAGGATTTCTGCTCCATAGAGTACTTGTGGTGGTATCATTGCATTGAAAGCTTTTAACAGTGGTCGATGTGACTTATCACCATAGTCACGGTTGAACATTTTTAAACCAGCGATTGAAGTCTGTGCCTTCGCCTTTTGGGCTTCTAGGTGTGTTTGCCAGTTTAGTTTTTTATCAAACCACACGCCCAGGTAGCGGTATTCGTTAACCGATTCTAATTTAAGATCCCCTAAAAACCAATTAAATTTAATCTCTTTTTTCCCAAAACACAGGATTTTCGTCTTGTCTAAATTTATCGTTAAAAATTTCTTTATACAAAATTGGTTAAAAGAGTTCAGCTTCCTTTGAAGGCCAATTTCAGTTTGATCTACTATTACGAGGTCAACCGCATATAACAGACACGGCACCTTTTTGCCATTCATTCTTGGGCTGGCACTCCCCTTCACTTCAAGCCACTCCGGTAGTTCTGATAGGAATATGGAGAATAACTGGGGGGCCAGTACACAGCATTGTCTCAGTCCATTTTCGATTGGTATTTTTGGCGTCAATGACCCCTCGGTGTCCCTAATTACTTGAGCCCAGTTGGCGTGGTGTAATTCTTTTAGTATCGTCAACAGGTCTCTTGAGATATTTTTATTAAATAATGTTTCCCCGAGACAGCCCCTATCCACAGAGTCAAATGCGGCTTGGAAGTCCACGAAGCAGCAACAGAGTTTTTCGTTCTGCTCCGTCGACTTCCTCGCCATTTTCGATTGGTATTTTTGGCGTCAATGACCCCTCGGTGTCCCTAATTACTTGAGCCCAGTTGGCGTGGTGTAATTCTTTTAGTATCGTCAACAGGTCTCTTGAGATATTTTATTAAATAATGTTTCCCCGAGACAGCCCCTATCCACAGAGTCAAATGCGGCTTGGAAGTCCACGAAGCAGCAACAGAGTTTTTCGTTCTGCTCCGTCGACTTCCTCGCCATTGCCCATAGAGAGAAACAGTGGTCTATTGTGGAGTGTCCCTTTCTAAACCCTCCCTGTTCGATGGGTACTATTGAATTCTCCTCAACCCAGTCATTTAGTCTATTAAAGACTAGTTTTGAGAATACCTTTTCCCCTATATCCAGGAGGTTTATCAGTCTATAGTTTTGGGGTACCCCGGTACCGCCCTTTTTGTGAATGGGTCTAATTATTGCGCCCTTCCAATTTAATGGCATTTTTCCTTCTGTTAAAATTACTTGGAAAAAATGCGAAAGAAATCTTGCCCACCATTTTGTCTGGGACTTTAGTATTATCGCTGGGAGATTATCCGGCCCTGCGGCCCTAGTTAGGTTCAGCTTCTTGATTGTTTCTTCTACATGGTCTTCCGTAAAGTCTAATTTAAATTCTTCTGAGATTTCCTGCCAGCCAGGGGGTACTGTAACTCCTGATACTAATCTAGCCCCGTACAGTTCCCTTAGGTATTTATCCCAGGCTGCCTCACTTACGGCGCAGATCATTGCTCCGGCTGGGGGGGACGATGCTGATTTTATCAATTTCCAAAATTGTCTTAAGTTCTTATCCTCAATTGATTCTAGCAACTTACCCCAGCATTTCTCTTTATAGTCCCTTTTTGCGTCGAAGACCATCTTTTTAAGTTCAGCTTTCAGTTTGATAATATGATTTTTTCTCTCTTGATTGAATTCTTTCCTTTGCTTTCTAGCTTCTGCCCTTATCTCCCTTTTTTTACTTTGACAGTCCATTGAAAACCATTTCAGGCGACTGATCCGGTTTATTGTACCTTTTCTTTTATCCTTTTTTAATTCTATCCTGAGGCACTGGACTACTTGGGCTATTTTCTCTACATACCATTCCAGATTTTCCCTCTCGTGATTTACTAATTCTAGCTTTTGTTGAAATGATTTTAGCTTTTCCTGGTACTCATCTGTTAATCTTGTTGTTGCCCGCTTTGGGTATTCCATCTCTTGTGGGATCACTTTTTCTCTTTGTTCCACCCTTCCCCCGTTCAACCTCAGTGAGAGCTGGTTATGGTCACTACCCTCGCTATGATGTACCTTGAATTCTTGCACTAAGGGGAAGTTCCAAGCTAGCATGAAGAAGTAGTCAATTGGGGAGTTTTGTAATCCTTTTTTAAAGGTCTTCTTTGCCGGGCAGTCTGTTTTAAACCTGCCATTTAAGCAAAAAAGGCCCTTTCCCCCTAAATAGTTGACTAAATCCCAATCCAGTTTCGAGGGAGCACATGCTGGGAAGCTAGCATAATTAATTCCATAGGTGTCCAGTAGTTCTGTGTACCAGCGATCTGCCTTCATTGGATGTAACTTATGGTTAAAATCTCCTAAAATTAACACTATATCTGAGGCATACATTTCAAGAATATCATCTATATCCTGTTTGAAATTCCCCATCTCAATTGCATATTCACCCACGTTGTCCCACTGCATATAAACATTTATGACAATTCTCTTTTCACATATCTTGTACAGGTACAGATGATTTATCCTACAAGCCAGTAGCCATTTACACTTTACTTTTAACAATACTACTTTACTTAGAATTCTTGTCGAGATAAGTGTCATAATTCCCCCCGAGGGGCGACCTAATCTTTACCTCTTGGCCAATCTATTTAGCTGGTAGTAGCCCTCGAAGTTAGGGGTTATGCCGCATGCCCATGTCTCTTGTAGGCAGGCAATTTCTACTTCATTTACTTGGTTCTTTATGTGTTCTTTTTTTAGGTCATTGCCTAGCCCATTTACGTTCCACGATAAGAGCTTTAGAGTATGCGGCACCCCTCTCTCCTATTCTATCTCGCTTAGACCACCAGCTTCTTCAATTTCATCCAAGTCACTCTCAGAGGGATCTTCTAGATAACTGCCTTGACTCCAGTTACCTCACGAATCCTCTTTTACGGTGTTGTTTATCACTACCTTCAGGTGGCTACCCCCTTCTTCATTAACCTTTTGTAGCCTCACCTGTCTCTTCCTCAGACCTGCATGGCACTTTAGGAAATTCCTTCCTGGAGGTAATTTGCCCCTTAGATCTTTTTCAGTGATCACTCTTACTCCCCCTTGGAGTATCTCACTGGCTGCTCTCATGATTGCCCTTTTTACCAGGTCCGAGTATAATAGTACTTTCGTTACTTCCCTACCTGTCGTACTTTCTATGAAACCCACCTGTTTCAAATCTTTTGTGCCAATCCCACTCAGGCTAATACATTTGGAGAAGATTAACAGAACTTGTGTTCTATTTAAGGGCTTTATTTTCCTTGATTTCTTGCCCCTTTGGCCTTCTTCAGCTGGTTCTAAATAGACCCATTTATTATCCCCACACTCATATCCTTTCTCTGGGGCCACTGTATTTGTCTGTCTGGACTCTTCCCTCCCTGTAGTTCCCACTTCTAGCTCATGTGTCTGTGGAGTTACCTCCAGGTTACAATGCCTCAGGGGGATCTGCATTTGGCTTTTTAGTGATGGGGTTATTCTCTGTTTTAAAGGTTTGGCTTTTGCTACTCTCTCTTTTGGGTCCTTGCTACTTTGGCTCTTCTTTTGTGTATTTTGTATCTTTCTTATGGCTTCTATTGCAGAGGGTCCGGTAGGTATAAAGGACCGGGCTGAGACATTTAGAGTACCCCCAACTTCCTTTTTCTTTTTTTTTCCTTTGTCACTACCTGTGGAACCTGGTTTTTTCCTACTCTGCCTTTGGTGCGGACTCTTACATGTTCACACCTCCTTCTTATCAACATTGGGCGCCTAGATATATACACATCATCTAAAGGCTCTTCCAATTCACTTCCTATACTTTGAACAATGGTTTGAGCGGTCCCTACTGGTCTTAGCAAAATAGTAATTTGTCCTTTAATTCTGGTCAGCTCGTCTTCGATCTTTTATAGAAATTGCTTTTGGGCATTCAATACCCCATTGTTCAACAATGATACTTCAAGGATTCCCTGAAGAGTTTTCTGTAGCATTAGTAATAAGTCCATTATTGAAGAGTTAGGTGCTGCTGAGAGATCGGGGTCTTGTGGGCTGTTCCTCTCTGAGTTTACTTGACTTCCAGTCCTTCCGGGGTCCTGCTGTTTTGAGTTGTTTCTCCCCTCATGGCTCTGTTGCACTTGGTTTGAGGGTGCCCCCCAGATGAAGCTAGATTCGAGGCTTTCCCTTCTCAATTGCCCTTCATTCCCCAGCGTTTGAAGGGAAAACAGTTTTGCGGATGAAGAGCCTCGGCTACGCCCTGTACTGCTACCTCATATATTTGGGAGCTTATACACTGTATCTCACAGCTCAAACTATATAACCCCTACCTCACTTTATTATATTTATGACTAATATGACAAGCTAAACCTATTCAACTCTTAACTGCTAATTATATAAGTATTTGTATTGATAATGTTATGTAACCCTACTTCAACGAGCTTGAAGATATGACTATGACACAAGTTGAGACTAATGCACCTTTCAATGCCTTTTATCTAGTCACCTTGTACCATACCGCTTCTACCTCACAACTGTTTGTTGTTATAATTGGTGTGATAATTGTCACTTCTGTAATCTTTTTATGTTCAGCGCTCTGATACCCACGGGTCTTGTTCGCGCTATACAAAACTCTATAAATAAATAAATAAAAATAAGAGAGCCGAGGTGCCATCAATTTTGAGCTTTGGCTGTGGAGAGATAAGTTTATTAGCAAAGGGTCCTCTATCTCATCCTCCAATACTTTTTCAGGCGCTCCCCTTTTACTTTGTTCCACATGGGGCGTTTCTTCTGTTTTTTATTATACTCCCAGGGCGAGGCTCCTCTTCAGAATCCACGTTTATTGCAGTTGGGTTTTGGACTTTGTAATGTTTGCCTACAAAGTCCTTTACGGGATTATAAGGCGCAATGATCTTTTTTTTAGTAGATATTGAATTGCACCCTTTTTTTGCTTGCGGGGCCTTTTTAGAACCTTTTTTACATTTCCCTTTCTTACGTCGCCCCTCGATAATTTCTTCATGGGAAATCTGACTTTCTTGACTCTCTTACCATGACCTGGATACTGCCAATACCTCACTCGTCTCCAGGCTATTTTCTTGCTCTTCCTTCCGTGATTTCTGCCTGAGTTTCGGGCCCATGTCCTTTCTTTGGAATATAGTGGGGGGGTTCTTGGCTTATCCCTATTGGGCTTCCTGGTTTCTTCTTACTTTCTAATAAGACCAAATCAAATAAACACATATTGCTGATCTGCTCCAGCTTTTTACATACAATCCTGCTCACTCCTGCTCACTTACCTCTGCTGTGCCACTGGCGCCAGCCTGCCTTACCGATGGTTGAGTGGGATTCTCCTTCCTCCACTTTCAACCTTTTTCCGTCTTTCTACCCCTGGTCAGGGGTGACCTCTACAGAGGCACTCTGTCTCCAGCTCCTCGTCGTCCACCTGGGGTCTTGTCAGGCCGTTACGCCACACCCCGCTCGATCCCCAAGTCCCTTTGACCTGGGGCTCTTCATGGGCTTTTGCTGGCTATCCGGTCTTAGCTCGAATGGGAGACGCAGGGGACGCAGGGGATGCGGGGGCTGAAGGTGGGAGTTAAATCCACTCAACCGCCACTCCTCTGTGCCGCTTCTGCTTCGCGGCTCAAACGGTCCGTGGTTATTGTCTCTCTGCGTTCCTTCGCGGTACATACCGTCCGCGGCGTCTCCGCAGCGTTTATCTCCCAAAGCTCCTCTTTCCCAGTTGCTCCGCCCGCGGTGTTTGGTGCAGTTTCCATACCCCGCGTTCGATTACCAGGGCTGCGTACGACTGCGTACGTCTCTCCTCTCTCCTCCAACGATGATCCGTCCCGGCTCGGCAAGGCTAGGCAAGGTGTGGCAAGGCGCGGTTACAACAGAGCACAATGAGTGAGTCCAATGGTGAGCACACAAGAGCAAACAATTGTCTGATGTCATTCAGAATACCAAAGGGAAAAGCATCCCTGTTATTCACTTTTTGCCCATCTATAATTTTATGTACGATATGGCCCCCAAAAATCATCTGAGCCTGCATTCTAGTGCTAGGCTGGTGTAGGGGAGTAAAGTGGAGAGGTACAACTTTTGTTACCTGCTGTTGCTACGTAATAGCAGTGAATATCCAGTTTTAGAAGCTGGTACTGATGCTAGAGGCTCTCTGTGAGAGCCATAAATACTGAAATGGTTAGTCGTGGGGTAGATTACATAAATATCAGATTCAAATGTGTAGAGTTCATAAAATATTATGCATATAATTTACTACAACGCATTAAAATGCTACCAATGCTTTCATTGCCACAATATAAAAAATCAACGTTTGTGTGTAATCTGCAAGAGAATGTAAGACACTATTAAAAAATATAAATACCTTGTTATTTATGATCAAGTCTTGGATACTTAATATGAAAACAGAAGACATCCACGATGTTCTAACATTATATATCTTTCAGCCTGGGCTTCAACAAAGTTTGTCTGTCCTGTAATAAGTGTGGTCAACGCACAAACATTTACCAGGATTTTTTTGTGTATTGAGTGCACAGGCGACATTTCGAAGGAAGCGTTGTGGTAATAGACCAGCTGACACTCTTGTACCATAGTGGTAGCAATAAAAAGCACAGTCAAATAACCTGTTTCTGGTGTATCTAGAGATCACTAAGAAACTCCATCCTCACAGGGAACATTTCGAAATAATGCATGTGCGATAACATTTCCAGAGTGTGTTTTTTGGCCAGTCTGATATCGGTATGCATGGGAGTGGTTTTCGTCCACAAGGCCCCAAAGTGGAACGATACTTCCAAATATAATTAGTTCAGGATGAGTCGACATCCATGGAGTAACCAAGTTCTTTTGTACGTAAGAGAGTAAAAGTAGCCCTAAATATAAGTTTTTTTTAATGCTCTAAATAGTGAGCCAATTTAAATGGAAAACTGATGTAACCTTAGAATTGAAGGAATTAGCTGTGCATAAACTACGAACATAATTGTAGAGCTAGTTGGAACCTTAAAACAACAGCAGTGCCAGCTAAGGTCATATATGAGGACATTTAGATTACATTTTAAAGTAAGTACAACTTATGACCCTACATTCCTCCATGCACACACCAAGGTAATTATTGCTAGATGTTTGCTTATTGGACTGCTCACCTATCATCTATGTTGCAATCCGCCAGGGCAGAAATGTCCCCTGCATTCTTAACATGTGTGAACCCCTACACTGAGTACCATACTGCATGTGAAACTGGTATCCTTACTTTTATTTGGCCCTGGCATCACACTTGTATAGCATTTCTGCAGCGACAAAGGCCTTTCCTTCACAATGCAAGGTCCAGCACCTGTCCTGTGAATTAGAGGGGTGCACAAAGAATTCCCTCTAACTAGCCAGTGGACTATTTTCATTTCCCTGGGTTCATAACATAAAGCAGTGATGGCAGCATGCACTATTTTGCACTGTTCTATAAATTATAGTATGGTCAGACCTTAGACACCCTGTCAGTGAGAGTGCAGGTTATTAAACTCTCTTTGTTTAAAGTTTGCTGTTATGTGAAACCCAGAACCTTGTGCTGACAGACATGTGTATGTTGAACGTGTGTGTATGTGCAGTGAATGTTAGTTTATGAATGTTAGTGTAACTGTGTATCTTGTATGAGTATGAGTAACAGGGCTAGTAGGATCCATTTTGGAGAAGACAGAGGTTGAAGGTTGCTTTCTTCAGCAGTGGCCGCTGCAGGTAAGAGCAGTGAGGTGGTGGGGCCGGGTGGGGGGATTTCGAGTGACGACCACAAGGGAAAATTAAATAAATAGTTAATTTTCCCTAGTGGTTGTCTCTCTAAATCCCCCTCAACCGGCCCCATTGCTCTTACCTGCAGCGGCTGCGGCTGGCTTCCTTAAACAGTGGAAGTATATTGCCTTCTGGAGGGTGGAGACACATACAGTGATCTGAAGAAGATGGAGACAGAGATATCCTTAGAAATTCCATGGAAGCCTTGTTAACAGAAGGCTGCTGATTAGTTCCATGGGACAACTGCCATTTGGTAGATGATACAAGTGAGGGGTGGGAACTGCAATAGTTTTGTTCAAAGTAAGTTTCTAATCCGGTCTCGCCCATTTGCCTGCTCATGATTATTGGTTCAGGAATGTGATCTTAACCAGGCACAGAGAACTCACACTTCCTTGTGTCCATGTTTTGGATAATCCTGTATGGAAGCAGCCCAGTGCTACCTGCTGGAAGAACCATCACTTTGTACAAAGGCTTTGTCTGGAGACCAGCCTGGATAGGTCATTTAGGAGAGAACCAGCTCAAACTGGTTCTGAAGCTCGAGACGGTGTATCTACATTAGAAAATGTGTATAAGTTGGGATGCATAGCATCCCACTCTGTTCCAGTTCCAACTCCTTCATTATCAAGGAAAACAATGTTCTCAGACGACTGTTGTCTGATCAGGGCTAATGTCTCCATGGCAGCCAGTCTCCCAGCAGTGAGGGGACAGCATCTGAAGTTTGCAATTTGCTGGAGAAGCTGAGGGTCTGTCTAAGTGTCTATAAGTCTTAATGCCTGCTTTGAGAGGGAAGGTGAGTGCCTGGATCTGCAGAAGGAGAGACTGTTCAGGCGGAGAAAGCCAGAGTGTTCCCACAATGTGGGGCACCCCGAAGTAGCTAACTGCTTAGAGAAGCAAAGCCAATCCTTGCCTGAAGTCTACAGGATCTTCTCTCTCCTGTTTGAGCTCCCACCAGGAGCTGCATAAAGAAGTATTCACCAAGGCATTACTGTGTGCCACTGAACTTCGGCCACCAACCCTGAGGGCCTAGTGCTGCAGCATCCACCAAAGTGCCAACCCAAGAAGAGCTGCTGCACAATTCTCCACAGATACAACTGCCTAAGATGAACATTTGCCTGAAATGACTCTAAGTTTGCAGGTATTGAAAATGAGTGGCCTCCTACATCAGCCTCCAATGCCACAACTTTCAAAGACAAGCATTCACCTACATTGGCCCCAAGGACCTCAACTGTTGAAGACAAACACCAGACTGTGTTGGCCAGAAGGCTGTAACCACAGAAATGCCATACAAGCCCATGACCCTGAAGGGGCCAGACCACTCTGAATATGTAGTAAGCGGTCTTATTCTGTTTATTTACTCTTTTTGTATTAATGTTTACAACCGATTTCCAACCATTCCATACTAATCACTAGGGCAAGTGAGTTGTGTCTTAATGCAAAGACAGAGCAAATCCTTCTTATTTGTGTTTCGGTGTGGAGGCAGTGGCAGTCATTTTTTTGTGTTTATTATGTTTCTTTTATGGCCTACTTAATGATGACCCCTATAACAGGTTGGTTAGCTTACAGTCACAGCAGATTTTTCTTAATTTTACAATGGGTCCTATCAAAAGTTTGGTTGTTCAGGAGTGGGACAGCCCAGCTCCTGCAACACCAAACCCATATAGGAACTGCTCGTCAGATCAGGAGTTTTCTCCTGTCTGGCGGGCAGTTCTTTGGTGTTCAGAGGGCGGCGCCTAGGAACTAGGCACCGCAACGGTAGAGTCAAATGCTGTACCTGCATGGCATGGACTGCTCCAGTTCATGTCATGCAGATACTGGTGTGCATGCACACAGGCGGCACATGTTGCTCCCCCTGTGTGCATTCACGTGGCATGAGGCACAAGGGGCCCCTGAAGGGCCCCCTTTGTTTCCTCACTCCACACTTTTCATGACGGTTGCACTGCCATAAAAAGTGTGGAGGTGAGGAACTCGTAATATGTTGGTGGGGCTGCACTGACTCGGCCAAGCATATTGCGGCCTCAGGTCCGCCAAACAACGGCCAGGGAACGGTTGATCTCTGGTGGTTGCAGTGGATGCGTTGGTCCCAGGGCTGCCCGACTGCCCAAGTTGTTAAAGGGCAGTCAGGAGACCACCACCCTGAGTCTGGCGGTAAATGGACCACCAGGCTCATAATAAGCCCCTAAGTCTCTTGCATAGGAACACAATGCCTGCCTTTTTTTTTACCTTTTCATGTTCTGTAGTATAGGTGTGTGAAATACGCATAATTTGCAATTGAATAATTACACCAAATTTTGGAAAAATTATGCATAATTATACCAAATGCAAAATTGGGATCTGGTGCTCTATTTTAGAATTAAATGCATCCTTGCATCCATTTTGGACCATCATACATACACATCACTTTCCAGAGAACCCCAGGTGATATGCATGCCAGTATATCACTATTTTATCAAACTGCACCTTTGTCTAACATAATAGAATTTGTAATTCGAACAGGCAACCCAATGTGTTCCCATACATGGAGCCCCTACATAGAATTAGAAAAAATTAACACTCACCGAGCATGCAGGTGCTGTGAAAGGCGCAATATATTATCACTGTCCTAGTTACCCATCACCATGGGAATACATACTACTCTTCCATATTTTGGCATTGCGCACTGTGCAATCAACATGAAAGGTGAAACACGGAAGGTGGTTGTTTGGTATGTGAGTGTCAGAATCCAAGGTGCTGTGTCATGCAGCAAACCTCATCCTACAGATTGCTAATGCCAATATGTGTTGCAGGTGACAGTGCATGTGCCATTTGTCACTACAGTACAGCAAATAAGCAGACCAGAACAGTCATTGTAAGAACATTTTGGGCATGATTATGTGTCTGGTGGTCCTCAGACTGCCAGACTTGTGGCGAGGCAGCGGTCTTCCGACCACCACATCACAACCCTGGTGGTCATGCCGCCCTGGGACTACCACCAGGGAGTCGCCATTCCCTGGTGGTGGTGCGGAGGTCTTGAGGCAGTAATATGCTTGCCAGTAAAGTCGAGGTCCCACCAAGCTTATTACTACTTTCCTCACCGCCACAAATTTCATGAAGGTCTTTACTCCATGAAAACAGTGGCAGCGAGGAAAGAAAGGTAGGCCCAACATGGCCCTCTTGTGCCTCACTCCATGTGGATGCACACAGGGCAGCACAACACGTGCCCCCCATGTGTGTATGCACCCCCAGTTCCGGCACGCAATGGACTTCATAGTCCATGCTGTGCTGGAACTTCATTTGACATTCCCATTGATGTGCCTATTTTATAGGCTTCACCTTGGAAATGCCAAAAAACCCCTGCCAGTAACAAAAAAAATCCTAGTACAGCGGACGATTCTCACACAGGTTTGGTGGTGTGGTGGCAGGGCAGTCCCACAGCCGCACCGCCAAACTTGTAATCAGCTCTTTTGTGCTTTAAAAGTGTAATATTGGTGTTTGCAAAAATGTCAGGGTGCCTTGGAGTATCTACTGACACCTGTGCAAAATTATTACAGCTTGTAAAATATTTCCACAACTCTGCCATGAACAAGGTATTACCAGAAGAACTTGTGGATGATGACCCACATGGTTAAGGGGTTACCTGCCCCAGCATCATACCCTGGAACACGATATTATGCAAACTGCAGACAGAAGGTACCTCGATCTGAATTAACAAACAATTGTTTTTGAGGTCAGCTACATACAAAGGGCCCTTAAAGAGTAGATATTAACCAATAAGATGCATGCATTTAGCAATTCTTATTTATTCACATGTTCATCTCAACTTTGAAAATAAACACCATGGGGGTATCACAATGGGTGCCTCACACATGGCAAAAAGAATTGTATTTATTTCAACACAAAAAACTCTGGCATGTCTCTCATTTTTTCCTCTAACAATTGTAATTGAAATAATGTAATAGTGACCAGTTTGCTCGTGGATCACTCCAAAAGGCCAGTTTACTTTTGTTTAGGGCTCAACAGTAGCCTATAAAATACCAACTTTTTATAATGCTTCATACTATACTTTCTGCTGTAAATATACTGGTGACTTGTCTTACACTCAAAAGCTAGAAACAACTTTTAAAGGCTTAAATCTGCATTTGAGTTGCCGGCAAAGCACACTAAGAAATGTGTGTTTGACATAAGATCGCCAATCCTTTTTGGGGTAAGGTCAGGGTCGGAGTCTCACTGTTTTATTGGGAATAACAAAACTTTTTCTTCTTTTACTTTTCTCTATCTGTCATGGGGCTTTCTAACTTTGTGGACATTTTATGAATAACTAAGCATTTTAATGAAATCATAATCAGTGCAGCAAAATGTACAAAATACTCCAGGAATCCACATATTGTGAGGGTAGAGGCAGAGAGGGATGAGACTTGGTAACGTTGATGTCATGAAGCATGGAGTCAGGAGGGTTGAACAAACAGGCAGTACACTTCTGGACTGCTGAATCCATGACATAATGTTGGAGTAAATAATATTGTTTTACACACGTATCAGAAAGTAAATATTATTCACAAAAATATGGTCTTCCTATACCTAACTAACAAAACACAAACATTGATAACTAAAACATCACCCTTAACATTTTTTATTCATACTTGTATCGATGACATAAATATTGAAAACAAAAATATTTTTACCTTTAAATAAATTAGTAAAATGCCAAAATATCAAAACTCACAATAGCAACTACATAAATATTTAATAAATTGAGGGAAGTATTATAAAACAATATACAAACTATATTTTAACTTAGGAAATACATTTAAACTCTAAAAACATTAATAACAAATTTAACAGCAACATATTAATTTTACAACTCTAAAATAAACTCTAAATGCATAAAAAATAAATATACACATCAATAGATCAAATATTTAGGAAACTAAAAATAGTTAGTACAATTAATTCAAGATAACAATAAACAACAATAAAATAAAATATAGCATAAAGCACAATCCCAAAATAACAGTAAAAGATATAAACATTTATTTAATATGAAAATAGAAACACTAATTAGCGTCCTCCATAAATGGCAATAACTGTTCTTTTTTTTTTAAAACTACACAAAGACTAACCAATAAAAACAATTGTAAAGCAAACCAATAAAAGCATACAATTAATTAACAATACATTATAGAAGGAGCACAAAATTTGAACACTTACCACACCAAAAAGAGTAAGTGCCTGATTATGAGTTTGGCAGTCTGACCACCGCGGCTTGAAGAAGGCCGCCGCGGCAGTGGTCTCCCTCCCACCGGTGGATTCCGGGTTGGTGGTAGCAGCCCGGCGCCATTTGAGGAGAGACACTGTATAATGCAGACCTGACTAAATCGCCTTTTTAAATTTATTATTTGCATTACTTTTGTAATATAGTTGTTTTAATAATTACTGTGAGCAAAGCGGTAATTTAACATCTATTGCATGTAAAGACGCTGGCGAGCGCTTTTATATTGTAACGCGTGCAGGGCGACTGATTACTAGCGCCACCTGTCACTTGCATTTTTACCTTTGCCAGCGGCCCCTCTGCCTCGTTCCATCGCGGCTTGCTTCCGATTGAGTGGAGGGCGGCTCACCTACCGCGGCTCCTAGTGCCGGCCTGGTGGTGGGAACGGGCGCCATATTGGGAGGAGTCAGAGAGCACTGGGACCTGTGGCAGCGGTCCAGTCGCTCGAGGCTCCGTCCCATATAACGATAGGGAGTCCTCTGTCATTCGTGGATTCCGGGTTGGTGGTAGCAGCCCGGCGCCATTTGAGGAGAGACACTGTATAATGCAGACCTGACTAAATCGCCTTTTTAAATGTATTATTTGCATTACTTTTGTAATATAGTTGTTTTAATAATTACTGTGAGCAAAGCGGTAATTTAACATCTATTGCATGTAAAGACGCTGGCGAGCGCTTTTATATTGTAACGCGTGCAGGGCGACTGATTACTAGCGCCACCTGTCACTTGCATTTTTACCTTTGCCAGCGGCCCCTCTGCCTCGTTCCATCGTGGCTTGCTGCCGATTGAGTGGAGGGTGGCTCACCTACCGCGGCTCCTAGTGCCGGCCTGGTGGTGGGAACGGGCGCCATATTGGGAGGAGTCAGAGAGCACTGGGACCTGTGGCAGCGGTCCAGTCGCTCGAGGCTCCCTCACATAAAACGTGATGTGTTGGAGGGAGCGCAGCGGACGAGCGCAGCGGGCGCGACGGAGGCGCGCGGAGTCGCGCTAGAGTCAAGCTCGTCTGCGCTCGTCCGCGAGCGTCCGGGGCTAGGGGCCAAGGATTCTATCGGTTCCTACACTTACACATCCGCTGAATTACAAGCGTTAAGACCTATCTCAATGATGTGTCCCCCCGTACCTCTGAACACGACGAAACGAATATCTCGTCTTGGCATCAGCAATCCTGCCAATTTAGTTGCTGAATCTGCCCCTAAATACGCGGTTCTGGAAACCACGCCAAGTATAACTTGCAATTTTAAGTGTATTTATTTAAATACCCGCTCTATGATCAGACACCAGATGGACATTTTCCTGCTGCTTTCTGATATAAAACCAGATCTGCTGCTACTAACTGAGACATGGCTCACTCCGAACGCCCTACCAGACATCTTAGTTGCTTTGCCTGCGGACTATTATATCATCTCAGAAACCCGTCCGGCAGGTAAAGCTGGGGGTGGAGTAGCCATCATTGTCAATAAGAAATACCAACTTAGACAACTTCCCTCTCTACACCTACCCAATGTAGAGAACATAGTTGCTAAATTAGACACTGCTAATGGGACACTCGCTGTGGTCTTATTATATCGCCCACCTCAAACCATGACCACTTTCCCTTCCACCCTTGCAGAGCAACTGGCTACGCTTGCCACAAACAATTCCAAACTACTTCTGATAGGGGACCTGAATCTCTGGTTTCATAATACAGCATTAGACCCACAAGCAGCTGAGATGAAGGACCTTCTGAATGACATCAACTTAATACAATATATTGATACTAAAACTCACCAGAAGGGCCATAGTCTTTACCAAATCTGGTCTCTGAATCTACCTGTACACTCCATTGACATTAAACCCTGTAGCTGGTCTGACCATTTCAGTATTAGTTTCTCCTTTTGTGTTGATAAAACCCCCCCAATTTAAGCTGCAAGCTACTAACTCGATTCGAAAATGGTCCTCTATGGACATGTCAGCTTTTTTAAATTTCTTAAAGACTACTCTGCCTGTACAGAGTTCTGATGTGGAGACAGCCGACTGCAGGCTTAAAGAATGGCTAACGTCGGCCATCAACATTTATGCTCCTCTTACTCGCTTCTGCAACTCACATGGCGTGGACGCACACAAATGGTTCACGCCGGAGTTAAAGAAATTAAAACCTGAAGTGAGGCAGCAGGAGAGAATTTGGCGAATTAATTACTGCCCCTAAGCAAGGATTGCATATTGCTCAATTAGGAAAGCCTATCAAAAAACACTACATACTCACAAGACTGATTATTTTTCTACAAAAATTTTAAATGCGACTAATAAGTCGAAAGAAATCTTCAGGGTTGTGACTGAGCTGTGTAATGATGATAGAACCTCTCCTCCGGTAGTCCCCTCACAAATACTCTGCAACTCGCTTAATGACTTTTTTAGTGATAAGATATTATTGATTAAGGACAACTTATCCAAACTTCCAGTTTGTGCCCCTATGGATGATATCTTTTTTAATCCTTCAACATTGCATTCCTTTTCCTTAATTGATGACAAAACTTTTTTAGACTTACTCATTAGAGTTAAATCAGGATCTCCTGAGGATGTCTTACCCCCCCCAAATAATGAGAGAAATCGGTCGGGCAATCCCAGATAGCATGATCCCTCTGCTTAACAGTTCCCTTATGTCGGGGATAGTCCCTAACAGTTTCAAACAGGCCTTACTGATTCCCTTAAAAAAGAAATCAGGTATTGACTCTTTAGACCTTTCTAACTATCGGCCAATATCACTTCTGCCCTACTTATCTAAGATATTGGAGGCTCATGTCACCAACAGCCTTTCAAATTTTGTGGAAGACTCCGGTTACTTACAACCTAACCAGGCAGGCTTTCGGCCTGGCCATTCCACCGAGGCAGTCATACTGGCCGTTCAGAATACTCTAAGGTCTAATGCTGACAGGGACTTGCACCAGGCCTTGGTGCTTCTGGATTTGTCTGCCGCATTCGACACGGTTGACTATACCATTCTGGTCAACCGTGTCGAACAGGCCGGTCTCAGAGACTCGGCCTTGGCCTGGCTCAAGTCCTTTATATCAGAACGTACCCAGTCTGTTCGGCTGGGATCTTTCACAGCCCCAAAAAACAGTTCCCTGTGTGGGGTTCCTCAAGGATCTTCCCTATCCCCTTTATTATTTAATTTATATATGCGGCCTCTTCTGTTCTCCCTAAGAGAGCACAAGGTTACTGTATATAACTATGCAGACGACCTGCCGTTGGTTTTTGTATTAAACTCATTAAATGCGGCCGAGGATTTTCAGGCAACCATGTCTCTTATTCAAAGGTGGATGTCTCTAAATCATCTCAAATTAAACCCGGGGAAAACCGAACTGATCCTGCCTGGGAAGAGCGAGATCAGTTGGAGCCCACGCTTCTGGCCGCCTGACATGGGTTCCCCTCCAAAAAAATCCCAAACAGTAAAAAGCCTGGGAGTGACTCTCAACGAGGACCTTACCCTGAAATCTCATATTGGAACGGTGGTTTCCTCTGGCTTTTTCCAACTGAGGAAGATTAGGAAGATAGCACACCTCCTCACTGACTTGGCTTTAATTCAGGTAGTCAGTGCTTTAGTTCTCTCTCATATTGATTTCTCAAATGGCCTCTATCTGGGCGCACCCATTGGTCAACTCAGAAGATTTCAATACCTGCAGAATCAAGCTGCCAGACTAATCTGCAAGGTACCTAAATGGGAATCAATTCGATCTGGACTTGAGAACTTGCACTGGTTGCCCGTGGCACAGAGAGCCACATTCAAGGTAGGCTGCATTGTTTTCAAGGCCTTGGAGGGCAAGGGCCCAATGTTTATCAGACAACTGATAGGGAGATATAGTCCCTCACGAAGTTTGAGATCAGCTCACAAAGACCTACTTGCGGTCCCCCGTTTTAAAAAGAAACGACAGGGAGGTAGCAGTTTTCATTTTTTAGCCGCTTCCTTGTGGAACTCCCTTCCTTTGACTCTGCGACATAGCAGGGATCTTCTCGCCTTTAGAAAGGCACTTAAAACTTTTCTTTTTACACAGGCCTATTTGAAATTGCGATTTTCTTTTATGCTTTGTTATGTTTTGATTCTCTCCTCAGCGCCAAGAAGCTCTTGGGCGTACGCGCGCTTAATAAGTAATAAATAACATAACATAACATAACATAACCGTATTGCGAGCTTTCCGATGGCCTGGCAGCAGTCTTCCTGACAGTGGTGAATATTTTTTCATATTTAGCGATGCATGTGTGCATGTTTTGACTGCACATGTGTTGATTATGCACATATGCATGACAAGTGATAAATACCTACTACCGACTGCTGGGGTCTGTACCATATGTGGCCAGTCCAGTCAATGGGTATACGGCACAAAATGAACGTACCTGGATTTTGGTGCCAACATGGTCATTTTCTTTGGGGTCAAGATTCTGCTGTGTAGGTGCAATTTGGCAAAAGAGATCCACGTCGGAGTCTGAAGGGAAGAAAAGGAAATGGATGAGTATGCACCCAAAATCCTGCAATTTTCTTGACTTGAAGCAGGCGTTCCCACAACTATGGTCGGCTGGCCGGAAAGCCAACATGTATTACAAATGGTGGTAAACTTCTCTGTACTGCCCTATGGCAGCTGATGTTCCCCGACTGTGGAAATTTGCAAATGGTTGGCGGTGCCGGTGGTCCTCAGGTGGTCTCTCCAACAGCAACATTACAACCTTGTAATATGGTGGGCAGACTGCATAGGAATCAGCGGCAGTCGGACTGCAACCGGGGTTATGGCTGCCTTGGGTCCATTAAACTCATAATCAGGCCCTAAAGCTATAAAATGTTGAGACTCTACCGGGAGGCCAACAGAAAACCAGAAAAGAAAATGAGAATAAAACATACAGGTTTCTTCAAAATAAGTAATCATTTATTTAAACATACCTAAAAATAATGTACTTATAAAATGGACATATACAAATAACTAACAAAACATTCAAATTGTATTTATATCCCCAACTTCAGTAATTACAGAAAAATAACAGCACTATTGAGAAACTACAGAACTACCAAAATAACCCAGCCATCGAAAACATAGAGAAAAAGTAAGTACTTTTAAAGCAGTTTTAAATCTTAATTAAACCTTAAACATTAAAAAACAACTAAATGCCCAGAACCCCCACCAAGCAAACATTTAACAGAAAACTAAAATCAACTTTTTTTCCGCCAACAGAACAGAAGCCACCTTATCCACACTGATCTACCTTCAACGAAAAACAGAAAAAAATAGCAATTAAATCCAAGAACACATATGTAAGCATGGACGAACTCAACCTGGCACAGCTGGTCACTGCTCCCACACATTCTGCCGGTCACATACTGGACCTCATTTTTTCTAATAACCCCAACTTGAGAGTAGTGGCCCCCCCTACCACTAACATGGTTGGGCCATTTTTCAATACCCCTCACCTTCAAGTTGACTTACCGCATCACTAGACCGCAGCAAGACCCAGAGAAAAAGAAAAACTGGCTCAAGGTCACTAGAGATAGTATGACACCTGCACTTTTAACTGTCCCGCTCAAGTTGTCAGAGCACCCAGACAAGGATTCAGTGAGCTTTAATAGCTGGGTGATTAAGGTCTTAGACATTATTGCCCTCCCCCGATCAGTCACCTCCACCAGGAAGAGACCATCAGCCAATTGGTTTTCCCCTGAGCACTAAGCTGAGAAAAGTCTATGTAAAAAATTGGAGCGCACCTGGACACACTCCTAGGACCCCACAGCCAAGCTTGCCTACAGAAAGGCACTAAAAACGTCCACAAACTCAAGCGCAGCACCATGAGAGACTACTTCACCCACAAGAATAAATTAGCTGATAATTCTGTGAAAAAACTATTTAAAATTGTTCAAGACTTTACCAAACCGGCTGCCCTTGTCAGTACGGTATTTCCTACCTCCTCCCCTTGTATTGGATTGACTGATTTATTTCCAGGACAAAATCCAATCTATCTTTGCCTCTTTCCCTTCCTACCTGATTCCGCCGGAGCACAATGTCCCTTTGGGCAACATTGATGCGCTGACCAATTTCCGGCCCCTTTCTCTTGATGCTTCCTTAAAAAAATTATTAGTATGTCAATCTGGCTTGCCGGGTGATCCTTGCCCTGCCCTGTTTTTGTAACTTCTGGCCCCCTGCTTTAATGCCCCCCTAACCAGATTTTAAAACTCCTCTCTGAGTTCGGGAATCTTCCAAGCAGTGTGGAAATAGGCTTTCCATGCCAATTCTCAAGAAGCCAGATGCTGACCCTGCAGACTATAAAGACTTCAGACCAATCTCTCTTCTGCCGGCACCGGCGAACATTCTTGAACAGTTAGTAAAGAGCCAACTTTCGGAATTTCTGGAATCAAAAAATCAATTCCATGACTCCCAATCCAGCAGGCTATAACACGGAAACCGCCCTCCTAAAAGCGTTAGAGAGAGTGTCAATGAGACTATCGACTAGGAAATGCAGCTATGCTTGTGCTACTGGATATGTCCACGCCCTTCGACATGATGGCCCACTCGATTCTCCTGGAGAGATTAAAGTGCCTGGGAATTCAGGGCACGACCCTGTCCTAGATCTGGTCCTTGCTGGAGAATTGGTCACAGCAAGTCTTTCTCTGTCCCTTCATCTCTTCCCAGAAACCCCTGGTATGTGGGGTTCCCCAGGGATCCGCATTGAGTCCTCTCCTTTTCAATGCCTACCTCTCGCTGCTTGCAGCACAGGTCGAGTCCTGAAGGGTGAAGGAGATCTCCTACGTGGACGACACCCAACTGGTGTTCTCCTTTAAGAAACAGTCAGAGGTTGCATTTGCCAACATTAAAAGGTGTCTGAGTAACAATTCAGCTTGGATGACCCAAAATTGTCTCAAACTGAACTTGGATAAAACCAAGATGCTTTTCTTCAACCAGTGAATTTCTAAAAAACAAGGGGACCCAGCGGGTAGCTAAGGACCATGGGTAGTAGTTACTTTAAAGGGGACAAAGGTCCTAAGCACAATTTGGATAGTGAATCAATGAAGTATAGACCACAATAGGCTCTATATAACACTTTTCCTTGTCCAGCCGGACAGGAAGCTTTAATAGTTGACTTGATCACAATCTTATTTACAATACAAATATACAGCAATGAATCATTGCAGTATAGCACACTCCTGTGCCATACCATGGAGAAACAGAAGGAAGGATAAGATAATAGGAAAGGGTGTATCAGGCAAAAAGAAGAGCGGACAGGACACTATTTTAGATCAGAACAATTTGTTAGTGTAACCTGAAGCGGCGCATACAACAATAAATGTACAATACATCAAATGTATGCCCACTCAAAGGAGTCGACGTTTCGATCCCGCACTCAAATTAACAAGGGATCATCATCAGGACTTAAATGATTGTTTGCCTGGTTAGAACATTATTATTGGCCTGTTGGGAGTAAAACAGGGAGAAAGGAAAAATAAAAAAATTGAAGGGAGAGATTAACAATGTGCAACTCGGGAGAAATGTCATTACCAGCGGCCTGCTGAACTTGCAGCACTCGGATTCGCAGTGGGTGAGACGTGCTCGTGAAAGTGAACATGAATTCATACAGATCACTGGAGGAAACTCAATAATAATTGCATAACAATTTCATGATTCGGAATGGGTGAGACGTGCTCGTGAAAGTGAACATGAATTCATACAGATCACTGGAGGAAACTAAATAATAATTGCATAACAATTTCATAATTCGGAATCGCAGTGATGGGACAGTGGTGGGCTGAAGACTTGATCGTCTGAAAGTAAAGCTCAAACCCAGTGTGTGAGCAGGCATGGGTAGATCTACATGCACTTAACTCTAGATGGGAGGAAGTGGCCAAGGGCATCCTACCTTTGGAAACAGTGTACCAAGGAAGGATGTAGCGCATGGACGCGTAAAGTTGGTGCTGATGGTCACAGCAGGGCTCAGCATACATGGTGCTGGGAGGGGAAGAACGGAGGTAAACAGGAGGGGGAGATCGTTGGTTAAGTCAACCTGGCGCATGCGGCAGATCGTACAGTTGAGGCGGTAGTGGAGTAACATACCTATGGCTCAGTTTTAGAGCACACAGTGTGCCTCGATGAGGTGTGAGCCCGTGTGCCCTTTGTGATTATCGGTGCAGTGCGTGGGGCCGGTGGGGCGATGTCCTCCGGAACTAGAGGAAGAGTAAGTGGTGAGCATTAAACAGTGGTCACACTGGGACAATGGAAATTGCGGATAATTGGCGCGAGCCTACCCTGTTGTTGTTTTGGGAACCCTTAGTTGAAGGTTACGAAATTAGTGGAAGCGGTGAGGCTTGGTGGCCAAATCAACTAAGGGTTCCCGAAACAACAACAGGGTAGGCTCGCGCCAATTATCCGCAATTTCCATTGTCCCGGTGTGACCACTGTTTAATGCTCACCACTTACTCTTACTCTAGTTCCGGAGGACATCGCCCCACCGGCCCCACGCACTGCACCGATAATCACAAAGGGCACACGGGCTCACACCTCATCGAGGCACACTGTGTGCTCTAAAACTGAGCCATAGGTATGTTACTCCACTACCGCCTCAACTGTACGATCTGCCGCATGTGCCAGGTTGACTTAACCGACGATCTCCCCCTCCTGTTTACCCCCGTTCTTCCCCTCCCAGCACCACGTATGCTGAGCCCTGCTGTGACCATCAGCACCAACTTTACGCGTCCGTGCGCTACATCCTTCCTTGGTACACTGTTTCCAAAGGTAGGATGCCCTTGGCCACTTCCTCCCATCTAGAGTTAAGTGCATGTAGCTCTACCCATGCCTGCTCACACACTGGGTTTGAGCTTTACTTTCAGACGATCAAGTCTTCAGCCCACCACTGTCCCATCACTGCGATTCCGAATTATGAAATTGTTATGCAATTATTATTTAGTTTCCTCCAGTGATCTGTATGAATTCATGTTCACTTTCACGAACACGTCTCACCCATTCCGAATCATGAAATTGTTATGCAATTATTATTGAGTTTCCTCCAGTGATCTGTATGAATTCATGTTCACTTTCACGAGCACGTCTCACCCACTGCGAATCCGAGTGCTGCAGCAGGCCGCTGGCAATGACATTTCTCCCGAGTTGCACATTGTTAATCTCTCCCTTCAATTTTTTTATTTTTCCTTTCTCCCTGTTTTACTCCCAACAGGCCAATAATAATGTTCTAACCAGGCAAACAATCATTTAAGTCCTGATGATGATCCCTTGTTAATTTGAGTGCGGGATCGAAACGTCGACTCCTTTGAGTGGGCATACATTTGATGTATTGTACATTTATTGTTGTATGCGCCGCTTCAGGTTACACTAACAAATTGTTCTGATCTAAAATAGTGTCCTGTCCGCTCTTCTTTTTGCCTGATACACCCTTTCCTATTATCTTATCCTTCCTTCTGTTTCTCCATGGTATGGCACAGGAGTGTGCTATACTGCAATGATTCGTTGCTGTATATTTGTATTGTTAATAAGATTGTGATCAAGTCAACTATTAAAGCTTCCTGTCCGGCTGGACAAGGAAAAGTGTTATATAGAGCCTATTGTGGTCTATACTTCATTGATTCACTATCCAAATTGTGCTTAGGACCTTTGTCCCCTTTAAAGTTTCTTCAACCAGTGGCCACAAGATCTGAATCCCCCTCCTGAGCCAGTAGACTTGGTGAGAAACGTGGGATTCAGATTTGACAATGAGTTGTCTTGTAAATCTCAGATTAGGTAAGACTCCTCCTCCTGTTTTGGAAAGCTACGAACTCTGAGGAAATTGACTGGACTGCAAAAGGACGCTAGTCCAGGCCCTCATTACATCTCACTTGTACTACACTAATAATCTCTATTTGGGACTCCCCCACTTATCTGACCCGCAGACTGCAAATGATTCAGAACGAAGCCAGATTTATTTGCAAGGTACCTTACCACCACTCCATCACTCCCCACCTGAGAAACCTCCATTAGCTGTCCGTTATCAGCCGCATAGAATTCAAGGCACTCACCCTGGCGCACAGAGCCACCAGGGGCTGAGGCTCGACTTACCTGAGAGTCAGACTCCAACATTACCATCATGACCGAGCCTTGAGATCCAACCACCTGCGGCTCCTCATCATTCCCCGCTTTCGCAAGGCAAGGACAGGTGGCAGAGCAAGTTCTGGAACGCCTTGCCACTTCCTCTCTGCCTGACTTAATCAGAACCGGATTTCCGGCGAGCTCTAAAAACCTGGTTCTTTAACAGCTTCTAAAACCCTGTGTACCTGCATCAGTCAACTACCTTAGCACCGGGACCCCTCCGTTGGGGGTAGCTGTGCGCTCTATACATTTCTAAATAAATAAATGAAATACAAGATGTTGCTCATAATGTTTTATAAATATGCCAAATGTAAAGTAAAATTATTGCAATATATTTAGCTATATTACTAAAATATTGTCAGACATAATGAGAGAAAGAGCAAGCTAAATCCCATCACAGAATGGAAAGCAGTTACTCTCACACATGGGCTACAGTTACAGCCAAGAAAGCACAAACGCTAAAAAGTCAAAATACTACTCTACTGTATGCTATGGGAGGGTTACTATAAGAAATGATGTTGTCATCAATGTGAGAGAATGTGAGAGAACACAACCACCCCCCCAAATAACACTGAAATCAAAGTGGTATGTACTATAAAAGTGAAAAGAGGCATGCAATAGTTCCCAAGGGCCCACTACTAACATTTTAAAACACTGTACCCCCTAAAGTCCCTTAAAACATCACAGGTCAGTTACCAGCTATCCCCACTAAAAAGGCCACCAGTCATACTTCGCCCATCTCTAAAAGATACTACGACATCCAGATTTCGGAACACTTCACCACACATAATGAGAGCCTTTCCGCCTACGTGGCAACCTTATTAATGACAAACACAGTGTTATATTTGCTACATCAGATAACATAATAAGGTGAGGCCAATGTCAAACATGGATGATGGATAGAACATTTAAAATATGCCTCAGACCATTCACTCAGATATACACCGTATGTAGGGAATATCATTTACTAGGCACTAATAAAGCGGCTTAAAATTAAAATAAACAACTACTCCCCACATAAAATAATAATTGACTTTGAACAAGACATGATCCAAACATACTTAAACTATACCTACACACAGTCATACACGACTGTTTATACCATTTTAAACTAAGAATTAGGAGACATCTCGAACATACTCTACTAAGGGTAATAGATGCAACAAACAGTCAATTTGCTTTTGAAATAAACAAAACTGATTGCACTAGCCTGTGTCCCTGTAATCGAGGTAGCTAACCACTAGAACTGGCTTATAGAAAGTCCATTCTTCCAAAGAAACAAACACAAACTAAAGGGGTGGATTAGGATGGCAGTTGGACTCCCACCAACAGGCCGTTGCTGGCGTTCTGACCGCTGACAGATCTGCGGTCCGATTGCCGCATTATGATGCTGGTGGTCGGACTACAGAAGTCGGAGTTCACATTGCCGCCTTTGCCAAGATCTCAGATACCGACCGGGCGTCGGTCAGAGTCGCAGTCCTGAATGTTTGGATTTGGATATCCCTTTCCGAAAGCCTTTTCATTGCGTGAACAGCGACATGAGAAGGTTGTCAGAAAGTGATATTGGGGGCCCCAAACAGGTCGCTGTGGCATTGTAAGCCACTGAGAAGTGGCCATGGGGGCACATGTAGGGCCCCCACTCACCTTCCTGCACCATGTGCATGGACCTTCTGATGGTTCTGCAAAGTGGCAGCATGTGCTGCAGCCATTTACATTGGCCGCATCATGCCACCGACAGCTTTGCGACTTCCAGCAGGCGGTCGCATCAAAATGCCGCCACCTTGTCGGGTGGTCAGAAGACCGCTCCAGTAGCGGTCGGTGGTTGGACAGACCACAATCATAAAAGGGGCCTAAGTTCCCTAATGGACCTGAAGACACTTGGGTTGGCAGTCTGCACTGCTCAGGACATAGATGCCAACTCAAATTCCAAATGCGATGGTTTCATTGTGAAATCAAGCACACCAGTTACCATTTTGTTGGAACAAATTGTCACGGCCACGTGTCAAGATAGTGACATGATAAAACTGAAAGGCATTACTACACATCACTCTTGGAACCAGCCCACTCGACCTCTTATTAGTGACAGTGAACACCAGAAGTTTAAAAATGTCAAAGATAAACTGGCCCTTACTATAGATGGCATTATTCTGAAAGGTGCAAGAATTGCTATTCTGGCACAATTAAAAAACAGAATACCAGATAAAATGGTCAGGCACTCAGAGCTGGAGAAGACTACTGCATTCTAAGCATATGTATATGTGCACCTATCTATCTATCTATCTATCTATCTATCTATCTATCTATCTATCTATCTATCTATCTATCTATCTATCTATCTATCTATCTATCTATCTATCTATCTATCTATCTATCTATCTATCTATCTATCTATCTATCTATCTATCTATCTATCTATCTATCTATCTATCTATCTATCTATCTTTCTATCTATCTATCTATCTATCTATCTATCTATCTATCTATCTATCTATCTATCTATCTATCTATCTATCTGTCTGTCTGTCTGTCTGTCTGTCTGTCTGTCTGTCTGTCTGTCTGTCTGTCTGTCTGTCTGTCTGTCTGTCTGTCTATCTATCTATCTATGTATCTGTCTGTCGGTCTGTTCACTGAAGAAATCAAAAGTTGTTTAAAAAAACCTTGGAAATTCACCTAAAAACATTGCTAAAGTACATTTATGGTTATGAATTGAAACACAAAAAACACAAAAATATGCTAGTTATTTTTATGAGAACAAGCCATAACTTGCACAACATTAGATTAATGGGGTGTCACCCGCAAAATCAAAAGGACCTGGGTATAAATTATATCAAAACAATGGTCCTAGACTATTGATAAGATTGATACTATCAATAAAACAATTTTAAATGAGAAAAATGCGAATAGATCTGCAATTTTAGAATCAATCTGTATGGGAGAAAAAATGTCTTGTTGTTATACTCTGTGTGTGACATACAGAGACAGTACCCAAGGGGAGACAATTGTGTTCTCAAGAACAAATACAAGTTAGGCACAATGTCCACATTTCAAATTTTATCAAAAAACAGTCACATTTATTTACAAAACCAAAGAAAAGGCAATACTATTTATACACGGCGCAAGTACTATAGAGGTGAAGAGAAAGGGGTGCTCCCCACCCCCCCTCCCATTACTTGCCCTGGAAGGAATTGGACAGGCCTTTTTCAACTTGCGGGAGGTTTACCGCCTTGTTGTATTGTTGTAAATATTGTAAACGCATTTTAGGATGATTTTTCTATTCTTTCTTATCACTTGAGCACCCCTTTCTCTTCACCTCTATAGTACTTGCGCCGTGTATAAATAGTATTGCCTTTTCTTTGGTTTTGTAAATAAATGTGACTGTTTTTTGATAAAATTTGAAATGTGGACATTGTGCCTAACTTGTATTTGTTCTTGAGAACACAATTGTCTCCCCTTGGGTACTGTCTCTGTATGTCACACACAGAGTATAACAACAAGACATTTTTTCTCCCATACAGATTGATTCTAAAATTGCAGATCTATTCGAATTTTTCTCATTTAAAATTGTTTTATTGATAGTATCAATCTTATCAATAGTCTAGGACCATTGTTTTGATAACTTGCACAACAGCCATGCAAACCATAACTTGCAGACCAAATCCAGTTCTCTGTAAAGTATTCAAATGAACTAAAATCCAACAACTCACAGATGTGTGGCCATTTCTATTTTAAATAAATGTGGAGTTCTTTTGTGGTATGATGGCTATGCATGGGGGGATGGCTCCCTTCCAAGCATTTGAGTGTGGAGTTTGCAAGGCTTTGGCGTTTTAGGGAGAGAGAGAGCATACCCAATAGGTAAGTGTGTAATGTGCTCCAATATTGACATCAAGGGGTTCTGGTGACATCATACGGCATAACCATATTACATGTTATCCACTATGGCTTTTTATATTACTTATTTTTTTGGAGGTTACCTTGAAAAAGCTGTTTCCATCTAGGCAGAGGGTAATGGGCATCAAGTAACATTTGAATAACTAGCATTAGAATGTTTGGGCCTGATTCACAGAACTAACTTAAGACAAAATCTTAAACTTACTACCATTTTGGTATTCACAAAAGGCACTTACTCATTTCGGTATTCACAGAAGTTAGAAGTTCTAACTTTAAGACTACTAAATGCCTTCTGTGAATACCGAAAGTCTTAAAGTTAGGATTTTTCTCAGTTTAGGAGTAGTAAAGTTAGGACTCCTAACTTTAGGACTCCTAAATGCCTTCTGTGAATACCGAAAGTCTTAAAAATAGGATTTTTCTCAGTTTAGGAGTAGTTAAGTTAGGCCTCCAAACTTTAGGACTCCTAAAGGCCTTCTGTGAATACCAAAAGTCTTAGGGCTATATGTATCAAGCTCCCCTTTTGCGATTCTCAATTTGCGATTTGTCGCTAATCGCAATTTGAGAATCGCAGAACGGTATGTATGTAAATAATTGCAAAAAAATAGCAATTCTGTAAAAATCGCTATTTTCATTGCGACACCCCAAATAGCGATTCCTTAACGGAAAAAAACATAATTTTGAAAATTTTGCTAATCTGAGAATCGGAAACTCAGGTGCAGCTTGATGACATCACAACCAGAAAGTGTGACTACCCATGCTGCACCTGAGTTTCTGAAGCATAGTCAGAGAGAAGGAGTGGTGGAGAGGGAACTCTGCAGTGCTGCAAACAATGGAAGACACAGGGACATGGGCAGCCAGGATACACAGCAGCAGCAGCAGGGGGAAACACGGAGGAAAAGAAAGCAACAGTTCTCTTAAGCTGAGTTGGAGGTCCTGATACAAGAAATTGTGATAATCCATGAGCACCTATTTTGGAAGAAATCACTCTGGGTGCCTGAGACACGCAAGCGGCTTATATGGTCTGAAATCCAGCGCAAGGTGAACGCTATTGGTGACACACAGGAGTGTGGAAGATTTAAGAAAGCGCTGGTATGATATGCGCCAGCACTCCAAGGAGAAGGTGGCTGCCAGGTTGGAGCAGGCCAGGAAGACTGGTGGAGGGACCTCCACTGCCACTGACTCCACACCTCTGGAGGAACTGGTCGAGGGGACCCTGCTTCCAGAAAGTGTAATGGGCGTGGCCGACCTTGACAGCTCCGACCCGCTGGTACCAGGAAAAGGTAAGAAGCACCCCTGATGCCCCCCAACTACCCCCACACACCCAGCAGCGACTCAGGGGCAGGACAAAACTAGAAGTCCAGTGCAGGTACACAAGCACACACAGCAATGCATTATGGAAGATATAGTCACATGCACATTCAGTGGTGCATTTAAACCCAGCCAGTCCCCTATAGCATGTGCACAGCAAGAAAGGCAAATACAAGACACATGCAATCCCAAACAGTGATATTTAATACATGACAAGTGCAAGTCAGAACAGTAAATAAATGTTTGCTTTTACATCCACAGCACCATCTGGAACAAAGGCAACAGGCAGTGGAAGACAGGACAATTCCCCTAGCACACACACAGCAGGGCAAGCAGAGGAAACAGAGGTTGAGGACATCCCAGTAAACCCTCCAAAGCACCAGAGGAGGAATGTAGTGCCACTACTGCCCCCATTGGAGGACGAGGGCCAGGACACCGATGGCGATGTCCAACCTGTCCCAACACAGCCAGAGCCACAACACCGTGCACATGCTGATCTGATCCCAACAGTTCCAACCAGGCCCAGGTCCCGTGCATCCAGCAGTGCTGCAGAGCCAGGAGATGACAGTGTTTGGTGGACTGGAGAGGCACATGTTGCAAGTACAGCACCTGCAGGCCAAAGACATAAAATTATTACAGTGGCAAGTCAGGGTAGGCTTCAGGGGCATGACGGGTGACCTGGACGCACTCTGTGCGGAACTTAAGGCCGACCGTGCTGCTACGCGCAGGGAGATGCAGCGCCTAGATCTGTACCCAGGCGCGGTGAACTGGCTCTCCTCTGCTACAATGTGCTGTCAAGGCGCAGCATCTGTATCTAGCGCGAGGTGGCACTCAACAGCCAGGATGTTGCAAGGGCCCTGGTTCAAGTCACATCTGCTGTTGATGAGCTGCGGGTAGCCCGCACTACTGGGCCAGGAGTCCTAACACCCACAGATGAGGACGGACAATCAGGAAGGAGCAGCATCACCCCCCGCCACCCTTGGATAGGCACCGTAGGGGGCGTACCAGGAGGCATAGTGGGCCAAGTGAGGAAGGCACTATGCAACCCCAAACAGGGGCTTCGTCCCGACAGTGCTGCATTTGAGGTGCACTAAATAGGACCACTGGATGGGTGCAGCTACCCACTTTACATGGACACTTGCTCCAGATGAAACAATTACACTGTGACAGTAACATGTGCTGGACATTGGGAGATATATTGTGTGTCACTCAGGCTGTGTGTCGTCATTCATTCTGATGTTAAGGAAATAAAACACAGTTTCACAAATGATATCTAGCATTGTGCCATATTTTCTTACCTAGAAATAGTTGCGTGTAATGTCAATACAACCTGGCATAAGAGCATTGCATTGGCTCCCCATTAGGGAGAGAGTTAAGTTCAAATCTCTGTGCATCGCACATCAAGCCTACTGGAAATCAGGCCCAGAGATTAACCACTCCTTGGTACTGCCATATGAACCCACCAAAGCTCTTCGATCTTCACATGCCTTCCTAGCCCAAATCCCAAGGATTCATAGAGCGAGTGCCGGAGGTCGATCCTTCGCATATAAAGCCCCGAAAATATGGAACACCTTACCTCTTCATCTTAGAGCAGACTCCAACCTTTTGAGCTTTCGCAAGAAGCTCAAAACGTTTCTTTTCAATCATTAGTGTTGCCTCTTCCCTTTTCTTTTTAGAGTACTGATGGTAGTTTTAGCGCCTGGACGCCTCAGGGCTGCTGCTAGCGCTCAATAAAAACGTTTTTCATTTCATTTCAGCTTGCCTCTGGCGCCCAGCAGCTGCATCAACGACACCGGTTGGCATGCGGCCTGGAGCTGGCCCCTCCACATCTCATGTATCCGATTCACTGAGCTCCACCGGTGTGCCTTTCCTGGTGGCGATGTTGTGCAGCATGGCACATGCTACCACTATCTTGCAACAGGTTTGGGGGCTGTATTGTAGTGCCCCTCCACTCTTATGTAGGCATCTGAATCTGCTCTTGAGTATCCCGAAGGTCCGCTCAATGGTGCCTCTAGTTGCTATGTGGGCGCTGTTGTACCGCCGCTCCCCAGCGTTGGCTGGATGCAGGTAGGGAGTCAGTATGAACTCACGGACCGCATATGCACGGTCACCTGTGGGGTGGGAGGAATATGGTTAAACACTGTCCTGCACCTGCTATCCTTAACCAGTGTGGCCTCTGTACAAATGCGTTTACCTAGTAGATATCCCTCACCAAACTCCCCACTTGTGAGTCGACGGTGTATCCCACTGTGGCGGAAGATAAAAGCGTTGTGCGTGCTGCGTGGGTATTTTGTGACAATGTCAGTGATGATGTGTTTGGCATCACACACCACCAGTATGTTCAGCGAATGGTAGAATTTGCGATTCCTGAACACGTACTCATTCTGGGAGGGGGGGATATTGCGACATGTGTCACATCTATGCATCCAATGACATGGGGAAATTGGGCTATTTGATAGAACTCCTGCTTGGTCTGGTCTAGTGCCTGTGGGGTATTTGGGAAGTGAATGTGGTGATGCAGCCTCTGTTCCATTGCATCAAAGAACGCCTTGAAAAAGCGCGACCATGCACTCTGTGGCACCCCTCCTGCTGAGGCTATCACCCCCTGGAAACTATCTGATGCCAAGAGGTGCAGTGAGCACAGGACCTGGATGTGGGTGGGGATGGAGTGTCCTGCGTGTGGGGTGTTCAAGAATGAGTTTGAGTTCCTCAATTAAATCAAGGATGCTCTCTTCATCCAGGATCTACACGGGTGCCATATTGATGAAATGATTAATGGACACCCGTATGAATTTATATTGAGTTCCACATGGAGTAACGGAAATGTTATAAGTTTGCACTTTTCCTGTTTGTTTGCTCTCTTGATTTTAGAATTGTCATTTTTGGATATATTTGTTTTTGAATTACATGCACAATACAATTTTCTTGTTTAGGGGTGTTTTTAATCATTGTTTGATCTATATTGTATGTTACAATTTTAATTAAAAATCGATTGTGTACCCTTTTTAAAAAAAATTAGTTGTGTTATTGTATTATTTGACATAATTGACTATTGGGGACCTAATGTATGAGGAATGGCATGGTGATGTGAAGGAATGAAAGTTACTCAATAGGCTTGTCACCTAAAAATACTGTTGTTTAAGAATAGAGTCAAAAACTTCCCCAGGAAAAACTTTTTTTTTTACTGCTCTCTTCATCCAGCCTGTAGTGTGTATGGATGTCCTCCTCAGTCCGCCTGAACAAGGTATTGCATGCACGGAATATCCTCTCCTGGCGTCTCCTCCTCTGTGCAGCAGCTCTGAGTCGCAGCCTGCTGGCTATTACGTACAGCCCAGCCATTGTGGAAAAAGTCTGTTGCATTGTGGGAATCCTTAAATAGTTTGCACCTGGTTACCACCTGCTCATACCTGTTGTTAATTGCGATTCTCTAATTTGCGAATTTCGTGAATTAGCTATTTGCGATTTTTTCATACATTGCATAGCGATTTCTTAATTTGCGATATCCCGTTTGAGAATTTCGCAAACTGAGAAAATCACAAACTGAGAAATCGTTAGGGAATTCGCAGAATTCTGGATCTCGCAACATAAGGAATCGTTATATTTGCGATTTCTCATTTTGCGATGCGATTGTGCATCATACATAGGAAATAGCGTTTTTTTTATCGCAAACGCTGTTTTTTGCGAATCGCAGTGTTTGCCACAAAAAATGAGGTTGATATATATGGCCCTTAAAGTTAGGATTTTTCTCAGTTTAGGAGTCCTAAAGTTAGGCATCCTAACTTTACTACTCCTAAACTGAGAAAAATCCTAACTTTAAGACTTTCAGTATTCACAGAAGGCATTTAGGAGTCCTAAAGTTAGGACTCCTAACTTCTGTGAATACCGAAACGAGTAAGTGCCTTCTGTGAATACCAAAATGAGTAAGTGCCTTCTGTGAAAACCACAATGGTTGTAAGTTTAGGATTTTGTCTTAAGTTCGTTCTGTGCATCGGGCCACAAGGTTTTATTCACCTTCATGAATAATGAACCCACCTGGACACAAATCATTGACCTTCTATATGATCCATCTTGTCTGTCTGATCTGCCTGTCTGGTACTGTCTCTAATTGCAGTGGCACTCCATGTCTCTTTTTGTCTCTGTTTCAGTAATTTTCACTTTTCTTTTTGGTGTATGCTTCCCTCTTTCTCACCCACACCCCTTTCTCTATCTTGTGTTTACTTTTTCCTGCTGTCTCTATTCTTTCTTTCGTTCTTTCTGCGGTTGCACTATCGTTTACTGTTTATTTCCCCCTTTACTCCTTCTGCTCTCCCCTTCCACTATTTCACTCGCTTCTTTGCCCTTGCTTTATTCTCCAGTACGTCTGATTTTTATTAACAATTCCTTGGATTTCTCTTCTCTCTTTGTTTGCTTGACAGGTTGAAAGGGACTGCTCTCTTCTACCCTTGTACTGGCTGTTACATGGCCCTGAGCTCAAATTAAGACATTGCTAGTGCAATACCATACTATGCAATACTCAAATTATCGCTTTTTTCCACGCCATCTACAGCCACATCTCTGCCTGCAGTGACGTCAGTGATCATTTTGCTCACACACAGCGTTTTCTGTTCATAAGTAATCAATTACATGGTTACAAATGTTCTTCAGAAACTGGCTCATGTTAACAGCAGTGATAAATTACGAAGACACATGTGCGTGTCAACAAACTCAGAATCTATTGGTGATGTTGAAATGGTTTGGGAGAGCAGCAAAATCCGGGCTTATTTTTTTGGCTTACAGTATTTATGATTTAAGTTATCCTGTATTAAAACTTCGGGTGTGTGTGTGTTTCAGTATTATCTCTCCGTCACTCTGTATTGATTGATGGCTTTGGTAACACTGCGCAGTCCAATGCTTTGCATCATGATTGACCTCCAGGCGATTCTGAATCACTGCAGCAATTTTATTGGGCCTCTGGTGTGCTGCAGGGAGAGGAAACAGTCTGAGTGGAGCACACGGCCTCATCTGGAAGTGATTTGTCATTTTCCGTGTTCTGGGCCTTTTGCCAGGGCAGCTGCTGCCAAATGAATGGAGACAAGGGAATTCCATGATTATCCAGGGAAGACTGGGGCATTTATTGAATGAAATAAACTGAGAAAATCCCAAACCCGCGTTACAATATGATATATCTACAAAAACAACACAGTGGGGGGCACAGGGCCCAGATTCCCTTCTGACTAGGCGTGTGTCACACTTAAAGCATTTGGACGGTGATCTGGATGTAGAAACCATTTAATTAAGCCGACCACCAAGAAGATCTCCAGCAACCGAACGCCAAGTGCCTGCTTTATGACTCCATTGTGTCCATTCACAGTGGGTTGTTTAAAAGTTACATTATTTAGTGATAATTAAGGATTTAGATTCCCTTGCGCTCACAATCCTTATTCTAACCAACTAATGTTTCAGCCGTTTTCACGCCTGGCCTGTGAGAGAGCTTTAAGTGCCTTGCCAAACTGTTGGACACTTTTGGTCAGCATGCTTCATCCTTTGGTCTCTTGAATTGACCTTCACATTTCGCTTAAGCCACCACAGGATATTATAGGGGGAATGGGTCTCCCCTGTTTACCTATTGGCTCTCTTCCACCGAGCGACTAACTGCACAGTGTATGTGCACGTTGTTCAATTCTGCTTAAAATAGTTTATTTCGCTTGAGTAATGCCATGGTTTTAATTAACTTATGCAAACAAATAAATACATTACAAATTATTTCTCTTGAGTTGCAAAGCTGGTTCAGGGTGTGCTTTTTTGTCTTTTAATTAAATTTAAATAATGGCTATTTATTTTGCCTTTACTCCTTTTTAAAGTTTATGTTTTAAAGTGTTTAAAGGACTTGGTGACATTGTGTCTGCCTGCAATTAGAGTATTTTGTTGGCTTTTGAATTATTCTTGCCTCCTTTACAAAAGTTCTTCATATTTCTTTATTTAGGTCTGTGGACCATAAAAGAACATTACAGAAATAACACAATATACATTAAGATTTAAAATGCTAAAACCCAATAAAAATTAGGCAAAATTGATAAAATACACTGGTAAAAAACCAATCAGCATTTGATCCATTAAGGGTTCCTAAAAAAGTCTTATGCACCCACCACATTGAGATTAAAAATCACGACACAGCATATACGATTGACATCCAAATATTATATTTCAGAAGCCTAAATGCCTCGATGCAGCGCCTTGTGCCTAGGTATTTACATAATTGTATCAACCACCTTTGCCTTATATTATTATATCTAGGACAAAAGTAAAATATGTGTAAGCTCGGTCTCCTATTCGCTACTGCATGCTGGGCACCACAGGTTAGAACAACTAGCCCATTTGTTGGCAAATGCATGCAGCGGGAGAGAGCCATGCCTGAACTGTTAAAAAAGTTTCCTGGCTAGTGCAGTTGTAGTGATGGAGCGAGATAGAAAACAAAATTTTGTTTAAACTCGCGAAGTCACATTTCCATAACATGAATAATAATATTAATGATTTGTGATATGTCGTGCTAATACAACTTAGATTAAACTTTACACATGGGGGGACTAACATGTGTGCTCATAAACGTGCATAATTGTTGCATTTTTTTGTTCGTGCAAAATAATAAAATAATTTATTGTTTTCGTTTTTTTGTCATTACTAACTGCTGCAAACTTAAAAGAAGCATGTGCTTGTTTTGCTTTTCCTTGTCTGTGTGATGTCATTTCTACTATTCTAGGTGCATATGAGTCTCATGGAATAACGGAGACTGGTAGATATAAACGCTGCTTTATTTGTCTGCAATGGCTAGGTAACATTTTGATTAATCGGGTGGGTTAAATAATTAGTGAACCAAGGGGTGGATACAGAATCTACATTATTTCTTACATTAATACTTTTCTTGTGTTTGTTTTATACTAGAAATCATAAGTTGCCTGCTTTTGGGCCTAGTCACTTGAGTCGCAGAAAAGAGCTGACTTGTAATTCTGCAAAAGTCACGAGACGCCCATTCTGAAATAAATTATTCGTCAAAAGCTGCGTTCACAAAGCAAAAACTAATGTGCTGTCATCATTCTGTCGGACATGGCCAAGGTCGAAAAAGAACATTTTGTCAGTCCTTAACTTGGCATCCGCGGAAGTCAATTGAAAGTCAATGGACGCTGCGAGAATGACTTAATACATTTGTTGCAAACTCAGGAAGCTTCTGGTTTCACGTGGAAGAGACAATGGTCTCTAAGAAATGTGATTTAATGGAAGTTTTGAAAAGTGGGTGACATGTCACTTGTCACTCTCAGCCAATGGGACGTCGAAGATTTCTGAAAACTTTCCTTTGCTAGTTTAGTTAGCGTAGAAAGGTATAAAAAGTCAAGCCCTTAGGGATGGGCTGGCTGCTGCTTTCTGACTTTCCGATGAGGGTGAAGTGCTGACGGACTTTGCGTGGAGCACGTAAGAATCCTCAAAGAACTTTTCTTTAATTTCTATCTATTTAGCTCAGTTAAGGAAATAGGTTTTAGAAATGCTAAACTTTATATATTCACTTTAAATTTGATTTACTTGCTTAAATTGTATTTTCTCATATTTCTTTACAATCATGCTTGCTTTATTGCAAATAAAATTCATTTATAAAACTATCAACTTATATACCATAATTTAGTAAATAAAATCTTACTTTTGACAAACAAGCTGGTCTTGGTTATTCAGAAGTGTAGGTTACTATTAGCTAGATCACGTCGCCAATGGTGGTCGTTTAAATGGTCAAGTTTTATTCTAATGACAATATTCTTTCCGCAGATGTATAAAAATTTATATAGTTTGTAGATAATGTGTATATAGATTTAATCTGACCACCTGATTCAGTAGGCCCAAAATATGTCAGGTTTATAAATGGGTCCATATTTAGTATAGAATTTTGTTTATAGGTTATGAAGTTGGGTAGCGTTGTTTATGATATATTTTCTATAGGCCGCTGGATCAATTCTCTGGTAGCAGAAATTGATGGTTGCTAAGGGTAACCAAGGTAATATGTTGGTTGCTAAGGGTTACTAAAGTGTTATGGTATGGAAATAGGATCAATGTTTTAACACATGTTAAGTTCGTTTTTCGTGCTATCTGTAAGCTATACCGGTATAGATTGTGTGGCGAGAAATTAGTCACGCAAGCCATCTGTTCTGTTTGTAGTGATATCGCCGAGTATCACAAGAGGTATCGCCGTGTACCATAGTGTTGTCGCCGAGCAGCACAGTTTTAGGGCTAGGTATGAATCTTGTAAAGTGAGGATTTTCTAAGAAATTAAAGCAGCATGAGAATAGGGACAAAGCGCCTTCCATAAAACTCACTGTAATGAAAGTATTAGTTATATCCGAGCTTGAGTGAAGGGTAAATTAGCGTCGGTGCATGATTATCTATAAACAGGTTAGAGTCCTGTACGGGTACATGTTTCATATCTATAAACAGGTGAGAGCCCTGTACGGATAACGTCGTTATTTTGCTAACGGTGCATGATTTCTATAAACAGGTGAGAGCCCTGTACGGATTTCATGCGTGTTTGAAATTAGGGAAATTTCAGTGTGAAAGTGCGAGTTTGAATTGTATTTTATGTTCAAGTGGAACTCTTAGAACTTTCACTTCGCGGTGGGTTCAGAGCAAAGTGAGTTCATAATTATACGTGTTAGAAGGGTGGGGTAAAGTTACTCTACTGACAATTGAATATTATCCTTAGTGTGAATAGCGCCGTCTATTCCGAAGTGTGGATACTTGAATGTATGTAAACTATCCTAAATAGTGAAACGAACAGATGTTGTCTTTATAGTCATTGTTAAGAATTAATTTACACTGAAAAGTGTTCTTAAAATGGCGCTGTGAAAAGATTTTGTGAAGGAGGGGTAAGCGCCAGGAGTGAGAAACGAGAAACCGCAGCTGCTGTGTACGTCACAGAGCCGCGCTGGGATTGGGTGACCTACGTCACAAGCTATATTCTGATTGGCTCTTGAGTCTCTGACGGCCTGTGAGCTGATTGGTCCTTCAGAAAAACTCTAAATTTATTGGTTGAGCAGAAAAGTGACGTAGCTCAACTGTCATTGGCTTGTTGGTGTGTTTCGCGCACGGATTGGTTGTTTTACGGAACATCCCGGAAATATTTTACGAACGATTTTGTGAATTAGATTTAACTCTTAAAAATGAGTTATCATTTTAAACATGTTGAGAAAAAGCCAACACTATTTCAGAAGTTTAAGAATTTATTTTCACCTGACAAGAAAATCGAAACGCGAGGTGGTAAACTACTTCATAAGTATAAAACACCTGCAGCGTATATGGAAGGTGAATATGGATATCATACTGTCTTATGGTTCGACAGTTGGAAACGCTATACTAAAAACGACGGTGTTTTAACTTGGCCTGATGATGGTTCATTTAATGTAAAGGTTTTAAGAAATTTACGAGAGAAAATGAATGCTCTTGTTCCAAAACCGAGACCAACTCAATTTGAAGCTTTAGTTGAGTGGGAAGACGAGATGTATCAGTTACAAAGAGAAGCTAGTGGAATTAAAAGACCTTCTAAAAATCCATCTTGGAAAAGAGAAACTCATGAAGATAGATTGCGAATGTGGAGACAGGGAAACATGAGTGAAGGATTGTATTTAATTCATGAAATGGTAATGGGTTCTCCTACAGGGAAATCGATGGAAAGTGAATCTGAGGATGCAGTTATGGAAGAAATATATACAACTGCTAGAAAGAATCAGCCTTTGAGACCTCCTAGATCATGGTCGACTCCGGTGGTTTCTACTGAAACTTCACCGAGTGCACCTCCAATTAATGAAGCTCCTAAACTTTATCCAAATAATTGTGAAATCATTGAAACTCCTAGAAGACCAGAATTCGAGAATGCTCGAAATGAAGGTAGACATTTTACGATGGCTCCAAGAGCAAGAGAACCTCCAAAAGATTATTCAAGAGAGGCAAGAAATGTTGAAGATGTTGATTATAATGAATATTTAAGATCTAAAGAAGAATTAATAAAAAGAATGACAAAAGGCATGGAAGCTGTGACAGTTCCAGTAACAATTGGTCCTGTTCAGCCCGTATTTGATCAAAAGGAGACAAACAAAACTGGATTAACTATTCCTTTAAATACAGAAATTCAAAAGGCTGCTGAAAAATTTTATTCAGACTTATCTGAAATAAACTCTTCTAAATCGAGAATGCCTGATTTAACCTTCAATGAGGATTTATCTCCAAAAACACCAATGGGTGCTATATCAGATATAGGGAGTCCTGAAGTCAGGGTAACCACACCAAAACTTGATGTGGCCAAATTAAAAGCGAATATCGAAGAATTAATAATTGGAACAATTGGTCCAGATAGTTTAAATTACTATCGAGATGATGAACTACTGTTCATTTGTAAAAGCATACAGTGGAAAACGAAAAACAAATATGATCAACTAGAGGATCTAGCAGCAGAACTTGAAATCGATGTGAGTAAACAAAAGAATTTTGCAAAGCATTACAGATTAGACTTTTCAGAAAGTGACATTGAGAGTTTAAACTCAATGGGAAGAATAGTTCACATTAAAGATTTGATTGTCTATATCAAAAAGCTAGGAGAACTGAACAAATGGAGAGTAAAATGGACGAAAAAGAAGGAAGATGAAAGATTGGAAAAATTGTCAAAACAATTTCCAATGAGAGAAATTGCAGGTGGAGGATATGTTCATGTCCCTTGGTCGAGACAGGACATTCTGTTATTTACAAATGACTTTCCAAAATTGAGGGAAAAACCAGTTGAGTGGTACAGGCAAGTCGATAGATTTATCAAAGTGTCAAAAGTTCTGTGGATTGATTTAGATGGATTTTTTGACATTGTCGTTCCATCTGATCTTTGGACAGAATGCAAAATATCGATTAGTTGGCCAAAAACAGAACCTGAGCGAATCAAAGAAACAGGTGCTCCTAATCCACTTGTAATGGATTTTTATGAAAAAGTAATTGTTTGGATGAAAAACAAAATTCCACCCAAAGAAGTTGATTGGGTTAAAATAGAAAGAACAGAACAGGAAACAAAAGAATCAGTTCATTCTTTTTATGAAAGACTACTGTTAATCTTTAAACAATACAGTGGTTATGAAAAATTAGATGAAAAAGACATGAGCCATTTTGTCTATAGATTTGTTTATGGACTAAAACCTGAAATTGGAGAAATGATCAGAAATAGTATTGTCGGATGGCAATCACTATCCGTAGATGATATTCTAAGAAAAGCAAAGTATTGCAGCGATGAAATAGAAGTAAAACAGAAGAAGCTGAAGGAGAAAGCCATGTGGGCTCAGGTAAAAGTGGCTGAGCAACAGATTGCCAGCATGGGAAATAAAAACACTAATTTTGTTCAAACTGGAAATACAAACCAGATACAAGGAAAGTTTAAAAATAATAATTTCCCAAAGAAATTTAGCCCAAAGATTGAGGAGTTGAAGCAAAGATTACCTTGTTTTAATTGTGGCGAAATTGGACATTGGAGAGACGAGTGTCCTCATCCTCCTAAAAACTTAAAGAATCCCTTATTGAATCCACAGATGCAGAATGGTGTTGACCTGCAGCGACAGCTACAGATGCAACAGGGGTTAAACGAATTTAATATTCAACGACAGTTACAGCAACAGCAACAACAACAGGTGAATAATCGTCAAGACCAATTGCCACAACCACCTTTTCCGAATTGTGGGGGAGTTCAAAAATATAATCCAAACGTGGGATTTCAGGGAAGTGAACAGGTAATAAAACCACAAAAACAGCAAAAGCAGCAAAGGGTTCAAATGCAAAATGCTTCACAACAATTCTTATTAACAGAAAGTCAAGACAGCGATTCTGATGATTATTGCTGACGGTGCCCGAGAGAGGAGGAAGAGTGTGTCGTTGGAGCCACTCTTGAGGTTGACCAGTCTGGTCCTTTTGTAAATGGGAAAGTTAATGATGTAGACATCACTTTTCTAGTGGACACTGGTGCTACCCGTTCTACTGTTAGATCAGTGGAAATTGAAAACCTACCTCTCTCTGGGGATACCATCCAAGTTGTCGGAGTAAGTAATCAGCAAATTAAAACTGACTTAACTGATCCAGTACCAGTTGAAATTGGAAACTACAGAGATAAACACAGATTTGTGGTTTGTAATAGTAGTCCAGTAAATCTATTGGGCAGAGACATCCTATGTAAAATGAATTGTAGAATATATTGTTCTCCTGATGGAGTTGAATTACAAACAATGGAGGAAGATGGTTTATACAGAATGACAATGATGATGATGGAAGCAGAAGAAACAAAATTGTTTCCTGCATTTGAAGAAAAAGATTTACCTGAAGAACTCAAAGGAACAGTGAAATCTGAAATATGGGATTTTACTGGAAATGAGATGGGTCTGATGAAAAACGTAGATCCAGTAAAAATTACATTGAAACAGGGAATAGAATTTCCAAACACTCCACAATATAAGATGAAAACAGAAACAATTGAAGGTATTACACCTATAATTGAAAAATTAATCAAGCAAGGTGTATTAAAAGAAATGGAGAGTAGCTCTTGTAATTCACCAATTATGGGAGTTAAAAAGTCTAACGGAACATTTAGAATCGTACAAGATTTGAGAAAGGTTAATCAAATTGTCGTTCCATGTTGTCCTGTGGTTCCAAATCCAGCAGTGATTCTATTTCAAATTCCACATGATGCTGAATGGTATACAGTTATTGACCTTTGCAATGCATTCTTTACTGTTCCCTTACATCCAGACAGTTATGAAATATTTGCTTTCAGATTCCAAGGTAAGACCCTCGGATGGTCAAGAATCCCTCAGGGCTATACAGAAAGTCCTTCAATCTTTAACGAACTGTTAAAAAGATCATTAGAAGACTTAGACTTACCTGGTAGGTCTACGCTAGTGCAGTATATTGATGATTTGTTAATAGCTGCAAAGACAAGAGAAAACTGTGTAACAGACACAATAATTCTGTTAAATCGCCTTGCAGAAGAAGGACATAAAGTGTCCCCAGCAAAACTACAGTTTTGCAAACAAGAAGTAAAATATCTTGGTCACAGAATTGCAAAGGGAAAAAGACAAGTAACAATAGAGAGAATAAAAATGATTCAAGCAATGTTACCACCAAGAACACAAAGACAGGTCAGAATGTTCTTGGGAATGGTTGGTTACTGTCGACAATGGATAAGTGGATTTTCAGTAATTGCAAAACCACTACAAAGACTGACAAAGTCAGATGTAAAAGATCCAATTATTCTCAATGATGCTGAGATGGATTCTTTTGAGAACCTGAAAAAGAGCTTATGCCAAGCTCCTGCTTTAGGTATGCCAAATTATGAAAAAGATTTTGAACTGTATTGCAGTGAGAGAGAAGGATGTGCATTATCTGTGTTAATTCAGAGACATGGAAATTTAAAGAAACCTATTGCATACTTCTCTGCAGTTCTTGATCCAATTGCAAAAGCATTACCAGGTTGTTTGAAAGCAGTTGCAGCTACAAGTATCAGCCTCGAACAAAGTGAGGGGATCATTATGGGATTTCCTGTAAAAGTTTTTGTGCCTCATTCAGTTGAAATATTACTGACAAGAGGTAAGACTCAACATTTAACAAGTAGCAGATTGACAAAGTATGAGAAAATCATACTGGGAGCAGATAATGTTTCGATTTCAAGATGTTTAAATCTGAATCCTTCTACATTACTGCCTGATTCTGAAATTGTTGATGACATTGAAACAGAACATGAATGTTTAGATGTCATGGAATTCTGCACTAAACCAAGAAAAGACATCAAAGACAGACCTTTGTCTGAATCGGATTTTGTCTACTTCGTAGATGGGTCATGTTTAAGATCCGAAGGAGGTGTCTTAAAAGCTTCATATTCAGTTTGTACAGTCGTAGATATTGAAGAAGCATCATGTCTTGAAGGAGTTCGTTCAGCACAAGTGGCTGAATTGATTGCTTTAATTCGTGCATGTGAAATATCAAAGGATATAAGAGTTACCATCATTACTGATAGTCAGTATGGGTACGGAGTTGTACATGATTATGGACAACTCTGGTCACAGAGAGGATACATGACATCAGCAGGATCACCAATTAAAAATGCAGTTTTCATTAGGAGATTAATTGAAGCAATACAATTACCAAAAGAAATCGCCATTGTTAAATGTGCAGCGCACACTAGAGGAACTGATTATATTTCCAAGGGAAATGCCTTCGCAGATGAAACAGCTAAATACTGCGCAAGGAAAAATTACTCATACAATCGGGAAAGGAGTAAAGAAACTGATTCAAATTCATTAATGCTAACAACTGTTGTAGAGACATGGCATGAGATTAGAGATTTACAAAATGAAGCAGAAGATGATGAAAAAGACTTATGGTTAAGATCAGATTGTAGACCACGTGAAGAAGATGGAGTGTGGGTTTACAAAGATGGCAGAATAGTCTTACCAAATTGTTTGATTGCTGACATGGCCAGATTATATCATGGTCCAGCACATCTGGGAAGAGATTCTATGGTTAGACTTTTCAGAGAAACATGGTTCAATACCAAGTTTAGAACTATTGCTGAATCTTTTTGTCAAAGGTGTTTGTCATGCCAACAAATGAATCCAAACAGAAAATCAGTGGTGGGGACAGGAATAATTGGTCGAGAAGGTGGTCCCTTTACCAGGTTACAAATGGATTTCATTGAAATGCCCTTACACAATTGTTTGAAATATGTACTTGTAATTGTATGCTTGTTTTCAAGATGGGTAGAGGCTTTCCCTACACGACATTGTGATTCAATTACAGTGGCAAAACTAATGCTCAGAGAAATCATCCCAAGGTACGGTTTTCCAGTCACTATTGAGAGTGATGGAGGAAGCCATTTTGATAACAAACTGATGAAATTAATTTGCGAAGCTTTGAGCATTGAGCAGAAAATACACTGTGCATACAGACCAGAGGCATCAGGAGTAGTTGAACAAATAAATGGAACAATTAAAAACAGAATTGGAAAAATGTGTCTTGAAACAGGTATAAAATGGACCGATGCTCTTCCACTTGTTTTGATGTCATTAAGAAGTACACCAGATAAAAAGACAGGTTTGAGTCCTCATGAAATATTAATGGGAAGAGTTATGAGGCAAGCTTTTGTACCTGTAGGTAAACTGTTGAGCATAAATGACAGTGCAATTTTGGATTACTGTAAAAGGTTATCTGATATGGTAACTTCTGTGTCTAATCAGGTGGGAACTGAAGCTCAATCAAATGAAAAGGTTTTGACACATGATCTGAGACCTGGCGATTGGGTCAGAACAAAAGTGCATCGGAGAAGGAATTGTCTAGCTCCTAGATGGCAGAAACCTAGGCAGATAATCTTGATCACTACTAATGCTATAAAGTGCAGAGGATTGAAACGTTGGATACATCCTAGTCATACTATTCCAGTACCAACTCCTGAGAGTTCTGATGTTGAAAGTGATACTACAGAGGATTCTGATTCTGAAGCAGAAGGCAAAACAGAAGGTGAAATAATTCCAGATTCTGAAGATCGACAAGAAAGTCGAAATCTGGAAACTGTGCCAGTGAATGGAAATCTGACAAGAAAAGACTTGGAAATAATTGAAATAGATTCTGAAGGTGAAGAGAATCTGTTAAAAGGAAAGATAACTGAGGATTCGGTTGTCTCCATTGAAGACAAAGAAGCAGAACAAAAAGAAGTTTCAGACCAGGAGAGTATCGAAAGGCAGAGAACAAACTCTGAAGTAAGGAACAAATATCCGAAATCTGGGAAGTTAGAGGTAATTGAGGAAGAGGAGGAAAACGAATTACCGAGTACCAGTGATGGAAGACAAAGTGAAGTTCCTGAAGGAGTGAAATTGCCGAATAGAGAAGTTCCTGAGTCAATTGAAATTTCAGACTACGAAACTGAAGAAAGTGACGTGGAAGGTGAAAGTGAAAACAGAAAGAAAAGGACTTGGAAGTCAGAATCAAATAATTCTGAACCAAAGAAGAAGTACGTGAGAAAAGCAGACTACTGGCCAGGTGGAAGATTGAGAGTCAGATTGATCAAAAAGCCAAAAGAACAAGTTGAAGAAATCAGTAGTCAAAAGAGTCCTGGAAAAGAAGTTGGAGTTGGAAGAAAAATTGAAGTGATATCGAGAAAAGGAAAGAGAATAATAAGACCAAACCAAAAATACAAGTCTCCTGAGTGGACTTACTTAGTAATTCCACCTGTTATTGACATATATGATAGTAGTGAAGAAGAAAACGAAATCCAAGAAATTAGTGACAATGATTGAAGTACAGAAATATTAAATTGGCAAAAGGCTGAAGAAAATTTGTTAGTTGACACAAGGTCGAAGAAAAACTGTTTAGTTGAAGAAAACTTATGTATGACATAAGGTCGAAGAAATCTTGTTTAGGGTTTTAAAAAAAAAAAAAAAAAAAAATTTTTTTAAAGGGGGGTGTATATAAATTTTAAAATTTTTTTTAATTTTTTGAGGCTAAAATTAACCAAGAATGCCTTATGTTAAGGAGAGCACTTCAAAGTGTTCTGTTTTTAAAAGATGCTGTAAGATGACTCTGGTATGTCTGCTCATTTTAGTTCTGCTCTGGTTGGTTCTAGCTGTGATTATCCCTTTGGAGATGAATAGAGAATTACACAAAGTTAACATAACAAGCAAAGCTCTGGTTAGTCAAACTAAACATAGTGCGTCTACAAAAGTTATTGATCATCAGCCTAACATTCATCAAGATAAATCAATTGGTGATTTTTCAAGTAATACATTCACAAAGCTATTGAGTGAATATGTTAAGGTAATGGATGCAAAAGACTGCTATGTCTGCGTTAAGTTACCTGCTTCTGTTTCTGAGGGAGTAACATATAATATGCTTCCTCTCACTTATGCTGTAACATGTAGTGTATTAACTAGTTTATTTTATCAAACTGGACGTTTAGAATATTACTATTCAAATTATGATGAAATTTTTGCAAATATTAAGATTGATAATGTTTTAAACAAGCATAAGAAAGCAAAACAAATGAGAGAATTTTTCCTTGTTACTAATGAACTCACTTACGAGTATGCTTATAAGAATAATCTAACATGTAAATTAAGTGCTGAAGGAAAGAAATTTTTGAATATGGTTGAGGAGAGAAGAGCAATTTATAAGAGGAATGAATTAGTCAAGCAGACTAAGTCAACTTTCTGGCAAAAAGAGGATGAGAAATTAAATGGCAAAATGCTTGAAAATATTGCAATTCACATAGACAAACCAGTTAGTGGAAAGCTTTGCATTAGAAGAGATAACACACTTTTTGATAATTATTTTGTAGGTGCAAGTAACTGTGAAGATACTTATCAGATTCTGGGAGGTTGGGGATTTAAAGGTGGAAAAGATCCTATCTTTCCTGGGATTTATTTTGTTTGTGGTGACAAAGCCTACTACAATCTTCCAGACCACTGGTATGGAACTTGTTATGTGGGAATTGTTTTTCCTAAAGTGTTTCATGTTGACAGAGATTCAGAAGGATTGTTTAAAATTCATAATTATGTAAATAGAGTTAAAAGAGAAACTTTTACTGAAGTTTTGGGAGATATTTTTCAAGCTGTAATACCTTTTGTTGGTATAACCCTAAATGCAGGGAGAATCAGAAAATTGTCCACTATAGTTGATAGATTATCAACTGACACAGCTGATGGATTTCAATTAGTGAATGTTGAAGTTATTGCAATTAGATCCATGGTAATTCAAGACCGCCTTGCTTTAGACATACTCCTAGCAAAAGAGGGAGGAGTCTGTGGCATTTTACATGTACAACATTGTTGTACATATATACCTGATGAAAGTAAGAATATTGAAATGTATATTAAGAATATTACACAAATGCATTCAGAGATAATTCCTTTAGAAGAAGATGATTTTACAGGGAAACTTTCAAAAAGGTTTCAAGCAATTAAAAACTGGTTTCATAATATCGGAAGTTCAATTCTTGGCAAGATTCTGGCACCTTTGATTATAATAGTATTCATTTTTATTTTGACCAAAATAGGTTGTTTGTTACATAAAAGAAAGAAACAGTTGAAAGAAAAGAAAAGAATCTATAAACTCAGAAAAGAAGAAGAAAGGGAGATTGAATTACAGGAGTTACATAGAGAGCGTTATGCTAATTCCAAAGATTATGCAGAAACAGACTTTTAGGTTTACTGATACAAATGAATTTGAATCGATTTCTTAGAAATTTAAATTATCAAAATTTTGAGTGCTGGTGTGGTGATTTGTTAATCACCAGATGAGGGAGTTGATGGAGCGAGATAGAAAACAAAATTTTGTTTAAACTCGCGAAGTCACATTTCCATAACATGAATAATAATATTAATGATTTGTGATATGTCGTGCTAATACAACTTAGATTAAACTTTACACATGGGGGGACTAACATGTGTGCTCATAAACGTGCATAATTGTTGCATTTTTTTGTTCGTGCAAAATAATAAAATAATTTATTGTTTTCGTTTTTTTGTCATTACTAACTGCTGCAAACTTAAAAGAAGCATGTGCTTGTTTTGCTTTTCCTTGTCTGTGTGATGTCATTTCTACTATTCTAGGTGCATATGAGTCTCATGGAATAACGGAGACTGGTAGATATAAACGCTGCTTTATTTGTCTGCAATGGCTAGGTAACATTTTGATTAATCGGGTGGGTTAAATAATTAGTGAACCAAGGGGTGGATACAGAATCTACATTATTTCTTACAATAATACTTTTCTTGTGTTTGTTTTATACTAGAAATCATAAGTTGCCTGCTTTTGGGCCTAGTCACTTGAGTCGCAGAAAAGAGCTGACTTGTAATTCTGCAAAAGTCACGAGACGCCCATTCTGAAATAAATTATTCGTCAAAAGCTGCGTTCACAAAGCAAAAACTAATGTGCTGTCATCATTCTGTCGGACATGGCCAAGGTCGAAAAAGAACATTTTGTCAGTCCTTAACTTGGCATCCGCGGAAGTCAATTGAAAGTCAATGGACGCTGCGAGAATGACTTAATACATTTGTTGCAAACTCAGGAAGCTTCTGGTTTCACGTGGAAGAGACAATGGTCTCTAAGAAATGTGATTTAATGGAAGTTTTGAAAAGTGGGTGACATGTCACTTGTCACTCTCAGCCAATGGGACGTCGAAGATTTCTGAAAACTTTCCTTTGCTAGTTTAGTTAGCGTAGAAAGGTATAAAAAGTCAAGCCCTTAGGGATGGGCTGGCTGCTGCTTTCTGACTTTCCGATGAGGGTGAAGTGCTGACGGACTTTGCGTGGAGCACGTAAGAATCCTCAAAGAACTTTTCTTTAATTTCTATCTATTTAGCTCAGTTAAGGAAATAGGTTTTAGAAATGCTAAACTTTATATATTCACTTTAAATTTGATTTACTTGCTTAAATTGTATTTTCTCATATTTCTTTACAATCATGCTTGCTTTATTGCAAATAAAATTCATTTATAAAACTATCAACTTATATACCATAATTTAGTAAATAAAATCTTACTTTTGACAAACAAGCTGGTCTTGGTTATTCAGAAGTGTAGGTTACTATTAGCTAGATCACGTCGCCAATGGTGGTCGTTTAAATGGTCAAGTTTTATTCTAATGACAATATTCTTTCCGCAGATGTATAAAAATGTATATAGTTTGTAGATAATGTGTATATAGATTTAATCTGACCACCTGATTCAGTAGGCCCAAAATATGTCAGGTTTATAAATGGGTCCATATTTAGTATAGAATTTTGTTTATAGGTTATGAAGTTGGGTAGCGTTGTTTATGATATATTTTCTATAGGCCGCTGGATCAGTAGCTCATCTAGACAAGGCTCCAGGTTATAGGTATCCTTTATTTTTAAGAAGTTGACTGTAAGAGAACCAGTGGCTGAGTTTCAATGAAGTTGTGCAAGTTTACCCACCCTATAGCTACTGACTAGCTGTTTGCGCAAAATTGCAGTACAGGCTGCCTCTGGGTTACTCTACAGACTCTCCCTACCTATATTGTGGAAACCTTCCTTAATGTATGCAAACCATGCCAGCTTCCCTATAGCAGGGAGTCCCAGTACCTCATTTAACTCCGTCCTAAACTCGATCAATTCAGGATTCACCCATAATCCCCGGCAGAATGTTAGCGGTCTACAACCAGTTTCCTCTGCGATTGGTCTCACCCCTAAATCCAAGCGCAGTGGAGTAAGTGGGGAACTCACTGGAAGGCCAAATAGCTGTCTGAAGAAATTGTCCTCAAAATTGATAATGGTTTTTGAAGAACGATGCCCCCAAAGTTCTGCCCCATACACAGCAGCACCCCTTAATTGGGTTTTATAAATCGTATAACTGGTCCTCTGGGATTATGAACATAATTTCAAGCTAGCACACCTGTGGTCTGGGCTTGCTTGAGACTTGATTTATCCATTTGTGGACCCCAATCCATTTTTTTTGTTAGGGTGAGTCCTAGATAGTCAAAGACAGGCACCCTCTCAAGTTGGATGCTATTCATGTGAGAATTGGGACGGGTAGTACTGGCAGGGTAGAATACCTTATATTTCGTCTTCTGTATATTGATCTCCAACCCCCTATTTCTACAAATATCTCCAAAGCCATCGAGGATTCTCTGGATGCCCATCGGTGTCTTGAAGAGCAAAAGGGTGTCATCTGCAAACATCAATGCCGGCACTATCTTATGCACTAGCTTAGGAGCGTTGATGTCTTTCAGCCCGCTCAGTACACTGACCAAGCCATTGATATAAATACAAAAGAGGATAGGGGCAAACACACAACTCCGTCTAGCTCCTCTATTGACTGGGACAGTTGAGGTAAATTCCCCGTGCTTCCCATACCTGATTTGGGCGAAATTGCCTTCATAGAGTCTCCTTAACAGGTTCAAAGATAGTGGGGGACTCCAAGATCACTTAGTACTGCCCAAAGAGCATTTCTGGGCACCAGATCAAAGGCACTTTTTAGATCCACAAAGACCAAATAGAGGCTACCTCCCTCCAAATGCACCATTTTCCAATAGAGGAGCTCAAGCTTAAATATTTGGTCATTAGTGAATGTTTTTTTTCTGAAGCCAGCTTGGATTGTACTCATGATTTTGTGTTCATCCAGCCTGGTCTGAAGGGGACTTAACAAACTTCAAGCAAAATGTTTTTGGGTTACATCAATAAAATGATTTGGTCCATAGTTAGTTGGCAATAAAGGGGACCCTTTTTTATACACAGGAACATTGTCAGCTCCAGTCCAGGTTCCAGGAAGTGCCATCCCTTGTAATATGGCATTGAAAAACACCCACAAGTATGGCCCCCAACTCTTATGCTCAGCACGGAAGAGATCCCATGGTATCTTATCTAGTCCTGGAGCTTTACTGGGGGCTATTTGGTTTATGGCACTGCTAACTTTAGTCAATACCAATGCATGGGTCTCTGTGTAAGAGTTTTGTGGTGGCTGGGTTGGTACGGTCAGAATACTGGCCTCAGCCTCCAGTTGGGAGTAAATGGCCTGGAAGTGCTCTTTCTAACTGTTGGCTGCTATGTTGGGCTCTACAGACAGCTTTCCATTATTACTTGCTGTACTGACATTACTCCAGAAGGCTTCCATATCCTTGACAACTAGAGTTTGTTTCAGGATTGCTCATGTATCTAATTTCCATGTTTTGTTTACAAGGGTGATAGTATCTTTATAAGAGGCCCTCGCTGTTTTAATTTGGATTTTATTCTTTGGATTGTATAGTCTCTATCAGAGTCCTCATTGCCAGAACGTATCCACCAGAGTGACTGTCAATGCCGCATGCATCTTGGCAACTTCTGCTAGGGAAGTAGCAATACCATCTGTGAAGGAAAGCTTTTCTAGTTTTAGGAGAGTGGGTATGATAGATTTATGTAGGGAAGCCACTCTTTCAGTCGAATGTTCAACCCATGTCCATTTAATTTTCCTCCTATCATTAGTGAGTGTTCATCTTTCATCTGCTGGTGTGGTGGAGTAAAAAATGTTCCAAGTGGCTGGTAACGCCAACTCCAAAATCAAAGCATTATGATCGCTATTGTGTTGTGGCAAGACAATAAAATCAACAACTCTGCCCCAAATCCTGGTTTCCACCATGATGTAATCTAAAATGGAAGAATGGCCGACCATAGTAAAGGTTTGGTTCCCAGGAGAATCAGATTTGCTTTGGCCATTACAGGATCTCAGGGAGTGATTTAAGGTGAGCGACTTGATCTGAAGGGCCAATGGTACAAAAGTAATAAAAAGCAAGTTGCAAATAAAAGAGTTGTTGAAAATACATCACTGCTAAAGTAGTCCCATTGCTGAATGTTTAATTTCACATTTATACTCAAAGCATAAGGCAGTTACATATATGTAGGTGATTGTCAATTTTCTTTTTGCCTTTTTGTTTATATTGGATAAGCTTGCTATAAAATATAACAAATTGTTTATCACCACACGTCTTTGTTAACGCTTGTTCATTTTGCAAATAGAACTCTTATGAACCCAAGAGGAGAACTTTTAGTTATGGCTTCTAATCTTTAAACAAATTACCATTGAGAAACCTGGCTTTCAGGGCTTTCATGTTGCAGCAATACAAAACATTTCCCTCCTCAGGCACCAGGGCATCTTCCTCAGAAGATTTCACTCCCTGATCCTTGGACCCCTTGGAAACTGTACCACCAGTCTTCCTGCCCTTTCCCTTTTTCTTGATTTTCTAGGCCATAGTTTCAGGCTCCAAGTCCTCTTGACTACCCTTCTTGTAACCTGTGCTCTTGTAGTCATGCATACCCATCCAGGGAGCCCCAGCATACATGCATGGAGCCTTTTTCCTATTACTGCCCATGCAGAAGTCTCCAGATCATTGCCTAACAGACACGAAACTGGTAGAGCAGGGGACACCACTACCTGTTTTGATCGGTATGCAGACAAAATATCGATATTTAAATATCGATATACAAATATATCGAAGTTTAAATATCGAAGGGACATAATATAGAAGTTAAGTAATATCGATAGATTTAATATCGATATTAGTAATATCGAAGTTTGAAATATCGATGTCAGTAATATCGATGTTAATAATTTCGATGTTACTAATATCGAATTTTAAATTATTTTTGTGTATAATATTATGTATTTATTATGTTTTTAATTTATTTTTATGTAATTTAATTAATTTTTTGTATTTTAGTACTGTAGCAGGTTGTGGGTTTATAGGGGAATAGGGTGGGAAGTAATTTAATTATGTTAAATTAATTATTCATTAGTAGGAATTATAAATTAATTTTAATTAATTGATAATTCATTTTATTTAATTGGTAATTCATTTTAATTAATTGATTAATTGAAAAATCTGTTCTGTAGCGGGTTGTGGGTTTATAGGCGAATAGGGTGGGAAGTAATTTAATTATGTTAAATTGATTATTAATTAGTAATAATTATAAAATAAATTTTATAATGGATAATTATTTTTTATTAATTGGTAATTAATTTAATTAATTGATTAATTGATAATTATGTTCTGTAGTGGGTTGTGGGTTTATAGGGGAATAGGGAGGGAAGTAATTTAAATATAATTAAGTAATAATGTTCTTTAAATATTTGTTTTTTTATTATATAATTGTTAATTAATTATTAATTGGTAATTAACTATTATTATATGGTATTTTTTAATAATATTTCGGGTTAAAAATATTTTGCTAATCATGTTTTTAATAAATATGTATTGGTATTTGTAAATGGTTTATATTTATTTAATAGTTAATATTTTTATTATTTAAAAAAACCTTTTATTTATAAGTTTGTTATTTTTACCCCTACGCTATCCAACACTTTCCCTACTGTTGCACTCTCTGGAGTTGGAATAGTAATTGTTACCCCTACGCTATCCAACACTTTTCCTACTGTTGCACTCTCTGGAGTGGGAATACTAATTGTTACCCCTACGCTATCCAACACTTTCCCTACTGTTGCACACTCTGGAGTGGGAATAGTAATTTTTACCCCTCCACTATCCAACACTTTCCCTACTGTTGCACTCTCTGGAGTGGGAATAGTAATTTTTACCCCTACGCTATCCAACACTTTCCCTACTGTTGCACTCTCCAGAGTGGGAATAGTAATTTTTACCTCTACGCTATCCAACACTTTCCCTACTGTTGCACTCTCTGGAGTGGGAATAGTAATTTTTACCCCTACGCTATCCAACACTTTCCCTACTGTTGCACTCTCTGGAGTGGGAATAGTAATTGTTACCCCTACGCTATCCAACACTTTCCCTACTGTTGCACTCTCTGGAGTGGGAATAGTAATTTTTACCTCTACGCTATCCAACACTTTCCCTACTGTTGCACTCTCTGGAGTGGGAATAGTAATTTTTACCCCTACGCTATCCAACACATTCCCTACTGTTGCACTCTCTGGAGTGAGAATAGTAATTTTTACTCCTACGCTATCCAACACTTTCCCTACTGTTGCACTCTCTGGAGTGGGAATAGTAATTTTTAACCCTACGCTATCCAACACTTTCCCTACTGTTGCACTCTCTGGAGTTGGAATAGTAATTGTTACCCCTACGCTATCCAACAGTTTCCCTATTGTTGCACTCTCTGGAGTTGGAATAGTAATTGTTACCCCTACGCTATCCAACACTTTCCCTACTGTTTCACTCTCTGGAGTTGGAATAGTAATTGTTACCCCTACGCTATCCAATACTTTCCCTACTGTTGCACTCTCTGGAGTGGGAATAGTAATTTTTACCCCTACGCTATCCAACAATTTCCCTACTGTGTCACTCTCTGGAGTGGGAATAGTAATTTTTACCCCTACGCTATCCAACACTTTCCCTACTGTTGCACTCTCTGGAGTGGGAATAGTAATTTTTACCCCTACGCTATCCAACACTTTCCCTACTGTTGCACTCTCTGGAGTGGGAATAGTAATTTTTACCCGTACGCTATCCAAAATGTATTTAATTTTTTTTATCAGTTTTACATTGTTATTAATTGTTATTTATATTATTATTTTATGTATATAAATTTATTTGTAATTTATTATATTTTCATTTATTTATAAGTTATTAAAATAATTATTTTAGAGTTATTGATAATGAAGTATATAGTATGTATTATATATTTATTATTATTCGTTTTTATTACATTTATTAATTTTAAATATTATAATATATTTTTAACTATGTTTATTACATTTATAAGTATTATTTTGTTAATATTACATTGTTTTTTTATTAAAATAAAACGATATTTTCTAAAAAACGATATTTTTGACATCGATATATTTTTTTCGATATTTTTGTACTTACCTTGTTAGAGATAGGATCTCGATATTATTGTCCTCAATATTTTTGTTGCGATATTTTTGTAAGTAGATATTTTTGTGGTCGATATTTTGTCATAGATTCGTTTTAAACCAGTAACACCTCCCAATTCTAGGCTAACCACGGACAGTGGATGCTGCCTAGTCTCATTGTCGATACAAAAGGGGATGATGGACTGAGCATTTGAGCAAATCAAACACTCACCCCCAGTCAACTGATCTGGGTTTAATCCATCACCATTGATAATTTGGTGAGTAGCACCAACAATGTACAGCTCTTGGGAAACCAGTTTGGTTGTTACCACGGTAACACTGGCTCCTGTATCCCTAGAGTTTCTACTTCAGTCTCATTGATCATGGGTCTCTTTCTATACCTAGACAGTTTGTCAGGCAGAGTGTCCAATGGTTCAAGATCCATCCTACCCAGGGAAACTAAAGTAACTTCTGTGTAGCCTCTGGCCTCTCCAGAGAACACATCAATTCCCATGCCCAAACTAGCTAAACCCTTGGAAGGTCTGCCAGTGGGGGGCTTCTTGGTGCATGCTAGATCACCTCTCTTATGCCCTGGCTGAATACAGTCAGAGCATGTCTCAGCCATCTTGGGCTCCCAACTTTTACCCTGTTACCCTCCCTTTGTACTGAGATGAGTCTCGGGACCACTCTCCTGAGAAGACATTTGGGGGCCTTTAGAGAACTCTTTATCTTTTTCCTTGTCAGTGCTCCCCTCCTTCCCCTCCTGAGAAGTCTGAGCAACCTTCTTGGGGTCACCCCCAGCATGAGTCTTTTTAAGGGATAGCCTGGATCTGACCCATTTATCTGCTTTCTTTTCCAACTCTACAGGAGAAGACAAGTCAGAATCTACCTAATGCTGTCTCAGTAAATCTGTGCTCCTTCATAATCAGAATATAAAGCCCATCATCAGTGTCCACTCTGTTACCCACAATCCAGCCCTCCAGTGCTTTGACTAAGGAGTCAACAAAGTCTTCCCATGTTTGGTGTTGCCTCTTTTGGGTCTCTCTGAACCTTAATCTGTACTCCTCGGTGGTGAGTCCAACCCCCTCAATCAGTGTCTCCTTCACTTGTGAATAGGACTCAGCCATACCCTCCTCAAGGGTCAGAAGTCTCTCTCTGCCCTTCACTGAGAATAACTCCCAAAGTAGAGAGCCCCAGTGCCCTAGCGACCTACCTTCCTCATTCTGCCAGCTCTCTCAAAATCTTCAAACCACTTGGTAATTTCATCTTTATCACTAAATCTAGGGACAATCCCTCTGGGGTCATAAGACTCCTCTTTATCTCTGTTAAAATTGCTTCCACCATCTTTGGGAACTCGTCCCATCTTAGCTCTCTTGATATCAAGGGCTATCCTCCTCTCTTCCAGTTTCAACTTTTTCTCCTCCAAGGAGATTTCACCAAGCTGGTCATGGACGTTTCCTACTACTCTACCAGTGGAGAGGATTCTAGAGTGATCTCTGCCACTTTCAACTAGTGTGGGAGGTCTGGGGAAGATCTGTGCCTCAGGGTCAGCAGACTCTTCTCCTTATTCAGCTTGGGCTATGACCACCTGCCCTTCCTCTTTTGCTGTGTTACCAACAGAGGAGCGGTCATCCCTATCTAGTCCGTGAGGACCTGTTCCAGGTCTTCTGTTTTCGAGGTTGCTCTAAAGCTAATGCCTCTAATTTTGCATAATTCCCTTAGATCATTGATCTTCAGGATGGAGAAAATGGGCTGATAAAGACCCAGGGTATTCTCCATTATACACTACTTTTATAGAAGTTATGGAAACTTATTAAAAACCTGAACAGTTTTTTAAAACGTCGTCCCTAACTTTACTAAAACACCTTTTAAACTTTTAATGCAATTGGAATAGCCCTAGCAATTACTATCACATCTAGCTTTTAGAAAAATCTAAGAAATCTTTACCATAAGTCCAAAGACAATTTTAAAGATTTCTTTGTGCACTGAAAAAACGACTTACTGTCAGGTGACACAAATGAAACACAAGTTCTAGATCCCACCACTAAAACACCACTGCTGCAAGGTGGAAGTATTATGTGATATGGCTGGTAAGCCTTATCATGTAATACTAACACAATACACATAATTGGATCTTGGATTCGGCCTTAGTTGCCCTACCGTGGTCCTGGTAGAGTGGCACAGAGCACAGAGCAGTCAGGTGTACTTAGAGGAACATGTTTTAAGCAATTCACCAGCATTGACAGTAAGTAAGTTATACAACTTGAAAGAAACCTTGACACCAATTTATATAATTATAGATTTTATTTTTTTATAAATATTGAAACCAAAATGAACTTGATACTGTATAGATAACCGGAGTTATAGAATTTCACAAAATTAAGGCAATAAATACAATAACGCTGTCAAATGTTCACCATTAAAACCAATGAAGGAAACACACTTATCAAAACGATAATTACAGAGTGAGTTCAAGCGAAGCCTTTTGTGGATAAGGTTCTGCGGGCCCCTACACCAAGGCTCGGCAGTCAGTTCTTTGTTATCATGCCCAGAGAGTCCTGGTGAAGAGGTTACTTGGCTGTCCTTGGTGCTAACGGGATCCGCTGGAGCTGTCAAAACTGCAGCACTTATCACCACACTTTGCATTGAAAAAACACTCTACCTTCAGAGAATAGAAGTCTTTGAGGTCCCAGGACCCAGGTGAAACAGTTGGATTTCTTCCACATTGCTTGTCAGCTCCGGGTGAAGATGTAACTAGCAGCTGTCAATCATTGGGGACTGTTCGTTACAAAGATGCTTTGCTGCTCACTCGAAAACACCAGCTTTAGGATGCAGGGACACAGCAGCAGGGTTGTTGCTGACGTGAGTTGGTCTTGGGCTGGAGAGGTCGATTACCCAATTGGCGATCACCAAGCCTTGCCTGGGGCAAATGTAGTATTCGGATACTTCGGCGGCTGGATGTCGACAGGAGAGGACTATCGGCTCAAAACGTGGCTTGAGCTTAGCTACCACTCCAGAATTGCAAGACACTACTTCTCTGTGAGCTCACTCTTGACAGGCTCAGCTGGTTGCAATTCCTTTGATGCAGCACGTAAATTCTTCTGCAAGTTGCCGGTGACTAGTTCCACCAGTCAGAGGAGTCTTCTTTGGATTTCTGGAGTCCCTCTTCCAGTGAGCAGCAAGCTTTCACCACGGACACACATTGACACTCGGGTTCAGTATATGGTCTCTTCAGGGCACTTAAGTTTCCCCTCTTTGTGCTGTGGCACAGTTGGTGATGGCCTCTTCTTCCTGTCTCTTCTCGGATACCAAGTTAGATCTAAAAGTCTGGTGCCAGAAGAGCCCCTTAAATCCTATTTTAGGGGGTCTAAATGGCATGAGGGTCAGTGGCCAATGGGCTAATGGTCCCTTCAACTAAATCCCTTGTAATGACAACATCTTGTGAGCGTACACCACTATGCTACCCAGAAACTTTATTTCAGGGTCTGTTAAATGGCAGGGCCCTTCCTCGCCGTACAGACCTCTTAGCCTACCCTAAAGGTGTGGCTAACTCTGTGGAGTTGTACACCTCCTGACTACCTAGTTTTCCCACCTGTTGGACTGGACAGGGGGGAAGCGCTTTGTCCTCAAGTGTGGGATAAACAATTACCTATCAAAGGCAGTGAATACCTTTGAAGCTCACCGCTTGATTACTATAAACACTAGCCATCCTGGGAGGGTGGAAGTGTGGCCTTATTCCTGCACAAGGCCATTGTCTCTGTCGTGTGGAAGTGCTAGCACATCCCACCAGGAGGGCAAACTCTTGTCTTGGCAGCAAACGGCTTGGCACTAGAGCTTTGTATCCTAGGAGGGCATCCATGCAGGTTGGCACCCCGGTGCATGCCAGTTCATCCTCGACACGAGAATCATTTTGGGGTGAAAAAGCACAGTGTTTGATACCAAACATGACACAATTCAGGCATTCCATAATGGAGCTGGCTATCTCGAGTTCCCATGGTAGCCACACCCATGTTACTCCATGGACGGCTGGTCACATACAGTAAAACCTTGCTTTTCAGGGTTACTGTAGGGATATACATGCTTAACATATATATCCACACCTTTAATATAATGCACTCTACCTCCTGGGCTTAGGAGGACAACCTTAAGTGACTTACTTACATTAAGGCAATGGTGTGGCTCCGCAGCACATGGTGTGTGCAGAGTCACTCTCGAGCATGCAGGCTGCTCGTGCAGGGCTTCGGTGGCATACCTGCAGACGTACTTTTACTCGGGTAACCCAGGGTGGCACAATAAGTGCTGAAGCCCTGGTGACCCCTCTTATCACCCTTGCCCTGGGTACCACTGGTACCATCTACTAGGGACTTACTAGGAGTGATAAGTGCTTGCCAATTGGGTCATCAATTCACAGTTACAGTTCAATGGAAAAAGCACTCTCACTGGGGCCGGAATAGCAGGTCTCAGTGCACTTCCAGACCTACAAAGACAGCATCTAGAGCAAAAAGTGGGGGTGACCATGACAAAAAGGGCACTTTCTAACATACAATATTTATGTCAGATGATATGTTGAGTTTGATTGGAAATATAGGTTAGAGCCCCTAATGTGGCAGATGATATTAATGACCTCTTAAATGCTGCCTTTTGAATGGGCTATCATTGGTGGCATGCGTGGCAGCTGCAGATTTTAACCCATAATGAGTGAACAACTGAATGCAAATACCATGCAAAGTGGTTTGATGGTATAGATATATTTTAGTACTCAGAAGAACTTACTTTGTTCTTTGGTAGCTGCAAGATGGCCGGATGTCTTACATGTCTCTAACTACAATCAAATGGTAAAAGTTTTTCAATGCATATGATAATATCAAGCATGCATCAAGCGTTTAAAAAATCGCAAAATTAGCGAATTGCTATAAAATGGATTTTGCGATTGCAAAATACCATGTGGCAATTCATCAACTGCATATTTGCGAAAACATAAGTTTTTCGCAAATATAAAGAATCGCTAAAAAATCTGCAAATAATATTACAATTCTGTATTTGCGTGTCCCAAATAGCGTATTGCAAAAAAAAATCACAAAATATATGCATGAAAAATCGCAAATTGCAATTTAACAGAAAATCGCAATTTGGCAAGTGCTAAATAAGAAGGATCACAACCAGGTGGTAATCATGAGTGCAATTCAAATACAGCTGAAAATCAACTGAAACTTATTTAAACATACCCAGAATGGGCTACCACATTTCACAATGGCAGGGATTTACCTGATGGCGAGGAGGATGAGGCTGCAGACTGCTGGACACAGACGGAGGCGAATAAATTAGCACATTTTGAGAGAGCTTATTTTCAGAGTCCGCATTACTTTGCTAGGACAACAAGAGGATGAGTTATACAATGAGTATAGGCTCAATGCAGCAATGATCCATGATCTAATCAATGAATTGGATCCCATTCTGCAACGACAGACACATCGGACCAATGCTATCCCAACTCATGTACAGGTCCTATGTTGCCTACACCTACTGGTGTCAGGTAGTTTTCAGGGGGTCAGTGCAGTAGCTGGAGGTGTGTCGCAAAACACACTTTCAAGAATATTCAAAGCATTCCTTGATGCCATGATGGTCCAGATCGGGTCACACATCAATTTCTCCACCACCGCACATGACCTTGCAAAAACTAAACAGGAGTTTTACCAGATAGCTCGCTTCCCACATGTTTTAGATTGTATTGATTGCACCCATGTGGCAATATGTCCCCCTGCAGCACAGGAATATCTATTTAGAAATAGAAAATGTTATCATTCCCTTAATATTCAGGTTGTTTGCAATGCCAAAAACATAATTACTGGCATTGTGGCGCAATTTCCAGGAGGTGCACATGATTCATATATATTCCGGCAAAGCAGCATTCACACCCGTCTTGTCAGGGGAGAATTTGGAGAGGGACATCTGCTTGGTAAATATGTGTAGTTGATTCTCACAGTCATTGTACGTATGCCAATGTCAAACTGCCACTAAACCTTTGCTTACTTACATGTAGGTGACAGCGCATACTCCTTGCGTAATTACCCTTTTACACCTTACCTTAATCCTACAGAGGTACAATGCAGCGCATATTTCAACAAGGAGCATCATAGAGCACACATTTGCGCTGCTGAAGAGCCGATTTAGATGCCTCCATAAGACCGGTGAAGCACTTCAATACAACCTTGAACAATGCTGCAAGATAGTAGCAGCATGTGCCATGCTGCACAATATTGCGACAAAGGGAGGCATGGAAATCGAGGTATCTGAAGGCGACTCGGAGGATGAGAACTTGCAAGTGCCACACCGCCGTGCAGCACAAGGGGCAAGCGCAGCAGAAGGGTGCAGGAGAAGATTGAACATCACACAAAATTATTTCTGAGGTGAGTAATGATGACACAAAAAGTGTATATTGCAATCAAAGTATGATTTATTTAAAAAAATTATGACATGAGTGTTGAAGCACACTTTTAATGTGACCAGTGGCACAGGATTATCAGTAATGGACATAAGTGGTATGAAAATAAAAAATAACTTGTAAGTCAGTCAAAATGTTTGATTACATCAATGGTTACGTCACTATATCAGAATGTTATTGTACATGGCAGTTTAGCGCCTTCTCCCACGAACAGAGTCAGCATCTTCATCCCTCATGTTGGTAGCGGAGGGGGTACTGCTGCGTGTGTTGCGTCTTCCTGCAGTGGCAACTGGCATGGCTATACTACTCATGCTTGAGGCCTCCTCACTACCCTCTTCCTGCATGGACATGTTGGCCGCAATTGTGGAAGCATGCAGCATTTCCACTGCATTGGTCACCTGGTCCAGTGCCTTAGCCACATCCCTGCTCCAATGGGACATTTCTGTTTGCATGGTCATAGACCTACGTGCCAGCAGTGCAGTTGTTGTGACCAGCCTATTATTGGATTTAGCATAGATGTTGAGGTGCTGCATTAGTTGACTATGGTGTCTTTTCTGGGATACATGTCCCTCCTGCATAACCTTGTTCAGTTGCTGCACACAATCTGATAGTACTGCAGTGTTGGCTGCCATCTTCCCAATTTTTATCTGCACCGAACGTGTGTTTTTGGCCTGCAGGCGCTGCATACGGAGCATCTGTCCCTCAATACCACCCCAGACATCATTTGGTTGGTCCTCCTGCTGTGTTCTGAGTGATCTAGCTCTTCTACGCCGGACTCTGACATTGCTTCTGCGGACCTTTGTATGTGGATTTGGAATGGGAGTAGCTTGGCCATGGCTGGCCTCTGGTGTTGCATTTGCCTCATCATCAGAATGCATGGTGACCAGTGGTGGGACAGTTGCCCTGCGTGTGTTTGGGGCACGTGATGGATTTGTTGGCAACACCAGTGTGTCCATATGTTCAACTACGCTGGTGTCCTGTGTGTCCTGGTACTCACTATCCTCAGCTTCTACACGTTCTGCATCTGTGATGTTTAACCGTGCAAAACAGCATAAATTTATGTCTGTGATGTCATGTCACAGTAATCAATTTTTTGCTTTGTTATTAAATTGAGAATATATTACACTATTTTGAGTTGATTTTTTCCTATTTGTGTGTTTGTCATTGTAACTGCTTGACCTGCCTACATCTCCCATAATGCACTTCCATTTATGAATACATTGTGTACTGGATGTTCAAAATGTGCACTTGTGCTGTACTGAGCTGATGTTCTACCTTTATAATTTAGGACAATGGTAACGTGCGTTCATCTTACCTTCAGATGTGTTTACTGCTCCTGACGTGTCTAGTTGTGTCACACCAACAACAGCTTCAGGTTGAATTGTGGATTTTACTATGTCCTCCATGGGAGTGTTCCCAGTGTCTGTCGATGTTCCCCCTCCTGTCTTCCTTGCTTCCTTCAGCCAGTCAGCAATGCGCACCTTAACCCGACAGCGCAAGTCGTACCATCTTTTCTTCAACTCCCCGGTGGTGTGGTGTGTCACCCCAAAGGCATGCACCCTGTTTTGGATCCGGATCCATATTTTGTGTTTTCCATGCTCTGCCACTTTTAATGATAATTTCCCAAACAGTCTATCATTGCTGTGGACAACTCCCTCAATGAGGATGTCAATTTCTTTTTCTGAAAATGTCATTTTCCTCTTCCTGCCTGTTTGGCTGTCCTCTGCTGTTTGTGTAGTTTCCATTTTTTTCAAATGCCAGGTTTTTCTAATGTCTCAATCCCACTCCTGTTCAGCTCCCAGAGCCAGCTCCCTCCTAACCCTATGAATGTGCACAGAAAATGAGGCTTCTGCTGCTGACTTCCTGGTTCTGATGTCATCAAGATGCATCAAACAGCGACTTCGGTAATAGCGATTTCGCAAATAGCAAAATTGCTATTAGCGATTTCGCAATTACCGAAATCGTTATTATTTTTGCGATTTTTATGGATTCTTTAATTTTTCGCAATTTTTTTGTTGCATTGGGTTTTGCGGTTCTTTATTTGCAATTCCTTAAAAATCTCAAATAAAGAATCGCAATCTTAAACAATGATGCATGTGCCTGTATGGCTACAAACTCATCCAGCACAAGCACCTTGTGCATGCACAATACTAGTTCCTTTTAGGCACTTATAGATTACTTTCTCAGTTTATTTTCTGGTAAAGCAAAACTCATGCACAGATTTTGTAACAATTTTATATTTAAAGTGTCCTTCTACCCTGGGAATTTCCTCTTGTAGTCACTTTCAACAGACTCAACTATTCTTCTCCAACAGGCAGGTTTCTAGAATGTTTGTGATGTGACATACAATTAGGGACTCCGTAGTATGGAGCTTGTAGACACAAAAGCTGAAAGACTTCAGTTTTTGAATGAGGGCAGCAAAGACCATGAACAGTTCTCTCCCATTATTTCATCTACTTGGCTGCGTCTAGCCATAGGGATGTGTGCCTGTGTGAGGGTCCCTTGCATGAGAGCCAGGTGGCTCACTAAATTCCTTCTCATGTTAGTCATGTCCTTGCACTCATTCAGTGAAATGTTTCTTTCATGAGCATTGCTCACACAGTTCCTAATTCAAATCTTGGCAATACTCCTGCCGTCACTCCCTGGCATGTTTGTCTCTAGTGTTGTTTCTGTCATCAAAGGGATCTCCTTTAAAGGATAGTAGTCTTCTCAATACCCTATGTCTCCCTCAATGTAGTCTGCATCTTCTTCTCTTGGGATCTTCTTGCACCAGGATGCTTTTTGGGTAACTTGCTCCCAGTAGCAGAGGACTCACAATATGTTTCCCATAACATCTTCCACCATCCACCTGCCTCTCTTAAAGGATGTCCGCAATTTCTTAGATGTTGATGATTTATGAATTCTTGGTCTCAGGGTCATACCAGGGATACTGTGGCTCCTCTTCTGGGTCGCCTGGTACTTCATTTGCTTCTGTCCTTTTGAGGTTGGGCAGCATCTATTACTACCAGCCACTAAGTCGGTACTACCAGGATCCTGTCTTGCAACTGCCTTCTAAACATGAAGGCCTTTGGGGAGCATTAAGTAGTGTCTTTCAGAATATCCTCAAAAACTGATTAAGGTTTCACTCTATGTCTTCACCTTGGCCAAATGCGATCTGCAAGGCTTTATTGAGGGTAAGCAGAAAGCACTCTATGTCATCATTCACTTGTTGCTATTGCATTACGATTCCCCAATGCTTATTGCAAAGCTGACAGAGGTAATTACCAAACTCTCCCCCTTGGAATGGTTGCCTGTTGTCTGTCGTGATTTCAGTGGGCAACACACACATGACAAAGGACCTCTCATGGAGTGGTCTGATTTTGCAAACAAAAGAACAACTAGAAAGTAAGGAAAAAATTCTTGTCCTTTTCTTTGAGTAGTATGCAAATAAACAAAATGGACAGGTCCTTAGTAGGTTTCAGGTCATAGTTACAGACCTGGACCTCCGGAAGAGGAGCGCAAATAACAGATAGTTGTTTAAGGAAACTCTGCTTCATCATCGGGGCCCAGCTGGATCACTGAGTGCAATCCAGCAGTGCTTCAACGCCTGAATTACAGCGGAGCAGGATGTTGTGTGAGAAGTGTGAAGTCCTATGTGAAGTGAAATTAGGTGGTAAAAAATATCTCTAGGAATAATCTTTATAAAAGTTTAAATGCAAGGGTCCTAGGACATAGGTGAAAACATTGTCGGGATATATATGAGGTTTTAAAATGTACCTCTGTAACCCTTAAAAATTAAGATCTGCACCGTTAAGAAGAAACCACTTATTCACTAACCACAGAGCTTATTGGACACCAAAGAGGCTGTCAAAGATCAAAGGCCAAGGGGAGAGAAGTTGTCCCAAATGTGGAGAAAATGTACAGACGATCTCCACATGTTTCAGCAGTGCCCTCAACTGGAGGTTTTCTGGAAAGAAACGGGTGAGACTTTGTCTAAATACTGGGCCGGCAGACGGAGGTGAGTATAGACTTGGTTCTCTTTGGGGTAAGATATGACAATGGAGAAAATCCAAAATTGAGTAAGGATCAAGAGAGAATTCTTTTTATGTTGATTGTTTTGGCAAGGAGGGAGACATGCATAAAGTGGGTAAAAAGTGTACCACCAACACATAACGAGTGGCTAGGCTCTATAAAGAGAACATACAAACTCGACACGGGCAGACAAAGGGGTAAAATAAATGCATATTGGGATATCTGGGAAAAATTTACTTTAACAAATACTCCATGGTCCAATGATTAAGCAATGCAGTAACGACACAAGTGTAAACTTGAATGAGTAGTCAAAATGACTAGCTCGACACAGAACCGAATGCATCGGAGCGGACATAAGGGGGTTAAAGCTTAGAGGAAATCCAGAAACTCTCCACGCACATGGTGCATCCACCCAGGAGAAACCTTGAAATTCCCAGAAGGTCAGATCGAAAGGGAAAGTGGACCCCCGATACCTAAAATTCCAAAATATTGCTGTATGAGGACTTAAAAAAAAAAGAAAACCCTTAAAAATTAAGGTCTACTGGTTTCAGCCTTCTGATATGTTCAAGAGGCTTTCGTCAGGACCAATTTTTTAAGTGCGTGGCTAAAGAAAAGGGCCTCTGTGGTGTAAATATCAGCAAACACCCTAAAGTGTGCTGTGAGTGTGGTGGGATCCTATTCCTTACAGATCCTCTGCATGGAGTACCTGTGAAGGTAAGAAGTACTAAGTACAAGTACAATGCAACATGTTTATTTTCTATTTAAGTATGTCATGCATGTCTTATTGAATAGCCCTCCTACATGGGAAGAGTAGCAGGTGATTTTGAAATGATGGCATCATGCACGTGACAGAGTGAACGCATGCATGAAGGCTATCTGCAAAATAACCATGCATGGCTACAATGTGCCCCGGTGGTGCCTACTTAAATGCAAATCCAAAAAATAATGGCACACAAAGTCTATGTGTTTGCTTATGCATTTTTAAGCAAAAGTGGACTATTTTTAGTCTACAAATGTTTCGCGTTATGGCACATTTAGTGAGTATTTTTAAAAATTAAGTAATTAGTGGTTGCGCGTGATATTTATCTAGAGAACACATTTAACACAGAAAGACAAGACACATTGACTGACAACATAAAAGCGGCCTCACTTTGACTCTGTTTCAAAAATGTCTCATGGATCCAATCAGACAATGTCACACCCCATTCTGACCCTAAAGAAGGAGTAAAAAAGAGGGCCAGGACAGCAGTTGCGGTAAAGTACTGCCTCGCATCGCGGCTCCTATGAGTAGCCAGCGGGCGCATGTACTCACGTTTGTCTGGGGATATTAATCATTGTCACCTACGTTGTTGACCGGGTCCCGCTGATTGCGATGTGCAGAGGGTCTAACTGATAAAAGTGGGACGAAGGCGGAAGTGATCGGGTCATCACGTGGTCGTAACTGCGAGGCTTGCACGTTCCTGAAACTGGTGCGCTAAACTCACGCTGTCTGTGGCTTAATGTGAGGATGCGCATGCGTGTTAAACCGTCTATTACTAGAGCGTGCTGTCCTTACGCTATCTGTGGCTCAATGCAGGGATGCACATGCATATTAAGGCGCCTATTACTAGAGCGCTAGTCAGATGAACACTGTGGAAAAACTGTTACGCATTCTTGGGGCACTATCATAACTGGAGCGTTAGTTACATGAATGCTATAGCAAGACTGCTGGGCATTGCAGGGTCACTATTATCAGGCTGATTTTAAAATGGACTGGATATACGTTCGGTAAGCTAGTTGGCATTTTATTCAATTGTCTCATATTTACACATTTAATGATTACATGATTAAAAAGTGATTGTCTCCCATTGTCTCATATTTACACACTTACTGATTACATGATGAAAGAGTGATTGTCTCTGGACTTTGCCTCTGACGTGTCATAAAGAGATGCATTAGTGCATAGTACTATGATATGGTGTTTATCTAGGATCCCTTAGATAGGTCTGTCATCTAGGTGGGCCTATTGCCTAGTGTCATGCATCTCAATTGTTGGGACCATATAAAGCAATATAATTATAATTGTTGTATAATATTCCATGGCACATTGTCATTGAGCCCCTTGGTGTGAGTTGATAGTCTGTACACCCAATGTTGCTCTTTTTCCAAAAGCTGATCTTGTATATTTCCGGTTTGTGCATCTGGTTGTTCAATGACCACCCAGGTCATATCATTGGTCGTGTGTCCCGCATTTAGGTAATGGTCCGTCAGTTTTGTGGTATTTCGCTTACATCGGATATTGCTCCGATGTTCGCATATTTTGGTCTTTATTTTGCGGCTGTTCATGCCCACGTATCTCAGTTGATATTAGCATGTGATTAAATAAACCACGTTGGCTGAATTACAGTTAGTGTGTCTTCTGATATTCCATGTTTTTCCTTGCTCCAGGTGTAGGTGTAGGTGTAGGCCCCCATGATAAAGCATGCCACCTACTTGGTAGGTGGGTGAGGGGTTTCCTTAAACAACTATCTGTTGTTTGCGCTCCTCTTCAAAAAGTCCAGGTCAGGAACTACGACCTGAAACCTACTAACGACTTGTGGTCTGATTTTGATCATGCTGGTTGACTCCATCAATTCTATTGTGGGATATATCAAGTGTCAATTGATTAACAATAGCTTTGATTGTCCATCAGGAAAGCTGCTGAAGGCTCTTCTGTTATCACAGGTGCCAGCCAGGTAGTCGCACTCTTAATTAGGCATACTTAGCAGGCTTTTCCTCAACCTTCTACTTCCTTGTCCATTCTCAAGAGCCTCACCTTCTTCCCTCAGCCTCTCTTTCATTGTTGCTATCCCCTTATGGCCTTAGTGTGTAGGTTCAACTACTCTTACTTGGAGTCCTTGTGGTATCACACCATGGCGTCTATTCGGTAGCAGCCCCCTCTGAGGTGCTCAGCTCCTCCATATTTTGCCACAGCTGAATTTGGTCTCCCGGTTCCAGAGATGGGCATTTCACAAGAAGTCTTTCCATGTATGCTGTTGCATAGCCTTTATTGCCCTTCATATGCATTAATTTTATCTGTATACCCCTGCAAATTCCTCCGCTGTCTTGGCTTTTGAGGATGCCACCTGTATTATCCAAGGGTGACAAAGTACTCTATTTCCTCTTTGTCCGTAGGAGCCCTGGTGCAAGTGGTGTGGACTGCCTTGATCAGTAGCGGCTATTGACAAATGTAAGTGGTGAGGCAAAGAGCAGCAGGTCTCAGGCTCACTGCAAGTCCAGCAACAACTTAATAGCCCCCTGCACCCACACACATCAAATTAATTAAACTGTACATTTGAATGAAAACAATAAAAACAATAGTTCTTATATTTCAGGTGCAGGGAAGATCCCAGCAAGCTCACCATCTGGTTGGTGTCTCCACAAAGGCACTCCACTGCTGAAACCATGGAGCCTGACACGGAAGTAAAGGGCCAATGAACCCTAACCAATTCTGGAGCTACTCTCAAGCCGTTTTCAGCATGAAAGTAGCGCCATGATTGGTCACAGCAGGCTGACACAGCTTTCCTTTTTAGAGCAGGAGCCTGTGCCTGCAGTCCGCTCAGCTGTTTTACATCTGACATTGGTGTGGGCTGACGTGCGCGTGTCAGGCTGGCCATCGGAAGACAGCCGGCCAATCAGACTATCGCACTTTTGCTTTTAAACAAGTCATTCCTGCTACCAATCAGCAGCAGGAATGGCCTCGCTCCTGAGATTCGGAATGCACTTCATGAAAATGGTCATGTCCATTTTGACAATTTTATTTGAATAATGTTTTGCTGCAGCTGCTACGCTCGCAGCAGGTGGGGCAAAGATCCTCTGTCCTCAAGGAGGAACCGTCGCTGGTCTTGATAATTAATTCACTGAGTTGGTTATACTGGTCAGTAGGCTACTGTGAACATGTACTGTTGGCTCACCCATACCTGAGTCTTGTGCAGTGGGTAATATGATGCACCTGCAAATAGGTTTACAAGTGGCTGAAGGTCAATCCGGACCTTGAATTCCCTCCAATACAGGCATAAGGGAAAGTGCTGACAAGCCAGCTTGATCGCTGTTGGACCTGGCTTTTTCTGCAGTGCCACCCCCAAACCTTTTGCCTTCCTCCTACTATTTGTGCTGAATAAATATTTTATTGGCCTTGGAACTCTGTGCACTTTACCACTGCTAACCAGTGCTAAAGTGATTGTGCTCTCTCCTTAAAACATGGTAAAATTGACTTATACCTATTAGACACATTTGAATTACTTGTAAATCCCGAGTAAAGTTGTACTACATGTGCCTATGGCCTGTAAATTAAATGACACTAGTAAGCTTCAAACACTGATTGTGCCACCCACTTAAGTTGGCCTTGATAAATGCCTCAGGTCTGCCATTGCAGCCTGCGTGTGCAGTCTTTTTAAACTGCCATGTCGACCTGGTCAAATAAACCCTTTGCCAGGCTTAAACCTTCCTTTTTAATACATATACATCACCCCTATGATAGGCCCATGACAGCTTAGAGGGCCGTGTGCAGTGTACTTAAAAAGTTGGACATGTACCTTTTTTTGTGTCGCAATTATTTATTAGGTTTTTACAAAATACAAAATGGCCAACATCGGGCAGCAGTGATCAGAACAAGCAATAGTCTCTGACCAAACAGGACTATGAAAATAGGGAGAGATAACAAAGAGAGAGATAGAAAGAATCTGACAGTTCAATCTGTCCAGTGGAAAGGAGAAAAGCTGTGTAGATCCTGTGGGGAAACGTGCCATATCCCTACTTCCCCCGGTTTTACATTTCTTCCGTTGCGGTTGCTCCTCTATGTGTAGGTTTTCCCATTCTGCACCTAAATATTCCTTCTCTGCTCGTCCCGCTATTTCCAGCCATAAGAAAGGAGGAGTAGAGGGCATCTTACTCAATGCCCGCTCTCTTGTTAAGAATAAATTAATGTTTAAAGAGCTGGTGCTGGAGAAATCACCTACCATAGTATTTATCACGGAAACATGGGCTAAAGATTCTTCTGACCCTGATCTAATTGAAGCGGTCCCAGAAGGATATTGTTTGGTCAGACTCGATAGACAGGGTCGAGTGGGAGGGGGGTTAGCAATCCTCTATAAGGACTATTTGCAATGTCATCTTGCACCTATATCCGATTTTTCGGACAGCTTTCAAGCACTCCACTTTACATTAAAGGAAGTGCAATGCCCCTTTTTTAATGGGATCTTAGTATATCGACCACCCGGCTCGAGAACCCATTTCACCCACAATCTTCTCCAAGCTTTGGAACCGTATTTCGGCCAACAAAATCTGTCTATTCTGGGTGATTTTAACTACCACCTAGAACGACATGATTTATCCGATACATCATACCTTATTGAGGCTTTGGAGGCATGTGGACTCACGCAACGAGTTAGCGGAGCCACTCATCGGGCAGGCCATACTTTGGATGGCATCTTCTCGAATGATTCTCGGTTAACCATCAAGGATCCGATACATCTATCTTGGTCTGATCATCTAGCGGTTCCTTTTACTCTGGAACATCATAGGTCGGATTCCTGCAAAAGAGGGAATCATGCCATGGAAACCGCTAGAAAGTTCAGGAATCTTAGCTGTGACTCTTTTGCGCCCTGGGCTACAAGTCTCGCTGTTACTGGCTTGGACAGCGTACAGAATGCAGTTGGCCACTTCGAACTGGTCACTACTGAGGCTTTGAATGAATTGGCCCCAGTACAGTCTCGCCGCCGAGCCAGAAAGAGACCATCCGCCCCCTGGTTCTCCGATTCCCTCAGACTTCTGAGGCAAGAAGTGAGGCGAAAGGAAAGACTTTGGCATGCCAGCTGGGATTTTAAGAATAAGGAGGATCACAAAATCCTTGTTAGGAAATATAAAGCCGAGATCACACAGGCCAAACAAGATTACTTTGTTACCCTGACCACCTCGCTTTCCTCGCCAAAGGAGCTTTTTAAAACGGTTGACTCCTTGGTCAACCTGCAAGCCCCTGACCCAGTTATCCCCTCGCAGGACTTATGTGACAGGATCGCCTCCTTCTTCCACACCAAGATACAGGATATCCATCTGGCTCTCGAGGAACAAAGACTCTCTGTTAGTGCACCTATCACCCGGGTTGAGATGAACATGAATACCACTGGCATCTCCCCACTGTGCACCCTGGATTCCTTTCCTCCTTTGACCTTACTAGATCTGGAGATCCTGCTTAACAAGATCAAGTCGGGATCTCCTCTGGATTCCTGTCCATTGAAAATTATTAAGCTATGTAGGGAGACCCTCCTACCGCCATTGCTAGACATAATGAATCTAGCTATTACAGATGGTATCTTCCCTACAGAGTGGAAGAAGGCAGTAGTCAAACCCCTGTTAAAAAAGGCATCCCTGGATCCGGAGACCCTAAAAAACTTTCGCCCCATCTCGTTGCTTCCTGCCCCTGCGAAGATGCTTGAGGCACATCTTAACAAGCATCTCGCTACTTTCGTGGAAAGCTCGGGATGTCTGGATTCCTCCCAGCATGGATTCAGGAGGGAACATAGCACCGAGTCAGCCCTCACCATCGTGCTTGATAAGATCCGCACGACAGTAGATGAGGGCCAGACCACCCTCCTGATCCTGTTAGATCTAACAGCAGCCTTCGATACCCTCTCCCCCTCAGTGCTTACATCTCGCCTGAGGGAGGTGGGGGTGAGAAGTGCAGCTCTGGATCTGTTGACCTCCTTCCTTATTGGGAGAGAACAAAGAGTCAAGCTGGGAGAGTTCCTATCTCCATCCCGACCAGTGCTATGTGGGGTCCCTCAAGGGTCGGCGCTTAGTCCGACCCTTTTCAACATCTATGTGACCCCACTGGCCAGGCTAATAAGATCTTTCGGGATGGAGGTAGTTTCTTATGCAGACGACACTCAAATACTCGTCTCTCTTCCCTATTCTGATGTGCCCACCGCCTCCAAGTTTAGATCTTGTATGGAGGCGGTTGGTCACTGGATGATTCAGAACTCTCTTAAATTGAATGGGGAGAAGACTGAGGTATTGGTGTTTGGGGGGAAAGAAAACATCTGGTCAGCCAATTGGTGGCCTGACTCATTAGGAATATGTCCCTCCCCCACAACATCTGCTAAGAATCTTGGGGTGATGCTAGATCCAGCCCCTGATTTGGGCGGTCAGGTGAACAGAACTGTCTCGACCTGCTGGGGTTTGATCCATACCCTGCGAAGGATCAGGAAATATCTTTCCTTGCAGGCAAGAAAACAAATAGCTGTTGCATTAATTGGCTCTTGTTTGGACTACTGTAATGCGCTGTATGCTGGGCTAAACCGGAGCCACCTACAGCGCTTACAGGTGGTCCAAAACGCCATAGCCAGATTTGTTCTGGATATCCCCAAACGCTCCTCAGCCACTGCAGCCAGGAAATCACTGCACTGGCTACCTGTCGAACTCCGAATCCGGTTTAAAGTCCTCTGCATGACCTACAGAGCCATTACTAAAAATAGCGACACTGGTATTGGATCTATCATCTCCCATTATATCCCTGGCAGGAGCTTGCGTTCCTCTGGGAAATTGCTTCTTAAAACCCCCCGTGTACGAAGAGCTAAATGGGGTGGCAGGGCTTTCTCCACGCTAGCCCCCAAATGGTGGAACGATCTCCCCCTTGACCTGCGATCTCTTCCATCCTTACAGAAATTCCGCATGGCCCTAAAAACTCGCCTCTTTCAACAAGCCTATATGTAAGGACGTCTGTTTTAAATTCTGATTGTATTATTAGGCGCCTTGATACCTGCGGGTTATTGTTTTTTTGCGCATTATAAATTCTTTTCATTTCATTTCAGGGCGCTACGCTGTAGTGACACACAAGAACATAACAAAAACAAGAGCCAATGACAAAAGACAATTTGAGCTATTTTTATTTGAATAAATTGACAAATGTCTCCCTGGAACAGCCACCTGCAGTGGTCCAGAGCCTAAAAAGCTTGCCTACTTCCGAATACTCCCCTGAGGATAAGAGACAAGCAACATCCTGTGTTCCTAAATGCTCCATCAAGGAGTGTGTCAGAGGGCCCTCATAAGCACTACAACCGAGTGTCTCAAACCTAATTACGCCCAGATTACACACAGGTGTATTTCAATGATTGCCCCCGACTTGCACTAATGTTACATCCAAGAGGTCAGGGGCAGAGAAAAGTGCTCGTGCATCTGGTCATTAAATTTATAGCGTAATCATTCATATATGGCCATTCCAGCAAGCCACGTGATTAAGGGGCGTAACTTCTCAGTTTTCAAGTGGTGTAGTATCTCGCCACTGCTAGAGCAGAGGAAAGCCCAGCAGGTCATGTGGTGAGGAAAGGATGGTAGCTCTGCAGTGTCATGTATTAGAGCCACAAGTCTCGTTAGAGCCGATGTTACTTCCATTTCACTCTCAAGTAGATCCCAGATTTGCCTCTAGTAGTGGGAGAGAGCAGTACACTGCACAATATCACAATCAAAGGCGGAACGTCACCAGTACTTGGAGTCCAGCTACATGCGTGCTCCATAAAGTTTAGCTGGTGACTAGTGACATTGATGGAGAACCTTAAAATAAGTGAATTTAAGTCAGGCCTCTTGCAGTGATTTGCCATGGCGTTCCAGTATATCAGACCATTCATCCTTCGGGAAGGTGAGGTCTAGCCTGGGTTTCCACCAGCTGCAAATTGCACATGCGGTGGGTTGCGGAAAAAGTATACCAGCAAGTTCGGTGTATAGGGCCAATTGCCTAATAGCAGCCATAAACTGTGTCGGAGTTGGGTATAGCACCATCGTTTTGACAATGGCAGCCCATATTCGAGTGTTAGTAAGTCAAAGCAAAGAAAGTCTCTGTCTTCCAGCAAATCCTCTACATATAGCACTCCATTCTCCAACCATATTGCCCAATCAGTCTACTCACCTTCAATCCTAATAGAACGATTCCATCACAATGGAGCACGTTTGTGTAGCACAGTCAGGAGGCGGGTTAATCTATCGGCCCAATCCTACGCATACGTAGAGGTATGTTATATTGGATTGTCACAGGGACACGTTTAGGCATGGGCAGTGTAATACACAGGTAAACCACCTTTTGTATTCAATACGTGTTTTCATAGCTGCCAAGGTTTCAGATCGCTATGTGTGACATTTTTATAATGTCAGTGTAATTTTAATTATGAGTGACATTTTATCAACTACGAGTGATACTTTTCTGAGGAGCAAAATCAAGCAATGAGACGCGGGAAACATATAAAAATCATTAATTACACCCATGTGCGCAAAGATAAACTCTAAAAAGATCTTAGAATTGCTATAAAGCACCAGAAATGGAAGGGCATTTTTGGAATCTGGAGATCCAGCAACTGCTAACTGAGGATGCCAGTCACACTACAGGAGTCTTGGGGGTTTGCAAGTCACAGTCTACAAGGGAGGCCTGGAAATTATCAATGCCTCTGAGTTTATATAGGAGAGAAGTGCGCACAGAGAAGGAACGGAGGATACATCCTGACATTTAAAAAGGTTATACAGGATGTCGATTGCCTAAGTACTGAACTTTAAGGTGGGGCTCAGGGCCCTCCTGTGGGTTGTGTAGAAGTATCAGGGAGCGAGGCATAGGCCTGCTTGGGGTACAAAGGAGTTCCACGGACACCCACAGCCAGTGCAAGTGCACACAAAGTGGATAGGGGTCACGGAGTGACACTAGGTGTACCATCATGGAGGCCCAGTGGGCTGCCTATTCACCCTCTGGACCTCGTTCTGCTGTCTGTGCTTAATTAGGCCAGTGCTTGCTAACCATTAAAGAAACGTTCACGCAGACAGTGGTCGAGGTTTAGTGACAGAGTAGTAGTTAGTTATCTCACATCAGTGGCGCAGGAGCGCCTGCCCAGTGGCGGAAACTCTAATTAGAAACTAAGTAAGTAGAAACTAATATGAACTAAGTTAAAACTTACTTGAACAAGGGTCAACGCCGGTCAGGGTCTTCTCTGTCAGTAAGACAGACACCAGCGACACCTGGTGACGGGGTCACGGCGGGCGCACTCACTGGCATGGCACATGATGAATGGCGGCTGCACCTCCAGTCACTCTGCTGTCAGTCAGACTTCCTGCAGGCAGCTCCCCTAATCATGACAGTCATCAGCGCAGTGGGCAACCCGGTGGGCCATGATCATCAATCCGGAGTGTGACAGTCAGTACAGGGCAGCGAGACAACGCGCTGCCGTCCGTCGTCCTGCCTCAGCCTGGTGAGTTATGCACAGCGCCAGCCAGCAGCACCTGAGGCAGTACTGCTGCAGCGGCGATACAAGCACACTTCCACTGACTCCATCGGACAAATTCCCCGCCACTGGCACGTGAGGTCACATCCGGATTTTGGGCAGGCCCCAGCGCCCCTGGATCGGGCTCTAGAGTGTGGGCTGTGGGTGTGTCAGCCACTGACTCCTGCCTCGCTGCGCCGTGAGCCCCCCCCCTCAGGAATAATTTATTAATGCAGCCAGAGCCAGGCTGGCAGGCCCCGGCTGAGTGAGACCGCAACATTGTAACACTGCAGCACTCGGTGACTCAGCCAGAGCTGAGGTGCAGCTGCAGACAACATGATTGTTAACTATTTATGAGCCAAAGCTTCTCGGGCAAGTCTCCTGGGAAAAAGCAGAGGCGGTGGCTAGCAACGTTTTAAATGCGTGACAAAGCATTTCAGTGCGGTGATGCGGAACACCACACTGAAATGCGTTTGTGTCACACGTGATGCGTGATGCTTGGCAGGACTGTGTTTTTCTAGACAAACCCATGTAGGGGTTTCCCTATGGGTTTTCAGTAACGGTGGTCGGTAAACTCCGCTCCACCGGCGGAGATCCCGGAGTTTTTGCCACTCCTCTCTCCTCTTAGAGCATGAAGTTCTTAAAAAGAATTCCGCTGACCGGTAGCGGAGCTTACAGGCAGCTCACCCTCTAGAAATTCCTATGTGAGGGTTGCTTGCAACTTTAGCTGCCTTAGTACGTCCTATATGAGAGTGAAACTTAAACTGCTATGGTACCATGCTGTACCTCTGCTGAGAATGAGGGGGACGCTGTAGGTACACAATGACATTACTTTTACTGACCTCGAGGCCTACCTGGCCTGAACATGCCATTAGATGAAAACAAAACTAGTTTTTACACAGGAGTGCAACTTCCTCCTCGTGATGACTCGTTTTTTCCTAGAGTCTTACTTCACCGCCCCTCTGCTGTGCCTATGCTGTGCATGGGGGCCACACAACAGACTGGTGGAGCTGCACTAGCTCTTTGCTCCCAAGAAGTCTAGTGCCACAGGGGCTCTCCAGGGGAGATGCCCCGGACTAGGGAGATCCTGTTACAGAGGAATGAAAGCACTGATACCCTACATTCACTATGACCTCTCTGCTGTTGACAAGCAGGGGCCGGGAGCCTCCTCCTAGTCTGGGTCCTGGTGCTGCTTCCTCTGGTTCAGCTCAACTGGAGCCCAGCTGCAGCAGCCGTGAGCTTCACCCGGCCAGCCAGAGTCATCCCTGCACTCTTGTTAACTAGATATTCAGTAAAAAGTCAAACCCACATGCCCACTGAGCTTACCTTTAACTCCATCCAGCTGGCAGCACCTGACCTGCCCAGGAGTCGGACAGGACCGGAGTCCCAGCTCCTGTGCTTTCTGGTTTTCCAAAGGGGCCGTCCTGGGCTGGAAGTTAGCTGGAGCCTCCTCTCCCGTCAGGCACCAGACCCCTCCTGAAAGAATTGTCGGCAGAGAGGGCTCTTAGTGCTTAGAAAGAGGCCCAAATGTTCCCCCTCATTCACAAAATTATAGGGATGGTCCTAAACGTCAATTTTATAGAGTACTCCGCTGCCAGCGGAACTCAGCAGAATTCCACTGAGTTTTTTTTATCACTCCGCAGAATTCCATGGAGTGAAACTCTGCGATCTCCGCCCAGCCCTTTGTTTCCAGCATATAGATCATATGTGCCAGTTGGGAAGTCAGATAATATGAATCCACTTGTGGGAGTCGGAATTCCCCCACTGTGGTCGGCATGTAATTTCCTCACAGAAAGGTCCAAATAAGACCGTCAATGCCCTGCAAAAGGGTAAGGGGAAGCCTCAAGGGGACTATGTTGAAGACATAATTAAAGCGATGCCTCACATTTATTTTTATGATCTGTACTATACCCCATAGGGACAATTGTAATTTGGATCAAATAGAAAAATTTTAGGTTATTTTGTCAATTATTGGGAATATGTGAGTCCTATGTTCAGATATCCTTCAAATTATTTAAGACGTCTGATTTTCCAAAACGAACAGTGAAGCCCCTAAGGCAGATTTGGTGGTAGTATGTTTCAGCGGAAGGGCTTTACGTGTGGACCAATTGATCCTAAAACCTGAGAAGTGTGAGAAACAGTCAATGGCATGCATGAGGGACTGTAATGAAGTAAGCAGAGATGACAGAGTTACTAGGGTGTCATCAGCATAACAGGATGCCTTCTGTTCTCTACTACAGTATGTACCCCAAAGATGTCGGGTGCACCATGTATAGCTACTGCCAATGGTTCCAGTGCCAACAGAAACAGTAAAGGAGAGAGCAGGCAGCCCTGTCTCATCCCTTCATCTTTCTAAAAAAATGGAAAGGAGAAGCCATCACAGGAGATCAATGTTGTTCGAGAACTATACGGTCAATGGACTTTGTCAACAAAGGGGATTCCTAGCCACAGGGGCTCCATGATCTTAAACAGATACGTCCATTCCACACAGTCAAAAGCTTTTCCGGCATCAAGGGAGATAAGGATCTTTTTGTCTCTGCCATGCCTGACCTGCCACATAACAACAGCTTAACATTCACAGGTGGTTTGCAAATGTGGGGCCTGGTATAAAACAAATCTGGGATGGGTTAATTAGTAGAGGAATGTAGGTTGCAAACCATGTGGCTAAGACATATGCTAATATATTCTTGTCCGAGTTTATAAGGTAGATCTGCCTGTAGTAGACACAGTAAAAAGGATATTTGCCAGGATTAAGTATTGTCGTATGGCATAAACTCTCTCAAGCAACATTGTGCGTTTTGTTGGACAACATAAACATCAGAACTGTTCAAGACTGATTCTGAGCACACCATCAGGATATGTTGGCCTCAATCCTGGTAGCTCACAGTGCATCATCTGTACCCCAAACCTGACAAGGTAACAAATAGATGTTGCAACCTCAGAACATGGCAACCCTGACTACCCTAGGAAATTGTGGTAACAGATCTAGAACTTTTTTGTTTTTGTTTACTTATGCATACCCAAAGAAATGCACAAGACATACTCAACATGCAGTTTCAATATTTTTAAGAAGAATTGTGATTCTTGAGTAAATTACGTGCATTGCAATAATCAATAGAAGCAAACAGAATAACGTAATTAACATTGTAAGAATGAGTCAGGCAACTATTGTTGATTCTAGTGTGTGCTCTGTTGCCAAAACAAATAATAACAAATAACACCATTTTGCTTAGTAAACTTAGCCCTTGTGCAGAATGTTCAAGGTATTGTGATAATATTCCTACAAAGTGGAAATGTAAGAAACGCTGTTTCCGGGAATATTATCCTGCATAGGCACGCATTAAAATGTATGTCAAATGTCATTGGGTTTAAGAAAAGAAACTAACTTGAAAACATGGGCATGCAAAATTGTAGTGTTCCTACTCGGGCCTAATGTAACCACGTGACAGTATTAATGAAACCCCAGCTCATTTCAGTTCTGATAAGGGCGTAGTGCCACTTGAAATTTCCTGGACCAGCTCGCCCAGTAGGTTTACTATTATAGGTTTAGTAATTTTATAATATTCTATGGGAAACTCGCCATTTCCACAGGCCTTCAACATTGCCATTGTATTGACAGCATGAGCTATTTCTACATCAGTAATTTCCTTTTCTAACTCCTCTGCGTATTTCTGCAGGAGCGTTGGGAGCTGTCCAGAAATGCTACAGCCGACTGTGCAGTGTCGCAAGACTCTGTGAAGTAAAGTCGGACATATTAATCAGTGAATTCCCATAGTATGTCATGAGGGTTCATAAGTACAACTCCCTGAGTAGACATTACGACAGGCATGGTACTGTGTGAGGACACCTGTTTCAACTGTGCCACAAACTATATCTGCTTTTTCCCTCCTTTCATAATGTCTCTGTTTAAGCCTGAAGAGCACTGTTTCTGACTATGAGATATATAGGGCATTTAAGTCAGTCTTCTCTTTGAGAAGTTCACAAATAAGCTGGGTAGTTGTAAGGAAGTCGCAGATGCAGGTTAGATGAGTTAAAATCTTTATTGATGTCAACCGGACATCAAGTGCACTTCGACCTGGAAGCTCACATCCTCCAACTGTCCCCCACAGAAGACTCGTACCGCTAAAGTTCCTTCCATTCCCTTGACGCACCGTAGTTCCATTAATCAAGGAAATGGAAGAGAACTTAACACATCTTTCCCCTTAACACAACACAATAAACAAAATGATAAAGGAAATAATTATGTACATGAATAAGGAATACATTTTCATTGTGGCAAAACACAAGAATTATTTCAAAATATAATCGTGCAATTTAGAAGGTAACTTAATGATCTTAGAAGAATGAGAACGAACAGTGGAATTGATATCATCATTAACATTCTTGTTGGTTTGAAAACTTAAACCCATTGATGACCTAGAATTGGTGTCACTGTTAATATTCTTGTTGGGTTGAACACTCAAACCCATCCTCGACACTGAAATCTTCTCTTTGTTCCACCACTTGCCATCACTCTGACAGCACCTTTGTTAACCTTAACCACCTCCTTGAGAGTAGAAAATTTGGATTCTCCTTTGGGTAAAATCCTAGGACATTTCACCCTTACCATGTCTCCCACACAAACATTCAACTGCTTGGGAACAGGATCGGACAGTGTTTGATCATGCTTTTTCTGTGCTTCAACACGCTTCTTACCAACTTCATCAATTTTATCTTTAGGCAAGACAAATCTTTGTTCGCCCATCCATCTTCTTAAAAGATTAGAAGTGGGTATGCGACCTCTTAATAAAATAAAAGGATACACATTAGTGTCAGAATTAGCAGTGGTGCGAATTGCCCACAAGAGTTTCTCAATTTCAGCCTTGCAATTCAATCCACTAGCTTCAGCTAATTGCACATTCAGTTTGATGACCCTATTAAAACGTTCCACAAGACCATTGTTCCTTGGGTGATAAAGGGAAGTTTTGACATGTTTAACGCCTATAGAATGTAGAAAATTTCCAAATTGGATTGAAATAAACTGAGGACCATTATCAGAGAGGAGTTCTTCAGGAACTCCCTCTCGGCAAAAACTAATTGAAGAAATTTAATGATGGAAGTTGAATCAACACTTCTTATCCATTTAATTTCAGGCCAACAACTGTAAAAATCCATGAGAACAATGCCATACTCAGGTAAATTGGCAGATAAATACAAAGGGCCTATAATGTCAATGCCAATTTTAATCCAAGGTTTATCAGGAACTTGTATAGCTTCGACAGGAGAAGGCCATGTTAATTATGATTTATCACTAATGACACATTCCATGCAATCCCTGACAAAATGTTCAACCTGTTTGTCTAAAGATGGCCCCCAAAATTCTCTCTTACTCTCCTTTTCATGGCACGCATACCCACGTGACCGTCATGTGCTAACATCAGAACCTTGTTTTTCATGGCTTCTGGGACCACTAATAATGAAGAACTGTACAAAAGACCATTTACTGTAGATAACTCATCAAACACATGTTTGTATTTATGTGCACAATTGTGTTCATCTATATTGTGAGATCATCCTTGACACAACATTTTTGATATTTCTTTAAATTCGTTGTTAGATTCGGAAGCTTCTCTCCACTCTCTTTTCGAAATTACATCTTCCGTTTGGCAAAAAAGCAACACACTAATTCAAAATCATTAAAAGTATCCTTCGCTTCAACAGATTGACCGTTATCAACAGGTAATCTGGATAAACAATCAGCAAGAAGATTCTTTTTGCCAGGTACATACTCAATATTAACGGTGTGTTCCATTAGCCCGAACTGCCACCTGGCAATTCTGGGAGTAGCTTTTCCTCCCCCTTTTGTAGTGAATAAATCAATAAGTGGATTGTGATCAACACGTACTGTGAAATTGGAGCCATACAGGTAATGTTTGGAATGTGTAATTGCCCACCAGCATGCAAGAGCTTCAAGCTCGATTACAGAATAGGAAGGTTCAGCTCCTTGCAAACTTCTTGATGCAAATGCAATCACTTCATCTTTGCCATCCCTGTTTTGCAAAAGAACAGCACCTAAACCCTTTTGACTAGCAACTGTCATAATTATGGTCTTATTACATGGATCAAATGCTTTAAGTGGAATGGCATGGGCTACTTCATGTTTAATTGAATCAAATTCCTTAGTACACTCTTCATTCCAAGAAAAGCGATCATTCTTCTTAAGAAGAGATCTAATGTTGTAGGTTTTAGATGCACAATTGGGATACAAATTCTATGAGGCCCATAAAAAACCTTGATTGATCCTTGTCTTCAGGAACTTTGAAATTTTCAATTGCTTTAACTAAACTTTGTTTAGGTTGTTTGCCATCAGCGGATAATCTATACCCTAAATAGTCTCCAATAGTGCAATTAAATCTACACTTATGAATGCCAAGAGTGACCCCCTTTAATCTTAACAAAGACAAAACTTGGCTCAATCTGGCATTGTGTTCATATTGATCATTGCCATACACCAAAACATCATCCTGAAATGCCATAACACCAGGCATGTCTTTGAACATACTTTCAACCACTCTCTGAAAGACTGCAGACGCAGAGGCCAAACCAAAGGTCATGCGTTTAAATTGTAAAAAGGCCTTCAGGAGTGATGAATGCAGTTAGATGTCTGGATTTAATGTGTAGTTCAATTTGATGATATGCAGATGACCTATCTAGCAAACTAAAGAACTTAGCAGCCTTAAGTGTAGAAGTTATCTGCGGGATGTTGGGAAGAGGGTACTGATCAATCCATATGTTTTTGTTAAGATAGCGTTAATCAACACACATATGTAAATTACTATTAGCTTTTTTAGCTAAACAATTGGAGACACCCAATCGGATGATTTAATGGGTTCTATTACATCGGTGAAACATACTCTTTGTAATTCTTTTTTTTAAATCGGATTGTAAAGCTAGAGGCACTCTCCTAACCTTGTGTATTACAGTTTGAGCACTATTAGTTAATTTAATCATATGTTTGAACCCCTTGAAAAGACCCAACTCTTTTCTGAACACTTCTGGATACAAAACATCCCAAGAAGTTTGTTGAATAGTTTGAACGTGGAAAAAATCTTTTTTCAACATTACCTGTTGTTTGCTATTGGGATGATGCCAAGATTAGCTTGGTCTCCCCACCCTAGGAGACATGCCTTATCCTTCGCTACATATACTGTACCTTTAGATTTACTGTCCCTTAATTCAAAGTCAGCATTAAATTCACCAACAACATCAATGATCTTTCCACCATAACCAATAGGATGTGCACTCGACTGATTAAGAGTTTGTTTAGGAAATTATTGTTTCCAAAGAGATTCACTTATTAAAGTGTAAGGAGACCCTGAATCAGCCAACATTTGTACACTATTACCATTCACAATTATATTACACAAAGGTCTTTTCAATCATTGAGGATTAACACCCCAAACATCTTGATAGGGATGTATGATGGTAAAAAACTCATCATTTTCACTGGATGATAAATTTTCTTCCATCACAGTTTCAACATTGTGAACCTTTTTGGATGTGGTATTCCCTTTAGCTTTGCAAACAGATGAAAAATGTCCTTTCTTGGAGCACTTTACACATATTTTATCAATGGCTGGACACGATAAAGAATTGGCTAGATGATTGGTACTGCCACATCTATAACACACAAGTATTTTGCCTGGTGTAATGTTACTGTTACTTTTAACTGGTTTCGGTCTATTATTAAACCATTTTTATTTAGATGTAACTGCACATACTTTCTGGCTATCGGCATCTGTTAAAGACATTTGTTCCATGTATGAAGAAGTGCTTTCAATCCTTGTAGCAATGTCCAAAGCTTTTTGTAAAGTTAGATCAGGTTTAGATAAAAGTGCCTCTTGAACTTTTTTGTTGTTGGTCTTTTCGACTAACTGATCTTTGATCATTTCTTCTTCAAAGCCTTGTATTCGCAAGAAGAGGCAGGAATATGTAAAGCACCAACATATGTAGATGCTGATTCACCTTGTAATTTCACTCTCTTATAGAACTTGTGTCTTTCGAATGTTATGTTTTTACAAGCTTTGAAACAGGTGTTTAGAGCTTTGATAGCAGTAGCATATTCCTCAATAGTGTTATCACCTTATCAATTGCCTACAATGACATTTTCTTTGGGAATGTGTTTTAATATGTTTCGACCTTCAGTGCCTAAACAATGTCTGAGAACAGCATATTTCTTTTGGTAGGTAAAAGACTCCCCATCAAGAGCTTCAAGATAAGCTTCAAATCCTTCTCTCCATTTTTCCCAATCACTTTCTGGAGAAACAGGATTGGGCAGGAAAGGCGCATGTGGAGAAATACCTTGAAACATATTGGATACTAGTAGATTTAGAACAAAAAAAAGTCTAAAAAATTACAGCAGGTAAATAATATTTAAAAGCATTAACAGAACGTTGCAATACATTAAATTCTGTGAAAACACTTTGTATAAACCTTGCGCATAAGCACATAAATGTAGACAATGTGCACGGCAGCAAGAAAGTTGAAAGCGTTAAAACACTTTGTAAAAGTTGTGTGCATCAGCGAGTAAATGTAGGTAATGTGCACTGTAGCTGGATAGTTGAAGATGTAAACAGAACGTAGCACTTTGTAAAAGCTGTGCACATCAGCGGGTAGATATAGACAAACTTTATATTTATTTATTGATTTATTATGCACTTTAGGAGGATAAGAAAGTCAACATTGTAAAAATGTAAAATGCTTGAGATTGAGAATATTATCAGCGCGTAATAGTGGGCAAAGTGCTTGATAAACTGATACCTGTTCGAAAAGAAACTTCACGTTGAGACCTGACAATCAAACTGCTGTGCCGTGTCCATTACGGTTTCAAACAGCGATGTAGAAAACGTGATTTGCGATGGTTGGCAAGATTGTATAAATGTGTCCAAGATGGCTGCACGCTGCGTACAATGCGTGGGCGTGATGACGTTGTGGTTGGCAAAACAGCGCGGTTGGCACCAATAGAGAGAATTTACGGTTGTCAGGCAACAATTCAATGACGTTGCGGAGAGGCTCGCGCAGGTGAATTGCCATGTCGTCAATTAATAAATAAAAAGGTACCTTCTGGACAGGCAAACTTGACTTGCCACAAAAACTTGTCAGCAAAGCCAGCAGTTACCACAAAATTCCACAGGAGGATGGCGTCAGAAGCAACTCCACTTCAGGAGGCCAGAGTCACCGGAGTTACGAAGCAGACAGCAGCAGCACTGCACACGTGGAAGTCCCAAGTCCCATTGACTGGCAGTGTAAGGAAGTTGCAGATGCAGGTTAGGTGAGATAAAATCTGTATTGAAGTCAACAGGACATCCTCCAACTGTTCCCCACAGAATTCTCGTACCACTAACGTTCCTTCCATCCCCTTGAAGCACCGGAGTTTCATACATCAAGGAAATGGAAGAAAACCTAACAGTAGTGGAAGTTGAGTTTTACGCCCTTGTAAATTGGTTACGAGAGCAGTTAACCCTTTGGATGCCACGGGTGGCATGTGCGTCGGAGGGCCGGGAGCCGTCCAAATTGCGCATGCGTGAAATTTTCCCGCACTGTGGGAAAATTGTGAGCGCATCCCAGGGGTTAATTGGAGACTATCATTTTTGCAATGTTTCTAATAGGCCGCAAAATCTCTCATCATGGAACTCCAGAAGCAAGATGTACCAGCAGCCCATAGCGTCTGGGTTGAGAAGACTGTGTCTGTGTTCACTTCTAGATATTGATATAGATAGATGCATGGAAGTTGTTTATGCACAGGGCCATATAGCGAGCTACATTCATGCCCCAGCAGGCCATGGGGGCATTATAAAGTCGTGATCCAGTGCTATCATATCATGGTTGGACATACTGTTTGGTATGATAGATGTTTCAGGATACCATTATTGTCATTAGGAAAAAGTCAATGTGGGATTTAGTGCCGTGCACGCATGACATGAAAGTGTAGTCTCTGTCTCAGTGGTGTGTTAAGCTCCAAGAATCCAAAATGGTGTGGCCATGGATGATATCGGTGAGTATGTGCCTGTCACGGGATTGAGGTTCCTTTGGGTTACATGATTTGTCTAATAATGGGTTACCGGGTACATTCTAGTTGCCGCATCACAATTTTGGTCTTCCAGAATGAGTGCAGTAGTCTGGATAAGGTGGTAAAGAGATTAGATTTGGCCTGTACTGACACATAGATTGATAGTAGTGTGTCATATTTTAAGTTTGGCAAAGACATACCCACCCAATGGGTCTATCCATATCCGAAGCTTACGTACTGACATTGCTTTGTGTAGAAAGACAGCAACTCCCCCTTACCTGCACTCTAACGCTGTGACAGCAAGTGGGGTGGAGGCACCTTGCTGACTAGCCTACCCGTTCCCTCTTGAGCTTAGCATGTTCAGTGTACGTTAGATGTGTTTCTTAAACCAAAGCTATGTGGGTGTGGGGCGATTTGCGAAAAGACAGTATCTTATTGCTTTTAATGAAATGCATCATGCCATTCACATTAAGCGACAATATCCTTAGTGAGCATGATGGAGGGCTCAGGGAGGTCATCCATGCAATGTAAATGTGTGGTTGTAGGAATTAATCCAGAGTGGTCTCTGGGTGTGGTCTCTCAGTACAGACTTGTCACTGAGACTTACGTACTGACATTGCTTTGTGTAGAAAGACAGCAACTCCCCCTTACCTGCACTCTAACGGTGTGACAGCAAGTGGGGTGGAGGCACCTTGCTGACTAGCCTACCCGTTCCCTCTTGAGCTTAGCATGTTCAGTGTGCGTTAGATGTGTTTCTTAAACCAAAGCTATGTGGGTGTGGGGCGATTTGCATCATGCCATTCACATTAAGCCTTAGTGAGCATGATGGAGGGTTCAGGGAGGTCATCAATGCAATGTAAATGTGTGGTTGTAGGAATTAATCCAGAGTGGTCTCTGGGTGTGGTCTCTCAGTACAGACTTGTCACTGAGACTGTCAAAAAAGGGAAAGGGAAACATTGGTCAGAAAGATGAGGTGCGGTCCTTGTGGGGTCCAAAAGCGTGTCCCAAGTTTGGGAAAGATACTAATCTATCTATATACCTGTAGCATTTGGATGCAGGCCTATCTGTATACCTGTCATGTAGTTTCTAAGACCCCCCTGGACTTGCGCGTTTTGGAGGACCTAAACTGAGGACTTGGGGCCAGATGTAGGTGGCCAATTACCGGTCGGTAACGGCCGGATTCGGCCGTTACCGACCGGTAATTGGATTTTGAGATGTAGGGCATGCATTTACAGAATCGGTATTTTACCGATTCTGTATTTACCGATTCGGTAAAATTACCGAATCGGTAAATACAGACTCGGTAAAATACCGATTCTGTAAATGAAGATGTAGCTGGCACATGTCAGAGTGCCACATGGCTTTAAGAATCGGTATTTTACCACCCAATCCAATTGGGTGGTAAAATACCGAATCCAGGTGTGCATGCACCTGTGTGCATGCACACCTGTGCCATGTGACACACAGACATGTCCTTAGGGCATGTCTGTGTGCCGCATGGCACACATGCCCGTCTTTGGGGTGCTAGAGGGTGTCAAAGTGACACCCCCTGCACCCTTGCTAAAATCGGTATTTACCGAATCTGTAATTACAGATTCGGTATTGCCCATTGATTCCTATGGGCTTCAGGGCCCATAGGAATCAATGGGCAATACCGAATCGGTATTTACAGAATCGGTAAATACCGAATCTTAACGATTCGGTATTTACCGAATCTGAAATACCTACATCTCCCCCCTCTATTTTACCACCTCTTAAATACCGATTCGGTATGAATCGGTATTTAAGAGGTGGTAAATTAAAATTACCTACATCTGGCCCTTGGTGTGCAGACAGACTCTGACCCTCCCACACGATGAGTTAGCCGTTAGACCAGCTAGCTCTATAGTGCCACTATCACCCCTCTCTACTATACAGTGGGGTCAGAGATGTCAGCTCTCTGCCAGTCGAAGGATCAGCCTGCAGAGTCTCGGTCTAGCCTGGACGGAATTCTCCTCTCTGTCTGTAAGGGGGAGTGAGGCTCTTTTATACTAAATTGGTTACTCCAGGGTTTTTTCTAGAATTGATATGTTTTGAAAACATTTATTAATCGTCTGCTAACATTTTTTCTAAACAAACATGATCATGCATAGCTGGCTGTTGTCCATGGATGAAAAAAAGCGGTGACCCTTATACAGAATAAATCTGCCATGCCTGGGGACATGCTTGCAGTTCAAAACGCACAAAGTGCTGCATTAATGAATAACATTGTGCATAAGAAATACAAAACACCACTAGATTTCTCAAATGGATTCTTCTGCCAAAATATAGCTCCTGAAAGTAGATATTTGACTGGTTTTTCTGCCCTCAGCACTCAATGTCAGTTTTGTCGTCTGCCCCAAGGCTTTAAGAACAGCCCCGGGTTATTCTCGGCAAGAGTATCAGAGCTATTACAAACTTGCAATAAAGAGGCAGTGTTATACGTAAATGATATTTATCCGATGACGATGAATTACTTGCACACTTGCGCAGGGTGAACAACATAATTGTTGGTTTTGCCAATTTGGGCTACAAATGTAACTTTAAAAAATAAAAAATTGCCCATCTTGGCTTCCTATTTTTGGGATATGAGCTGTCAAGTGAAGGCAAAAGCTTGGACGCAAAATGTTTAGAAAAATGCATGCTAATCCAGCCTCCAAAGACTGAAGGTGTTTACAGTCCATTTTGGGATTTCTAAATTTCAGCAGAGCATACATTCAAGACTATGCAGAAAGAACCAAACCTTTCTACGATCTATTCAAACCAGATTTCACAGCAAACAAGTGGACTCAAAAACATACATACACTCTACGTTCAGTTCAAGCTGACCATGATAGCTTCAAAACACTTACAGACATGAGTAAGCGTCTGTAACCTGGCAATACGTGTCGTCCCGGGTTATCAGGGTTTACCTACAACACGTTCAAGGAAGGTGAGGAGATTCCAATTGCATACAAGACTCATTTGTATACAAATGCTGAAAATAGATTTGCATCTACAGAAAAAATACTGATGGCAGTACAGACTGCTGTAGGGAGAGAAGGAGCACTAGCAAAGGGAAACGCATTATAGTTGTAACCCTGATACCGACTTTAGAAGCAGTAAAAAAAACCTGCATTCCACATGCAAAGGCACCGCATCCATGTTGGATACAATGGGCTAATTATCTCACTGCAACAGATGTAGAATATAGATATGATCCTACACTGAAAACACAACTATTCCTGCAGTACGAACAAGAATATCCTCTCTCAAATGAAATCTTACCTCTAGATCAGTATGAATATATCATTTACACTGATGGTTCTGCCCAACCGGCCCTTGGAAGTAAACTGCAATATCGCGCCGCATGTGCTATAGTGAAAGGTCGTATGCGGGATGGCAAGTTCTATCACAGCAATACCAATATACAATCTCTGGGAGATTGTACAGCGAAGCTGGCAGAACTGAAAGCCCTGCTACTAGCACTATAGTATATACGAATCAGGAATTCCCCACACTGATTGTGTGTGATTCATTTGACTGTGTGCAATCTTACAATGAATATCTGCACTACTGGGGCCAGAATGGGTTTGAAGATGCCATGGTTGGCATGATAAAACATAAATTGTTATGGGAACAAGTGGCAAAGCTGAAAGCATGCCTGCCACGGGCTCAAGTTATTCACACCTTGAGTCATCAGCGTGTTGGCATACACGTTGAAGGGAATTCACTGCCTGATGAAGCCGCCAAGGCAACAGTACAAACTGTTGCCGCTGCTGCATTCACTCGTTCCCACACCATAATAGACAGAGATATACTAGTAGCTATCAATGCCACAAAGAACTGCTCTGCCGTCCTGACAAAAGGCTTTGCATCTCAAGTACTCCTACAAATTAGATGCGCATAACACACCGTATGCTCAAATTCCAGGAGTGGGGATAGAGTAATAACAAACAAAGATCGCAGATTAGGTTTAATTCTAGCTGCACACGAGGGTCTGAGATCCGCACACGCAGGAGTCACTGCAACAATTTCATTATTGAAGCAGCGTTACTCGTGGTCGGGGATGACAAAACAAACAAAGGACTATGTTCTGAAGTGCGATATTTGCCAGCAGATGAAGGGCTTAACCATTCACAAGCCACCTCAAACACCATTACTGATTTCAGACAGACCTCTCGCATGTGTCAATTTGTACCACTGCGGCCCGTTAAATTCAGACGGGGCTTACAAGTACACCTTGGTAGCAGTGGATAAATGCTCTTGATTCGTATGGGTCTCAGCCCAGTGCTTGGCTGAAGCTTGAACTGTTATAAAGGATTTGCGAGTCTTCATCGGGACATACACAATTGGCACATTACATTCTGACCGTGGCCTTGCGCTTAGCTCTCCGGTTTACAAGGAAGCCATGGAAAGTATGGGCATGGCCTTGTGGTACTCCCCTCCTACCATCCCGAGGAAAATTTGGTAGTGTTGAGTGAAAACCGGGACCTAAAGCAATCCTTAACAGCAAGAGTATTAGGCGTGGGTGGTAACTGGGTCAATCACCTATACGGGGTCCAGAGGGCACTCAATACTATCCCAAGAAAATACTTGGGAGGACGTACCCCTAATGAAATCATGTTTGGGACAAGAATGTGGGTACCTGATCTTGATTGTTCCAGCTCAGTGGCGGATGCAAAACCATTTCAATTGAATGACCGTTTAGCTGTTTTACAGGCACTCAATGATTTCCAAACATTATAAAGCAACGTGCAAGTCAAACACACCGCCACTGGGGAAGTCCAACCAGTTCCGGCAAGACCTGCCTGGGTCCCAAAGATTGGGGACCTGGTCAGAGAAAGGATCGTGGACAGAAGAGAGTTTGGGCCATCTTACAGAACAGCTGTACCTGTTCTGGCGGTTGTGGGAGCAAGAATACCTCTTGTCGACAAAAAAAATAAAAGATTTGTCTCCATTGATCTGATCAAACTGCATCATGTGGTCGATTCTCAACATTAGGCCGTGGGTGGTCCTCAGTAGCCACAGATCTCCTCTTGCTACTATACAGGAAGTTCAGATGGAAAGTCTAATAACGTTTCAAGACTCCGCCACACAAAGTGAAGGAGTACTGAATAATGGAGCACAAATCATTCCAGTTGAAATTGAAAAACATCAAGAAGAATTAACAATGCAATTCAGCCCAACAATGATGTCTACATGAATGTGCCTTCAAATGACACATCTGCCAATTCCACAAAACCTGCGGAGCTACCAAAAATAGATTGAACTGCGTCTGGCTACTTCATCAACTTCGCTAATTTCTCTTCAGATCCAAATAAACCTGATCAAACGCCACCCATTTCAAAGAAAGAAAAACTTCCACATTTTTATCTTTTGTTAAAAAACACTTACTTAGTGTCTCCCTGGTTGGATATTTGGTTCACAATTAGAGTAGTATACCTCTTAATTTGGATTGGCATAGTGACTGTCTTTTTTCTGCTTCTGAAGGGACATAGTCTCCCAGAAACACTCTGCAGTACAATCTGTAAATTTGGTCCTGAAACCACATATGCCATCAAACCGTGAACAATAGACTTGTCCCTGGTGAACATTACAGCAATTCCAATACCTCATGGTATAGTTTGGGAAAAAAAATCGTATGACCCCATTGAACATTTGAAAATTCCACATTTGTGTAAAATTTCTTTAAATGATTTCATTACCCCCAGTACAGTCTCAATGTCCCAATCTAATGATTGGGACATTGAGACTGTAAATACTATGCTCACAGATTTAGAACAGTCTGCTGCATTTTCTTGCAGAGAAATGTATGAGGATACAACCGACTATGATACCATGTTTTGTTACCAGCATTATGGTTAAAAAATGTTGCTTAGAGCAAGTGTACCACACACGGCTAATGTGTACCATCAATGGAAACATTGCCCGACTCCACCAAAAGGTAGTTCTGCCACATTTACAAAGAAATTTGCATTCTTTTCAGGGTACAATACATCAGACCTAGATTAATTTTTTTACAAACTTGTACAGACTAAGGCAACTGCGAAGAAGAATATGCTGACTAATACTAAACTGAAAAATTCAGCACCTTTTATCACCCAACTGTCTATACAGGGTTTTGACTACTGAGAGACTCCAAATTCAAAAAATCCATTTGGGGGACAAGAGAGTGGCAGGTTCAGGGAACTGAGGCTTTATTTAGAGCTTGCCTCATACCATTACAGATGATTTTCCTAAACAGAACAGTGGAACAGACTACCTGTTACGGGTTAGCTAAAATCAAAGACCTGAAGACACCGAGCATCCCTTCACCTACACCTATTAAGGGTATTTCAAATAACACACTAACAAGTGAAGGGACATATGGTACAAATACATACAATTCATCATTACCCAATTGGAAGGGTTGGTTGGTTTGGCCCATAGACACAAATATGTGTAACTCCAGATTCAAGGGTACCACCGAAGGGTTTAATATCCTTAGGCCCGACCCACGCTATGTACACACAGATGACCCAGGGGTAGTGACTTCCTATAATGTCGGGAAGTTGTGCCTAGATTGGCTAAAGACCTCAACACTTTCACAGGTGAAACAACACGTGTCCCTTCTTTCAGACAAAATGGATCCTAGGGATTTCTTGTTAGGTCCCAAGAAACCTCATAGGAAAAGCTTCTTATATACCATGTACAATGGAGTCTGGACAGTCTCCCAACAGGAAGCTGCTGAGAGACTTTGTGATATTGATATAATTAACCTAGAAAAGGCCTTAGCTGTGGTAGTCAAAAGCATGACCACACTCTCGTCTCGTATTTCTTCACTGGGCAACATTGTGTCCTCAGCTATCGACATAATAGAACATGATTTGTCTATTATACAACATGGGCAATCGCAGCTAGGCGCTATTATGCTTGTAAGCTGTACACTTCAATCATTGCGTTCCTGCCACATTCCATAGCGATACATTTAAGACACAAATATGTTTTTGGCTTACAATCTGACTGAAAGACAATTTACCATGGCACACAGAGATGCGAAGTACACCATGCTGCTCATTGAAAAACTTGAGAAGTTACCTTTTACTGTAGCAGAGTCTCCATCGACGGAATGGTTAATCCATGGCTATATCACACTGCCAATCACAACATTCCTATTCCAGTACTGCCTGAAATATTACCCAGTAGGCAGGTATGAAGCACTGGGCGAAGAGTACATATGAGAAACCGGGGAGTTACCATACACATATAGGTGCAGGAACAAGGAAAATTGCGTTTTTTTGAGTGGTTCAAACTGTGAGATGGCCTTAAGTGGGTCTTCAGTGTGTAAAGAAATATCTCTGCATGGAGCACGTAATGCGTCAATAGCAAACTTGTCCTGCTACCTGAGGGCTTCCTAGCTGCTGAAATTCATCCATTTTGTTTGTTACTTTCCAATGGGAGTTAATTGAAGCTGAATGACCAAGGCTGCTGTGGTATGACGCCCGGCATTGCTTATCTAGTGACCGTCTACTCCAGAGTTATTTGTTGTAAGCAAGTATTGTTTCCCCCAGCTCGCAGTTCGGTGAAGCCCCACTGTGGCCTTCACTGAAGGTTTTTAACATGGCGTTTGATTCTCTAGCAGACTGAAAGCCACGCTGTTTCAGCAAAATGTGACCTTAACTTCAGCCCGAGAGAGCTTTGATCTCCAAGTGGCAAGGTCATCGGCAGAGATACAGGCTCTGGTCCATCCGAACTTCCTGCTCCATTTCGGAGAAATGGTCCATCGTATCTTTAACATGTCTGATACGTGGGGATAGTGCACTTATTTAAGAGCATTGGATCCGGTCTGTTAACCACCTTTCAAACCATTTTTGAAGTAATTCCATCATTTATACACTCCGTACTTTGAAGCGTTTTTGGAGGGCTTCCTTTGGTCCTGCTTTCAGTAGGGGGTATCCTGATTTTAATTCTATTGCTTCGCAATGGATGTCAACATCACTCATGGAGAGAACACTGCTGGAGCGACGTTGTTGTGAGTGATTGGTGTTATTCCTGGGGATGCCTCTGCTGTGACAGCTGAGTGAGCATTGGTTCCTGTCTTTCAGGCCTGGCTTGACTGCATTCTGCCAGTATTCAGCTGCCTCTTTTGCGGTTTCAGACACATGTTAGACCTCTGTCTGACACATCCCTCGGTTGCACCGCTGGACATAGACATGCTCCTGGTGCCTTTCCGGGCCCATGTACACAGTTGCCCACAGCCTATTCCCATGTTGATGACGGTGTTCCTAGAGCCTCCATGGGACGCTTCAGCTCCTGTTGGAATGGAGATCGGCTCCACTATGGATGTGCAGGCATCGATCTCAGGCACACAGGCATCTACATTTTCCCAGATTGCTGCCGTGGGGGCTAGTGATGACCACCTCTGCTCACTTGATATCATACTGAAGGCGCTAGAAGGCCTGCCTCCTGCGTATGACATGTTCAGTGATGTTGAGTCTTCAGCGCAGAATTCTTAAACAATCTGACCTCTCCTGTGCTGAGAACCGTTTGGCAACGTTTTAAACATGAACCAAATTGAAGTTCGAAATGATATGGTTTTTCTTCTCTGCTCTAACTGAACATAGTGGCTTTCAAGGTACTCAGAAAAACAATGGCAATGTATTCAAACATATAACTGACCTTTTATGAACACTTTTTAGAGAAGAATGCTTTCGCTATAGACCTTGCTTTTATAGACATTTTTAAAGACTTTTTAAAGTGCTTTTTTGTATATTTAAATATATATGATCATTATTGTCCCCTACAGGCACTAAGATATGGTACCGAGAGCCTGATTTCAGAGAGACAGAAGTAAGCTACTAGGTAAAAGGTCACCTGTGTAGTACCGTTATGTTGTGTGGATGGGGAAAAACGTATGTAATTGGTATGTACATGATTGGACTATCCTAAAGGACATGACATAGCGTGGGCTAATTGTCCTGGTCCAGTAAGGTCTATTTTATCATCTTAGCCCCTAATGAAGTGGCCCACGGCTTGCTAGTGACCCAACACTCCCTCCCAAGCCCCAGTTAAAAACAAGCAGCAAACATTGGTCTTCACAGGTCGAGATTATCAAGTAGCACAACAGGAACATGCAGGAGAAAAGAAAAGGGGGAGGAATATGATACTAATGCAGGAGTTGGATTATAAACTGCAAAGTAGTAGTCCAGGCCATCCAGTCACCACAGCTCTCAGATGGAAGTCCGGTTCCACATTCATGGCCCACCATGAGCCTATGAGCCCCCGAGGGGCAGGCTTAAGCGAAAGAACCATCCCTAGGTGTCCAGCACAACTGGAGAGAGATACTGGATAAGGGTTTTGGGCCACGTGACAGGTTTTAAGATGGGAACAAAGATATGTCGCTCTGCCTGCTGTTTCCTTTAGATGTCTGCTACCTCCCTACACACTTTTGGTTGATTTTGTCGAACCTCTGCTGCTCTGCTGCATCATCTGTCAGTTGACTGGTATTTGGCTAGTCGTCGGCCTGTGGTGGCATCTCAGTGGGTGTGGTGGGGCCATGAGTGTCCAGGTGTGAGTTGTCAAAAGCATTCACAAATAATTCAAGGTTGTCCTGTTCTGTGTACCTGCTCACCCTGCTGTCGACAGTTATGATCATCAAAGCTGACTCCAAAAAGCCATAGCATATTTCATGTTTCCAGAGATGGGTTGAAGTGTTAGGAACTGTTTGCACTTGCGACTATTGTCTTGCAAGAAGTCCAGCAACAGAAAGATTTGGTGGTTCTCCCATTGGTAAAGACCATGCGTTGTGGCCATCATGATAATCTGACAAGCTTGTTGTTGCCTCAAAAGGCCTGCCAAGATACAGTAAAGTGCTTGAGCGGTAGAAACAGTAAGAGACCTAACTAGGTGGGCTCTCTGTATTTCCAACTGTAGGATAAATTGCAGCTCCAGCAGTCGAAGCAGGAAGGTGCTGAGAAAAGGTATCATATTGTTCCCTTCTGTTTTTTCCAGCACCTCAGCCATGCATACATTATCTCGCCTGCTCCTATCCTCCAAATTCGTCACCTTCCATTTCAAGGCCCAAATCTCTTACAACCAATCTGGCAAGTAGCCGAGTTTCCACATTATTTAGGCTATTTTCATTAGTGTCCAGTGTGTGGTAGAAAGAAGTGCTGTCTGATTAAAGGGATTTGACCTCCAACACTGCTTTAGACTCTCCTTAATTTATGGAGCCCATGAATGCTTTAATGTCAGACAATTCATTAAGCAATGTCTACATGACAGAAGAGGATACTGGCGAGTCAGCCCGAGACGCATCTCCCATGGTCTATGCAGCCGGCAGCATAGAGTTAGAGATAGCCTCAGAGAAGAGCAGCTGGCAAGTGCCCTTCTGTTTAGATATGTGTGAAGGGAGGGCCTTAACCATTGTAATTCACATAACTGCAGGGCGGGCAGCTAGGGCCAAAACCAAAGGTTAACATGATGGCAAGGCAGGAATGCTTTCCACACAGTTGCCTTCAGTTCTGGAAGTGCGGAAGGCTCCCATGGTTATCGGAGGGTTTTTCAGTGACTGGCCTCCAGTCTAGGGAAGATTCCACAGCTGCAGTCAACTCTCAAAAAGTGTGTTTTGCAGGGCTTGTTTAAGGCACTGTTATGGTAAGGGGTCACAGAATTGTCCTCTTTCCATGAGTGTGGACCTCGTAGTGCAATAATTGCCTACCGCAATTCAACAAGAATGGTCAGACTGCACCAGGGAGCAAGGTGAGGCAAGAGACACTGTCTATGTATTTGGTCACTAATGAGTCATAGGATGAAAGTCCCCTGTTTACCCTCTATTACGGAGATAAAGTGAAGTGCCTCCTGTAAAGATGGCTGTCATTGTAGTCCAGATCAGATTCACCTGCACACCAAAGTTTAGTGAAAAAAGGTTTGCCCATAGTAACAATGACAGCAGAAGATACTGTGCATATGATGCAGTCCTCTTTATATGCCCAATGCCTGCTTCTGCAACTCCCAGGCATCTCTAGTACCAGCAGGCAGGCCAAAAGGAATGTAGCAGGGGAGGGTCAGGCGATACTCCAGCCGCGCGACCCACCTCTGGTCGTGATCTTTAGGCAGCACACAGCGCACTGCAGGCAACCGCTCATGACTCTGGGTCCACGCGCTGACGGCCACAGTACGAAATGCCTGGCAAGGGAGCATGGTGATTGCCCTCACATGTCATCAGTGCACGGGGCTCCACACAGACAAAGCCACAGGACCCCTCAAGTCAACTGATTTCAGCTTTCTTGCACCATTCGCTGCCGACTGGGTTTAGTCTGGTCTGTCGATGACGGTGAGAGTGCCCAGGGCTGTGTCAGCTGGGCCATGGGAGATGCCTAGGGACACACTATTAGCAGAGCCGTGTCCCTGTATGAGATCGTGCAATGTGAGATCGTGCAATGATGGGGCATTATGAGAGCAAGCAAGGCCTAACGAGCCATGGAGCTTCCAAAAGTGGCTCACATCCTCCTCGGGGCTCAGCTCTGTCTGACATATACTTTTACATTTTTAAAGTTCTTTTTCACTACTGCAAGGCCTACCTCTCCCATAGGATAAAATTGAAATTACTTTTGTTATATTTAATACATTGTAATTTTCAAATGGGAGCAGGCAACCAGTTAATGTTTGGTGAAAAAAACATCTCTTATGGTAAAGCTTGATTTTAAATTACAATTTTGAAAATGCCACTTTTAGAATTTGTTGCAATTTTGCTTTCTTAGCCAGTTATTGTTTGTACCTTGTCCCTGGTTCACATGACTGAGTGTAGCTGGCAGGTGTGCTTTGTGTAATCTTCCTTGCCAGCCACACACAATAGATAGCTTTGGTGTGTCTGGATGGGCCATCACTAGCAGGAAGGAGGGTGGAGCTGGGTACAGCCCTACTTAAAATTGAATAGGCTGTTTCCTGCCTCCACAAAAAGGGTTACACACCTCCTTTAGGTAGCTTGGAGCTGGAACAGGGTAGGCAGGATGCCTGTGGACTTCTAAGGGCACCCACTAGAAGCTTCTCAAGGTTTTGTTGATATGTAGTTTGCCAAAGGTGTCTCGCAGGCAGCCTTGCCCCTTGAACAGGGTTTGAGCATTATTAAGGATGATCTGTACCTGGCACTCCAGAACTTCTCTCGCAAAGAAGATGATGCCTGCAGTATGACAGCTTATCAAAGTTCCTTCCCCCTCAGATGTGACATGAAATTTTGTTAGAGTCTCAATGCTGCCATGTTGCACGACTGCATCAATTCTAGTTGGAGGGGTCGATCACCTCCATAGGTGTATATTCGAATGCCAGTTTGGGTTAACAACGGTTGGGTGTGTGTGCATGTTATTATTGTATGTTTATTTCGTTGACCAATGTCTCTGTATCGATTAACACCTTCACTGCCATACTCATGACCGTGACTTTAATAGAGCGCGGGCTCACCTGCTCGTTTTATCATACTCACCTGGGACCATAAACATACACACTTTGAACAGGTAAACCGTCGCTAATCAGGATTTAACATTTTAGGACCTATACGACTGACTTACCAATCCTAGTCACCGGTACCTAGAGTCCTACGGGATCAAGCGAGTTAGCATAATAGGCAGTAAATAAGCATTTGCATTCATAAAATAACCACAGACTCTGGAAAGGTTTAAACACTTTATCTATGTAAATTCTTAAATGTCATAGTCCATACCGATTCAATTAAAGCTCATTCAATTAGGAAGAAAATAATCAAAGCAAGATGATGTGAAAATATTACGAGACTTTCTTTAAGCATTGAAACATAGGAAGGGTAAGAAAAAGGAAACTGTACAATGACATACCCACACAAATGTATATTTACCTAGCATGGTGTGAGGAACAACCCTGGCCCCGGGCTGGGACAAAGGACAGGACTCAAGATAGTTCAGGTGCCAACAGGACAGGACAGGTGCAGACCAGAATCAGGACACGTACGGACCTAATTGGATCATGACAGGACCACCGCAGGTCAGGACCGGCACCCACAGCTAAAGTGTAATGCCAGCGTCACACCCCTCTCTGCAGTTAACAGTCGGACCTCGATTGGGTTATCAAACTCCCTCCCAGAACCCCGATTGGGTTATCGAACTCCTTCCCAGAACCCCGATTGGGTTATTGAATCTTCTGACAGAGTGCTCCGCCAGCACCTCTGCTCTCGATCGCCTATTGAGTGCGTTGGGTCAGTGACAGGTCAGCTATTCGGACAAGTGGGACAATCTAACTAACTAAGCCTACCTTAGTTATACCATTTTCCAAGCCAGTGTACCACCCCCCAATGCTGCAAATTCATGTATTCCCTCAATTTGATTGGTCAAAAGCGAGGAGAGGTCATCACACCATACCAGTTGAGAGATAATTTCATTCAAATATTCAAATTAATGTTCTCTCCCATAGTTTCATTTTCCCATGCACTTTTATTCCACCCGACAATGGATTTTTCAATAACTAATACAATGTATAACTTTTTGGTACATCCGAGCTTCCTTTTGAGAGGTCGAATTTCTCTTGAGTTTCACAGGCAATTCTGTAGCTGGCACCGGTTTAATGCCATGACTTGAGGACTCTTGGGTTCTCCTGCTCAGGCACAGTTCTTTAAAATGGAGTGTAGCAAGGTAACATCAGGCCCAAAAACGAGCTAGTAGCAAAGTTAAAGAGAAACAGTTTTAGAACAAAGAATAAATTAATGCACTGTATACCACTTATCTCTACTCTATTCCCCTTACTTTATTCTAACTATAGCAGTAGTGATTAGGCAGAACGAACAGGGTTTAGTACAAACAGTAGTGCAAGCATCAACATGTGAAACATAAAGCAGCCATCTGTAGTTCTAGTGCCCAGAAGCAAAGTTTTCCCACCAAAGCAGAGAGTACGTCATGTCACATGAGTGTCACAGGTGCATGCGCAGTGAGATTCCCGCGTTGCAGCGGCCATTTTAATACATTTGAGTTACTGATAGTAAAAGCACATAGTCAAGCTTCCCCTAGATACTAGAAATGTTGTGTGGTGCAATTATTAATAATACAGAACATGTTTATTAATACATTACCGGGCACATGCATCATTGGTTTTTGCATTCGCAAACGGTGCGAATCGGAAAAATCGGCCGTCTGCGAATGCAAAAACCATTTTTGGGATGCATCAAACTTTTTTGCACAATTCGCATTTTTTTGCATTTCTAAAAAATGCGAATGCATTTAAGGAATCGCATTTGTGCGATTCCTTAAATGCAATGCATCATTTTTTTTAAAATTGCGAATTTGGAAATTGGAAGTGCAAATTAACACGAGGTTGACCCTCGTGTTAAATTGCGAAAATTTTAATAAAAGCAAAAAAATTCATTTTTTCAACTTGCATGTTACAGACACACATGTCCTTAGGACATGTGTGTGTGTGTGTGAAACATCCACTTAAATATACATTTCAGGGGTGCAGGGGGGGGTCCTGTGGACCCCCCCCTGCACCCATGGAATGCATGACCATTATGCGAATTCTATTTTGCAAATTCGCAATTCCCATTGATTCCTATGGGCCTTTTGGCCCATAGGAATCAATGGGAAATGCGAATTAGCAAATTAGAATTCGCATAATATTTGCGAATCGGTAAAAAATGCGAATTTTACCGAATCGCTAATATTATTAGAAAATATTCATGCATCCCGTTTTGCGAATTCCAAATTGCGATTCGCTATTTTTCGCAATTTGGAATTCGCAAACGGCCGGGATGATGCATGTGGGTGTACATGTTATTTCGAGAGGATGGAATCCGAGCAAGTCTCTTTACGTGAGAAACCTTGCTCCATCAATCCCCTCTTTGATGTTATTTTATATCATCACAAATTACAGAAACAGATGCCAACTTTCAACATTTACTCAGTTCTATTTCTTTAAACACTCTTTTTCCCATTATTCATGTTAAAGTTTTTCATTTTCTTGTATAAATCTCCATTTAATTCTTCAAGCTCAATTCCATTGAAGTTTCTTTTCTTTCCTTTTTTATTTACTGTATATATCTTTTTATGCCTGCGGCATTTACAACAAATTATTATCCCTAAAATCAGTAGGGCTACTCCCACCATTGGCATCAGTATTTTACCTACAAAACGTTTTCCTACGTTAGAAAACCAAGGGCCATATTATCAAGAAAGTGCGATACATTATCGCCGCTTTTATCTGCAGGAAACTGCAGCTAAAGCGGCGATAATGGGCTTGATAATATGCCCTTGTGAATTCCCATAGAAGCCCAGGTTAACACCAGAACCTGGGCTTCTATGGGAATTCACAAGGGCTCTACCTATCGAAGAGAGACCACTAATTAGTCTCTTGCATGCACTGTCAACCTCCAGTGGTTTAAATTCTTCTCTCAAATGTGTAATGTTTCTTGCATAATTTCCAATTTCAACACTTTCGTCTGAAATGTACATGCAACAATGTTGCATCTTCAGCATTCTACAGTCCTCTTATGCCAATAATATATCAAGAGCAAGTTGATTTTGTAAAACCATTGATCTTACCACAACTAGTTCGGTATTGATCATTAAAAACCCACTAGCAGTGTCAGTCGATAAGCGATCCACCACTGTTGACAGTTTGCAAATCCTTTGAGTGTTCAGAACCACTCCCACTGCAGGAATTAATGCACTAAATATATCACCTACAATTTCAGCAAACGTTGCTCTTTTACTACGTGTTAGTCCATTAGTTTCTTTATTGCTTCCAGTGATTTTATTTACATGATATACCTTTGGGAATACTATTCCAAAATAGCAACTCCCAGACCAATGATCAGGCAACTTAAAATAGGCCTTGTTCCCGCAGATATAATAAATTCCAGGAAATACAGGTTCAGTTCCATCTTCGAAACCCCAACCCCCAATTACTTTGAAATTATGTTCACACTTACTGGAACCAATGAATATATTATTATAATAATCTGTTTTCTCCCTATGGAGACAGAGTTTCCCTTTCTTTTCGAAATCCAGCAATATAGCAGCTTGAGTCTTGCCATTAGAGGTAAACTCTTTATTTTCAGCCCATTTAGAAATCTTTCGTTTCTGATCAGAGGCTTTTCTATGGAAATCCTGTCTCCTTTTCTCTACTAAACCTAGAAACATCTTTTCTTTCTCCTGTAATGTACATATTAGATTGGTTTTGTGTGCTTCAGCTACATCTATTGATCCCACTGTTAGAAAATAATCACCCATGACATGTGTAGAATCTCTAGTACTAAGGCTATGATTTAGATTTCTACGTAAAGGAACTTCAGAAAAGATTACATCAAAATTGGAATAATAGTATTGCAATTTTCCAGTTCTATAAAACAGACTAGCTAAAATGCTACAGGAAATACCATATGTCAGGGGTAAGTGATGGTATGTGACCCCTTCAGCTACTGATGTGCACACATAACAATCACTGATTTCCATAGCTTCTACATAATGTACTAACAATTTTGCAAATACATTCAAATTAGTTCTATTTCTAGCTCTACTATAATGTAAATCTTCCTCATCTGGTGCTTCAAAGTCTACTTCAGGTTGCTTAAGGCTAACTGCTTTCTCATGTGTATGTGTGTCTAATTTCTTAAGTGCATCTACTTGTTCAGGTATATTAGTGTTATTCTGCATATCTTTGCTCATCAAGTAAGGTATAGCTAATGTCAGTCCAAACCATACTATAACTACTATTAATATACTACATGTGCATATTCTACAACATGCCCTTAGACAATTTCTTTTTGGTTTTCCATTAACATTAAGCCGAAATCCGAGAAAAGGCCCTGGACTGGACCACGTACTTCCTATCCGGCAGAACCCACAGAGTCCCCCTCCCACCCTTTTGATCTGAAGCCACCAACATCATCTGCGGCGTACCCCAGGGCTCATCCCTCAACCCGAACCTGTCCTATGTCTACATGCCCCCCCTCGCACAAGTGGCTCGCCAGCACTACCTCAACATCATCTCCTACGCCGATGACACTCAGATCATCCTCTCCCTCACCAAGGACCCGCACACCGCCAAAACCAACCTCCACGAGGGAATGAAGGCTGTCGCCGAGTGGATGAGGAGCAGCCATCTGAAACTGAACTCGGACAAAACAGAGGTCCTGATCCTTGGCCCCACCCCTTCTGCCTGGGACGACTCCTGGTGGCCGACCACACTGGGAATAGCACCGACACCCACGGACCACGCACGCAACCTAGGATTCATCCTGGACTCCTCCCTCTCCATGTCGAAGCAGGTCTACGCCATCTCCTCTACCTGCTACAACACCTTCCACATGCTCCGCAGGATCTACAAATGGATCCCGACCGAAACAAGAAGAACGGCGACCCAAGCCCTCATCAGCAGCAGACTGGACTACGGCAACGCACTCTACGCAGTAATCCCTGCCAAACACCTACGAGACTACAACGCATCCAAAACGCCTCCGCCCGACTGGTCCTCAACATCCCTCGTCGCAGCCACATAACCCCCCACCTGAGACACCTGCACTGGCTCCCCGTCAACAAGAGGATCACCTTCAAGCTCCTCACCCACGCACACAAGGCACTCCACAACATCGGACCAGCCTACCTGAACAGCAGACTCAGTTTCCACACCCCAACCCGCCAGCTCCGCTCCGCCAGCCTCGCCCTCGCAACCGTCCCCCGCATCCAATGGACAACTTCCGATGGCAGATCCTTCTCCCTCCTCGCCGCCAAGACATGAAACACCCTCCCTACCCACCTACGACAAACCCAAGACCTGCTCACCTTCAGAAGACTCCTCAAGACCTGGCTCTTCATGTAGTAGCAGCACCCTCCTCCCCTCAGCGCCTTGAGACCCTCACGGGTAAGTAGTGCGCTTTACAAGTGATTGATTGAACATTATAATCAGCCATTTCTGACTAAGGAGATTTATCCCCTCTTTGTAACTTTTCCACAGACTTTAACCTGTGAATCTCTTCTCAAGTGGGTCTCACTTCTTCGTCAGTCTGATGAATAATCAGTTTGCCATCACTCAGTTCTATATTTCCGAAATATAGTATAATGTAGGTCCATTCAGGTCCTTTGAACTTGTTATTCAGTCTTTTCAAACGTGGACTTCTCCTTCTTGGTTGCTCTGTGGATGGTCCAGCTTGACTTGATATTTCATTTGCTTGCTCTGGATCTTTATTTATTGTTTTCAGGCGAAATTTCAGTCTTTTGACAAAGCCAGGCCACTAATCTTCCTTTCTGAGTCTTTTAGCTGGCACTGTGCTTTGACTTTCTTCAGATGCTCTTTTTATTATCATTCAGTTGTGGCACATCTGGTTCAATGTCGTCCTCTGTATCCCTCTCTATCTGACTTGGTCCAGGTCTTATTTTTGTTTCTTCTGCCTGGATACTAATCTGGCCTTGTTCAGGAGTTTGCTGTATTTGACTTTGACTTTGAGTTTGACTTTGTTCGCCTTCTTCTTCCTGAACACGTTTTTCTACACCTATCTGGTCTTGCTCAGGTCTTTGGCTTTCTTGATTGTCTTCTGCCTGAACTTTCGCCCTAATACCTATCTGTTTCTCCTCAGACTCAGGAGTTCTGGCTGGACTTTCAAATGTCTGAGTACATCGGTCTTTCCTTATCTGATCCTCCTCAGAATTACTATTGGCTTGGATTTCGGTAATCTGAATGTGTTCCTCTATTCCTGACTCATCCTCACTATCACTCTGTCTATCTAGATAGGTTTGAGGTCTGGTTCTCACAATTTCTGCAGGTATGTCAACGACTGGAATCCATTTATCATGACTGGTGCTCGGTTGTTCCTCATCAGATACTTCAGGATCGACTTGTGGGACCCTTCAGCTGTACAACCTTCAGCTCCTATGTCATCAGGTTCAGTCACCCTTTTGGAGAGACTCGTGTGGATCCAGTTTGGAATTCCCCTGCACTTTACAGCTGTGGTGGTAACCAATATCACTTGATGTGGCTCTCCCCACCTTGGTGCTAGGCAAGATTCTCGAGTATGTTCCTTTATCACTACCCAGTCACTTGGATTCAGGTCATGTGCTGGAGTTGATTGTCTGGCGACAGCGTCTTCCCCAACCTGATGAGAGATAGAACGCACTTGGTCAGCCAGTTCTTTGCAGTACTCGAGCACTAAATCATCAGTTATATTTATCAGCTTGTGTCTTGGTACCCATGCTTGCCTCATTGCTCTTCCCATGATTATCTCATGGGGACTCAAGCCTGTGTTTCTGTCTGGGATGCTTCTGAGTCCCATCATAACAAGAGGTAAAGCATCAGGCCATTCCAATCAGGTAGATTCATACATCTTTCCCAATCGTGACTTGATTGTGCCATTCAGTTGTTCTACCACTCCAGAAGCCTCTGTGCGGTATGCAAGGTGCAGCCTTTGCTCAATTTGGAATGCTTCACAGATTAGACAAATGATTTCATTATTAAAATGAGACCCTCGGTCTGATTTAATTGTTACTGGAAAACCAAACCTAGGTATGACTTCTCTCAGTAGGAGCTTGGCTACAGTGAGGCTATTGTTCCTGCGAGTAGGGTAGGCTTCCACCCATTTTGAAAACAGGCAGACAATGACAAGGACGTACTTCAGTCCTCGGCAAGGGGGTAATTGGATGAAATTAATCTGGAGTCGTATGAAGGGACCCTCTGCCTTTCCAATCTTTCCTGGCAACACTACAGTTCTCTTACCTGAATTCATTCGTTGGCAGATTATGCACCTCTGGCAATGAACCAACTCTGTCTAAACAGTCTAATCATCGCATCCCTACCTATGTGTGAATCTCCGTGGTACATCCTAGCCATAGGAGCAAACATGCAATCTGGTAACACAGGTCTCCCATCGAGGTAAATAATAACATCATCCTCAACCCTTCTCCGACATCCTATTTTCTCCCACTCTTCCTTTTCCTTTATTTCTGCCTCATTTTGCAAATCTCTCACTTCCTCCCATGTTTTCATTCTTTCAAGCAACATAAGTTGGCAGCTGTTTCCACATGCATCGATCTTCTTATTTATTGCCATCTTATGTTTGGCACAATGCTGGGCTAGTTGGGCAGCATATCTATTACCAGCTGTCACTCTGTCATTTCCCGATTTGTGAGTAGCACACTTGACCACAGTCACTTCTTTTGGCAATTATATTGCTTCCAGCAAGTCTTTTTCATAATGTCCATTCTTAATAGGAGTACCCAAAGAAGTCAGAAACTCCCTTTGCATCCAGAGTTGGCCAAAGTCATGCCCAACCCCGTAACCATACTTACTGTCAGTGTATAATCGATCAATCAATCATAGTACTTGTAAAGCACGCTACTTGCCCGTGAGGGTCTCAAGGCGCTGAGGGGAAGGGGGGTGCCACTACTGCTCGAAGAGCCAGGTCTTGAGGAGTCTTCTGAAGGCGAGTAGGTCTTGGGTCTGCCGTAGGTGGGTAGGGAGCGTGTTCCAGGTTTTGATGGCGAGGTAGAAGAAGGATCTGCCATCGGAGGTTGTTCATTGGATCGGGGGACGGCTGCGAGGGAGAGCTGGCGGAGGGGAGCTGGCGGTTGGGGGTGTGGAGGTTGAGTCTGCTGTTTAGGTAGGCTGGTCCGGCGTTGAGGAGTGCTTTGTGTATGTGGGTGTGGAGCTTGAAGGTGATCCTCTTGTCTACGGGGAGCCAGTGTAGGTCTCTCAGGAGGGGGGTGATGTGGCTGTGGCGGGGGCGTTGACGATTAGTTGGGCGGAGGCGTTTTGGATGCGTTGTAGTCGTCATAGGTGTTTGGCTGGGATTCCTGCATAGAGTGTACTGCCGTAGTCCAGTCTGCTGCTGTTGAGGGCCTGTGTCACCGTTCTTCTTGTTTCAGTCGGGATCCACTTATAGATCCTGGGGAGCATGCAGAGGGTGTTGTAGCAGGAGGAGGAGACGGCGTTGACCTGTTTAGACATGGAGAGGGAGGAGTCGAGGATGAATCCAAGGTTGCATGCATGGTCGGTGGGTGTCGGTGCTGTTCCCAGTGTGGTAGGCCACAAGGAGTGGTCCCAGGTTGAGGGGGTGGGTCCGAGGATGAGGACCTCGGTTTTGTCCGAGTTCAGCTTCAGACGGCTGTTCCTCATCCAGTCGGCGACGGCCTTCATTCCCTCGTGGAGGTTGGTTTTGGCGGTGTGTGGGTCCTTGGTGAGAGAGAGGATGAGCTGGATGTCGTCGGCGTAGTAGATGATGTTGAGGTCGTGATGGCGGGTCACTTGTGCGAGGGGGGCCATGTAGACGTTGAACAGCGTCTGGCTGAGGGATGACCTTGGGGGACGCCGCAGATAATGTCGGTGGTTTTGGATCGGAAGGGTGGGAGGTGGACGCTCTGGGTTCTTTCGGGGAGTAAGGACGTGGTCCAGTCAAGCGCTTTCTCATGGATTCCTGCTTCTCGGAGGCGTGTCTTTAAAGTGCGATGGCAGACCATGTCGAAGGTGGCTGACTAATTTTCCTTTCTGAGTCTTTTAGCTGGCACTGTGCTTTGACTTTCTTCAGATGCTCTTTTTATTATCATTCAGTTGTGGCACATCTGGTTCAATGTCGTCCTCTGTATCCCTCTCTATCTGACTTGGTCCAGATCTTATTTTTGTTTCTTCTGCCTGGATACTAATCTGGCCTTGTTCAGGAGTTTGCTGTATTTGACTTTGACTTTGAGTTTGACTTTGTTCGCCTTCTTCTTCCTGAACACGTTTTTCTACACCTATCTGGTCTTGCTCAGGTCTTTGGCTTTCTTGATTGTCTTCTGCCTGAACTTTCGCCCTAATACCTATCTGTTTCTCCTCAGACTCAGGAGTTCTGGCTGGACTTTCAAATGTCTGAGTACATCGGTCTTTCCTTATCTGATCCTCCTCAGAATTACTATTGGCTTGGATTTTGGTAATCTGAATGTGTTCCTCTATTCCTGACTCATCCTCACTATCACTCTGTCTATCTAGATAGGTTTGAGGTCTGGTTCTCACAATTTCTGCAGGTATGTCAACTACTGGAATCCATTTATCATGACTGGTGCTCGGTTGTTCCTCATCAGATACTTCAGGATCGACTTGTGGGACCCTTCAGCTGTACAACCTTCAGCTCCTATGTCATCAGGTTCAGTCACCCTTTTGGAGAGACTCGTGTGGATCCAGTTTGGAATTCCCCTGCACTTTACAGCTGTGGTGGTAACCAATATCACTTGATGTGGCTCTCCCCACCTTGGTGCTAGGCAAGATTCTCGAGTATGTTCCTTTATCACTACCCAGTCACTTGGATTCAGGTCATGTGCTGGAGTTGATTGTCTGGCGACAGCGTCTTCCCCAACCTGATGAGAGATAGAACGCACTTGGTCAGCCAGTTCTTTGCAGTACTCGAGCACTAAATCATCAGTTATATTTATCAGCTTGTGTCTTGGTACCCATGCTTGCCTCATTGCTCTTCCCATGATTATCTCATGGGGACTCAAGCCTGTGTTTCTGTCTGGGATGCTTCTGAGTCCCATCATAACAAGAGGTAAAGCATCAGGCCATTCCAATCAGGTAGATTCATACATCTTTCCCAATCGTGACTTGATTGTGCCATTCAGTTGTTCTACCACTCCAGAAGCCTCTGTGCGGTATGCAAGGTGCAGCCTTTGCTCAATTTGGAATGCTTCACAGATTAGACAAATGATTTCATTATTAAAATGAGACCCTCGGTCTGATTTAATTGTTACTGGAAAACCAAACCTAGGTATGACTTCTCTCAGTAGGAGCTTGGCTACAGTGAGACTATTGTTCCTGCGAGTAGGGTAGGCTTCCACCCATTTTGAAAACAGGCAGACAATGACAAGGACGTACTTCAGTCCTCGGCAAGGGGGTAATTGGATGAAATTAATCTGGAGTCGTATGAAGGGACCCTCTGCCTTTCCAATCTTTCCTGGCAACACTACAGTTCTCTTACCTGAATTCATTCGTTGGCAGATTATGCACCTCTGGCAATGAACCAACTCTGTCTAAACAGTCTAATCATCGCATCCCTACCTATGTGTGAATCTCCGTGGTACATCCTAGCCATAGGAGCAAACATGCAATCTGGTAACACAGGTCTCCCATCGAGGTAAATAATAACATCATCCTCAACCCTTCTCCGACATCCTATTTTCTCCCACTCTTCCTTTTCCTTTATTTCTGCCTCATTTTGCAAATCTCTCACTTCCTCCCATGTTTTCACTCTTTCAAGCAACATAAGTTGGCAGCTGTTTCCACATGCATCGATCTTCTTATTTATTGCCATCTTATGTTTGGCACAATGCTGGGCTAGTTGGGCAGCATATCTATTACCAGCTGTCACTCTGTCATTTCCCGATTTGTGAGTAGCACACTTGACCACAGTCACTTCTTTTGGCAATTATATTGCTTCCAGCAAGTCTTTTTCATAATGTCCATTCTTAATAGGAGTACCCAAAGAAGTCAGAAACTCCCTTTGCATCCAGAGTTGGCCAAAGTCATGCACAACCCCGTAACCATACTTACTGTCAGTGTATAATCGATCAATCAATCATAGTACTTGTAAAGCACGCTACTTACCCGTGAGGGTCTCAAGGCGCTGAGGGGAAGGGGGGTGCCACTACTGCTCGAAGAGCCAGGTCTTGAGGAGTCTTCTGAAGGCGAGTAGGTCTTGGGTCTGCCGTAGGTGGGTAGGGAGGGTGTTCCAGGTCTTGACGGCGAGGTAGAAGAAGGATCTGCCATCGGTGGTTGTTCATTGGATCGGGGGACGGCTGCGAGGGAGAGCTGGCGGAGCGGAGCTGGCGGTTGGGGGTGTGGAGGTTGAGTCTGCTGTTTAGGTAGGCTGGTCCGGCGTTGAGGAGTGCTTTGTGTGCGTGGGTGTGGAGCTTGAAGGTGATCCTCTTGTCTACGGGGAGCCAGTGTAGGTCTCTCAGGAGGGGGGTGATGTGGCTGTGGCGGGGGCGTTGACGATTAGTTGGGCGGAGGCGTTTTGGATGCGTTGTAGTCGTCATAGGTGTTTGGCTGGGATTCCTGCATAGAGTGTGCTGCCGTAGTCCAGTCTGCTGCTGTCGAGGGCCTGTGTCACCGTTCTTCTTGTTTCAGTCGGGATCCACTTATAGATCCTGGGGAGCATGCAGAGGGTGTTGTAGCAGGAGGAGGAGACGGCGTTGACCTGTTTAGACATGGAGAGGGAGGAGTCGAGGATGAATCCAAGGTTGCATGCATGGTCGGTGGGTGTCGGTGCTGTTCCCAGTGTGGTAGGCCACAAGGAGTGGTCCCAGGTTGAGGGGGTGGGTCCGAGGATGAGGACCTCGGTTTTGTCCGAGTTCAGCTTCAGACGGCTGTTCCTCATCCAGTCGGCGACGGCCTTCATTCCCTCGTGGAGGTTGGTTTTGGCGGTGTGTGGGTCCTTGGTGAGGGAGAGGATGAGCTGGATGTCGTCGGCGTAGTAGATGATGTTGAGGTTGTGATGGCGGGTCACTTGTGCGAGGGGGGCCATGTAGACGTTGAACAGCGTCTGGCTGAGGGATGACCTTGGGGGACGCCGCAGATAATGTCGGTGGCTTCGGATCGGAAGGGTGGGAGGTGGACGCTCTGGGTTCTTTCGGGGAGTAAGGACGTGGTCCAGTCAAGCGCTTTCTCATGGATTCCTGCTTCTCGGAGGCGTGTCTTTAAAGTGCGATGGCAGACCATGTCGAAGGTGGCTAACAGGTCCAGGAGGATGAGGGCTGATGTTTTGCTGTTGTCTAGTTGGCACCTGATGTCGTCTGTGGCGGCGATGAGGGTAGTCTTGGTGCTCTGGTTTCATCTGAATCCGTGCTGGGACGGGTCCAAGATGTTGTTGTCTTCCATGAGAAGGGACCATGTGTGCGTTTCGGGGTGGCTTGGATGCAGGTGTGGTCTCGTCTGGAGTTGAGTGCGAGGAGCATGCCGGCCTCGTACTGGAGTCTGGTGTTGTGAAGTTCACGGGGGTCAGGGGTTCTGGCGCTGGGCGCGGTCCAGGCTCGGACGGGCGCAGACGGGCTTGCATCTGGTGCACCTCCGGCACGCCAGCGACCACCATTTAAGGCGGGGAGGGAGGGAGGATCAGCTGGGAAGCGGGAGCGGGAGCAGGGCGGGAAGGGGGCGGGGCCACAGGGGAGCAGCGGCAGGAAGCGGGCAGGGGAGCAGAAGGCAAACAAGGGGGGAGGGGAAGGAACGAGGACAAAAAACGAGGACAGCACAAGCAGAAAAATAGTACAATAAATGACAGAATCACAGTAATGCAGGTACCAAAAAAACTGAGACACTCTCTACCACTGGCAATGGCAGAAACGAACTCGCAGGCAAGGAGTCAGTGGCAGCGTGGGAGGCACTGGCGCACAGGTGGAGCTGTGTGGCAGCAGGGGAGCAACCCGGCCCGCAAACAGGGTTAGAGGTATATGGTTACTCTCCAATTTTTCCCAAATTTGCAGACTCTTGTCAATGCAACTAATTTGGCTATTTGTGCAGACTTGACTCCAAGTAATTAGGATGCTTCAACTGCACCCCACAACGTACATACCGCATAAGCAGCACTCAATCCTCCTTACTTGTGTCTCATGCATGAGCCATCTACAAAAAGCTCATACTCTGATTTTAACAGTTGCTCTTCTCTTATGTCGGGACGGGGCTTTGTACTGTATTCTGTGAGGTCGATGCAATCATGCTCGACTTCCTTTTTCACTTCTTCAAAATGTGAATCAGGCAACAGTGTAGCTGGATTTAGGACAGTGCATCTGGCAATGGTCACATTCCCTGTACCTTGAAGGATTCTCCTATACTTAGTCAGGAGTTAAATACTGAGTACGTGTTCTTGTTATTAGAATCACCACTGCATGTGGGACATACACAGTTACAGGGTGTCCCATAATAATGGATTCACTTTGCTCAAGACTCATGCAGGTTGAAGCTACTGCTTTCAGACATCCCGGCAATGCAGATGCCACTGGATCCAGTGTGGCAGAAAAATATGCCACAGGACGTCCCATTAGACCATGAGTTTGGGTAAACCGGACAATGCACACTTGTCACGTGCATCACAGAATAGAGCAATTTCTTTTGAATATTCAGGCATTCCCAAAGCTGGAGCTGAGCACAGATAGTCTCGCAGCTTCAAGATGGCAGTCATGCTTTCGTCATCCCACTCTACTGGGTCCTTTGCTCTCTTTCTTGTCATTTGTATCAGGGGTTTAGCTAGGACTGCAAATCCCACAATCCACTGCCTGCGGTAACCTACAACTCCAAGAAACATTCTGATTTCTTTCTGTGTTTGAGGTAGATTCATGTTTCTGATTATTTTGTTTCTTTTGGATGTAACTCTTCTGACACCTCTTTCAATCTGGTGCCCCAGATATTTTACTGACGTGGTACAGAATTGTAACTTTTCAGGTGACACTTTATGTCCTCCTTCAGCCAAATGATTCAGCAATGCAATGATATCAATAATACAGTCATTTCGAGTTTTAGACGCCACCAGCAGGTCGTCTATGTACTGCACCAGAACAGACTGTCCGGGCAGGACCAGAGATTCGAGACATTTTTTCAATATCTGATTGAAAATCGATGGACTCTCTGTGTAGCCCTGATGGACACGATTCCAAACGTAAACATGGTCGTTGAATTTGAACGAGAAAATAAATTTGCTATAAGGATCTAATGGTATGGAGAAAAAGGCATGGCACAAATCAATTACCATGAACCATACGGCTCCCCACGGTATCTGATACAAAATCACTGCAGGATTTGGCACAATGGGACAACATGGGACGACAATTTTATTAACCTTGCGGAGGTCTTGCACAACCCTATATTTTCAGCTTGGTTTCTTTATGCCAATTATAGGTGAATTACATGGACTGCTCATAATTTCTTGTAATATGCCTTGCTCAACCAAACGCTTTATTTCTGCTGCAACACCTGCTTTCATTTTTGGGCTCATTTTGTATTGTCGGATATTTGGGTAAACTGCACCTTCTTTCACTGTGGCTTTTATCGGCTCCGCATTTGCCATTAATCCCACATCTTTTCCAGTGAAATGCCACACTTCAGGATTCACCGTATGCTGTAATTTTTGGTAGATCTTCCACTATTATCTTTTTGTTTTCAGTTTCTTGTTTGGCTAACATTAATTTATGAACTCCATCTTCGTCTGGGGTTTGAATTTCAACACCACTTGGTGTGCAAAAGATTGTGCAATTCATTATACACAGTATGTCCCTACCTAGTAGGTTAACTGGACTGAAGTCGCACACTACAAATTTGTGCATTTCTTTAAAATTCCCTATTCTGACATCCATTGGTTCTGTAACAGGGGTATTAATTTGTTTTTTAGAAACACCCACTACTTGGATCGCTTCTCCCAAGAGGGGTAGGTTTGGAACGTCTGCTGTTCTCACAGTAGAACGGGTAGCGCCAGTATCCACAAAAAGGTAACATCATTTCCCCTCAACATTTCCCTCAATGTATAGACCTCACTGAACTACCGACAAGGATGCGCCAAGTACGCACTCCTCGTCCTCCCCTCTCGGGCACCATCAGTAACTATATTCCTTGAAAAATGCATCACTCAAAAGAAATTGTGATGTCACTGCGTCTCTTCTTCCACTTCCCTCCCAATTTGTGGTATCCCCACTGTATTTATCTTGGCTCCCAGAATCTGGCATAGGTGGAAGTGGTAACTGTTTCTGTATTACCTGCTGCTGTTGCTTCTTTGACACCTCATTCTGCGTCTGTGGATTTGAATTTTCAGTTTGGACATTATTACTCAGTACAGCCTTACACTCGTTCCTCCAATGCCCCATTTTTCCGCACCCATGACAAGGAAACTTTTTATTTGCCTCCTCTCTGTTCATTCTTCCTCTCAGTTTACCCCCATTTCCATTTCCTTGATTCTGATTATTTTTCAATTGATTAAACTGGAGTTCTTGCGGTTCTGCTAACTTTACTTGTGCCCACATTACCTTTTCTTCTAAATTCTTTCATTTATTGTCAATTTCATCCCCACAATATTTTGCATACTTAAGTATTTCATCAACAGGCTTGGCCTGCCAGAAGATTTTATGATCTTTAATCATTTTTCTGGCTTTAACCCTGACACAAACCGATAAATAAAATGTGTCATGTCTTTCGTATCAATGTTTTTCAACCCACTGTACTGCTTGTATACCTGTAAAAGACGTTCATAATATGCATGTACTGATTCATCTTTATTTTGGGTAGTTCTGTCTATTCTTGTCCAATCTGTTTATTCTGGTGGCGCTTTTCCTTTCAGGAAGTTTATGACTTGATGGTACTTTTTCATCCCGTCATCTGATGGTGCTCCTGTCTTGGGATCTCTTGGGTACTCGTCACTGGGCCAATCTATGGTGGTCTTACATTCTGTACACAAATCTGCAGGGATTACAATATCACACAACCCATCTAAATCTTTCAACAATACCTTTTAGACTTTTACAAATCTTTCGACTTGCCTGTACAACTCTACAGGGTTCTCTCTGAGTTTCGGGAAATCATTTGTAAATGATAAAATATACTGTCAGGACCGTGGGACATGTACATATCCTCCTCCTGGCACTTCTCACATTGGAAACAACCTTTCTACCTTTTCTGATTCTTTTAATAAATATTCAGTTGCAGTGCTTTTTGCTTGGGCGTCCTCCTTTTTCTTTGTCCATCTAGCTTTCCACTTGTCTAAATCGCCCCACTTCTGTAACAATGACAATAATTCCTTTATTTGCCCTTTTCTTCCTGATATATTCATGTTTTCTAAATCTTTGTCAGAAAATTCAGCTCGGTAAGGTTTCTGTAACACTTTAGATTTTCCAATATCAATTCCCATCTCCAAAGCCAAATTCATTAATTTTTCATGGAACATTTTTGTATTTTTAGTAATACTTCGACATATAAATAACAATTCATCCTCACTGAATGTATTTAATCTTTCTAACCCCACATTTCCAGCCAGCAAGTCTTCCAATTCAACTCTTAATTTAGAAATATCCAATACTTTCGGCTGTGATTTTGGCTTCTCTATCTCTCAAGACCACATCTCTATTTCTTCTGGGGATACTACAGTAGCACTTCCTGTACCTGAGGATGTTTTCATCCTTAACTCTCTGTGGCTTCCGGGAGTGTTTTTCCTGTTTGAGCTTCCTCCGGGTTCTTTTATGGGTAAATCCATTATGGATATTACTGACTCGCTCTCCCTTGCTTGGTCATCAACAATCAAGGTTTCCTTTCTAGGCTGTACTACAGGTGTGGTCAGAACAGGTGTTTTAGGACAGATCTGTTTATCTTCATACAAGGGAACAACAGGACCTAATCTTACCGGTATAGTTTAGGCTTCAGGACCTGTATTCAACTGGGAAACTTTCTGAATTAATTAACTTCTCTGTTTATTTATAGCCTCTCTTTCCCGTTACTGTAAGACTTTTTCTAATGAGGGTTCATGTACAATTTGTGGAACCAAAGGTGGTGTTAAAAACGGGGCACTAGGATTAATTCTACTTGCTTCCTCACGGTAAGGTGGCGGATTTTTCATTAACAAATCCTCCAGATAATGTCATCAGAGTCACCACTAGTCATTAAATTCTTCCTTTTCTCTGTGCACTTGCTTCCTGATGGTTCTTCTAAAGTCAGTACACGATATAATCCTTCCATCAACATAGACTGTCTCCATTTCTTCATTTGCTTATCTCTCGTCTCTTTAGGAAATCTGGGATAAAATGTACTCCAATTTCTGTCACTTCTGGGTCTATCTCGCTCGAAAGCCTCAGTTTCCCATTCTTCTAATGCTTTGTACTGGGTCAATCTAGGTCTGGGATCTAATTCATTCATGCGTGTTCTCAAGTTGTACAAAATTCTACCATTAAAAGTACAATTTTCAGTAAATGCCAAAACCCCATCATCTTTAGTGTACTCCATCCTGTTCTCTGACCACACACAAGTGTGATAGCCCCTCTCTACCATCATGTATGATGCAGGCGTATTTGGTGGTAGAATAATAATCCCTTCTCTTGTTTTAATCGGTTTATCTTTCTTGAAGAAATTCTTAATTTTCTTTAGAAGCGACATTTTTCTTTTCTCTCCGTACATGATATGAGATCTTCCTCTTATGTATTGCTCTTGCGCAAACCCTAAGTACCTCCTATCAGGTCTATTTCCTGTACCTGTTGGATCTAAATGCCACATATAATTTGCACCGATAAAATTAATATGCAGCTACACTCAATTGTTTACTAAATGCTTCACCAATACCAGTGCGTTTCTTATTTTCAATAACCAATCAGGGTTTTGGTTTCAAATAAATTTCGACCAATAATTGAGCGGCCTTTCTCGTGAGACAAGTTCCCACGCTCCTGCACTCACCCCTCCTTTACAATTATTGCCTCAGCTACACACCTGCTGTCTCAACCAATACCATATATGGTGACATCAGCACAGCTCCGACACTGACTCCCTCCTTCGCAAGGTAATACGAAAATGTATTTCTTTTCACTTTTGAATGCAATATTCATTCATTAACAACGTAGAAACATTTGCCACTGTGGCTAAGTGACTAAATTCAAAGGAAAGAATAATTTTCTTTTACTGCTAGTAAATCCCTTCCGCTTACTCTTCATACAAGCATGAAAGAACCTGTTACTCCCTCGGGCTTACCCTTTCTAGGTGATATAAGGCCAAAGTTTCACCAGCAAACTCCTCTGCAATCATTTATTCACACATTTATACACAAAATCCCCAAGTTCTCCCTAACTTTACGCACTTAGGCCCAGATGTAGGTAAATGCCATTTACCGATTCATAAATACCGACTCATACCGAATCGGTATTCCTGAATCGGTAAATGGTATGTAGGTAAAAAATCGGTAAAAGATACCGACTCGGTCTGAGTCGGAAACCCAAATCGGCAACCACCGAATCGGAAAAATCGGAATCGGTAAATACCGAGTCGGTGATACGCATGCACCCCTATGGGCCACATGGCCCATAGGAATGAATGGGAGTCACCGAATCGGAGAAATCCGAGGCTGAAAAAACCGACTCGGTATTTACCGAATCGGTATTTACCGACTCGGAATTTTGAAATATGCCATGTGAGCCTGCCAACCAATCAGGGACAGCCTACACACCCCACAACCAAGGCCCTGTGATTCCAACCAATGAGAGTGAAGCACCCCACCCCAGCACCTGGGTGTGGCCACACCCATGCAGGTGGAAACCAACAGAACAAACAAATCTTCAGATGTGAGAGGAGCACAGCATCCAGAGGCAAGCAGAGTGACAGAATGGAGGTACAGGAAGGCCAAAAGGAAGGTTGTGAGCGAAAAAGGAAGACAAAGTTCAGCCAAGAGGAACTACAGGTGGCTGTGGAAGAGATAGTAGCCCACTATCCAAAAAATTTTGGGAGGCAGTCTCTGCATGTTGCAGAGACTGTGAAAAGGAACACTTGGATTGCAATTCAGGCAAAAGTCAATGCCATAGGTGTCACCCACCGGGATATAGAGGACATCAAGAAGAGGTGGTACGACCTGCGAATTGTGACAAAGAAGAAGATTGCTGGCCAGAAAAAGGATGCTGGTCTGACTGGAGGTGGCAGGAGCAAAGCACCCAAACTTACACCGATAGAGGAGCTAGTGGAAAGCACCATGGAGGCAGAATGCATCCATGGGATTGAAGACCTGGATAGCACAGCGAAAGCAACCAAAAAACAAGGTAAGAGGCATGTTCCCACATCCACCCCCACCAACCCCAACCCCTACCCCACTGTGTACACTCATCACACTGCAGATGAGCTCATACTCACTGACAGCAATGCATCATGGTAGACGTAGTCATGTAAACAGAGATGCAAGGTGTGCAGACTATTTTATTGAGAGACACACACACATGAACAACAACATTGACCCTAGGTCAATTTGTTTCTACAGGAGAGTCCTCACACAGTTCTGTTCCACCGAGGGAGGAGAGTGCAGCACCAACTAAGAAAGGGGATAAAGCAAAGAGGAAAAGTTGTGAGAGTGCAGTTGAAGGAGGAAACGATCACACCCAGGAGCCATCAACTCCTGTCTGAGCCACAACACATGTCCCACTGTCCCCTCTGTTGTTCGGATCACCTGAGCTCACAAACACACCCATACCAATGTCCAGAGGGTCCTTGCCGGGAGGGGAAAGTAGGCATGCAGAGCCCCCGCATAGGATCCTGCAGACCTCTGAATCAGAGGATGAGGAAGATGTGCCCCAAAATAGTGCAACAGTGGCTGACAGGCCAAGACCAACAATTCCAGCAGCAGGCGCTGCACACACCAGTGTCCTTGGCAGGAGGGCACGTGAGGGTGGGGAGGGCCAGGAAGGGGGGAGCGTCTTCTGCGGCCTGGAGGGCACAATGGTAAAAGTACAGCGCCAGCAGGCCAAATCAATGCAAGCCATGCATAGGCAGGTCCGTTGTATCAACACCAAAATGTCCAACATGGACAAGGGCATAAGCCAAATGGCATCTAGCCTGGAGCAAATGGCAGAAGGGATCACAGACATTTCGACATACTTGGGAGTCCTGTCGGACAAGTTAGACAGGGATCATCTCCAGCGTGCCAAGGAACATCAGTACATGCGCCAACATACTAAGGCCATGAACAGGTTTGCTAACAATACAGCTCTCCTCTGCAGACGCTCAATTTCTATGCAGGAAGCATTAGTGCACTGCTGCACTGACTTAACACGGGGCATGGGTAGAGTGACCTCTGCGGTGGAGCAGATGCTGAACTCCAACACAGTCAATGCTGGTGACACGGGTGTGGAGGAGACTGAGGGGTCAACCAGCAGGAGTGGCTCTAGTACACCTGTACAGGAGGTGCGCAGGAGCGGGAGGCACAACCAAGCTGAGTCAGGCACCAGCAGGGAATTGGAAGGTCAGGCACCAAAATCCCGCAATGTAGTGCGAGGACGCAAGCACTGACCTATGTGGAAGATTGACTCTACTGCACACAGTGACTGGAACTGAGAAGGTGCAGCCAGTGACATTCACGTACATTCATGGATCCTCTTCAGTTGTTACAATGATGATGTAGTGCTGATTAAACTACACATGTCATGTAGTAAACCTGTGTATGTGTCATACTTTACCTAGAAATAGCGTTGTGTTATATCTGTCCGTCTCATTCTACCATCTAGTGCTGCTGGTCCTGTTGCCTGGGGCTCTGCACGTTCTTGGTCGTCATCTATGTCCTCATGATGGGTCATCTCAACCTCTGTGCCTTCCTTGGTAGCAAGATTATGCAAGATGGCACAGGTCACTATTATTTTGCAACACAGGATGGGGGTGTACTGTCGCGCACCTCCACTTTTGTGGAGGCACCGGAACCTGTTCTTCAGGAGTCCAAAGATTCTCTCCACTACATTGCGGGTGGACCTGTGTGCCACATTGTATCGCCTTTCTGGTCTGGTGGTTGGGTTCAGGTACGGTGTCAGCACAAAGGAACGCAGGGCATATGCACTGTCACCTGGGAGAGAACAAGAGGTACATGAGTTTCATTCACATTGCACATTTAGATGAGGTCTACTTGAGGGTGTGTACAACTTTTTTACCTAGCAGATATCCATCTCCAAAATCTCCATTCAATAGCCTGGTGTATATTCCGCTGTTCTGGAATATGTAGGAGTCATGCGTGCTGCCAGGGAATTTGGCAACTATGTCTGTGATGATGTTCCCTGCATTGCATATCACCTGCACGTTGATGGAGTGCATCATCTTACGGTTTCGGTATATGTGTTCGGTGGCTGCAGGTGGGCATAGGGGAATGTGGGTGCCATCGATGCAGCCTATCACATGCGGGAAGTGTGCCAGTACATAGAAGTCTGTTTTAGTTTTGGCAAGCTCCGCAGGTGTGTCAGGGAACTGTATGTAATGTCCCATTCTCTGAGTCATGACATCCAGGAATTTCCTGAAGAAACGGGACAGACAGCTCTGGGATACACCTCCTACTGCAGCTATCACACTCTGGTAGCTCCCAGAGGCAAGCAGGTGTATGCTACACAGCACCTGGACATGGGGAGGGATGGCGTGGGCCCTGGGTGTTGGATGATCCAGGTATGGGTGGAGATCCCTTATTAGGGCCATGATGGTCCTGGGGTGCAGCCTGTACCTCTGGAGTATCTCAGGCTCAGTCAATTGGAACAGAGTGATCCTCTGCCTGTACACCTGCTCCTCCCTTTGCCATACCCTCTGACCTGCAGCCTGTAGCCTTCGCCTCCTCGCAATCACATAGAGTGCCGCCATTTTGCCAACCGTGTTGCATTTTGGGCCCTTTTTATAGCCTGCACCTGGTTACCACCTGCTTTCAGTCCATGGTAATTACCGACTCTTAAATACCGATTTTTGTTGAAATCGGTATTTTTTTTCCTTTCCTACATCTCGATAGGCATTTTTTCCGATTTCTTATTTACCGATTCGGTAAATAAGGACTCGGTAAATAAGGTGTCGGGGAATACCGACTCGGTAAATATGTTATCGGTAAATACAGATTCGGTATTTTACCGACTCATATTTTCCGATTCGGTACATTTTAGACACCTACATCCCGTTTTCTAATTACCGGTCGGTAACGGCCGATTTTACCGATTTTGGGCCGTTACCGACCGGTATTCGCCTACCTACATCTGGCCCTTGATTCCTTAGGCAAGTGACCTTACTGCAGTGTGGCTTCCATTTACCACCCGCTATTCTGCCCCCAGGGATTCCAAACAAACATAGAACAATACAAACGGGTTTTGGTTAATACATAAATCAGTACAAAATCAAAAAATCAATACTCGACTAACCACCTATCTTAACTAAACCCTAACCACTACTCTGCTACCAAAATAATACTGATAAGCGCGGGCTCACCTGCTCGTTTTACCATACTGACCTGGGCCCATAAACGTACACACTTTGAACAGGTAAACCTTTGCTAATCAGGATTTAACCTTTTAGAACCTATACCATTGACTTACCAATCCTAGTCAACGATACCTAGAGTCCTAAGGGATCAAGGGAGTTAGCATAATAGGCAGTAAATAAACATGTGCATTCATAAAATAACCACAGACTCAGGAAAGGTTTAAACACTTTATCTATGTAAATTCTTAAATGTCATAGCCCATACCAATTCAATTAAAGCTCGTTCAGTTAGGACGAAAATAATCAAAGCAAGATGATGTGAAAATATTACGAGACTTTCTTTAAGCATTGAAACATAGGAAGGGTAAGAAAAAGGAAGCAGTACAATGACATACCCACACAAATTCATATTTACCTAGAATGGTGAGAAGACCAACCTTGGCCACGGGCTGGGACAAAGGACAGGACTCCCAATAGTTCAGGTGTCAAAAGGACAGGACAGGTGCAGACCAGAATCAGGACAAGTACGGACCTAATTGGATCAGGACAGGACCACCGCAGGTCAGGACCGGCACCCACAACTAAAGTGCAACGCCAGCGTCACACCCCTCTCTGCAGCTAACAGTCGGACCCCGCTTGGGTTATCGAACTCCTTCCCAGAACCCCGATTGGGTTATCGAACTCCTTCGTAGAACCCCGATTGGGTTATCGAATCTTCTGACAGAGTGCTCCGCCAACACCTCTGCTCTCGATCGCCAATTGAGTGCGTTGGGTCAGTGACAGATCAGCTATTCAGACAAGTTGGACAATCTCACTAACTTAGCCTACCTTAGTTATACCATTTTCGAGGTCAGTGTACCACCCCCAATGTTGCAAATTCATGTATTCCCTCAATTTGATTGGTCAAAAGCGAGGAAACGTCATCACACCATACCAGTTATGAGATCATTTCATTCAAATATTCAAATTATTGTTCCCTCCCATAGTTTTATTTTCCCATGCACTTTTATTCCATCCGACAATGGATGTTTTAATAACAAATACAATGTATAACTTTTCGGTACATCCGAGCTTCCTTTTGAGAGGTTGAAGGGTGAAGTTCTCATGAGTTTCACGGGCAAGTCTGTAGCTGGCACCGGTTCAACGCCATGACTTGAGGACTCTTGGGTTCTCCTGCGCAGGCGCAGTTCTTTAAAATGGAGTGTAGCAAGGTAACAGCAGGCCCAAATACGAGCTAGTAGCAAAGTTAAAGAGAAACAGTTTTAGAACAAAGAATAAATTAATGCACTGTATACCACTTATCTCTACTCTATTCCCCTTACTTTATTTTAACTAAAGCAGTAGTGATTAGGCAGAACGAACAGGGTTTAGTACAAACAGCAGTGCAAGCATCCACATGTGACACATAAAGCAGCCATCTTTAGTTCTAGTGCGCAGAAGCAAAGTTTTCCCACCAATGCAGAAAGTACGTCATGTCACGTGAGTGTGACAGACGCATGCGCAGTGAAATTCCTGCATTGCAGCGGCTGTTTTAATACATTCCAGTTACTGTTAGTAAAACCACATAGTCAAGCTTCCCCTAGATACTGGAAATGTTGTGAGGTGCAATTATTAGTAATACAAAACATGTTTATTAATACATTATATGTTATTTCGAGAGGATTGAATCCGAGCAATTTCTTTACGTGCAAAACCTTGCTCCATCAAATTCACACATGGTTTGTAGCCTCCTTCTGCAGTTTCCGTGTCAGGTGAATTAGACCAGAAAAATACCATCTTCTAATTCTTTGTATAGCTCGTACCATCGGGCTGTTCTGCTTCTTGTGGGTGCTGGTTGCAGATCGTCTTCAACAGCCAGATTGCACCTCATTGGGTTGGCATGTCAGAGACGATTTGCTCATATTCTGAAACTTGCTTCTTAGGTGAAAAGTATATCTTCTCAAGTCCACTTGTTTGTTTTCCTTCCATCAGTCTTTTGATCACTGAGCCCATTTGTTTAGTCACTTTTTAAATAGATATCTGGGTTTTTAGATTAGAAAATGTTATACAATTTTAATCTTTCCTTTATTATTTACTATGAGCAGTAAATAAATCGTATGTGGCAGATAGAGTTGACTGATGCAAATGTCCTTATATATCTTGCATAACTTTGCAGAGGGCATATCTTCTGGCCTTTGGCATTACGTACCCTGAAGAGTGTAGCATAGTAAGATTAGGGTCAGGTTGAGCTCATCATCAGAGTAATCACATCTCAGGTTACCCTCTTTTTTCCCTTGCCTCCTATTAGGTAGTTGTTTTGAATCCCTTTTATTAATAGCTTTGTGCCATGACAACATCTAATCAGTCTTCAGTCCAGATTCTAAGTGTGTTTCTACCCAGTCTTCTGAGGTATGTGACAGTGAGAACATTTAATTTTTGCCTCACCCATCCTTCTAGATTTGGGAATCGGACTTGTTATTGTTTCAGTCCCAGATGTCACTTTGTGTTAGCGTTCAGGCTGTACTTCAGGGACATTCACTGGCATTCAGGAATGGAGACCTTCATTGGTTATACCCCTTGATGGGGTCGTAGACTGTTATGCCAGCAAAGAGATCATATTTTCCCATCAGCACTAGTATCCCTGGGTACCACCAATGGTGGCAATTTCTTACCATTGCTATCTACAGTCCCAACACGTTCCAGAAATGGGACCCCTAGTCCTGATTTGGCAGGAGGTACTTCATCCCGAAGGAACTGAGCCTGTCCCTCCAACTGATTCTCCACTTGAGACTAGTTTCTGCATAACTCTCAGTGGTAGAAAGCACTAGTTCACTTATCTGCATTTTCTGTCCTTCCTATATATCAAGAAGCTCAGATAGTCCTCAGAAGTTGGTATTCAGAAGAAATATATTTATAGTGTCAGGACCGAAGGCCCAACAGAAATGCCAAGAGTCTTCTCCATATATCTGACCTCTGATGCCCCAAAACTAGCCGAGACTCCATTCTTCTGGTGTTCTTGTGCCTAAGATATCAATATGTTTGCCTGCGGTCAGGGACCTCCTGCCAGGAATCCCAGCAACTCGTTCTTCTGATCAGAGACATGTTACCAGTCCACATTTAAAATTTGTAGGCATTCGGTCCTGTCCTACTCACAGAAGATCACAAGCAGCTATCCACCACCAGTAAAAGGGCTTGTCTCACCTTGTCCCCCCGTCTTTCTAAGCACAAGTTGTCTGTCAGACCACGATCCTTGACGCAATCCACCGAAGAAAAGGCTAGCAGAAGACACACTGATAAACAAGAAGTCCAGCTGCTCATTAAGCCCACTGAAAATCCACAACACTGTTCCGCTCCACGGACCCCAGAAATTCAAAAGCAGGTACAAGTCATTGGTGGGTGTCCATTACTGATAATTAAAGGCAATCTAATGTAGCGATAGTGAGGGTGAGTTTGGGGCCCTTAGTGATGCAGCCACTGTGAAGTCAATCAGCAGCCATATTTGTGCTTGAAAACAATTCAAACATTTCATAAATAATTCTTGTTATCAGTACATTTTTTATCAACAATGGTAGACATATATTTGAAATAGGATCGCAATATTGTTTTAGCCTAAGAGAGCTGTTGATTCCAACGTCTACTTGTACACTTTCTCTGAACAACTGGTATAGTTAGCGTTTTGGTGATTCCCTAATCCATTTATGACTTTTGATTTATTTCTTTTAAAAGTCATAGTACACACACATACCTTCCTCCCAGATACATTTTTCTCAGAACACAAAACTCCTTATTTTTAGATAAGTTGCAAAAACACCTCGGGGCAGATTTATAAGCCCCTTGCGCCACTTTTGCGTCACTTTTACCACTTATCTACCTACATTTTTGGGACATTATTTAGAGTTTGTCGGACGGGAAACTCAATCAAAATGTGACGATATCCCACCCACCGAATTACAAGTGCCATAAGCTATAATGCAGTTGTAACGTGCTGGATGGCACTTACACCATATTTGTCAACAGCCTCCTGGCCATCAAACTCTAAGTAAGCCCATGGAATTTCAATCTTGAATATTCAAGATCAAGAAGGACAGATACTGCTAAGAGCAATCTAAGAAATACCTAACTTTTTAAACTAAACAAATGCAAAGCCGTATCTGATTGCCTAAATAACAATAAATCTTCGTACAAATGGTCATTACGCTACAGGTGCCTAGATGAGTCAATACTTGGCCTATAAATGGGACTAGAAAGCTGTGTTTGAGAGATTCGACATCTTTGAGAAGAATGTGTGTTATCTGAATTTGCTTTTGGAGATCTTTCTGTAATTGGCAATTGAAAGACTCCAGACTAAACTTCTTAGTTTGCAAAATATCTATTCTTTTTTATTCTCTTCAAGTAAGGCTCCAATAGATATAGCATGAATCATCTTGGCATGCATTGATTTGTGATTCGCCAGGATAAGAGCTTCGAACCACCTACATTTGAATTCTACCATAGTGGTGTTCAATTATCAACAAGGACTCTAACAGAGTAAATATAAAACAAGTAAAATGCCACCAACTATGTACTTCTTGCCCTCAATTTAGGTACTTCTTGCCATCTCCCCTCCAGTTTTGCTGAATTTATTTTTGTTGAAGTTAGAACTCTGTTTACTTTACCACTGCTGACCAGTGGTAAACTGTTTGTGCAAAATTGACTTACACCTGATTGGTGTAGTTAATTTTCTTAATAGTCCCTAGTAAAGTGGTATACCATATAGTTAGGGCTAGTATATTAAATGTTTCAATTGGGTATTCAGCACTTATGGTGCCACCCACTTAAGTAGCCGTTGAAAACATGCCTCAGCCCTGCCATTGCAGCCTGTGTGTAGTTTTAAACTACCAATTTGACTTAGCCAAGTTAACCTCTTGCCAAACCTAAAACACATGTGTTAATACATATAAGTCACTCCTAGGGTAGCCCTAAAAAGCCCATATGGCGGGGTGCATTGAATTAAAAAAGTTGGACATATTCGTTTAATTTTTCATGTCTTGTTAGTGAAAAAGTCAGAAATTCGTTTTTTACTACTTGTGAGGCCTGCCTCCCTCATAGGATAACATGTGGTTACCTTATTATGTTTTATAAAGAATAACGTTTCTTTGTGAACAGGTGGAGATATCATATTTAAGGTCCGATGTTGTTCCGAAACCATTCGGTTCCGGAATGCTTTCCAGATGATTCCAATCGGGCGAGTCCGACCAAGCGATTTGGATGTATCTGGATGCTTCCAGATATGATTCGGTCAGACTCCCATTGAATTCAAAGGGAGCCTGTGTTCCAAACAAGAACACAGGCTCCCATTGAAGAAAGGGATGGTTGGGGAAAACCTTGCACCCCGTGGCGGGCACCCCATGGTGCCTGCCACTTTGTGCATGGTTGGAAAGGGGGGTCCCTGGGGTACCCCCACGTTCTCAATTCTGAAGGCCCAAGGTGAAGGGGCTATGGGCCCCAACAACAGATTCCGGCAGCGATTTGTTCTGGAGAAACAATGCGCAACGGCTGTCCGAATCGGTCATCGCACTCGCTTGCTTGGAAAAGGAGTCAACAGAGCTGTATGAATCGGCTACGAAAGACGCAACCTGTCTCAATGTCTTTCTGAACCGATTCGGACAGCCCTACCGGTTTCCAGCCATTGTACTCGGTCTTTGGGAAGTGTGTACAAATCGGTCGTAAACAAGGGTTCTGGATCGGATTCGGCAAACACAAATTCTATTTGGAGCCCTTCCAAACGACATTGGAATTGACACCTTAGTCTTTAAAGAATTGTAAATTAAAATTCTCTTTAATGTCAAAGTCAGATTTTAAGTCTCAATTCTGAGAATGGTTTGGAAAGTTGGCATTTTCTTGTCTTAACCATTTGGTGCCTGCTGCCTGTATCCTAGGTCACATGACTAGTTACAGTTGGCCTTTGTGTATTCCTCCCAAACAGTAACACAATTGGAAACTGGGTGTTGGCAGGATGGCCATCCTGACTGGATGAGAGGGATGGAGCTATGTACAGCTCCACTTACATTTCAAAGAGCTGCCTCAGCATACACACCGGACTTCACACCAGCCTTTTGTCACCCCCAGACAACCTGGGACCTGGACAGATAGAAAGGACATTCCTAAGCCATCTGTAGGGGAAAATGTTAGAATGTTCCTCCATTTAAAAGCTGGCACCAGGTATAAAAATAGGACCCTCAGATCCACTCGTCAGTACACACCTAGACCTATGGATACTATGGAAGAAGGACTGCTCTGGTGCCAGAAGATGGCCTGCTGCTTGAGGCCTGCCTTGCTCTTTGAGAAGAAAGACTTGACCTGCTCCCTGCTCCATGGGTCAGCTGGCTGAGCTCCTGTTCTGAGCCACAGGGACACAACAAGCTACCAGAGCATTATGCACAGGTTAATTTAGCAGCACTCAGAGGAGGAATACAATTCACCCCTAGGAGTGGATACCCTTGTCATGGCAGGGATCAGTGTGTCTTCCTGTGATCTATTCCCAGCGGAGCTGGAAGACAGAAGAGCTGAAAAGGAGTTTGGGCTGCAGTCAGTCAAACTAAAGTTGGAAGCAGCCAAGGAGAAGGCTGCTGCCAAGAGGGAGGCAGAGGAGGCTCCCTGGGACCTTGAGGAAAATAAGCTGGCCCTGGAGAAGGAGGAGGCTGCTGTGAAAAGGGTGCCAAGGAGATCATTGGGGCCCATGAGGGAAAGCAACTAGTCCTAGAGAAGGAGAAAGATGAGGCTGAGAGAACTTTGGGTGACAAGAAGCTGTAAAGCCATAAAGCCTTGCACTCCTCTTCTCCACGCTACCTGGCGAATAAATTGAAACTCTCTGGAGGCTCTAGACCATCACGAAATGCGGAAAATCTACTGCTTGAACCTCCCACTTTCAAGAAGGAGAGATCGATGGCCCAATCCTTTTCAGGCAGCGCAGTGAGAATCTGGAACTCACTTCCGCCTCAGCTCCGGACCACCACCTCCTCCCAGGCCTTCAAAACTGACCTCAAAGTTCTCCTTCTTCAAAGACATTTCCAAATGTAATCCATGCCCTCTCTTTTATCTGAAGGAAGCCCTTCAACTACTGAAAAATCTACTTTACATGACTATGGAAGTGTCTTCTCAGTGTGTTCTTGTGGTTTGAGAGTCTGCCTTTTATTGCAGTATTATCCTTCTTCCTGTATCTGGGACTCGTGTGTAACATGCACCCGTCACTTTCTCCTGTAACACACTGTTTTCTACCTCTTACATTTGTTTGTTTCGATACCTGCACAAGTGCCACCAGTGCCTACGTAACGTTTGTTCTTGTGCTGGAGTGTCCTCCATATTTTTCAGTATTATACCTCTATGTTTATTTTGTATGCTTTCTGTAACCTGCACACGTCACTTTTTCCTCCTGCAATACAATGTTTGCTACCTCTTGTATTTTGTTGGCTCACGATTGTCACTTTTGTAATGCACCGTTTGCTACCTCTTATATTTTGTTGGCTCACGATTGTCACTTTTGTAATGCACCGTTTGCTACCTCTTATATTTTGTTGGCGCACGATGTCATTTTTGCTTCATTTAATGTAACGTTTGCCTTTGTATTTTGCTCACTTGTAATGTTCTCATGTATCAGTTCTGTTCCTATTGTGAAGCGCTCTTACACCTTCGGGAAAGTCCGCGCTATATAAAAATGCATAAATAAATACATAAATTTGTTCATGGGGTGAGTCTGCGGAGCTAGATATTAAGGAAAATCAAGCAACTGAGTCCAGCAGTAGTGGTGGCAGCATTCATCCAGTGTCGAAAGGAGAGGTGAGAGTTTGCATACCATAAGATTGATGCCCAGCCATGTGGTGGGGGATGACAAATTAAATGCTTTTCTGCCTAAGAACTAGCCCTTAGAAAGTGTCCCAGAGGAGGACTGGGGAGTACGTTTGTGGAAGCACATGCCCACAGTGAGGAGGGACACCCTTTTGACACTAAAGGTGGGGGAGCAGATGAAGCATGCCCCTATGAAAGCCATTGTACTTGCCAAGTTTGGGATGACCCCTCAGCAGTACTGCATCATGTTCAGGGACAGCCAGAAACTACGCAAACACAAGGAGATGATGGACGGAACGCAGAAACTTTTCAGATCAAGGCACAGATCTGGGTTGAATCCATCATTGCTCTTTAGCTCACTGAGCCACCCCAGTTCAGACCCAGCCATATGCAAAGCAGTCTTGACCCTTTTCCTAATGAGAACAGGCCAGTCCGAACTGCCAAGCCAGGTCTTCGATGGACCGGAAACAAACATCCTGGGGCCAGTTTCGGGGTAACACCCCTCATCAGCCAGACTAGCTTGAATCCAGTGGCAAAGTGAGCAAGGGACCAACGTCTGAGCATAGGCCAGAAACTACCAAACCAGTCTCGGGTGGATTTCGTAGAGTACTCCAGCAAGACACTGAGTTGTTGGGTGAGGGACAGTAAAGTGATTTCTATAGGCTATACTACCTTATTTTGAGGGAGCCCAGACTCAGTACTTGTTTTATAGAGTTGCACCAACACATGCCTGATAGTAAGCTCACTGATCCCCGGAACCTGTGGGTCAGCACCAGAGTGTCCAAAAAAGCATCTTGGAGATTCCCAAATGGGTGTTTTAGGTCCACAGCAGAATAAAGAGGAGGGAGAGAAAAGTAACAACAATGAGTACTCTCAAGGTCCCCAAAATATTTCAAAGAGGAGAGAGACCCAGCCCCAATCTGACCAAAAGAAAAGTGGCTTCTTTGATAAGAAGACAGGCAAGTTTGTCCCTAAGTGCCAGGAGTGTTTCAAGTGTGGGCATGTGAATGGGGATGCCAAGTTTCCAAGAAGGGCATCACCCCCCACTGGTGGGCAGGCTTAAGGGTTGGCCAGTGTAGCGATTGGAGAGGAAATTGCCCCAGAAAGTGTGGGGGCAGAGCAGAGGTTATCCTACTGTCGCTGAGTGACAAAGGGATGGTGCCCAAATGGCACGTCTTACAATACTTCGAAGTACAGTCAGTGGGTCACCCGCACTGGGCAGACAGTGGGGGCTCTGAGGGACACTGGAGCCAATATGACTACATTTTGTTCAGAGCAGGTAATCCCCAATAAATTCCTCAAGCTTGTAGTGGCAGAACATCATGAGAGTCAATGCTCAGTGGCCTTGGTTCCCTTTGAGTGGGAGGTCTCAGGTTTCTAAAAGTACAGTGCAAAATATGAGGACGCTAGTGGAGCTTTTAAGGGATTCAGGGACCATTGTAATGGGCAATGGGGTGAAATGTACAGTGCCGACCCATATTGATGCTGATGAGTGATATAATGGGTGAAATGTAAGATTGTGGTACTAACTGTATGTTACCTAAAAAAATAAAATTTGGTCATAAAAATAGTAGCTGTGAGCCCTCCATGCCAGTATATTGTCTGTTAGGCAATGATCTGGCGCACACTATCTGGAAGGAAGTGGAGCTCAGGTCACACTTGGAGATGTTATAGTTGCCCGAGCAGGTGTGCCTGACTACAAGGTCCATGGCCACCCAGGAGGGTAGTCACGGAATCCTGGTGCCTGATAAATATGGCCCAGGCAGCTGCTAAGTACCAGAAGGGCACAATTCATGATAAATCAGCCACTGGGACTACCATGGTCCAGGTTAAGAAGGCACTAAATGGAGTTACCCTGGAGCCTATTTGGTGGACATTGCTGCCCTGGCAGACTTGACTAAGCTTGCTGGATGTCAAGAGGGCTTGAGGCGGCCCAGTCAGCTAGTGACACCTCTGGCGATCACCTGCTTTATTGGTAGAATGGCCTCCTATATAGTGAGCATAAGGTTTCTGAGCCTGGGCCAAACCATGTGAGGGTGGTCCTGCAGTGCCACAAAGCCTTCCTACTGGGACTGGCGCATGACATACTCTTGGCAGGATATCTGAGGCAGAACAAGACCTTTGCTAGACATGTCACCCTTTTTATTGGCCTCAGATGAACACAGCCACAATGCATTCTTCAGGTCCTCTGCCACTTGCCAGGCCAGTGGGAAAACAGGCAAAACGCTCAAGGCTCCCCTGGTTCCCTTACTTGTGGTTGCCACCCCCTTTGAAAGGGTGGACCTCAACATTTTTGGACCCCTGGATCTGAAAACAGCCTTAAGCAACAGGTTTATCTTGGTTTCTGTGAAGCATGCCACCAGACATCCAGAGGCCATACCTCTGAGATCTATGACTGCATCTTCAGTGGCTAGGACCCTGATGGGGTTTTTTACCCGACGAGGGTTCCCCAAAGAATTAGGGTCTGACATGAAGTCCATATTAGATGAGTGTGGAGGAAACTACAAATGCTCCACTCCCTATACCCCTCAGAGAAACGTGCTAGTTGAGAGATTGCACAACACCTTCAAAGGCATGGGCCTGCCTGAGCCCATGAGGGGGAAGTGGGACATCGTCTGACCATGCCTGCTGTTTGCCTACATAGAGGTAATACAGAAGGGAGTTGGATTTAGGCTATTTGAACTTCTCTACTGCTACCCTGCTAGGAGACCTCTCAGCCTAGTGAAGGAGAGATTGCAGATAGACCCCCCATCTAAGTAGTCCTCAGATACATGCTGGCTGTTAGGAACCAGATGAAAAAGGTCTGGGAGAAGCCCTTTGAGAACCTAGAGGTCAGACAGGAAGTAATGAAACTCTGGTATGACCAGAAGGCCACTCTATTAGAGTTTCAGCCTGGGTAGAAAGTGTGGGGAATGGAGCCAGTGGTGCTCGTGGCCCTCCATGACTGTTGGTCAAGGACTTATTAAGTGAATGAGACAAAGTCCTGGTGGATCTCTGGACCCACAGGAACTACTTGAGGGTACTCTGTATAAATTGCCTCAAACCACACCATGAGGGGTCTGGCGTTTTTTCGCTCCTGGTGACAGATGATGGTGTTGAAGAGGAAAGTGAACTTCTCCCAAACCTCCCATCCTCCAACAAACAATATTGGTCGCAATAATGGTCAGTGGATGGTGTCAACCTCTCCCCTACCCTGACCCCGGAATAACAAAGGGCTATCACCAGTTGTTGGGGCAGTTTGCCTCTCTGTTCTCCCTCGCCCCAGGGCTTACCCACTTGTGTGCCCATGACATTGATATTGGGGACAGTGTGCCTACATTTTGCCTATGAAAAGTACAATTTACAGGCTGTCAGTCAAGGTGAGGTCTATCGTTAAGGAGGAAGTCTCCAAAATGCTTGAATTGGAGGTGAGTGAGCACTCCAGTATTCCCTGATCCAGCCCAATAGTGCTGGTACACAAAGCCATCCCCCGGGTACCACTACAGAACTCAGACTCTGTGTGGATTACAGGGGGCTTATTTCAGTCACCAAGACTGATGCTCATCGAAGCAAGATGGCTGTGTAGACACTTTTGGGCGATGCTCCAGCACACAAGGAAACATCCTGCATTAATCCTGGCATTGCCTGGCTCCCACAATCATCTACAGGGGCGAGGAATGAGAGGGGGTAATTGAGCCCGAGTGAAAGATTCCTTTTTATCTCCTTGTGACAGTCTGAGCGACATAGCTGAAGATGCGGCCTGTGATGGCCTGGGCGTGGTGTCATAGCTGTCTTGGCTACCACCGAAAGAGAAGACTTGCTGCTGGGACTAAGGTGTGGACAGCACTTGTTGTCGGCTGGGAGACAATCACCACCACCAAGGTGTGACAGTGTGAGGCAGGGAGCCGCGCGGGACCACTTAAGGCAGTGGCCATCAATAAAGGCTTGGAAAAGGCATGGCTCTTGGGGCTAGAGCAGCCTCTAACAGAGCTTGTGAGCAGCTGTGTGGTGGTGCCCAGATGTAGTCTCGGCATTGTTATGCCAGCGTTCTGGTACAGAATGGACTCACCCCTTGACCACAAATGAGGAGCAAGCTTGTTGGAGATCCTGACTGGTGGTGCCTGCGGTCAGCCCACAGGCGAGCCGAGGTGAGGAACCGTTTGGGTGAAAGTGGGTAGAAACACACTGATTGCATGCAACAGCGCCATTCCGCATAGCGTCTTGGTAGCTGTAGTTCAGTTTTTCACAGAAAGTTCATATTATTGTTCAGCTAATGCTGTCTTTCGACTCGTATCTCTAGACACCAGTGTTTTGAGATTCCTCCCTCATCAGTAGAGAATATTTGTGGGTTGCTGCACATGCTACCAATTTTCTCAAGTATAATCCCACTCATAGCGTGCAGGCGTTCCAAAGCTTGTTAGCTTGGGGGCGGCTCACAAGAGCCTTTTATCAGTGAAAGTGGGTAGGAACACACTGCTTGCATTTAACAGCACCATTACCGCATAGTGTCTTGGTAGGTGTAGTTCAGTTTTTCAGAGAAAGTTCATATTATTTTTCACCTAACACTGTCTTTCGAAATCGTATCTGTAGACACCAGTGCGTCGGCATTCCTCCCTCATCAGTATAGAATATATGCGGATTGATGGACATGCTGCCAATTTTCTCAGTTATAATTCTACTCAACGTGCAGGCATCCTAAAGCTCATCAGCTTGGGGGTGGCTTACTAGAGCCTTTTATCAGTGAAAGAGGGTAAGAACACACTGCTTGCATGTAACAGCCCCATTACCCCATTTCGTCTTGGTAGTTGTAGTCCAGTTGTTCACAGAAAGTTAATATTATTTTTCAGCTAATGCTGTCTTTAAAAATCGTATCTCTAGATACCAGTGTTTCAGGATTCCTCCCTCATCAGTAGAGAATATTTGCGGGTTGCTGGACATGCGAGGGGCTGTGTGGGCCTGGAGTGCCAGAAGGTCAGAGTATGCAATTGTTCTGGGCCTGCCTGGCACAGTGGGATTAAGGAAGTCTTTCTTTTTTAGACACTTGCCGCGAAGGGTCCTGCAGAGTGGCGGTAGCCTAGTGGGGATAGAGGTTGCCTGCAGGACTTGACCCTTTCCTGCTATGGTGGGCATGGCTGCTGGGCTCCGCCGGTGTGGGCTTACAGTGACAGGGTCCCATGGAGACTGTGTGGCCTGCTGTAAGAGGAGGAAGCTGTGCAGGCCTAGCTCTCCTGCGGTAGCCCAGCAGTCTGTGTTGTCCAGCTGGTTCAGCACCTGGGATCAACCGTGACAGCGCATGGGGCACTTGGAATGCCTAAAATGCGCTCTCTCAGAGGAATACAATCTTACAATATGCAACTTCCAGAAATGTCACAAGCCCCACAGAAGCAGGGCGACCAGTGCAACTAAAAGAGGAGTGCGGTGTCCACTCCGGTAGACATTGTGGCGGCTATCCAGGGCAACCGTACCAAACTCAAAGGAAAAATAGAAGTGGTCAAAATTTAAGTAAATCTATTGCCAGCTGATATGCGGAAAGTCATCAACTGGATGACGGAAGCGGAGGATCAACTCGGGTCACTGCAAAAAGAAGTGAAAACTCTGCAAACCGCCATCCCCTCCTTGGTGACCAAATCATCTGGAATGTGAGAACAGTTTGAGGACATGGAGGGATGCTCAGGACATAATGTTCTCTGATTTAGTGGCTTCCTGGAGCATCGGAGGGCCTCTTAGCATAGCTGTATTTAGAGGAGTAGATTATCGAAACATTGCTGCCCCCAAACACCCACAAGAGTTGATAGCACGATTGTTCAATTACCGAGACCACAACGCTATCCTACAACATATTCAAAAGGTGGGGCCATTGTTGTATGGAAATGCTTCCATCCTGGTCTTCCGTGGGTATTCCACTATAAGTGTGCAAGACAAACGGAATACCTTCTGTTAGCCATGAAAAGTAAACTGAGACCTCAAATTTCAGTACAGTTTTATACATGCCGCAGAACTCTGCATACAACATGAGGGTAAGGCCTGTTTCTTTATACTACCAAAAGAGGCATGGTAGTGGCTGGAAACTGCTATGGAGGTGGGTGGCGGCGACCCCATCATACCCACTGCAACCAACCGCAAGGAGTGGACCTGGCACTAGAGGCTGGGTAACATCAGGTGCGTGGAACAGCGGGAAGGTCCCTGTATGTTGTTTAGCACCCCTATTTGGGCGGTGTATCTCAGTTAATAGGGGAGGAGGTGTTTGACATATCTCTGTTTTGTTTGACTGTTTAAGACAGTTGAGGTGGGTACATAATGCTACTCACGGTGGGTGAGGGGATTTCAGGGGTTCACGGTTTTTATTTGTTTTACGTCTGAGTTCAGATCTTATGGACCATCGAACATGGCAAATCAACAGCAACAGCGTGTAACACACCATAACAAGCCGGAGTAAGCTAGTGATACATGGCTTCCATGGGGATACCTGCAAAATGATAACTTGGGATGCCCACAAATTCAATACCTACACCAAACGCCACTGAATACCAGAGTTCCCTGAAGGCTGTGCATGTGCATGCACGCTCGCACCCCGACTTCCTCAAGCATCTCATTTCTATTGTGAAGCATGTGTAATGTTCGTGACCGCGGTTAGCGGTCTAGTTAGCAGCGCCCGCAAGGGTGCGTACGCGTGGGCGTGTTACGTCATGCGCTGCAAGTATAAACTAAAGGTAGGCGTGGCCGGCAGTTAGTCCGGGACCACGCGGTAACACAAACTGGTGTCCCGAGTCTGTTTAACGCCGCAGCGCTAATAGTTGACGCGCATGCGGCTCCCAAAACTCCACACTGGCGACGAGGGTCCGTAGACCCATGCTGTGCCCCCAGCTGCCCCACCTCGGCCATGCTCTGGCTGTATAGTGGCTCCCGTGCAAGGCGGGCCCTGCCGAGCTGCACGCTCCGCGCCGGGTGCCGGTGGTCGACAGCTGACGAGGGCAGCCATCCCCGCTGATGCTCCTGCCGGGGAGGAGGACCGCCGAAGGGCGAGGCGTGCCCCCGAGAGGCGGAACTTGCATCTGGGCCCAGAAGGTTGTGGCGTGAGTACCGCCCCCAGCGCAATTGAACACGACGCACATGCCCTCATTCCTACTGCACACACAGGAGAGAAGGCCAGTGCCAGGGCGTGAAGCCCCAGAATAGACTTGCCAGCAGCGCGCCCACGAAGAAGGCCGACAAGTCACGTGGCAGAGCCAAAGGCGGAGGCGCAACCGGCCGGAGCGGCGAGCACGTGTCGTCAGAGGCCTCGTGCTAGGCCCCTCTACACGCCGGCATGGCGGCAATACCCCCCATAGAGCCATTTGTTATGGACGGTGCCCCTGCATCCCTGGCACCGCGCTGGAAGGACTGAACGGAGCGTCTGCAGTTCTACTTTGAGGGTGCAGGCACAGCAAGGGAACGCCGCAGGGCGCTACTTCTTCATCTAGGAGGGAAGGATATCCACAGGATTTACAAGACCCTAGTGGAAGCCACGCCAAAGACTTATGTCACGCTCCTCAATGCGCTCAATGCACACTTCGAGCCCATGGCCAGCAAAGACTATGAACGGTTCATATTCCGCCAAGCCAAGCAAGAAGCCGAAGAATCGCTCGACGCATTCCATGGCAGGCTTAAAGAACTCGCCAGCACCTGTGGGTTTCGTGATGAGCAAGAGGAGATACGTGGCCAAATAATACAAGTCTGTTACTCATCAAACCTGAGGGTGAAGATCCTGCAAGAAGATGGAAAACTGCTAGTGGACATCCTGAAACTTGGGCGCTCCAAAGAACTGTCGCAGGCGAGGGCGTCACACATGGAGGCGGCCCTCCGCCGGCCAGTCAAGGTGGAACAGGTAAACACGGCCGAACAAGTCAATGTCGTCCGACCCAAGTCTCGCCAATTTGGAGGGAAGTAGCCACAAGAAAGGCGCAAAGAATGTGGATACTGTGGAGGCCAGCCCCACCGCGCTCAAGACTGCCCAGCCCGCGGGAAAAGATGCAGCTCGTGCGGACGGATAAACCACTTTGCAGCGGTGTGTAGATCCACGAGGCCGAAGAACGAGGCTGCCCACGCCATAAGAGAAAGTCAGGACAGCGAAGATATGGACAATGATTCCAGTGACTACCCGGTCCACTACGTGTTCGCCATCGACCAACCGCAGAGAAAGAAGAGGCACCTCCCAAAGTGTCACATAAGGATACATCAGCAGGAAGTAAGAGCCACGATCGACACTGGAGCCTCGATTGAGCTCATGGCGGCGAATGTGTACAACCAACTGCGAGACAAACCGACTCTGAAGGCGGCAAGGATCCGGGTATTTGCGTACGGACAAAAGACCCCAATCCCCCTGATCGGTTGCTTCCAAACGGAACTGCAGCACCAAGACAGGAAGGTCCCGACGACCGTCTACGTCACCAAGGAGGGCAGTGGCATGCTCATCAGCGGGCAAGCGGCAGAAGAACTCCAACTGATATCGTTCGCGATGGCCGTACTAGAGGAGGAGTTAGACACGATACTAGAGGAGTTCGAAGACACGTTTAGAGGCATCGGATGCCTCAAAGGGAAGGAGGTGTCCCTCCACATTGATCAATCCATCCAACCTGTCGCCCTCAGACATCGGAGAATAGCATTCCCCCTCAAGAAGAAGGTCGAGGAAGAATTAGACGCCCTCGAACGACAGGGCATCCTCGAGAAAGTCAGTGGGCGTACCCCGTGGGTGTCTCCGATCGTGGTGGCGCGCAAGCCTAAGCAGCCTGGCCAGGTTCGCATATGTGTAGACATGCGCCTACCCAATGCGGCGGTCAAGAGGGAACGGCATCTTACCCCCACAATCGATGACATCTTGGGGGAGTTAAACGGAGCAAAATGGTTCTCCAAGATAGACCTCAGGTCGGGCTATCACCAGCTTCCCCTTCATCCCGACTCCCGCTACATCACCACGTTCTCCACCCATGTGGGTCGCAGACGGTATCGGCGCCTCAACTTCGGTATCTCCAGCGCCGCGGAAGTCTTCCAGAACACCATCCGAGAGATTCTGAGCGGGCTCCCGGGAGTCCTGAACGTCAGCGACGACCTGCTGATATATGCGAACTCTTTTGAAGAACACCATCAAAGGTTGAGAGGCGTGCTACTGAGAATCAAAGACTCAGGCTTGACCTTGCACCGCGAGAAGTGTCAGTTCCTCCAGAACAAGATCAGCTTCTTCGGATACACCTTCTCGGACCAAGGAGTAGCCCCAGACCCAGACAAAGTGAGAGATGTGCAGGAAGCCCCTGCTCCATCCAACATATCGGAAGTGAGAAGCTTCCTGGGCATGGTGAATTTCTGCGGGAGATTTATCCCGGATTTGTCAAACCTCACCAGGCCCCTCCGAGAGCTCACCAAGGCCACCACCCCCTGGCAGTGGGGCGAAGAACAGGACACAGCCTTCCGAGACACCAAAGCCGCGCTGTCGGCAGACAAAACCCTGTCATACTTTGACCCAGCGAAACCCACCAACATAGCCGTGGATGCCAGCCCTTACAGCCTGGGAGCCGTGCTGACACAACACCAAGGGGAGGAAGACTGGGCACCCATCGCTTACGCCAGTCGGTAGCTGACTGAAACAGAGCAAAGATACTCCCAGATAGAGAGAGAGGCGATAGCGATCCATTCGGCCTGAAGACACTTCCATATCTACGTGTATGGACACCCATTCACAGTGTCAACAGATCACAAGCCTCTGATCCTGCTATTCCGAGGGTCTGTGTCCAAGCCACCGCCCCGAATAGAGAAGTGGATTCTCCAACTGCTGGAATACGACTACCAAGTTGAGTACAAACCGGGAGCGACAAACCCGGCAGACTATCTCTCCAGACATTCCCGAGCCGCCACCAACGGAGAGAAGGAAGACGCAGAGGAAACAGAGGAATACGTGAAAGTCGTGCTGGAAAGGTCAAGACCTCTGCCAATAAGTTTGGAGATGATCATTGAGGCCACTCGCAACGACGAGGTACTCCAGCTGGTGATGAATGCTCTACAAGCCAACGACTGGAGAGCCGTTCAAGCGTCACTAAGTAAAAGGACACCACAAGCAAAGAACTCCCTGGAGACATTCCTGAGAGTGAAAGAAGAACTGTCAGTTGACGGCCAGGGGTGCCTACTAAGAGGACCGCGGATCGTGATGCCGGAAGGCCTCACCCGGCAAGCAGTCGAGCTAGCGCACCGCGGACACCAGGGCATAGTGAAGACCAAGAGCAGGCTCCGAGCTAAAGTGTGGTTTCCGGACATGGACACCAGAGTGGAACAGGCCGTCAAAGAGTGCTGATGGTGCCAGGCCGCGGGGCAACCTGAACGTCCACCCCCAGTCATCACAGAGGACAACCCGCAGAGGCCATGGGAATGCGTCAGTGCAGACTTTGGGCACCTCCTTGACGGAAGATATGTACTTGTTATCATAGACGACTTTACCAAATACCCTGAAGTGGAAGTCGTAACAACTCTCGCCACCAAAGAGGTTATTGCAAAATTTGAGAAAGCAATCGCCACGCACGGCATATTCGAGTGTGTCAAGACGGACAACGGGCCACCGTTTCAAGGGCAAGAATTCGGAGAATACCTCAAAGATTGGGGAATCCATCACCGGAAAGTGAACCCCCGATGGCCTCAAGCCAACGGGGAAGTAGAGAGGTTCATGCGCACGCTGAACAAAGTTATCAGAATTGCCCATGCTGAAGAAGCCCCCTTGGAGAAAGCAATCTACACATTCCTTAGAGAGTATCAGCTCAACCCACATCGCACCACGGAGGCAGCTCCAGGACCCGCTGCCATGGGTCGGGTAGTCCGTGACACCCTTCCCAGCCATCCAAACTGGACCCCAACCAACGTAGACCCAAGGAAAACCTTATCCAACATAACCCGGTCTAAGGACTATGCCAGTTTTCGTCGGAGGGCCAAAGAACCAACGATCTGAGAAAAGGACCCGGTCTACGTAAAGGACAAATATCCAGGGAGCAAGTTTCGACTCCCATTTGAACCCCGACCATGGACAGTCATGCGCCGCGCAGGCACCATGGTGACAGCTCAAAAAGGAACGGAAACAGTCACACGCAACATATCCTTTTTCAAGAAAGCCTCCCCGAACTCCCCAGGCCCCCAAGGGCGGGAAACAGAAGAGGACCTATCCAGCCAACCTGTCGGACCAAACAGTCCTGGAGGGGGTGACGATGACGCCCCGGGAGAGGACATGGTGGCGAGCCCCGCAGCCACCGAAACTCCCAGAACCAGCAGTCCCCGGTCCCCGGATGATCCCTGGGGCACCGGAAAGTCCCCTCAAGAGACTCCACGGAGGGCGCCTTCCAGGGGAGAAGCTGCAGGATATGGGCTAAGAAGAAATCCGGCCAGTCCTCCCGGCTGGCGGACTTTGCAGTAGGCTGATCATGAACTTTACATCCATCAGACTGGTAAAGGGCCGGATGGCCCAGTACTTTTCTACCAAAATTACAAATGACTTATATGCTCTTGTTTTGTTTAAATAAAGGTTAAAAGGAATGTAATGTTCTTGACCGCGGTTAGCGGTCTAGTTAGCAGCGCCCGCAAGGGTGCGTATGCGCAGGCGTGTTACGTCACGCGCTGCAAGTATAAAATAAAGGTAGGCGTGGCCGGCAGTTAGTCCGGGACCACGCGGTAACACAAACTGGTGTGCCGAGTCTGTTTAACGCCGCAGCGCCAATAGTTGACGCGCATGCACACTTTACACAACGCGCAAGAGACCCTTTGCAGCTGCTGCTTTTAAAAATGCAGTGCAAAAAAAGGTCACTTACAGCGAGAGACGTGAAAGAGAAGAGCAGCAGTTTAGCTTTCCTCTTCCCTGGAAGTGTGTGGAGCTGCAGAGGGTCAGAAATCGAATAGCAAGTGGTTCCCGCCGATACCATTAGCTGCATTCGTTTTAGAGGCAGCGGCACGTCTTTGAAGAATGTATTTCCTATGCCCTGCACTGGCATTGTTCAGCACCCAAAGGCATTACGCGTGTCATCACCGAAGGGGATAACTTTGACATCTCACCCTAAGGCTCTTGGTGATGTTTTGTTAAAGTCTGTGCTCTGGACATTGGCAGTTGATGCTTCTACAGGGAGGGTGTCGGCTGTTCTTGGGCCACCCATTCCACTCCTGGGGGTATTAATAATAACTTGGGATAAGAATCAGCCTGCTCACTCTGGGGCATATTTACAAGCCCCTATCGCCACCACGTCACTTTTACCGACATTGTGGTGGCTATAGGGGCTTAGCCTTATTACAAGGTAGCGTTGAGCTTCCTAACGTGGCTTAATGATGCCTTGTAAATAAGGCCCCCTTTCAGGTATGGTTAGCGTGAAAGGGGTGGGCAGTGGGTTTTGCAGTGGGCGTTCAACTGCAACACCCATTGTTTTTGACGCTGCCCCCTATGTACAAGGGTGGCGCACATAGGAGGCAGCGCCCAAATTAAGACCAGGGAAAACCTGGTCTTAAGTTGGCGAAAAAAAGAGAAATGCATTATTTCTACTTGTTTTTGCTTTTTCAATGTGTGCTACCTTGTGGACAAAGCAAAATGCCATGGATTGTTTATGTACAAATCTTTTAAAAAAAAAACGCCATTCTGGCGCTTTCATGTGTACTGCATTAAGCAACAAAATGGCATTTCAGGATTATTTATGTGCAGGACGGGACACCTACCTACACATAAACAATCCTCCCCAGCACGCAGACACCTTTGCACTATGGTACAAGGGTGCCTGCGTTAAGTGTACCTCGAGCATTTACTCGCCGGCCACTGCAGACTCCCATTGAGGAGTTCCTTTGCCGATCCATTGGAACCTTCGGTTGTCCTAACAGGTTCCAGATTAGAATGCGGGATTGTCTGTGCCCCTGACGTGTTCCTTTCCCCCTTGGAACTCTTCAGTGGTCACCGCATGCATAGGTCGTTGTACCATGCAAACAATTGACGACATTGTCCTCTTGTTATACATCGAGGCATGAATCAATATGTCCTGATGATGATCCCATATTAAAGAGGGATCGAAACGTCGTCGACAATGTACGCTTGATGATTTATATGTTTTTATGTAAAATCACCTAAAGTGTACCACAATACCAATTGTCTGTTTTACCTTGAATCCCCTGCAGACTGCCCCCCTCCTTGCCTCTCATTTATATGTATGTCATATGTTCCTACATATGTGGTAGTTGGACACAGGCTGTGTCCCACTTGGAAATTGTTTAACATCTTAGATACATATAATTATATTTGTTATTAAAATCTGTCCGGCTGGACAGTTAATATAGATTTGATTTCTGGTGTGTATTTATTGCTTTTGTCTATCCCTTCTAATGGTTTTGACCATTGTCTTTTGAACCAGTACACAATCCCAAGGTCCCACACCGATTGCTACTTTGGGTTCCCTTGTTTTTCATAACAATGCGTTAAGTGTAGCGCCATCGCAGGGGAAAACACAAGGCTGCACCATGTCATTGTAAATATGGTGCACACTTGCGTTCTAGAAGTGGAGGAGAGAGGCGTTAAGCCTCTCTCCTCCACTTCCTTGTAAATATCCCCCTCTGTCCGCATCAGTGTACAGGGCCTGGCTGTCTAGGCATGTTTTCCAAGCTGTTTGCTGAGAAGTTTACCATGTAAATCATGCAACAAACATCACCTAAATATGATAAAGTCTTATCAAATTCAAAAAAGTACCTTTTCACAACATGCAGAATCTTTGACTTTAATATATTAAATTATATCACTGCACCTAGAGGCACGTATTATAAGTGAGATTTTTCAAACATGAACTTAGAACCATTCCTGCACTGGCCCTGGCGAAACTGTCATTTGTGAGGCAGGAAAGTTGTAATGTGCACTCAGTGTATGGGCAACACTCTTATAGATAGAGCAAAATTATAGTCTATTAAATAAAAACCTAATATGTTGTACGTCTCACATTCTAAACCCACGTATGTTTATGTTTATGTTTATGTTTATGATATTTGTAGAGCGCGTACAATTACCCTTGGGCGTCTCGGCGCTAACTTGCATTGTAACCTCGGCATGATCGGTGAGTACAGGGATGTGGATTACTGATTAGATAACCACGTTTTCAGTTTTTTTCTGAACTGAAGAAGAGAGGGACAAACTTTCAGGTGATTCGGAAGGGTGTTCCAGAGTCTAGGAGCCGCGATTGAGAAGCGGCGATCACCCCATGAGACTGTTCGGCTACGTTGAACCACTAGTTGGTTGAGTGAGGTGGATCGGAGGGTTCTCGATGGATTGTAGGGAATCAATTGATGTTTAAGAAAAGAAGGTCCTTGATCCTGTAGTGTTTTATACACTATGCACAGAACTTTGAATTTTACCCTGTTGTGGATGGACAACCAGTGGTAATTTTTCAAAGTATCTGAGATAGGTGCAAATTTGTTTTTTTTTTATAGTACGCGAGCAGCAGCATTTTGCACGGTCTGTAGTTTTTTGGTGACTCTGCTCTGAGCATTGAGCAGCAGACCATTGCAGTAATCCAGTGATGTCAGAACTAAAGTAGTGACTAACGTTTTGGCTGCTGAATCTGGTAGAAACTGTATAATTTTCCTTACCGTTCTAAGCTTGTAGTGGGCGTTGGCTGCCACCTTGTTTGCATGGGCCATGAAGTTAAGTTGGTCATCAAAAATAACGCCTAGGTTTCTAACTTTGACCGTGGGGGATGGTGGTGTGCCCAAGGCCGATGGCCACCATGTATCGGACCATACTGGTGAGAGATTGCCGAAGATGACCACCTCCGTTTTATCGGAGTTGAGCTTTAGGCAATTCCTTGCCATCCACTCGCCGATGGTGATCATCCCCTTCTGGAATCCCTCTGCCGCCCTCTGACCATCGCCCTTTATTGCCAGCACCAGCTGAGTGTCGTCAGCGTATGAGGTCAGGCTCATCCCATGCTCTTTGATGACACTAGCAAGGTCCGACACATAAATGTTAAACAGTGTCGGACTTAGGGATGAGCCTTGAGGGACCCCACACGGTAGCGACAGATCAGCCGACTGGTAGGGGCCCAGTGTGACCGCCTGGGTTCTGTTGGCCAGAAAGGATGCAAGTAAGTCCCTAGCAGTGAGCTGAATGCCCATCCTCTCGACACGTTCGACCAAGATCTTATGGTCAACCGTGTCGAAAGCCGCTAAGAGATCCAAAAGGACCAGTAGAGCAGTTCCTCCTTGATCGCGGATGATTCTTATGTCATCAGCCGCTTTGATGAGAGCGGTCTCTGTGCCATGATTTTTTCGGAAACCGAACTGGGTGTCATCCAGCAACCTGTGGGATTCTATATAGGCTGAAAGCTGCTGGTTCATGGCCTTTTCTAGGACCTTGGCTAGGAAAGGGAGGCTCGCTATAGGGCGATAGTTTTTTAATTCGCCTTTATCTGAGCCCGGCTTTTTTAACAAGGGTTTGATCAAGGTATTTTTTAGTGAGTCCGGGAAGATTCCAGCTGTCAGGATAGTATTACAAACGGCGGTAATGATGGGGATAACTGTATCTAGTACAGTTGCAAGCACGGAGGTCGGGCAGGGGTCCAGGGCTGAGCCAGCTTTAATAGTTTTGACAATGTTCGTCACTTGGTCAGTAGTGAGGGGGCTGAAACAGGTCATGGAATTTTTAGGAGTAATCATGGGGGTAGTGGCTCTGCCACTAGCCTGATTTGAGCTGAAGGCTTGGTAGATGTCATTAACCTTTGCAAAAAAGAACTCCGATAAGGCATCACATAAAGCTTGTGAAGGGGTAGGATTAAGATCGGGGGAGTTTCCAGCAAGGGCTTTGGCCACGTTAAATAATTTTTTACTGGAATTTTTTGCAGTTTCAATCTGGCGTGTGAAAAAATCTTTTTTGGCTGCTATTATCATAGCTTTATAAGTGCCAAGAGCTTTTTTATAATTTTCCTTATTCTCATCATCATAGGTTCTTCGCCAATGTCTTTCCCTATTCCTGGTTAATTGTTTTTGGGTTTTTAATTCTGTTGTGTACCACGGAGCTTTTGGCGAATTTCTGTTATTAGAGAGTGTTTTAATAGGTGCCAGCTGAGTCGTGGCATCAGCTAACCACTTTTGAAATTGATTGGTAGAAATATTGGGATCGGTGGATAGTTCGGGGGTTGTGGTGTTAAGAAGCTGAGTTAAGTCATTGGCATTGATGTCTTTCCAAGCTTTAAACGTACCCTTTTTTTCGCGGACTACTTTTTTTCTTTGTAGACCTTTGATGGAGAGTCTGCTAAGGATGACCGAATGGTCAGTCCAGGTCATAGGGAGAACTGACATAATACTAAGTCCTTCCGCATTTGTGAATATTCCATCCAGTGTATGGCCTGCCTGATGAGTAGGGGTCGTGACCAGTTGCGTGAGGCCCATTGTGTCTAGGTCTGACAGAAGGGCTGAAGTGTCCCTATCACTTGGAAGCTCCAGATGGAAATTAAAATCTCCCATAATCGTCGTGGAGTCTTCTGCAGCTATGAACTCAGTCATATTGCTAAGATTTGCGAGAAACGCAGATCTCGTCCCCGGAGGTCTGTAAAGCAATATTCCCTTAAAGTTATAGGTAGGGGACAATTTTATGTTAAAATGCAAGGCTTCGCATGAGGTGGTAGGAATAGGCAAACAGCGGACATCAAATTGGTCTCTCGCTATGATGGCTATCCCACCACCTTTCCCTGTGGACCTATCCTGCCGATAGGTACTGTAGCCTGGGGGGACTGCCGTGACATAGTCAGGTGTGGAAGCTTCATCAGACCAAGTCTCTGTAATGTAAAGCACGTCTAAGTTTAAGTCACTGACTAGGTCGGCTATTTCCTGGCAGTGTTTGCTTAGAGAGCGTGCATTAATGAGCGCCATATAGACATGGGTATCCACCTCAGAGGTTAAAGCTTTTTCATCCCTAGTTAGATAATCAGACAGAGGAAAAATATTACAGGTTGTACATTGTGTATGTGACCCCGTCTGCATGAGGGATAGATTGAGTTTGGTGCACAACGGGGCATGCGATGGACAAAGATTCAGAAGAAAATTGCGGGTATACTTAGTCAGAGAGGCAGGGGTTGTGGCCCTGGGCACGGTCCAGGCGCGGACGGGCGCAGACGGGCTTGCCTTTGGCACACCTTCGGCGCGCCTTCGGCGCGCCCGCTGCGCGGACGTGCAGAGCGGATGTTTTTATCCATTGGTGAGTGAGGAGGGCGGGAGGGACGATGGACTGCACCGTCTCCCTTCCCTTCCCAAGATGGCGGCTCCGGTGGGTGGGGGGGAGTGCCCAGCGTCACTCACAGCTGAGCTGCGCTGTCCGGTTTGAATGCTGCCTGGAGGGAAGTAATCTCACCCCAGGTAAGAACAAGCGTAAAAACGGGCTATTTAAGATATATACAATTTTTAAAAGAATCAGTTCTTAAATGCTGAAGGCAGCGTTCGTGCTAACAAATAGTACCTGTGTAATTCTTCTCAGTCAAAAACAACACAGAATAGGATAGCGGCGCAAGAGAGCGCTAAGAGCCCCGGCTTCCGCCTCAGGGCGAGTGATCAACACGATATGACAAGCAATACCGGTTTGTAAGTAGGGAGTTCCTTAAGTACTATGGGAGGGCGGGAGGGACGATGGACTGCACCGTCTCCCTTCCCTTCCCAAGATGGCGGCTCCGGTGGGTGGGGGGGAGTGCCCAGCGTCACTCACAGCTGAGCTGCGCTGTCCGGTTTGAATGCTGCCTGGAGGGAAGTAATCTCACCCCAGGTAAGAACAAGCGTAAAAACGGGCTATTTAAGATATATACAATTTTTAAAAGAATCAGTTCTTAAATGCTGAAGGCAGCGTTCGTGCTAACAAATAGTACCTGTGTAATTCTTCTCAGTCAAAAACAACACAGAATAGGATAGCGGCGCAAGAGAGCGCTAAGAGCCCCGGCTTCCGCCTCAGGGCGAGTGATCAACACGATATGACAAGCAATACCGGTTTGTAAGTAGGGAGTTCCTTAAGTACTATGGGAGGGCGGGAGGGACGATGGACTGCACCGTCTCCCTTCCCTTCCCAAGATGGCGGCTCCGGTGGGTGGGGGGGAGTGCCCAGCGTCACTCACAGCTGAGCTGCGCTGTCCGGTTTGAATGCTGCCTGGAGGGAAGTAATCTCACCCCAGGTAAGAACAAGCGTAAAAACGGGCTATTTAAGATATATACAATTTTTAAAAGAATCAGTTCTTAAATGCTGAAGGCAGCGTTCGTGCTAACAAATAGTACCTGTGTAATTCTTCTCAGTCAAAAACAACACAGAATAGGATAGCGGCGCAAGAGAGCGCTAAGAGCCCCGGCTTCCGCCTCAGGGCGAGTGATCAACACGATATGACAAGCAATACCGGTTTGTAAGTAGGGAGTTCCTTAAGAACTATGGGAGGGCGGGAGGGACGATGGACTGCACCGTCTCCCTTCCCTTCCCAAGATGGCGGCTCCGGTGGGTGGGGGGGAGTGCCCAGCGTCACTCACAGCTGAGCTGCGCTGTCCGGTTTGAATGCTGCCTGGAGGGAAGTAATCTCACCCCAGGTAAGAACAAGCGTAAAAACGGGCTATTTAAGATATATACAATTTTTAAAAGAATCAGTTCTTAAATGCTGAAGGCAGCGTTCGTGCTAACAAATAGTACCTGTGTAATTCTTCTCAGTCAAAAACAACACAGAATAGGATAGCGGCGCAAGAGAGCGCTAAGAGCCCCGGCTTCCGCCTCAGGGCGAGTGATCAACACGATATGACAAGCAATACCGGTTTGTAAGTAGGGAGTTCCTTAAGTACTATGGGAGGGCGGGAGGGACGATGGACTGCACCGTCTCCCTTCCCTTCCCAAGATGGCGGCTCCGGTGGGTGGGGGGGAGTGCCCAGCGTCACTCACAGCTGAGCTGCGCTGTCCGGTTTGAATGCTGCCTGGAGGGAAGTAATCTCACCCCAGGTAAGAACAAGCGTAAAAACGGGCTATTTAAGATATATACAATTTTTAAAAGAATCAGTTCTTAAATGCTGAAGGCAGCGTTCGTGCTAACAAATAGTACCTGTGTAATTCTTCTCAGTCAAAAACAACACAGAATAGGATAGCGGCGCAAGAGAGCGCTAAGAGCCCCGGCTTCCGCCTCAGGGCGAGTGATCAACACGATATGACAAGCAATACCGGTTTGTAAGTAGGGAGTTCCTTAAGTACTATGGGAGGGCGGGAGGGACGATGGACTGCACCGTCTCCCTTCCCTTCCCAAGATGGCGGCTCCGGTGGGTGGGGGGGAGTGCCCAGCGTCACTCACAGCTGAGCTGCGCTGTCCGGTTTGAATGCTGCCTGGAGGGAAGTAATCTCACCCCAGGTAAGAACAAGCGTAAAAACGGGCTATTTAAGATATATACAATTTTTAAAAGAATCAGTTCTTAAATGCTGAAGGCAGCGTTCGTGCTAACAAATAGTACCTGTGTAATTCTTCTCAGTCAAAAACAACACAGAATAGGATAGCGGCGCAAGAGAGCGCTAAGAGCCCCGGCTTCCGCCTCAGGGCGAGTGATCAACACGATATGACAAGCAATACCGGTTTGTAAGTAGGGAGTTCCTTAAGAACTATGGGAGGGCGGGAGGGACGATGGACTGCACCGTCTCCCTTCCCTTCCCAAGATGGCGGCTCCGGTGGGTGGGGGGGAGTGCCCAGCGTCACTCACAGCTGAGCTGCGCTGTCCGGTTTGAATGCTGCCTGGAGGGAAGTAATCTCACCCCAGGTAAGAACAAGCGTAAAAACGGGCTATTTAAGATATATACAATTTTTAAAAGAATCAGTTCTTAAATGCTGAAGGCAGCGTTCGTGCTAACAAATAGTACCTGTGTAATTCTTCTCAGTCAAAAACAACACAGAATAGGATAGCGGCGCAAGAGAGCGCTAAGAGCCCCGGCTTCCGCCTCAGGGCGAGTGATCAACACGATATGACAAGCAATGAGGTATTTGTATAAGCAATGACAACTAAAATGGAGGACTGCTGAAATGAAATATTTGCCAACAGTCACACAGTTTAGTTAAGCGAGGAAGCCAGGATTAGTCCCAGGTTTTTTAGTTTCACTTTGTACAATGAGTCACTAAATGGGTATCTATTGGTCTCCACTTTCTAACCTGAAATGTTAGGGCTTTGTGTTTAACTCTTTCTGCATAATTGCCATCTCCTTCCCTCAAGCCAACTTGTTTGTCCCGGTTGGTAATAGGATTCAACACTTACATTTCTCAGATCGTTAGCATTATCGTAGCTACCATTATCCTAAAATACCCCAAAAATGTAAATTGAAGCACAACACCGGTGACGTAGCCAGTATGGCATGGGCGCTAGGGCAAGGAAGAAAATGGGCACCTTAGCAGCTGTTTGAATGGCCCCTCATGCCCCTAGGCCTTGGTGTCACTGCACCTGCTGCACCAATTGAAGCTGAGTATCTGCACAGCACTAATTAGAGAATTTACTTTTGGAGTTACCAGCTCTCTGTTTTCATATACTGTGAATGAGATTATGCAAATACCAGGGGCGTAGCTACCATTCATGCAGCAGGAGCAGTGGCACCGGGAACATTGAACCATGTAAACAACTGTGGTTCATATGGTGCCACGTTGCTCTAGTCACTCTCATTTTGATGGGATGTGATTGAGAGCTCCGGAGTTAACGGAGAAAGCAGTGCCATTTTCTCACAGTACCTTCAGACTTCATGGACCTCCAATCTTTCGCCTCGCTACAGACCACAAAGGCAATGGTCATGTATATGCAAATTGTAAATGTTCGAAAATGTGCTGAGTTAAATTACTTTCAAAATAATATGTCGCCAAAGGGAAATAATATACAGTGCTTATAGCATGTGACTTGGTAGGTGGTGTGTGTGTGTGTGGGGGGGAGGGTACACAGACATAATATCGACTCCAAAATATCGTTTGGACATAATATCGACTCCAAAATATCGTTTGGAGAAAATATCGACAGGACAGAATATCGACAGCCAAAATATCGTTTTTAAGGTAAGTGAAGTAATATCGTTTTTAAGGTAAGTGAAGTAATATCGTTTTTATTTTTAGGGTTCAGGGTCAGTTTTGGGTTTTTGGGTAAAGGGGTATTTTTAGGGTTCAGGGTCAGTTTTGGGTTTTTGGGTAAAGGGGTATTTTTAGGGTTCAGGGTCAGTTTTGGGTTTTTGGGTAAAGGGGTATTTTTAGGGTTCAGGGTCAGTTTTCAGTTTTTGGGTAAAGGGGTATTTTTAGGGTTCAGGGTCAGTTCTCAGTTTTTGGGTATTATTTTATTATATTTTATTACTATATAATATGTTTAATAAATATGAAATAAAAAAATATTTATTTAACTTTCATTAATTATTTAATTATTATAAGTTAATTTAAGAAATTTTAAGTATATTTTAGTAATTAATTATTAATATTAATTTAATTTAACACTGTTTTTAGTAAATACGATATTTTTTACAACTATATTTTTGTAAACGATATTTTTAACTCGATATTTTTGTACTTACCTGTTTGTAGATAGAAACTCGATATTTTGACTGTCGATATTTTCTCAACGATATTTTTGATGGTCGATATTCTGTCCGTCGATATTCTTTCAGTGATCCGGGGGGGAGATGAGGGAGTGGAAAGACAGTCCTGAAGAGGAAAGAGATGTGTTATTTATGCATGTGGAGAAATTCAAGAAGATGTGGGGAGAAAAAGGATGTAAATGTCTAACAGTGTGAGAGACTGCAGACAAAATTGACATGAAGGGAAGAAATGTTCACAACACAATCATGGTTACTCATGGCTTGTTTTAGGCATAGGTCCAGTGTTGTGTTATGTTTGAATGTAATAACAGAAAACTCCAATACTCTCCCAAATACTAGTTAGTTTTAATGGACAGTAAAGGACATGATTCTGGTTCATATGTTTTCAGTGATACCTCTTGGAAAGGATGCTTAGTACACTTCTTTGGCCATGCCCCTTTTAGAGATCCCTTACCAATTTCAATCAATTTAAAGTACTGCTGCATATATGTAGTACTGTAAGGACTCCCTCTGAACTAGCACTGCACTGAATAGTACTCGCATGTTGTCTGTAGCCTCCCCCAAATCCCACAATCAAAATGTGTGCACGTCTTCTCAACTCCTCCACTCATGCATGTAGGGTCTGGGAGACAGGTAAAAACACTCCCTCTATATACTGATAATGGGAAAGCACAATTGTAGTACACTTCATACTATAATATTATAGTATGGTGTCAAGAACGTGGTGTGATTTCAGTCTCTCAGGTTTCTAGAGTGATGTTTCACTCTGAAAAATGGCTCTGAAAAATGGCTCTTGGGGTTACAATTGATGCCTCATCTTCGGTATAATGTCACTGTTGAGTGTCAGGTTTAGGGTCGAGGCAGTCTGCTGCCCACTTCTTATGGTGTCAAAGTCTGTCATCCTCATTTTACAGTGCTTCATCTGTTGTACTACAAAGCATTTGAAATGCACATTTTCGAGAAATAACCTATTTTAATAATAAAGGGTTTTTAGCATATTTTTGCAGGCCACTTGTTCTAACGTTTCATGTGGACTCTTCTAAGGAGTGTAACTGGAGCATCCCTCCCTATGACTTTTGTACCCCACCCAGCTCTACCACTCAGTATGCAATATCAATGCCAGCAAAAACTTTCATCGCTGAAGGTGGAACTCACAATGCAGGTTTATAAACACATTTAGCAAATGCTAATAAATAAACATGTTAGCCCATTCCTGTTTGGCTTAAACTGGAACCCTAGGTAACTATTGAATGCATGGTCACTTTCTTGGAGCACATAACCTTGGCTGCAGTGCACACAGAACTCACATTCCCCCACAGAGAACACAGAGGACAAAGATGAGGGGGAACGTTACTGGATAAATTTGATCTCAGGCGATATAGGGGCCCATTAGGATTTAGGGCAGATCGCCACCGCCCACATGGCGGTGGCGATCCGCCCTACATCCTAGACCACCTGCCACCCATTTACCCCTGACATATTAGTATTGCGGGGGAACCAAGGCGGACGGGAAGACCGTCCGCCACTTTCCCGCCCCTTCAACAAGTCGACCAAAGTGTTTGATATGGTGGCGTTGTCTGCTAGACAGCGCCATCCATATCAGGATGCAGGCGGGAGGGAGCCTTTCCGTGGCGTCGTTGCCGCCACAGAAAGGCATGCAGATTTTGAGGATGGGGGCCCTTTGTGGGCCCCCAGGATGTTGGCGGGCTGGAGGGGCACATGGGGGTACCTATGGTACACCCTATAGGTACCCCCCTTAATGTGCATGCACAACATGGCAGGCAACGCGCGGTGCCTGCAACGTTGTGCATGTACATGCATGACATGGCAGGCAGGCGCCATGGAGCTTTTTACGGTACTGGCCCAGAGGGGATCAAGTCACTCGTTCATCTTTACTCCCCTAGTAGATCCCTTTGTTCCTCCAATAAAAACTTTCTTGAGGTCCCCAGGTTTGTAAATGCAAAATGGGGAGGCAGAGCGTTTTCCTCTGTAGCACCCAGATTGTGGAACTCTCTCCCCCCTGAGCTCTTAGGGCAACCTTAGCTCGCTCTGTTCCGTAAGGCCTTAAAAACTTGGCTCTTTTCTGAAGCGTACTTGTAAAGCCGACTTTGTCTGACTATGTGTTGGATGACCTGCTTTGGCGTCTTGATGCCCTTGGGCTAAGTTGCGCGGTATAAGACTCTGTTCATTCATTTATTCACATGCATTTTGGGCATTACGGTGGGCGGTACTAAAAGCACCGCCCGCCGCAATGTCAAAAATGCAGGATGCACCCGCCAGTGTGGCAGGCGCATCCTAATGTCACCCACGGGACCCCCGCACACATGGCAGGCAGTCTCTTTTACCGGTAGGATGGCGGGCGGACAAAGTCCGCCCACCATCCTAATGATGCCCATAGTGTCTGCATAGCATTATTGCGGGAGATGCATCTATGTATGGAGGATATAGCCAAAATTTGTAGAAAATGGAGGGGGCAGATATACTCAACAACCTACTCTAGATATGCAAGAGAATTATTGGTTTGGGTGCTCCCATTTCTGCTGAAAGATAGAGTGGTAGATGTGGAGGGCAGGTACCTGATACTAGTGGGTACACAACATTCACAAGATATATGCCTGGTTAATGTATATTCCCCTAACTCAGACGAGGGGGGTTCTTTCCCGAATTAATGAGGAAGTGAACTCAATATATTGCAGTGGACAGTATATGGATGGGTGATTTCAATTGTGTAGTAAATGGAACCCTGGACAGCAACCCACCAAAGGTTAATGTAAAGCCTCACATGACCAATAGCCTAGTGGGGGCGATGAACCAACTGGGATTAGTGGACCTGTGGAAAATGGTGCACCCTACATCCACAGTCTAATGCTATACACCAGCCACAGGCACACATGCTGAGCTGGATTACATCTTAGTCCTGCCATGCCCATAAGTACAAAGGGGAGAGATATTAAGCAAGATATCAGACCATTCCTAATTAATTGTTAGGTTTGTGGTACGGTGGGACTTGGCAAGTGTGCCAATGTGATACCTTCCAGCTGATGTACTAACAAATACAGAATTCTCCCAGTGGCTTGCAGATATAATTCAAAATTAGTTCATGACTAACACACACATAAGTAGTTGCAGGGTGGAGTAATATGAAGCTCTGAAAGTGGGTTAAGTGGGGAATGTAAGTCCCAGATATGTGGGGTAATAAAAGGGTTCACTGATACAACATCAAATCCTATAACATCGAACTACAAAAATATAGAGTCAAGAATATCGTATACAAAAATATCAACACCCAATACACAAAACAGAAATACCACGAACATCGCTAAAAAAAATCTTTCAAAAAAATCTAGATGACAAAAATTTTGACAACAAAAATAATGAACACAAAAATATCAATAACATTAAAAGAAAATGAAACACAACAAAAACATCGATATGAATAATATCGACAACACAAACATTGATAAAATACATATAAACTATATGGGAAATAACATTTAAACATAAAAATAAACTATGTTAAAAAAATATCAAAATAACATATTCCAAACATTTTAAACAAACAAAAAATAAAAAATGTAATAACATTAAATAAAACAAATACACTAAAAATCCCAAACCAAATAAATAAACAAACAATACAACTTAGCCTCATAAGTGCTGCGCACGACCAACGGCCGACGGCACCACTACCTCCGTAGTGCTGCCGTCGGCCGTTGAACGTTCCAACTGCACCTGCGCAATGGAACGTCCAGCACTGGAGCTGGAAATTCCATCGCAGCTAAGGTGTTAAAAAAAATCACAACTACCAAAAATAAACAAACATAAATATATATCATATATAAAAAGTATTTCACATTTATCTACATATGCATTTAACTAACAATAATAAACACAATAAAAATAAACATTAAATAAACATAATAAATATTAAAGAAATTAAAAGGTAACTGCTGAAAGACTCAAAAAAACTATCTCGACCAATACATTTAAACTACAAAAACCAATAGAACATTCTAGCTAATTAAATAAACATTATAAAAGCAATCAATTAATTAACACAAAATGTACCATATAATGGACAAACACGGAGGAAGAACGAACCTTTGTGAGACAGAAAATAGAACAAAAAAGAACTACACAAACAACTATTCTGAAAATCTCTCATTAAAGGCAAGAACAAAACTTTGTAACTAAATAAATTAAATTAGCTTAAAAAACAATTAACTAAATTTGTAACATGTTTTCCTTTATATATCACAGATTAAATTTCACTAACAATCCACCTAGAAAATTCAATACAAAGATTTACGTCCAAAACAACAATAAAATCAACATTACAAAAAAAGTATAACAACGTATACGACAAATAAAGTAAAGGACTTAAAACTAATACATTTAATAAAAAAGCAAAACAGAGCTAACAAATACTTTTCTTTTAACAGCTTCTACAGAAGTCACCAAAACCAGAACATCAACGAAAGAAACTGCATCAACTAAAAATAGTAAGTATATTTTTTTACAACTAAATAAAAATAGAACCTAAATAATCAAAATAAACAAATTAACTAAAACTATAAGGTTTTCTTTTATGTTTCACAGAAACCCCTCAATCATATTTAGGCATGAATCACATGAGGCCTATACATCACATAAATCTCCACCTAAAAACTCAAAACAAGGATAAACTTCGAAAACTAAAACTATGGGGCTCATTAGTATGGAGGGCGGACTTTGTCCGCCCACCATACCAGTGGGAAATAGGACCGCACGTTAAGGGTGTGGCGGTCCAGCACATCCTATTAGTATGCGCCCGCCACACTGGCATCCCGCATTTCTGACATTGCGGCGGGCGGTGCTAAAAGCACCCCCTGCCACAACGCCAAAAATGCATGTTGTGCTTTTCAGTGCACAATGTGACAGGCACCGTGCGGTGCATGCCACATTGTCCATTGAATTGCAGGGGGTACCTGCACCTCCACCCCCGTTGCGGGCCCCCACAAGAGATTACCGCATGCCTTTCCATGGCGGCAATGCCGCCACAGAAAGGCATGTTCCCACCCCTGTCATAATATGGATGGCGGTGTCTAGCAGACACCACCACCATATTAAACTCTTTTCTGCCCAGTCGACTCGTCGACTGGGTGGAAAAGCGGCAGACGGTCTTTCCATTTGCCGTGATCCCCCGCCATATTAATATGGCGGGGGAATGGGTGGCGGGTGGGGACGGATCTCGGGCAGATCGCCACCGTCATGCGGGCGGTGGTGATCTGCCCGAGATCCTAATGACCCCCTAAGTAAGTAAATGAATTAACGAACAAATAGAGCAAACTAATAAAACAATACATTAAATAAAAAAGCAAAATATAACTAAAAAATACTTTTTTTTTTACAGCTCCTACAAACTTCCACATACAACATCAATGAAATAAACTTTATCAGCTAAAAATAGTAATTATTATTTTTTCTTAACTAAATAAATATAGAATCTAAATAAACTAAATAATCAATTTAAATGTAACACTTTAGTAAAAATTACATTTTCCTTTTAAACCAACAACAAAAAAGAAACCAGTGAATCAACGATTAGCATCAATAAAATATACAACAAGAAAATGAAAGCAAGACAAATGTAAGTTTATTTTCAAATATAATAATTATACAAAAATGTTTACTATTCAAGACCTTATAATATATATATGTATATTCACTGAAAAAACCATAGGTTATAGACCATATATAGTTAGGAATTCGCATTTACAAAACCTTATTTTACTCACACAAAACCATTGAAATTCCATATATAGTTAGTTGCACTAACTATATATCGCGCATCCGCAATCCACTGCTGATGATGTCACATATTACATCATTCATGACATGGTCAGTGACATCACTGATGACATCACTGATGACATCTCAAATGACATCACTGATGACAACATCCAGTGACTGTATGTTTCAGTAAAGTTAAAATATGTTTTACCTATTGAAGAATGAGTAGATGTATAAGTGTCTGAATGAAGGTTTTAGTAGGTGCGTGGTTGACTGTATGAGTGAGTGATTAAATGCGTCCTACTGAATGCATAGGTTAGTGACTAAACTGTGTGAAAGTTTGCATCAGTATGTCTGTTGTTGTGCAAGCTGCTGCATGTGTTGATCAGTAGCTATATGAGTGGCTATATGGGTTATTGATTGGTTGGCCAAGTATTTGTATGGGAGACTGAGTGTGTGTGTGGCTGGTTGGGAGGTGTCTGACTCTGTGCAGATCAATGTGTACTTGTATCAGTGATTGTATAAGAGAGTAAGTATGTGTTAGTATATGTTTGAAAATGTAAGGTGCTCTATGTTTAACTGTATAGATTAGAAAATGGAGGTGTGATTGATTCTTTGCATGACTGACTAGGTGTGTGAGTAACTCCATGGATGAGCAACAGAGTGTAAATGTCTGTATAGGTGTATGAGTGCATATGATAGTGTTGTAAAGATGAGTGATTGTATGTATGAATGATTGTATGGATGAATGAGTGAATGTGTGTGTAGACGTAGGAATCAGTGAGTGCGTATGTAGTAACTAGTATTGGTGTGTCAATGGTTTCAAAAATTATATTAAAATGTGAGGAGATGCATTGTATTGTCACATGAATGATATCATCAGTGATGTGGTCATTGATGTCAAATGAGATGTCATCAGTGATGTCATTTGAGATGTCATCAGTGATGTCATCAGTGATGTCACTGACCATGTCATGAATGATGTAATATGTGACATCATCAGCAGTGGATTGCGGATGCGCGATATATAGTTAGTGCAACTAACTATATATGGAATTTCAATGGTTTTGTGTGAGTAAAATAAGGTTTTGTAAATGCTAATTCCTAACTATATATGGTCTATAACCTATGGTTTTTTCAGTGAATTTTCAAGGTTTTGTAAATGCTAATTCCTAACTATATATGGTCTATAACCTATGGTTTTTTCAGTGAATTTCATTGGTTTTTTAACAGCTAATATCTGTAGCTGTAAAATGTATTCTTCTTTAAATCCAAAAATATATTTTTTATATGTTTATGAATAATTTTTTTTTAAAATATTTTTTTTTCTTCGTTCCCGCTTCCCGAATCGGGAAGCTTCCCGTTAGCTGACCTTGATGCCGCGAAATAGACCGCGAGCCGGTAAACGTTTCTTTACCGCAAGTGCCGCGTTAGAAAACAACATCGTGACGCCTCCCGTCCGCATGACGTTTCACGTTGTCGCGTGATACGTCATATGACGTGCTACGTTAGCGAACTGGTACGCGAAGCGAGTCGCAAAGCGCAGGTTTCTGGAAGCAAACCGGGAGGCCCTGCAAAGCGCTTAACGTAAACAAAGCAGGTCATGTGACTTGGTAATAACACTTTTCATTGGTTCAATTCACTTTTGGTTTCCTAATGATGTAAGACTAGGTCATATAATCTAAAATGAACACTTTTCATTGGTTGAGAACTCTTGTTTTTCCCAAATGATGAAAATCCCTCCTTCTTTCCTCACTCTGACTTTCATCATTGTGAGAGAAAGACCCTTTGTGATCACTGAGCAATGGCTTCTTTAGTAGCTTCAGCTGGTGCTTCCCCACCACCTCCACCACATCCAAGGAAGAGTGGACCACCTGCTCAAGTTATAATTCAGCAAGAAGAGGAAGAAGAGGAAGACGAGGAAGAGCAGGAAGAGAGGCAGTTTTTGCCTGAGGAACCCAGGACGTCTCACCGGAAAGAAAACTTCATTTGGCAATTTTTTAAAATTCCCAAAGGTCAGAAAAAAGTAAATGCAAGATACGTAACTTGCCTTATATGTCAAGATAGACTGTCCAGAGGAACTGAGAAAAAATACAGTTTCGGAAACTACACAATGCATCGCCATATGACTAGGTGGCATCCTAACAACTACAGTGCTGCACAGTTTCGGAACGACCTAGATAATCTCCCTATTATGGCCAGAAGATCTGTTGTACCGGAAGTAACGGGACCAGAGGGCAGGGAGATGGTGCCAAATATACAAATGAGATTTGGTGAAGTAAAACACATCTGCGTATTTTGCGATGGATTCATTTGCTACGGAGAAAGAAGCATCACTCTGATCAACAGAGCTATTGACTATCATATGCAAGTTTGTACGAAACGCCCAAAATAATAAATACTTTTTTTTTGTTTTGTTGCTCCTGTTGAGCCCTTTACAATGAATCGTTTTCATTGCCCCCTCCAAGAAAAACCCCCAAAAATATAAAACTGTTCAGAAAAATTCAAAAAAAGTAAAAAAATGTTCTGAAAAATAATAAAGAAAATATAAAACAACAAAAACAATAAAAAAAAAAGTTCTTTTCAGAACTACCTCCCCGTTATTAAAAAATTGGTACAATATTTGGAACTGTGCCAACCTCTATTTCTCTTAGTTCGCTTCCCAGTTCGCTCGCCGGTACGCGAACCGGAAGCGAACCAAAAACAGTAAGTATAAGGGAAGGAAACAGAGACTTATGTTAAAAGAAAGACAGCTATAGGGGAGTAAACTAGAGATAGTATTACCCGTAATCCACTGCTGATGATGTCACATATTACATCATTCATGACATGCTCAGTGACATCATCAGCAGAGGATTGCGGGTTTTTTGACAACGTGCCTTATCCACGGTTTAATAACGCTGCCTTTTGCTTTATATAAGTTTTCAAATTGTATGAAATATATACCAATAGGTCGTTATGAACCTTTAGGTAGTGCTTTTCTTCATGAGGTCTGGTCGCTTCCATACACATACAGATGTTTCAAAGATGATCAAGAAGTTTATCTGAATGGAGAGGAATGCACTGAGACGCCAGATCATTCACTAATGTGTAGGCACATACAGTTACACGGTTCATGCAACAAACACCGACCAAATATGGCTTGCGTGTTGCAAGGCACGCCAGTTCCTGCTATCATCCCCACGTTCAAGTTGTTGGAAAATGGTAGTTATTTGATGCTCAATAATGAAGATTGTTCTGAGTTAATTAAAAGTATTCCTTTTATGGTAACAGTAAGTGAACGGGTTATTTGCTGCAGAAATGTTCTATTTCCTCCCACACATGAACATAGGGAGTTTTCAATCTGGCCACAAATACCAACCTTGGGAGAGATTTCAACGGCATGGCAAGAATAAGAGCTCTTTTGTCTCAGAGAGAGGTGGCCTTGAGTTCGGCCCGTGAAACTTTCGTGCTTCACATAGCGAACACCCGTACAGAGGTGCAGACCCTTCTCAATTCAGATTTGCCTTTCAATTTCAGCAAGATGGTTCGGACTATCTTTAACGCATCCTCCACAAAGGCCCTGGCGCACTTTTTTAAAGTTGTTACCAGTGGTCTCGTGACTTCATTTGAGAAAATCTTTGGAGTCATCCCTGCTTTCTTTCATTCTATTTTCTCCACTCTGCTTCGTGGATTGGCATTTTTACTTGCATTACCAGCGGACGCTCTTGTGCTTTTTTACATTTTTAAATATGGATGTCCCTCCTATGCAACCTCCCACCCTGCAGCTGCTGACACTGTTCCGCAATCGCATGCTAGAATATTATGGCACAATGCCGTTGGCGATATTAAGCACGGCATATGGATTATCTTTTCGATTCTCCTACTTCACCTGTGTCCAGCCTGTATTTCACTGCCTGACCTGTGATTTCGATTGGGCCATTGATTTGTGTCTCTGCGGATCGGTTTCTCCTGACGTCGACTTTAATCAGCTGATGACTCCTATCATCACTCACGAGTTGGTTTGTCCTGGCGAAAGGATTATGGCTGTGGCATTGATGCATGGACTACTTGGTCCCTGGAATTTACTGGCGGCAGCACAGTCTTTCTTGGAACAGAGCTTTCTTGAAAACCCACCGAGCTGTCCTCTGATGGTGATAGAGGATCCGGTGCTGGGAGAGCACGTATGTTCTTTTCCGCTTTTAAATTGGATGGCTGAACTGTTTTCGGATGAAGACGGTGACTTCCTATTGGAGGCTGTTGCAGCTTATTTTGCATACACAGTTATGTCATAGACCTTTTTCATGTTTGATATGCTGAGTACTAGCATTTCATTGACAATTCATTGACTTATTTGTCAAGTTTTTATTATTTACCTTGCCTATTGGCTTAAGACTCGATAAAGTACTTGGCTGTTTTATTTTTCTTTAGCATTAAATTTTCCTAGTTTTTAATGCTTTACCTTGCGGACCGTCCACATATAAACTTGCAATCTGCTCTCATGAGATGGCACTTCTATTATCTTATTCAGTTCGTTTCCGGATCATGGGGAGGTGTCATCTAGGTCCTGGATATCTTTACACCGTGTTAAGTTAGCATGGGCTCATTACCGGTTTAAACGCCATTTTTCCTTTTTTGCAACTTCTGCACACGACACTTAGTTGTTGCTTTAGCTTTCCACCTAGTAGTTCATCGTGGTTTACATGAGAATAATATGTTATTACTCTACTATCTGCTTTGCTTGTTAAACTATATCTGTACAGCGAGTGCTAAAGTTTCAAGAACAACACGATACAGAATTGTTATGAGGTCTGATCTCCACGACTTCATACTCATAACATAAGTGCAACTTCTGCCAATTCTGGGCATGAGGCGGGTTTTATATTGCTTTGCCGAACACACATACACAACAGTTGATGCGGTTCACATGAAGAGAGAGCTGGTGTATGCTGATGTGATTCCTTCACATCTAAGACACTAAAGTATGGGCACGCCCTAAACCAACACAAAGAGACCTTCTTAGCAAATAATATAATATGTGTATTAGGGAGGGTGAGATATAAGCAGCCGCGGGCCGTGGAGGGAGTTACGGTGAGGCAGGGAGGCGGGGAGGGGGAGAAGCAGGGTGGAGCCCTCTCTACCCTGCCCCTCCCCCTCCCCGCCTCCCTGCCCCACCGTAACTCCCTCCACGGCCCGCGGCTGCTTATAAGTGTTGCTAACTCTTATTCATTTACAGCATGTTAACATACTGTCACCATTCGCTTTTTATGTACTAGTAACTATGCTGGTAATTTTGCTACTGATAATATGTGTACTTGTATTCTCCACCCTGCTTCTCCCCCTCCCCGCCTCCCTGCCTCACCGTAACTCCCTCCACGGCCCGCGGCTGCTTATAAGTGTTGCTAACTCTTATTCATTTACAGCATGTTAACATACTATCACCATTCGCTTTTTATGTACTAGTAACTATGCTGGTAATTTTGCTACTGATAATATGTGTACTTGTATTATCTAAGATACTACGCCTGAGAAGACGGCATTAGTAAATAAACATTTCAAATACACATGTGTTCTTCTTAACTCCATGTTCTGGTTTCTAAGAAATATATAACGACCGACTGTTCATGAGTTCCACGTATCCTGAGGTACTATAAGTTCATATTCTGGATTGTCTAAACATTGAGAGTTTGTTATATCCAATGTGACACTGTACCTAGCTTGCTAAGGGGTTTTTGATTACTAACGTGAGTTTTGGGACACCCTAATTCGCCGAGGTTCCAATCCTCTGTCCACAGTTCTGTGTGAGAACAGAAACCCTGCGACAGGGGCACCCCCGACCCTTGCTGGAGCTTCATCACACTTGCGATACAACTCCAGCAATGCGCCACCTTTACGGCACAGATACATCACGCATCTGTGCTGTTTTTGCCCCATGATGCGCCGCATTGTAAATGCAGCACACCATAGGTGACGGAACAGCGGCACAGAATGACTAACACATCCCTGGTGATGCGCCAGTCATCATAAATGTATCCCTATGCTTCTTATCTTGTTAGAGATGAACCGCCATATGTATCATCAAAGTTTTTTGCATTTCCTAAATAGCGAACTTTAAGGAATAAATAGCGATTCTTTACCATTCCTAGTTTGCGATTAGCTATTTGCTAATTACAAATTACCCATTCATTTCCTTCATTTCCATAGGGCTGTTGGACTCACTTTTAGCTCGAACGGCTGAATGGATTTCCACGAAACTTGGCAAAATTGTAGGGACTGGTAGCCCGATGTGCCTTTGCTATGTCTCAAGATATATGCTCCAGTGGTTTTTACGAAAATTAACTTTGAAAAATATATATTGGGCTACATTGGCCTATATATATGTTGGAGCCCAAATGTAGCCCAATGTAGCCCAATGAAGCCCAATGTAGCCCAATGTAGCCCAAAGATGGCCGCCAGACACACAAAAAAACAAATCTAGCCCAAATATCAGCCAGATGTAGCCCAACTATAGCCCAGTGACAGAATGACCAATCAGCTTCGCAAACCTCCGTTACGCGAAGCGGAGCGCTGTTACAGATATATATCTTTTTTTGAACGTTAATTTCTCAAAATCCACTGGAGCACATATATTGAGACCTAGCAAAGGCACATCGGGCTACCAGTCCCTAATATTTTGCCAAGTTTCGTGCAAATCCATTCAGCCGTTCGATTATTATTATTATTATTTTTTTTGCCCCGCGGGGCCCTTTTAAAACCTCCACATCAAACCTAGGGGGTCAGCGAGGATCTACTATGCCCCCTTATGGTTATTTCCCCCTTTGTTTTGGCCTCCTCTTGTCTCTCGATCCTACCGAGAGACAAGATGGCGGCCGCTACGGACTTTTTGGAATGTTGACAGACGCCAGAGAACCAATCAGCTTCGCTTCACAAAGCTCCGTTGCGCGAAAAGTACGCGTCCTGGGACGCTGCCCGGTCCGCTGTTACAGATATATATCTTTTTTTAAACGTTAATTTCTCAAAATCCACTGGAGCACATATATTGAGACCTACAAAAGGCACATCGGGCTACCAGTCCCTACAATTTTGCCAAGTTTCGTGCAAATCCATTCAGCCGTTCGGGCTAAAAGTGAGGCCAACCGCCCTATGGAAAACTCAATGTTAAAAACACGTTTTGGGACCCCCCTTTTTTCTCGGCCCCCCCTTGACGAACCCCCCCCCAAATTTTCAAGGGCTGCTCAGAAACAAAATGTGCCATTTTCCTGAAAATTTCAGCCAATTCCGTCCACAAACGCCAAAGTTATTAGACATAGAATTTTCAAAAATCCCATAGAGAAAAAATCCTAACTATATATACCTACTGGCGACCGCCAGTAGGTAATATATATATATATTTATGTATATATATATACATATATTCACAGATAGACAAAAAATGGCAGAAAGACAAAATTCATCATATCACAAAAGGGAAAATTACTTCTGTGCTACATGGGCTACACTTATACGCAAGAACAAATAACTGGAAGCAAAACCAACTGGAAATGTAGTAAATACTACTCCAATTGTTACTGTGGAAGAGCAACAAAAGTAGAAACAAAGGTAGTTAATGTCAGTGAAGACAACCATCCCCCAATGTGACAGAAATCAAGGTCAGAGATGTTCTAGAAGCAATCAGAGAAGCAAGCACCAGCTTCCAACAGACCAGTACCCAAATACTAAAAAACTTATTAACTAGGCTCCTGAATATGTCACAGTACAACTACCATTCATTCCCACTCGAAAAAGATTAATAGCCAAAACTAGAAGGGCTACTGCTCAAACATCACCCACCCCCCAAACTTTTGCAGAAATTGAAATCTTATCGGAATAAACTGTCATCCAGAAAGATGAGAAATTCATTCTTCATGACAATAACAGTCATGAAATACAAATTATCATCTTTGCCACCAACGACAACATACAAAAACTAAAGAACTGCAAAACGTGGATGATGGATGGCACATTCAAAGTTTCCTCAAGCCTTCTTACCAACTATATACAGTCCACGGCGAATATGAAGACACTAACATCCCCTTCATTTAGGTACTACTCCCTAATAAGCAAAATACCACCTACATAGAGCTCCTTACAATAAACAAAATAACAGACCAACAAGTACTTTCCACAAAAAAATAATCATTGACTTTGAACAAGCAATGATTCAGTCAAATTTAAAAATATACCTACACACTGCAATACAAGGTTATTATTATCACTTCAACCAAATTATCTGGGGACACCTAAATAAATCTACTCTAAGGGGGTCTATTAGGGTGGCAGGAGGACTTTTATCTGTCCGTCACCCAAGCGGTGCAGGGACCGGCCACCAGTGGTGCGGCGGTCCCGCACCGGCAGTCAGGATGCCACCGCCACGGTGGCATGCCCCATCCACAACATTGTGGCGGGCGGTGCTCACAGCACCGCCCACCACAATGCCATGGATGCACCTTGTGCATTTGCATGCACAACGCGGCAGGCACCGCGCGGTGCCTGCCACATTGTGCATGCAAATGCAGGGGGTACCATACGTCCCCCCATGTGCACCCCCCACAACCCCAACACCCTGAGGGCCCGCAACGGGCCCCCACAGTAATGCACAGCATGCCTTTCCATGGCCGCAATGCCGCCATGGAAAGGCACTAATCAGCCTGTATGCTAATATGGATGGTGGTGTCTTCCAGACACTGCCACCATATTCAGCCCCTTTTCCACCTGGTTGACTGGTCGACTGACGGAAAATCGGCGGACGGTCTTTCCGTCCACCTGGGTCCCCCCCACCATAGTAATATGGCGGGTGAAAATGGGCGGCGGGCGGTGTATAATTGCGGGTGGATCGCCACCGCCATACGGTCGGTGGCGATCTGCCCGACATTATAATTGACCCCTAAGTATAGATTACGCCATCAATAGCAACTTGGCCTATCAAATCAAAACATTAATAGCCCTGGCCTATGTAGCAACAACTGTAGTAGCCAACCACTGTAACATACTTCTTGAAAGCCCTTTCTACCAAGCAAACAAAACAAAACTAACTCCCTTCCTAGACTACTTTGAAGAACCTTGGGAGGGTAGGCTACATAGGTCAAGGCACCATAGACAACCAAAGTTCCAAATACCCTGATGGAACGTCCATGATAGCACTCAAGCTGAAAAAGATAAAATTAATAATGCAGTGGGAGGATGGCACAATGCCTCCCAAGCCACAATTGGAAGAGGACAACCAACCTTACACAAACTAATAGAAGCCATAAAAAAAGAACAGAGCTATCAAAAGCTAAGGCTAGAGCAATCCCTAACTAAAATCGGCCTTAAACTCAGTAAACAAACAAAAACAATGTATGAATACCTGCATCATAAAACTTGACTATTTCCAAACACCAAAGGGCTAAAATACCTAGACATGATTGCTAAATTAATACTTTAAACAAAAAACAATTATAAACATCATAATATTAATATTTGTATAGCGCACATATCACCCCCAGGGGGGTCTCAAAGCGCTGGTACGCATGCCGCTGTGGAACCCATCCTGGCTTTCCCTGTGAAGTGCCGACTCCTGGGCACCCCCAAGGTGAGGCCAAGCATCCCAGCGTTGTTGGGGTCATTGTGGAGATTAAGCAAGCTATTGCCCAGAGTTGCAGAGTGGGACCCATGATTAGAGTAGGCACCTAGGTGAGAATTATCGAGGCCGCGGACACTGAGCCCAATATCCTGCCGCGTCGGGTCTTGAATCCTGGTCCCTGGCCTGACCTCTGCTTCAGGGTCTGCCGCCTCTAACCGGTGAGCCACACTTCTCCTATAGCGTTTTAAAATCACAAAAAATGTCAACTACACATTCTACTCTTTTTTACATTAATAATTATAATTATGTTCTTTAAAAATGAACATACATATAAATATATGACATAATATAATTAGTAAAATAAAAAAGAAACAAACAAACCAAATGTAACCAAAAACATTTCCCACCTCTAATAATAAAAAATAACTTAGTTATGTCACAGTAGATGGTCCTCGAAAACAAACAAATCCATAGTAGATAAATTGAAAGATGAATCCATCCAAAAAGAAAATCACCCCCAAAAATGCAAAAATACAACTAAAAAAAAAAGGCTGCAATAACGCAATCCTCTCAATAACGAAACACCCAGAAACGGGAAAATTAACTTAAATGAAAGCTAAAATAATTATCATTCTTAGGCCTGATTGGGACCTGACACATGTCTTGTCTTATCGCCCAATCTCCATGTGGATTGTTAATCATCTCCTAGAGGCCCTCCTGGGGGTGGTGCACAAGGACCAAAGCACTTGTATCCCACAAGAAGTACTTTTGACAATATTAGCCAGCTGACACATGTGCTCTTCGCGGTAGGCTGATCGGATCAAGACTGCACCATAACCCTACTTATCTTACCTACATATTTAATAGGTCTTTAACTGGGTCTTCTGGATCTATCTGTGGGAAGTACTATGGGCCATGGACCTGGAACAGGCCTATATTAAATGGCTAAAGTTGTTGTACAGCCAGCCGTTGGCCAGGGCCTGGATGGGAACCATGGTCTCAAAACAATTTGGAATGGTGCGTGGGATGAGACAGGGCTGCTCTCTGTCACACTTTCTCTTTGCATTTGCGATGGAACTGCTGACCTGCAGGCTACAGAGTGTGCTTAACCCATGGGAAAATCAGGTGGGGACACTCTGGTGTACTTGCAGAATCTGACATACTCTGTTCCGATCGTGTTGAAAGCCCTCACAAAATTCTAGAAGATCTTGGGTCACTGTACTAACCAAAACAAATCCAAATTATTCCCAATGTGGTGACTGAAATGCCAGAATGGTGATGGCCTACTTTGTTGGGGATTCCATGCGAAAAAGCTGCTTTTCAATATCTAAGCATACGAAAAACATTGGATTAGGACAATAGCCATATGTTGAAAATGGGAGGCGTCATGGATGGCCATCCATTAAGTTTTGGAAAACAGCCTCACTATCGGTCATGGGCACAGTGGCGGTGGAAAACATGTTTTTCTTAACCAGATGTCCTTTTGTGCTGCAAGGGGCTACCTATTTGATCCTGTACCGGATGTCTGTAACCCCCAATCAATTGATTGGAGATCTGATATAGGCAGGTAAAAGGAACAGAGTTCAACTTTACATGCTGAGGCGGGTGTGGGAACAGGGAGGGCTGGAGGTTCTGTTGTGTGGTTCCTATAAATCTATATAGGATCTGCATGTTTAGGCAACATACACTGTGGGACTGGTGTCCAGACTGATTCCAGATACCCCCACCGGGTATGTTTGCCTGTATACCAGCTAACTCACAGTGCCACTGTAAACTCCTTTTACAAAGGAGAGAATAGTTCTTGGCAACTATCAAACATGACAGCCCTGTCCCATCAGGGATCGTGGAAACAGTACAGTACTTTTCCTTCAGTGCCTCGTGCTCACTTTGTCTCAGAGAGAAACACAGAAAAAACCGTGGGGACGTTTTTCAATAAGCATTTATTGAACCAGTGTCATTCTAGTGTAAGATAGGTGTGCTGAAACAGCCATAAGAGAGAAACAGATATAAATGATTATAAGCACCAATAGGATAAATGGATGGTAGATTCCGACCATAGTGCTAAAACAATGAATACAGGCAGGGTATAAAAACACAAGACAATAATAATTTGTATTCCTACGATGCAACCCTAAGTAAATGTACCTACGTGCACCTAGCATTTATGTAGGTGTAGAGTCAAGAAACCCCCTAGGCCAAAGCCAACTCCATTACCTGAAGTGAGAGACTGTGGGACCCCATCATGGTCCCGAGATGGACACCCCGCGAGGGATGTCAGACCACTGCGAGCTGGAGTGTCTGCATGCAGGAACCTCAGCTTCTTGCGTCAGTGTGTCAGCATGGAAATCTTTCTCCTCTGCCTGCCTCAGCAAATATATGTTTATATACCCAAAAAGCTACCCTAAGGGGGTTTTACCTTTCTGTGTCATCATGTAGGTCGAGGATGACAAAAGGGATGTCCCTTATAAATAGTTGTTATGCATAAGATTGTAGTCCTGCTGTGATTCCGAGAATCCTCATGCATAATAAATGAGGCTAGTTTTCTGGAAAAAGCACATGACATTTATGCAGCACCTTCACTAGGTAAATGGTCAATATCAAAACCGTTATGTAGTGTAATGGCAGGCAAAATATAGGTGAAAGGTTGGGTGACTACCTAAGACTATATTGGGGTACATTTACAAATCATAACAGTTCCTGACATTTAACTCTCCTACTTGGTGGACAAGTTGCAGGACGTGATTTACAGGCTGAACAATGGGGACATATTGGATAAATGCCTCCTCAGAGGCTTAAATAATGATGAGTCGCTCCCTGCTTTACTAATGAGGGTCCGGGAGGCCCCATTTCATCTTCTCCAAGTGATCCGACATGTCTGCTATGTCTGGGACAGATTTGTGACAACAATATTTTAAATATCCAGCCCCTTTGGCATATTGGCCTATTCGCCCAGATAGCATGGACCATGTCTATGCAAAGGTGGAAAAAGGAGGGCTGCCTAACCTTGGCTGACTTGTACCCAAAAAACTGATTTATATAATTTGAGGCAATGCAGACAAACTTTAGTATTTGCTCAGGGAAGTTCCTACAATATGTTAAACTAGTCCACATGACCAGGAGTACAGTGACCTTCTTCCTGCAGACTCCACCTCAATCACAGGCTCTGACGATGTTGCTGGGCCTGCTGTGCTGTAGAAAACTTGTTTCTCTTATATACAGCTCTCTACGAGCAGATAAACCGGCACAGAAATTGAAGGTACAGGATAAATGGCGATACCATTTGAATTTTGAGCTCACTGACAGGGAGTGGGTGAGAGTATGCAAAGTGGTGAAGACAGTGTCCCGATATGCGATAGGTAAACTGGTGCAGTGTAATTACATACATATGACTTATTACATGCTAGTGAAACTTCATAAAATGGGCCCATCCTTCTTGGTGAGTTTTGGCAGATGTGATCAGACCAGGGTTGACATTTTGCTAATTGTTTGGCTTTTCACTGTCATAAATGCCTTTTTGTTGGAGGTATCTGGTACATATATCCAAGGGGGAGTTATTTCCATGTTCAAGCATTATATATTAGGCATTCTACTGAGGGCAGGGGAGAGGAAAATATGAAAAGGAAGTTTTTCAGACTGGGCACTATCCTGGCTAAGAGGTGTATTGCCATTCACTTCACAAGTACTAGAGCACTCCTAAAAAAAGCCTGGATTCGGGATATGTTGGAATGGGCTGCAGCAGAGGAGTCCCTCATACAACAAGTAAGAAGGGATGAAAGTACAGGCAAAGGATTTGATGGGACCTTCTGAGGCCGTTTGCAACCCACGGTTTACTAGGCCCTCATGAGAGGTAAATTCTTAGTCAAGGCTGTGAATAATGGATGGGGAGGACATCAGATATCTGTAATCAAGCAAAGCTAAAAAACATAGAGAATCATACCAGAGGTAGATACCCACGATGCACAAGAGGGTTCTTTGAACTTGGAGCTCTTCCCTTAACAGGAAAGTGTCAGCTATATAGGTGGCGATTTGTGATTGAGCACAGACGTTAATAACTGTCATACTGCAGTGTAAAATTGGCGAAAATGTAAACTAAGATCTGACCAGTTGTGTTGGGCATGTTTGAGTTTAGACTGGATATGCTGCAGTTGGGAGGGGAACACACTCATGACATGCTGTATTGATGAGATAAGATGATACCTATGTTAATCAACTTCGGCATGGGATCATGTCTGTTTTGTTGTTGTAAATGCAATAAAACACATTTTTAAAAAAGACTGATGCTGACCCCATCCGTTCAGCTGATGAGCTCATCAGAAGGCTGGGAGCTGCGAAATTCCTGAGAATCTTTTACCTTACATCTGGCTACTGGCAGATTTACCTGACTGAGGGACCAAACAAGAGATCACCATTCTCTACCAGGGAGGGCCACTTCCAATTTGGGGTAATGCCCCTGCTGCCTTCTAGAGGTTGGTAAACAAGGTTTTAGATAGTTGGACTCCTTTAGTGCTGCCTACTTTAATGCCATAGCTTGAGTAGCAACTGGGGGGATCACCTATTCCACCTTCAGGAGGTGCTTCAGGCACTGCAACAGGCAGGCTTGACTATCAAAGCCAACAATACCAAATATGGCATGTTTCTGTGGTATCTTGGACACCTGGTGGCAGGGCAAGGTGCAGCCCCTCCAGGCCAGGATTGAGACTATCCTGGCCAGGGAACTTCCTGGGCCTCACTGGATATTAGTAGTGTGTGAAGTAGTGTGGCTCACTGGTTAGAGGCGGCAGACCCGAGAGCAGAGGACGGCCCGGGACCAGGGTTCGATTCCCGGCGCGGCAGGTTTCTGGACCAGGGTCAGCGGACTCGATAATTCTCTCGCCTCGGTGCCCACTCTGATCAGCGTTCACACTCGGCAACTCTGGGCATTAGCTTGCCTCCTCTTCACTAACGGCCCCACCAGACCGCCGGGGATGCCTGGTCTCACCCTGGAGATACCCATTAAGGGACCATCTCTCAGGGAAGCCAGGAAGGGTTTCGCAGCGGTCGAAGCGCCTTGGGACCCTACGGGTAAGTAGTGCGCTATATAAATGCCTATACATTTACATTTACATATATTACAGAAGGTTAGTCAAGGGGTATGGCACCATTGTTGCCCCCATGACTGAGCTGACTTCCAATAAGCAGCCCAAGAAGGTGATCTGGACAGAGGCCTGTCAGAAACCCTTTGACACCTTAACCCCTTCGCTGCTAGCCCTTTTCCCCACCTGTACTAAGTCTTTCTTTGACTATATGGGGTAGTGCGCGCTTAGGCCCCTGTAACTTTTTGACCACATAAGGTATCAACGCCAAATTTGCGTCCTTTTCTTCCAACATCATGGGGATTCTAAAGGTACCCAGGGTTTGTAGATTCCCTTGGAGGGGTCCCAGAAATTAGCCAAAATACAGAAAAATGTTTGTTTTTGAAATAAAATGGGAAAAACAGGCTGCAAATGAAAGCGTCAAGGTTTTTCCCTGCAAAATGTTATCAAAAAAGGGATTGTGGGTTTGAAATCACAATTTTCCCAGATTTTAGGGAATGACAGACTTTTGTCAAAAAACCAACATTTTTTACACAGTTGCGGCATTTTTCTGGGACGTAGCCTTTTTTTGCTATTTTTTGTGCTTTCAACCTCCTTCCAGTTAATGGTAGAAATGGGTGTAAAAGCAATAATGAATCCTGGAAAGCTATACATTTTAGGAAAGTAGACAAACATCTGAATTCAGCAAGGGGTCATTTATGTAGATCCATCAAGGTTTCTTTATAGAAACTAACAGTTAAATATAAGAAATATGTAAAATTAGTTGAAAAAAACAAGCCTTTTGTGTCAACGTTTTCACCTTTAACAACTTCTAATTATGACAGCTCTTTGAAAGCAATATACCGTTACATCCCCTGGACTTTCCTGGTTGTGGGGTTATATAGGAATTGTAGGTTCACCAAGAACCAGACGAACCCAGAGTAAAAAACTGAGCAACAAATTGTAATGGCTTTTTATTATGTACTGGGTATATATCAATTATTGTGGGAAAATGTATACATGGAAAAATCAGTATGAAAGACACCTATGTATTTCTGAAATGGGAACAAATAAAGAGTTTAGAAACACTACTATTTGCATATTTTCAAAATTGGGGATACTCATGCTAGCATGAGAATCATCGGTCATTTTTCAAAATCACTTCTTTTTTACACAATGTCTTTCATTTGGATGGCAGAAATGCTTCAAAAACCAATCGGTAATAACGATTGCTTTACAAAACTGAATTATCCTAAGTCTCCCGATAAAAATGGTACCTCACTTGTGTGGGTAGGCATAGTACCCACAACAGGAAATGGCTCAAAAACCAAAGTGACCACACCACATTTTCACAATGAAAATGTACATGTTTTTTGCGCTACCTGTAGTTTTTGAACACTAGCTCTGCCGACACCAAGGGAAACCTAGCAAACCTATACATTTTTGAAAAATAGACACCCAGGGAAATCTAGAATGGGGTAACTTGACTGCCTCCCACCAGGTTCTGTTACCCAGAATCCCTTGGAAACCTAAACAATTGTCAAAAAAACACATTTTCCTCACATTTCTGTGGTGGAAAGTTCTGGAATCTGCGTGGATCCACAAATTTCCACCCACCCCCGTTCCCCAAAGTCTTACAAAAAAAGTGGTAAATCACTTGTGTGGGTCAACCTAGTGCCCGCAAGAGGAAACGGTGCAAAACGCAACGTGGTCACACCTCAATTTCGCAGTGAAAAATTACCCTTTTTGGCAAAGTGCCTAGCTGTAGTTATTGAACCCTAGCTCTGCCAGCACCGATGGAAACCTAGCAAGCCTATACATTTCTGAAAACTAGACACCCAGGGGAATCCAGTACGGGGTGACATGACTGCCTCTCACCAGGTTCTGTTACCCAGAATCCCTTGCAAACCTAAAAAAGTGTCCCATAAAAAACAAATTTTCTCCACATTTCTGTGGAGGAAAGTTCTGGAATCTGCGAGGATCCACAAATTTCCACCCACCCCGTGTTCCCTAAAGTCTTACGGGAACATGGTACTTCACTTGTGTGGGTCGGCCTAGTGCCTGCAACACGAAACGGCGCAAAACGCAACATGGTTACACCTCAATTTCACAGTAAAAAATTTCCCTTTTTTGGCAAAGTGCCTAGCTGTAGTTTTTGAACCCTAGCTCTGCCGGCACCTAGGGAAACCTAGCCAACCTACACATTTTTGAAAATTAGACTCCCAGGGTAATCTAGGATGGAGTGACTTGAGTTCCTCCCACCAGGTTTGTTACCCACAATCTCTTGCAAACCTAATTTTTTTCGAAAAATCACATTTTCCTCACATTTTAGTGGTGGAAGGTTCTAGAATCTACGTGGATCCACAAATTTCCACCCACCTGCGTTTCCCAAAGTCCTACAAGAAAAATGGTACCTCACTTGTGTAGGTCAGCGTAGTGCCCGCGACAGGAACCGGTGCAAAACGCAACGTGATCACACCTCAATTTCGTTCTGAAAAATTACCCTTTTTGGCAAATTGCCTAGCTGTAGTTTTTTAACCCTAGCTCTGCCAGCACCTAGGGAAACTTAGCAAACCTATACATTTTTGAAAACTAGACACCCGGGGTAATCCAGGATAGGGTTACTTCACTGACTCCCATCAGGTTCTGTTACCCAGAATCCCTTGCAAACTTAAAAAATTGTCCAAAAAAAACACATGTTCCCCATATTTCTGTGGTGGAAAGTTCTGGAATCTGCATGGCACCACAAATTTCCACCCACCCCACGTTCCCCAAAGTCTTACGAGAAAAATGGTACTTCACTTGTGTAGTGCCCGTGACAAGAAGCGGCGCAAAACTCAATGTGGTCACACCTTCATTTTGCAGTGCCTAGCTGTAGTTTGTGAACCCTAGCTCTGCTGACACCTAGGCCTACCTACCAAACACACACATTTCTGAAAACTAGACACCCAGGGGCTTCCATGGAGGTATGGCTTGCGTGGATCTTTCCTTACCCAGAATCCCTTGCAAACCTCAATTTGAGCTGAAAAAATCACTTTTTTCACACATTTTTGTGTGGGAAAGTGTGGCATCACCGGATTCACACAAATTTCCTACCACCCAGTGTTCCTTCAGGTCTCCCTATAAAAATGGTGCCTCACTTGAGTGGGAGGACCAAGTACCCATGACAGGCAAGGGCCCAAAACGTAGTTAGGCGACATCAAAATTGCCTATTTCAAAACCACCTGGTTTTGCAAGGGAGGTCACGTGGTTTTTTGGTCCCGTGCTCGGCGGCCATCTAGGGAAACCTATCAAACCCGCACATTTCTGAAAACTAGATACCCCGGGGCTTCGAGAGAGTTATTGCTTATGTGGATCTCCCAACGTTTCCTTACCCAGAATCCCTTACAAACCTCAATTTGAGCAGGAAAAATCACTTTTTTCACACATTTTTGTGTGGGAAAGTGTGGCATCACCGGGCTCATACAAATGTCCTACCACCCAGCGTTTCCCCAGGTCTCCCGATAAAAATGATGCCTCACTTGTGTGGGAGGCCCAAGTACCCGCGACAGGCAAGGGCCCAAAATGTAGTGAGGCAACATCAAAATTGCCTATCTCAAAACCACCTGGTTTTGCAAGGGGGGTCACCTGGCTTTTTGGCCCAGTGCTCGGCGACCATCTAGGGAAACCTATCAAACCCACACATTTCTTAAAACTAGACACCCGGGGGCTTCCAGAAAGGTATGGCTTGCGTGGATTCCCCAACGTTTCCTTACCCAGAATCCTTTGCAAACCCCAATTTGAGCAGGAAAAATTACTAGATGGCCTAGAGTTTCCCTAGATGGCTGCCGAGCACAGGGCCAATAGCCCAGGTGACCCCCCTTGCAAAACCAGGTAGTTTTGAGATAGGCAATTTTGATGTCGCCTCACTACGTTTTGGGCCCTTGCCTGTTGCAGGTACTTAGGCCTCCCACACAGGTGAGGCACCATTTTTATCAGGAGACCTGGGGGAACGCTGGGTTGTTGGAAATTTGTGTGAGCCCGGTAATGCCACATTTTCCCACACTAAAATGTGTGAATAAAGTCATTTTTTTCTGCTCAAATTGAGGTTTGCAAGGGATTCTGGGTAAGAAAACGTTGGGAGATCAATGCAAGCCATACCTCCCTGGAAGCCCGCCGGTGTCTAGTTTTCAGAAATGTGTGGGTTTGATAGGTTTTCCTAGATGGCCGACGAGCACGGGGCCAATAACCCAGGTGACCCCCCTTGCAAAACCAGGTGGTTTTGAGATAGGCAATTTTTATGTCGCCTCACTATGTTTTGGGCCCCTTGCCTGTCGCGGGTACTTGGGCCTCCCACACAAGTGAGGTACTATTTTTATCGGGAGACCTGGGGGAACGCTGGGTGGTAAGAAATTTGTGTAAGCCTGGTGATGCCACACTTTCCCACACAAAATGTGTGAAAAAAGTGGTTTTTTCTGCTAAAATTGAGGTTTGCATGGGATTCTGGGTAAGAAAAAGTTGGGGGGTCCACGCAAGCCATACCTCCCTGGGAGCCCCTGGTTGTCTACTTATCAGAAATGTGTGGGTTTGGGAGGTTTCCCTAGATGGCTGCCGAGCACGGGACCAAACCCAGGTGACCTTCCTTGCAAAACCAGGTCGTTTTGAGATATTGTGAGAATTTTGGCACAATATTGCAAGGAAAATGTGACAGACATTTTGAGGTTTGCAGGACATTGTGGTTAAAATAAATTGTTAGGATTGATAAGAGAGACATCACCATGTACTCCCATGGGTTTACGACAATATCTACAGTTGGTAGGTTATTCTTAAATGGAATGTGCACCTTGGCAGAGAGCCTAAAAAGACAAAGATTCCTGCACAGCCATCTATTTCTCAAGCACACACACATACTGGCTGGATTTGGCATGAGGGCAAGTGATGGTTCAGTATATAATATTTTATTAACAAGAGATTTCACAAAAATGAAATACACTAATACACTGTCAATAATTAAATGGACAAAAAAATGAACCAGTGACTCGCAGCTCAGGAGCTGTAAAGCCACGGCAAGGCACCAACCGCTTTACAGGCCATTCACACACCTTTCAAACGTGATACACACAAGACCTTTCACACCACCAGGCATTAAACCAACACATTACAACATTCACAAATAGGGACAAGGTACACCCTGCTTCAGAAAGAAACATATATATATATATATTACTGCGCAACCATCTAATCCTCAAGCACACGCACATACTGGTTGGATTTGACACGAGGGTGAGTGATGGTTCAGTATGTAAAATTGTATTAACAAGTGATTTCTCAAAAATGAAAAGCACTGTTAATAATTGAAAGGACGAGAAACTGAACCATTGACTCACAGCTCGTTAGCTGTAAAGCCACGACAAAGGACCATCCTCTTTACAGGCCATTCATACACCGTTCATACGTGTGACACATACAGAACCATTCACACTGCCAGCTGCGGGTCCATCACGTTACAACACTCACTCCAGCAGACAGCGCCATTCAAGGGCCCAGCACTTTCACATGCCCACATTCCTGACACAGCAACCACACAAGCTGATGGATTGCGTAGAGTGGAGCTCAGCTAACAGTGTGTGTAGTGACCACCAGCAAGTCACTACTCACACACTGCCAACCAAGCACCAGTCCACGCACATCGCCAGCCAAGCGCTAGTCCACGCACACCGCCAGCCAAGCGCCAATCCACGCACACTTCCAGCCAAGCGCCAATCCATGCACACCGCTAGCCAGCCAAGCGCCAATCCACGCACACCGCCAGCCAAGCGCCAGTCCACGCTCACTGCCAGCCAAGCGCCAGTCCACGCGCAACACCTGCCAAGCGGTAGTCTACGCACACCGCCAGCCAAGCGCCAGTCCACGCATACCGCCAGCCAAGCGCCAGTCTACGCACACCGCCAGCCAAGCGCTAGTCCACGCATACCGCCAGCCAAGCGCCAATCCATGCACACCACCAGCCAAGCGCCAATCCATGCACACCACCAGCCAAGCGCCAATCCACGCACACCTCCAGCCAAGCGTCAATCCACGCACACCGCCAGTCAAGTGCCAATCCACGCTCCCTGCCAGCCAAGCGCCAGTCCACGCACACTGCCAGCCAAGCGCCAGTCCACGCACACTGCTAGCCAAGCCCCAACCTACACACACCGCCATCACATTTAGGATTTGGTATCCAAAAAAACACAAACAAATTGCAAATTGATGCAAATCTACTAACACAAAATCAGAAACTAAATACATTGCACTAATGTCTACCTTAAAACAGAATAAAAAATGTTAAACAATACAGGCCAGGCAGTTCACTTTACCACTCATGGATGCTCCCAAAAATTCTTATGCTTGTGGTACGATTGAAAACAAGCAGACACACAAAGTCCAGAGTTAGAAGGACTGTCGGGGCAGTACATACGAGTCTCCTTCTGCACACCTCTATGCCAACAGACTCTACATCTCCTAGTGGGAAAGTATTTTGAGGTTGTGGGAAGAATGTATTCAGGAAAGTGGCGATCTTTCAATCTAGCCACATCCTCCACCACTCCAACTCTAGGAATACTTGCCTGTTCCACTAGAACAAGGCTGCCTATTACAGACTCCTGAAACTTAGCAAAAGTCATCTTTGACTCAGGACAAGAATCCTTGAATACAACAAAAGCATTAAAGGTTGCCATGTGGAAAAGATGGATAGCCAACTTCTTATACCAAATGTAAGCCTTACAAAGAGCATTTCAAAAAGGGGGTAGTGATGGACAGAGTATCTGAGTTAATCAGAACACTCCTACCCAGTCAACAGATCAGGGCTTGATCCATCACCGTCTTTTAGCTCACTGCACCATCCCAGTTCAGAACCTGGCTATATGCAAATTAGTCTGTCCCTGGCCCAGTGCATCATGGGAACAGGGCAGACCAAACTACCAAGCCAATTCTTCACTGGAAAGGAAACAAGCTTCCGGGGACCGGTTTCTGGCATTACAGCCGTCTTCGGCCCGGCTTGCTTGAATCCTGATGGTGCAGTGAGCAAGGGACTCATGTCTGAGCATACCCTTCCACACTCATGGTGGCCAAAATAATTTCAAAAAGGGGGTGGTGATGGACAGAGTATCTGAGTTAATCAGAACACTCCTACCCAGTCAACAGATCAGGGCTTGATCCATCACCGTTTTTTAGCTCACTGCACCATCCCAGTTCAGAACCTGGCTATATGCAAATTAGTCTGTCCCTGGCCCAGTGCATCATGGGAACAGGGCAGACCAAACTACCAAGCCAATTCTTCACTGGAAAGGAAACAAGCTTCCGGGGACCGGTTTCTGGCATTACAGCCGTCTTCGGCCCGGCTTGCTTGAATCCTGATGGTGCAGTGAGCAAGGGACTCATGTCTGAGCATACCCTTCCACACTCATGGTGGCCAAAATATTTTCAAAAAGGGGGTGGTGATGGACAGAGTATCTGAGTTAATCAGAACACTCCTACCCAGTCAACAGATCAGAGCTTGATCCATCACCGTTTTTTAGCTCACTGCACCATCCCAGTTCAGAACCTGGCTATATGCAAATTAGTCTGTCCCTGGCCCAGTGCATCATGGGAACAGGGCAGACCAAACTACCAAGCCAATTCTTCACTGGAAAGGAAACAAGCTTCCGGGGACCGGTTTCTGGCATTACAGCCGTCTTCGGCCCGGCTTGCTTGAATCCTGATGGTGCAGTGAGCAAGGGACTCATGTCTGAGCATACCCTTCCACACTCATGGTGGCCAAAATAATTTCAAAAAGGGGGTGGTGATGGACAGAGTATCTGAGTTAATCAGAACACTCCTACCCAGTCAACAGATCAGGGCTTGATCCATCACCGTTTTTTAGCTCACTGCACCATCCCAGTTCAGAACCTGGCTATATGCAAATTAGTCTGTCCCTGGCCCAGTTCCTCATGGGAACAGGGCAGACCAAACTACCAAGCCAATTCTTCACTGGAAAGGAAACAAGCTTCCGGGGACCGGTTTCTGGCATTACAGCCGTCTTCGGCCCGGCTTGCTTGAATCCTTATGGTGCAGTGAGCAAGGGACTCATGTCTGAGCATACCCTTCCACACTCATGGTGGCCAAAATAATTTCAAAAAGGGGGTGGTGATGGACAGAGTATCTGAGTTAATCAGAACACTCCTACCCAGTCAACAGATCAGGGCTTGCTCCATCACCGTTTTTTAGCTCACTGCACCATCCCAGTTCAGAACCTGGCTATATGCAAATTAGTCTGTCCCTGGCCCAGTGCATCATGGGAACAGGGCAGACCAAACTACCAAGCCAATTCTTCACTGGAAAGGAAACAAGCTTCCGGGGACCGGTTTCTGGCATTACAGCCGTCTTCGGCCCGGCTTGCTTGAATCCTGATAGTGAAGTGAGCAAGGGACTCATGTCTGAGCATACCCTTCCACACTCATGGTGGCCAAAATAATTTCAAAAAGGGGGTGGTGATGGACAGAGTATCTGAGTTAATCAGAACACTCCTACCCAGTCAACAGATCAGGGCTTGATCCATCACCGTTTTTTAGCTCACTGCACCATCCCAGTTCAGAACCTGGCTATATGCAAATTAGTCTGTCCCTGGCCCAGTGCATCATGGGAACAGGGCAGACCAAACTACCAAGCCAATTCTTCACTGGAAAGGAAACAAGCTTCCGGGGACCGGTTTCTGGCATTACAGCCGTCTTCGGCCCGGCTTGCTTGAATCCTGATGGTGCAGTGAGCATGGGACTCATGTCTGAGCATACCCTTGCACACTCATGGTGGCCAAAATAATTTCAAAAAAGGGGTGGTGATGGACAGAGTATCTGAGTTAATCAGAACACTCCTACCCAGTCAACAGATCAGAGCTTGATCCATCACCGTTTTTTTGCTCACTGCACCATCCCAGTTCAGAACCTGGCTATATGCAAATTAGTCTGTCCCTGGCCCAGTGCATCATGGGAACAGGGCAGACCAAACTACCAAGCCAATTCTTCACTGGAAAGGAAACAAGCTTCCGGGGACCGGTTTTTGGCATTACAGCCGTCTTCGGCCCGGCTTGCTTGAATCCTGATGGTGCAGTGAGCAAGGGACTCATGTCTGAGCATACCCTTCCACACTCATGGTGGCCAAAATAATTTCAAAAAGGGGGTGGTGATGGACAGAGTATCTGAGTTAATCAGAACACTCCTACCCAGTCAACAGATCAGGGCTTGATCCATCACCGTTTTTTAGCTCACTGCACCATCCCAGTTCAGAACCTGGCTATATGCAAATTAGTCTGTCCCTGGCCCAGTGCATCATGGGAACAGGGCAGACCAAACTACCAAGCCAATTCTTCACTGGAAAGGAAACAAGCTTCCGGGGACCGGTTTCTGGCATTACAGCCGTCTTCGGCCCGGCTTGCTTGAATCCTGATGGTGCAGTGAGCAAGGGACTCATGTCTGAGCATACCCTTCCACACTCATGGTGGCCAAAATAATTTCAAAAAGGGGGTGGTGATGGACAGAGTATCTGAGTTAATCAGAACACTCCTACCCAGTCAACAGATCAGGGCTTGATCCATCACCGTTTTTTAGCTCACTGCACCATCCCAGTTCAGAACCTGGCTATATGCAAATTAGTCTGTCCCTGGCCCAGTGCATCATAGGAACAGGGCAGACCAAACTACCAAGCCAATTCTTCACTGGAAAGGAAACAAGCTTCCCGGGACCGGTTTCTGGCATTACAGCCATCTTCGGCCTGGCTTGCTTGAATCCTGATGGTGCAGTGAGCAAGGGACTCATGTCTGAGCATACCCTTCCACACTCATGGTGGCCAAAATAATTTCAAAAAGGGGGGTGGTGATGGACAGAGTATCTGAGTTAATCAGAACACTCCTACCCAGTCAACAGATCAGGGCTTGATCCATCACCGTTTTTTAGCTCACTGCACCATCCCAGTTCAGAACCTGGCTATATGCAAATTAGTCTGTCCCTGGCCCAGTGCATCATGGGAACAGGGCAGACCAAACTACCAAGCCAATTCTTCACTGGAAAGGAAACAAGCTTCCGGGGACCGGTTTCTGGCATTACAGCCGTCTTCGGCCCGGCTTGCTTGAATCCTGATGGTGCAGTGAGCAAGGGACTCATGTCTGAGCATACCCTTCCACACTCATGGTGGCCAAAATAATTTCAAAAAGGGGGTGGTGATGGACAGAGTATCTGAGCTAATCAGAACACTCCTACCCAGTCAACAGATCAGGGCTTGATCCATCACCGTCTTTTAGCTCACTGCACCATCCCAGTTCAGAACCTGGCTATATGCAAATTAGTCTGTCCCTGGCCCAGTGCATCATGGGAACAGGGCAGACCAAACTACCAAGCCAATTCTTCACTGGAAAGGAAACAAGCTTCCGGGGACCGGTTTCTGGCATTACAGCCGTCTTCGGCCCGGCTTGCTTGAATCCTGATGGTGCAGTGAGCAAGGTACTCATGTCTGAGCATACCCTTCCACACTCATGGTGGCCAAAATAATTTCAAAAAGGGGGTGGTGATGGACAGAGTATCTGAGTTAATCAGAACACTCCTACCCAGTCAACAGATCAGGGCTTGATCCATCACCGTTTTTTAGCTCACTGCACCATCCCAGTTCAGAACCTGGCTAAATGCAAATTAGTCTGTCCCTGGCCCAGTGCATCATGGGAACAGGGCAGACCAAACTACCAAGCCAATTCTTCACTGGAAAGGAAACAAGCTTCCGGGGACCGGTTTCTGGCATTACAGCCGTCTTCGGCCCGGCTTGCTTGAATCCTGATGGTGCAGGGAGCAAGGGACTCATGTCTGAGCATACCCTTCCACACTCATGGTGGCCAAAATATTTTCAAAAAGGGGGTGGTGATGGACACAGTATCTGAGTTAATCAGAACACTCCTACCCAGTCAACAGATCAGGGCTTGATCCATCACCGTTTTTTAGCTCACTGCACCATCCCAGTTCAGAACCTGGCTATATGCAAATTAGTCTGTCCCTGGCCCAGTGCCTCATGGGAACAGGGCAGACCAAACTACCAAGCCAATTCTTCACTGGTAAGGAAACAAGCTTCCGGGGACCGGTTTCTGACATTACAGCCGTCTTCGGCCCGGCTTGCTTGAATCCTGATGGTGCAGTGAGCAAGGGACTCATGTCTGAGCATACCCTTCCACACTCATGGTGGCCAAAATAATTTCAAAAAGGGGGTGGTGGTGGACAGAGTATCTGAGTTAATCAGAACACTCCTACCCAGTCAACAGATCAGCACTTGATCCATCACCGTTTTTTAGCTCACTGCACCATCCCAGTTCAGAACCTGGCTATATGCAAATTAGTCTGTCCCTGGCCCAGTGCCTCATGGGAACAGGGCAGACCAAACTACCAAGCCAATTCTTCACTGGAAAGGAAACAAGCTTCCGGGGACCGGTTTCTGGCATTACAGCCGTCTTCGGCCCGGCTTGCTTGAATCCTGATGGTGCAGTGAGCAAGGGACTCATGTCTGAGCATACCCTTCCACACTCAGGGTGGCCAAAATAATTTCAAAAAGGGGGTGGTGATGGACAGAGTATCTGAGTTAATCAGAACACTCCTACCCAGTCAACAGATCAGGGCTTGATTCATCACCGTTTTTTAGCTCACTGCACCATCCCAGTTCAGAACCTGGCTATATGCAAATTAGTCTGTCCCTGGCCCAGTGCATCATGGGAACAGGGCAGACCAAACTGCCAAGCCAATTCTTCACTGGAAAGGAAACAAGCTTCCGGGGACCGGTTTCTGGCATTACAGCCGTCTTCGGCCCGGCTTGCTTGAATCCTGATGGTGCAGTGAGCAAGGGACTCATGTCTGAGCATACCCTTCCACACTCATGGTGGCCAAAATAATTTCAAAAAGGGGGTGGTGATGGACAGAGTATCTGAGTTAATCAGAACACTGCTATCCAGTCAACAGATCAGGGCTTGATCCATCACCGTTTTTTAGCTCACTGCACCATCCCAGTTCAGAACCTGGCTATATGCAAATTAGTCTGTCCCTGGCCCAGTGCCTCATGGGAACAGGGCAGACCAAACTACCAAGCCAATTCTTCACTGGAAAGGAAACAAGCTTCCGGGGACCGGTTTCTGGCATTACAGCCGTCTTCGGCCCGGCTTGCTTGAATCCTGATGGTGCAGTGAGCAAAGGACTCATGTCTGAGCATACCCTTCCACACTCATGGTGGCCAAAATAATTTCAAAAAGGGGGTGGTGATGGACAGAGTATCTGAGTTAATCAGAACACTCCTACCCAGTCAACAGATCAGGGCTTGATCCATCACCGTTTTTTAGCTCACTGCACCATCCCAGTTCAGAACCTGGCTATATGCAAATTAGTCTGTCCCTGGCCCAGTGCATCATGGGAACAGGGCAGACCAAACTGCCAAGCCAATTCTTCACTGGAAAGGAAACAAGCTTCCGGGGACCGGTTTCTGGCATTACAGCCGTCTTTGGCCCGGCTTGCTTGAATCCTGATGGTGCAGTGAGCAAGGGACTCATGTCTGAGCATACCCTTCCACACTCATGGTGGCCAAAATAATTTCAAAAAGGGGGTGGTGGTGGACAGAGTATCTGAGTTAATCAGAACACTCCTACCCAGTCAACAGATCAGCACTTGATCCATCACCGTTTTTTAGCTCACTGCACCATCCCAGTTCAGAACCTGGCTATATGCAAATTAGTCTGTCCCTGGCCCAGTGCCTCATGGGAACAGGGCAGACCAAACTACCAAGCCAATTCTTCACTGGAAAGGAAACAAGCTTCCGGGGACCGGTTTCTGGCATTACAGCCGTCTTCGGCCCGGCTTGCTTGAATCCTGATGGTGCAGTGAGCAAGGGACTCATGTCTGAGCATACCCTTCCACACTCAGGGTGGCCAAAATAATTTCAAAAAGGGGGTGGTGATGGACAGAGTATCTGAGTTAATCAGAACACTCCTACCCAGTCAACAGATCAGGGCTTGATTCATCACCGTTTTTTAGCTCACTGCACCATCCCAGTTCAGAACCTGGCTATATGCAAATTAGTCTGTCCCTGGCCCAGTGCATCATGGGAACAGGGCAGACCAAACTGCCAAGCCAATTCTTCACTGGAAAGGAAACAAGCTTCCGGGGACCGGTTTCTGGCATTACAGCCGTCTTCGGCCCGGCTTGCTTGAATCCTGATGGTGCAGTGAGCAAGGGACTCATGTCTGAGCATACCCTTCCACACTCATGGTGGCCAAAATAATTTCAAAAAGGGGGTGGTGATGGACAGAGTATCTGAGTTAATCAGAACACTGCTATCCAGTCAACAGATCAGGGCTTGATCCATCACCGTTTTTTAGCTCACTGCACCATCCCAGTTCAGAACCTGGCTATATGCAAATTAGTCTGTCCCTGGCCCAGTGCCTCATGGGAACAGGGCAGACCAAACTACCAAGCCAATTCTTCACTGGAAAGGAAACAAGCTTCCGGGGACCGGTTTCTGGCATTACAGCCGTCTTCGGCCCGGCTTGCTTGAATCCTGATGGTGCAGTGAGCAAAGGACTCATGTCTGAGCATACCCTTCCACACTCATGGTGGCCAAAATAATTTCAAAAAGGGGGTGGTGATGGACAGAGTATCTGAGTTAATCAGAACACTCCTACCCAGTCAACAGATCAGGGCTTGATCCATCACCGTTTTTTAGCTCACTGCACCATCCCAGTTCAGAACCTGGCTATATGCAAATTAGTCTGTCCCTGGCCCAGTGCATCATGGGAACAGGGCAGACCAAACTGCCAAGCCAATTCTTCACTGGAAAGGAAACAAGCTTCCGGGGACCGGTTTCTGGCATTACAGCCGTCTTTGGCCCGGCTTGCTTGAATCCTGATGGTGCAGTGAGCAAGGGACTCATGTCTGAGCATACCCTTCCACACTCATGGTGGCCAAAATAATTTCAAAAAGGGGGTGGTGATGGACAGAGTATCTGAGTTAATCAGAACACTCCTACCCAGTCAACAGATCAGGGCTTGATCCATCACCGTTTTTTAGCTCACTGCACCATCCCAGTTCAGAACCTGGCTATATGCAAATTAGTCTGTCCCTGGCCCAGTGCATCATGGGAACAGGGCAGACCAAACTACCAAGCCAATTCTTCACTGGTAAGGAAACAAGCTTCCGGGGACCGGTTTCTGGCATTACAGCCGTCTTCGGCCCGGCTTGCTTGAATCCTGATGGTGCAGTGAGCAAGGGACTCATGTCTGAGCATACCCTTCCACACTCATGGTGGCCAAAATAATTTCAAAAAGGGGGTGTTGATGGACAGAGTATCTGAGTTAATCAGAACACTCCTACCCAGTCAACAGATCAGGGCTTGATCCATCACCGTTTTTTAGCTCACTGCACCATCCCAGTTCAGAACCTGGCTATATGCAAATTAGTCTGTCCCTGGCCCAGTGCATCATGGGAACAGGGCAGACCAAACTACCAAGCCAATTCTTCACTGGAAAGGAAACAAGCTTCCCGGGACCGGTTTCTGGCATTACAGCCGTCTTCGGCCCGGCTTGCTTGAATCCTGATGGTGCAATGAGCAAGGGACTCATGTCTGAGCATACCCTTCCACACTCATGGTGGCCAAAATAATTTCAAAAAGGGGGTGGTGATGGACAGAGTATCTGAGTTAATCAGAACACTCCTACCCAGTCAACAGATCAGGGAGTGATCCATCACCGTTTTTTAGCTCACTGCACCATCCCAGTTCAGAACCTGGCTATATGCAAATTAGTCTGTCCCTGACCCAGTGCATCATGGGAAAAGGGCAGACCAAACTACCAAGCCAATTCTTCACTGGAAAGGAAACAAGCTTCCGGGGACCGGTTTCTGGCATTACAGCCGTCTTCGGCCCGGCTTGCTTGAATCCTGATGGTGCAGTGAGCAAGGGACTCATGTCTGAGCAGACGGCTGTAATGCCAGAAACCGGTCCCCGGAAGCATGTTTCCTTTCCAGTAAAGAATTGGCTTGGTAGTTTGGTCTGCCCTGTTCCCATGATGCACTGGGTCAGGGACAGACTAATTTGCATATTGCCAGGTTCTGAACTGGGATGGTGCAGTGAGCTAAAAAACGGTGATGGATCAAGCCCTGATCTTTTGACTGGGTAAGAGTGGTCTGCTTAATTCAGGCACTCTGTTCATCACCACCCCCTTTTCTGAATCATTTTGTCCACCATAAGCGTGGAAGGGTATACTCAGATGTGAGTCCCTTGCTCATTGCACCATCAGGATTCAAGCAAGTCGGGCCGACGACGCCTGAAATGGCAGAAACCGGTCCCCGGAAGCTTGTTTCCTTCCCAGTACAAGAATTGGCTTGGTAGTTTGGTTTGCCCTGTTCCCATCATGCACTGGGACAGGAACAGACTAATTTGCATATAGCCAAGTTCTGAGCTGGGATGGTGCAGTGAGCTAAAAAACGGTGATGGATCAAGCCCTGATCTTTGGACTTGGTAAGAGTGGTCTGCTTAATTCAGGCACTCTGTTCATCACCACCCCCTTTTCTGAATCATTTTGTCCACCATAAGCGTGGAAGGGTATACTCAGATGTGAGTCCCTTGCTCATTGCACCATCAGGATTCAAGCAAGCCGGGCCGACGACGCCTGAAATGGCAGAAACCGGTCCCCGGAAGCTTGTTTCCTTCCCAGCACAAGAATTGGCTTGGTAGTTTGGTTTGCCCTGTTCCCATCATGCACTGGGACAGGAACAGACTAATTTGCATATAGCCAAGTTCTGAGCTGGGATGGTGCAGTGAGCTAAAAAACGGTGATGGATCAAGCCCTGATCTTTGGACTGGGTAAGAGTGGTCTGCTTAATTCAGGCACTCTGTTCATCACCACCCCCTTTTCTGAATCATTTTGTCCACCATAAGCGTGGAAGGGTATACTCAGATGTGAGTCCCTTGCTCATTGCACCATCAGGATTCAAGCAAGCCGGGCCGACGACGCCTGAAATGGCAGAAACCGGTCCCCGGAAGCTTGTTTCCTTCCCAGTACAAGAATTGGCTTGGTAGTTTGGTTTGCCCTGTTCCCATCATGCACTGGGACAGGAACAGACTAATTTGCATACAGCCAAGTTCTGAGCTGGGATGGTGCAGTGAGCTAAAAAACGGTGATGGATCAAGCCCTGATCTTTGGACTGGGTAAGAGTGGTCTGCTTAATTCAGGCACTCTGTTCATCACCACCCCCTTTTCTGAATAATTTTGTCCACCATAAGCGTGGAAGGGTATACTCAGATGTGAGTCCCTTGCTCATTGCACCATCAGGATTCAAGCAAGCCGGGCCGACGACGCCTGAAATGGCAGAAACCGGTCCCCGGAAGCTTGTTTCCTTCCCAGTACAAGAATTGGCTTGGTAGTTTGGTTTGCCCTGTTCCCATCATGCACTGGGACAGGAACAGACTAATTTGCATATAGCCAAGTTCTGAGCTGGGATGGTGCAGTGAGCTAAAAAACGGTGATGGATCAAGCCCTGATCTTTGGACTGGGTAAGAGTGGTCTGCTTAATTCAGGCACTCTGTTCATCACCACCCCCTTTTCTGAATCATTTTGTCCACCATAAGCGTGGAAGGGTATACTCAGATGTGAGTCCCTTGCTCATTGCACCATCAGGATTCAAGCAAGCCGGGCCGACGACGCCTGAAATGGCAGAAACCGGTCCCCGGAAGCTTGTTTCCTTCCCAGTACAAGAATTGGCTTGGTAGTTTGGTTTGCCCTGTTCCCATCATGCACTGGGACAGGAACAGACTAATTTGCATATAGCCAAGTTCTGAGCTGGGATGGTGCAGTGAGCTAAAAAACGGTGATGGATCAAGCCCTGATCTTTGGACTGGGTAAGAGTGGTCTGCTTAATTCAGGCACTCTGTTCATCACCACCCCCTTTTCTGAATCATTTTGTCCACCATAAGCGTGGAAGGGTATACTCAGATGTGAGTCCCTTGCTCATTGCACCATCAGGATTCAAGCAAGCCGGGCCGACGACGCCTGAAATGGCAGAAACCGGTCCCCGGAAGCTTGTTTCCTTCCCAGTACAAGAATTGGCTTGGTAGTTTGGTGTGCCCTGTTCCCATCATGCACTGGGACAGGAACAGACTAATTTGCATATAGCCAAGTTCTGAGCTGGGATGGTGCAGTGAGCTAAAAAACGGTGATGGATCAAGCCCTGATCTTTGGACTGGGTAAGAGTGGTCTGCTTAATTCAGGCACTCTGTTCATCACCACCCCCTTTTCTGAATCATTTTGTCCACCATAAGCGTGGAAGGGTATACTCAGATGTGAGTCCCTTGCTCATTGCACCATCAGGATTCAAGCAAGCCGGGCCGACGACGCCTGAAATGGCAGAAACCGGTCCCCGGAAGCTTGTTTCCTTCCCAGTACAAGAATTGGCTTGGTAGTTTGGTTTGCCCTGTTCCCATCATGCACTGGGACATGAACAGATTAATTTGCATATAGCCAAGTTCTGAGCTGTGATGGTGCAGTGAGCTAAAAAACGGTGATGGATCAAGCCCTGATCTTTGGACTGGGTAGGAGTGGTCTGCATAATTCAGGCACTCTGTTCATCACCACCCCCTTTCCTTACAAAGAGCAGCATAAGGTTCCAACCTCTGATCTACCCTGTCAACACCACCCATGTGCTTATTATAGTCTAAAATGCACACAGGTTTGCGCAGTTCAGCAACCTGACCCCAAACAGTCAAAGGTGCAGTGCTTTCATCATGGATGGTAGTCAGCATGTAGACATTTCTCTTGTCTGAAAACTTCACAGCTAGAAGCTCCTCACAACGCAATGTACTGCACTGTCCCCGCACAAGCTTTTGACAAACAAGTTCTTTTGGGAAACCTTTATGGTTAGAGCGGATTGTGCCACAAGCAACAGTGCCCACTTTGGCCAATTCCCTGAACAACCGCACGCCGGTGTGGAAGTTAGCTACATATATATGGTGGCCTTTGTTAAATAATCCTCTACCAAGTTCCCACACAATTTTCTCTGTCACTCCAAAAGTGGAAGGACAGCCAGGGGTGTTAATGCTGGAATCCTTACTGGTGTACACCCTGAAATTAGAGACATATCTAGTCCCACTGTCACACAGCATATACAGCTTAATTCCATAGCGTGTCCTCTTACTAGGAATGTATTGCCCAAAAACCAAGCAGCCCTTGAACAACACCAAAGACTCATCCACTGCTATTTCCTTTCCTGGAGCATAGATCTCAGAAAATCGATCAACAAAGTGAGCAAGGACAGGCTGAATCTTAAAAAGATGGCCACAATCAGGGTGATCTCGTGGCAACGCAAAACCATTATCGACAAAATGCAGCATCCAAAGCAGAAGCAAACACCTATCACGACTCATGACTCCCGGAAATATAGCAGTTGCCATCAAGGGACTAGAACACCAATATGAAGACATTGATGGCTTCCTTAGCAAGCCCATCAAAAAAGGTAATCCCAAGAACTTCTTCATCTCTTCAAGATTTGTGGGAGTCTACCGGGTAGCTCTAGAATAGGGCTTAAGCCTGGCACTGTTGTCCCTCAAAAACTGTTCGGCATACAAATTAGTCTGCTCAACAATCTCTGCCAAAAACACATCGTCCTTAAACAACTAAAAAAAATGTATCAGCAAAAAGTTCTCAGCATTCACTCTACACCTTGGAACACCAGTAAAGTCTGGCAATGCCGGCTGCACCATGCCACGGGCAAACCCAGAGGTCATCACTTTCAATGGGAACCCTCGCAGTCCCAGCCTGCAGCCCAGATGCCTCTTGCCGCACTACACCAACAGGAAGCCTAGCAGCCCCAGATGACTCTTGCCGCACTACACCAACAGGAGACCTAGCAGCCCCAGATGCCTCTTGCTGCACAACAACAACGTGAAGCCTTGCAGCCGCGATCTGCAGCCCAGATGCCCCTTGCCGCACTATTGGTACATCAATGTCCTCCTCTAACACAGGCACTTCATCCGCACTGAGAGAAGCTTCATCATCCGATGATTCCATGTGGAGAGAAAACTCACTGCCTGAATCTTCCCCTCCCACCTCTGCCTCAGAATCAGAGTCAGTCTCTGAACCAAGGTCAGAGGAAGACTCAAAAAGCATACCAACAACCTGCTGAGCAGTAGTCCTGCAGCGAGCCATTATCCTTACTAAGAAAGGAGACTGCACAAACAAGTCAACAACAACCAACACTGTGCAAAGTAAGTAGTAAACAAAGTGTGGCTATAGCACTAAGAACTATATATTCAAAAACAATATAACACTTACCAAAGATATCTACACTCACCAGCACCTACTCTGCAGAGACACAGCAAAATGCAATGATATCCCACTAGAAAGAAGAAAAATAACAATTACTCATAAGACAACAAAGTACACATCAAGCAATAATGCAAAAAGATTTTGACACTCAAAACACAGAAGCCAAACATACTGCTATTACTACACCATTTGCAAAAAACATATTCATGTAGGGAAATTAAAATAATTTAGAGTAAATAGTACAAAATAAATTTGCTTACCAAGCACATGCAACTACGCAAGCTGCAAAACCAGCAGTAACAAACCGCTACCTGGAACAGTCTAAACAGCAAAAGCTTTGAACTAGAATAAAATAGAGATATAAAAAAATTACTATTACATTTCACAAACAATATGACAATTAAAATTATAACACACAATGTCACTACCCAAATGGTCATTCGGCCAGATGGGCCTTCAAATAGGGCTGAGGAAATGGGGATTAGGTGAGGTTTTCCACCAAGCCACTCTATCTCCCAGGTGGGGCAGAAAACAGACAGATATTTGTCGCCCCAAGGAAAAAAAAGAAAATCCCTGGTGCCTAGTAGGATTTTCTGCCTTACCTTCCCACCTAGGGCAGAAAGACCTAAACAATGGGAAAGATCTGTTGGGGGCAAAAAATACACAAACATATTTTAACCCCCTTGGCCAAGGGGTCGCTTCCATTACCTATAAAAAAATCCTGGTATCTACTGGGGTTTTCTGCCCCTCCCTCCCCCGAGGGGGCAGTAAGGACAAAAAAAAGACCAACTGCCACCAAGTGGGGCGGGCAGAAAAAAACATCCACAAATATAACCACCTTTGGAAGAGAACCGTGGGGGTAAAATGACTGAAAAAACTGTCTGATTTGCCCCCGGGAGGGCAGAAAAACATTACTTAAAAATTCCCCCTCTAGGAAGCGACCCTTGCCGCTCAAGTAGTTGAGAAGTGAGATACCAAACTATCAAGGTGGTCCATCTCCCTACAGCGAATGGACTTCATGGTGGAACACCTCACTGGGTCAAACCAGTCCAGTGCTGATGGCCTGTCTAGTTTATTTTACCTTAGTAATGAGAACTCCCAGTAGGACGTGAAGTTCTTCCCACTTTCATCTGGAGGGACACATGTTAGTCCTTTCAGCCTCAGGGTGGTCTTTGCCCAAACCATCTGCTTTCGCCCTTTCTGTTTTGCTGAGTTATTTTTTGTTGGCCTTAAGTCTTTGTGCACTTTACCACTTTTTACCAGTGCTGAAGTGCTTGTGTTCACTCTCTAAAACATGGCAAATTTGGTTTACACCTTATTGGCTAGTTAATTTACTTATAAGTCCCAAGTAAAGGGTATACCATATACCCAGGGCCAGTAAATTAAATGCTGCTAGAGAGCCTTCAGCACTTATTGTGCCACTCACTTAAGTAAACCTTTAAAACATGTTTCAGGCCTGTCATTGCAACTTGTGTGGAGATTTAAACTGCCAATTCAACTTGTCAAAATAAACCTTTTGTCAAGCCTAAAACTCCCTTTTTAATATATATGTCACCCCTAGGGAAGGCACTAAAAAGACTATAGGACAGGGTGCATTGCATTTATAAGATTGTACATGTAAGTTTTTCATGTCCAGTTAGTGGTATTCTCTTTTCACTGCTGTGAGGCCTCCTCTCCCATAGGTCAGATTTGGTTACCTTATTACATTCACTAAGTTTTAACATTTGTTTGGGAATAGGTAGAGATTTCATCTTTGGTGTCCAAAGGACTGTGATTTAAAATCCTCTTTAATGGTAACGTTTGATTTTAAGTAACAATTCTGAAGATACCACTTTTAGAAAGTTGGCTTTTTCTCTCTTAACCATTTGGTGCTGTATCCTGGGTAACATGACTAGGTGTAGTCAGCAGTTGGCCTTTGTGTATTTCTCCCTTACAGTAACACAAAGGGGGACTGGTCTTGGGAGGGGCAGAGCTGTGCGCCCCACACTTACATTTCAACGGAACTGCCTCAACACACATCCAAAGGACTTCACACTAGCAATTTGTCACCCAAGGACATGCTGTTACCAATGCAGGGTGGAAAGAAATTCCTGAACCATTTGTGGGGGAGAACTCCAGAAGTTTCTTCCACTTTAAAGCTGGCACCAGGTATAAACATAGGATCCTCAGACCCACTCTTTAGTACACTCCTGCACCTGCAGATACTGCCCTGGTGCCAGAGGACTGCCCAGGCACCAGAGGACTTTCCTACTGCTTGAGGCCTGCTTTCTGAGAAGACTCAACTTGCTTACTTGATCCCAGGCAGAGTGACTCCAAGGGTTAGCTGGCTACAGGGACACAAGCTACCAAAAGGTTAAGCGTGGGTTCATTTAGTGCTTTTTGTGGTTCACCCTTACAAGGACTTTGGCTGTTGCTTGAGAAGGGCTCACAACTCCCTTAGCCAACAACCTCATTTCTCACACTAACTACTCTTCAGAGGTGCTTAGTTCAGTCTTGCCGGGTCTGGTGGCTCAGTGGACTAATGCTTCCACTACAGGGTCATGTGTTTGACCTCATGGTCACAGGTTCAAATCCCGGCGGGTCCCTCAGCCTTTCATCCATCTGAGGTCAATAAAATGAGTACCATTGAGTTGGCTAACAAGAAACATCTGTTATTCAGCGCCAAGATACCTCCGGGTGAACGTGCGCTTTACAAATACTTATGTTATGTTATGTTAGTCTTGACTTGCCACTTGATAGACGTTTTCTGAAACCTTGCATATATTGCATTAGCATTTTGTTAACATTTTTTTCCGTGGCCCAGTATCTTGTTCCCTAATGTTATTGCTGATTCAGTGCCCTTAAAGGGTTTTTATGCCACACGTATCTTCATCTACAAGTCAATTTTTGCAATGTACTCTAGACATTTTCATCTATCCTCCATGTCCATGAGCTTGTTGGGAAATGCAAGGGCCTACAGTGTATTTGGGTGAATGGTCTTTTTATAGGAGGGACTGACAATGGCATTTTCCTTAGGGTCAGGAACACCTTCCAAATGAAGAAATTATTCACTGGGTTAGCTATGTATGTAGCAGGAGAAACAAGTAATTGACTGACTCACAAATGTAGTGTTTTCTGGATGAACATGTTGCCTTTTAGGGCATCAAGATAAGATTGTTCATGATAAATGGTGAAGATTTGTAGTATTTAAATAGGTGCTATGTTGATGTGTTTGTGAAAGTAAGCCCTTTTTGGCTCGCTGAATAGTTCTCTGGTAGCATCACTGGAGTATCCTGTAATGGGTGTTTTATTCTTTAGAAAAGGGATTGTGACATTGCCATTTCATGTTTTCGTTAGCACATTTGATTTCAGGTTGTTCTCCACTAAACCACTGATTGGATAGATTGATTCATTATTTGGATTTTTCTAACATGAAAATCTAGAGCGCATGCCATTTGAGGTAGAGGTGGCTTAGCATTGATTCAGGATCTATTTAAACATATTCCTTGTAGGTCACATAATTGTAAGTCAATGCAATGTTCCATTGATAATTTTCTGAAATGGCTGAGTGGGACAGTGATGGTGGAATTATTGTAGTCAGTGGAAGGGTTTTAAACTTTCGGGCATATGTACAAGCCCCTATGGCCATGGGAACGTCACTTTTTGTGATGTTGGCGATAGGGTCTTCGCCTTATTTACAAGGCAGAATTAAACCATTTAACGTGGCTTAAAGCTGCCTTGTAAATAAAGCCCCCTTTCACGCTATGCTTAGCGTGAAATGGGAGGGCAGTGGTTGTTGCTGTGGGCGTCCCACCGCAAAACACCCATTGGTTCTGACTCTGCCTTCTATTTACAAGTGAGGCGTAAATAGGAGGCGGCACCAGAATTAAGACCAGGTAAAACCTCCCTTGTGCAGCACACAAGAAAACAGCAAAAGGCCAATGATTGTTTATGTACAGGAAGGTCCCCCTTCCTATATATAAACAATAATTATTTTAAGATGCTGTTTTGTAACTTCTGTGTACGCTACAATAAGCAGCAGACAGAGAAGTCAGAATACAGCATTTAAAGATTGTTTATGTACAGGAAGGGGGGCCTAGTGTAGTGCCAGCATAGGGGGAAACTTAGGGCTGCACCATATTCTTCTAAATATGGTGCAGCCCTGCGTTTCTGAAGTGGCGGAGAGAGGTGTTAAGCTAAGGAGACTAACCCCTCTCTCCGTCACTTTGCTTGTACATATACCCCTTAGTTTATTAGCTCAAAGGAGACTAAATTAGATCCACACACATATGCTGCTGTACTCCTAATTTGATGTTTCAAGGTTATAAGTGAACATGAGGCTACAGTCTTTATGTTTTATTGAGGTCTACAGCTGGTTTTGAATATGGCTTCTCAACCCACAAATTGAGACACTGCATTCAAATGTTTGAAAGCGGTACTCTTTCAATGATAGAACTTTAGATGCTGTTTTTTGGGGTGTAAAACACCTAACCCACTTTTGTACATCCTTTGGCACCATGTTACATCATTCTGGGGCGTGATCATGTTACAATGTTGCACAAGGAAGCAAACTATTTTTGGGGGTACCTGGTTGTCCTCATCAGCAGCACCACTAAAATATTCTTATGCCTATTTCTTTCATTGGAAGTTGCCATACTTTTACCATATCCTTATAATCATGACCTTTTTTGGTCACGCAATATTACCTACTGGCGGTCGCCAGTAGGTAGTTATAGTTAGGACCTAGTTCCATAGGAAATCCGGAACATTTTATTTGGAATGACTTTGGCACCGATTGATGAATCTTCGTGAAATTCTCAAAGAAGATGGGGCGCTCTGCTCCGCTCCTTCCCTGAAAGTTTCGGGGTGATTTGTGAAGCGGGGGCTGAGAAAAAAGGGGGGTCCCAAAACGTGTTTTCCCCATGCAATTTTCCATAGGGACCTTCAGACACGGCTACAGCCGAACTACTGAATGAAATTACACCAAATTTGGCAAAAAGGTAGAGTTTCGTTCGCAGATCACGCTTTTTGTTAAATGGTGTAAATCTGTTCAGTAGTAAAAAGTAAAAACATAGACATATCTATAGACGAAGTACGGTACGCGTACAGTATGCGTACCCTCCCGAGAACGAGCTTTATGCTAATTGGCTGTCAACACTCCAAACCAGGCAGTGTTGGCAGCCATCTTGTGCCTCGGTAGAACCGAGGCACAAGACAACATAAAAAGAAACACAACAAACGCAAAAAGGGGGCAGGGTAGAAACACCCTGACCCCCTAGGCCTGCTTAGGGGGTCCCACAAGGACCCCCAAGGCCTCAAAAAATCTCTTTTTTTTTTTAAATCGCAGAATTCGCGTAGGGTACGGGTACCCTGCCGATAAAAAAAAAATGAAGCGCGACTCCCAAAGTTTAATGTAAATTAGCCAAATCCCGGGGGCTTTATACAAAGAAAGTGTGGGGGTGCCCAATCCCCACCGCAGCCCCCAGGGCTTCAATGTGTAATGATGGGAGGCCACTCCCCGGGGCCTCATCATGATGCCCCGAAGGCCCGGGGACCGCCATCCCCCGGGGCTTCTTTTTAAACAAACAACAAATAAAAAACCTGTGTGGGGGGGGATCAAGCCCCCCCACATGCCCTGGGGACCGCCACCTCCCCGGGGCACAACATTTTGAAATTGGGGGGTCCGTGACGGACCCCTCAGCTCCAGGGATCACCACCCCCCGGGGCTGGCTCCTGCAGTGTCCCGGGGTGCCTACCCCCGGGACACTGCTGTTTGCTGTTTGCTCCCGCCCTACCATAGCAAACTGCTTTGGTTTTTGGTTTTGCTTTGGAGAAGTGTGGCTCACTGGTTAGAGGAGGCAGACCCTGAAGCAGAGGTCAGACCCGGGACCAGGGTTCAATTCCCGACGCGGCAGGGTCTTGAGCCCAAATATCCACAGACTCGATAATTCTCGCTTCGGTGCCTACTCGAATCACGGGTACCCACTCTGCAGCTCTGGGCATTAGCCTGCTTAATCTCCACTACGGCCCCCCCGCGGCGGGATGCCTGGCTTTCACCTTGGGGAAGCCAGGACGGTTTCCCAAGGGAAGCGCCGAGATGCCTACGGGTAATCGAGCGCTATATAAGAACGCATAATAATAATAATAATAATAATAATTTTGAAAGAGAGAGCAGGAAATCTGCTCTCTCTTGCAAAAACCAAAGCGGATTGCTTTTCTACATGGGAGCAGCATGTTAGCTGCTCCCCATGCAGAAAAGCAATGCCGTCTCCCGCAGGACGCGGGGATCCAGCAGGGACCGTGGAGAGCTGAGGGCCCCCCCCCCCACAGTCCCCAACGGAGTGGGCCTGCCCCTGGGGATTGGGTCCCCGGGGCTACAAGGGGCCCAGGAGGGGGCCACGTGGCCCCCTCCCGCAGTGGGCTGCGTTGTAGAGTGTTGTAAAAAGGCGCGAGGCCTCATTACACCTCTCCGCAATGCTGCCCCCTGGCACATACTGGAGGCTCCTGGTGGGCTAGTTGGCCCCCAGGGACCCCAGTATTCAAGGGGAATTAGTTCCCCCTCTGCAAACATGCCAGGGGGCTGCGTTGCAGAGACGTGTAAAGAGGCCACGACCCTTTATACACCTCTCTGCAACGCAGCCCTCTGGCGCATATTGGAGGTTCCTGGTGGGCTAGTTGGCCCCCAGGGACACCTAGTATTCAAGGGGACTTAATCCCCCAACTTAGAACACACCACGGGCTCGTTTGCACAGTGGTGAAGGTAGAGGGCGTAGCTTGAGGTGATGTATGTGCAAACACGCCCTGTGGCGCGTTTTAAGTTGGGGAACTAATTCCTCTTCAATCCAGATGTTCCCTAGGGGCCAACTAGCCCACCAGGTACCTCCAGTAAGCCCCACGAAGCTGCGTTGCAGAATGTTGTAAAAAGGGGCGTGGCCTCTGAACACCTCTCTGCAAAGCAGCTCCCTGGCGCATACTGGAGGTACCTGGTGGGCTAGTTGGCCCACAGGGGACCTCAGGAATGAAAAGGAATTAATTCCCCAACTTAAAACGTGCCACAGGGCGTGTTTGCACACATGTCACCTCAGGCACCGCCCCCTTCCTTCAGCATTGTGCAAATATTCCTCTAAAATCAGCCGAACTACGAATTCCGATTTACTCACCTGTTATCAGGAGTGACCTCAGTGCTGCAACTTTAAGCCCAGTACTGATCCTGAAAAGTAATTTTAATCGTACTTACCAGTTACTTGAATTTCTTTCCGTAGGAATCCATTGGATGGTTTTCACCAGAAAAGTGTCTAAGTGTAGAGTTTTAAAATCAACTGAACTACAAATTTCAATGTACTCACCTGTTATCAGGAGAGAACCCAGTGCTGCATCCATAAGTGTGGAAGGGTATGCTCAGATGTGAGTCCCTTGCTCACTGCACCATCAGGATTCAAGCAAGCCGGGCCGAAGACGGCTGTAATGCCAGAAACCGGTCCCCGGAAGCTTGTTTCCTTTCCAGTAAAGAATTGGCTTGGTAGTTTGGTCTGCCCTGTTCCCATGATGCACTGGGCCAGGGACAGACCAATTTGCATGTAGCCAGGTTCTGAACTGGGATGGTGCAGTGAGCTAAAAAACGGTGATGGATCAGGCCCTGATCTGTTGACTGGGTAGGAGTGTTCTGATTAACTCAGATACTCTGTCCATCACCACCCCCTTTTTGAAATTTTTCTGGCCACCATAAGTGTGGAAGGGTATGCTCAGATGTGAGTCCCTTGCTCACTGCACCATCAGGATTCAAGCAAGCCGGGCCGAAGACGGCTGTAATGCCAGAAACCGGTCCCCGGAAGCTTGTTTCCTTTCCAGTAAAGAATTGGGTTGGTAGTTTGGTCTGCCCTGTTCCCATGATGCACTGGGCCAGGGACAGACCAATTTGCATGTAGCCAGGTTCTGAACTGGGATGGTGCAGTGAGCTAAAAAACGGTGATGGATCAGGCCCTGATCTGTTGACTGGGTAGGAGTGTTCTGATTAACTCAGATACTCTGTCCATCACCACCCCCTTTTTGAAATTATTTTGGCCACCATAAGTGTGGAAGGGTATGCTCAGATGTGAGTCCCTTGCTCACTGCACCATCAGGATTCAAGCAAGCCGGGCCGAAGACTGCTGTAATGCCAGAAACCGGTCCCCGGAAGCTTGTTTCCTTGCCAGTAAAGAATTGGCTTGGTAGTTTGGTCTGCCCTGTTCCCATGATGCACTGGGCCAGGGACAGACCAATTTGCATGTAGCCAGGTTCTGAACTGGGATGGTGCAGTGAGCTAAAAAACGGTGATGGATCAGGCCCTGATCTGTTGACTGGGTAGGAGTGTTCTGATTAACTCAGATACTCTGTCCATCACCACCCCATTTTTGAAATTATTTTGGCCACCATAAGTGTGGAAGGGTATGCTCAGATGTGAGTCCCTTGCTCACTGCACCATCAGGATTCAAGCAAGCCGGGCCGAAGACGGCTGTAATGCCAGAAACCGGTCCCCGGAAGCTTGTTTCCTTTCCAGTAAAGAATTGGCTTGGTAGTTTGGTCTGCCCTGTTCCCATGATGCACTGGGCCAGGGACAGACCAATTTGCATGTAGCCAGGTTCTGAACTGGGATGGTGCAGTGAGCTAAAAAACGGTGATGGATCAGGCCCTGATCTGTTGACTGGGTAGGAGTGTTCTGATTAACTCAGATACTCTGTCCATCACCACCCCCTTTTTGAAATTTTTCTGGCCACCATAAGTGTGGAAGGGTATGCTCAGATGTGAGTCCCTTGCTCACTGCACCATCAGGATTCAAGCAAGCCGGGCCGAAGACGGCTGTAATGCCAGAAACCGGTCCCCGGAAGCTTGTTTCCTTTCCAGTAAAGAATTGGGTTGGTAGTTTGGTCTGCCCTGTTCCCATGATGCACTGGGCCAGGGACAGACCAATTTGCATGTAGCCAGGTTCTGAACTGGGATGGTGCAGTGAGCTAAAAAACGGTGATGGATCAGGCCCTGATCTGTTGACTGGGTAGGAGTGTTCTGATTAACTCAGATACTCTGTCCATCACCACCCCCTTTTTGAAATTATTTTGGCCACCATAAGTGTGGAAGGGTATGCTCAGATGTGAGTCCCTTGCTCACTGCACCATCAGGATTCAAGCAAGCCGGGCCGAAGACGGCTGTAATGCCAGAAACCGGTCCCCGGAAGCTTGTTTCCTTGCCAGTAAAGAATTGGCTTGGTAGTTTGGTCTGCCCTGTTCCCATGATGCACTGGGCCAGGGACAGACCAATTTGCATGTAGCCAGGTTCTGAACTGGGATGGTGCAGTGAGCTAAAAAACGGTGATGGATCAGGCCCTGATCTGTTGACTGGGTAGGAGTGTTCTGATTAACTCAGATACTCTGTCCATCACCACCCCATTTTTGAAATTATTTTGGCCACCATAAGTGTGGAAGGGTATGCTCAGATGTGAGTCCCTTGCTCACTGCACCATCAGGATTCAAGCAAGCCGGGCCGAAGATGGCTGTAATGCCAGAAACGGGTCCCCGGAAGCTTGTTTCCTTTCCAGTAAAGAATTGGCTTGGTAGTTTGGTCTGCCCTGTTCCCATGATGCACTGGGCCAGGGACAGACCAATTTGCATGTAGCCAGGTTCTGAACTGGGATGGTGCAGTGAGCTAAAAAAAGGTGATGGATCAGGCCCTGATCTGTTGACTGGGTAGGAGTGTTCTGATGAACTCAGATACTCTGTCCATCACCACCCCCTTTTTGAAATTATTTTGGCCACCATAAGTGTGGAAGGGTATGCTCAGATGTGAGTCCCTTGCTCACTGCACCCTCAGGATTCAAGCAAGCCGGGCCGAAGACGGCTGTAATGCCAGAAACCGGTCCCCGGAAGCTTGTTTCCTTTCCAGTAAAGAATTGGCTTGGTAGTTTGGTCTGCCCTGTTCCCATGATGCACTGGGCCAGGGACAGACCAATTTGCATGTAGCCAGGTTCTGAACTGGGATTGTGCAGTGAGCTAAAAAATGGTGATGGATCAGGCCCTGATCTGTTGACTGGGTAGGAGTGTTCTGATTAACTCAGATACTCTGTCCATCACCACCCCCTTTTTGAAATTATTTTGGCCACCATAAGTGTGGAAGGGTATGCTCAGATGTGAGTCCCTTGCTCACTGCACCATCATGATTCAAGCAAGCCGGGCCGAAGACGGCTGTAATGCCAGAAACCGGTCCCCGGAAGCTTGTTTCCTTTCCAGTAAAGAATTGGCTTGGTAGTTTGGTCTGCCCTGTTCCCATGATGCACTGGGCCAGGAACAGACCAATTTGCATGTAGCCAGGTTCTGAACTGGGATGGTGCAGTGAGCTAAAAAACGGTGATGGATCAGGCCCTGATCTGTTGACTGGGTAGGAGTGTTCTGATTAACTCAGATACTCTGTCCATCACCACCCCCTTTTTGAAATTATTTTGGCCACCATAAGTGTGGAAGGGTATGCTCAGATGTGAGTCCCTTGCTCACTGCACCATCAGGATTCAAGCAAGCCGGGCCGAAGACGGCTGTAATGCCAGAAACCGGTCCCCGGAAGCTTGTTTCCTTTCCAGTAAAGAATTGGCTTGGTAGTTTGGTCTGCCCTGTTCCCATGATGCACTGGGCCAGGGACAGACCAATTTGCATGTAGCCAGGTTCTGAACTGGGATGGTGCAGTGAGCTAAAAAACGGTGATGGATCAGGCCCTGATCTGTTGACTGGGTAGGAGTGTTCTGATTAACTCAGATACTCTGTCCATCACCACCCCCTTTTTGAAAGCATCTTTTAGCACAGCACTGACCCTGAAAAGTAATTCTTACCATACTTACCAGCAACTTGTATTTCCTTCCATAGGAATCCATTGTGTGGTTTTCACCAGAAAAGTTTCTAAGTGTGGAGTTTTGGAACTTTAGAATATTCCTATAAAATCGCAGGAACTACAAATTCCGATTTACTCACGTGTTATCAGGAGTGACCTCAGTGCTGCAACTTTAAGCCAAGTACTGATGCTGAAAAGAAATTTTAACCTTACTTACCAGTTACTTGAATTTCCTTCCATAGGAATCCATTGTGTGGTTTCACCAGAAAAGTTTCTAAGTGTGGAGTTTTGGACCTTGCAAATTTTCTTATCAAATCAGCTGAACTACGAATTTCGATTTACTCACCTGTTATCAGGAGTGACCTCAGTGCTGCTTCTTTTAGCCCAGCACTGACCCTGAAAAGTAATTTTAACCTTACTTACCAGTAACGTATATTTCCTTCCATAGGAATCCATTGTGTGGTTTTCAGCAGAAAAGTTTCTAAGTGTTGATTTTTGAAACGTACAAATATTCCTCTAAAATCAGCCAAACTACGAATTCCGATTTACTCTCCTGTTATCAGGAGATTCCTCAGTGCTGCATCTTTCAGCCAACTACTGATCTTCGAAAAGTAATTCTAACCGTACCTACCAGTAACTTGAATTTTCTTCCATAGGATATCATTGCCTGCAAAATAAAATATATATAAACTAGCAGACCGTCCCGACCTTGTCCGGGAGCATTCAGGCTTCCCCTACCCCTGCCTCCCCCGACATTGCCCAGCAGCCCGTGCCCCCGCCCGCCCCGTCCCCCGCCTGGCCCGACACCCGCCTGCCCGGACATTGTCCTCGGAGCCTTACCTCAGCTGCCGCTCCTCAGTTCACCGCTCCTCGCCTGCATTCAGGCTTCCCCTACCCCTGCCTCCCCCAACATTGCCCAGCAGCACTTGCCCCCGCCCGCCCCGTCCCCCGCCTGGCCCGACACCCGCCTGCCCCGACATTGTCCCCGGAGCCTTACCTCAGCCGCCGCTCCTAAGTTCACTGCTCCTCGCCGCTCTGCTCCTCACCGCCTGTCCGCCGCTGCTCCTCCCCTGCTCCATGTCTGCCTCTCCGCTGCTCGCACCGCCGCTGGCCTGTCCGCTGCTCCTCACATCACCGCTCCACCCCCGCGCCATGTCCGCCGCTCCTCGGACGCCGCTCCTCCCCGTGCTCCTGACGTGAGCACGCACGTCGCGGCCGGCGCTACTTTGGAGGGACTACTTTTTTTTTAATATAAATTTTGTAAATAATGTTTATTTTTAATATTTATATAGCCTATAACCATCTACACACCCTGACGATTTCAACGGTGTATAGGGTGTGTAGATTGGCGCCGTGGTTCCCGAGTTTACCCGCCTCAAAGCCTGAAAGTTCTTACTTTATTATAGTAGTATAGATAAAAAAATTAAAAAAAATATTACAATTTCAATATTTTTAAAAACTTTTTTTCCAATTTATATTAAAAATAAGTAATGTAATTTAAAAAATAAAATATAAAAAATAAATATTTTAAAACAATGTAGTAAATCAGTTAAAAAAAATATAACAATTAATACACTTAAAAATTATCATTTACAAAACCTTTGAAATTCACTGAAAAAACCATAGGTTTCAGCCACATTATAGTTAGGAATTAGCATCTAAAAAACCTTAGAAATTCACTGAAAAAAACATAGGTTTCACACATGTTATAGTTAGCTGGACATTTCACTAATACAAAACCATTGAAAATCCCCTGTTATAGTTAGTTCAGCTAACTATAACTCGTGGGCCCGCAATGCACTGCTGATGTCGTCACATATTGCATCACTCATGACATGGTCCGTGACATCACCCATGGCATCACTCATGACATCTCAAATGACATCACTGACAACATCACTGATGACATCATCCTTGTGAAAGTGTGGCAGACCTCCTCTCACCGTAATATAACCTTTGATACACACATTCAAAAATAGAAACTAAAATATTTTTAAAAAATGGAGATACCAATACCAGTTACAACAACCTATTCAGTAATTCCAACATCTACATACACAGCCACTCATTCATCAACAGTTCTATATAGTCACTCATACATGTACTCACTCATCATATGTACTCATACACCTATACATCCTGTTACACACTGACATTCATCCATAGAGTTACTCACACACATACTCACACATGCAAATAAACTATCGAACATCCATTTACTTGCATATACAACTATACACACACCACTACACTTACTTCTACAGAAACGTGCACATACTTACTCTCTTAAACAATCACTTATAGAAACACATACTTATTTATACAGGAACTCTTCCAATCTCTCATTCTCACATATATTCCCTTATATACATCAATGCTCCCATATATTAGTATTAAAACATATGTAGTTACTCATATACTATTGAGACAGTCATTCATTCACTAATACACCCATACACACACACTCATCCTCCCATACAGTCCTGCACACATGCTGTCTTCAAAACACAAACAAACAGTGAGTCACTCTTTCATGCATCTTTGCGCTAAGTAATACCCCCCACCAAACCATACAGACATACTGATACTTAAAAACCAACCAATAACCCATATAGACACTCATGTAGCTACTCACCAACCCATGCAGCCACTTATAGACAAAGTGAGACACTGATACAGATATTTAAATATTTAAACATTACTCGCTAATACATCTATTCACTAAGATATACTTAATAAGTCAGTTATACAATCAATTTTACAAAAAAACCATCCATTTAGACACTTATTTACCCATTTATTCTTCCAACGACCTTTAGATATACATATATAAAAATATTTATTTTTCAGAAAGACACACATTCACTGGATGATGTCATCAGTGATATCATTTAAGATGTCATGAGTGATGTCATGAGTGATGTCACTGATCATGTCATGAGTGATGTAATATGTGACGACATCAGCAGTGCATTGCGGGCGCACGAGTTATAGTTAGCTGAACTAACTATAACGGGGGAATTTCAATGGTTTTGTATGAGTGAAATGTCCAGCTAACTATAACATGTATGAAACCTATGGTTTTTTCAGTGAATTTTATTTATAATTTAGGTTTGAATGTATTTTGCTGTTTCCTCCAAATGTAATAACTTCAAATTTGTAAAGCAACCAAGCAAAACTTGGCAAAAATGATCACCATAAGACCCATTATATCTGTAATACACTGTTTTATAGTGATCATTTTTACTATACTATAACATATCATTTGTATGTCACAGTACAAAATACACTTTCTTTGTCACGTTTGTCTTCAATGCTACTTATGGGTCTGAGAACATGAGGCAAGACTTGTACTACATGACAAGTTCCTAGGTGTCCTAGTTACACAGCTCAATGGAGTTATATACCAAAATAATTTGTATGATGTGCGATTATTCACACAATGGCCCTTGTGATGAATAAAGTCAAGAGAGGTTTGTAGTTTTGATATAGCCATCAAGCCCTGTTTTCTATTCATACCTGCCAAGTGATCACAGTGACTTCTAGTTAAAAGCTGAGACTGTAAGTAGCTGTTGCCCTTCCATTCCATGTATCATGCTCATTCTTTTCCAAATGCCCATTTAAGTCATCCTAAGCTTTCTAGAGTATTTAATGTATTTCATGTGCTCCTGTCTCACATACTTTCTTTGGGCTGTGTTCTGTCTTCCACTCTTCTCAATACCCTTTTAAAATCTCCTCTTATTAAGCGCTACTTTTGTACACCCCATTAATGTCTATTTCCATTTAGTTTTATGTTCTAAAATGAATCCTGACTCATGGAGTATATTGCTTATAAATTCATAATTATTTATTGATATCCCATCAACTTTAGATTATAGGACTACAAACCCCACCGAGTTAAACTCAAAAGTTCTAAACCATTCTTTTATTCACTTTATTTTACTTTCGGCTGTTTCTTTTTAATGTATTCTGTAGTCCATCTTGGCACATCAAGCTCTTTCCCCCTTCAAAAATTACGTTTTGCAGGTACAAGCCATGAATAGTATTAATATTAACCCAAGTGTCCATACTGTCAAACTCTTTATAAGCCGATGTCCATGGTAGTCAATACTTGCTCCTGAAAAGATGAGAAGTTGCAACGTACTGTACGGTTGCCATCTATTGCCAGAGTATATTCATTAACTAGCCATATCTTATCCTTTCCAGGATATTACTTTAAACACTGTCTATTACAGATAGATCACACGCAGATCATATAATCTTTTACTAAAGTACTTAGCATCTCGTTTCTCTTCTCTCACCATATTCACTTTGCTCACCACTTTATACGACATAGCCTCTTTTCTGAAACTTGCACGCAAAAGCATCTGGATCTGGTGCTGAGCAAAGTTGCCCACTCTTTATTCATCACAGAAGTGTAATGAAAATAATGTCTGACACACAAAATGAATGTGCACCTGCACATGATTCTTACGTGACACAATGATTTATGAAGAGAGTCTTTACTGTAGAATTTACAACCTTCTCACATATAATGCTTTCTAATGCTATGATTACGTTCGGTAATCCCCATTACTCTTAGTCCTACTCGTCCTCGACCCAGTCATCACTCATGAGGTATTCCACAGATAGGAAACAAAACAGGAAACGCTTTAAGGCTCCACCCCCCCTCCTGCCAGGTGCTATATCAGACCTAACCACCAGAAGCACATCCTGACACACCAAGCAACAAAGGCCTGGACAGGGAGGGAGGGTGGGAAGTATGACTGGGTCGAGGACGAGTAGGACTAAGAGTAATGGGGATTACCGAACGTAATCATAGCATTACCTCTACGTCCCTCGTCCTCGACCCAGTCATCACTCATGAGGCATACCAAAGCAACGCCCAAACAGGTTTTTGGCAACCCAAACACAGCAAAACACAGACCAGACACAAAGGAGTGCAGCAAGTGAAAAAAGTTTAATACACAAACAGAACTCAGAGCGGAGGGGGAACCCCCACAGCTTGCAACACCCCATGACCAAAATTGGTCCGGTCAGACAGGGCACAATTCAACCGGTAGTGCCTCACAAACATGGACTCGGAGGCCCAGGTCCCAGCACGACAAATCTCATCAAGCGACACACCATGGTAAGCAGCCCTGGAGCCAGACACGCCCCGAGTGGAACGCGCCTGAACTCCCGCCGGACAAGGCAAGCCAGCACCACGATAGGCAAGAGTGATGACAGCCTTAATCCAACGACCCAAGGTGAGCCTGGAAGCAGCCTTACCCTTACCAGCCAAATCAAAGGTGACAAAGAGAGAGTCAGAAGAGCGAAACTCCCCAGAACGAGCCACATAAATGGACAAGGCACGCCTCAGGTCCAAAGAATGAAGCAACAGCTCCGAAGGAGAAGAAGGAGAAGGACACAAAGAAGGAAGAACCAGCTCCTGAGAGGAATGGAAACGGGAGCGGACTTTGGGGATAAAACCAGGATCCAAAGAGAGCACCACAGTGTCATCCAGAAAACGCAAAAACGGGGGGGGGGGAACAAGGCAAGGCCGTAAGCTCCCCCAACCGCCTCGCAGAAGTGATGGCCACCAGAAAAGCCACTTTGTAGGACAGAAATTTAAGGTCCACAGTCTCCAAAGGTTTAAAGGGGGAAGACTGCAAAACACCCAATGCCAATGAGAGATCCCAAGGGGGCACCAGAGAACGAACAGAAGGGGAAGAAAGAGAAAAACTACGAAACAGACGGGAAACCAATAGGCCATCAGAAGAAAGAAAAGAATCCGGGTCCCGGAAGGCCCGGATAGCAGCCCACTGGCCCCTCAAGGTAGACACAGCAAAGCGCTTCTGAAAACCATCCAGAAAAAATTGAAGGACAGAAGACACAGGGCAAGAGGTAGGAGACAAACCAGAAGAGGAACACCACCCCGAGAAGGAAGACCAGTGGTTCGAGTAGGAAGACAAAGTAGACGGCCTACGAGAGGCCTGCATCACAGAAAAGATGTGGTCGGGCAGACCACGGACCCCAAGAGACAACCGTTCAACCTCCAGACCGCCAAGAAGAGGGGAACCAGAAGAGGGGACGGGGACCTCAGAGGAGAGGGGTAGCGGGGCAGAAGCCAAGGAGGGCCCACCGCTAGGCCCAGCAGCAGAGGAAACCAGGACCTCCTCGGCCAGTGCGGAAGAACAGCCACCACCTGAGCCCCCTCCCGCTGAACCTTCAGCAAGAAGGCAGGAATCAGAGGAAAGGGAGTAAAGGCATAAAGAAGACAAGGTGCCCACCGGAGAGACAAGGCATCCACTCCCCAGGCGCCCACCTCCGGAGACCTGGAGCAGATCAGGGGAACCAGGGCATTGGACCGGGAGGCAAACAAGTCCAGACCCGGAGTCCTGAACCTCAGGCAAAGCAAGCGAAAAGTCCGGGGAGCCAGGCACAGGGACAGAGACGAAGGAAACCTCTGGCTCAACGAATCCGCCACCACGTTGTCCACACCTCGAATATGCTGAGCAGACAGGGCCAGAAGATTCTTCTCCGCCCAGTCCGAAATGGAGCAGGCCACCAGATTCAGGGAAGAACTGTGGGTCCCCCCCGGTGAGTGATATAGGCCACAGACACGGTGTTGTCCGATCTCACCAGGACATGTCAACCCCTTAGATGAAGTTGGAAAAAATGGAGCGCCTTCTCCACCGCAGACAACTCCCTCCAGTTGGACGACCTGCGAGACTCCAACGGGAGCCAACGAGCCTGCACAGCCCAATTTTCCAGAGTCGCCCCCCAGCCGGAAGCGCTGGCATCCGTGGTCACAACCAGAGGAGGAGGCAGATGGAACAACATCCCCACGGAAAGGTGGAAAGGGTCCAGCCACCACTGAAGAGCAGACACAATGTCCAGAGTCACGGGCACAGGAACCGCATAATCCAGGACAAGAAAGGGGACCCACCGCTGCACATGCCACAGCAGAGGGCGCAGATGAACCCTGGCCCAGGGCACGGTGAAGACAGAAGCAGCCATGTGGCCCTGAACCTCCAGCTACTGAAGGAGGGGAGCCGAGGACTGCGACAACAACTTCCTCAGCAAAGACTGAAGGCGACAAATCCGGGCCTCCGGCAGGAACACTTTGCCCAATACAGACTCGAACACAGCTCCGATGAAGGTCCTCTGAGTGGCAGGCTCCAGGTGGCACTTCAGCAAGTTGATCAAGAACCCGTGGTCCCTGAGCGTAGACATGGTCAAGGGAAGGTGGCGAGACATGACCTCCAGGGTGGGAGCCTGAACCATCCAGTCGTCGAGATACGGGAACACCGACACCCCCAGGAGATGGAGATGGGCCACCAAGGGAGCCACCACCTTGGTGAACACCCTGGGGGCGGACCGAAGACCAAAGGGAAGGATGCAGATCTGCCAGTGCTGGCCCTACAGGCAGAAGCGCAGGAAATGCTGATCCCTCACAGCCACCGGGACGTGTAGGTATGCATCCTGCAGGTCCAGAGTGGAGAACACCCAACCGGACTGGATCAGTGAGATAACCTTCTGGAGAGTCTCCATCTTGAACGGGATCTTCCTAACGAACAAGTTTAGACCCCGAAGGTTGATGACCACCCGGAAGCCCCCGTGATCTTTGGCACCACAAAGATGATGGAGTAGACGCCCAACCCCCTCTCCGCCATCGGAACAGGGACAACCGCAAGCTTGCTGACCAAAGAACGAACCCCGTCCGACAATGCCAGACGGCGGGAGGCATCCTGAGGAGAAGGGGTCACCACCACCCCGGAGGGGGGAGGGGGGGACAGGAACTCGATCCGGTAGCCCCTCGACAAGACATCCAGCACCCATCTGTCGGAGGTCATCAGGCACCAAGCAGGAAGGAACTGGCGAAGCCTCCCACCAACCAGAGGCGGACCACCAGCGAGAACCACCCCCTGGACGGCATAGTCAGGAACGCTGCGGACCAGACCCGGCACCCCTCTGGGACTTATTCGGAAACTTCCGGGGAAAAGACCTGCCAGTGCCACGCTGATTCGGAAAGGAGGACTGCTGAAACCTGGAAGGCTGGCAGAAAGTCCTGGCACCAGAGAAGGAAGAACCCCCTCGGGGCGGAAGATCACGAAAGGACAAAGAATGCTTACACTCCTTGAAGACCTTGTGTAGCTTCTCCTCCAGCGAGTCACCAAACAGACGTGCCCCAGTGAAAGGCAGCCTCAAAGCCATGGAACGCTGGGCCGCGTCCGTCTTCCAATCCCGCAGCAATAGGTTACGACGGGCAGCAATAGAGGAACCACAGGACATAGCAGAAGCCCTCACAGAATCAAAGGCGATGTCCGACAGGAATTCCGCCTGGCGCTCCATAGACACCAGCAACTTCGGATAACTGGCACCCTCCTGCATGGAAGAAAACAGGGACTTGAAATCGGTCAGCAAAGACTGGGCAACGTACGCCCCATAAATGCCAGAACGAATAGCCAGATGAGAAGCGGCATAAGACTTCTTCAGGGCAGAATCCACCTTTTTGTCCACACCGTCCTTCAGTATGTTATCATCAGCCATGGAAGGACGACCACAAGACTGGCCACAACAGAGTCCACAGGAACGGAATCAGGCAAAGTGTCCGCCATATCCTGCAAGGGATAAAGCTTGGACATAACCTGGGCATGGAAATATGATCCGGGTTCTTCCACTCCTTCAGCAAGACATCAGAAACAAAGGGATGCACCGGCAAGGAAGAAGCAACAGGCTTCCCAAACTGCGGCAAAAGAGAATCCTGAGAGGTACTAGGCGCAGAATCATCCGGGAACCCCATGTTAACCCGCACATGGGAAAGGACGTCCGGCAAGAGATCCCTGGAAATGTACTTTCCCTGAAGCTCAACAGCAGACAGAGAGGACTCATCAGACTCAGCAGAGGACGAAATGTCAGAATAAAGAGCAGCAGAACCAGAAAGACCAGCAGCACTCTTCTTGTTCGCCTTCAAATCAGAAAGAGTCTCCAAGATAAGGCGTTTATCCGGTCATCATCACCCTTCCGAGCACGCTTCACAGGAGGGGAGGAGGAGACCCCACTGGAATCAGGGGAAGAGGGAGGCACAGGGGAGGAATGCTTCCTCTTACGATGATGCTTGCCCATATTAACACACCTAACACACCAAGGAGTAGCAAGGAATGAGCACTACGAAGAAAAAAACACGACCTCCCAAAATGCATATATGCAAGGAGGGCACACCCCAATTAACCCCCCATAGGGAGGACTGGTACAGGCCAGAAACGGCCAAAACAAACTAACACAGGTGATGAAACAACCAGGCAGGCAAGCCCCCGACCCCCCAGCCAACCACAAACAGGCCCGAGGAGAAAAGGGGAGGACAAAACGAAACCGCGGCCAAACAGCCGACGCGGGAGCCAGGATGGCAAATTCCGCCGTAGGGAGAGAGAGAGGGAGACACTCACCCAGGCCGTCGGTAACCGGAGCGGAGGACGACCGACCCCTCCGACATCCTGGACGATCAGAATCGAACACCAAGGACCGGAGCGCCCGGAGCCCACCCGGGTGTCCGGCCCGAAAAGCTCCCGGCAATGAAGTGAACTCCCCGCGCATGCGCGAACACCCTCGCGCATGCGCGGACACACAGAGCAGCCGGGCTTCCTCACGGAACAGCAGAGGAAGCCCAGCAAAAGGACCAGAGCCGACTCGGGACCCCCCGGAGAGTGGGCAGGAGAACTGCAATCTCCCGCCCCACTCCACAGCGAGAGAGGAACACCGGAGGGGACACCCGGGCCCCCACTCACAGAGGGGGCCAGGTGCGAGGCGGGACACCTGATGGGGAGTAGCGCACCACTGCCACACGAGCACACAGCCCCTACCTGCATGCCGACAGCAAGAAAGCAGGCCAACACCATCAAGGAACCCCTCGCACAGTAGGAGAACCTCAGGGTAACAGCAGCAGGAACCTCAGGGCAGCAGCAAACCAGGAAGACCCGAGAAGCCAGGCAGCCCACGTCTCTTGAGCCCAGGAGGAGACAGGGAAGCCCAGCAGCCCCACTCCAAGCGATCCCACGACGGTCCATGGGATCCCCCCAGAGCCCAGCAGAGGAGGATCCACAGGACAAAGATGCAGGTAAGTGCCCGGCACTCACCCCAGCGTCTCCCATCAAGTAATCCACCGACAGGAAACAAAACAGGATGTGCTTCTGATGGTTAGGTCTGATATAGCACCTGGCAGGAGGGGGGGTGGAGCCTAAAAGCGTTTCCTGTTTTGTTTCCTGTCTGTGGAATACCTCATGAGTGATGACTGGGTCGAGGACGAGGGACGTAGAGGTAATGCCTTGACCCCTGCAGACAGTAAGAGGCAGGAAACAAGTCGACCCTGCCTTATACTAATTAGAGATAAGATAGACCATTATATCTATCATTAGCTCATAATTCATTTTTTTAATCATGACAAAGAGATCCGATAATTAAAATTTGGTTTTGTTTTTTCTTTAGTCATTTTCAGTACACACTACTCATTCAACTCACACCTGCATACCACATTTGCACCTCACACTTCACACCGGCAAAAAAGAAAAAAATCTGGTAAAGAGCCCCCCCTTGAGGGGCCTGATGGACATTGCAGCGCTGGCCAATGAGCAACTGCTCGATGATGAAGCATGGTACCCTCTGGTGTGTGTGCGGGCCCTTGCTTCTAAAAGGAGCAGTCCCCTAGGCTGACCAGGAGACCTGGACTCCCATAAGGGAACTGCACACTCCTAATTTCTTACTAAAGTTGAAAGAAATATTTCTGATGTTTAATCTAGGAACCATCTTCACTAAATAATGGATGCATTTTATATAACTGATCTAGAAATAATCATTTGATGCTGATTAATAAAGTGATTGATGTGTGATGTATAACTTCATTGCAGCTAACATATTTATGAATTATAACGTGTGTTACATTGCAAGGATAAACATTAATAATATGTAATTTATTGTGAACTATTATCTTCACTTAAATGCTGAAACCTCATTCATGATTCCCAGACGTTTGCTGTATTGTCTGTGTCACTTTTGGGGACTATGGGCTAGATGTAGGTAATTGTAAATTACCGATTCGAAAATACTGAATTCTACCCATTCGGTATTTTCAAATCGGTAATTGCTATGTAGATAAAAATTCGGTAAAAAATACCGAATCGGTAAGATTCGGTATTTGCCGAATCGGTATTTACCGATTTGGTAATTGACATTCATTCCTATGGGCCTGGAGGCCCATAGGAATGAATGTCAATTATATTCGGTAAAATAGGGAAATAGTCAAGGGTGGCAGGGTGTCACTTTGACACCCTGTTGCACCCCTGAATAGTGCTGGTGTGCACATGTGGCATACATACATGCCCTAAGGGTATGTATGTCTGTCACATGACACAGGAGTAAATGCACAGATTTGCATTTACTGAGGAATTCCTTATTTACCACCAACCAATAGTTGGTGGTAAATAACGAATCCTTAACGCACAAAAGCACTCTTTTAAGTGCTTCCTACATCTCATTTACCGATTCGGTAAATACCAAATCGGTAAATGATGATTCGGTAAATACCGAATCGGTAAATACCGATTCGGTATTTACCGAATCGGTAAATATACCACCTACATAGGAAAAGCCTATTACCGGTCGGTAACGGCCGATTTCGGCCGTTACTGACCGGTGATAGCCTACCTACATCTGGCCCATAATTATTAGTTCCCAACTATCCTTATATGTGTAAAATCTGAACATAAGTCAAACGACAAAGGCCATTCAATGTATGCAGTAATGTTACATATATGTACTTTCTAACGTAGTTCTCAGTCATACTTAATATTGTGTAATTTGATTATTCATCATATGCTAATGAAATGTGAACTAAAAGTACTAAAGAAATTATATTCGCATATGTTTAAATGTGCATACGCATGTTAAATGTGCACCATTGATTAAGGGGCACATGCATTAATCTCACATTTTGCGATTTCTAAATTGCGAATTTTACCGATTCACTATTTAGAAATCACAAAATGTAATGCATGTAGGAATCGCGAAACAAATATGATTCCTTAAAAATCCTTAATTGCGACTTACAAATTACGAGTCACAATTAAGGAATTGATTCCCATTCATTCATTAGGCCTGGAGGCCCATAGGAATCAATGGGAATTGCATGCACAATTTGCGAGTACTCCATAGGTACTCGCAAATTGCGCATGCATTTTCAAGAGTGCAAGGGTTCCAAAAGGATACCCTGTTGCACCCCTGAAATTCCAATTTTTACATATGTTGTGCACACACATGCCCCAAGGGCATGTGTGTGTGTAAAATGTGACTTTGGAAAATTCACTTTAGTGCATTTTTCAAAGAAATCACAAATTACTTCAGGTAATTTGCGATTTCTAACAGCGAAATCGCTATGATTTTTTATTTAATGCATTGCATTTAAGGAATCACAAATTGTGATTCCTTAAATGCAATTGCAATTAAAGTAATCGCAATTTTAGAGATTCCTTAATTTGCGATTTTTGCATTTGGGATGATGCATCCCAAATGCAAAAATTGTGGTCGCAAATGGGCAGATTCTGTGAATCTGCCCCTTTGCGACCTCAAATAGCAATGATGCATGTGCCCCTAAATATCTTAAGTTAGCATTTACCTTGCAGGCGTGTATTTCTATGCATTTCACTAAGTCATTGTACTGTTGTGTCTGCTAACTCAACATTCTTGTAGGTGTTCTCATGCATTGGTAGTTTAAAATGGATACATTTCTGGTAACAGTGTTAGATAAATAGCCTGTGAAAGAAACCTCGAGGACAAGCACACAAGAACTGAATTGTTAATAAAGTGATTATTCAACTCCAACGTGAGTGTGTGAATGATGTATCGTTCCCATTTACAGTGTGGGATTTTTCCCTACTGTTGCAGTCTGCAACATGTAAATACTATGAACAATGGACTGCTTATGATGATGTGCCCAAGTGGGTGTTACCAGTGGATTGTTCTGATTGTAACTTATCAATAGCCTGTTTTGGACAAAAGAACTCTTCTGATCTTGCCCGAACTCTCTTTGGAACTGTGCTGTGCTGAACCTTCCTTTGCTGACTCTGTGGATTTCTTGCTAAGCCCTTTTGCAGCTCTATGCAAAATCCCCTTTGAACCCCATGCCAACCCCTTCCATGATTCCTCACTGCCCCCTTTGAATGGACTTTAATGTTGTTTAGACTTTAATGATCCCTTTGGACTTTGCCTTAAGTGTGACTTAGGCAGACCCTGATTCCCGAATCTCTGAAGACTCTTGACCAATCTTCTAATATGCTAAGACTTGCTCTACTGAATCCACTTTGCCTTTTATGAAATGGAACTCTTTGATTTCTGAGAGTCTCTGAACTAACCAAACCGTTCTTGCCCTTTGAAGTGTGCTTGGGATATTTAAACTGCTAATGTACCGAAAATAGAACTTAAGATTGTTTTCTGATCATCAGATATTGATGCTGCTAGCTTGCATTGCTCTTACTGAACTTCTCATTTGCTTTATATTGATCCAACTACATTTTTTGGGGAGACTTGGCCTCCCAGTTGCAATTCTGTATCTCTACAGCATGGTCTAGAGAGTGATCTATTTCGATTTGATTACTAATTTGTAATAAATGCCCTTGAATTTGGCTGCCGATTCCTGGTCCTCATTGTGTAGGCAAATTGGTTGCACTGTTAATTGAATGAATAAAGTGTGACACCCTAACAGCCCGCACCTCTCAGTGCCATAAGAAAGGTCCATCGGAGGATAACGTATAAGTGATTAGGCACTGAGATCCTCCCATGTGTTGCACGTGTGATTTAAATTAGAGCCTGCATGAACATTCATATGGAGCATTTCTGCCCACTCTCTTTCACGCAGACGTCTTGCTGCGTTGCCTGAACTAATGATAAATATTACCCTTTCAGTTGTGCGCCTTCTTAGGCACTGTAAAGTTGCACACAAGGTGTGCTTTCATTGTCATTGTGAAGTCATATTGGAAACTGATGCAGAGAGTTGTACACATTTTCAATAATTCAACATGAACATGGCAACAATAAGATAACATGTAAATCAGGGTCTCTGCCCCCACCATGTGAGTTCTGTAGGTTCACAACCTTCTTGGGTGCAGATCTTTGGCAGTCGGTGTGTCTTCCAGGGTTGAGAGCGTGGAGGGGGGCGGAGTCATATCGGCGGGGTCTCGCGGAAACCAGGGTTCGTGGCGCTGTTCACGGTCGGTCCGGTCGGGTCGCGGACGCGCAGACGGGTTTGCCTTAGGCGTGCCAGCGGCCCAACCACACAGCGGTCGCCATTACGTAGAGGTGGAGGGAGGGACGTGCAGCTGGGAGGTGGGAGCGGGGGCGAGTTACAGCGGGAATCAAAATCAACAGAACACAAGCAGCAGAGGGATAAGGGGTAACGGTGCTAAGTAGCAACACTAGGGCACAATATCAACAAACAATGTAAGAGCAAAACAGAGTGATAAAACAAAATAAAAATGAAAAGGGGGGTACAGCGTGGAATAAACTAAAGGGGGCACAATACAGGGAAAAAAAGAGAAAATACCTGCACAGGCTGCGGCGAGGTGCGGTCTTGAACCCTGCCTGGGTGAACTAAGGGCAGAGCACACCACGGGTGAGCTGCTGGGGAAGACCAGATCTCTGACTGAGGGTCAGGGGACTTGATTAACTGTTTCCACCATACTTCTTCCTACTACATGGACATCAATACATCCATTCATCACTGAGCTGCAGTAGGTGGACTTTCAGTATCCACCATGCATAGCACGGAAACAGAGTTGCACAAAAACATCAATAGTGCCTGCTGCTTTCTAATTCACAAAATAAGATGAATGAGTACTGACATTAAAGTTACGCAAAGTCCCAGAAGAGGAAAAATTGACAGTTCATGTACTGATTAAAGTCAAATACCTCTGAAAAGAATGAAGATTTTCCTTTCAGTGTTTTCCTTTCTTGGTACTTATTACTTTGTTGACAGAGTGAAACATGTGTGTGAACACAATCCTTTTATTATTTGGGCATATTAAAGTTTTACAGTGAAACCACATTCATCTGCAAATATACTGTATAATTCCGTGGGGAACTTTCACCAGCAAAACCTTGGTGCTAATTGTGTGGCATATTCAAAGCCCTCTTGCAGTTGTAAACCCTTTGATTCATGAAATCATATAGTTTAGGAACCACAAAAGGGATTTTAAATAGTTATTAAACCATTTTACATATTGCAACAAGCATTGAGGAAAGCAAAGTTTAATATAAGAAAATGATGAAGAATTATCATGATGAGATTAAGAATGCTAATACCAGCTATTATATTTCAAGAATTGAGAAGGCAGCAAACGTCTCCTGAGAGAGATTTTTTAAATAGTTAAATCTGTCACAGACCACCCTCCATCAAAAGCGCAATACAATGACTACGTTTTTCATGGATAAGCTTACTAAGATACACGGGACCACATGTATGAAAATCACATTTAGGTCATCGCTAAATGCAATGTGAGAAAGCAATCGCAACATTTTAGCGATTAGCAAAAAATCGGAATCACAATTAGCGATTACCTATTTCCAAAGATTGCCAAATAGTGAATCACAATTAGGTAATTGATAATTGCGAATGTCGCTCTTAGGAGTAGAATGATGACCTCACAACCCAGAAGTGAGGCTTGCCATGCTGTTGCAGAGGGTATGAGGCTGAGTAGGAGGCAGAGAGCAGAAGTTCAACAGCCAGGAGCACATCCACAGTGAGGAGATAGGCACAGCTACCCAGATTGGCATCCCAGGAGGACAAAAAAAGCTGGAAGATAGATTCTTTTTTTATTCAGTGAAAAGGAATTGGAGGTCCTAATAGAGGAAGTGGTTAAGAGCCACAATAAGTTGTTTGGAAAGAAGTCTCTCAATGTTCCAGATTTAGAGAAATGGAAAACCTGGCTGGACATCCAAGAAAAGATCAGCATAGTGGGGGATCACACCCTGCTCCATTGAAGAAATACGCAAGCGCTGGAATGACTTGTGGATAAGAGCAGATGAAGGTGGCAAACAGGCTTGCTGAGGCAAAGAAGACTGGCGGAGGACCATCCACCCAGCCTGCGTCAATGCCCCTTGAGGAATTGGTGGAGTCCACCCTACAGCTCGAATCCATCATTGGTGTCACAGACATCGACACCTCAGCTGCCCCCACCACCAGCCAAGGTAAGATGCATGCTAAAGTACACTTGCCCCGTATATGTCTAAGAAGATTTCGGGGTTTCTAGTTGGCACAGATAGGTACTTGTGACAAACAGGGACCCTGGCCTCTAGTCAGGGTAAGGGGGATATACTCTTTAGATAACCCCTGCTTACCCCCTTGGTAGCTTAGCACAAGCAGACAGGCTTATCAAAGGCAATGTGTAAAGTATTTGTACCAACACTCACAGTAACACAGTGAAAACACCACAAATGGACTCCACACCAGTTTAGAAAAATAGAGTATCTTTATCTAAAGTACACAAGACCAAAACGACAAAAATCCAACATACACAGTTCAAGGATATGATTCCAAAAGCGTTTTTAAGGTTGGGTTAAAATAATCCACAGTTGGGTCATGTTTAGCCAAAAGTACCTTTAGATGCGACAAAATTTCCAAGTGAAAGCTGCAGCATTGAAAAACAAGCGATGCGTCACTCCTGAGACCCTGGGGAGGCGATGCGACAAACCCGCTGGACGCAGCGGGCGTGTTGAGGTGACTCCAGTCTGTCTGGGGAAGGATGCGATACCTTGTATGGATTCCGGTGCCCAGGTTTCATAGGAAGCGTCTCGCAAAGGTACGATGAGACGATCTTCAGGATGGCGAATATCTCAGGTGCGGCGACGATGCGCAGCATCGATCTTCTCCTCTCGCGGCCCCTCGATGCGATGGCTCTGCGACGACACTCGCAGCGACGTGATGCAGTCCGCAAGCAAGTGGTGCGACGATCTCACCCAGTGACGACAGGCTCTGCGACGATACTCGCAGTGATGGTAATCTTCCCGCACCGGAGCGATGCATTCCGCAAGCGAAGGATGCGTTGGTTCTTGCAGCGGCAACAGGCGCTGCGAGGATCTCGATCTTTGCGGTGGCGGGAATTTTCTCGCACTGTCGGGGATGCGCTCCGCAAGCGAGCGATGTGTGAAACTTTGCAGAATGTCTTTAGTTTCTTCTTGTCCAGCTTCCCAACAACAGGTACAACTTCCAGAGGCACCACAACTGGCCCAAGCACTCCTTTTGTTCCTGGGACTTCTTAACAGGGAGCCAGCTCTACTCTCTTCAAGCAAGGGGACACAGCACAAAGCAAAGTCCTTCCCCTCTCCTTGGCAGCAAAACAACTGCAGGTCAGCCCACAAATACACAGCAGCACAGTCCTTCCTCTTCAGTCTTCCAGCTTTCTCCTTGGCAGAGGTTCCTTCTTAATTCCAGGATGATCTAATTTTCTGTAGTCTGGGGTCCTGTACTTATACCCCCAAAAATATTTGTTCCCTTTGTGCAGGAGGGCTCTGAGCCCGGTCTGAACCAGTTCTGGGTGTTCCTTGAGCACTTTGTTTTCCTGGCTTCTTCTTTCCTTTCAGAGAGAGGGGCAGGGTCGTCAGCCGTCCAGCAAGAGGTGGAGCCAGCATTGTGGAAGGCAGGCACCGCCCAATTCAGGCCCAAGTGCTATCCCCTCCAACCACTCTAGATGCAGATGGAGCTATTCGGCCCTGGGATGGCCCACTCAGCCTCTGGGAGCCACCCAGCCCCTGTCACTCACAAACCAGACAGTCAATTCACAAACAGGCCAAGGCACACAGAAAGGTCAGACAAGAGAACAACCACTTTCTAAAAGTGCTTTTCTCAAACACAGGATTTAAAATCTACCTTTCCTAAAATATGTGTTATTAAATTCTGAGTTCTGGGATACCAGACCTTTATGTTCTATCTTGCTCCTATGGGAAGATATGCAGGTAACCTCTGTACACAGCATTCCCTATTCTAGTCTATAGGGAAAGATAGCCTTACAATAGTGAAAAACTAAAATGGATGTAATTCACTACCAGAGAATGTCACCCACACTAGTACATGCTCTACCTTTCACATACACTGCACCCTGCCCAGGGGGGTACCTTGGGCTTTCCATAGAGGTGTCCAATATGTACAGAAAGTGAAGGGTTAGGCCTGGCCAGTGGGGACACTGGCCAGGTTGACATGGCAGTCCAAAGACTGCACACAGGCACTGTGGTGGCAGGCCTGAGACACCATTTTAGGGCTACTCATGTGGGTGGCACAACCAGTGCTGCAGGCCCACTAGTAGCATTTGAATCACCACCCCTGGCACACTCAGTGCACTTTACTAGGGACTTCTTTGTAATACAAATATGCCAATCATGGATAACTAATTACAATACCAATTTACTCAGGGAGCACTTGCACTTTGACACTGATCAGCAGTGGCAAAGTGCCCAAAGCATCTAAACTAGCAAAAACGAAATCCAGCACAGCATCAAAAATACAGGAGGTAGAGGCAAAAAGTCTGGGGAAACCACACCAAAGATGCCAGGTCTAACAGTCACAAATGCACTCTTTGTCTGGCCGGGTACATTTGTTGAACTGCCACTCCAGTCCACTTCTTAGCTGCCACCCAGCAATGCATCATTGGAGTTGTAGCCAGGAATAGAAGATGAAAAAAGAGCAGACAAATGCTATCAGCATACACACATTTAAGTGGACATGCAGGGCCGGACTGGGAACTGAAAGCAGCCCTGGCAAATTTTGCAAGACCAGCCTCCGTCTGGCGCGTAGCAGACCAGCCCCCGTCTAGCGTGTAGCGAGCGAGTGCAGCGTGCGAGCCCGACGGGCACTAGGGGGGTTTGGGGGGGTTCTCCCCCCAAGAAAATTTTGAAAAACGACAGACCAAAATGGTGAATTTTACAGCATATTTTTCATTACATATTCAAATTGTATCAACTTTCAAAGCACAGTAAACAGTAGATGATGACCTTAAAGAACATCAGGTTACCCACCCAGTCATATGTATTCATAGGCATTCTTTCAGAGAGCACCAAAAATACGTCGATGTTGGTGTCACTTCAGACCACACTTTAAATAGCACTGACCCTAGTACTGGTTGTACTTTACACCAGGGGCAGTATTATGCATAGGGCCCCGGGGGCAGTATTGTGCATCGTGCCCCGGGGGTACAACCGGCATATGCGCCAATCTGTGTGCCCCCGGGGCACTATGGCATTGCAGAAGGGGTTTCAGTTACTGGTTACTCTTTTTCTGATGCTCCTTCTACTTTTGCAAGCACCAAGGTCTGATATAGCACAAATGCACGTCTTTGTGTGCCACTAACTACGTGCAGTGTCCAGTTTCATTACTTAGATGAACACATATCCAAAGATATTTACGGGATGCTTATTACAAGCTTGGTACCAAGGGATGCGACTGTGGAGTCAGCGGCCAGGGCGGCTGACGCCGGAGCACTGTAAATTCTTTTATTGTATAGTTAGTAAAAACCGTTACAATACGAAATGCAATATTATTTTAAAATATGTGGGAAAATACATTCTTATACAAGTGTTAAAACAACGATTAATTAAAATGGTAATTAACCCCGGAGCACTGGGCTCATGGTTCGATTCCAAGCTCCAGCAGCAGCTCAGCGCCTCTTTAGGGTGAGTAGTTAGCGCTTTACCAATACTGGATTTAGGAGTGTGTACACTCCACAACCACGCTGCGGCCGGCACAAGATTTCTATCTGGGCATCGAGCAATCTTTTAATTACAAGTAATTTGTCTGAGCATTTCTTATGGAGGCAAGCAGCAAAAGGGAATACATAATTAGCCTGTGTACTGCGTCCTCATTGAAGTCACCGTTCAGATATGCTATCAGAAGGGCTGTGCAGTTCATAAAGTGCACGCTCTCATGCCAGGCACATTACACAGTCTGCTGCGAGCCAGAAGACGCTATTAGTTTCACATCATAAAGTGCCATTTAACGAATTGGTCTACTGGAGAAAACCTCTTAAGAGCCACTGCTAACCGAGCTTGCTAGCATTTTATTAACTTTTAAATCTTTGTAATTCATCAAATGGTTTTTAAGAGCCTTATTTTACCTTGGGCAAGAGAGCAGACTCCGAACACAGCATAAAAGAAGAAAGCAAAAACTTGCATTCCGAACACAAAATTATGGGACTAATCAGATAACACTGTGGAAGAATGAACAATGAGAAAATAGAGTTTTGAAGGAAAATAAATCTATAAGGGCTGCTTCCTGCATGACGAAGAGGGCAATAATTCATTCACTCCAACCACCACAGTCCTACTAGGCCCCAGGCATGCCTGCCTGCAAAGGAGGACTAACGTGGATAACACAGGGATGACCATTTAGGCCTTCAGGGTGCGCCATTAAGCATGAACTCAAGAGTATTGGAATTGGATTTAAATAGCACTTCTTACCCCTACAAGGTGTTGAGAGGTTTTACAGAAAGGAGTCCGCCCGTCTGGAAAGCAGGGTTACTGGTTAATGCAGTAGTTATTGAATAAGGTTCATTCTTAGGGAGCAACCAGGGACGTCAGACTTTCTCACAGCATAAGCAAAGTGAAGAACAAAGGAACATTCACTTTTTTTTTTAATAGGGTGCATAAGGAGAGCAAAACACTTTTCGAACACGGAGTATATGTTGATTTGAGAATAATCCTGCAACGCTCGATAGAACTAGCAACAGCATAGGATACCTGCTCTCTGCATTACAACTAGTACCAGCATCAAATACTTTGCAATGTGCTTTAGAGCTGGTACCAGAAAGAGATACTCACTATGTATCAGATTATTTCAGGATCAAATGCCCGAAAATTGTGCATTAGAAGTAGAACCAACTAGCAAGCATCAGTAATACCCAAGGAGCGGTGCTGGTTGTAGGGGTGGAAAGGCTCCCCGTGGAGGGACTATGTACCTGATAAGTTATAACCTCAGTCTCGGGCCGAGCTGAGCCGAGAGTTTATAACTTAATCAGGTAGTGTTACAAGTCAGTCACGGGATTTGGGCTTGGGAAACAGGGTTGTTTGTGAGCACTAACATTTCAAAGTTTGCCAGTCAGTGTTTTTGCAGCTTTCACCCCTGTTGGCTTTTCACAACAACTGCATACTTAATTCAGTGTAAATGGTTCCTGGACACGCACAATTCAAAGGAAGGTGACAAGAAGGAAAGCATGTCATTCAAGGTGGGCTTGTGGACAGCGCTGGCGGTGTATGATGCCAGAGTGTTGTAACTGTAAGAGCCATTGCCAAAGGTTTAACAACCCCAAGGGGGCCTATCATAAAAGAATCACCTGTTTCTAGTGTATGTATGGTGTGTGCAGCGCTCCAGCCTCCTGGTGGTGGTGCATCATATGCTAGCAGTTGTATGGCAGACTTTAGCTTGCTACGGGTTTATCTTTCTATTTTACTGCATTAGAACCTTCCACATGCGCCCTTGTGTGTGAGATAGTACATTTAAAGGCTTATTGGCAGTTCACAGTAATTCCGTGGTGGCTTCACAGAATGGGGGAGCTGGATTACCGTTCCCCCCAAATTGGTCTTGCTGTAGAGTTTTGGATCACCTGAAGACAGGGCATGCTGTATATTGTTAGTCTTTGAAAGTGTGTTTGTGTAAATGCAGTTTGTGTTGACATACCCTGATGGGTCATGTTCGTGCTATATAAAATCTTTCAAATAAAATATAAAATAAAATAATTCTACAGCATGCCCACTCAGCTTGTGCATCTCTGATACACACACTATCACTCCAGTAAGCTTCTTATAGACAAACTAGGCGCCAACCTGTTATAAGTGGAGACTGAATGCTTCTTACGTCTACTGACAGATATAATATGAGTGAAAACTGAATTCCCCTCAGTCCAGAGGTGGGGATGTTATTGATGGGGACTGAACTTCTCTCATGTCACAGGGTGGGCCTTACCCCTCCTAACTCCCTACAGGCAGACATGCTATGCATGTGGACTAAACTCTTCCCAACCACAGAGGTGGAGATGCCATTGGTGAAGGCTGAACACTTGTTCTCTCTACAGGAACTTTTTGATAGATGAACCCGAAGTCTTCTCAGCTTTAGAGGTGGGAATGTTCTGGGTGTGCAAGGGAGCACATAGAGGAAACATCAGCGCCCAGGAGGGCTTGCAGAATGATTTGGGTTTCCCGCCTCCTGTGGAACCCTGGAGGCCAGTTTGGACGATCACTGGGGCCTTTCCATGGATTCTTTTTTTTTCAAGTATAACTTTTATTTGCATAATCATATTCATGGTACCAATACTGACAGAGTTAGTAACAACACAATATTTAAACAGGAAAACATCTCTTGTGGCCCCCCTCACCTCCCTCAGGCGGCCTCTCCAAGGAGGTAGGCAAACAAATGTGCGTTCTCTGCTGTCTCTCCCTGTCCCTCACCACCCTGTGTCTAGCCTAGTAACGAAGACTTCTTCCCGCGGGGCTCTGTCCTGATCTGCCACTCCATGTGCTCCCAATTCCCATTTACAAAACAGACACAAAAAAAGCAATTACAGCCACTGTGCGAGTGTGCGTCCAATCAATAATGCAGAGAGCGTGAACCGCCGCAGAATAGATAACCACTTGTCTTTCATCTTCTGGGCTGAATGCTAGTATTTGGTTGTAGTTGTAAGAGTGACCACACGCTGTGCCGCCGCGGGGCAAAACCGGCCCCCAGACACAAAACCGGCCCCCTTTTCGGAAAAACCGGCCCCCAAAACCCTCCAGCCGACCGGGGGATTGCCCGGTGCCCGGAAGCGCCAGTCCGGGCCTGTGTACATGCATGTGACAAATAGACACACTGTGTTTGCTAAATTAAATAAATGTATATTTAAAAGCAAAAAGCTGTACACACATCATGCTAAAGTAGTTCTGTTACCTTCACAGATAAACCAGTGCCACAGGCTGACAACTCAGCAACACATGAGCCAGAGGAGACACAGGCAGGGTCAGATGAGATAGTTACCACAATGCCAGCAACACCTGCACCAACAACAATCTGGTAAACGGTGTCACCACTACCGGAGTTCAAGGAAGAAGGCCAAGACACCCAGGAGGAGGTGCAGTCACCTCCAGTTGAGCAGGCACACACCCAGAGTGACCAGTTCCACTTGCAGCGCCGCAGCACCTATAGCAGGACACACAGGGTAAGAGCACATAGTGCATCTAAGGTAGGAGAGGGCTTCCCTGTCTTTGCCGGTCTGAAGGCAACCATGGTGAAGGTGTCACGCCTGCAATTTAGACGCAAGCAGTCAATGCAATCCTAGCAGGTGTGTCTCAAGAAAAACACGGTGAACATTAAGGACAGCATTAGGGAGTAGTCCAACTTAGTGGCAGAGGGCAGTAGGGCAAATGCCGATAGCCTCAGGGACATGAGTGATGCTATCAGAGACCTCTGTAACAGCATGCAGAGGGAGCATATCTCTTCACAGACAAAACCACCACCTATTGGGTCATTTGGATTGTTACACCGGGGCAATAAACTGTTGGAGCAATACCACAGCAGTCCTGGCCAGACACACTGTGGCTATGCAGGTGGAAATGGTCCACTGCAGTTCTGAGGTGGCCAGGGGATTGGTGCAGGTCATCAATGCGGTTGAACATTTACAGACTGCTACAATAGCTGGGACAAGTGTGCTGGGTGCGGGGCGCTGTGATGAGGCCTCCAGCCTCAGCAGCTTCACTGCCCAACAGGCCCGGACTGGCGCTTCCGGGCACCGGGCAATCCCCCGGTCGGCTGGAGGGTTTTGGGGGCCGGTTTTTCCAAAAAGGGGGCCGGTTTTGTGTCTGGGGGCCGGTTTTGCCCCCGCGGCGGCACAGCGTGTGGTCACTCAGTCTCACAGGCTTTGTTGAAATCAGGGCAGGGCCGGCCGGCAGCCCGGCACGCACTCGCTTATAATTTGCATGCAGGCAGCAGGCCTGCATGAACGGACCCCCCCCCCCAAGCGCTGCAAGCCTGATTGTATGTGTGCTGTGCACTCACTGACACTAAGTCGGGTCCGTACTGTTAGCCGCCTACTAACATAAACAAATAGAGAATAGAGGAGGAGGGGGGAGGTGCCTGTGCGCAGCGCGCAGAATTATGCCTGCCCCCTCCCTCCTCTGCCGCGTCTGCGCGCGGCGCGCCTAGGGTGCGGCTGGTGTCATTTCTCCTCCTCCCGCATGCGCATTGGCAATTTAGTAGTGCGCGTGACTGACGAGAGGAGCGAGCAGCCTGCAGCCAGTCGGTGCGCACGTCCCGCCAGGCCCATAAATTAACTTTATTCTAGTGGACTGCCTGGCTACTAGCCCGGCGCCGCCTAGGCCTAGCCCGACCCCCCTGTGTCGCCCACCGGTCCGACCGTGACCCGTCCGACCCCAGCAGCAGTGGCACAGCAGACACTGGTGGACAGCAGGGCCGCCGGCGCCGCCTGAGTGAGGTGAGTCAGTGACGATGACGCTTTTAATTTCTGCCCGCCCAGCCCCCCGAGAAAGTAAAGAAGCAAGCAGCTTGCTTCTCCAGCGCTAACTTGACCAGACAGGCCCTGGTGGCAGTGGACGACGGAGGTGGACATGAGTCACAGGACTTGTTTGTTGCATGGTATGGATGGTGCGTGTGACGCCAACTAGTCGTCCTCTAGGCTCTGACCTCTCTGAAGTAACTGAAACGAGACGCGCGGCGCAGCAGCACTCTATAAAATATACAGCTGCAAAAACAAAGCACTTGTACAGTTTTAATAAAATGCACAGTCCTGAGATTCCTCCCTGCCTCATAAAATCACATTTTTATTTCAATATATACTTACACACACTCCAGACCACAACCAATTCACCTAATCCCATTCCCATCCCACCCAAATGTGCTTTGTTGTTAAGGCACTCACAATCAACACCAAGAACTTGGACGCCACCTTCAAGCTACAGAATTGCTGAAAGCCATGAGCTCTGCAAAAGTCGAAAAAACGTTTATTCCATGACACCCAAAAAAAAAAACCTCTGCTTCCAGGCGCCCCCACACCCATCATATTGAGCCAAATCATCAAACTGTGTTCTAATGAGGAAAGACTGGCAGTTATTCTAGATCCCGATACAGCACTCACTCAAAGTAGTAGTCAGGTCATATCATCATTCACCTCCTACAACTACAACCAAATACTAGCATTCAGCCCAGAAGATGAAAGACAAGTGGTTATCTATTCTGCGGCGGTTCACGCTCTCTGCATTATTGATTGGACGCACACTCGCACAGTGGCTGTAATTGCTTTTTTTGTGTCTGTTTTGTAAATGGGAATTGGGAGCACATGGAGTGGCAGATCAGGACAGAGCCCCGCGGGAAGAAGTCTTCGTTACTAGGCTAGACACAGGGTGGTGAGGGACAGGGAGAGACAGCAGAGAACGCACATTTGTTTGCCTACCTCCTTGGAGAGGCCGCCTGAGGGAGGTGAGGGGGGCCACAAGAGATGTTTTCCTGTTTAAATATTGTGTTGTTACTAACTCTGTCAGTATTGGTACCATGAATATGATTATGCAAATAAAAGTTATACTTGAAAAAAAAAGAATCCATGGAAAGGCCCCAGTGATCGTCCAAACTGGCCTCCAGGGTTCCACAGGAGGCGGGAAACCCAAATCATTCTGCAAGCCCTCCTGGGCGCTGATGTTTCCTCTATGTGCTCCCTTGCACACCCAGAACATTCCCACCTCTAAAGCTGAGAAGACTTCGGGTTCATCTATCAAAAAGTTCCTGTAGAGAGAACAAGTGTTCAGCCTTCACCAATGGCATCTCCACCTCTGTGGTTGGGAAGAGTTTAGTCCACATGCATAGCATGTCTGCCTGTAGGGAGTTAGGAGGGGTAAGGCCCACCCTGTGACATGAGAGAAGTTCAGTCCCCATCAATAACATCCCCACCTCTGGACTGAGGGGAATTCAGTTTTCACTCATATTATATCTGTCAGTAGACGTAAGAAGCATTCAGTCTCCACTTATAACAGGTTGGCGCCTAGTTTGTCTATAAGAAGCTTACTGGAGTGATAGTGTGTGTATCAGAGATGCACAAGCTGAGTGGGCATGCTGTAGAATTATTTTATTTTATATTTTATTTGAAAGATTTTATATAGCACGAACATGACCCATCAGGGTATGTCAACACAAACTGCATTTACACAAACACACTTTCAAAGACTAACAATATACAGCATGCCCTGTCTTCAGGTGATCCAAAACTCTACAGCAAGACCAATTTGGGGGGAACGGTAATCCAGCTCCCCCATTCTGTGAAGCCACCACGGAATTACTGTGAACTGCCAATAAGCCTTTAAATGTACTATCTCACACACAAGGGCGCATGTGGAAGGTTCTGATGCAGTAAAATAGAAAGATAAACCCTTAGCAAGCTAAAGTCTGCCATACAACTGCTAGCATATGATGCACCACCACCAGGAGGCTGGAGCGCTGCACACACCATACATACACTAGAAACAGGTGATTCTTTTATGATAGGCCCCCTTGGGGTTGTTAAACCTTTGGCAATGGCTCTTACAGTTACAACACTCTGGCATCATACACCGCCAGCGCTGTCCACAAGCCCACCTTGAATGACATGCTTTCCTTCTTGTCACCTTCCTTTGAATTGTGCGTGTCCAGGAACCATTTACACTGAATTAAGTATGCAGTTGTTGTGAAAAGCCAACAGGGGTGAAAGCTGCAAAAACACTGACTGGCAAACTTTGAAATGTTAGTGCTCACAAACAACCCTGTTTCCCAAGCTCAAATCCCGTGACTGACTTGTAACACTACCTGATTAAGTTATAAACTCTCGGCTCAGCTCGGCCCGAGACTGAGGTTATAACTTATCAGGTACATAGTCCCTCCACGGGGAGCCTTTCCACCCCTACAACCAGCACCGCTCCTTGAGTATTACTGATGCTTGCTAGTTGGTTCTACTTCTAATGCACAATTTTTGGGCATTTGATCCTGAAATAATCTGATACATAGTGAGTATCTCTTTCTGGTACCAGCTCTAAAGCACATTGCAAAGTATTTGATGCTGGTACTAGTTGTAATGCAGAGAGCAGGTATCCTATGCTGTTGCTAGTTCTATCGAGCGTTGCAGGATTATTCTCAAATCAACATATACTCCGTGTTCGAAAAGTGTTTTGCTCTCCTTATGCACCCTATTAAAAAAAAAAAGTGAATGTTCCTTTGTTCTTCACTTTGCTTATGCTGTGAGAAAGTCTGACGTCCCTGGTTGCTCCCTAAGAATGAACCTTATTCAATAACTACTGCATTAACCAGTAACCCTGCTTTCCAGACGGGCGGACTCCTTTCTGTAAAACCTCTCAACACCTTGTAGGGGTAAGAAGTGCTATTTAAATCCAATTCCAATACTCTTGAGTTCATGCTTAATGGCGCACCCTGAAGGCCTAAATGGTCATCCCTGTGTTATCCACGTTAGTCCTCCTTTGCAGGCAGGCATGCCTGGGGCCTAGTAGGACTGTGGTGGTTGGAGTGAATGAATTATTGCCCTCTTCGTCATGCAGGAAGCAGCTCTTATAGATTTATTTTCCTTCAAAGCTCTATTTTCTCATTGTTCATTCTTCCACAGTGTTATCTGATTAGTCCCATAATTTTGTGTTCGGAATGCAAGTTTTTGCTTTCTTCTTTTATGCTGTGTTCGGAGTCTGCTCTCTTGCCCAAGGTAAAATAAGGCTCTTAAAAACCATTTGATGAATTACAAAGGTTTAAAAGTTAATAAAATGCTAGCAAGCTCGGTTAGCAGTGGCTCTTAAGAGGTTTTCTCCAGTAGACCAATTCGTTAAATGGCACTTTATGATGTGAAACTAATAGCGTCTTCTGGCTCGCAGCAGACTGTGTAATGTGCCTGGCATGAGAGCGTGCACTTTATGAACTGCACAGCCCTTCTGATAGCATATCTGAACGGTGACTTCAATGAGGACGCAGTACACAGGCTAATTATGTATTCCCTTTTGCTGCTTGCCTCCATAAGAAATGCTCAGACAAATTACTTGTAATTAAAAGATTGCTCGATGCCCAGATAGAAATCTTGTGCCGGCCGCAGCGTGGTTGTGGAGTGTACACACTCCTAAATCCAGTATTGGTAAAGCGCTAACTACTCACCCTAAAGAGGCGCTGAGCTGCTGCTGGAGCTTGGAATCGAACCATGAGCCCAGTGCTCCGGGGTTAATTACCATTTTAATTAATCGTTGTTTTAACACTTGTATAAGAATGTATTTTCCCACATATTTTAAAATAATATTGCATTTCGTATTGTAACGGTTTTTACTAACTATACAATAAAAGAATTTACAGTGCTCCGGAGTCAGCCGCCCTGGCCGCTGACTCCACAGTCGCATCCCTTGGTACCAAGCTTGTAATAAGCATCCCGTAAATATCATTGGATATGTGTTCATCTAAGTAATGAAACTGGACACTGCACGTAGTTAGTGGCACACAAAGACGTGCATTTGTGCTATATCAGACCTTGGTGCTTGCAAAAATAGAAGGAGCATCAGAAAAAGAGTAACCAGTAACTGAAACCCCTTCTGCAATGCCATAGTGCCCCGGGGGCACACAGATTGGCGCATATGCCGGTTGTACCCCCGGGGCACGATGCACAATACTGCCCCCGGGGCCCTATGCATAATACTGCCCCTGGTGTAAAGTACAACCAGTACTAGGGTCAGTGCTATTTAAAGTGTGGTCTGAAGTGACACCAACATCGACGTATTTTTGGTGCTCTCTGAAAGAATGCCTATGAATACATATGACTGGGTGGGTAACCTGATGTTCTTTAAGGTCATCATCTACTGTTTACTGTGCTTTGAAAGTTGATACAATTTGAATATGTAATGAAAAATATGCTGTAAAATTCACCATATTGGTCTGTCGTTTTTCAAAATTTTCTTGGGGGGAGAACCCACCCAAACCCCCCTAGTGCCCGTCGGGCTCGCTCGCTTCGCTCGCTCGCTACACGCTAGACGGGGGCTGGTCTGCTACGCGCCGGACGGAGGCTGGTCTTGCAAAATTTGCCAGGGCTGCTTTCAGTTCCCAGTCCGGCCCTGCTGCCCAAGTGTCTGAAACCAGACAGCAGAATGCAAGGCATAGTACGGAGTCTGTGGCCTCATCAAGGGAGGCTAGTGTACACACTGACCATTCCAGTGCTATGCGTGGCCGTTGAAAGTAGCTTGGAATTGGATCCTGACTTGCCGATAGGTGAGGTAACCTGTTGCATGTGGTACTCATGTTTTTGAAAATCCAGTTATGTACTACATATTCTCATACATGTATCATGATAACGTCTGTGTGCATACAGTTTACCTGAGATTAAGGTAAATAAAAGACAGTAGCTTTTAAGTCATTAAGGGCCAGATGTAGGTGTCAAAATACCGGTCGGAATTGGCCGAAAATACCGATTTTCGGCTGTTTCCGAACGGTATTTTGACATTGGTATGTAGGGGCACTGAAAACATACAGATTCAGTAATTTTACTGAATCGGTAATTTTACCAAATCGGTAAAATTACCGATCGGTAAAATTACCGAATTTGTATTTTCCCTTGTAGGTAGCACTTCTAACAGTGCTACAGGGCCTTTAGAATTCGTTATTTACCATGTAATACAATTACATGGTAAATAACTAATTCTTGTGTACATGCACATCTGTGCATGTACACCTGTGCCATGTGGCACACAGACATGCCCTAAGGGCATGTCTGTGTGCCACATGGCGCACACGCCAGTTACAGGGGTGCAACAGGGTGTCAAAGTGACACCCTGTCCCCCTTATAAATTCGGTATTTTTACCGATTCGGTAATTACCGAATCGGTAACTGCCATTGAATCCTATGGGCTTCAAGGCCCATAGGAATCAATGGCAAATACCGATTCTGTAATTACAGAATCGGTAAATACTGAATCATACCGATTCGGTATTTGTTACCGAATTTCTACCTACATTTGAATTACCGATTCATGAATACCGAATCGGTAAAATTCGGTATTTATGAATCGGTAATTCACATTTACCTACATCTAGGCCTAAGTGCATTGGCTCATCATTACTCACCCTAAAAATAATTTTGTGTTATTTCTGCACAATGTTGTCTGCCTTCTGCTGCCCTTTATCTGTCTCCAGGTTGCCATGCCCTACAAGGCCCATCCTCCTCATCAGTGTCTGGATCAGATAGTTCCAATGGTATGCCTTTGGAAGTCACAATGATGTTCAAAATGGCACCAGTGACCACTATTTTACAGTGTAGGACTTGGCCTTTTTGGCTAAAGTTCCCTAAACATTTTACTTTCCCCCTAGACCGTTTTCCTGACATAGAGTAAGGGTGGGCGGCAAATTCCGTTCCGTTCGTGGAAATGGCGAAATTTAGGCATTTTTACGTTCTGCAGAGAACACTCGAATGTCAAAATTTGAACGATCTGTGGCGTAGCGGACCTTTTTTTTCATGTTTGCGCATATAAAAATGCGTTCTCGCAGGTGCGGTTGACTTACCGGGATCCATGCGTTCGCCGACGAGTTTTCCGATCAGTTTGCGTGCGCCACGAGATGTTGGTAGCCGGTCATGCACTCCGGTGAGAGTTTACAATTGCAAACACGTCATTCGCTGCGCCATCAGACACCGCAAGAGTCTGCGATTGCGAACACACCATTCACCACCGCGAGAGAGAGAGTGTAATTGCGAACATGTCATTTGAACGCGCCATCCGACATCCGGCGGAAGTGTGGTGAAGCTAGCGATCCTGAACACCCACAATTTTCAATCTGGATAAGAATAATATCTCGAGCAGCATAAAACCTTCTGTAAATGATGATTTGGATGAAAAAAACTCCTGAGATTGACATTTGGCTGTCCTTTTTTGTGCAAGGAGTCCTTTTTGAAAAAAAGTTTGGGAGGAGAGGGAGGAAGTGCCACAGAGTCTCCAACTTCCTGTTCCTGTCCAGCAGGCTCCTGCCAGTGCTTTGTCCATCTCCTGTTCATTCTGCCTTTGGATTTTGAGCTGGAAGGATCACTCTTTGTGTCTACTGCATTATTATCATTGGATTTGAGGACTTTTGAATTTGATATTTTACAAGTAAGTTGGTGTTGTTGTTTGTTTGATTTGGGCATTGCAGTTGCTGCAACTACAATTTTGGTACTTATCATTTTTTTTTTATTGTTGTAGGTAGCCAGTAGGCCCAGAGCTAGTCATGGATGGGTGCATGATGAAGCAATTGTTCCTTTGGTGTGTGTTGATATTATTTCAAACATCATTTAGGGCATGGATGTTATTGGATTGAATTGCAAAATGTGTTTTTTGGGGGTATTTCGGTTTTTGTTGTGTGTGGTGTGTTGTTGTGTACCTTGCAGACCTTGTTTAGCCCTGTGGATTTTCATTTTTGCATTTTATTGCAATACAAGGCAAATCTTTTGCTTGCCTATTATAGGCCTTTTGTCAGTACATTGTTTTCCAGGCCTCCTGCTTGTTGCTTGTGATTTGTGAGTGTCCATGTGGCTGGTGGACATTTCTGGTGGGAGTTATTAGTGTGCTGCTTTTGCCACATAGGCCTGCATGTTATTCCTTTGTGGCCTAGGCTTCTTGTTGTTGTGGGCCTGGCCGTGAGGCTAGCGGCCATTTTGAAGACAGGCAGTGTGCTTTTTGCAATAGGCCTGCATTGTCTGTCTTCAGTTTCTGGTAGTGGTCTGGGCCTAGCCATGTGGCTGGTGGCCATTTTGAAGCTCGGTAGTGTGCTTTTGCCATAGGCCTGTAAGCTTGTGGCCCAGTCTGCCGACAGGCCTTTCATCCAGTAGGCTCATGGGTGGTCACAGGTGCATGAAACAACTGTTTCTATGCGCTCTGTTGAATGTAAACATTATTTAGGGCATGGATGGCATTGGACTGAATTGCAAAATGTGTTTTTTGTGGGTAGTTCTGTTTTTGGGTGTGTGTTAAATAAATGCCTGTGTTGTGTGTGGTGTGTTGTTGTGCTTGTGGACATTGCAGACCTTGCTTAGCCGAGTGGAATTTCGTTTTTGCATTTTATTGAATTAAAAGGCAAAGCAGTGTGGTTTAATATGAATCCTTTGCCTGGCTAGTATAGGCCTTTTGTCAGCACCTTGTTTTCCAGACCTCCTGCTTGTTGCTTGTGATTTGTGAGTGTCTGTGTGACTGGTGGCCATTTCTGGTGGGAGTTATTCGTGTGCTGCTTTTGCCATATATGCCTGCATGGTTTTCCTCTTGGCTTACTGCTTCCATCCATCCCCATTGCCAGCAGCAGCTCCCTGAATGATATTGATGAGCAAATATTTTAATGCCAAACATGGTCCACTTCCATTACATTTGAATTTGTGTTGCTCTTCTTCTTCTTTCCTATCCTTCCTCAGAGTGTAGTGTACACAGTATACCATGAAAGCCCTTGTTGAGAAAGTCTAACAACTGGCTACACTATATCTTTTATTTGTTTGTTTTTACTAGTAGTAATTGAACCACAACAACAAATGCAACATTTCACTGATGTTCTTCACCAGGCTTCTTTGCTTTTAGGTGCACAAAAAGACAGAGGATGAGGTGTCATCATCGTCACTCGTTGTACTGCCAGATAGAAGTCCTGCTGCGCACCACGTCACATCCACGTTTGACCACAGACATCTCTGCAACTTGTGGACCTGCATCCTGCTGACATCTGAAGAAGATGGGCCCAGAGAAAGGTAACAGGTCCTCCAGTACCAAGAAAGTTGTCAGTGAGAAGAAAGAACAGAAAAGGAAGTGGTACTTTCCAAGACTGGTATGCCGCCCCATGTGTTTTTTGGGGAAAAAAATAATACGCCTGTAGCAGCGTTGTCCGGGTACCGAGCTGGGAGCAGCACCTCCGCATCAGTTGGCCAATCCTACCAACCTAGGCCCAAGCCCATGAGTGTCGCATAGGTAGCCAGTCGACTAACGAGCAGCGATGTTGAAATGTCATTATCGCAAAGTAGTACATAATCAATGCAGGTGTAAACTCAGCAGATAAGTGGGCAGCAGCAGGCACAGCAGCAGGCGCAGCAGCAGCAGTCACAAGGACAGCAGCAGCCACAAGGACAGCATCAGCCGCAACAACAGCAACAGCTGCAAGAACAGCAGAAGTCACAAGAACAGCAGCAGCTGCAAGAATAGCAGCAGCTGCAAGAACAGCCACAGCCGCAAGAACAGCAGCAAGAACAGCCACAACAGCCCACAATAGTAGTTGTTCCTCCTGAAGTTGGGGCATTTCAGGAAATTGAGCTTCCTGCAGACAAAGTGGAGCAAGCCACTGTTTCAGAAGATCCATTGTCTTCTAGACCCCTAGCAAGGAAAAGGAGGGTTAGCCCATCATCTTCTTCTTCAAGCCCCACTTCTTATGATCGAGATGCCACTTGAAAGCCACCAGCTCAGTCTGAGAGTGATGCATGCCACAAGACAAGGCTATTGAAAAGGAAGGTCCCAGAAAGCCTTAGAGTTATGGAGGAAGATGTACAAGAGGGGGATGATGATGATGACGAGCCAGTCATCACGAACATCACTCCCCCCCCAATGGAGATGGAGACCAACATTATTACCCTATCCAAAATGGCTGCGAGTGATGTAGCATGGACCCGCCAACACAGGTAACACCACCATGACCTCCAGCTTCCATATTTGCATTTGCAAAGGCCCGGCAGGGACCTACACCCAGCTCAACAACCACCTCAGTTGGTAGTGTAGCTGCACAGAGTCACATTCCAAGCCCACCCTCCAGTTCATCTGGTATTGAAAGTGGCACATCCACCAGCGCCAGAAAGTTCTCCTCCCCAGTTTGGGACTTCTTTTCGGTTAGCAGTAAGGAGGAGAAATTGCTATATGTTCAATGTGTGACATGCGGTTAGGCGGGGTAAGCTTGGTACAAACTATGGCACCGGAGGCCAAACAAGTCTTCTCAAAATACACCACAGTATCCAGTGGGAGGCTCACCTACTTCACTTAGAAAAAAGTACAACTCAACCCATTGCTGTTGTTGGGGATGAAGAATTAGGGGAAGATATGATCACGGTGGAAGGTGAAAAAGAGGGAGACATTTCAAGACCTGCCCTCAGCAGTGTAGTGGTACCACCCACATCCTCAGCAACAACTCAGTGGTACTGCAGTAAGAGCCGTACTCAGAGTCAGACCGAGACACCAAGGCGACCGAGTATTGCAATGAAAAAAAGTACGTAGTTGAGCCTAACTGGGTTCAAGAGAACAGCTGCACCACAAAGGAAAATAATATAGCCTACCATTGAGAGCATGCTTTGGCTGGAGGGGCAGTACCAACGCAACCACCCAGCGGCACAGTTGTACAATGCGAAGCTGGATAAAATGTTAGCACTGAACCATCTCCCTTTTTCATTTGTGGGAGGGGTGGGTTTTCTTGAATTTGTGTCAGCCATTTGCCCCAAATGGAAGGTTTCGGGCCGGTCCTATTTTACCAGAGTTGCTGTTCCAGCACTACATCACATTGTGCTGGTATTGGTTGGACAAGCTTTGCAGCAGAGTGCTGTTCACAATATCCACCTGACAACAGACATGTGGACCAGTTGCTAAGCCACTTATTACATGTGAATCACTGCACACTGGCTCTCTTTTGTGGGGGTTAGAGATACGCTATCTGAAGTAGGTGCTGTTGACACAGTTGAGATTTTTAATGCTACTCGAAAACATGCAACTGTAGCCATGTCCACCATGGAGAAATCTCTTACTGCTGTAAACATTTTGGAAGAGTTTCACAGCGAGGTCTTTGAATGGCTGTGCCCAAGAGGGCTTAAGATTGGGTTTTTTCCACAGATAATGGCAGTAATGTACTTAAGGCCATAGAGCGTGGGTCCTATTTCAGGGTCCTGTGTTTGCGCATAGCATTAACATTATAGTTCAAGACTTTCTGAAAAAAGAAGCCATAGTCAGCAACTTACTGACCACCTGCCGAAGAATATGCACAAATTTCAGCCATTCTTTTAAAGCTCAGAAGCAGCTGAGGATCGTTCAACGTGACTATAGAATGCCAGTCAAAGCACTCATCCAGGAGGTGGCAACACGTTGGAACTCAACTTATTACATACTTGACCGTCTGTTTGAGCAGTACAGACCAATCAATGAATATGTCATTCTAAGAGGGGATGCTACTGGAAAGGCAGGACCCTTCAGATGGACCAATGGTGCCTAGTTAAATGCCTGACTGAGATGCTTCTTCCTTTCGAGGTCTTCACACGTTAAGTCAGCAATTAGAACTGTACTATGGGCCAAGCTATCTCATTGTTGCAAATGCTAGAGCAACAGCTGAAAGAGGTGTCTGAAGTGTACAAAGGTGTAGAGGAAACAAAAGAAGCATATCAGTTGGTGGAGAGCTTATCCCGTCGCTTAGCTGACAATTCAAGGGTGCAAAATAAGATTTTGTCACAAGAACACTACATTTGTGCCACAATTCTGGATCCATTTTCCAAATCGGCACTGAAAAGTAAGACATTAATTCCTTTTTCTGAAGTGGATGTTGCCCGGTACAAAACTTGGACAGATGAGGCAGGCAGTAAGTTGGAAAATGACCGGCTGGTAATTAAAAGCCCGCTACATAAACCTACAACAGGTACTGCAGCAGGGCATGTGGCGTCACGTTCAACTTCGGAGGGAGCCTGAGGGAAGTGCATTTGGCTCAGAACACTCACCAACACTATCGACAACAGGAAGAACCGGATTATCAGCCCCAGTAAAATCGTTAAAGGATTGGTATTTACAGCAAGGACTTGCTAGGTCCAGTGCTGATGCAAAGACAAAAGAGGCAGAACAAAGTGTAGCACCCCTGCACATTGAGCGGATGGTCCAGGCCTGTCTGGATGACCCAACAGAGGCGGTGATGCATCAAAACCCATTGCAGTATTGGTATGGCAAAATGGGCAATGGCCGCTGCTCAGCAGGCTGGCGATAAACTATCTGGCTTGCCCTGTCACAAGTGTCTCTTCTGAATGGGTTTTCAGTGTTGCTGGTTCCATTGTAACAGTGAGAAGGAACAGTCTCTTGCCCAAAAACGTGGAGAGGTTAACCATGATCAAACTGAATCAGCACTTTATACCACCGAATTACACAATACATGTATCAACGCAGGAAGATGAGGACAGCGGCTCAGGTGATGGAAGTAGCGGGTTAGATGATGTTTACCTACTTCAGGTTGAACCCCCAGAGTTTGAAGATGAGCTATAATTCCCTGACAACTAGACTTCCACTTCTTACTTTCTTCCTCCCTTATTTACTTTTATTTGTGTGTCTGACTTTCTAGTTGGAAACAAATCCATCACTACCGTCTTCTACGACGCATACCATTACAACGCATAGCGCTTTGGGGTGCTGGATAGTGAATAGTTTAATTTACTATTCCAACTCCAGTCCCCGTGGACACTAGGGAAGGTGTTGTATAGTAAATTAATTCTATTCCCTATCCTAGAGCGCCCCCCAGCGCAATGCGTTGTAATGGTTTGCGTTGTAATGGTTGCGTCGTAATGGTAGTGCGTTGTAAAAGTTTCATTGTAAAGGCTGTTCCCCACTATTATCTAATCTACACACTAAAAGTAACTCAAGGCAATGTTTGTTTCCCTTCTTGTTTTTTAATAACTACTGCAGGCCGATCCATTGCATTTTGAATATGGAAAGGGGACTCAATCTGTACAATGTACACTGAGTTGGACAACACCATAATGATGACCACAGTGACATAATATCTTCGCAGTTACTCAATAGAATCCAGGATGATTGATGGAATAACTCAGGGCGTTTCATGAGTGGCATAAAAGGTAAACAAGTCAACAACAACCACTGCAGACCTACATGTCTGTGTAGGGGTGGAGTCGAGTGTGGTGGTATGACTGAGAGCGGTGCATTGATTTAGTCACTTAATTTGTAAAATGCTATGTTGCTGTATATATTATGTGCTTTGTCTACCTCTGTTCAAACAAAAAAGTACGCTAAATGGAGGATGGGTCATGGCGGGTGCTGTGAGCCTGCTCTGTCCTGTTGTTGTTGGAGGTTAATGCTGGAAACAGACTAGAGTAGACATGATGTATCCATGCCACCTCTGAAAGTGTTCTTTTTTGCACTCCACCGTAATATATGCGTTTTTTTTCTACTTGATTTTTCAATATCCCTTTTGTTTTTCCATCTACAATTACAGGGAGGCACTTATCCTGTGCTATACTGGGAAAAAACAACTCACACTTACCTTACCAATGAATCTACATCTGCGAGGCAGGCAGTGGCATCACCCAAGATTGATGGCCGGAGTGTCCATGGAAGGAAGGACCAAGAAGAATGCCGAGATGCAACTCTCCATTTTGACCAGGATAACATACAGTAACAGCATCAACTTTCATCATCTTTTAAATAATTTGATTCATTTTTTGTTTTCAATCATTACTACTGTGTGTTGCTGTTATGATTATATTTGCTCTCTGCTTATAATTCAATTCATCCCTATAGCTATTTAAAAAATTTTTTTGCTATCTTTAATAGTAAGCCCGGGCCGGTACAACAGAACAGAAACTGTATGTAATTCGGGTGTCTCAAGGGCAGACAGGCAAGGCAAATTGCATAATATACTACTGCCCTATACTGTCTAATTGTCTAGTAGTAGTTAGTAAGTACTTCATTTACCATCACGTTATCATCATCATGCATGCATTTCCTTTTTCTCCCTTAACAGATTTAGATATGGTAATCTGCCAAGATTGTTTTTGCTTTTGTTGTTGTCCATGCATACTGTTTTTCTTTGTCAAACCTTTCCCCAAACCCGCCTACCCAACCATTCATCAAACCCCAACCCTCTTCCCCTGGGATATGTGACTTATTGAGGTGTGACTACATTAAATAGACACAAATAATTTATCACACGCTTACTGAGGCGGATGTGGCAAAAGCAACACTAATTCAATTTCAAGGCAGGGCGGGGATCTTGTTCTGCTTGCCTACCCATGAGCAGTATATTTGCGAGGTAGTTTTTTTACCAAAGGAACCTAATCTATCAGCATTAATTGCCGGCATCGATTGGACTTGTTGTCATCCTCCTGCTTAGCACTAACGGTTACGCTTGTGTCAAGTGTACTGTAGGCCTAGTCGAGTGATTCAACACAACTAGAGGTTGTAACTCTATGTACTAGGCTATCCCCGCCACCATTATGTTTTATTGTATTTTTGCATATTAATGTATGGCAGTAAGTTCTGTACTGTACTTCGTTCTACTACTCTTCCAACAGTCCTCTCTCAGGTGACTGACTGTCTCATTTTTTTTTTTGCAAATGCTACTGCCAGTGTTTACAACTACTACCGCCACAACCATGACATGTTGGGAAAGAAAACCATCATCACCATGCAGCCATTGCTGTGCCTAAGTTAAACATCAAGCACAGGTAAGAGAAGAAGTTTGGGGGAGGCATAATTAATAATGGAACTTTTTTCATTAATTCAATTCCACACACCTCTTTAAGTCCAGTTGCAGAATGCATAGACAAGGAGGAGAGACTGACAGTATTAGTAGGACAAGTCACTCAGTGAGGGGTACCGCATCTATCTGCTTGTGCCTTACAAAGTCAGCCAATTATTTAAATCAAACACTGGCTGTGGCCCTGCCCCAGAAAGGAAATAGTGTGACGTAAAACAGAACCCCCACCCACAAAACATTAACAACATTGTATGTAAAGTATAAATATATCATTTAAGCCCCTAACAAAAATAAACTAGGTAAAAAAACACCTGACCCACCTCTCTCCCTAACCCTTACCAATGTCCGGAACAAAAAAGTACAACAAATAAAATGTCCAATTGTCCAAATAAAGTGAACCCCAACTCCCGATTCCCACCCACCAAAAGAAGAAATAAACAAGCTTTGGTCATGCCAATTGGTTTCACCATATTGTAGTGTTCTTACAAATACAAGTATAATGAATATAGGTATCATTTCTGTAATAAATGACAGATATCAATATTGTATAAAACAAAAAAAAATATTTTCACAGCAATTTTTTTTTTGTAAAGTATGTGATGCACTAACTCGTGTGCAAACTTAAACCTTCCTAGTTAGCACTATGGTGGCCAATTATGATATTTTCATAAAAATAAAATAGAGCAAGTAGCCATGCGATGCTGTGTGCAGATTTACTCTGAATGAAATGATATTGGTCCAAGTGCACATAAACTAGACTAAGTGATTTAGAAAGGATTGAGAAGAAATTGGGTTTGAGTGGAGGACAGGAAGAATTGGCGGTCTAGCATGTGCGATTATAGGTCAGGTTCATATATGCAAAAGTTTAGCGGTGCAAACAGGTCAGGGGAACAAACCCAAACAAAACAGCCCCTGTTTAGGTAAGGGCACAAGTCCCCTACCCCAACAATAGAAACATAGGTCCTGTGCACACATTTAGAGTGATAGGTTCTCATGTAAAAACCAAACAGTTAAGTACAGTTCATAGAAAAGCGTAATAAAAGTCGAGATCCAGCGGTGTATGAAGAAAGATTTATAGTTCAGTCTTGATCAGTACATTCGAAATAATGCAAGCCGACACATGTTTTGTCACATTGTGTGAAGATATGACTCTTCAGGGCTGAGAAGGACACAAGGTATGAAAATAATGAGCAAAATAGATGAAGTGAAAAAGAAATTAAATAATTAAGAAAATAATTGTATGTGACAGAAATTCACAAAAGACTTAATGACCTGAGTCTAAAAGCCTATCCGTGAACAAACGCGGGAAAAGACACCCTTAGTTGGTGGAAACCCTATGGTGAAAGAAAACATAATAGTGTGACAAAATCAGGGAATGCATACAAACCGAAATCGCGTATGGTGGTACAATGCATAAAGTGGCTTAAATGGCGGAATAAGAGTAACCTAGCAATGTTGCTGGCATTCCTAAGAGAAGACAGAAATCCTAAGGCATGAGGGAGCAACAAAAACTCTGGGTTTAAAACAATGATTGGAGCTAAACATGACAGATACAATCAAATGTCATGTGTGATCGTACTGTGTTATCTCTGATGAGGTTATTTCCTAAAAGAAGACACATGGATACATATGCTTCACGGCATACAATAATATGGTATAAACATACCCGAAAAGAAAAATAATGTAGTCAGTATCACAAAAGGCTCAAATGTGGTAAACATCCAAAGGTCATAATCGGCAAATATACTCAAATGATTCGTGGGTGAAACAGAGATTATAAGGTTGCTTTGTAGGAATAGCCTAACAAACGAGCACAACGCAAACAAATGTAGCCACATAATTTGTAAATATAAACTAAAGAAAATCGACATGCACGGTATGTCACATAATTTGTATAAATAGATGGCAGAAAAATAACCTGCACGGTGTGTCAAAGCGATGAGAGTTGAACAAATGATTTCAGTGCCCTGCTCTGGTCAAAACGTTATATGCAAAACGACTTGTAAGAGCTCAGGAATATAGCAAAACCGAATCTTGGCAACATGTTCATAAGGTGGAACGGAAATCAAAAAATGCCCAAATAACGTCCGTTGTATAGATAATGGATGCAGGGAGTGGCATGAAGCAAGTCAGTGGATAGCAAAAGAAAAGGAAACGGGGAAGACCAACAGTGTTGGTAAATTACCTTAAGTTCTCTCTGTAGAGATGAGGGGGCTGAAATGAAAGAGAAAAGGCACTTAGCGAAATGTACCCGGTGAGTGCGGGTAAATGACCAACACATGATATGCACGTGGTGCTTACCGCAAGTATGGCGGGAGTGAATACCTGGTAGCGGTGTAAGGTAGATACATGCGACGTAAAAAATTGTCTTGCTGGGCATAGAGTCCAAACGGTAAACTTAAGGACGGGTTTGTCCAAGGTTCGCGATCTGAGGGGAGAACGGAGTTGATCAGAGTAATCTGTTAGTAGGCAGGTACAGCAAACAAGTAACGGGCTGTACCGGGCTGAGAGCAAGGGTGAGGCTCACCTGTGGATCGTGTCTTGTGTAGGTCTGCTGCGGAGGAGGTCTCTCGGAACCGGGTATGGAACAGAGTGCGGGAGAGCGAGTATAGAATAAATACCCATGATGGCGTCTAGATCGTCTGTCGGAAGGGCAGGGCATAGGACGGAAGCGAGAGGGCTGAAACAACTAGAATGCCAGTAGTGGGGTCGGGGCAACAGGGAAATGGAGTGTTACCCAAAGCATGGATGGGCGGGGAATAAGGCGGAAGTGAGTGTGCATGGAGCAACTAGACCGCCGACTGTCACATCTGTCAAACGATCAGAGGTGGGGGATAAAGACGAAGGAATGGACAGCAGAGTTGAATTTATGTGAGAAGCGGACAGATAAAAACAGAAATAGTAGGGAAAGGAGGCAGAAGCCAAAATACATGTGTGCAAAGTGGTGAAAGAAATTCAGAGCAAAACAGTATGTGGCACATATGTTTTGGACAAGGGACCATGCATCACTAGACCGCCAGCAATAAGCTGTTACATATACAGTGAGTAGCTGACACGTACGGTCAAACTTGGGATATGGATGTAGGGTATCACATGACATATGTAGTAAAAACTTGGAATATACATACAAGTTATCTCAATGTAACAAGATGGAAAATGCACTGGGCAAGTGAAAATGTAGTTAGGAACCCAAGAAATATTGGAGTTCATGGTCGATGTTAAGACCGTTTTTCACAGATTGGAGGCGCAATATCCAAGTGGCTTCTAGTCTCCTCAGCTTGAGTTCGCGATTGCAACCTCTTGCACTGGGTTCCATTACATTAATGCCGATTTTTTTTTGTCTTTTGTTGGTTACTTGTGAAGGGCATGTGTTGATGTGGCATGACATGGGATATCTCGCATCTCCATTGCGCATAGTTCTGACGTGGTCAAGGACGCGTTCTTTGAGGGCTCTGATTGTGCTGCCCACATAGTATTTCTTGCACGTGCATTCTAATATGTATACTACATATTTAGTGTTGCAATTGATGTTTCTGGTGATTTGGTATTTTTGATTCTTCCAGTCTTTGAATTCTTTTGTTCCACTGAGTGCCCATTTGCAGGCTCCACAACATCAACATTTATGGAAGCACCTGCAGAGGGGAGTGATACAGGACGTTGTGGTGATAGTATGAGGGACGTTAGGGCAAAGTCTGTTCCTAAGTGTGCATCTCCTCCTAAATGTGATCTGTGGTCTCGTTGTTATGCAGTCTTTGAGGGTGTTGTCCTTGAGTAGGGTCTTCCAGTGTTTGTTGAGACTACGTCTCATCACGGTGCTGAGTTTGTTGTTTTCTGTGTCCTCCTCACTGGTTGTTTGATTCCTGTGGTTCTGTTTCTGGATTTCAGTGTACTTTTCCTTGTCAGGCTGTCGATTCTTATGGCTGCTTTGTCAATGGTTCTTGAACCATAGCCCCGTTTGGAGAATCTTTGTTTCATGTCAGTGAGAGCTTTATCGAATTCCATGTCTTCGCTACAGTTGCGTCTAGCTCTAGTAAATTCCCCAAATGGGATTGTCTGTATTTGATGGAGGGGGTGTGAACTAGCAGCATGGAGTAATGCATTGCATGAAGTTTCTTTACGGAAAAGTCTGCTATGAAGGACATTGTCTTTAATGTAGAGTTAAATGTCCAGAAAAGAGATGCACGAGGGGCTGGAATGACAGGTAAATTTCATGTCCATGTTGTTAGTATTTAGATATAGGCAGAAGGAATCCAGTTGGTCCTGGGATCCAGACCACAGAAGGAGACAGTTGTCAATGTATCTCCCCCAGTAAATGATGTATTCTGTCAAATTACCCCCTTTGTGCCCCATATCCATTCTGTTTCGAGTGCTCCCATATACAGGTTCGCAAATAACGGGGAGAATTTAGAGCCCATGGCCACCCCTTTTATCTGTCTATACCATCGTTGGTTATAGATGAAGTAATTGTTGTTAAGGATGATTTCCATCATGGTGGAGATCATGTTGGTGTGTGACCACAGGGATGCTGGTCTGTTGTGTAGGAGTTTAGTGATGGTCTCAAGTCCTAGATCTGGTCGGATGGAAGTATATAGGGAGACAAAATCTAGTGTGGCCATGATCATGTTAGGTTGCCATTCAATGTCGGTCAGGATCCCTAACATGTGTTTTGTGTCTTGAATGTGGGAAGCCACATTTTTTACCATGGGGTTAAGAAAAAGTTCTACATACTGGGCTAGTTTTTCTGTGGGTCCCCCTATTCCCGATATGATGGGTCTGCCCGGTGGGAACGGAGCTTGTTTGTGTACCTTAGGGAGTGTGTACAGACAAGGGTAGGTGGGTCTACATCTACGGGAAGGGCAGCCACACGATTCATCAATACACCTAGACATTTTGACTTTTGGTCTCATTTCTAGCACAACTATTGCTTCTCCTGAAGAGACAATATTACGACACCTTCCAATATTAATATGGATAGGGACAAGATCGTTTCAGAACTCTTTGACAACTTAGCAAAAGGTACTCCCCTGATCAGTATTTATTTATTTATTTCTTTTATGCAATTTGTTGAGCGCACGATTACCCAAAGGTGTCTTGGCACTTAGTACAGCTAGTAATAGCAACACTACATGTAAAGAAGGACTTAAAGAAAAGTTCATCAAGCTTGAAAGATTGAAAAAAACAGAAAACTCACGGTGGTGGGACAGTGCAACTTTAAAACAGTATCTAAGGCTCACGAGGGTCCCAAGGGGACTACGATCGCAAATATTCCCAACTTTTGATGACCTGGACAACGACCTCCTGGGAAAATGGGAGGACACATTAACCACTAACTCCAACACCTTGATACTGATACTAATGGAAAATGCTGAGAGAAAAGTAGGCAAACTACAAGTAGAAATTGTGAACCTGGAGAATGAGATAGAAGAACTCAACTTGAAGGAAGCTACGGAGAAGAACTACACCATACTTAAGGACATCCTCATAAAACATCAGAACGAAATTAAAGAAAGAAAAACAAGACAACTCAAACGAGACGAGGATGCTTACAACAAGGGCAGGGTCTTCACATTTGCCCGGAAGTATGACCGACTGGTCCTGAACCCATTAAAAACAAAAACCTCAGACAAGAAAGATACCGTTTCAACTTCCTCAAGCACGTCATCTCTGAACATGATACAAACGAGTGACAGTGAACCAGACAATCAGGAACAATCAAACCCCAAAGCCACAACATCAAATTTTTTACATGAGGTACAAACGATCAGAAGAGAGAACAGAACCCAACAAAGACAGGGTACAGGAGACAAAAAACTCGCCGAGGGAAAATATCTGGAAAAAGAGACAGAAGTGTACAAGAAAAAACTGAGAGACGAGAAGAAGACCTAAATACAACTAAAGACGTCCAAGTGATCAACCTTTCATCAACACCACTCACCAACGATATGATCTCACTCCTTAGCAAAGGGTTTAGTTTCAATTCCCATGAATCAGGGGACCTCTGTAGATCCAAGATTGATCTCTTCAAATTCGTAAGAGGCTTGAAATTAAGGAGACATTTCGCAGCCATGCCCAACACTACCAGGGAGACCATCAGTATGTACAATACCAATATTCCAAGCATCCAAACCATTAATGACATTAAGGCAACACATTTACTCCTGTCCATAACAGACACAGATGACCCACCGCACAGCCTAGATCTTCTATTACAAGATCACAACATTGACCCTAGTGCAACCATTCCCAGTGGCCTCAAGACCAGCTCCAAATGGACCCCCACCCTCTCAGGGGGCAATCCCATTGATATTTTTCACAACCTCGTATTGGAGGACCTTGACAAACACGAGATGAAATCACAAACTAACACCAAACACATCAGGGACAATCTCACGAGAGGAGAAAGATCAGCTCTTAACAAATTAAGCAAAGATAGCAATATCATCATAAAAGAAGTGGACGAGTGGGGCAACGTGATTATCATGAACAGCTCAGACTATGACCAAGAAATCTTGGGTCAATTACAAGACAAATATTGCTACGAACCCCTTGATAGTAACCCCATGGGCCCCCTTACCATCCTCGTCAACAAAAATCTTCAAACCTGGCACACACAAGGCCTACTAGATGAGGACAAGTCTGTGTACATGAAGGTGGTCAGACCCACCTACCCTTGTCTGTACACACTCCCTAAGGTACACAAACAAGCTCCGTTCCCACCGGGCAGACCCATCATATCGGGAATAGGGGGACCCACAGAAAAACTAGCCCAGTATGTAGACCTTTTTCTCAACCCCATGGTGAAAATTTTGGCTTCCCACATTCAAGACACAAAACACATTTGAGGGATCCTGACCGACATTGAATGGCAACCTAACATGATCATGGCCACACTAGATGTTGTCTCCCTAAATACTTCCATCAGACCAGATCTAGGACATGAGACCATCACTAAACTCCTACACAACAGACCGGCATCCCTGTGGTCACACACCAACATTATCATCACCATGATGCAAATCATCCTTAACAACAATTACTTCATCTATAACCAACGATGGTATAGAGAGATAAAAGGGGTGTCCATGGGCCCTAAATTCTCCCCGTCATTTGCGAACCTGTATATGGGAGCACTCGAAACAGAATGGATATGGGGCACGAAGGGGGCTCATTGGACACAATACATCATTTACTGGGGGAGATACATTGACGACTGTCTCCTCCTGTGGTCTGGATCCCAGGACCAACTGGATTCCTTATGCCTATATCTAAATACTAACAACATGGACATGAAATTTACCTGTCAGTCCAGCCCCTCATAGATCTCTTTTCTGGACATTGTACTCTATATTAAAGACAATTTCCTTCATAGCAGACTTTTCCATAAAGAAACTTCATGCAATGCATCACTCCATGCTGCTAGTTCACACCCCCTCCATCAAATACAGACAATCCCATTTGGGGAATACACTAGAGCCAGAGGCAACTGTAGCGAAGACATGGAATTCGATAAAGATCTTACCGACATGAAACAAAGATTCTCCAAACGGGGCTATGGTTCAAGAATCATTGACAAAGCAGCCAAAAGAATCAACAGCCTGACAAGGGAAAGTACACTGAAATCCAAAAACAGAACCACAGGAATCAAACACCCAGTGAGGATGATCACCGAATACAACGAACTCAGCACCGTGATGAGACGTAGTCTCAACAAACACTGAAAGACCCTACTCAAGGACAACACCCTCAAAGACTGCATAACAACGAGACCACAGATCACATTCAGGAGGGGACGCACACTCATGAATAGACTTTGCCCTACCGTCCCTCCTACTATCACCACAATGTCCTGGATCACCCCCCTTTGCAGGTGTTTCCATAAATGTGGATGTTGTGGATCCTGCAAATGGGCACTCATTAGAACAAAAGAATTCAAAGACTGGAAGAATCAAAAATACCAAATCACCAGAAACATCAATTGCAACACTAAATATTTAGTATACATATTAGAATGCACGTGCAAAAAATACTATGTGGGCAGCACAATCAGAGCCCTCAAAGAACGCGTCCTTGAACACGTCAGAGCTATGCGCAATGGAGATGCAAGATATCCCATGTCATGCCACATCAACGCATGCCCTTCACAAGAAACCAACAAAAGACTACATTTTTTCGGCATTGATGTAATGGAACCCAGTGCAAGAGTTGGCAATCGGGAACTCAAGGTGAGGAGACTAGAAGCAACTTGGATTATGCGCCCCCAATCTGTGAAACAAGGTCTTAACATCGACCATGAACTCCAATATTTCTTAGGTTCCTAACTACATTTTCACTTGCACGCTGCATTTTCCAGCTTGTTACATTGAGATAACATGTGTGCATATTCCAAGTTTTTACTACATATGTCATGTGATACCCTACATGCATTTCCCAATTTTGACTGTACGTGTCAGCTACTCACTGTATATTTAACAGCTTATTGCTGGTGGTCTAGTGATGCATGGACCCTTGTCCAAAACATATGTGCCACATACTGTGTTGCTCTGAATTTCTTTCACCACTTTGTACACTTGTATTTTGGCTTCTGCCCCCTTTCCCTACTATTTCTGTTTTTATCTGTCCGCTTCTCACATAAATTCAATTCTGCTGTCCATTCCTTCATCTTTATATTCCACCTCTGATCGTTCGACAGATCTGAAAGTCGGCGGTCTAGTCGCTCCATGCATACTCACTTCTGCCTTATTCCCCGCCCATCCATGCTTTGGGTAACACTCCACTTCCCTGTTGCCCCGACCCCACTACTGGCATTCTAGTTGTTTCAGCCCACTCGCTTCTGTCCCATGCCCTGCCCTTCCGACAGACGATCTAGGCGCCATCATGGGTATTTATTCTATACTCGCTCTCCCGCTCTCTGTTCCATACCCGGTTCCGAGAGACCTCCTCTGCCGCAGACCTACACAAGACACGATCCACAGGTGAGCCTCACCCTTGCTCTCAGCCCGGTACAGCCCGTTATTCATTTTGCTGTACTTGCCTACTAACACATTACTCTGATTAACTCTGTTCTCCCCTCAGATCGCGAACCTTGGACACACCCGTCCTTAGGTTTACCGTTTGGACTCTATGCCCATCAAGACCATTTTTTACATCGCATGTACCTACCCTACACCGCTACCAGGTATTTACTCCCGCCATACTTGCGGAAAGCACCACCGTGCACATCATGTGTTGGTCATTTACCCGCACTCACCGGGTACATTTCGCTAAGTGCCTTTTCTCTTTCATTTCAGCCCCCTCATCTCTACAGAGAGAACTTAAGGTAATTTGCCAAAACTGTTGGTCTTCCCCGTTTCCTTTTCTTTTGCTATCCACTGACTTGCTTCATGCCTATCCCTGCATCCATTATCTATACAATGGACGTTACTTGGGCATTTTTTGATTTCCGTTCCGCCTTATGAACATGTTGCCAAGATTCGGTTTTGTTATATTCCCGAGCTCTTTTAAGTCGTTTTGCATATAACGTTTTGACCAGAGCAAGGCATTGAAATCATTTGTTCAACTCTCATCGCTTTGACACACCTTGCAGGTTATTTTTCTGCCATCTATTTATACCATTTATGTGACATACCGTGCATGTCGATTTTCTTTCGTTTATATTTACATATTATGTGGCTACATTTGTTTGCGTTGAGCTCGTTTGTTAGGCCATTCCTATACAGCAACCTTATAATCTCTGTTTCGCCCATGAATCATTTGAGTATATTTGCCGATCTTGACCTTTGGTTGTTTACCACTTATGAGCCTTTTGTGATACTGACTACATTATGTTTCTTTTTGGGTATGTTTATACCATATTATACTATGCTGTGTTGCATATGTATCCATTTGTTTTCTTTTACGAAACAACCTCATCAGAGACAGCACAGTACGATCACACATGACTTTTGATTGTATCTTTCATGTTTAGCTCCTATTATTGTTTTAAACCCATATTTTTTGTTGCTCCCTCGTGCTTTAGGATTTCTGTCTTCTCTTAGGAATGCCAGCAACATTGCTAGGTTACTCTTATTCAACCATTTATGCCACTTTATGCATTGTACCACCACATGCGATTTCGGTTTGTATGCATTCTGGACTTTGTCACACTATTATGTTTTCTTTCACCATAGGGTTTCCATCAACTAAGGGTGTCTTTTCCCGCGATTGTTCACCGATAAGCTTTTAGACTCAGGTGATTTAGTCTTTTGTGAATTTCTGTCAGATACATTTATTTTCTTAATTATTTAATTATTATTTTTTTCACTTCATCAATTTTGCTCATTATTTTCATACTTTGTGTCCTTCTCAGCCCTGAAGAGTCATATCTTCACACGATGTGACAAAACACGTGTCAGCTTGCATTATTTCGAATGTACTGATCAAGACTGAACTATAAATCTTTCTTCATACACCGCTGGATCTCGACTTTTATTACACTTTTCTATGAACTGTACTTAACAGTTTGGTTTGTACAAAAGAACCTATCACTCTAAACATGTGCACAGGACCTATGTTTCTATTGATTTAGAAAGGATGATGAGACAGAGCAGCCCTGCCTGCGCATATACATTTTTTTATAACAATGAACAGATGGCCTCTAAGGAATGACAGTACCCCCTTGTTCCGCAGTTTTCTCACTCCCACCTTGCCCAAATGCCGAGAACAGAGAGAGCTTGCCTAGTAGAAAAAGCATTGGCAGAGCCAATAGTTCTCGCCTTTGGGACCTTAGAAGTGTTTACTTATCAGCACAATATCCTTGGTGCAACAACATCGTGTTGCATAGCTAAACACTTATAAGGTCAAAAGGCGAGACCTATTGGCTATGCCAAAGCTTGTTGTTTTTTTTACCTGATGGCCAATAGCTGTGATCTTTTTATTGGTTAAAAGAGTGTTACCTGGCTTTAAAACTTTTGATTAAAGCTCATTGCCTTGTGGAGTGACGTCATGTCACTAGAACTGACGTGGTCACGCTGCCCAAGAGCAAGCTGCATTATGGGATGTTTGAGCTTCTGTTTACTGCCATAGAGTACCAGCTCCACATTCAGCGAGGCTCCGGAGACAGGCCTGCCTGAGAGTGTCACACATCTGCCTGCCTGACGTGAAGGAATACTTCAGAGAGTGACCACAGGATATGGCTTGTCGGGACTAAACAAGCAAGTCACTTGACAAGTAGAATGAACTGATGAGAAGGGAAAACTGAGGAAACTGCAGAGAATGTAAGATTTCTGAGTGAATTGAGGGACTGAGACAGTTCAACACAGCTCTTGAAATGTTCTGGGAATGTTTGTTCACATTTAAATTACGATAAACGAAGGCAGCGAAGTGAAAGTGTCAGTTTTCGTTGCAGACCTTCCTGAAACACTAGCCGCCTCTGGAAACACTAGCGCCTGCTTCTAAGTGCTGGTCACTGGGTGCAGATGCTGTGCGGAAGGTCACATGGTGCAGATGCTGTGTAGCCGGGAACGGACTCCGAGCCCTGCCAGTATGGGGAGCTCCCAGAATGCAGCAGGGCTGTGCCTAAACACAGCAGTGATGAAATCACCCCGCGTGGAATCTATAATGACTCCCAATCAAAATCGTGCCCCCACCCTCCCACTGGGCAGGCCGCATTCTTGGTGTGACAGTCCTGATGCGTGCTCTGTGCCGCCCCTGGGGCTGGTACTGATGCACTAGAGGGGCGTCGGTTTATACTGTCAGACTGACAGTCGCTGACGCTCGGATGTCAGTCAATGAGTGTGTGAGCAAGGAATGAACAGGCATGGGGTTTTTAGGTGCAGGAGACAAAACCGCAGCTTTTTATACCTTTTTTTATTCAGAAAAAAACTTGCAACAAAGAGTGAGCACACAGTGCTGTTTTCAGGTCTGGCGCATCCCTCCTTTATACTGATTTGCGAATGGCAAAGACCGAGCAACCACCTTCACGACCTTACAGCTCAATGCGAGACACTGGACTTTGAAGTGCTTTTGAGCGCTTCCCGCAAGGAGCCCTGAGATGCCCGGGCGCATGGGAAGCGAGGAACAGGATTCGGGGTTGCGGGGGGTCCACCGGACACCTGCACCAAGCAGCACCAAACAAGTGGCAGATTGGGAAAATGGCACTGTTTTGTTGCACATGCGCATGATGTAAGGCATCATACGCATGCGAGACAAAGAGTGCGACCTCATCAACCAATCACACAAACAAAAAGCTCTGAAAATGGAATAGGACTCGGATTTACCGGAGACCTATTGCATTTTAAATGCAAGTGCTGGCATGAAAAAAGGCATGAACAGGAAGGGGTGGGGGGAGTGGTTATGGTACAAAGATTTACTGACTACGAGAGAGAACGGGGAGAGATAGGGAAAAAAACTGTTTCCCAAGTAAAGGGGCTGATAGCCTTGGAGCAGGAAAAATGACGTCATGGCAGTCAGGAGGTGGGACCAAGACGAGAACAACCAATGGAAATGCAGGATTTTTCATTGTAACCAATCAGATATGTGGCCTGAAAGTGGGCGGAGCTACCCCCACTATAGTGTATACAGCATCTTTCCCCAAGACAGCGCATGCGCTGCCTAGGCGAAACTTAAAAAGGGGCAATTAACAGGGTCTGTTTATCGGCGGGCTCGCCTCCCCAGGAGGACACAAACTTGCTCCTCTAGACGGGCCACCCGGCGCTTTAATGTGCGGAAATTGCATCCACATGGGGGCAGCGGTGCTATTAAAAGAGGGGTGGTGGCGGGCGGCTGGCAGATTGTGGTGCTGTAACACTGGAGAGGGGTGGCTGGGGTCTAAGGCATTGGAGGAGGCTGCAGCTGCTGCCTCCTCCACCTCCTCCTCCTCCGCCACAACCACCAGCTGCTGGTATTCCCTTTGTATGGCCTCCAGCTTCCGGCGCCGGGCCTTGGCTGCCAACTCCTTCCTTTCCGGTTTCCCTTTGAAAGGATTAGCTTTATCAAGAAGAAAAAAACAAGACTATTGTAAAATATACTCTTAGCAAAGCAGTAAGACAAATTCATTCTACACATAGTGGCACTGTAGCACTAGCGGTACAAAAGGAGGTGGTGATGGACGGAGCATCTGAACCAATCAAACACTCACACCCAGTCAAAAGATCTGGGTTTGATCCATCACCGTTCTTTAGCCCACTCTGCCACCCCAGTTCAGACATGGCTATATGCAAATCAGTCTGACCCTGTGCCTCATGGGAACAGTCCAGTCCGAACTGCCAAGCCATGCCTTCCCTGGACCGGAAACAAGCTTCAGAGGACCGGTTTCTGGCATTCCAGTCATCTTCAGCCGGGCTTGCTTGAATCCAGTGGCAAAGTGAGCAAGGGACTCACGTCTGAGCATACCCTGCCTAACTTATGGCGGCCAAAGCGGTACAAAAGGGGGTGGTGATGGACTGAGCATCTGAACCAATCAAACACTCACACCCAGTCAAAAGATCTGAGTTTGATCCATCACCGTTCTTTAGCCCACTCTGCCATCCCAGTTCAGACATGGCTATATGCAAATCAGTCTGACCCTGTGCCTCATGGGAACAGTCCAACCCGAACTGCCAAGCCATGCCTTCCCTGGACCGGAAACAAGCTTCCGAGGACCGGTTTCTGGCATTCCAGCCGTCTTCAGCCCAGCTTGCTTGAATCCAGTGGCAAAGTGAGCAAGGGACTCACGTCTGAGCATACTCTGCCACACTTATGGCGGCCAAAGCGGTTCAAAAGGGGGTGGTGATGGACGGAGCATCTGAACCAATCAAACACTCACACCCAGTCAATAGATCTGGGTTTGACCCATCACCGTTCTTTAGCCCACTCTGCCACCCCAGTTCAGACATGGCCATATGCAAATCAGTCTGACCCTGTGCCTCATGGGAACAGTCCAGCCCGAACTGCGAAGCCATGCCTTCCCTGGACCGGAAACAAGCTTCCAAGAACTGGTTTCTGGCATTCCAGCCGTCTTCAGCCCGGCTTGCTTGAATCCAGTGGCAAAGTGAGCAAGGGATTCACGTCTGAGCATACCCTGCCACACTTATGGCGGCCGAAGCGGTACAAAAGGGGGTGGTGATGGACTGAGCATCTGAACCAATCAAACACTCACACCCAGTCAAAAGATCTGGGTTTGATCAATCACCGTTCTTTAGCTCACTCTGCCATCCCAGTTCAGACATGGCTATATGCAAATCAGTCTGACCCTGTGCCTCATGGGAACAGTCGAGCCTGAACTGCCAAGCCATGCCTTCCCTGGACCGGAAACAAGCTTCCGAGGACCGGTTTCTGGCATTCCAGCCGTCTTCAGCCCGGCTTGCTTGAATCCAGTGGCAAAGTGAGCAAGGGACTCATGTCTGAGCATACCCTGCCACACTTATGGCGGCCAAAGCGGTACAAAAGGGGGTGGTAATGGACGGAGCATCTGAACCAATCAAACACTCACACCCAGTCAAAAGATCTGGGTTTGATCCATCACCGTTCTTCGGCCCACTCTGGCACCCCAGTTCAGACATGGCTATATGCAAATCAGTTTGACCCTGTGCCTCATGGGAACAGTCCAGCCCGAACTGCCAAGCCATGCCTTCCCTGGACCGGAAACAAGCTTCCGAGGACCGGTTTCTGGCATTCCAGCCGACTTCAGCCCGGCTTGCTTGAATCCAGTGGCAAAGTGAGCAAGGGACTCACGTCTGAGCATACCCTGCCACACTTATGGCAGCCAAAGCCGTACAAAAGGAGGTGGTGATGGACGGAGCATCTGAACCAATCAAACACTCACACCCAGTCAAAAGATCTGGGTTTGATCCATCACCGTTCTTTAGCCCACTCTGCCACCCCAGTTCAGACATGGCTATATGCAAATCAGGCTGACCCTGTGCCTCATGGGAACAGTCCAGCCCGAATTGCCAAGCCATTCCTTCCCTGGACCGGAAACAAGCTTCCGAGGACCGGTTTCTGGCATTCCAGCCGTCTTCAGCCCGGCTTTCCTGAATACAGTGGCAAAGTGAGCAAGGGACTCACGTCTGAGAATACCCTGCCACACTTATGGCGGCCAAAGCGGTACAAAAGGGGGTGGTGATGGACGGAGCATCTGAATCAATCAAACACTCACACCCAGTCAAAAGATCTGGGTTTGATGCATCACCGTTCTTTAGTCCACTCTGCCACCCCTAGTTCCGACATGGCTATATGCAAATCAGTCTGACCCTGTGCCTCATGGGAACAGTCCAGCCCGAACTGCCAAGCCATGCCTTCCCATGGACCGGAAACAAGCTTCCGAGGACCGGTTTCTGGCATTCCAGCCGTCTTCAGCCCGGCTTGCTTGAATCCAGTGGCAAAGTGAGCAAGGGACTCACGTCTGAGCATACCCTGCCACAATTATGGCGGCCAAAGCGGTACAAAAGGGGGTGGTGATGGACGGAGCATCTGAACCAATCAAACACTCACACCCAGTCAAAAGATCTGGGTTTGATCCATCACCGTTCTTTAGCCCACTCTGCCACCCCAGTTCATACATGGCTATATGCAAATCAGTCTGACCGTGTGCCTCATGGGAACAGTCCAGCCCATACTGCCAAGCCATGCCTTCCCTGGACTGGAAACAAGCTTCCGAGGACCAGTTTCTGGCATTCCAGCCGTCTTCAGCCCGGCTTGCTTGAATCCAGTGGCAAAGTGAGCAAGGGACTCACGTCTGAGCATACCCTGCCACACTTATGGCGGCCAAAGCGGTACAAAAGGGGGTGGTGATGGACGGAGCATCTGAACCAATCAAACACTCACACCAAGTCAAAAGATCTGGGTTTGATCCATCACTGTTCTTTAGCCCACTCTGCCACCCCAGTTCAGACATGGCTATATGCAAATCAGTCTGACCCTGTGCCTCATGGGAACAGTCCAGCCCGAACTGCCAAGCCATGCCTTCCCTGGACCGGAAACAAGCTTCCGAGGACCGGTTTCTGGCATTCCAGCCGTCTTCAGCCCAACTTGCTTGAATCCAGTGGCAAAGTGAGCAAGGGACTCACGTCTGAGCACACCCTGCCACACTTATGGAGGCCAAAGCGGTACAAAAGGGGGTGGTGATGGACGGAGCATCTGAACCAATCAAACACTCACATCCAGTCAAAAGATCTGGGTTTGATCCATCACCGTTCTTTAGCCCACTCTGCCTCCCCAGTTCAGACATGGCTATATTCAAATCAGTCTGACCCTGTGCCTCATGGGAACAGTCCTGCCCGAACTGCCAAGCCATGCCTTTCCTGGACCAGAAACAAGCTTCCGAGGACAGGTTTCTGGCATTCCAGCCGTCTTCAGCCCAGCTTGCTTGATTCCAGTGGCAAAGTGAGCAAGGGACTCACGTCTGAGCATACCCTGCCACACTTATGGCGGCCAAAGTGGTATAAAAGGGGGTGGTGATGGACGGAGCATCTAAACCAATCAAACACTCACACCCAGTCAAAAGATCTGGGTTTGATCCATCACCGTTCTTTAGCCCACTCTGCCACCCCAGTTCAGACATGGCTATATGCAAATCAGTCTGACCCAGTGCCTCATGGGAACAGTCCAGCCCGAACTGCAAAACCATGCCTTCCCTGGACCGGAAATAAGCTTCCGAGGACCGGTTTCTGGCATTCCAGCCGTTTTCAGCCCAGCTTGCTTGATTCCAGTGGCAAAGTGAGCAAGGGACTCACGTCTGAGCATACCCTGCCACACTTATGGCGGCCAAAGCGGTATAAAAGGGGGTGGTGATGGACGGAGCATCTAAACCAATCAAACACTCACACCCAGTCAAAAGATCTGGGTTTGATCCATCACCGTTCTTTAGCCCACTCTGCCACCCCAGTTCAGACATGGCTATATGCAAATCAGTCTGACCCTGTGCCTCATGGGAACAGGCCAGCCCGAACTGCAAAACCATTCCTTCCCTGGACCGGAAACAAGCTTCCGAGGACCGGTTTCTGGCATTCCAGCCGTCTTTAGCCCGGCTTGCTTGAATCCAGTGGCAAAGTGAGCAAGGGACTCACGTCTGAGCATACTCTGCCACACTTGTGGCGGCCAAAGTGGTACAAAAGGGGGTGGTGATTGACGGAGCATCTGAATCAATCAAACACTCACACCCAGTCAAAAGATCTGGGTTTGATCCATCACCGTTCTTTAGCCCACTCTGCCACCCCAGTTCAGACATGGCTACATGCAAATCAGTCTGACCCTGTGCCTCATGGGTACAGTCCAGCCCGAACTGCCAAGCCATGCCTTCCCAAGGACCGGAAACAAGCTTCCGAGGACTTATTTCTGGCATTCCAGCAGGGCTTCAGCCCGGCTTGCTTGAATCCAGTGGCAAAGTGAGCATGGGACTCACATCTGAGCATACCCTGCCACAATTATGGTGGCCAAAGCAGTAGAAAAGGGGGTGGTGATGGACGGAGCATCTGAACCAATCAAACACTCACACCAAGTCAAAAGATCTGGGTTTGATCCATCACTGTTCTTTAGCCCACTCTGCCACCCCAGTTCAGACATGGCTATATGCAAATCAGTCTGACCCTGTGCCTCATGGGTACAGTACAGCCCGAACTGCCAAGCCATGCCTTCCCAAGGACCGGAAACAAGCTTCCGAGGACTTATTTCTGGCATTCCAGCCGTCTTCAGCCCGGCTTGCTTGAATCCAGTGGCAAAGTGAGCAAGGGACTCACGTCTGAGCATACCCTGCCACACTTATGGCGGCCAAAGCGGTACAAAAGGGGGTGGTGATGGACGGAGCATCTGAACCAATCAAACACTCACACCAAGTCAAAAGATCTGGGTTTGATCCATCACTGTTCTTTAGCCCACTCTGCCACCCCAGTTCAGACATGGCTATATGCAAATCAGTCTGACCCTGTGCCTCATGGGAACAGTCCAGCTCGAACTGCCAAGCCATGCCTTCCCTGGACCGGAAACAAGCTTCCGAGGACCGGTTTCTGGCATTCCAGCCGTCTTCAGCCCAGCTTGCTTGAATCCAGTGGCAAAGTGAGCAAGGGACTCACGTCTGAGCATACCCTGCCACACTTATGGAGGCCAAAGCGGTACAAAAGGGGGTGGTGACGGACGGAGCATCTGAACCAATCAAACACTCACATCCAGTCAAAAGATCTGGGTTTGATCCATCACCGTTCTTTAGCCCACTCTGCCTCCCCAGTTCAGACATGGCTATATTCAAATCAGTCTGACCCTGTGCCTCATGGGAACAGTCCAGCCCGAACTGCCAAGCCATGCCTTTCCTGGACCAGAAACAAGCTTCCGAGGACAGGTTTCTGGCATTCCAGCCGTCTTCAGCCCAGCTTGCTTGATTCCAGTGGCAAAGTGAGCAAGGGACTCACGTCTGAGCATACCCTGCCACACTTATGGCTGCCAAAGTGGTATAAAAGGGGGTGGTGATGGACGGAGCATCTAAACCAATCAAACACTCACACCCAGTCAAAAGATCTGGGTTTGATCCATCACCGTTCTTTAGCCCACTCTGCCACCCCAGTTCAGACATGGCTATATGCAAATCAGTCTGACCCTGTGCCTCATGGGAACAGTCCAGCCCGAACTGCAAAACCATGCCTTCCCTGGACCGGAAATAAGCTTCCGAGGACCGGTTTCTGGCATTCCAGCCGTCTTCAGCCCAGCTTGCTTGATTCCAGTGGCAAAGTGAGCAAGGGACTCACGTCTGAGCATACCCTGCCACACTTATGGCGGCCAAAGCGGTATAAAAGGGGGTGGTGATGGACGGAGCATCTAAACCAATCAAACACTCACACCCAGTCAAAAGATCTGGGTTTGATCCATCACCGTTCTTTAGCCCACTCTGCCACCCCAGTTCAGACATGGCTATATGCAAATCAGTCTGACCCTGTGCCTCATGGGAACAGGCCAGCCCGAACTGCAAAACCATGCCTTCCCTGGACCGGAAACAAGCTTCCGAGGACCGGTTTCTGGCATTCCAGCCGTCTTTAGCCCGGCTTGCTTGAATCCAGTGGCAAAGTGAGCAAGGGACTCACGTCTGAGCATACTCTGCCACACTTGTGGCGGCCAAAGTGGTACAAAAGGGGGTGGTGATTGACGGAGCATCTGAATCAATCAAACACTCACACCCAGTCAAAAGATCTGGGTTTGATCCATCACCGTTCTTTAGCCCACTCTGCCACCCCAGTTCAGACATGGCTACATGCAAATCAGTCTGACCCTGTGCCTCATGGGTACAGTCCAGCCCGAACTGCCAAGCCATGCCTTCCCAAGGACCGGAAACAAGCTTCCGAGGACTTATTTCTGGCATTCCAGCCGTCTTCAGCCCGGCTTGCTTGAATCCAGTGGCAAAGTGAGCATGGGACTCACATCTGAGCATACCCTGCCACAATTATGGTGGCCAAAGCAGTAGAAAAGGGGGTGGTGATGGACGGAGCATCTGAACCAATTAAACACTCACACCCAGTCAAAAGATCTGGGTTTGATCCATCACCGTTCTTTAGCCCACTCTGCCACCCCAGTTCAGACATGGCTATATGCAAATCAGTCTGACCCTGTGCCTCATGGGAACAGTCCAGGCGGAACTGCCAAGCCATGCCTTCCCTGGACCGGAAACAAGCTTCCGAGGACCGGTTTCTGGCATTCCAGCCGTCTTCAGCCCGGCTTGCTTGAATCCAGTGGCAAAGTGAGCAAGGGACTCACGTCTGAGCATACCCTGCCACACTTATGGCGGCCAAAGCAGTACAAAAGGGGGTAGTGAGGGAGAGAGCATCTGAACCAATCAAACACTCACACCCAGTAAAAAGATCTGGGTTTGATCCATCACCGTTCTTTAGCCCACTCTGCCACCCCAGTTCAGACATGGCTATATGCAAATCAGTCTGACCCTGTGCCTCATGGGAACAGTCCAGGCCGAACTGCCAAGCCATGCCTTCCCTGGACCGGAAACAAGCTTCCGAGGACCGGTTTCTGGCATTCCAGCCGTCTTCAGCCCGGCTTGCTTGAATCCAGTGGCAAAGTGAGCAAGGGACTCACGTCTGAGCATACCCTGCCACACTTATGGCGGCCAAAGCAGTACAAAAGGGGGTAGTGATGGAGAGAGCATCTGAACCAATCAAACACTCACACCCAGTCAAAAGATCTGGGTTTGATCCATCACCGTTCTTTAGCCCACTCTGCCACCCCAGTTCAGACATGGCTATATGCAAATCAGTCTGACCCTGTGCCTCATGGGAACAGTCCAGCCCGAACTACCAAGCCATGCCTTCCCTGGACCGGAAACAAGCTTCCGAGGACCGGTTTCTGGCATTCCAGCTGTCTTCAGCCCAGCTTGCTTGAATCCAGTGGCAAAGTGAGCAAGGGACTCACGTCGGAGCATACCCTGCCACACTTATGGCGGCCAAAGCGGTACAAAAGGGGGTGGTGATGGACGGAGCATCTGAACCAACCAAACACTCACACCCAGTCAATAGATCTGGGTTTGACCCATCACCATTCTTTAGCCCACTCTGCCATCCCAGTTCAGACATGGCTATATGCAAATTAGTCTGACCCTGTGCCTCATGGTAACAGTCCAGCGCAAACTGCGAAACCATGCCTTCCCTGGACCGGAAACAAGCTTCCGAGGACCGGTTTCTGGCATTCCAGCCGTCTTTAGCCCGGCTTGCTTGAATCCAGTGGCAAAGTGAGCAAGGGACTCACGTCTGAGCATACTCTGCCACACTTGTGGCGGCCAAAGTGGTACAAAAGGGGGTGGTGATTGACGGAGCATCTGAATCAATCAAACACTCACACCCAGTCAAAAGATCTGGGTTTGATCCATCACCGTTCTTTAGCCCACTCTGCCACCGCAGTTCAGACATGGCTCCATGCAAATCAGTCTGACCCTGTGCCTCATGGGAACAGTCCAGCGCGAACTGCGAAGCCATGCCTTCCCTGGACCGGAAACAAGCTTCCAAGGACTGGTTTCTGGCATTCCAGCCGTCGTCCGCCCGGCTTGCTTGAATCCAGTGGCAAAGTGAGCAAGGGACTCACGTCTGAGCATACCCTGCCACACTTATGGCGGCCAAAGCAGTACAAAAGGGGGTGGTAATGGACGGAGCATCTGAACCAATCAAACACTCACACCCAGTCAAAAGATCTGGGTTTGATCCATCACCGTTCTTTAGCCCACTCTGCCACCCCAGTACAGACATGGCTATATGCAAATCAGTTTGGCCCTGTGCCTCATGGGAACAGTCCAGCCCGAACTGCCAAGCAATGCCTTCCCTGGACCGGAAACAAGCTTCCGAGGACCGGTTTCTGGCATTCCAGCCGACTTCAGCCCGGCTTGCTTGAATCCAGTGGCAAAGGGAGCAAGGGACTCACGTCTGAGCATACCCTGCCACACTTATGGCGGCCAAAGCGGTACAAAAGGAGGTGGTGATGGACGGAGCATCTGAACCAATCAAACACTCACACCCAGTCAAAAGATCTGGGTTTGATCCATCACCGTTCTTTAGCCACTCTGCCATCCCAGTTCAGACATGGCTATATGCAAATCAGTCTGACCCTGTGCCTCATGGGAACAGTCCAGCCCGAACTGCCAAGCCATGCCTTCCCTGGACCGGAAACAGGCTTCCGAGGACCGGTTTCTGGCATTCCAGCCGACTTCAGCCCGGCTTGCTTGAATCCAGTGGCAAAGGGAGCAAGGGACTCACGTCTGAGCATACCCTGCCACACTTATGGCGGCCAAAGCGGTACAAAAGGAGGTGGTGATGGACGGAGCATCTGAACCAATCAAACACTCACACCCAGTCAAAAGATCTGGGTTTGATCCATCACCGTTCTTTAGCCACTCTGCCATCCCAGTTCAGACATGGCTATATGCAAATCAGTCTGACCCTGTGCCTCATGGGAACAGTACAACCCGAACTGCCAAGCCATGCCTTCCCTGGACCGGAAACAAGCTTCCGAGGACCGGTTTCTGGCATTCCAGCCGTCTTAAGACCGGCTTGCTTGAATCCAGTGGCAAAGTGAGCAAGGGACTCACGTCTGAGAATACCCTGCCACACTTATGGCGGCCAAAGCAGTACAAAAGGGGGTAGTGAGGGAGAGAGCATCTGAACCAATCAAACACTCACACCCAGTCAAAAGATCTGGGTTTGATCCATCACCGTTCTTTAGCCCACTCTGCCACCCCAGTTCAGACATGGCTATATGCAAATCAGTCTGACCCTGTGCCTCATGGGAACAGTCCAGGCCGAACTGCCAAGCCATGCCTTCCCTGGACCGGAAACAAGCTTCCGAGGACCGGTTTCTGGCATTCCAGCCGTCTTCAGCCCGGCTTGCTTGAATCCAGTGGCAAAGTGAGCAAGGGACTCACGTCTGAGCATACCCTGCCACACTTATGGCGGCCAAAGCAGTACAAAAGGGGGTAGTGATGGAGAGAGCATCTGAACCAATCAAACACTCACACCCAGTCAAAAGATCTGGGTTTGATCCATCACCGTTCTTTAGCCCACTCTGCCACCCCAGTTCAGACATGGCTATATGCAAATCAGTCTGACCCTGTGCCTCATGGGAACAGTCCAGCCCGAACTACCAAGCCATGCCTTCCCTGGACCGGAAACAAGCTTCCGAGGACCGGTTTCTGGCATTCCAGCCGTCTTCAGCCCAGCATGCTTGAATACAGTGGCAAAGTGAGCAAGGGACTCACGTCTGAGCATACCCTGCCACACTTATGGCGGCCAAAGCGGTACAAAAGGGGGTGGTGATGGACGGAGCATCTGAACCAACCAAACACTCACACCCAGTCAATAGATCTGGGTTTGACCCATCACCGTTCTTTAGCCCACTCTGCCATCCCAGTTCAGACATGGCTATATGCAAATTAGTCTGACCCTGTGCCTCATGGTAACAGTCCAGCGCAAACTGCGAAACCATGCCTTCCCTGGACCGGAAACAAGCTTCCGAGGACCGGTTTCTGGCATTCCAGCCGTCTTTAGCCCGGCTTGCTTGAATCCAGTGGCAAAGTGGGCAAGGGACTCACGTCTGAGCATACTCTGCCACACTTGTGGCGGCCAAAGTGGTACAAAAGGGGGTGGTGATTGACGGAGCATCTGAATCAATCAAACACTCACACCCAGTCAAAAGATCTGGGTTTGATCCATCACCGTTCTTTAGCCCACTCTGCCACCGCAGTTCAGACATGGCTCCATGCAAATCAGTCTGACCCTGTGCCTCATGGGAACAGTCCAGCCCGAACTGCCAAGCCATGCCTTCCCAAGGACCGGAAACAAGCTTCCGAGGACTGATTTCTGGCATTCCAGCCGTCTTCAGCCCGGCTTGCTTGAACCCAGTGGCAAAGTGAGCAAGGGACTCACATCTGAGCATACCCTGCCACAATTATGGTGGCCAAAGCAGTAGAAAAGGGGGTGGTGATGGACGGAGCATCTGAACCAATTAAACACTCACACCCAGTCAAAAGATCTGGGTTTGATCCATCACCGTTCTTTAGCCCACTCTGCCACCCCAGTTCAGACATGGCTATATGCAAATCAGTCTGACCCTGTGCCTCATGGGAACAGTCCAGGCCGAACTGCCAAGCCATGCCTTCCCTGGACCGGAAACAAGCTTCCGAGGACCGGTTTCTGGCATTCCAGCCGTCTTCAGCCCGGCTTGCTTGAATCCAGTGGCAAAGTGAGCAAGGGACTCACGTCTGAGCATACCCTGCCACACTTATGGCGGCCAAAGCAGTACAAAAGGGGGCCGTGATGGAGAGAGCATCTGAACCAATCAAACACTCACACCCAGTCAAAAGATCTGGGTTTGATCTATCACCGTTCTTTAGCCCACTCTGCCACCCCAGTTCAGACATGGCTATATGCAAATCAGTCTGACCCTGTCCCTCATGGGAACAGTCCAGCCCGAACTGCCAAGCCATGCCTTCCCTGGACCGGAAACAAGCTTCCGAGGACCGGTTTCTGGCATTCCAGCCGACTTCAGCCCGGCTTGCTTGAATCCAGTGGCAAAGGGAGCAAGGGACTCACGTCTGAGCATACCCTGCCACACTTATGGCGGCCAAAGCGGTACAAAAGGAGGTGGTGATGGACGGAGCATCTGAACCAATCAAACACTCACACCCAGTCAAAAGATCTGGGTTTGATCCATCACCGTTCTTTAGCCCACTCTGCCACCCCAGTACAGACATGGCTATATGCAAATCAGTTTGGCCCTGTGCCTCATGGGAACAGTCCAGCCCGAACTGCCAAGCAATGCCTTCCCTGGACCGGAAACAAGCTTCCGAGGACCGGTTTCTGGCATTCCAGCCGACTTCAGCCCGGCTTGCTTGAATCCAGTGGCAAAGGGAGCAAGGGACTCACGTCTGAGCATACCCTGCCACACTTATGGCGGCCAAAGCGGTACAAAAGGAGGTGGTGATGGACGGAGCATCTGAACCAATCAAACACTCACACCCAGTCAAAAGATCTGGGTTTGATCCATCACCGTTCTTTAGCCACTCTGCCATCCCAGTTCAGACATGGCTATATGCAAATCAGTCTGACCCTGTGCCTCATGGGAACAGTCCAGCCCGAACTGCCAAGCCATGCCTTCCCTGGACCGGAAACAGGCTTCCGAGGACCGGTTTCTGGCATTCCAGCCGACTTCAGCCCGGCTTGCTTGAATCCAGTGGCAAAGGGAGCAAGGGACTCACGTCTGAGCACACCCTGCCACACTTATGGCGGCCAAAGCGGTACAAAAGGAGGTGGTGATGGACGGAGCATCTGAACCAATCAAACACTCACACCCAGTCAAAAGATCTGGGTTTGATCCATCACCGTTCTTTAGCCACTCTGCCATCCCAGTTCAGACATGGCTATATGCAAATCAGTCTGACCCTGTGCCTCATGGGAACAGTCCAGCCCGAACTGCCAAGCCATGCCTTCCCTGGACCGGAAACAAGCTTCCGAGGACCGGTTTCTGGCATTCCAGCCGTCTTAAGCCCGGCTTGCTTGAATCCAGTGGCAAAGTGAGCAAGGGACTCACGTCTGAGAATACCCTGCCACACTTATGGCGGCCAAAGCGGTACAAAAGGGGGTGGTGATGGATGGAGCATCTGAACCAATCAAACACTCACACCAAGTCAAAAGATCTGGGTTTGATCCATCACTGTTCTTTAGCCCACTCTGCCACCCCAGTTCAGACATGGCTATATGCAAATCAGTCTGACCCTGTGCCTCATGGGAACAGTCCAGCCCGAACTGCCAAGCCATGCCTTCCCATAGACCGGAAACAAGCTTCCGAGGACCAGTTTCTGGTATTCCAGCCGTCTTCAGTCCGGCTTGCTTGAATCCAGTGGCAAAGTGAGCAAGGGACTCACGTCTGAGAATACCCTGCCACACTTATGGCGGCCAAAGCGGTACAAAAGGGGGTGGTGATGGATGGAGCATCTGAACCAATCAAACACTCACACCAAGTCAAAAGATCTGGGTTTGATCCATCACTGTTCTTTAGCCCACTCTGCCACCCCAGTTCAGACATGGCTATATGCAAATCAGTCTGACCCTGTGCCTCATGGGAACAGTCCAGCCCGAACTGCCAAGCCATGCCTTCCCTGGACCGGAAACAAGCTTCCAAGGACCGGTTTCTGGCATTCCAGCCGTCTTCAGCCCAGCTTGCTTGAATCCAGTGGCAAAGTGAGCAAGGGACTCACGTCTGAGCATACCCTGCCACACTTATGGCGGCCAAAGCGGTACAAAAGGGGGTGGTGATGGACGGAGCATCTGAACCAACCAAACACTCACACCCAGTCAATAGATCTGGGTTTGACCCATCACCGTTCTTTAGCCCACTCTGCCATCCCAGTTCAGACATGGCTATATGCAAATTAGTCTGACCCTGTGCCTCATGGTAACAGTCCAGCGCAAACTGCGAAACCATGCCTTCCCTGGACCGGAAACAAGCTTCCGAGGACCGGTTTCTGGCATTCCAGCCGTCTTTAGCCCGGCTTGCTTGAATCCAGTGGCTAAGTGAGCAAGGGACTCACTTCTGAGCATACTCTGCCACACTTGTGGCGGCCAAAGTGGTACAAAAGGGGGTGGTGATTGACAGAGCATCTGAATCAATCAAACACTCACACCCAGTCAAAAGATCTGGGTTTGATCCATCACCGTTCTTTAGCCCACTCTGCCACCGCAGTTCAGACATGGCTCCATGCAAATCAGTCTGACCCTGTGCCTCATGGGAACAGTCCAGCCCAAACTGCCAAGCCATGCCTTCCCAAGGACCGGAAACAAGCTTCCGAGGACTGATTTCTGGCATTCCAGCCGTCTTCAGCCCGGCTTGCTTGAACCCAGTGGCAAAGTGAGCAAGGGACTCACATCTGAGCATACCCTGCCACAATTATGGTGGCCAAAGCAGTAGAAAAGGGGGTGGTGATGGACGGAGCATCTGAACCAATTAAACACTCACACCCAGTCAAAAGATCTGGGTTTGATCCATCACCGTTCTTTATCCCACTCTGCCACCCCAGTTCAGACATGGCTATATGCAAATCAGTCTGACCCTGTGCCTCATGGGAACAGTCCAGGCCGAACTGCCAAGCCATGCCTTCCCTGGACCGGAAACAAGCTTCCGAGGACCGGTTTCTGGCATTCCAGCCGTCTTCAGCCCGGCTTGCTTGAATCCAGTGGCAAAGTGAGCAAGGGACTCACGTCTGAGCATACCCTGCCACACTTATGGCGGCCAAAGCAGTACAAAAGGGGGTAGTGATGGAGAGAGCATCTGAACCAATCAAACACTCACACCCAGTCAAAAGATCTGGGTTTGATCTATCACCGTTCTTTAGCCCACTCTGCCACCCCAGTTCAGACATGGCTATATGCAAATCAGTCTGACCCTGTGCCTCATGGGAACAGTCCAGCCCGAACTGCCAAGCCATGCCTTCCCTGGACCGGAAACAAGCTTCCGAGGACCGGTTTCTGGCATTCCAGCCGTCTTCAGCCCAGCTTGCTTGAATCCAGTGGCAAAGTGAGCAAGGGACTCACGTCTGAGCATACCCTGCCACACTTATGGCGGCCAAAGCGGTACAAAAGGGGGTGGTGATGGACGGAGCATCTGAACCAACCAAACACTCACACCCAGTCAATAGATCTGGGTTTGACCCATCACCATTCTTTAGCCCACTCTGCCATCCCAGTTCAGACATGGCTATATGCAAATTAGTCTGACCCTGTGCCTCATGGTAACAGTCCAGCGCAAACTGCGAAACCATGCCTTCCCTGGACCGGAAACAAGCTTCCGAGGACCGGTTTCTGGCATTCCAGCCGTCTTTAGCCCGGCTTGCTTGAATCCAGTGGCAAAGTGAGCAAGGGACTCACGTCTGAGCATACTCTGCCACACTTGTGGCGGCCAAAGTGGTACAAAAGGGGGTGGTGATTGACGGAGCATCTGAATCAATCAAACACTCACACCCAGTCAAAAGATCTGGGTTTGATCCATCACCGTTCTTTAGCCCACTCTGCCACCGCAGTTCAGACATGGCTCCATGCAAATCAGTCTGACCCTGTGCCTCATGGGAACAGTCCAGCGCGAACTGCGAAGCCATGCCTTCCCTGGACCGGAAACAAGCTTCCAAGGACTGGTTTCTGGCATTCCAGCCGTCGTCCGCCCGGCTTGCTTGAATCCAGTGGCAAAGTGAGCAAGGGACTCACGTCTGAGCATACCCTGCCACACTTATGGCGGCCAAAGCAGTACAAAAGGGGGTGGTAATGGACGGAGCATCTGAACCAATCAAACACTCACACCCAGTCAAAAGATCTGGGTTTGATCCATCACCGTTCTTTAGCCCACTCTGCCACCCCAGTACAGACATGGCTATATGCAAATCAGTTTGGCCCTGTGCCTCATGGGAACAGTCCAGCCCGAACTGCCAAGCAATGCCTTCCCTGGACCGGAAACAAGCTTCCGAGGACCGGTTTCTGGCATTCCAGCCGACTTCAGCCCGGCTTGCTTGAATCCAGTGGCAAAGGGAGCAAGGGACTCACGTCTGAGCATACCCTGCCACACTTATGGCGGCCAAAGCGGTACAAAAGGAGGTGGTGATGGACGGAGCATCTGAACCAATCAAACACTCACACCCAGTCAAAAGATCTGGGTTTGATCCATCACCGTTCTTTAGCCACTCTGCCATCCCAGTTCAGACATGGCTATATGCAAATCAGTCTGACCCTGTGCCTCATGGGAACAGTCCAGCCCGAACTGCCAAGCCATGCCTTCCCTGGACCGGAAACAGGCTTCCGAGGACCGGTTTCTGGCATTCCAGCCGACTTCAGCCCGGCTTGCTTGAATCCAGTGGCAAAGGGAGCAAGGGACTCACGTCTGAGCATACCCTGCCACACTTATGGCGGCCAAAGCGGTACAAAAGGAGGTGGTGATGGACGGAGCATCTGAACCAATCAAACACTCACACCCAGTCAAAAGATCTGGGTTTGATCCATCACCGTTCTTTAGCCACTCTGCCATCCCAGTTCAGACATGGCTATATGCAAATCAGTCTGACCCTGTGCCTCATGGGAACAGTACAACCCGAACTGCCAAGCCATGCCTTCCCTGGACCGGAAACAAGCTTCCGAGGACCGGTTTCTGGCATTCCAGCCGTCTTAAGACCGGCTTGCTTGAATCCAGTGGCAAAGTGAGCAAGGGACTCACGTCTGAGAATACCCTGCCACACTTATGGCGGCCAAAGCAGTACAAAAGGGGGTAGTGAGGGAGAGAGCATCTGAACCAATCAAACACTCACACCCAGTCAAAAGATCTGGGTTTGATCCATCACCGTTCTTTAGCCCACTCTGCCACCCCAGTTCAGACATGGCTATATGCAAATCAGTCTGACCCTGTGCCTCATGGGAACAGTCCAGGCCGAACTGCCAAGCCATGCCTTCCCTGGACCGGAAACAAGCTTCCGAGGACCGGTTTCTGGCATTCCAGCCGTCTTCAGCCCGGCTTGCTTGAATCCAGTGGCAAAGTGAGCAAGGGACTCACGTCTGAGCATACCCTGCCACACTTATGGCGGCCAAAGCAGTACAAAAGGGGGTAGTGATGGAGAGAGCATCTGAACCAATCAAACACTCACACCCAGTCAAAAGATCTGGGTTTGATCCATCACCGTTCTTTAGCCCACTCTGCCACCCCAGTTCAGACATGGCTATATGCAAATCAGTCTGACCCTGTGCCTCATGGGAACAGTCCAGCCCGAACTACCAAGCCATGCCTTCCCTGGACCGGAAACAAGCTTCCGAGGACCGGTTTCTGGCATTCCAGCCGTCTTCAGCCCAGCATGCTTGAATACAGTGGCAAAGTGAGCAAGGGACTCACGTCTGAGCATACCCTGCCACACTTATGGCGGCCAAAGCGGTACAAAAGGGGGTGGTGATGGACGGAGCATCTGAACCAACCAAACACTCACACCCAGTCAATAGATCTGGGTTTGACCCATCACCGTTCTTTAGCCCACTCTGCCATCCCAGTTCAGACATGGCTATATGCAAATTAGTCTGACCCTGTGCCTCATGGTAACAGTCCAGCGCAAACTGCGAAACCATGCCTTCCCTGGACCGGAAACAAGCTTCCGAGGACCGGTTTCTGGCATTCCAGCCGTCTTTAGCCCGGCTTGCTTGAATCCAGTGGCAAAGTGGGCAAGGGACTCACGTCTGAGCATACTCTGCCACACTTGTGGCGGCCAAAGTGGTACAAAAGGGGGTGGTGATTGACGGAGCATCTGAATCAATCAAACACTCACACCCAGTCAAAAGATCTGGGTTTGATCCATCACCGTTCTTTAGCCCACTCTGCCACCGCAGTTCAGACATGGCTCCATGCAAATCAGTCTGACCCTGTGCCTCATGGGAACAGTCCAGCCCGAACTGCCAAGCCATGCCTTCCCAAGGACCGGAAACAAGCTTCCGAGGACTGATTTCTGGCATTCCAGCCGTCTTCAGCCCGGCTTGCTTGAACCCAGTGGCAAAGTGAGCAAGGGACTCACATCTGAGCATACCCTGCCACAATTATGGTGGCCAAAGCAGTAGAAAAGGGGGTGGTGATGGACGGAGCATCTGAACCAATTAAACACTCACACCCAGTCAAAAGATCTGGGTTTGATCCATCACCGTTCTTTAGCCCACTCTGCCACCCCAGTTCAGACATGGCTATATGCAAATCAGTCTGACCCTGTGCCTCATGGGAACAGTCCAGGCCGAACTGCCAAGCCATGCCTTCCCTGGACCGGAAACAAGCTTCCGAGGACCGGTTTCTGGCATTCCAGCCGTCTTCAGCCCGGCTTGCTTGAATCCAGTGGCAAAGTGAGCAAGGGACTCACGTCTGAGCATACCCTGCCACACTTATGGCGGCCAAAGCAGTACAAAAGGGGGCCGTGATGGAGAGAGCATCTGAACCAATCAAACACTCACACCCAGTCAAAAGATCTGGGTTTGATCTATCACCGTTCTTTAGCCCACTCTGCCACCCCAGTTCAGACATGGCTATATGCAAATCAGTCTGACCCTGTCCCTCATGGGAACAGTCCAGCCCGAACTGCCAAGCCATGCCTTCCCTGGACCGGAAACAAGCTTCCGAGGACCGGTTTCTGGCATTCCAGCCGACTTCAGCCCGGCTTGCTTGAATCCAGTGGCAAAGGGAGCAAGGGACTCACGTCTGAGCATACCCTGCCACACTTATGGCGGCCAAAGCGGTACAAAAGGAGGTGGTGATGGACGGAGCATCTGAACCAATCAAACACTCACACCCAGTCAAAAGATCTGGGTTTGATCCATCACCGTTCTTTAGCCCACTCTGCCACCCCAGTACAGACATGGCTATATGCAAATCAGTTTGGCCCTGTGCCTCATGGGAACAGTCCAGCCCGAACTGCCAAGCAATGCCTTCCCTGGACCGGAAACAAGCTTCCGAGGACCGGTTTCTGGCATTCCAGCCGACTTCAGCCCGGCTTGCTTGAATCCAGTGGCAAAGGGAGCAAGGGACTCACGTCTGAGCATACCCTGCCACACTTATGGCGGCCAAAGCGGTACAAAAGGAGGTGGTGATGGACGGAGCATCTGAACCAATCAAACACTCACACCCAGTCAAAAGATCTGGGTTTGATCCATCACCGTTCTTTAGCCACTCTGCCATCCCAGTTCAGACATGGCTATATGCAAATCAGTCTGACCCTGTGCCTCATGGGAACAGTCCAGCCCGAACTGCCAAGCCATGCCTTCCCTGGACCGGAAACAGGCTTCCGAGGACCGGTTTCTGGCATTCCAGCCGACTTCAGCCCGGCTTGCTTGAATCCAGTGGCAAAGGGAGCAAGGGACTCACGTCTGAGCACACCCTGCCACACTTATGGCGGCCAAAGCGGTACAAAAGGAGGTGGTGATGGACGGAGCATCTGAACCAATCAAACACTCACACCCAGTCAAAAGATCTGGGTTTGATCCATCACCGTTCTTTAGCCACTCTGCCATCCCAGTTCAGACATGGCTATATGCAAATCAGTCTGACCCTGTGCCTCATGGGAACAGTCCAGCCCGAACTGCCAAGCCATGCCTTCCCTGGACCGGAAACAAGCTTCCGAGGACCGGTTTCTGGCATTCCAGCCGTCTTAAGCCCGGCTTGCTTGAATCCAGTGGCAAAGTGAGCAAGGGACTCACGTCTGAGAATACCCTGCCACACTTATGGCGGCCAAAGCGGTACAAAAGGGGGTGGTGATGGATGGAGCATCTGAACCAATCAAACACTCACACCAAGTCAAAAGATCTGGGTTTGATCCATCACTGTTCTTTAGCCCACTCTGCCACCCCAGTTCAGACATGGCTATATGCAAATCAGTCTGACCCTGTGCCTCATGGGAACAGTCCAGCCCGAACTGCCAAGCCATGCCTTCCCATAGACCGGAAACAAGCTTCCGAGGACCAGTTTCTGGTATTCCAGCCGTCTTCAGTCCGGCTTGCTTGAATCCAGTGGCAAAGTGAGCAAGGGACTCACGTCTGAGAATACCCTGCCACACTTATGGCGGCCAAAGCGGTACAAAAGGGGGTGGTGATGGATGGAGCATCTGAACCAATCAAACACTCACACCAAGTCAAAAGATCTGGGTTTGATCCATCACTGTTCTTTAGCCCACTCTGCCACCCCAGTTCAGACATGGCTATATGCAAATCAGTCTGACCCTGTGCCTCATGGGAACAGTCCAGCCCGAACTGCCAAGCCATGCCTTCCCTGGACCGGAAACAAGCTTCCAAGGACCGGTTTCTGGCATTCCAGCCGTCTTCAGCCCAGCTTGCTTGAATCCAGTGGCAAAGTGAGCAAGGGACTCACGTCTGAGCATACCCTGCCACACTTATGGCGGCCAAAGCGGTACAAAAGGGGGTGGTGATGGACGGAGCATCTGAACCAACCAAACACTCACACCCAGTCAATAGATCTGGGTTTGACCCATCACCGTTCTTTAGCCCACTCTGCCATCCCAGTTCAGACATGGCTATATGCAAATTAGTCTGACCCTGTGCCTCATGGTAACAGTCCAGCGCAAACTGCGAAACCATGCCTTCCCTGGACCGGAAACAAGCTTCCGAGGACCGGTTTCTGGCATTCCAGCCGTCTTTAGCCCGGCTTGCTTGAATCCAGTGGCTAAGTGAGCAAGGGACTCACTTCTGAGCATACTCTGCCACACTTGTGGCGGCCAAAGTGGTACAAAAGGGGGTGGTGATTGACAGAGCATCTGAATCAATCAAACACTCACACCCAGTCAAAAGATCTGGGTTTGATCCATCACCGTTCTTTAGCCCACTCTGCCACCGCAGTTCAGACATGGCTCCATGCAAATCAGTCTGACCCTGTGCCTCATGGGAACAGTCCAGCCCAAACTGCCAAGCCATGCCTTCCCAAGGACCGGAAACAAGCTTCCGAGGACTGATTTCTGGCATTCCAGCCGTCTTCAGCCCGGCTTGCTTGAACCCAGTGGCAAAGTGAGCAAGGGACTCACATCTGAGCATACCCTGCCACAATTATGGTGGCCAAAGCAGTAGAAAAGGGGGTGGTGATGGACGGAGCATCTGAACCAATTAAACACTCACACCCAGTCAAAAGATCTGGGTTTGATCCATCACCGTTCTTTATCCCACTCTGCCACCCCAGTTCAGACATGGCTATATGCAAATCAGTCTGACCCTGTGCCTCATGGGAACAGTCCAGGCCGAACTGCCAAGCCATGCCTTCCCTGGACCGGAAACAAGCTTCCGAGGACCGGTTTCTGGCATTCCAGCCGTCTTCAGCCCGGCTTGCTTGAATCCAGTGGCAAAGTGAGCAAGGGACTCACGTCTGAGCATACCCTGCCACACTTATGGCGGCCAAAGCAGTACAAAAGGGGGTAGTGATGGAGAGAGCATCTGAACCAATCAAACACTCACACCCAGTCAAAAGATCTGGGTTTGATCTATCACCGTTCTTTAGCCCACTCTGCCACCCCAGTTCAGACATGGCTATATGCAAATCAGTCTGACCCTGTGCCTCATGGGAACAGTCCAGCCCGAACTGCCAAGCCATGCCTTCCCTGGACCGGAAACAAGCTTCCGAGGACCGGTTTCTGGCATTCCAGCCGTCTTCAGCCCAGCTTGCTTGAATCCAGTGGCAAAGTGAGCAAGGGACTCACGTCTGAGCATACCCTGCCACACTTATGGCGGCCAAAGCGGTACAAAAGGGGGTGGTGATGGACGGAGCATCTGAACCAACCAAACACTCACACCCAGTCAATAGATCTGGGTTTGACCCATCACCGTTCTTTAGCCCACTCTGCCATCCCAGTTCAGACATGGCTATATGCAAATCAGTCTGACCCTGTGCCTCATGGTAACAGTCTAGCGCGAACTGCGAAGCCATGCCTTCCCTGGACCGGAAACAAGCTTCCAAGGACTGGTTTCTGGCATTCCAGCCGTCGTCCGCCCGGCTTGCTTGAATCCAGTGGCAAAGTGAGCAAGGGACTCACGTCTGAGCATACCCTGCCACACTTATGGCGGCCAAAGCGGTACAAAAGGGGGTGGTAATGGACGGAGCATCTGAACCAATCAAACACTCACACCCAGTCAAAAGATCTGGGTTTGATCCATCACCGTTCTTTAGCCCACTCTGCCACCCCAGTACAGACATGGCTATATGCAAATCAGTTTGGCCCTGTGCCTCATGGGAACAGTCCAGCCCGAACTGCCAAGCAATGCCTTCCCTGGACCGGAAACAAGCTTCCGAGGACCGGTTTCTGGCATTCCAGCCGTCTTAAGCCCGGCTTGCTTGAATCCAGTGGCAAAGTGAGCAAGGGACTCACGTCTGAGAATACCCTGCCACACTTATGGCGGCCAAAGCGGTACAAAAGGGGGTGGTGATGGATGGAGCATCTGAACCAATCAAACACTCACACCAAGTCAAAAGATCTGGGTTTGATCCATCACTGTTCTTTAGCCCACTCTGCCACCCCAGTTCAGACATGGCTATATGCAAATCAGTCTGACCCTGTGCCTCATGGGAACAGTCCAGCCCGAACTGCCAAGCCATGCCTTCCCATAGACCGGAAACAAGCTTCCGAGGACCAGTTTCTGGTATTCCAGCCGTCTTCAGTCCGGCTTGCTTGAATCCAGTGGCAAAGTGAGCAAGGGACTCACGTCTGAGAATACCCTGCCACACTTATGGCGGCCAAAGCGGTACAAAAGGGGGTGGTGATGGATGGAGCATCTGAACCAATCAAACACTCACACCAAGTCAAAAGATCTGGGTTTGATCCATCACTGTTCTTTAGCCCACTCTGCCACCCCAGTTCAGACATGGCTATATGCAAATCAGTCTGACCCTGTGCCTCATGGGAACAGTCCAGCCCGAACTGCCAAGCCATGCCTTCCCTGGACCGGAAACAAGCTTCCAAGGACCGGTTTCTGGCATTCCAGCCGTCTTCAGCCCAGCTTGCTTGAATCCAGTGGCAAAGTGAGCAAGGGACTCACGTCTGAGCATACCCTGCCACACTTATGGCGGCCAAAGCGGTACAAAAGGGGGTGGTGATGGACGGAGCATCTGAACCAACCAAACACTCACACCCAGTCAATAGATCTGGGTTTGACCCATCACCGTTCTTTAGCCCACTCTGCCATCCCAGTTCAGACATGGCTATATGCAAATTAGTCTGACCCTGTGCCTCATGGTAACAGTCCAGCGCAAACTGCGAAACCATGCCTTCCCTGGACCGGAAACAAGCTTCCGAGGACCGGTTTCTGGCATTCCAGCCGTCTTTAGCCTGGCTTGCTTGAATCCAGTGGCAAAGTGAGCAAGGGACTCACTTCTGAGCATACTCTGCCACACTTGTGGCGGCCAAAGTGGTACAAAAGGGGGTGGTGATTGACAGAGCATCTGAATCAATCAAACACTCACACCCAGTCAAAAGATCTGGGTTTGATCCATCACCGTTCTTTAGCCCACTCTGCCACCGCAGTTCAGACATGGCTCCATGCAAATCAGTCTGACCCTGTGCCTCATGGGAACAGTCCAGCCCAAACTGCCAAGCCATGCCTTCCCAAGGACCGGAAACAAGCTTCCGAGGACTGATTTCTGGCATTCCAGCCGTCTTCAGCCCGGCTTGCTTGAACCCAGTGGCAAAGTGAGCAAGGGACTCACATCTGAGCATACCCTGCCACAATTATGGTGGCCAAAGCAGTAGAAAAGGGGGTGGTGATGGACGGAGCATCTGAACCAATTAAACACTCACACCCAGTCAAAAGATCTGGGTTTGATCCATCACCGTTCTTTATCCCACTCTGCCACCCCAGTTCAGACATGGCTATATGCAAATCAGTCTGACCCTGTGCCTCATGGGAACAGTCCAGGCCGAACTGCCAAGCCATGCCTTCCCTGGACCGGAAACAAGCTTCCGAGGACCGGTTTCTGGCATTCCAGCCGTCTTCAGCCCGGCTTGCTTGAATCCAGTGGCAAAGTGAGCAAGGGACTCACGTCTGAGCATACCCTGCCACACTTATGGCGGCCAAAGCAGTACAAAAGGGGGTAGTGATGGAGAGAGCATCTGAACCAATCAAACACTCACACCCAGTCAAAAGATCTGGGTTTGATCTATCACCGTTCTTTAGCCCACTCTGCCACCCCAGTTCAGACATGGCTATATGCAAATCAGTCTGACCCTGTGCCTCATGGGAACAGTCCAGCCCGAACTGCCAAGCCATGCCTTCCCTGGACCGGAAACAAGCTTCCGAGGACCGGTTTCTGGCATTCCAGCCGTCTTCAGCCCAGCTTGCTTGAATCCAGTGGCAAAGTGAGCAAGGGACTCACGTCTGAGCATACCCTGCCACACTTATGGCGGCCAAAGCGGTACAAAAGGGGGTGGTGATGGACGGAGCATCTGAACCAACCAAACACTCACACCCAGTCAATAGATCTGGGTTTGACCCATCACCGTTCTTTAGCCCACTCTGCCATCCCAGTTCAGACATGGCTATATGCAAATCAGTCTGACCCTGTGCCTCATGGTAACAGTCTAGCGCGAACTGTGAAGCCATGCCTTCCCTGGACCGGAAACAAGCTTCCAAGGACTGGTTTCTGGCATTCCAGCCGTCGTCCGCCCGGCTTGCTTGAATCCAGTGGCAAAGTGAGCAAGGGACTCACGTCTGAGCATACCCTGCCACACTTATGGCGGCCAAAGCGGTACAAAAGGGGGTGGTAATGGACGGAGCATCTGAACCAATCAAACACTCACACCCAGTCAAAAGATCTGGGTTTGATCCATCACCGTTCTTTAGCCCACTCTGCCACCCCAGTACAGACATGGCTATATGCAAATCAGTTTGGCCCTGTGCCTCATGGGAACAGTCCAGCCCGAACTGCCAAGCAATGCCTTCCCTGGACCGGAAACAAGCTTCCGAGGACCGGTTTCTGGCATTCCAGCCGACTTCAGCCCGGCTTGCTTGAATCCAGTGGCAAAGGGAGCAAGGGACTCACGTCTGAGCATACCCTGCCACACTTATGGCGGCCAAAGCGGTACAAAAGGAGGTGGTGATGGACGGAGCATCTGAACCAATCAAACACTCACACCCAGTCAAAAGATCTGGGTTTGATCCATCACCGTTCTTTAGCCACTCTGCCATCCCAGTTCAGACATGGCTATATGCAAATCAGTCTGACCCTGTGCCTCATGGGAACAGTCCAGCCCGAACTGCCAAGCCATGCCTTCCCTGGACCGGAAACAGGCTTCCGAGGACCGGTTTCTGGCATTCCAGCCGACTTCAGCCCGGCTTGGTTGAATCCAGTGGCAATGGGAGCAAGGGACTCACGTCTGAGCATACCCTGCCACACTTATGGCGGCCAAAGCGGTACAAAAGGAGGTGGTGATGGACGGAGCATCTGAACCAATCAAACACTCACACCCAGTCAAAAGATCTGGGTTTGATCCATCACCGTTCTTTAGCCACTCTGCCATCCCAGTTCAGACATGGCTATATGCAAATCAGTCTGACCCTGTGCCTCATGGGAACAGTCCAGCCCGAACTGCCAAGCCATGCCTTCCCTGGACCGGAAACAAGCTTCCGAGGACCGGTTTCTGGCATTCCAGCCGTCTTAAGCCCGGCTTGCTTGAATCCAGTGGCAAAGTGAGCAAGGGACTCACGTCTGAGAATACCCTGCCACACTTATGGCGGCCAAAGCGGTACAAAAGGGGGTGGTGATGGACGGAGCATCTGAATCAATCAAACACTCACACCCAGTCAAAAGATCTGGGTTTGATGCATCACCGTTCTTTAGCCCACTCTGCCACCCCAGTTCAGACAAGGCTATATGCAAATCAGTCTGACCCTGTGCCTCATGGGAACAGTCCAGCCCGAACTGCCAAGCCATGCCTTCCCATGGACCGGAAACAAGCTTCCGAGGACCAGTTTCTGGCATTCCAGCCGTCTTCAGCCCGGCGTGCTTGAATCCAGTGGCAAAGTGAGCAAGGGACTCACGTCTGAGCATACCCTGCCACACTTATGGCGGCCAAAGCGGTACAAAAGGGGGTGGTGATGGATGGAGCATCTGAACCAATCAAACACTCACACCAAGTCAAAAGATCTGGGTTTGATCCATCACTGTTCTTTAGCCCACTCTGCCACCCCAGTTCAGACATGGCTATATGCAAATCAGTCTGACCCTGTGCCTCATGGGAACAGTCCAGCCCGAACTGCCAAGCCATGCCTTCCCATAGACCGGAAACAAGCTTCCGAGGACCAGTTTCTGGCATTCCAGCCATCTTCAGTCCGGCTTGCTTGAATCCAGTGGCAAAGTGAGCAAAGGACTCACGTCTGAGCATACCCTGCCACACTTATGGCGGCCAAAGCGGTACAAAAGGGGGTGGTGATGGACGGAGCATCTGAACCAATCAAACACTCACACCAAGTCAAAAGATCTGGGTTTGATCCATCACTGTTCTTTAGCCCACTCTGCCACCCCAGTTCAGACATGGCTATATGCAAATCAGTCTGACCCTGTGCCTCATGGGAACAGTCCAGCCCGAACTGCCAAGCCATGCCTTCCCTGGACCGGAAACAAGCTTCCGAGGACCGGTTTCTGGCATTCCAGCCGTCTTCAGCCCGGCATGCTTGAATCCAGTGGCAAAGTGAGCAAGGGACTCACGTCTGAGCAGACCCTGCCACACTTATGGCAGCCAAAGCAGTACAAAAGGGGGTAGTGATGGACAGAGCATCTGAACCAATCAAACACTCACACCCAGTCAAAAGATCTGGGTTTGATCCATCACCGTTCTTTAGCCCACTCTGCCACCCCAGTTCAGACATGGCTATATTCAAATCAGTCTGACCCTGTGCCTCATGGGAACAGTCCAGCCTGAACTGCCAAGCCATGCCTTTCCTGGACCGGAAACAAGCTTCCGAGGACCGGTTTCTGGCATTCCAGTCGTCTTCAGCCCAGCTTGCTTGATTCCAGTTGCAAAGTGAGCAAGGGACTCACGTCTGAGCATACCCTGCCACATTTATGGCGGTCAAAGCGGTATAAAAGGGGGTGGTGATGGATGGAGCATCTAAACCAATCAAACACTCACACCCAGTCAAAAGATCTGGGTTTGATCCATCACCGTTCTTTAGCCCACTCTGCCACCCCAGTTCAGACATGGCTATATGCAAATCAGTCTGACCCTGTGCCTCATGGGAACAGTCCAGCCCGAACTGCAAAACCATGCCTTCCCTGGACCGGAAACAAGCTTCCGAGGACTGGTTTCTTGCATTCCAGCCGTCTTTAGCCCGGCTTGCTTGAATCCAGTGGCAAAGTGAGCAAGGGACTCACGTCTGAGCATACTGTGCCACACTTATGGTGGCCAAAGCGGTTCAAAAGGGGGTGGTGATTGACGGAGCATCTGAATCAATCAAACACTCACACCCAGTCAAAAGATCTGGGTTTGATCCATCACCGTTTTTTAGCCCACTCTGCCACCCCAGTTCAGACATGGCTACATGCAAATCAGTCTGACCCTGTGCCTCATGGGAACAGTCCAGCCCGAACTGCCAAGCCATGCCTTCCCAAGGACCGGAAACAAGCTTCCGAGGACTGATTTCTGGCATTCCAGCCGTCTTCAGCCCGGCTTGCTTGAATCCAGTGGCAAAGTGAGCAAGGGACTCACATCTGAGCATACCCTGCCACAATTATGGCGGCCAAAGCAGTACAAAAGGGGGTGGTGATGGACGGAGCATCTGAACCAATCAAACACTCACACCCAGTCAAAAGATCTGGGTTTGATCCATCACCGTTCTTTAGCCCACTCTGCCACCCCAGTGCAGACATGGCTCTATGCAAATCAGTCTGACCCTGTGCCTCATGGGAACAGTCCAGCCCGAACTGCCAAGCCATGCCTTCCCTGGACCGGAAACAAGCTTCTGAGGACCGGTTTCTGGCATTCCAGCCGTCTTCATCCCAGCTTGCTTGAATCCAGTGGCAAAGGGAGCAAGGGACTCACGTCTGAGCATACCCTGCCATACTGATGGCGGCCAAAGCGGTACAAAAGGGGTTGGTGATTAAGCACGGGCGTAAAATCCGTTCCGCTAGCGGATTTTCGGTAAATTCGCAATCCGCGAACTCTCGCGAACTTGCTGAAAATTCGTAAAATCTCTGGGAAGCGGATTTTTTACTTGGTCGCACTTGCCAACTAGAATACTATACAATTTCGCGGGAGTAAATACTTGCGAACACGTAGATGCGGCGGGCAGCGACAAACTCGCAATTGCGAGATTGCAAAATTTGCAATTTCGCACAAGAAATCCACCAGCAGGAAGCATAAACCTTGAAAGTTATGATTTTTATCAGAATAACTCCTCAGGTTGACATTTGCCTGCACTTTGTCTTTGCAAGGAGTCCATTTTGGGGGGTGGGGGTGGGAGGAAGGAAGTGCCCCACAGTCTCCAACTTCCTGTTCCTGTCCACCAGGCTCCTCCCAGTGCTTTCTTCATGTGCTGGTCACTTTGATTTGGATCTTGACCTGGAAGGATTACTTTTGTGGATGCTGCTGGATATTTGGATTTTTGCAAAACTGAAAACACTCAGCAGGTGCAAAAGTTCAATCTTATCATTAGAAACCATTTCCTGTAGTGCTTCCTGAGGGGCCCCTTCAGAGTTCATTTGCCTACTTGCAACTATTCTATGACCCTGCTCTGACCCTCACAGCAGGCTCAGAGAATAGCTACAAGTATACAACAAAGGTCCTGTTGAAAAAATTACACTGCAATAGAAAGCAATTACAGACAAAACTGAAAGCACTCAGCAGGTGCAAAAGTTCAATCTTATCATTAGTAACCATTCCCTGTAGTGCTTCCTGAGGGGCCCCTTCAGAGTTCAGCAAATTACAGATAAGGAAGCAGGTGCCAGCCAGACTGGAAGTTTAAATTCAGTGACACATTAATCAACCCCAAATTAATTCATGTCAGTTGAAGCAGGGCAGGTGTGCTTGCTTTTTTTCACCCCCATAATGTACAGTGATAAACCAACCAGAGGGTGGCAGTGATGTACCAGAGGGTGGCATGGGTGTACCAGAGGGTGGCAGTGGTGAAACAGAGGGTGCTGTGAACCTGTGATGATGAACCAGATGTAGAAACAACATAGTCGCGGCCGTTGCGAGCCGACAGGTAAGTTCGCAATTGCGAACTGGTACAGAACCCTCGCGAACTGGCAGAAATACTTGCGAACACACAAAAAAAAAATCGCGAGAGTTCGCGGATTTTGCGGATTGCGAATCCGTAAATACGCAAGTTCGCGGATTGCCAATTCGTAAAATCCGCCCATGCTTAGTGGTGATGGACGGAGCATCTGAACCAATCTAACACTCACATCCAGTCAAAAGATCTGGGTTTGATCCATCACCGTTCTTTAGCCCACTCTGCCACCCCAGTTCAGACATGGCTATATTCAAATCAGTCTGACCCTGTGCCTCAGGGGAAGAGTCCAGCCCGAACTGCCAAGCCATGCCTTTCCTGGACCGGAAACAAGCTTCCGAGGACCGGTTTCTGGCATTCCAGCCGTCTTCAGCCCGGCTTGGTTGAATCCAGTGGCAAAGTGAGCAAGGGACTCACGTCTGAGCATACCCTGCCACACTTATGGCGGCCAAAGCGGTACAAAAGGAGGTGGTGATGGACGGAGCATCTGAACCAATCAAACACTCACACCCAGTCAAAAGATCTGGGTTTGATCCATCACCGTTCTTTAGCCACTCTGCCATCCCAGTTCAGACATGGCTATATGCAAATCAGTCTGACCCTGTGCCTCATGGGAACAGTCCAGCCCGAACTGCCAAGCCATGCCTTCCCTGGACCGGAAACAGGCTTCCGAGGACCGGTTTCTGGCATTCCAGCCGACTTCAGCCCGGCTTGGTTGAATCCAGTGGCAATGGGAGCAAGGGACTCACGTCTGAGCATACCCTGCCACACTTATGGCGGCCAAAGCGGTACAAAAGGAGGTGGTGATGGACGGAGCATCTGAACCAATCAAACACTCACACCCAGTCAAAAGATCTGGGTTTGATCCATCACCGTTCTTTAGCCACTCTGCCATCCCAGTTCAGACATGGCTATATGCAAATCAGTCTGACCCTGTGCCTCATGGGAACAGTCCAGCCCGAACTGCCAAGCCATGCCTTCCCTGGACCGGAAACAAGCTTCCGAGGACCGGTTTCTGGCATTCCAGCCGTCTTAAGCCCGGCTTGCTTGAATCCAGTGGCAAAGTGAGCAAGGGACTCACGTCTGAGAATACCCTGCCACACTTATGGCGGCCAAAGCGGTACAAAAGGGGGTGGTGATGGACGGAGCATCTGAATCAATCAAACACTCACACCCAGTCAAAAGATCTGGGTTTGATGCATCACCGTTCTTTAGCCCACTCTGCCACCCCAGTTCAGACAAGGCTATATGCAAATCAGTCTGACCCTGTGCCTCATGGGAACAGTCCAGCCCGAACTGCCAAGCCATGCCTTCCCATGGACCGGAAACAAGCTTCCGAGGACCAGTTTCTGGCATTCCAGCCGTCTTCAGCCCGGCGTGCTTGAATCCAGTGGCAAAGTGAGCAAGGGACTCACGTCTGAGCATACCCTGCCACACTTATGGCGGCCAAAGCGGTACAAAAGGGGGTGGTGATGGATGGAGCATCTGAACCAATCAAACACTCACACCAAGTCAAAAGATCTGGGTTTGATCCATCACTGTTCTTTAGCCCACTCTGCCACCCCAGTTCAGACATGGCTATATGCAAATCAGTCTGACCCTGTGCCTCATGGGAACAGTCCAGCCCGAACTGCCAAGCCATGCCTTCCCATAGACCGGAAACAAGCTTCCGAGGACCAGTTTCTGGCATTCCAGCCATCTTCAGTCCGGCTTGCTTGAATCCAGTGGCAAAGTGAGCAAAGGACTCACGTCTGAGCATACCCTGCCACACTTATGGCGGCCAAAGCGGTACAAAAGGGGGTGGTGATGGACGGAGCATCTGAACCAATCAAACACTCACACCAAGTCAAAAGATCTGGGTTTGATCCATCACTGTTCTTTAGCCCACTCTGCCACCCCAGTTCAGACATGGCTATATGCAAATCAGTCTGACCCTGTGCCTCATGGGAACAGTCCAGCCCGAACTGCCAAGCCATGCCTTCCCTGGACCGGAAACAAGCTTCCGAGGACCGGTTTCTGGCATTCCAGCCGTCTTCAGCCCGGCATGCTTGAATCCAGTGGCAAAGTGAGCAAGGGACTCACGTCTGAGCAGACCCTGCCACACTTATGGCAGCCAAAGCAGTACAAAAGGGGGTAGTGATGGACAGAGCATCTGAACCAATCAAACACTCACACCCAGTCAAAAGATCTGGGTTTGATCCATCACCGTTCTTTAGCCCACTCTGCCACCCCAGTTCAGACATGGCTATATTCAAATCAGTCTGACCCTGTGCCTCATGGGAACAGTCCAGCCTGAACTGCCAAGCCATGCCTTTCCTGGACCGGAAACAAGCTTCCGAGGACCGGTTTCTGGCATTCCAGTCGTCTTCAGCCCAGCTTGCTTGATTCCAGTTGCAAAGTGAGCAAGGGACTCACGTCTGAGCATACCCTGCCACATTTATGGCGGTCAAAGCGGTATAAAAGGGGGTGGTGATGGATGGAGCATCTAAACCAATCAAACACTCACACCCAGTCAAAAGATCTGGGTTTGATCCATCACCGTTCTTTAGCCCACTCTGCCACCCCAGTTCAGACATGGCTATATGCAAATCAGTCTGACCCTGTGCCTCATGGGAACAGTCCAGCCCGAACTGCAAAACCATGCCTTCCCTGGACCGGAAACAAGCTTCCGAGGACTGGTTTCTTGCATTCCAGCCGTCTTTAGCCCGGCTTGCTTGAATCCAGTGGCAAAGTGAGCAAGGGACTCACGTCTGAGCATACTGTGCCACACTTATGGTGGCCAAAGCGGTTCAAAAGGGGGTGGTGATTGACGGAGCATCTGAATCAATCAAACACTCACACCCAGTCAAAAGATCTGGGTTTGATCCATCACCGTTTTTTAGCCCACTCTGCCACCCCAGTTCAGACATGGCTACATGCAAATCAGTCTGACCCTGTGCCTCATGGGAACAGTCCAGCCCGAACTGCCAAGCCATGCCTTCCCAAGGACCGGAAACAAGCTTCCGAGGACTGATCTCTGGCATTCCAGCCGTCTTCAGCCCGGCTTGCTTGAATCCAGTGGCAAAGTGAGCAAGGGACTCACATCTGAGCATACCCTGCCACAATTATGGCGGCCAAAGCAGTACAAAAGGGGGTGGTGATGGACGGAGCATCTGAACCAATCAAACACTCACACCCAGTCAAAAGATCTGGGTTTGATCCATCACCGTTCTTTAGCCCACTCTGCCACCCCAGTTCAGACATGGCTCTATGCAAATCAGTCGGACCCTGTGCCTTATGGGAACAGTCCAGCCCGAACTGCCAAGCCATGCCTTCCCTGGACCGGAAACAAGCTTCTGAGGACCGGTTTCTGGCATTCCAGCCGTCTTCATCCCAGCTTGCTTGAATCCAGTGGCAAAGGGAGCAAGGGACTCACGTCTGAGCATACCCTGCCATACTTATGGCGGCCAAAGCGGTACAAAAGGGGTTGGTGATTAAGCACGGGCGTAAAATCCGTTCCGCTAGCGGATTTTCGGTAAATTCGCAATCCGCGAACTCTCGCGAACTTGCTGAAAATTCGTAAAATCTCTGGGAAGCGGATTTTTTACTTGGTCGCACTTGCCAACTAGAATACTATACAATTTCGCGGGAGTAAATACTTGCGAACACGTAGATGCGGCGGGCAGCGACAAACTCGCAATTGCGAGATTGCAAAATTTGCAATTTCGCACAAGAAATCCACCAGCAGGAAGCATAAACCTTGAAAGTTATGATTTTTATCAGAATAACTCCTCAGGTTGACATTTGCCTGCACTTTTTCTTTGCAAGGAGTCCATTTTGGGGGGTGGGGGTGGGAGGAAGGAAGTGCCCCACAGTCTCCAACTTCCTGTTCCTGTCCACCAGGCTCCTCCCAGTGCTTTCTTCATGTGCTGGTCACTTTGATTTGGATCTTGACCTGGAAGGATTACTTTTGTGGATGCTGCTGGATATTTGGATTTTTGCAAAACTGAAAACACTCAGCAGGTGCAAAAGTTCAATCTTATCATTAGAAACCATTCCCTGTAGTGCTTCCTGAGGGGCCCCTTCAGAGTTCATTTGCCTACTTGCAACTATTCTATGACCCTGCTCTGACCCTCACAGCAGGCTCAGAGAATAGCTACAAGTATACAACAAAGGTCCTGTTGAAAAAATTACACTGCAATAGAAAGCAATTACAGACAAAACTGAAAGCACTCAGCAGGTGCAAAAGTTCAATCTTATCATTAGTAACCATTCCCTGTAGTGCTTCCTGAGGGGCCCCTTCAGAGTTCAGCAAATTACAGATAAGGAAGCAGGTGCCAGCCAGACTGGAAGTTTAAATTCAGTGACACATTAATCAACCCCAAATTAATTCATGTCAGTTGAAGCAGGGCAGGTGTGCTTGCTTTTTTTCACCCCCATAATGTACAGTGATAAACCAACCAGAGGGTGGCAGTGATGTACCAGAGGGTGGCATGGGTGTACCAGAGGGTGGCAGTGGTGAAACAGAGGGTGCTGTGAACCTGTGATGATGAACCAGATGTAGAAACAACATAGTCGCGGCCGTTGCGAGCCGACAGGTAAGTTCGCAATTGCGAACTGGTACAGAACCCTCGCGAACTGGCAGAAATACTTGCGAACACACAAAAAAAAAATCGCGAGAGTTCGCGGATTTTGCGGATTGCGAATCCGTAAATACGCAAGTTCGCGGATTGCCAATTCGTAAAATCCGCCCATGCTTAGTGGTGATGGACGGAGCATCTGAACCAATCTAACACTCACATCCAGTCAAAAGATCTGGGTTTGATCCATCACCGTTCTTTAGCCCACTCTGCCACCCCAGTTCAGACATGGCTATATTCAAATCAGTCTGACCCTGTGCCTCAGGGGAAGAGTCCAGCCCGAACTGCCAAGCCATGCCTTTCCTGGACCGGAAACAAGCTTCCGAGGACCGGTTTCTGGCATTCCAGCCGTCTTCAGCCCAGCTTGCTTGATTCCCGTGGCAAAGTGAGCAAGGGACTCACGTCTAAGCATACCCTGCAACACTTATGGCGGCCAAAGCGGTATAAAAGGGGATGGTGATGGACGGAGCATCTAAACTAATCAATTACTCACACCCAAGCAAAAGATCTGGGTTTGATCCATCACCGTTCTTTAGCCCACTCTGCCACCCCAGTTCAGACATGGCTATATGCAAATCAGTCTGACCCTGTGCCTCATGGGAACAGTCCAGCCCGAACTGCCAAGCCATGCCTTCCCTGGACCGGAAACAAGCTTCCGAGGACCGGTTTCTGGCATTCCAGCCATCTTTAGCCCGGCTTGTTTGAATCCAGTGGCAAAGTGAGCAAGGGACTCACGTCTGAGCATACTCTGCCACACTTATGGCGGCCAAAGCGGTACAAAAGGGGGTGGTGATGGACGGAGCATCTGAATCAATCAAACACTGACACCCAGTCAAAAGATCTGGGTTTGATCCATCACCGTTCTTTAGCCCACTCTCCCACCCCAGTTCAGACATGGCTACATGCAAATCAGTCTGACCCGGTGCCTCATGGGAACAGACCAGCCCGAACTGCCAAGCCATGCCTTCCCAAGGACCGGAAACAAGCTTCCGAGGACTGATTTCTGGCATTCCAGCCGTCTTCAGCCCGGCTTGCTTGAATCCAGTGGCAAAGTGAGCAAGGGACTCACATCTGAGCATACCCTGCCACAATTATGGCGGCCAAAGCAGTACAAAAGGGGGTGGTGATGGACGGAGCATCTGAACCAATCAAACACTCACACCCAGTCAAAAGATCTGGGTTTGATCCATCACCGTTCTTTAGCCCACTCTGCCACCCCAGTTCAGACATGGCTATATTCAAATCAGTCTGACCCTGTGCCTCATAGGAACAGTCCAGCCCGAACTGCCAAGCCATGCCTTTCCTGGACCGGAAACAAGCTTCTGAGGACCGGTTTCTGGCATTCCAGCCGTCTTCAGCCCAGCTTGCTTGATTCCAGTGGCAAAGTGAGCAAGGGACTCACGTCTGAGCATACCCTGCCACACTTATGGCGGCGAAAGCTTTATAAAAGGGGGTGGTGATGGACGGAGCATCTAAACCAATCAAACACTCACACCCAGTCAAAAGATCTGGGTTTGATCCATCACCGTTCTTTAGCCCACTCTGCCACCCCAGTTCAGACATGGCTATATTCAAATCAGTCTGACCCTGTGCCTCATGGGAACAGTCCAGCCCGAACTGCCAAGCCATGCCTTTCCTGGACCGGAAACAAGCTTCCGAGGACCGGTTTCTGGCATTCCAGCCGTCTTCAGCCCAGCTTGCTTGATTCCAGTGGCAAAGTGAGCAAGGGACTCACGTCTGAGCATACCCTGCCACACTTATGGCGGCCAAAGCGGTATAAAAGGGGGTGGTGATGGACGGAGCATCTAAACCAATTAAACACTCACACCCAGTCAAAAGATCTGGGTTTGATCCATCACCGTTCTTTAGCCCACTCTGCCACCCCAGTTCAGACATGGCTATATGCAAATCAGTCTGACCCTGTGCCTCATGGGAACAGTCCAGCCCGAACTGCCAAGCCATGCCTTTCCTGGACCGGAAACAAGCTTCCGAGGACCGGTTTCTGGCATTCCAGCCGTCTTCAGCCCAGCTTGCTTGATTCCCGTGGCAAAGTGAGCAAGGGACTCACGTCTAAGCATACCCTGCAACACTTATGGCGGCCAAAGCGGTATAAAAGGGGGTGGTGATGGACGGAGCATCTAAACTAATCAAACACTCACACCCAGTCAAAAGATCTTTGTTTGATCCATCACCGTTCTTTAGCCCACTCTGCCACCCCAGTTCAGACATGGCTATATGCAAATCAGTCTGACCCTGTGCCTCATGGGAACAGTCCAGCCCGAACTGCCAAGCCATGCCTTCCCTGGACCGGAAACAAGCTTCCGAGGACCGGTTTCTGGCATTCCAGCCGTCTTCCGCCCGGCTTGCTTGAATCCAGTGGCAAAGTGAGCAAGGGACTCACGTCTGAGCATACCCTGCCACACTTATGGCGGCCAAAGCGGTACAAAAGGGGGTGGTAATGGACGGAGCATCTGAACCAATCAAACACTCACACCCAGTCAAAAGATCTGGGTTTGATCCATCACCGTTCTTTAGCCCACTCTGCCACCCCAGTTCAGACATGGCTATATGCAAATCAGTTTGGCCCTGTGCCTCATGGGAACAGTCCAGCTCGAACTGCCAAGCAATGCCTTCCCTGGACCGGAAACAAGCTTCCGAGGACCGGTTTCTGGCATTCCAGCTGACTTCAGCCCGGCTTGCTTGAATCCAGTGGCAAAGTGAGCAAGGGACTCACGTCTGAGCATACCCTGCCACACTTATGGCGGCCAAAGCGGTACAAAAGGAGGTGGTGATGGACGGAGCATCTGAACCAATCAAACACTCACACCCAGTCAAAATATCTGGGTTTGATCCATCACCGTTCTTTAGCCCACTCTGCCACCCCAGTTCAGACATGGCTATATTCAAATCAGTCTGACCCTGTGCCTCATAGGAACAGTCCAGCCCGAACTGCCAAGCCATGCCTTTCCTGGACCGGAAACAAGCTTCTGAGGACCGGTTTCTGGCATTCCAGCCGTCTTCAGCCCAGCTTGCTTGATTCCAGTGGCAAAGTGAGCAAGGGACTCACGTCTGAGCATACCCTGCCACACTTATGGCGGCGAAAGCTTTATAAAAGGGGGTGGTGATGGACGGAGCATCTAAACCAATCAAACACTCACACCCAGTCAAAAGATCTGGGTTTGATCCATCACCGTTCTTTAGCCCACTCTGCCACCCCAGTTCAGACATGGCTATATTCAAATCAGTCTGACCCTGTGCCTCATGGGAACAGTCCAGCCCGAACTGCCAAGCCATGCCTTTCCTGGACCGGAAACAAGCTTCCGAGGACCGGTTTCTGGCATTCCAGCCGTCTTCAGCCCAGCTTGCTTGATTCCAGTGGCAAAGTGAGCAAGGGACTCACGTCTGAGCATACCCTGCCACACTTATGGCGGCCAAAGCGGTATAAAAGGGGGTGGTGATGGACGGAGCATCTAAACCAATTAAACACTCACACCCAGTCAAAAGATCTGGGTTTGATCCATCACCGTTCTTTAGCCCACTCTGCCACCCCAGTTCAGACATGGCTATATGCAAATCAGTCTGACCCTGTGCCTCATGGGAACAGTCCAGCCCGAACTGCCAAGCCATGCCTTTCCTGGACCGGAAACAAGCTTCCGAGGACCGGTTTCTGGCATTCCAGCCGTCTTCAGCCCAGCTTGCTTGATTCCCGTGGCAAAGTGAGCAAGGGACTCACGTCTAAGCATACCCTGCAACACTTATGGCGGCCAAAGCGGTATAAAAGGGGGTGGTGATGGACGGAGCATCTAAACTAATCAAACACTCACACCCAGTCAAAAGATCTTTGTTTGATCCATCACCGTTCTTTAGCCCACTCTGCCACCCCAGTTCAGACATGGCTATATGCAAATCAGTCTGACCCTGTGCCTCATGGGAACAGTCCAGCCCGAACTGCCAAGCCATGCCTTCCCTGGACCGGAAACAAGCTTCCGAGGACCGGTTTCTGGCATTCCAGCCGTCTTCCGCCCGGCTTGCTTGAATCCAGTGGCAAAGTGAGCAAGGGACTCACGTCTGAGCATACCCTGCCACACTTATGGCGGCCAAAGCGGTACAAAAGGGGGTGGTAATGGACGGAGCATCTGAACCAATCAAACACTCACACCCAGTCAAAAGATCTGGGTTTGATCCATCACCGTTCTTTAGCCCACTCTGCCACCCCAGTTCAGACATGGCTATATGCAAATCAGTTTGGCCCTGTGCCTCATGGGAACAGTCCAGCTCGAACTGCCAAGCAATGCCTTCCCTGGACCGGAAACAAGCTTCCGAGGACCGGTTTCTGGCATTCCAGCTGACTTCAGCCCGGCTTGCTTGAATCCAGTGGCAAAGTGAGCAAGGGACTCACGTCTGAGCATACCCTGCCACACTTATGGCGGCCAAAGCGGTACAAAAGGAGGTGGTGATGGACGGAGCATCTGAACCAATCAAACACTCACACCCAGTCAAAATATCTGGGTTTGATCCATCACCGTTCTTTAGCCCACTCTGCCACCCCAGTTCAGACATGGCTATATGCAAATCAGGCTGACCCTGTGCCTCATGGGAACAGTCCAGCCCGAACTGCCAAGCCATTCCTTTCCTGGACCGGAAACAAGCTTCCGAGGACCGGTTTCTGGCATTCCAGCCGTCTTCAGCCCGGCTTTCCTGAATCCAGTGGCACAGTTGAGCAAGGGACTCACGTCTGAGCATACCCTGCCACACTTTTGGCGGCCAAAGCGGTACAAAAGGGGGTGGTGATGGACGGAGCATCTGAACCAATCAAACACTCACACCCAGTCAAAAGATCTGGGTTTGATCCATCACCGTTCTTTAGCCACTCTGCCATCCCAGTTCAGACATGGCTATATGCAAATCAGTCTGACCCTGTGCCTCATGGGAACAGTCCAGCCCAAACTGCCAAGCCATGCCTTCCCATGGACCGGAAACAAGCTTCCGAGGACCGGTTTCTGGCATTCCAGCGGTCTTCAGCCCGGCTTGCTTGAATCCAGTGGCAAAGTGAGCAAGGGACTCACGTCTGAGAATACCCTGCCACACTTATGGCGGCCAAAGCGGTACAAAAGGGGGTGGTGATGGACAGAGCATCTGAATAAACAAACACTCACACCCAGTCAAAAGATCTGGGTTTGATGCATCACCGTTCTTTAGCCCACTCTGCCACCCCAGTTCAGACATGGCTATATGCAAATCAGTCTGACCCTGTGCCTCATGGGAACAGTCCAGCCCGAACTGCCAAGCCATGCCTTCCCATGGACCGGAAACAAGCTTCCGAGGACCAGTTTCTGGCATTCCAGCCATCTTCAGCCCGGCGTGCTTGAATCCAGTGGCAAAGTGAGCAAGGGACTCACGTCTGAGCATACCCTGCCACACTTATGGCGGCCAAAGCGGTACAAAAGGGGGTGGTGATGGATGGAGCATCTGAACCAATCAAACACTCACACCAAGTCAAAAGATCTGGGTTTGATCCATCACTGTTCTTTAGCCCACTCTGCCACCCCAGTTCGGACATGGCTATATGCAAATCAGTCTGACCCTGTGCCTCATGGGAACAGTCCAGCCCGAACTGCCAAGCAATGCCTTCCCATGGACCGGAAACAAGCTTCCGAGGACCAGTTTCTGGCATTCCAGCCGTCTTCAGCCCGGCTTGCTTGAATCCAGTGGCAAAGTGAGCAAGGGACTCACGTCTGAGCATGCCCTGCCACACTTATGGCGGCCAAAGCGGTACAAAAGGGGGTGGTGATGGACGGAGCATCTGAACCAATCAAACACTCACATCCAGTCAAAAGATCTGGGTTTGATCCATCACCGTTCTTTAGCCCACTCTGCCACCCCAGTTCAGACATGGCTATATTCAAATCAGTCTGACCCTGTGCCTCATGGGAACAGTCCAGCCCGAACTGCCAAGCCATGCCTTTCCTGGAACGGAAACAAGCTTACGAGGACCGGTTTCTGGCATTCCAACCGTCTTCAGCCCAGCTTGCTTGATTCCAGTGGCAAAGTGAGCAAGGGACTCACGTCTGAGCATACCCTGCCACACTTATGGCGGCCAAAGCGGTATAAAAGGGGGTGGTGATGGACGGAGCATCTAAACCAATCAAATACTCACACCCAGTCAAAAGATCTGCGTTTGATCCATCACCGTTCTTTAGCCCACTCTGCCACCCCAGTTCAGACATGGGAATATGCAAATCAGTCTGACCCTGTGCCTCATGGGAACAGTCCAGCCCGAACTGCAAAACCATGCCTTCCCTGGACCGGAAACAAGCTTCCGAGGACCGCTTTCTGGCATTCCAGCCGTCTTTAGCCCGGCTTGCTTGAATCCAGTGGCAAAGTGAGCAAGGGACTCACGTCTGAGCATACTCTGCCACACTTGTGGGGGCCAAAGTGGTACAAAAGGGGGTGGTGATTGACGGAGCATCTGAATCAATCAAACACTCACACCCAGTCAAAAGATCTGGGTTTGATCCATCACCGTTCTTTAGCCCACTCTGCCACCCCAGTTCAGACATGGCTACATGCAAATCAGTCTGACCCTGTGCCTTATGGGAACAGTCCAGCCCGAACTGCCAAGCCATGCCTTCCCAAGGACTGGAAACAAGCTTCCGAGGACTGATTTCTGGCATTCCAGCCGTCTTCAGCCCGGCTTGCTTGAATCCAGTGGCAAAGTGAGCAAGGGACTCACATCTGAGCATACCCTGCCACAATTAAGGCGGCCAAAGCAGTACAAAAGGGGGTGGTGATGGACGGAGCATCTGAACCAATCAAACACTCACACCCAGTCAAAAGATCTGGGTTTGATCCATCACCGTTCTTTAGCCCACTCTGCCACCCCAGTTCAGACATGGCTATATTCAAATCAGTCTGACCCTGTGCCTCATAGGAACAGTCCAGCCCGAACTGCCAAGCCATGCCTTTCCTGGACCGGAAACAAGCTTCTGAGGACCGGTTTCTGGCATTCCAGCCGTCTTCAGCCCAGCTTGCTTGATTCCAGTGGCAAAGTGAGCAAGGGACTCACGTCTGAGCATACCCTGCCACACTTATGGCGGCGAAAGCTTTATAAAAGGGGGTGGTGATGGACGGAGCATCTAAACCAATCAAACACTCACACCCAGTCAAAAGATCTGGGTTTGATCCATCACCGTTCTTTAGCCCACTCTGCCACCCCAGTTCAGACATGGCTATATTCAAATCAGTCTGACCCTGTGCCTCATGGGAACAGTCCAGCCCGAACTGCCAAGCCATGCCTTTCCTGGACCGGAAACAAGCTTCCGAGGACCGGTTTCTGGCATTCCAGCCGTCTTCAGCCCAGCTTGCTTGATTCCAGTGGCAAAGTGAGCAAGGGACTCACGTCTGAGCATACCCTGCCACACTTATGGCGGCCAAAGCGGTATAAAAGGGGGTGGTGATGGACGGAGCATCTAAACCAATTAAACACTCACACCCAGTCAAAAGATCTGGGTTTGATCCATCACCGTTCTTTAGCCCACTCTGCCACCCCAGTTCAGACATGGCTATATGCAAATCAGTCTGACCCTGTGCCTCATGGGAACAGTCCAGCCCGAACTGCCAAGCCATGCCTTTCCTGGACCGGAAACAAGCTTCCGAGGACCGGTTTCTGGCATTCCAGCCGTCTTCAGCCCAGCTTGCTTGATTCCCGTGGCAAAGTGAGCAAGGGACTCACGTCTAAGCATACCCTGCAACACTTATGGCGGCCAAAGCGGTATAAAAGGGGGTGGTGATGGACGGAGCATCTAAACTAATCAAACACTCACACCCAGTCAAAAGATCTTTGTTTGATCCATCACCGTTCTTTAGCCCACTCTGCCACCCCAGTTCAGACATGGCTATATGCAAATCAGTCTGACCCTGTGCCTCATGGGAACAGTCCAGCCCGAACTGCCAAGCCATGCCTTCCCTGGACCGGAAACAAGCTTCCGAGGACCGGTTTCTGGCATTCCAGCCGTCTTCCGCCCGGCTTGCTTGAATCCAGTGGCAAAGTGAGCAAGGGACTCACGTCTGAGCATACCCTGCCACACTTATGGCGGCCAAAGCGGTACAAAAGGGGGTGGTAATGGACGGAGCATCTGAACCAATCAAACACTCACACCCAGTCAAAAGATCTGGGTTTGATCCATCACCGTTCTTTAGCCCACTCTGCCACCCCAGTTCAGACATGGCTATATGCAAATCAGTTTGGCCCTGTGCCTCATGGGAACAGTCCAGCTCGAACTGCCAAGCAATGCCTTCCCTGGACCGGAAACAAGCTTCCGAGGACCGGTTTCTGGCATTCCAGCTGACTTCAGCCCGGCTTGCTTGAATCCAGTGGCAAAGTGAGCAAGGGACTCACGTCTGAGCATACCCTGCCACACTTATGGCGGCCAAAGCGGTACAAAAGGAGGTGGTGATGGACGGAGCATCTGAACCAATCAAACACTCACACCCAGTCAAAATATCTGGGTTTGATCCATCACCGTTCTTTAGCCCACTCTGCCACCCCAGTTCAGACATGGCTATATTCAAATCAGTCTGACCCTGTGCCTCATAGGAACAGTCCAGCCCGAACTGCCAAGCCATGCCTTTCCTGGACCGGAAACAAGCTTCTGAGGACCGGTTTCTGGCATTCCAGCCGTCTTCAGCCCAGCTTGCTTGATTCCAGTGGCAAAGTGAGCAAGGGACTCACGTCTGAGCATACCCTGCCACACTTATGGCGGCGAAAGCTTTATAAAAGGGGGTGGTGATGGACGGAGCATCTAAACCAATCAAACACTCACACCCAGTCAAAAGATCTGGGTTTGATCCATCACCGTTCTTTAGCCCACTCTGCCACCCCAGTTCAGACATGGCTATATTCAAATCAGTCTGACCCTGTGCCTCATGGGAACAGTCCAGCCCGAACTGCCAAGCCATGCCTTTCCTGGACCGGAAACAAGCTTCCGAGGACCGGTTTCTGGCATTCCAGCCGTCTTCAGCCCAGCTTGCTTGATTCCAGTGGCAAAGTGAGCAAGGGACTCACGTCTGAGCATACCCTGCCACACTTATGGCGGCCAAAGCGGTATAAAAGGGGGTGGTGATGGACGGAGCATCTAAACCAATTAAACACTCACACCCAGTCAAAAGATCTGGGTTTGATCCATCACCGTTCTTTAGCCCACTCTGCCACCCCAGTTCAGACATGGCTATATGCAAATCAGTCTGACCCTGTGCCTCATGGGAACAGTCCAGCCCGAACTGCCAAGCCATGCCTTTCCTGGACCGGAAACAAGCTTCCGAGGACCGGTTTCTGGCATTCCAGCCGTCTTCAGCCCAGCTTGCTTGATTCCCGTGGCAAAGTGAGCAAGGGACTCACGTCTAAGCATACCCTGCAACACTTATGGCGGCCAAAGCGGTATAAAAGGGGGTGGTGATGGACGGAGCATCTAAACTAATCAAACACTCACACCCAGTCAAAAGATCTTTGTTTGATCCATCACCGTTCTTTAGCCCACTCTGCCACCCCAGTTCAGACATGGCTATATGCAAATCAGTCTGACCCTGTGCCTCATGGGAACAGTCCAGCCCGAACTGCCAAGCCATGCCTTCCCTGGACCGGAAACAAGCTTCCGAGGACCGGTTTCTGGCATTCCAGCCGTCTTCCGCCCGGCTTGCTTGAATCCAGTGGCAAAGTGAGCAAGGGACTCACGTCTGAGCATACCCTGCCACACTTATGGCGGCCAAAGCGGTACAAAAGGGGGTGGTAATGGACGGAGCATCTGAACCAATCAAACACTCACACCCAGTCAAAAGATCTGGGTTTGATCCATCACCGTTCTTTAGCCCACTCTGCCACCCCAGTTCAGACATGGCTATATGCAAATCAGTTTGGCCCTGTGCCTCATGGGAACAGTCCAGCTCGAACTGCCAAGCAATGCCTTCCCTGGACCGGAAACAAGCTTCCGAGGACCGGTTTCTGGCATTCCAGCTGACTTCAGCCCGGCTTGCTTGAATCCAGTGGCAAAGTGAGCAAGGGACTCACGTCTGAGCATACCCTGCCACACTTATGGCGGCCAAAGCGGTACAAAAGGAGGTGGTGATGGACGGAGCATCTGAACCAATCAAACACTCACACCCAGTCAAAATATCTGGGTTTGATCCATCACCGTTCTTTAGCCCACTCTGCCACCCCAGTTCAGACATGGCTATATGCAAATCAGGCTGACCCTGTGCCTCATGGGAACAGTCCAGCCCGAACTGCCAAGCCATTCCTTTCCTGGACCGGAAACAAGCTTCCGAGGACCGGTTTCTGGCATTCCAGCCGTCTTCAGCCCGGCTTTCCTGAATCCAGTGGCACAGTTGAGCAAGGGACTCACGTCTGAGCATACCCTGCCACACTTTTGGCGGCCAAAGCGGTACAAAAGGGGGTGGTGATGGACGGAGCATCTGAACCAATCAAACACTCACACCCAGTCAAAAGATCTGGGTTTGATCCATCACCGTTCTTTAGCCACTCTGCCATCCCAGTTCAGACATGGCTATATGCAAATCAGTCTGACCCTGTGCCTCATGGGAACAGTCCAGCCCAAACTGCCAAGCCATGCCTTCCCATGGACCGGAAACAAGCTTCCGAGGACCGGTTTCTGGCATTCCAGCGGTCTTCAGCCCGGCTTGCTTGAATCCAGTGGCAAAGTGAGCAAGGGACTCACGTCTGAGAATACCCTGCCACACTTATGGCGGCCAAAGCGGTACAAAAGGGGGTGGTGATGGACAGAGCATCTGAATAAACAAACACTCACACCCAGTCAAAAGATCTGGGTTTGATGCATCACCGTTCTTTAGCCCACTCTGCCACCCCAGTTCAGACATGGCTATATGCAAATCAGTCTGACCCTGTGCCTCATGGGAACAGTCCAGCCCGAACTGCCAAGCCATGCCTTCCCATGGACCGGAAACAAGCTTCCGAGGACCAGTTTCTGGCATTCCAGCCATCTTCAGCCCGGCGTGCTTGAATCCAGTGGCAAAGTGAGCAAGGGACTCACGTCTGAGCATACCCTGCCACACTTATGGCGGCCAAAGCGGTACAAAAGGGGGTGGTGATGGATGGAGCATCTGAACCAATCAAACACTCACACCAAGTCAAAAGATCTGGGTTTGATCCATCACTGTTCTTTAGCCCACTCTGCCACCCCAGTTCGGACATGGCTATATGCAAATCAGTCTGACCCTGTGCCTCATGGGAACAGTCCAGCCCGAACTGCCAAGCAATGCCTTCCCATGGACCGGAAACAAGCTTCCGAGGACCAGTTTCTGGCATTCCAGCCGTCTTCAGCCCGGCTTGCTTGAATCCAGTGGCAAAGTGAGCAAGGGACTCACGTCTGAGCATGCCCTGCCACACTTATGGCGGCCAAAGCGGTACAAAAGGGGGTGGTGATGGACGGAGCATCTGAACCAATCAAACACTCACATCCAGTCAAAAGATCTGGGTTTGATCCATCACCGTTCTTTAGCCCACTCTGCCACCCCAGTTCAGACATGGCTATATTCAAATCAGTCTGACCCTGTGCCTCATGGGAACAGTCCAGCCCGAACTGCCAAGCCATGCCTTTCCTGGAACGGAAACAAGCTTACGAGGACCGGTTTCTGGCATTCCAACCGTCTTCAGCCCAGCTTGCTTGATTCCAGTGGCAAAGTGAGCAAGGGACTCACGTCTGAGCATACCCTGCCACACTTATGGCGGCCAAAGCGGTATAAAAGGGGGTGGTGATGGACGGAGCATCTAAACCAATCAAATACTCACACCCAGTCAAAAGATCTGCGTTTGATCCATCACCGTTCTTTAGCCCACTCTGCCACCCCAGTTCAGACATGGGAATATGCAAATCAGTCTGACCCTGTGCCTCATGGGAACAGTCCAGCCCGAACTGCAAAACCATGCCTTCCCTGGACCGGAAACAAGCTTCCGAGGACCGCTTTCTGGCATTCCAGCCGTCTTTAGCCCGGCTTGCTTGAATCCAGTGGCAAAGTGAGCAAGGGACTCACGTCTGAGCATACTCTGCCACACTTGTGGGGGCCAAAGTGGTACAAAAGGGGGTGGTGATTGACGGAGCATCTGAATCAATCAAACACTCACACCCAGTCAAAAGATCTGGGTTTGATCCATCACCGTTCTTTAGCCCACTCTGCCACCCCAGTTCAGACATGGCTACATGCAAATCAGTCTGACCCTGTGCCTTATGGGAACAGTCCAGCCCGAACTGCCAAGCCATGCCTTCCCAAGGACTGGAAACAAGCTTCCGAGGACTGATTTCTGGCATTCCAGCCGTCTTCAGCCCGGCTTGCTTGAATCCAGTGGCAAAGTGAGCAAGGGACTCACATCTGAGCATACCCTGCCACAATTATGGTGGCCAAAGCAGTAGAAAAGGGGGTGGTGATGGACGGAGCATCTGAACCAATTAAACACTCACACCCAGGTTTGATCCATCACCGTTCTTTAGCCCACTCTCCCACCCCAGTTCAGACATGGCTATATGCAAATCAGTCTGACCCTGTGCCTCATGGGAACAGTCCAGGCCGAACTGCCAAGCCATGCCTTCCCTGGACCGGAAACAAGCTTCCGAGGACCGGTTTCTGGCATTCCAGCCGTCTTCAGCCTGGCTTGCTTGAATCCAGTGGCAAAGTGAGCAAGGGACTCACGTCTGAGCATACCCTGCCACACTTATGGCGGCCAAAGCAGTACAAAAGGGGGTAGTGATGGACAGAGCATCTGAACCAATCAAACACTCACACCCAGTCAAAAGATCTGGGTTTGATCCATCACCGTTCTTTAGCCCACTCTGCCACCCCAGTTCAGACATGGCTATATGCAAATCAGTCTGACCCTGTGCCTCATGGGAACAGTCCAGCCCGAACTGCCAAGCCATGGTTTCCCTGGACCGGAAACAAGCTTCCGAGGACCGGTTTCTGGCATTCCAGCCGTCTTCAGCCCAGCTTGCTTGAATCCAGTGGCAAAGTGAGCAAGGGACTCACGTCTGAGCATACCCTGCCACACTTATGGCGGCCAAAGCGGTACAAAAGGGGGTGGTGATGGACGGAGCATCTGAACCAACCAAACACTCACACCCAGTCAATAGATCTGGGTTTGACCCATCACCGTTCTTTAGCCCACTCTGCCATCCCAGTTCAGACATGGCTATATGCAAATCAGTCTGACCCTGTGCCTCATGGGAACAGTCGAGCCCGAACTGCCAAGCCATGCCTTCCCTGGACCGGAAACAAGCTTCCGAGGACCGGTTTCTGGCATTCCAGCCGTCGTCCGCCCGGCTTGCTTGAATCCAGTGGCAAAGTGAGCAAGGGACTCACGTCTGAGCATACCCTGCCACACTTATGGCGGCCAAAGCGGTACAAAAGGGGGTGGTAATGGACGGAGCATCTGAACCAATCAAACACTCACACCCAGTCAAAAGATCTGGGTTTGATCCATCACCGTTCTTTAGCCCACTCTGCCACCCCAGTTCAGACATGGCTATATACAAATCAGGCTGACCCTGTGCCTCATGGGAACAGTCCAGCCCGAATTGCCAAGCCATTCCTTCCCTGGACCGGAAACAAGCTTCCGAGGACCGGTTTCTGGCATTCCAGCCGTCTTCAGCCCGGCTTTCCTGAATCCAGTGGCAAATTGAGCAAGGGACTCACGTCTGAGCATACCCTGCCACACTTATGGCGGCCAAAGCGGTACAAAAGGGGGTGGTGATGGACGGAGCATCTGAACCAATCAAACACTCACACCCAGTCAAAAGATCTGGGTTTGATCCATCACCGTTCTTTAGCCACTCTGCCATCCCAGTTCAGACATGGCTATATGCAAATCAGTCTGACCCTGTGCCTCATGGGAACAGTCCAGCCCGAACTGCCAAGCCATGCCTTCCCTGGACCGGAAACAAGCTTCCGAGGACCGGTTTCTGGCATTCCAGCCGTCTTCAGCCCGGCTTGCTTGAATCCAGTGGCAAAGTGAGCAAGGGACTCACGTCTGAGAATACCCTGCCACACTTATGGCGGCCAAAGCGGTACAAAAGGGGGTGGTGATGGACGGAGCATCTGAATCAATCAAACACTCACACCCAGTCAAAAGATCTGGGTTTGATGCATCACCGTTCTTTAGCCCACTCTGCCACCCCAGTTCAGACATGGCTATATGCAAATCAGTCTGACCCTGTGCCTCATGGGAACAGTCCAGCCCGAACTGCCAAGGCATGCCTTCCCATGGACCGGAAACTAGCTTCCGAGGACCAGTTTCTGGCATTCCAGCTGTCTTCAGCCCGGCGTGATTGAATCCAGTGGCAAAGTGAGCAAGGGACTCACGTCTGAGCATACCCTGCCACACTTATGGCGGCCAAAGCGGTACAAAAGGGGGTGGTGATGGATGGAGCATCTGAACCAATCAAACACTCACACCAAGTCAAAAGATCTAGGTTTGATCCATCACTGTTCTTTAGCCCACTCTGCCACCCCAGTTCAGACATGGCTATATGCAAATCAGTCTGACCCTGTGCCTCATGGGAACAGTCCAGCCCGAACTGCCAAGCCATGCCTTCCCATGGACCGGAAACAAGCTTCCGAGGACCAGTTTCTGGCATTCCAGCTGTCTTCAGTCCGGCTTCATTGAATCCAGTGGCAAAGTGAGCAAGGGACTCACGTCTGAGCATACTCTGCCACACTTATGGTGGCCAAAGCGGTACAAAAGGGGGTGGTGATTGACGGAGCATCTGAATCAATCAAACACTCACACCCAGTCAAAAGATCTGGGTTTGATCCATCACCGTTCTTTAGCCCACTCTGCCACCCCAGTTCAGACATGGCTACATGCAAATCAGTCTGACCCTGTGCCTCATGGGAACAGTCCAGCCCGAACAACCAAGCCATGCCTTCCCAAGGACCGGAAACAAGCTTCCGAGGACTGATTTCTGGCATTCCAACCGTCTTCAGCCCGGCTTGCTTGAATCCAGTGGCAAAGTGAGCAAGGGACTCACATCTGAGCATACCCTGCCACAATTATGGCGGCCAAAGCAGTACAAAAGGGGGTGGTGATGGACGGAGCATCTGAACCAATCAAACACTCACACCCAGTCAAAAGATCTGGGTTTGATCCATCACCGTTCTTTAGCCCACTCTGCCACCCCAGTTCAGACATGGCTACATGCAAATCAGTCTGACCCTGTGCCTCATGGGAACAGTCCAGGCCGAACTGCCAAGCCAAGCCTTCCCTGGACCGGAAACAAGCTTCCGAGGACCGGTTTCTGGCATTCCAGCCGTCTTCAGCCCGGCTTGCTTGAATCCAGTGGCAAAGTGAGCAAGGGACTCACGTCTGAGCATACCCTGCCACACTTATGGCGGCCAAAGCAGTACAAAAGGGGGTAGTGATGGTCAGAGCATCTGAACCAATCAAACACTCACACCCAGTCAAAAGATCTGGGTTTGATCCATCACCGTTCTTTAGCCCACTCTGCCACCCCAGTTCAGACATGGCTATATGCAAATCAGTCGGACCCTGTGCCTCATGGGAACAGTCCAGCCCGAACTGCCAAGCCATGCCTTTCCTGGACCGGAAACAAGCTTCTGAGGACCGGTTTCTGGCATTCCAGCCGTCTTCAGCCCAGCTTGCTTGAATCCAGTGGCAAAGGGAGCAAGGGACTCACGTCTGAGCATACCCTGCCACACTTATGGCGGCCAAAGCGGTACAAAAGGGGGTGGTGATTAAGCATGGGCGTAAAATCCGTTCCGCTCGCGGATTTTCGGTAAATTCGCAATCCGCGAACTCTCGCGAACTTGCTGAAAATTTGTAAAATCTTTGGGAAGCGGATTTTTTCTTGGTCGCACTTGCCAACTAGAATACTATACCATTTCGCGGGAGTAAATACTTGCGAACACGTAGATGCGGCGGGCAGCGACAAACTCGCAATTGCGAGATTGCAAAATTTGCAATTTCGCACAAGAAATCCACCAGCAGGAAGCATAAACCTTGAAAGTTATGATTTTTATCAGAATAACTCCTCAGGTTGACATTTGCCTGCACTTTTTCTTTGCAAGGAGTCCATTTTGGGGGGTGGGGGTGGGAGGAAGGAAGTGCCCCACAGTCTCCAACTTCCTGTTCCTGTCCACCAGGCTCCTCCCAGTGCTTTCTTCATGTGCTGGTCACTTTGATTTGGATCTTGACCTGGAAGGATTACTTTTGTGGATGCTGCTGGATATTTGGATTTTTGCAAAACTGAAAACACTCAGCAGGTGCAAAAGTTCAATCTTATCATTAGTAACCCTTCCCTGTAGTGCTTCCTGAGGGGCCCCTTCAGAGTTCATTTGCCTACTTGCAGCTATTCTATGACCCTGCTCTGACCCTCACAGCAGGCTCAGAGAATAGCTACAAGTATACAACAAAGGTCCTGTTGAAAAAATTACACTGCAACAGAAAGCAATTACAGACAAAACTGAAAGCACTCAGCAGGTGCAAAAGTTCAATCTTATCATTAGTAACCATTCCCTGTAGTGCTTCCTGAGGGGCCCCTTCAGAGTTCAGCAAATTACAGATAAGGAAGCAGGTTCCAGCCAGACTGGAAGTTTAAATTCAGTGACACATTAATCAACCCCAAATTAATTCATGTCAGTTGAAGCAGGGCAGGTGTGCTTGCTTTTTTTCACCCCCATAATGTACAGTGATAAACCAACCAGAGGGTGGCAGTGATGTACCAGAGGGTGGCATGGGTGTACCAGAGGGTGGCAGTGGTGAAACAGAGGGTGCTGTGAACCTGTGATGATGAACCAGATGTAGAAACAACATAGTCGTGGCCGTTGCGAGCCGACAAGTAAGTTCGCAATTGCGAACTGGTACAGAACCCTCGCGAACTGGCAGAAATACTTGCGAACACAAAAAAAAAATCCGCAAATTCGCGAGAGTTCGTGGATTTTGCGGATTGCGAATCCGTAAATACGCAAGTTCGCGGATTGCCAATTCGTAAAATCCGCCCATGCTTAGTGGTGATGGACGGAACATCTGAACCAATCAAACACTCACATCCAGTCAAAAGATCTGGGTTTGATCCATCACCGTTCTTTAGCCCACTCTGCCACCCCAGTTCAGACATGGCTATATTCAAATCAGTCTAACCCTGTGCCTCATGGGAACAGTCCAGCCCGAACTGCCAAGCCATGCCTTTCCTGGACCGGAAACAAGCTTCCGAGGACCGGTTTCTGGCATTCCAGCCGTCTTCAGCCCAGCTTGCTTGATTCCAGTGGCAAAGTGAGCAAGGGACTCAAGTCTGAGCATAGCCTGCAACACTTAGGGCGGCCAAAGCGGTATAAAAGGGGGTGGTGATGGACGGAGCATCTAAACTAATCAAACACTCACACCCAGTCAAAAGATCTGGGTTTGATCCATCACCGTTCTTTAGCCCACTTTGCCACCCCAGTTCAGACATGGCTATATGCAAATCAGTTTGACCCTGTGCCTCATGAAAACAGTCCAGCCCGAACTGCCAAGCCATGCCTTCCCTGGACCGGAAACAAGCTTCCGAGGACCGGTTTCTGGCATTCCAGCCATCTTTAGCCCGGCTTGCTTGAATCCAGTGGCAAAGTGAGCAAGGGACTCACGTCTGAGCATACTCTGCCACACTTATGGCGGCCAAAGCGGTACAAAAGGGGGTGGTGATGGACGGAGCATCTGAACCAATCAAACACTCACACCCAGTCAAAAGATCTGGGTTTGATCCATCACCGTTCTTTAGCCCACTCTGCCACCCCAGTTCAGACATGGCTATATGCAAATCAGTCTGACCCTGTGCCTCATGGGAACAGTCCAGGCCGAACTGCCAAGCCATGCCTTCCCTGGACCGGAAACAAGCTTCCGAGGATCGGTTTCTGGCATTCCAGCCGTCTTCAGCCCGGCTTGCTTGAATCCAGTGGCAAAATGAGCAAGGGACTCACGTCTGAGCATACCCTGCCACACTTATGGCGGCCAAAGCGGTACAAAAGAGGGTGGTGATGGACGGAGCATCTGAGCCAATCAATCACTCACACCCAGTCAAAAGATCTGGGTTTGATCCATCACCGTTCTTTAGCCCACTCTGCCACCCTAGTTCAGACATGGCTATATGCAAATCAGTCTGACCCTGTGCCTCATGGGAACAGTCCAGCCCGAACTGCCAAGCCATGCCTTCCCTGGACCGGAAACAAGCTTCCGAGGACCGGTTTCTGGCATTCCAGCCGTCTTCAGCCCGGCTTGCTTGAATCCAGTGGCAAAGTGAGCAAGGGACTCACATCTGAGCATTCCCTGCCACACTTATGGCGGCCAAAGCTGTACAAAAGCGGGTGGTGATGGACGGAGCATCTGAACCAATCAAACACTCACACCCAGTCAAAAGATCTGGGTTTGATCCATCACCGTTCTTTAGCCCACTCTGCCACCCCAGTTCAGACATGGCTATATTCAAATCAGTCTGACCCTGTGCCTCATGGGAACAGTCCTGCCCGAACTGCCAAGCCATGCCTTCCCTGGACCGGAAACAAGCTTCCGAGGACCGGTTTCTGGCATTCCAGCCGTCTTCAGCCCGGCTTGATTGAATCCAGTGGCAAAGTGAGCAAGGGACTCACGTCTGAGCATACCCTGCCACACTTATGGCGGCCAAAGCAGTACAAAAGGGGGTGGTGATGGACGGAGCATCTGAACCAATCAAACACTCACACCCAGTCAAAAGATCTGGGTTTGATCCATCACCGTTCTTTAGCCCACTCTGCCACCCCAGTTCAGACATGGCTATATTCAAATCAGTCTGACCCTGTGCCTCATGGGAACAGTCCTGCCCGAACTGCCAAGCCATGCCTTCCCTGGACCGGAAACAAGCTTCCGAGGACCGGTTTCTGGCATTCCAGCCGTCTTCAGCCCGGCTTGATTGAATCCAGTGGCAAAGTGAGCAAGGGACTCACGTCTGAGCATACCCTGCCACACTTATGGCGGCCAAAGCAGTACAAAAGGGGGTGGTGATGGACGGAGCATCTGATCCAGTCAAACACTCACACCAAGTCAAAAGATCTGGGTTTGATCCATCACCGTTCTTTAGCCCACTCTGCCACCCCAGTTCAGACATGGCTATATGCAAATCAGTCTGACCCTGTGCCTCATGGGAACAGTCCAGCCCTAACTGCCAAGCCAAGCCCAAACATTACACATTTTTTAGATGCCATATACACCTCCCCCTATTTTTCACTAGCAAGATTGAAAAACAAGTTAATACATACATATACAACATACATCACTAGTACAAATCAGGTAGTAGAGTAGATACTAGTAGTGTAATATGGTCCCTAGGGTCATTCTAGTCTTTGCTTAGTTAACCCGAGCCATGCAATCATTTTAGCTTTGTGTCTTTTATTTGTGCGCACGTTGCCTCGCAGCTTGTTGTGTATGACGCCTTTGAGCCCACATGAGCTCATACTGCTACTGTCTGAGCGCTGCGTAGAAGGTCGACAAAGAAGCCACTTTGTTATGGAGCTCTGGTGTTAGTCCATATTGCTTATCCATACAAATGCTACACTTTTTGGCACAACTGAGAAATGCTTGCAATCTACGAACGCGCACCATTTTTCTCATAACAGACGGAAGATTCCCTTCTACGAACCAGAGCTTTGCAGAGCTCATGATGCAACCAGTACTAGGTTCTTCTAAGGTAAGGGGTCCCCAGAATTCGCTCAGAGATCTTCATTTATAATTATATATAAACTATATTCCTACCAAGGGGAGGGTGGTGCTTCCACCACTGTTCAATTATCATGATTTCACCTTTTGTCTTCTATGAACTTGTAGTTGTTGTAAGTGTAACTAAGTGCAACAATTTTTATTGTTTTAATCTTATGTATTTTGCTGTTGGTGCTGCATTATAGAACAACGTACAGAGCTTGTCAGTTGAAAATAAACCTTTTGAACTTATATAGACTCGGTGGTATTTGGTGTGGACTTACACAAGTGAGTGAGCGAAAGGGTGTGCATTGCTTCTGCGACTGAGTGTTAAGTTCTGGGTTGTCTACTCATTGGGTATCTTGGGGGTTCGGAGAGCTAATAGTAATGAGACACTATTACTAGTCGGGTAGGGGATTGTGGTAGGTTCTGATTGAGGCGCGAGAAAGGTCCAACCTCCCATCACCAACGTCCTATTTTCTTGTGCAAAGTTCTGTGTGTGCAGAATCCCTACAACAGAAGTAGTATGTCCTATCCCATCAAAAATAGTAAAATCTGGTTGGGCATTAAGTTGGTGGGAATTGTCAAAAAGCCTCAAGATTAAGAAGACTAGAAGGAGTAGAAGAGGACAACCCAAAGGACTGGACTCAATGGCGAGAGCTATTGGTGACTCTGAGTTTTATTTAAAACCTTTTAAATAAAGAGTGGCCAACTGGGTAAGCTTAGCTACAGACAGACCAATAGTAGTAGTACAGAGAGTCATAGCAGAGGCAGTTAGAGGCAGGAATAACAAGAATTTAGAAACAGATAGTCTAGATCAAACAAGAATTGGTAAAAAATAGCATTAGGAAACGGAAACAATTGTTTGAAAAAAATAAGGTGCAGTAAAAGTTAGGGAATCATAATTATTACAATTAACAACAGGAAGACTTACTGGGGCCAGCAGCAGAGCCCTCGATAGAGGAGCGGTCCTGGTCCTATTCCTGTCCCTGGTGTTCTCCAGCTGCTCCCGCCGACTCCGACACCGTCTTCTTGCCCCTGGAGGCTGATTATGAAAGATGTAAGAAAGAAAAAGACAAACATTGATCATTGGTGTGAAACAAATAAAATATTCTTTTAAACGGTCGAAAAAACATTTATGGAAACAACAATTGCAATAAAATTGACCTATCTAATTAGGTCGACTAGTAGTATCGGGGGATTCGCAGACCTACTAGTTTTTATTTATCAATACTAATCGAGTGTTCCATTCTGATTCCAGAATACTAACTAAGCCTAAGTACCACCTGACCTAGCCTACCTATTCCAGACGTGCCAATTGTTCACTAAGTCTGCATTTCCATTTTATTTTAGTCCTCAAAAATGCATTGATCGAGGACACATGCCTACATTTTTGCATACACCAAATTGTTGGTTGGTTGCTGCTGATGTTCTGCTAGTGCTAAGCCTATTACCACTCACTAAACAAACTACAAAAGGTTCTACTAAGGTCTGGGGTAAGCTGCACTCAGCAGCACGTGACATAACGGAGCGTGCGTCACGCAGACCACTAAAAAATTACCAACTCATACTAATAAGTAACTAAACCTATCAATCCACCACTATTTCTTAGTGACTGGAGGACAAAGGAAGGACTAGAGTCTCTCTAGCATTACCTAACTTAAGTTCTCTAAAAGAAACTCTTACATAATCTTGCTAAGCGAGCACAAAGTTGCAAACAAGTAGGATTAGTAGCGCCGAGCACCTGTGTCATAATAATCACAGAACGTAATTTACCTGCAATGTAAGCAGCAGCATTCTTGCTGGTCGGAAATAAAATATATTCTCAATATATAACACAAAGCAGAAGAAACACAAAGTAGTAATATTAAATAGCTACTCACCAAGCCCCAGGACCTCCACTCCTAGCAGGTCCAGCAGGTCCAGGATATAGGACCACCGGTGCGTCAAATGGTTATGGGTGCGCCGGACACCAGAGCAGCGAAACACTGTCCGGCGCACCTTTCCCCAATGCTGCCGCTGCTCCAGGAGCCTGTACCCGGACCCAGGCCTGCCGCCTGCTGCCTGGGTTGAGGGGAGGTGGGGCTGCACAAAAAAACCCATTGAGGCCACCTCCGACTCACCAAATAAGGCCCGTGGCTGCACCCCGTGTTAGAGCTACCTTCCGCAAGTAAGGAGGTCGCATATCTGGCTATAAACACTGCAGCCGTTTGCCATGGTTCTGGGTAGGCGAGGGGACGGAAAAGAAAAGGTTGGAATGAAAAAAGTAAGTAAAAGAAATGAAAAAAGGCACGTAATAGAAATAGACTGAAAAAGTAGTGAAAAATACACAAAAAAGTTGAAAAATACTCAAAATATAGAATCAGGAAAATAGAGAATTAGACGATAAATAAAAAAGAGTGAAAAACAAGATGGCTGCACCCATTGCGACTGCATGGGTAAGTTACAGATATATTTTCCTGCAAGCACGCAAAAACATATCGCAAACGGGTGGGACAAGCATCTCCGCGTCTTTGTTACAATTTCGCCTAGATTTGCGTAACGCGACTACGCAAATTCCGACACCCTTGACATAGAGTTGCCAATTTAGATTCTTTATTTATTTTTATTTCTGGTATTTGTAGAGCGCGACACTCATCCCAAGGGATATCACGGCGCTAAAAAGAACAAGGGGACTGCTGAAATTATACGGGGGGAGTTAGTTTTTGGGGAAAAGGTGAGTTTTGAGTTTTTGCCGGAATTGGAGAAGGTTTGTAGTGTGTCTAAGATCCATGGGTAATTCATTCCATCGTTTGGCCGCCAGGTGTGAGAAGGCTCGTCCACCCGTTCTTGTTTTGTAAATGCGCTTGGGTTTCGCTAGGGCTGAGTTGTTGGATCTTAAGTTCCGGTTTGGAATGTAAAACTCAATTTTCTCCTGCAGGATTGTGGGGCCGGTTTTGTGGAGGGCTTTGTGCGCATGGCAGAGTAGCTTGAAGGTGGCTCGCTGGCGCATTGGCAGCCAGTGGAGTTGTTTCAGGCATGCTGAAGCTGAGTCTCGTTTGCCCTTGTTGCATACCAGTTTCGCTGCCTGATTTTGAAGGACCTGTAAGCGGGAGAACAGTTGCTCGTTCATCCCGTCAAATAGGGCATTGCCATAATCCAGGCGGCTGACCAGGAGGGCATGGGTGATTGTACGCCGACAGTCCAGTGGGATCCAGGAGAAGATTTTGGCTAGTAGTTTCAGGATTGCAAATCCTTTACCCCAGAGTATGCGTACGTGGTCTTTCATGGATAGTGCGTCGTCCATCATGATGCCAAGGTTTCTGGCATACTGTTTCGGGGTGGGGGCTGCTCCCAGTGTCGGTGGCCACCACGTATCATTCCATGATAGTTTCGCTTCTCCGAACAGCAATATTTCGGATTTTCCGGCATTGAGCTTAAGGCAGTGGTTGCGCATCCACTCTGCCATTTCGGAGAGGCAACTATGTAGTTTATTTTTAGTTGTTTCCGAACTTTCCAATCTTTCATCCAAGGTCACCATCAGCTGTGTGTCGTCGGCGTATGAACATACGCCGATGCCCCACTTTCTTCCAATGTCAGCCAGAGATGAAACGTAGACATTAAAGAGAGTGGGGCTTAGAGAGGCCCCTTGTGGGACTCCACAGCCAATGTGACGGGGTTTAGAATGGAATTGGCCCATGTGCACTGCTTGAGAGCGATTGCTCAGGAAAGATTCAATCCATTTTAACGCTGTGTCTTGTACTCCTTTGCCCTGGAGGATGTTTAGCAGGCATTTGTGCGACACCGTGTCAAACGCTGCCGACAGGTCTAGCAGTATCAGAGCCACCGATCCCCCTTGATCAGTGATGCATCTGACACTGTCCGACACTGCCAGCAGCGTAGCCTCGGTGCTGTTGTTAGATCTGAAGCTGGTTTGGGTGGGGTCCAGGAGCGAATTGTCCTCCAAGTATTTGGACAGTTGAAAGTTTACCATTTTCTCCAGTGCTTTGGAGAGGTAGGGGAGCTGTGAGATCGGCCTGTAGTTTTCTGGGTTGAGGATGTCAGAGCCGGCTTTCTTCAGGAGAGGGGTTACAGATGCATGTTTCCAGGAATCTGGAAAGGACGCGGAGGCGAGGGATTGATTAAAAAGTTTGGTAATAAGGGGGCAGAGTGTCGGAGCAATTTCTGAGAACACAAAGTGCGGGCAGGGGTCTGCAGGAGAGCCGGATTTAATTGCTTTAAGAACTGCCAACACTCCCTCTTCGGAGAGTGGTTGGAAGTTGGTTAGACGTGGGGAGTTGCCTATATCTAAATGGACGTTGTTTTTGTCGGATGTAGGTGGATCTACCTCAGAGTTATCGTGAGGGGTGGTGGGATGGGATGGGGTAAAGGTGGAGTAGATTTTGTTGATTTTATCGGAGAAGAAGGTACTAATCCGTTCGCATGCTTCTGTTGAGGGGGTGAGGGTTTGCGAAGTGCTGGTTGGATTGGCGAGCTCTTTCACGATTTTGAACAACTCTTTTGCAGAGTTGTGGTTTTCGTGAATTCGTTGCGTAAAGAATTCTTTTTTTGCCTCTCGAATGGCGAGAATGTATTGCCTCCTTTTGGTGGTATAGTTAGCTCTGGTTTCAGAGTCTTTGGTTTGTCTCCATTGGTGTTTTGTTTTTTGACATTCCCTTTTAAGGCTCTTGAGGGAGGGGGTGTACCATTTTTCGTTGGTGGATGTTTTTTTCCTGACTTCTCGCAGGGGTGCTATTTTGTCCAACGATTGGCGGATTCCTGTTTCTAGCCGGATGACGTTGTTACAAATAGACGAATTGTCTGGTAAGGAAATGTCTATTTCACGGAAGTGATTTTGGAAATTGGAGTCGTTAATTAATCTCCAGGCTCTATTGGAGGTGCGGGGGGTGGATCTGGTCTTTACGGGTTTGCCGGGAAGTTTAAACGAAAATGAGAGCAGGAAGTGATCCGACCATGACAGGGGAAGGATTTCCTTGAGGGTGGTTGACTCGATGTTGGTGAAAAGGAGATCCAGGGTGTGCCCTGCTATGTGCGTAGGGCCATCGACCAGCTGCTTGAGTTGCAGGATTTCCATGTCGTACTTGAGCTGTGTCGATCCAGGGGCATTGGTATTTTCGTAATGGACATTGAAGTCCCCAATGACCATGTAGTTTTTGTGTTTTAAGCACAAAGGGAGTAGTTGGTTCAGAAGTTTGGCGCTAATGCTGTTTTGTTGTCCTGGTGGATTATAGACAACTGCGCCTGCTAGTATAGTAAAATTCTCAGCGAGAATTTTGAATGATAGTAGCTCATGTTCGGCATATGCATTAGTTGTCTCCGTGAGACATGTTAGGTGGTCCCTGAAAATTACAGCAGCTCCACCTCCTTTTTTCTTGTTTTGCCTGTTTTGTGTGATTATTTTATAATCAGGGGGGAGAGCGTTGGCTAGGTCAGGAGCATTGGCGTCTGATAGCCACGTTTCGGTGATGAAGACCAGGTCTGGAGACTTAGATGTTAAAGTGTCCCATATATCTAATGCATGCTTGGGTAGGGATCTGGCGTTAAAGTATAGGCATTTTAGTTCCCGCTGGTGGCTAGTAGGGATTGTATAAAGATCCGTTGGGAGTTGACCCAAGCTGGTCCATTGACATGAGCGGCATGAGATAGGTCCGTAAGATAGGCCTGGGCCGGTATGACTGCAGTTGGTCGTGGTGGCGAGTTTGGTCATGGCTAGTAGTTCGCTGCGATTGTAGCGAATGGTATCTGTCCTGGATGGGCTGGAGCCTGTAGGGGGTATGGCCCCTGGTCCCGGTCGGTCGCGGACGGGCGCAGACGGGCTTGCCTTAGGCGCGCCTTCGGCGCGCAAACGTCACGCCCGCTGCGCTCGCCCGCTGCGCGACCGAGATTGACACATATTTTATACTGTTCTGGGGTTGTGGAACAGAGGGGCGTGGCCTAAAGTGGGCGTGGCCTCCGCTCGTGGCGGGAGGGCGCGAGGGGGAGAACGCGTGTGACGTCAGCGCTGGCTCCGCTGAGTACACGAGCGTTCTGTCCGGTAAGTGAAGCACTGCACAAGTAAACTGTGGCAATAAGTAACCCAAGTATTCTGTGACTTCAAAGATTAAAAGTTATGAAAGTTAAAATGCAGGTTATTCAGTGACACAATATTTACAATTTAAATCGCCTTACTCCCGGCTTCCGCCTCAGGAGTCAACCCTTTATCTTTGCTGGGTGCCCTAACACGGCGCTTTTAAGCGCGAGTGTTTGTTTGGGGGCGTGGCCTAAAGTGGGCGTGGCCTCCGCTCGTGGCGGGAGGGCGCGAGGGGGAGAACGCGTGTGACGTCAGCGCTGGCTCCGCTGAGTACACGAGCGTTCTGTCCGGTAAGTGAAGCACTGCACAAGTAAACTGTGGCAATAAGTAACACAAGTATTCTGTGACTTCAAAGATTAAAAGTTATGAAAGTTAAAATGCAGGTTATTCAGTGACACAATATTTACAATTTAAATCGCCTTACTCCCGGCTTCCGCCTCAGGAGTCAACCCTTTATCTTTGCTGGGTGCCCTAACACGGCGCTTTTAAGCGTGAGTGTTTGTTTGGGGGCGTGGCCTAAAGTGGGCGTGGCCTCCGCTCGTGGCGGGAGGACGCGAGGGGGAGAACGCGTGTGACGTCAGCGCTGGCTCCGCTGAGTACACGAGCGTTCTGTCCGGTAAGTGAAGCACTGCACAAGTAAACTGTGGCAATAAGTAACACAAGTATTCTGTGACTTCAAAGATTAAAAGTTATGAAAGTTAAAATGCAGGTTATTCAGTGACACAATATTTACAATTTAAATCGCCTTACTCCCGGCTTCCGCCTCAGGAGTCAACCCTTTATCTTTTTAAGATATTTTGCCACTGCTGATCAGTGTCAAAGTACAAGTGTTCCCTGTGTAAAGTGTAATGGTAATTGGGTGGCCATGATTGGTATGTTTGCCTTACTAGTAAAGTCCCTAGTGATGTGCACTGTGTGTGCCAGGGCTAGTAATGCAAAGGTGCGCAGAGAAGGGAACTCAGGCCTGCAGTATATGGCCTGCGCGCAGGTTGCTAAGTTAGCATGTTGTCCTGACAAGTGAATGATAGGATTTACTGTTCCTGTATATGTGCTCATTGACTGAAGAGGGACATGTGTGCCATCATGCACCCAATTACTTGGGGGAATTGGGCTATCAGGTAAGGTAAAAATGTAATTTAGTTTGCTGTAATTCCTGTGGTGTTGTGGGAAATCTGATACTGGTGTATCCTCTGCAACATAGCATCGAGGAATGCATTAAAAAAGCATGAATGAGCACTTCGGGAGACACCTCCTGCTGCTGCTATTACCCCCTGGTAGCTCCCTGAAGCTATGAGGTGCAGTGAACATAGGACCTGTACATGTGTGGGAATGGCGCTCGTACTCTGAGTCTGATCCTGCAGTTGTGGATACAGTTCAGCTATTAAGTCTAAGATTATAGCCAAATTGAATCTATATTTATCATAGAGTTCATCCTCTGTCTGCCCAAACAATGTGACGTGTCCTCTAAAAATGAGCTTGTCTCCTCCTTCTCTGTGCTGCTGCTTGAATCCTCATTCTCCTCGCTATGATGTAGAACTCTGCCACTGTGAAACATTCTGTGGCCCTCTGAGCCTGTTTAAATAGTGTGCACCTGGTTACCACCTGATTTGAATTGGTGGTATTTTACGGGAAACAACCTTTACAACGCAACTTTTACAACGCACTACCATTACAACGAAACTTTTACAACGCTACATCCATTACAACGCATGCCATTACAACGCAACCATTACAATGCATGACACTACAACGCATACCACTACAGCGCATGTCATTACAACGCAGTCATTACAACGCATACACAATCCAACACTTACCCTACTGTTGCATCCCCTGGAGTTAGAATAGTAATTTTTACCCCTACACTATCCAACACTTCCCCTACTGTTGCACCCCCTGCAGTTAGAATAGTAATTTTTACCCCTACACTATCCAACATTTACCCTACTGTTGCACCCCCTGGAGTTAGAATAGTAATTTTTACCCCTACACTATCCAACACTTACCCTACTGTTGCACCCCCTGGAGTTAGAATAGTAATTTTTACCCCTACACGATCCAATACTTACCAAACATGCAATGTAATGTTATGTGTTTTAATGGTATGCGTTGTTAAGGTAGTATGCGTTGTAATAGAATGCGTTGTAAATGTAGTTTTTAAAATTTCGTTGTAATGGCATGCGTTGTAATGGAACGCGTTGTAATGGATGTTGCGTTGTAAAAAATGCGTTGTAAAGGTATGCGTTGTAAAAGTATGCGTTGTAACGTCATACATCCGTATTTTACACGTGCAAATTGCATTTTCAAGCTTATTTTGAAATTGCGAAGGGCTCATACATATATTTTGCGATTTCCGAATTGCATTTGTATTTGCAAATTGAGGAATCACTATTTTTGCGATTACCTAATTGTGGCCTCTGAATGCTTTTCATGCATTCGGTAAGGTCATTTTGCATTTGCAAATGGCCAAATTTTGCAATTTGCGAATGCAAACTAGTTTCATGCATGTGGCCCATACTGCCTTATCCATGGGTAGTAGGGCCACTAATGGGTCCAACACCTCCAGACAAGCAAAGTCCATTAAAGAGCACTTTATGTCTTTTTCACTCATTGGTGATGAAGCTCTTATGTCACTGTGTGATAAGGTGAAGTCAGGACCCCCTTTGGACCTGGCTCCATCTCAAGTGCTAAAGCAAGGGATGAGTGGGATTTCTCTTGTGTTTGTCGAGCTACTCAATCTGATTGTATGATTGAACCACAAATGCGTTTATGCCTGAACCACGAAGTCTACACAACAAAATTCTTAATCATGATTATGCCTTTATCATGCATGCCTTTACAACAAATCATGTGTTGTTAATGCATTTTTGGTAAATACATATTCGTGGTTAAGAATGTAATCCCCCTACCCCTGCACCTGGCCTGAGTTCCTAAAGTAACCCACTCCCCCCATCCCTAGTAACTTTTTCACCTCCGCTCTCCCCATATCCCAAAAAACGACCCCCTAATCCCTAAAAATTAACCTACCCCCACCCTAAACCCACCATCCCTGAATACTACTCAAACCCACCCCATCCCTCAAAACACCCGAGCCATCCCAGCCCAGAAAACTTCCCCCAGCCCACACTCTGCCAACAAAACAACCCCGACCCAGCCAACTTTAAATAACCCCGACTCACCCCCAGCCTAGAAAACTACTCACGACCCACCCTTAGCCCACAAAACAACCCTGACCCAACGCCAACCTCACTTACCTCACAACGATCTCTTCCTGCTTCCGTCTGTCTGCATGCCCTAGCGCACATATGCCTTAACCACGCACATGCGTGGTTAAGTCATATGTGCGGTAGGGCTTGCATAGTTCAGCCTTAGTTGTTAAGGCTGATCCTTGTTCAGCCTTTGTGGTTAAGGCTGTTTTCCACTCAACCTATCACTGAGAAATGGGATTGTCCCACAACTTTGAAAGCAGGCAGTGGCAAAATGTTTATTGGAAAAACACACCTTAGATTAAAGACGTTTTAAGGTATGGGCAAAGTGGGCCCTGACCCAGGGCCCCAGCCTTTCAGGGGCCCCTTTGATAGAGCTTTCTCTGTTCAGCATAGAGTCATGCCCTGATGACCTTGAATAATTCTTAAACAGATTATTTTAAATAACGTTTTGCTTTAAATTAATTTCAATGTAGGTGATGCACGAACGTTTATTACAGGTTTTGTGGTTTGTAACTCACATCTACTTTTTTTTTTTTTTTTTTTAAAGTGCAAAACATTTATTTAGCATTGCCAGGAGTACACAGCGTCTCACCAACAACCCGGAGGCCGGCCGCTATCAATGCACACAGACATATATAACAGAGCAGATGTATAGGAGTGTGATAACAATCACGGCATCAGTACAATCAGAGCGGTAAATGCAGCGTCAGTACAGCGAGCTCTAAGAGTCTTGCAAGTTTTCAAATTTTACCTTAAACGAAATATGAACAGTAACATGTGCAATAACCATGCGAACCCAAGTAGGAGGGGGGGGGAGGGAGGGGGGGGGGGCAGGCACATCGGGCATACCCAATCTTGAGGGGTGTGTGGTCAGGAGAGCCACAGAACCACAAGCCAATTGCGAGGCGGGTCATATTATCAGAGGTAGGAGGCCGTTCGAGACTTGCGGGAGGATGCCCCGGAGACCGGGGCCTCACATAAAGAAAACATCAGAACAGGGAGACCGGGGGGACACAAAGAGGGAGGATGCGGGGAGGGGGGGGGGGGGCAAGGAGCAGCTCACACAGCATGTCTGATACATCAGGCCAGGAGCGCCAAAGTGAGAGCAAGAAACAACACCACTCAATATTTCAATATCACAACTTCAAACGTTGTCTCCCTCTAGCGGGTCAGTAACCAAATAACATTGCAACGGGGCCCAGATGTCAGTAGGCCTAGAAGTGGGCGGCAGCAGTTCGGAATAAGTATGTAATTGCTCCTGGCAGTACACCATGTCACTCATCCAGTCCTTAAATTTGGGCGCCCTTCCCCTCCTCCATCTACAGGCCACCTTGCGTTTAGCCAGAAGCATAGCCAGCGCCACATATTTACGGTGAGCCGCCTGGAGAGGTGCAACATACCCCAGAAGCGCTACCAACGGGGATGGATCAATCTGCATGTGTAACATTTTGGATAATGCCGTAAAAACCTGAGTCCAGTACAAGTTCACCGCGGCACACCCCCAGGCAAGGTGAAGGAAATCCGCCCCCGGGGCCCCACACCTGTCACATGTATCAGTAGGCCGAAGCTGGAACCTGTGGAGGCGCGCTGGAGTGTGACATAGCCTGTGCAGGAATTTATAATGAATTATCCTATAACGGCTGTTGGAGGATATGCGCTCGGTTTGTAGCAGGCAAAAATCCCATTGAGTGTCTGTGAGGGTGAAGGCCAGATCCTGTTCCCATTTACACCTAGCGGGCAGATCAGTATAGGTCATGTTAGCCCTGACAGATTTATATAGTGTGGACACTAGTTTAATAGGGTTGTCAAGAAGCAACATATGTTGCAGGGGAGGAAGCGTTGAGGGCTCACAAGGGAAGTCAGGCGTGATGGCCTGTAGCCCGTGCCGGAGTCTGACATAGTAAAACACGTCAAGAGGCGTGGGTTGTGTGGTCCCGTAAAACTGATCTCTAGTCCTGAAGACGTCTTCCAGATATAGGTCTCCCCATGTATTAATGTTTAGTTTCCTAAGCAGTTTTTGAAAGCTAGCCTCGTGCAGGAGTGGTAGTTGCGGGTGATAGGATAACGGCAGTCTCGGGGCATAAAGAAAATCCAAGTCAAGCATAGTAACAATGGAGTGCCACGCCGTCACCGTGCTCGACACCGTTGAAGGAGTCTTGTCTCTACCCTCAACCCGAGTGTAGAGGGCACCTTCAATGGGGATCGGATGGGCCAACCAGTGTTCGGCCGCTAATTGCGGCATATACTTCTGCTGGCGTATCCAGAAATACGCACAATGGGCCTGAGCAGCTCAGTAATAAAGCTCAAAGTCTGGGATTCCGAAACCCCCCTGGGAGAATGGACGGATTAGAATATCCCACTTGAGTCTGGGTGACTTACCACCCCATACCAGGCGGAGCAATTCCGAACGCAGTAACCGAAAGAAATGGGAACCGGGGTGAAATGGAATGTTCAGAAAAAGGTATAGTAACTGAGGGAGTATGACCATTTTGATCAATGAGGCACGCCCCGCCATGGAGAGGGGGAGCGTGATCCATCTAGATATATTGTCTCGCATCTTGTCCATTACAGTGCCATAATTGGCACGAATCAGCTCCTCTCTGTTCTTTTCTACATGTATGCCCAGGTATTTGAAATCTCCTGAGCACCATGCAAGTGGGAACTCCAGCGAAAACGGGCATGTCGAAGCAGTAAGAGGGAAGATACATGACTTCCTCCAGTTAATCTGAATCCCCGAAAGGACACCAAATCGTATGAACTCCCTTAGAATGGGATGTAGGTTATCGCTAGGGTGGCGAACATAAAGGGTGATGTCGTCCGCATACATTGAGACGAGTAACTGTCTCTGATAACAACGCAGTGCACTATCCCGGTGCTTCTGCCTCAATTTGGCAGCCAGTGGCTCAGTGGCTATGGCGAAGAGGAGGGGGGACAGGGGACAGCCCTGCCTCGTCCCTCTGGAAATCGGGAAGGCCGACAACAATTTCCCATTTATAAGGACTCTGGCCTCCGGCTGGGTATATAGTAACCTAATCCAGGATATAAACACACTCGGGAACCCCATTCGCTCAAGAACCCCGAACACATAATCCCATTCGAGCGAATCGAACGCCTTTGTGGCGTCCAAAAAAACAGCCGCCATAGGGAGGTCCTCATGAACGGAATCATACACAGAAAAAAAAGTATGGAGATTGTGGGACGTCGCCCTGCCAGGCACAAACCCGGCCTGATCAGGAAGTATCAGGGTCGGTAGGAGGAGGCTGATGCGTGTTGCGACCAGCTTCGCAAGAATTTTAACGTCACAATTTAGCAGGGACAACGGTCGGTAGGAATCGCAACTAGAGGCGGGTTTGCCAGGCTTAAGCAGCGACGTAATAAGAGCAATTCTCATGGAGGCCGGTAGGTGTCCCACCTCCAATGCATCCTCATAAACCTCCCGCAGCACTGGCGCCATGAAGTCAATGAATGTCTTGTAGAACTCAATGGGTATACCATCTAACCCAGTGGCCTTACCCGACTTCATGCCCATGATAGCCTCCCTGACCTCATCCAGCTCAAAGGGGGCGCTCAAGAATTGTCGCTGCGCATCGCTCAACCACCCTAAAGAGACATCAGTCAGATAGTCGTCGAGTGTGAGTCCACCCGTACCGTTAGAGGTGTATAGCGTACTGTAATGCTGTACAAATTCATTCAGGATGTGGGTAGTGTCCCTGAGTACCAACCCCTCAGCCGTTTCAAGTTCTAGTATGACCGTCGGCGATCGCATCAGTTTGACCGTCGCCGCCAGGGCCTTCCCAGGCCTCTCGCCCTCACCATATAGCCTGGCCACCCAGTACTTGTTCCTAAATCTAACCTCTCGAGCAGCCTCCTCGGAGAACTCCGACAACTTCACACGAATGGTAGCAAGGGTAGCATTATCAGGATTAGACCTAAGGCGGGCCTCGGCACTGCGCAGGTCATCTTCGATAGAGCGCAATTTAGCCAGTATACTCTTGAGTACCCCCGAGCCTTTTGAAATACACAAGCCCCGGAGCGTGGCTTTGAAGGCATCCCAAATGGTTTCAACGTCCTGGACAGAGTCTTTATTACGCTTAAAGAAATCAAGACATTCATCTCGGAGCTCTTCCTGGAATACCGAGTCCAGCAGCATAGAGGGTTGCATACGCCACGCTGTTACTGGGGGGCCCAGCTCAGAGCCGGCCAATGTAATAAGCACAGGGGAGTGGTCGGAATACGTCCTAGGGAGGTGTGACGCGTGTGTAAGCGCCGTGTATAGTTGTGAGGTTAAGAGGAAGTAGTCGAGCCGTGCCCACGACTTAGCCTGCGCCGTAAAGTGTGTACCCTCCTGTTTTGTCCCGCAGTGTGAGCGCCAGGCATCAATGAGATTGTTATCGGCAATGGTCGCACTAAGGACTTCTCGCCCATTAGTATAGTGGTGTGGGGCAGGGTGTGACCTGTCCAGAGGGGGGCAAAGGGTCACATTAAAATCCCCCCCCCAAATGAGGTGGTGTTGCCCTGTCTCAACTATCGCAGCCCATAAGGATGTGAAGAAGTGCGGGTCATCCGAGTTGGGTCCATAGCAACATGCTAGCGTCACTGACATATGCCCCAGCCTGCCCCACAACAAACAGTACCTCCCCTGTGGATCAGCCCTAGAGCCCACCAGCTGAAATGGTGTGGATCTTTTAACTAGGATGGCAGTACCTCTTGCATACGAGGAGTAGTTGGCGAATACCGAGTGAGAGGCCCATCTATTCCCAAATGCGCATGCTCTGTGGGGTGCAAAATGCGTTTCCTGAAGGAAAGCAATGTGGATGCTATGGCGATCAAGGTACCTCAATATGTGTCTCCTCTTCCTATGGTCCCCCAGCCCTCGCACATTCCAAGTTACAACATTCAGGCGTGTATCAGCCATGTAGGAGGTGAGATGAATAACAGCAAGAATAGAGTGTGGAAACAGCTACCCAATCTACAGTAAACGACATGTTATTGGCCAATTGGCTCAGGTCAATGACACCCCCCGTGATAGCAGAATGGAACAGCAACGAAGCGCCTCCACCTCCCGTGCCCTCCCCCAGCCACATAGAACGCACAAACCACCCATCCCACCCCCACAACCCCCAGTGCTGTCCAAGAAGCCTCCCAAAGGACAGCAAACAGAGTTCAGACCATATCACGCACATGTCAAAACTGGAAACCCAACAACCTTCCCAAACGTGCACCCACCCCACCCCCCACCCAACAGCCTCAACAGCCAGCCGCAGCCGGAAAAAGGACAAACATTCCTCAATACAAACCCACACAGTTCTCATGTCACCAGCTCCTCTAACAGGAGCCTCATCTCGCCTAGTGAAAGCTCGAGTTTTCCAATAAGTACCCCACCACCCCCCACCCACTGAAGCCACCCCAACCAGCCAGTACCTTAGTCCCGCCCCCCACCCACAGACAAAAAAAATACTAAAAACCATCCAAAAAACATGAATCCAAGGAAAAGTCATTGGGGAACACCCAGTGGAGGTCATCAGAGGTGCACGAACCACCACCCCCTGCTATCCCACTCTGTACAAGTCCACCCTTGGAGTCTCCATCCGGAGCAGAGAGGGAATAAGGGGGTGGGGGCCTGGCATACATTACCACCTGCAGTAAATGTAAATGTAAATGTAAATGTATTGGACTTGTAAAGCGCACGGCTGCCCGTAAGCGTCCCGGCGCTTGCTTAGGGAACCCGTCCTGGTATTCCCCTGTGAGAAACCCCGGCAGGGTGTCCACAAGGTGAAAGCCAGGCATCCCACCGCGAGGGGCCGTAGTGGAGATTAAGCAAGCTATTGCCCAGAGTCGCAGAGTGTGACCCCGTGAGTTGAGTAGGCACCAGAGCGAGAATTGTCGAGTCCGTGGAATTTTTTGAGCCCGAGACCCGCCGAGGCGGGGAATCGAACCCTGGTCCACGGTCGATCTCAGCTTCCGGGTCTGCCGCCTCTAACCACTGAGCCACGCTTCTCCACAAGTGCGCCCTCTAGCGCCCCCCTTGTAACTCACATCTACTTGCTTTCTGTTTGCTGGCTTTATTTCTTTTATGCTGTCCTGCATGTCTTTGGTCCCTCCTCAGGAGCATAGCTTGTGAACCACTTCTCTGACAATCTACATGCATTCTTCCATGGGTGCTAAGTTTCTGACAACTCTTTTTTTCTTTTTGTTGAGGCACTCCAGGAAAGTATGTGTTTTTAGTTGTCTCATGTATGCTAGTTTACAGCAGTAAACTCTATGGAATTTATTTGAAAAGGTTTCCTGCCTTCTATATTTCTACTAGACTGATTCTACTTATGGCTGCCACCAACAGGTGCCTGTGAGGAATAATGCTCTGTCTATGAGCTTGTTTATTTTGGTCAGTGCTCTTTGCTAATAGCATAACTTAATAATCTTCGCAATTTTGCCCCATTCCATAGGCACTGGAAGTAGGAACGTGTGGGGTGCTGAAACACCTCAAAAATAACCATGCTGGCTGTCTTCACCACTCTACACCACTTCACTCTATATGACTTCACTCTACACCACTTCACTCCTCTTTACACCACTCCACTCTACTCCACTCTACGACACTCCTTCAAAATACGCCACACTTTGCTCCACTCTTCGACACTTGGACTCTTCCCAGCACTCCACTCACCTCCACTCTACTCCTTTCCACACCTCTCCACTCTGGGAATGCAAATTTCTATGCCACTCCACTCTACGACACTGTAATCAACAACACTCCATGCCACTTTACTCTACGTGACGCCACTCTATGCCGTTCCACTATACAACTCTCTAATCCTCTCTATGACACACTACTACACTTTGAGACACTCTACTCCACTCTATGAAACTCCACTCTTCCACACTGTACTGCACTTCACTCTACCACACTCCACTCAACTCTACTCCATTGCACTTCATCCTACCATACTCTACTCCACTCCATGCCACTCTACTCTGACACTCTACTCTACAACACTCTACTCTATGCCAATTCACTCTATGCCTGTCCACTTTGTGACACTCTAACCTGCAACATTCTACTCCTCCAAACGCCACTCCACTCTATGACACTCAACTCCACTCTATGCCAATATATTCTACTCCATTCTACTTCACTCCACGCCACTTCACTTTAAAATACTACTCCATTCTACATCACTCCACTCTATGAAACTATACTCTACTCTATGCCACTTCACTCTACAACATTCTACTGCCCTTTACACCAATCTACGTTACTCCACTATGCTCTACTCCACTCTGTAACATTCCACTTGAGGACACACTATACAACTTATCTCCACTCTATGTTACTCTATCCTACTCCACTCTGCAACATGCAACTCCTTTCTAGTCAATAACACTCTACTACACTTCAATCTACATCACTCTCCGCTACTCCATTCTATGTGACTCCCGCCGCTCCACTCCACGCCACTCGACTCTAAGACACTCTACTTTACGCCACTCGACTCCATGCCACTTCACTTTAGGACATTCCACTACACTTCACTCCACTCCACTGTACTCCATTCTATGCCACTCCAGTCTATGCCACTCCACTCTATGCCACTCAACTCTACTCCACTCTACACCACTCTACGACACTCCACTCCACTCTACTACACTACACAGCACTAACTTTTAGCCAATGTTGAACACAACCAAACTGATATACAACATCGCTAAAACCCTGTCAAAGCCAATAGCTCTTGCATAGGTGAGACCCGTTGGCTTTTTGCATTTTGCCATTAGATGTATCAATGATTTGTGACTTCAGTCATAAACCATTGGAAAAGTAATAGCACCTGAAAGAACGTGGTAACTCTTAAAGTGTAACCCATCCCTGTTGGATAACTTCCCTTTGAGAATTGAGTTTGGTGGCTTCAGGAGAGTAGGCAGAGGTCCAGGTAGTGGATGCATGCTCGCCCGTTGTCTTCCAAATGGGAAACCTTTTTTGTTTTGAAGCTGCATTAGTTGTTTTAATGGACGAGTGGCAATAAACACCTTTTCTGTTTCAGAGCACAAATGTAGGTGTCATTGTCTGCTTTTCCTTGCAGACCACTATCCCTGCGCTCATAGCCACTCATAGAGGTCACAAACAGCAACCTTCCTTATTGATATTCCTTAGGCAGGATGTTTTGAGTCTCCTGAAACTGAGATGTGACCTAGTAGCACCTAAGTCATATCACAAAATTAAAGACAGTTTTGCAAAAACTCAGGGCTATATTTATCAAAGTTTTGTGTCACCCTTGCGTCAGGAAAGACTACTCAACAGCAACCCACAAAACCTACTTGAGATTTTCCAAGCCACACAAGGCCACCGGCGTGGCCCTACGGTGCTTGGTAAATCTGGATTATGCAAGGCAGCGCAAGTCGCTGCCTTGCTTCACTCAGCCCCAGGGAGGCATTCACTGGGTGGAGTGTGGGTGATCAAACCCATGGATTATGGTGCAGTCCCAGATTTACAATGAGTGGTAGACCTGGGAATGTGTCAAAATGCTACACCTGCCCAGGGGACGCATAATGAGGTAAAATATCTTTATTTGTGCAGCACACGTAGAAAGAAATTAAAGCCTCAAAGGATTCTTTTTGTCAGGGAGATGCTCCTTTCAGCACAAACACCACAATCTGCAAAGCAACACCCATGTACAATAATGAAAGGGCGCCCGCGCTGCCGCTAGGCAGCACATAGAGTGCCAGAGCAAGGAAAGGACAGGCATGACCCATATAATGTTAAATATGAGCATTCTTGCCCGTCCCTGTCACAAAGCGTAGCAAGGTGTCTTGCTGCACTGTGTTGTGTGAGATTTTGATAAATATTCTCCTTATTACGCAAATTGCCCCCAATATTTTGCATATATTTGCAAATCAGACCCATAATTAATTTTTGCACTATAATTCGAAATCCATGTGGTAGTATCATTGGCGCAGCTAGTCATTACCTCTGACCTCTGCGTATACCAATTAATTCTAAATAAAGGCCAATGGATAAGGCAGAATTTGTCATCTATTTGCTGTGCTCCAAACACTAATGAAGCTATTTATATGATGCTTATTAGAATTCCTTCAAACCTTAGGCTTTTTTTCTCACAAAGAAATGTAATCTGCTGGGAACACAGAGGTGAGGTCCCTGCAGAGGGATTGGGGAGGGATGCCTCAAATGAGCATCTGGATAAGATTTATGCTGTTCCGGAAGTGTCACTTCAGAAACAACATGACTTGACATGTTCTTTTCTGTCAGAAACTTAAAGCAGACCTGGCACAGGCAACATCCATAGATGAAATGCCTGGGGGCTGACAAACACAAACTAACTGAAAACAAAGTTCAAAGGTGTCAGATAGCAGTGTACACAAAGATCCATGAATCTAATGAAAACAAGCTTGCTCACCCACATTGTTAAAAAAGAAGCAAATCATGGAAGACTTTCTTTTTTTTAATGTTATTTTTTAGGCTACAACAACTTTTTTGGTTGGCTCTTAAAGTCGGTGAGGTGTTTGAGATTATCACAGCTTCCCACATTGGCGTCGTGGTGAGGTGATGTTTTAGGTGAATTTTTCTTTCGAGGGTCTCATTTACTGCGACTGATTTACACAGGAAAAAAGGTCTAAAAGTCACCTGTATACGTTACATCATTTTAAGAAAGGTGGACTTACTGGTGAAAGTCTGTGGTAGACACTAGCACGTAGCATATGCATTCATGCTTTTTGTCTTGAGTTAAATCATTAGGGGTTGTGCCAGAACAGCAATCATGACAATCTCTACACGGCCTTACCTTTAACTGTATTCCTGCATATTTGTGTTAGAAACCGGGGTAATATTACATGGGGGAAAGCAAAAGATGAACTTCCAGAGAGTTAAATAACCCTGTACTAGGGTGATCAGGTGTTCAGGATTTTAAGAGGTAGTCCTGTTTTTTACCATCGGTCCTTGCACATTTCAGTAAATTTAGCCCACGTACCTGTATAGGGTCGTTTAAACGCACAGAAAGTCACGTTTCCATGCGTTCCACTGCAGAATTACATAGCAGCCTCTAGCAGAAAACTATTAACACAGATTATACTGTCCATAAAAGTTGCATTTAATTCCCCATATTGCATCCTTGTCTTTGTTTTTTATGTTGGCGCGTGCTGTCAAATAATTCATTCTGGTCCCTTCACACAATGCACAATTGTAGTCCTACTTCTATGTTTGTGGAGTGTCCCAGATTTTAGGTTTTCACACACTGGTCACTGAATCCAGTACCCATGAAGTAAAAATCAGGTTTCAATGTGGTAACTTGTGGTTACTGTTGAAAGTTATGGGCTCCAGCAACAGACTGTTGAAAAAAGAAAATATGTGTAAACTATTTTGGTAGCACAAAAACTAACATTAAAGTTAAGGAATTAAGCAGATAAAAATGTCAAACTAATTTAAAAACAGAAGGGAAAAATATGATTACATTTGACTCAAAACAGCAGCCATAATTGGGAAAGGGGATCAGGAGGTAATCGTTTTTAAAGAAAAGACAAAAAGCATCCATTTAAAACAATGGGGAAGGGCAACATCAGTGTGATTCTATGGGGTGTAGGTGTCTGAGTAGTAGACACATTTTCATGCTGATTGCAATAGAGACGTGGGTTACGCAAAGCCTAGCAGTGCATCCTAATCAACAGTTTTACTTTCTCACTTGGAGATGTTTCAGAGAAGTAGGACACTGGGGCCACCGAGGGCTCCATAAGTTCGCATAGGTCTATTTCAGGGTTCTACTGAAGTCTTTAGTTTTGGTGTCAAAAAGCTCTGGGTGGCACAAACCTAAAAACTGTAGATGCTAAAATCCTCTTGTCTTTGTATTTACTTTGCCACTTTTTCTCAATCACCTGCGGACACCTTCGAACCGATGACCAGACTAACAATGGGCCATCAATGTATCTCAGACCGTTTAGATTTTTTAGGGCAGATATGCCAACATATTTTTTCCTGTTTGGGAACCCAAGAAAAGGCCTGGTGGTGCTGAACAGGAAATAAATTACCCCATGCATTGGAAAAACGTTAGTGGGATGTTAGGGCCAATAGTTTGGTATTTTTCAATAACAAACTGCTGCTTTTGAACATGGCACACACTCAGCACTGCTTCAGTGCTTTCACCAGACCCCACCTAGATTTCATCTTTCTCAGTTAGTCTTGACACACTGCCCTGGTTCTCTGCAGATTGACAATTCCCTAAGATCAAACGTCTCTGAACATTGGATAACATTGTATAACTTCTTCATTGGTGCCCAACGTCTCCCAAATGTCAAGAAGTCAGAAATCTCAATCTACTACTCAATCCACAGAACTTGCTGTATTCTTCTTCCAAGCTTCAGTCATGGCCTTGAAGTAGAGGCCAGCTTTCCTGAAACTTTGGGCCTCACCTCTAGAGCTGACTACGAGGGAAAACAGGACCCTGGACTTTAGTCCTCTTTCTAGGGGCACTGTTCTAGCAGTTTTCCAAAATGGCAGGAGGATAGCTCAATTGTTGGAGTAGCTCAAGCTCTTCCATTGGGTTATCATTTAAAAAGCAGGTTGATGACCTGGTAATTAACTTCCCCTATCTTCCTGCCAGTAACACTCTAGAGGGAAAGCTCCTACAAAAGACCATTTGTTCTCTAGGAGAACTGTAATGAGGGTTGTCCACACCTATTTCCAATCAGTTCAGGACTGAGGATGTCTAATTATTGCCACTAAAGGAGGAGAAGACCTTTTAGAACTGGTTTAGTAGGCAGACATAACCAACTTTTCTAAAACTCATATTTGTGACAGATATACTACATGTCTAAGTTAGCCAATGAATTAGGTTTTTAAAAACTTGTAAGATGCCATTAATGTTAGAAATGGGGGGCTCTAGTTGGCAGTGGTTTGCACCCTCTCCAAGTAGAGACCCTTACGTCTAGTCAGGATAAGGGAGTTACACACCCAAATAACCCCTGCTCACCCCCTTGGCAGCTTGGCACAAGCAGTCAGGCTAATGTCAAAGGGAATGTGTAAAGTATTTGTACATAACACACACAGTAACACAGTGAAAACACCACAAAAGGAAACCACACCAATTTAGAAAAAAATAAAGTATCTTTATCTAAACCAAACATGACCAAAAGAACAAAAATGCAAAATACACAACTCAAAATTTGACTTTTAAGAGGTTTCATACAATTCTGTCCATAAAACTCTATGGATACCATGATTTTACAGAAAGTGCCTCAGATGTGTCGAAATCCACAAGGCAAAACAGCTGCAGAGGAGGGAAGTGTTGTAACGCACAGTGATGCGTCGGTTCCTGAGTCCAGAGGGAGGCGATGCATCAGTTCCGCTGCACACAGGAGAAATGTTGAATTGAATCCAAACTGCTGGGATAAGTTATGCGTGGAAATCCAAGATGCTTCTGGTCTGCGGGTGATGAATTGGAAAAACTCAGCACACAGGAGCATTGCATGGAAATCCGGCCGCGCTGAAGGTCGATGCGGCAGCAGCAAACAGTTGCTGCATGGATTTCTTCAGTCATGGTCCAATGATGCGTCAATTCATTCAACCTCACAGCAGGGTCTGAGTCGGAGTCAGTGCTGTGGTCTCGGACGTCGGAGACACAGTGCACTGACTTGGGCTGCAGCAGTTTCTTTGGCTGCTGGCAGACGCTGCGTCCATTTCCTCAACCGTATGGCAGCGATGTGTGGAAATTTGTTCCACACGGCGGTGCTACATCAGAAAAACAGCTGCTGGAAGGGCAATGCGTTGATTTTGATGGTTTCAAGCAGGTCCTTGAAGCAGAAACAGCCTCCAAGGGCCCAGAACTGGATGTGGACCACAAAGCAGGTCAAAACTCCCAGCAGTGAAGTTCAGGGATGCTGCAGAAGAAGTCTTTGATGGCCCTGAGACTTCCAGCAGCAAGCAAGCACACACAAACCCTTGGAGAAACTTTGCAAGCAGGATAGAAAGCAGAGCCCAGTCATTGTCTTCTCCAAATCAGAAGCAGCAACTGCAGGTCAACCCAGCAAAGCAACACGCAGCAAAGGGGCAGTTCTTATCCTCACAGCTCTTCTCCTTGGCAGAGGTTTCTCTTGATCCAGAAGTGTTCTAAAAGTCTGGGGTTTTAGGTCCAATACTTATACACCTTTTGGCCTTTGAAGTCTTTGTAGTTTACAAGTTCTTGCCCTGCCTGGCCATCACTACAGACACACTCTAATGGGGGTGGAGAGAACAGGCACAGCCCATTCAGGTGCAGGTGACAGCTCCTCGCACCACTCTAACTCAGGGAGGCCCCTCAGCCTGGTAGTGAGCCATCAGCAATTTGCAAGGCACACCATAAACCCCTTTGTGTGACTGTCTAAAGTGAATGCACTAACAGGGCCATGTTAATCTAACCCAGACATTGATTTCACAGGCAGGCAGAGGCCTGGGATGGTTATACAAGAAAATGCCCACTTTCTAAAAGCTAAGCAAAAAGGGGGGTGAGGCCCATAAGACAGGAACCAGGTAGGGCCATCTATAATAAGTACAAAAAGGGAGGACCTGGTATCCTAATCAATTCAAGCTATTTCATTATTGCAACAACCACACTATATTCTTTTGAGTGATTGGGTTATTTCTTTTACCGTTTTAAAAAAAAACTTTTATCTTTTTTTTAAATGTATAAGGACTTCACATCCTTCCAGTTAAGCACATATCAAAAAACATTTACATATTTACAAACATTCACATATTTTCACAACTTTTACCACATTATACATAACAAACATTTATCACAAACATGGATATAACACTAAACCAATGTATCATGTACAATCTAATCAACACAAACTAATTTCTTTGTGACTGAGGAATCCAAATCAATTATCAACACTTGGAACACAATATAATTTCATGTCCATCAGTATGAATTCTGTATTAGCCTTATTGTGTATTATTATGATTGCCAAAATCATTTGATTGTACATGATACATTGCGGACAATGTGCTCATACTTTCTTAATTTATTGAAAACCAGTTCCCCTACTTTCTGTAAAAAGACAACTGTCCCTGGACGGTTAATTCCAAGAGCTGAAATACTTCAGCTGCAGTGTAAGGCAGGGAGTCTCCTGTGCTGTGAGACCAAAGGCGGGCAGGCAGCTAAACAAGCCTTCTTGCCAGTATTCCCACTCACCTGAAAGAAATGTATATGTGCCCAACGGGTCAATCTGCAAATGTAAAAGGAGCTCGGAAGCTGGCATTGGCTTTGATCAATCGAATTACCTGACACTTCCTAATGATAACAGCTGAGCTTTGTGCTTTTTAAAGGGAAAGGGGACTAACACAGGCCCTTACACCACAGAGGCTGCAGGGGCCTGTGTTAGCCCCTAACTTTTCACCACTGGTCCAACTGGAATCAATTTGGTGGCTGTTTGGTTGCAGACACAGACCTCTGCAGTGCATTAACTAATAGAGGTTTCATAAAGTGGGATGGTGCTTTTTCCACTGATTATTTTGACTTGCATTTATTTTTAGTTTAAGCTGCATGTTATTTTATATTTAGTTACTTTGGTTTATTTTAGAGTTTCAGAGAGCTTTAGAAATAGCAGCAAAGAAAATTATAATATGAGCAAAATTGATACAATAATAATAATATAATAATAAAGATATTTGTATAGCGCGCAGCTACCCCAAATGGGGTGTCCCGGCGCCAGTGAGGACAGCAATAGAGATAGTAGTCAGTATACTTTTAGTCATTGCGACTAAAGAGCCAGATTTTCAAGGCCTTTCTAAATTCCTGTTCGGACAACAATGCGCTAAATTCCAGAGGTAGGTTATTCCAGCCTTTGTGACTCCCTTAATACTTATTTTATTGAAAAAATTGCTAACATCAAATCAAGTATTCCTCAGTCCTCAGCACTATCAGATCCCGGAGGCTCACACTCTAAGTCTTATCACCTGGATCAATATCCTCTCATCACCCAAGAGGTTTTTGTCTCTCTACTTAAGAAGGTTTGCTCCGGTTCCCCCACGGACAACTGCCCCCCTCATATTCTTCAGGAAGTTTTCCTCCATTATCCTGAGCCCCCTATGTCACTTCTCAATAATTCCCTCACTAAGGGCATTGTTCCCAACTTGTTTAAGAGTGCAGAAGTTGTACCTATCTTCAAAAAAACACAGGCAGTGATCCTTCTATACCCAGCAACTTTGGCCATATCTCACTGCTGCCCTTCCTGGGAAAAATCTTGGAAGCCCATGTGGCAAACTGCCTCAGCACTTTTGTTGAGCAGTCACATTACCTGGACCCACACCAAGCCGGTTTTAGACCCAAGCACTCTACCGAGTCCATCATCTTAGCAGTCCTTGATGAATTATGAAGGGGGGCTGACTGTAGCTCCACGCAAGTTCTGGTTCTTCTGGATCTCTGGGCTGCTTTCGATATGGTCAACCACCATTTGCTGGTTGACCAGGTCGAAAGCGCGGGGATCCACGGCCTTCCACTGAAATGGATATCTTCCTTTCTCAGTGACCATTTTCAAGCAGTTCATCTCGCTTGCTTTCTTGCTGAGAAAAGGAGACTGATGTGTGGGGTCCCACGGGGCTCATCGCTTTCTCCCCTCCTTTTTAACGTGTATATTTTTCCTTTAATTTTGGCCCTTCACAAGAGAGAGGTGGTTACATTCAACTACGCTGACGATCTCCAGTTAGTGTTTAACATTGACTATTCTCCTTCGTCTACGGAAAGCTTCCAGTCTACCATGATATTTATTAGTAACTGGATGAATACTAACCACCTTAAGTTAAATCCTGATAAAAACAAGCTGATTCTCACCGGTGGCCCAGTGAATCCCTGAAATTCCAATTTTTGGCCATATTCACTGGGGTACCGTCCATCTCCTGTCAGCTCGGTTAAAAGTCTTCGGAATTGTGATTAGCAACGACCTCACGATAAAGGCACAGATAAGTGCTGTGGTCTCTGCTTGTTCCTTTCATCTCCAGTGAATTAGTAAAATAAGCAGATATTTAACCATCGAGGCTCGGATCTAAGTCATACTTGAAATGAAATGAAATGAAAATTGCACTTGTATAGCGCATAGCTACCCGGAGGCCTCGCAGCGCTTGCGAATGATTACTTAATGCGGGCTTGGGGTAGATTAGCAGGTGTTAGCAAACAGGTGCGTTTTCAGGGCCTTCCTGAAGGACATGTGGTTGTTGTGTTTCCGAAGAGAAAGCGGGAGGGAGTTCCAAAGTCTCGCCGCCGTATGAGAGAAAGAGCGGCCTCCCCAACGAGCTTTCTTGATTTTAACGGACGTTGCCAGCTGGAGGGTGCAAGAGCGAAGAGAACGGGACGGGACGTATGGCGTAACCATGGGATGTAAAATTACAGGGCCCGTTCGATGGAACGATTTGTGTAAAATACACATGGCTTTAAATTGCACTCTTGCCACCACAGGGAGCCAATGGAGTTCCCTTAGGGCGTTCTTAGCTGACTGCCAGCGGGGGATGTTGTAGAGTAGGCGCGCCGCACTGTTTTGTGTGACCTGGAGCTTCTGAGTAACGGAGGTCGGGACTCCCATATAAAGAGCATTCCCATAGTCCAGGCGGGAGAGTATCAAGGCCTGGACCATGACCCTCCTCGCCTGGAATGGGAGCAAAGGGAGCTCTGGTTATGTCGCGTATTGACTACGCTAACTCCCTGTATACCGGCATACCAGCTTAACAACTATGTTGGCTTCAACTGGTGCAGAACCAAGCCGCTAGGCTAGTTTATGGCCAACCTAAATCTCACCATGGGAAGCCTTTGTTGAAAAACGTACATTGGCTTCCTGTAACCCAACGCTGTCTCTTTAAATTAGGCTGCACAGCCTACAAAGCCCTCTCGGACCGTTATCCGGCCTTCATCGCGTCTAAAGTATGGCACTATGTTCCTACCCTCGATTTACGCTCTGCAAACATGAATCGGTTGACCCTTTGTCCATTTAAATGTAAAAAAACACGGGGTCTAAGATTCTCAGCTCTGCACCACAATTCTGGAATTCTCTTCCCCCCCAAATTGGTCTGTCCACTTCCTATACTCAGTTTAGGAAGGTACTCAAAACTTGGTTATTTGTACAGGCCTACAATTGAAATCCCCATTTACAGTCCCTGTAACTGTTCGACCCCGCTTGGCGCTAAGAAACCGTTGGTGAACGTGCGCTTCATGAATTGCTTTTAACATAACATAATATAACAATAGTCAAACAACGTCCCGAAGAAATTAAGTATCTATTGCTACACTCAAAGAATAAGCTGGAGCGGAGTGCACAAACGTGTTTAGCAAAAGAAAGTCTTTCAGTTATTTCTTCATAAGTGGTTGTGAGGATATGGCCCTCCTGATGTGAGGGGGAAGTGAGTTACAAATCCCAGGCATACAACCTGAGAAGGGCTAATTCAGGAAGGGCATTTTCTGAAAGTTTGGACCTCAAGAAGAGAGTCAGTGCTCTGTAGTTGAGGAGTATTGCTTCAAAGCTTTGGCTTGTTGCCTAGTGATGAGCTTAATTGTGAGTAAGATCTTGTAAACAGTGCAGACAATTGTAATCCCTGCATCTGCCATCAATGGAGAACCGTCTAGAGACGACAGGTCGTGCAAGATGTGGTTGAAGCGGGCAGATCCTGTGGCTAGGTGAGCAGCAGCATTCAGAAAGGCTTTTCTGGGGGCTAGGGGAGTTTTAGGAAGTCTGGGAAGAATACCATTCCCCGAGTCAAGTCTAGAGAGGACCAAGGCTTGGATGACACTGTTGTATCTTGTGTGCTGCAATACAGTCTACCTGAAGGATGCTACTTCCAATACAACACTGGCGATGATCTAGGAAAGTAACCATGCATGCAGGAAGGTTATGAAGATTTGAAAGGAAACAGAAGAAGAAACCAAGAGTTAAACAGCTTACAGATAAAGCAAGGGGGAAGTAATTAAAGAAACTAAGAAGCCTGAAAGGAATGGTAAATACAGACAAACGAAGACCAAAAGTAATTGAAGCCGGTGAGATTTATTACGCCTGTGGTACAGCCACACTGGTGTTTCTTACATCAAACAGCCTGCAATCCAGGGCATATGAACAAGCGTGTGTGATATGAAGGCACCACAAATGCCACTGCAGCACGTGGGTGCTCTGTGCCATGCACTGCTTATATAATTTGAATACTGTTCCACGACTGAGCCTGGAACGATGGGTGCGAAGTCTCTGTGAACGTTGAGTCAGTTTGCAGAGTCCTTCGTATGCGTCGGGCACCCTCAGTTGTGGGTGCCGTAAATACTGAATAAATATTGAAAATACCTACCTGTTCTGGAGCAGTCATCTTTCATTCCACATCCTGGCGATGATCTGGACTCCCCACTCGTCCGACACCCACCATCCTGCATCCGATCCATGCCGTTCCGGAATCATGGGGCCTTTCGGTCTTAGCTTGGCCACTTCTAAACTCTGCATAGTTTCCTGCTGGTTCCAGGATTCAGTGCCCGGCGCTTTCAACTTTAAGTTTCCTGCAGCGTGATGTAAGCCGATTGAAATAGCCTGCACGTTGAATCATCGTAATGCCATCACTTTCAAAGGTGAGCTTCACCATGCACACGGCCATGTTGGATTGGGCTGCAGGTATAGCCCCTTACTTGACTTGCACTGCTGACGGCTGCAAATTGAGGTAAGATCCACTCCTGCCTGCACTTGTGGTGACAGGCACATCTTCTCTCCTTACATTGGGTAACTATTTTCAAGCTTTGAGCCTGCCCTTTTGGTGACAGGCTGAACTTTAAATTCTTATTGTTTATTTATCCACCTGCCAGCTTCAGTGACAGGCTCACCCTTAAATGTTTATGATCTGTGATCTTGGTGAAAGGCAAACCTCTTTCACATTCCTTTTATGGTTCCTCCGCCTGTAAGCTTGCACTTTCAGTGACAGGCTCACTATTATTTAACTGCTGTGTCTGCGAATTTAACAACTAATTGGCAGTTTCTGTAGTAGAGATTCACACATTTGCTTTTATTGTTATTACTTGCATTCTATCATTTTCACCCATATTGTAATATTGGCTTTATTTGTTGCTTGCATTATTGTGACTTCACAGCTGTTTGCGCAGTCTCCTTCTTTCTTACAACATCCATGAAAACCCAATATTCAATGGCGGCAATTGGTCAAAATGTTTGAAAGTCATCTGGTGGCCATCAATGCTGGTCCACCTGTTACCTTCCATTGCCCCCTCTCAAGGAAGTGCTGGTGATAGTGAGCAATGGAATACTTACAAGGAGGCATTGACCCCAATGAGAAAAAAATATGATCAAGAGCCAAGCATAATGTTGGAAAGACATGACTTTTTCATGAGGAGGCAAAGCGCAGATGAACGTATGGATGAATAGATTTGAAATTTGCAGTTTTGGCATTCACAGCGAGTTTGAGGCTCACACTGACATTCATGTTCGGGATCAATTTGTCTGTGCTTGCTTTTCTAAGAAGATTCAGGAACGCCTCTTTAGCTGCAGAAAACCCACACTCATGGAAACAATTGATATTGCAAGGAGCATCGAGTGTTCCATGGTCACTTCGAGGGCACTTATCAATGAACAGTCTGTTAACGTGGTGAAGGTTCCGTGAAATGATGCAGCAGACTATGTCAATGTAGTGAATGTATCTAGACCGGTTAAGCAACCTTTTAGGAAAGGTTCTACCAGTGTTTTCAGGTGTGAGTCAAAATCGCATTTTAGCACTTATCCCACTTGACTTGCCTTAGTCAAGAGATGCATGCTTTGCAAGAAAATGGGCCATTTCCAAGGGGTGCGTAGGTCTGGGAGACAAAAACACAAGAGCGCTGAGATCTGTGGAGTGCAATACTGTTTTCGATATTAAGAAGGTCAAAGGACCTTGGTGTAATGTGTTGTTTGGTAGAATTTAGGTTCCAGCCATGGCAGATTTATGATCTGCTATTACAATCTTATCAGAAATGTTGTTTCTTAACAAGTTGTAAGGAACTGTCGCTTTAACTCATACCGATGTAAATCCCAAAGCATTCGGTGAATCTGATATAGACATGTTGGGATCCTTCATGTCCAGGTTGGAATGTTTGGGAAGATCTATTTGTACAAAGGTTTATTTTGCTGTCAAAGGACGCAACATAATTGGGTGGCAAGCCCTAGTGAGAATGGGCTTATACTTAGGGGCTCATTATGATGGTGTAACGATCACCACCGCCAAAGTGGCGGTGGGGACCGCTACGCCATCGTAACATGAAATACCCCGGCCATATAATAATCGTTATATGGCAGGAGTATCTCGGCAGACACAAAGTCCATCCGCCGGTTTTCCGCCAGTCAGCAATCGGTCCGAATGCTGTCCGGGCGGTGCTGGGGCAATAATACTGTGGCAGTGCCCAGCAGGCACCGCCAGCCATATTACGATGTGGGTTTCATGCAGGCCCTAAGGGCTGGGAGGGATTGGCTTTGGGGGCCCGTTTCAGGCCCCCGGGGTGGTTTAGGGGGTGCACATCACAACATGATATTCCTTCAAATGATGGGTGCTTTTTATCATTGTAGTAATGTTTGGAGCAACATCGATTTACTCCCTTTGATCTGGAGATACAAACACCTGAGTGCAGTTGCACCGGTGAGTGGAAATAGTGAATAGAGATGAAGTAAGTCGGATGATGAGTGGTATTGAATAAATGGTCCGTGAGGATAATGATGTGGTCCGATGCAGGTGGTCTCCCGACGGGGGATGATTGAGGAAATTATAGGCCTAAATTTGTGTAATCTGTTTACATTGTATGTAATGCATTATTATAGTGAACAGGAAGATATGAGTTTGCTTATGACAATCTATTGCTCAAGTGATATGTATATATATATATTTTTTTCGTTTTTATATAGGTGTAATTATTGATCAATAGGAGATCCGTTGTGTAAGGAGAAAATAGCTTTGTCCTGAAGAAGATGGTCCGATTGTACTGATACCACTGCAATGTGTTTCGATACCCAGTGTTTCTTGGTGTTAAAGTTGGGAAAGCCAGCAACTAACCTGAGACAGGAACTGTACACCTATGCTTTGTGCTGTCTATAATGTGTCCAAATTAACATGTATAAGACAAATGTATTTGTCTAAATGAATTCTCCTTCTTAGTTATAAAAGGAAAAACATTTTTTATTTAGGATTTAATGTGTTTTAAAGTTTTTATGAAATGATCCAAGGAAATATTGGATTTGTATATTTTTAATATTGATTAAAAGGATTTTTATATACATATCTACTTGTGTGATTATAAGTGCTTTAAACATCCTGAGTGGAAAGCAGAATGCGTGTAGTATGAATGTGGTCATAAATCTAATTTAATTCATCTCTGGTAGTTCTCACCAAAGGGAACGCTTATTCTTAACCTTTATGTTACTGGGAGCTCCATCCCTTTGGATTCTAGAGCCCCTCTCCTTGGTTTCAAGATTTGTATTTTCTGCCAATGTTGTTAATGCAAGTCTTATGGAGGTGTATGGTTATTTTGACACGCTTCTTTTGTATTTGTGTACGTTGCTTTTGCCATGCTTAATTGACTGCGGTCTGCTGTTAGTATTGCTTGTGTCAATGTGTGGGTGCGTGTTGCAATGCCATTTGGTGCATGTGTCTTATTCCGTATGAGATGTGCATATTGCGTTTTGTGTTGCACTGTGATATTCCCTGTTAAGGGGATGAGCTTGGATTTGAGTTTGGGCCTAATGGGAGACTGGGTGCATAGTTATAGACCGTGTGAGGCGTGTAGGTTGAAAGATATCTTTTGCTACATTTTTCTGAGATTCCCTGTGTGAGTGGGAACGTGATGGGTTTAAAGATGCCCTGTGATTGTCATGGGTTGAAAGATACCTTTTTGCTAAATGTTTCTGAGATTCCCTGTGTGAGTGGGAATTTGATGGGTTTAAAGATAGCCTATAATTGTGATGGGTTGAAAGATACCTTTTTGCTAAATTTTTCTGAGATACCCTGTGTGGGAGGGAATGTGATTGTTTGAAATATATCCTTTTGAGGAGGTTCAGGGTTGAAGGTTACCACACTTTCTAAGGGGTTCAGGGTGAAGGGACATTTTATGCCAAAGATACCATCTACCCATGTCCGGTTGTGATACAGGAGGAGGAGTAAGTGTGCAGTGGCGTTGTTATATGAAGTGTGATTCTTAGTCCAATACTACTGCTCAGGGTTGTGTCATGAAGGATAACGGGCTGGTCCTTTTGGGGTAAGTGTTGGGAGTAGAACGGGTAGTTGTTTCAGCTTTTTGGGGTCATCTGCACTCTTGCATTGTGGACCTTTTGCCCTTTTGATTTGGGGGACTTGTTTGCCCTTTTTGTTTTGTGTGACCTTAGAGGGGATAAGATTTAACTGTATGGATTATTTACATCTTGCATATGTTTCAATTTTCTATGCAACAGATGTGTGTGTTGTTTTTACATCCTGCATATGTTTCTGTTTGCTAGGTATTTTATGAATGCACGGTCCCATCTTGCATTTATTATTAATGTATTATTTCATGTCCATCTTGCATTTGTTATCCACGTATTATCTTTATGCTGTATTCCCATCTTGCATCTGTTGTTGTTTTCTTTTGTTTTTCTAAAGAGGGAAGATGTGTTGTATCTTGTGTGCTGCAATACATTCTTCCCCATTGCTCTGTTCCCTACTGCTCAGCCAGGGTGAGTGTGATGTCATGGAATGTTGGTGTGTGCCTGGTTGAGTGTCAGATGGTAAGAGTGGGCTGAGCAGCAGGGCAGCTGCTCCTGGTGAGGCCTTTTTTCCATCTTACAAGTTACTAGGAACCATCTGTAACTGCATCTTAATAAACCTTACAATGAACCTACTCTACAGCTTACTGGATTATCTACATTCAAGGATCATACCTCAATTACAACAGACACCTTTAAGGTCTTGTTCTGGATGTAAGAGGTTGTTGATGTATGTGAGCATTGAATTCTCTGATTTTGGGTCCCTACATACTTGTTTGTGAGTGTAATTGTGCGTGAATGCACCCACAGGGTGTGGCACATGCTAATGTTATGCATGTTTATAAATGTGATATTTGTGTGACTTTAAACCAGTGATTTGCGTGCACAATAATATTAGATTACATGATGAAGGGCTATATAGTTGCATGCAAAATAGTCTGAACATCTGCAAAGGACAATTTGGTCCTTGTTAACATTTACAGATATATACATCACACTGGGCACATGGTTTATGCTAAAGAAGGTACAAATAGGTGGAAAAATAGGTGCTGAAATGAGATAAGCACTATTTGATGAACTTTCTTTCAATGCTTTTTATGTTTTCTACCTATGTAGGATTGGTCTTTCACACATTGGGTACCGTTGCTGAAACACTACAAAACGTTCTAACAGTTTGAACCACAAATTTTGACTCGATCCTGGAAAGTTTTGTGAACTTAGGTTAATGGGCTAACTTACTTATATAAGGCTCTCAAGAGTGCTAAACGCACATTTTAATGTCCAAAGTGAAAAATGGTTCCCCCTAGAGCAAAACCTACTTATGTGGATGCTCACCAAACGTGGAAGCAGTGAAGTGGCCCACTTTAACAAACTATCCTTTTGTGAAAAAACCATTAATTGCATTTTGAAAGAAAGCAAAAATTAAGGTGTGAATGAGTTTGATGTGTCTTGTTTGTTGTTCACACTTATTAGAGTAGGTTTGGTTTAGAATCGTGCATAACTTCTAGCCTGTATGTATTTGTGGCAAATGTGAGAGTTTGTTCAAGTGAGGGCATTTCTTAATGTCTTTTATGTGATATTTTGGTTCATTGTACAAAATGATGTGTGGTGTGAGGTAGATGTGACAGTTGGGTCACTAAAAGCATGGGCTTAGCCAACAGAGACTTTCTGCCTTGATGTCAATTGGAAGTTCACATTGAGAAGAGAATATGGCGTAATGGCTTGACCTGCCGTCTTTGGAACTAGGGAACCAGGTCCGGGTCTCAGCCTGTGCTCACCATCTTGTGATTCTGGTCAACCCACTTAATCTTCCGATGCCTAAAAAAACATGCATTGGCAAAGCCAATAGGTCTCACCTATGCAAGAGCTAGTGGCTTTTCCAATATGCTTTAGCCTTGTTGTACACCAGCATGGCTGCTGTTCAGCATGGCTAAAGGTTAGTGGGGTACAGGAGAAGGGAGTGTTGTAGAATGGAGGGCTATGGAGTGTTGTAGAGTAGAGTGGAGTATCATGGAGTGATGTAGAGTGGAGTGTTGTGGAGAGTCGTGGAAGGAGTAGAGTGTCATAGAGTGGAAGGGCGTTGAGTGGGGTAGAGTTGAGTGGCATAGAGTTGAGTGTCAGAGTGGGGTAGAGTGTTGTAGAGTGGAGTGACATGGAGTAGTGTACAACAAAGTGGAGTGGCATGGAGCATGTTGGGTAATGTGGATTAGAGTGTTGCAGAGTAGAGTGATGAAGAGCGGAGTATAATGTTGTACAGTGGAGAGGCATTGAGGGGAGTAAAGTGTTGTAAGTTAAGTGGTGTAGAGTGGAGCGGCATAGAGTGTCCGGATGAAGTGGCATAGTGTGGATCAGTGGAGTGGAGTAGATTGGAGTAGAATGTTGTAGAATAGAGTGGAGTATAATGGCATGGAATGACATAGATGGAGTTGCGTGGAGAGTCGTACAGTGGAGTAGTGTTATAGAGTTGCATAGAGCGTTGTAGAGTGGAGTGTCATAGAGAGGAATACATTTTCTTAGAGTGAGGTAGAGTTTAATAGAGTAGAGTGGAGTATCGTGGAGTGGAGTGTTGGAGAGTGGAGTGTCGTAGAGTGGACTATAGTGTAGTAGCGTAAAATACAGTGGTGCAGAGTAGATTGGCATTGAATGAATTGGCTTTGAGTAAAGTGGTTTAGAGCCCATTGGGGTAGAGTGCATTGAAGTAGAGTTGAGTTGTGCAGAGTATATTGCAGTGGCGTAGAGTGCAATGGAGTGGAGTCTTGCAAGGAACAGAGTGCAGTGACGTAGTGTAGATTGTTTCAGAGTAGAGTGAAGTGACGTAGAGTAGAGTGGTGCAGGGTAGAGTAAAGTGGTGCAGGGTCGACTGCATCGGTGTAGAGTAGATTGGTGTAGAATGCAGTGGCGTAGATTAGACTGGGGTTAAGTTCAGTATCATGGAGTGCAGTGGTGTAAATTACATTAGAGTGGCGTAGAGTGGAGTGATGTTGAGTAAAGTGGTGTAGAGTGAAGTGGCATAGAGTGAATTGTCATAGATTGCAGTAGAATTCAGTGGTGCAGAGTAGAGTGCACTGGCATAGAGTGCAGTGGCATAGAGTAGAGTAGCACAGAGTTCATTGGCGGAGACTGCAGTCTTGCAGAGTAGAGTGTCATGGAGTGCAGTGACATAGAGAGTAGTGACCTACAGGTCAGTGCCATATACTGCGTTGGAGTAGAGTACATTGGAGTAGAGTGGGGCAGAATACAGTGGTGCAGTGGCAAAGAGAGTAGGGGTGCACAGTAGATTACAGTGGCGTAGAATGGATTGGTGTAGAATGTAGTGGCATAGAGTATAGTTGATTAGAGTGCATTGGTGTAGAGTGCAGTAGAGTGGCACAGAGGAGAGTGTCGCAGAGTAGAATGGCATAGAGTTCAGTGGCAGAGAGTGCAGTGTTGCAGAGTAGATTAGAGTGGCGTAGAGTGGAGTGATGCTGAGTAGAGTGCTGCAGAGTGTAGTGTCATAGAGTGCATTGACGTAGAGTGCAGTAGAGTTGAGTGGTGCAGAGTAGAATGCACTAGCAGAGTGTACTGGCATAGAGTAGAGTGGCATAGAGTTAATTTGCGGAGACGGCAATCTTGCAGAGTAGAGTGTCATGGAGTGCCGTGACATAGAGTGTAGTGACCTACAGGTCAGTGACATAGAGTGTGTTGGAGTATAGTACAGTGGAGTAGAGTAGAGTGGGGCAGAATACAGTGGTGCAGTGGCAAATAGAGTAGGGGTGCACAGTAGATTACAGTGCCGTAGAGTAGATTGGCGTAGAATGTAGTGGCATAGAGTATAGTTGCATTGAGTGCTTTGGCATAGAGTGCAGTAGAGTGGCTTAAAGTAGAGTGGCACAGAGTAGAGTGGCGCAGAGTAGAATGGCATAGAGTTCAGTGGCAGAGAGTGCAATGTTGCAGAGTAGAGTGTCATAGAAAGCATTGGTATAGAGTTGTGTAAAGTAAAGTAATGTAGAGTGCAATGGTGTAGAGTGCATTGGCGTAGAGTGCTGTGGCATAGAGCGCAGCAGCATAGAGCAGAGTGACATAGAGTAGAGTGGGGTACAGTGGAATAGAATGGTGCAGGGTAGATTGCAGTGGCGTAGAGTGGAATGGTGCAGAGTGAAATAGAGTGACATAGATTGGAATGGCACAGAGTGGAATAGAGTTTCATAGAGTATACTGTTCAAGAGTAGAGTGAAGGAGAGTAGAGTGCAGTGGCATAGAGTATAGTGGCGCAGAGTAGAGTGGAGTGCCACAGTGTAGTTTGCAGTGGCAGCATAGAGTGCAGCGATGCAGAGTAGATTACAGTGGCATAGAGTGGATTAATGTAGAGTGCAGTGGCAAAGAGTGCAGCGAAGCATAGTAGAGTAGTGTGAGGTAGAGCGCATTGGCATAGAGTAGAGTGGTGTAGAGTAGAGAGGCATTGAGTGAAGTGGCATAGAGTTGAGTGTTGCAGAGTAGAGTGCAATGACCTGGTGTGGAGTGGTTTGGAATGGCATAGCATGGAGTGGTGCAGAGTACAGTGGAGTTGGGTAAATTGTAGTATGCATGGTGTGGTAGTCCATTGCCATTACAGACAACCCATCCTCAATTGAAATGTCGATTACATTTGCACAGACATACAGTTTAACTGACAAAAGTATACAATGCACAAACAATGTGGAACTGTCATCACCACTAGGTGATTGATTTGTTTTGGTCATATTAAAATATTTGTTTCCACCACACTTCAGAATTACAAAAAATGTGCTTCATTTGTACTTTCCATATTCTGAAATATCTGCACAGTTCATTTACAGATATTTAGGTTTTTTTTGTGCTAGAAAAATATAACATTGTAGAGCATACCTTGAGTAGGCAGCTAGAAAACAATCACACACTACAGGTTTTAAAACTCACATGGGTACCCAGCAGTATTGTCATATTAATCCTCTCACTTTGAAGTCAGAGAAAGAAAAGTAAATACCAAGCTCCCTTTAAGACAGAGCCTGACTTTTGACCTCTGTCTTTGAATACACAGCAAATATGACAAAATAAGAACAAGATTTGAAAGCCTGTTTACAGAAATCTAGTACTGGGGGAAGAAAACAGAATATAGTAAATATGGTTTGGGCAAAGGAAGGGACAAACTCAAGCTGAACAGCCTAAAATAAACGCAATCAGCAAATAGAAAGCAAGCAAGTGTGAGTTACAAACCACAAATCCAATGTAAAGCAATGGGTGTAATGCATTCTCAAGGAAGATTTCCCAATGTCCCCAAGATGTTGTAGGCAAACCTGCGCTGTCTAGTAGGCTTTGACCAAATGAATGTGTCCTTGTGTAAGGTAACTAATGCTCATGTAAAGTGCAACAAGGCCTTCAGATCGAGTTTCAGCATAATAAAACTGCCCAAAAAAAGTGTTATGGTTACATAAAATGTTTTTGTGACTGTAATAAATGTAACAACCTGCTTAGACCATGTCTGCACAGAGATAATAGTCTCTTCAACTGTTGTTTATGAAGGATTAACTGATGATCATGAACATATAGGGACCTATACAGGTCTGACACATGCACACTGAGGAATTTGTTTTTGCTTCGTAACAATAAAAATATTAAACCAATAAAAGGCACTAAATGGAGCCGAGTACTGTGTTCCTTCAAAATATGGTGACCCGATCGATTTGAAGCCCCCCTTATAACTTTTTATCCCTGTGAACAATCTGTACCAATTGTGGTATGCTAAATGATTGAATTTTGAAGGCTTTTTCCCAAAGTTTGATTCAAATTTATCAGACGGATATCATGTTTAAGTGTGCAGAAATTGTATCTCCTACGGAGTGAGGTATTAAGCTACACTAAAGAGGTCAGACTCCCTCTCCTGCAGTCCCTCTCCCTGCTCATTCCTCCTTGCTATCCTTACAACCACAACATCCACACCATTTTACTACGTATCAAAGAACATAGTACCACATTCCATCATTCTACCACACAAGCTCACACATCATACAGGTCTTACAACACTAGAACACACCACTCCAAACCACAGTACATTATCAGATCTCACAAAACCTTACCACACCACACCTCAATGAAAATCCTCTCCATTAGCACACCCCGTATGAACACCACACCATGAAACACCTCATTACAGTCAACCAAACCTCTCTCATCTTATCATACCACATCACTTAAAATTGAGCAATCAGCACTGCACGTCTTCCATCCCTTAACTTTTGTCAAATCCTACACCTCATTACAGAAAACCACACCATATCACCCACCCTGAAAAAAACAGTAATGACAGAATTCAAAACTGCTGTACAGATAAATATACAGAGGATTACTGAATAATTTAAACTTGTGATCAGAGAGAAAAATCTCCAGTTTTTCACAAAAATCCAACGTGCCCCCTGTATAAGATTCGATATCGAATATAGACATTAAAGAGTCTTAAGAATCATAACCAAAAGCATACCACCAATAACAATATATGTATAGGATGTCTCTTTTGTTAAAATGTTTTTTCATGTAAAAATTATTTGTGATATATGTTGTATTGCACATTTATGTCTTATTTAAGTGTGTTTGCTAAATAGTTTAGAGAACAGCACATTTATGTTTTATTTAACTGTGTTTGTAAATTGTTTTGAGAACAAGGATGTATTGATATGACACGACACATGTTTTTTTTCAGATTGAAAGAAATAACTAAGAATAAAAAATAGTGATAATAAGAAGGTGAAAGTAAATACACTGGTTCAAACTAAAATCAATGGGTTTGGCTATTTAGCAAAGACATCTAGCTTTCAAAAAATGCAAGGCACAGGCACACTCTTCTTTAACAAGTACAGAAAACGACAGCTGAATTGTTGGGAAATGTGAGTTTGATCTCTTATGGTTCAGAAAATACACTAGGGTTTTATATCATTTTTGTATTTTTAGTATCAAATGTTCATTAATATGACACTCAACAAATAAACGTAACACATTTAATTTCTCTAAACCTCGGCTACTGAACATTCTGTATCATGCCAATCTCCTCACAAGGTGTATCCACCAGACATTTACCAATCAACATGTTACCATTTAGTCTTTACTGTTGCTGAGGCATAACTAATATCATCTTTTATATGTTACTTACCTTCACTGTTTTTATCACAATAACGTATTACTGATTTTATTCTCAGTCCCTATTCTGAGCCTTAATTCTTAAAACTGGAGAAGTCCTGCAGTACATTTGCCGACACTGTTAATCAAATGTTCAACTTTCTAGCTGAGTCTAAGGAGGGCCTCTTCTGTAATGGCCCACTCAGTCACATCCCCAACCCAAAATTCAATTTTAGGGCTTCTCTCAACCAACCATACAATTACTTTATGCCACTTTGCCAGCAACAGGGCTGTAATATCTTGCAAGTTAACAATGACGGAACCCTTTTGGCTCCTGATGAACTCCGTAGAGGTATGATGTAATGGCTAGAGTGTATTACAGTAAAGGTTACTTTAGAATGTTGAGTTCGCAGTTTCACACAGATGAACAAAGATGTAGTAAATGAAGCTCTGTGTGCGATGTAGTCATTGGTGGGTTCCCCCAGCTGGAAAGACACTATAAATGGCAATGAGATAGGGGATAAGTAACCTGAAAATTTACGGTGCTGTGGTCCAAGCAAACTGTTCCTTCATGCCAAGTGTGCAGATGTTGATTTACGGAGTCGGCTCTTAATGGATGTGGAGTCAAAGCGCAGTTGAAAACTAATGCATTTACAGACAATCTGCACCCCGGTGGTAGAGAACTTGGTCAGGCCATACATAAACGTACCACTCTAGTATGCACCCTAAAGCCATACCTAGTACGGAGTGATAATGCTGCAAGTACAAGTGCTGTCAAGCAGAGCTCAAACCGGTGTAAAAAGGTGCAAAGTGACAGCCAAGCAAAAGATAACACTGTGATTACAAGTGCTAAGTAGCAGACATTAACCAGGTGTAGGCAAGTGCACAGAAACAACAAAAGCAAAGCGGCCTAAATGCTAGAAATGGTTGTCTGCTTACCAGAAGCAATTAAAGAGAGTATACACACACAGCACTTGGCACAGCATCCCAAAAAGAAGTGAGCAGGGTGGTGCTTACAGAGCCATCCATTCCTAAAGAGGCACGCCACCAACACTGCTGAGTGGGTCTCAAAACAACACTGTAAGACATAGAAGAGTGAAAGTCAACAAAGGATCAGAATAGTAGCAAGTTGTTGTTCTGAGGGAGACCAAGAAGAAATCCTGTTTCCAATTATCATCAAGGATGATCTAGAAGCCAGTACATCACAAGGACTCAGAGAGAATGAGCTAGAAACAGTGGCCAAAAGACTGCCACTTCCTGCCTCATTAACTTCCACACTGGTCTACAATGCTGCTGCCTTTTAGAAACCCCCATCATCATTTGATACTGCCAAAAAGCAAAATATTGACAATCAATGGACTGCGTGGAAAGAGACATTTGAAGATTCCATTGATGCACTTGAAGAGACTGATAACAAAAAGATGATCAAATACCTCAAACATCTTGTTGGTGATGGCATAAAGGAAATGATAAAGAAAATGCCAAGAACTGATAAAGAAATAACATACAGTCAGATTAAAGAAACCTTGAATCTCAAGTTCAATCCTATGCCTAAAGTTACATACGGAAGATATATTTTCAGTCAAGAATGACAAAAAGTTGTCGAAACCATTGATGAATTTGTAGAAAGACTTGACACACTCATCAAACACCGTAAGTTCAATTAATTTATTGCTGAATAAGCCATACGTCTTAGGGTCATTGATGAATGCTTTTCCAATTCATTCAGACGGCAAATACTGAGAGAAACTCCGAGTCTGAAATGAGTGCTAATGGCTACTAGAGCTGACGAGCCTGCTGATTGAAAAACTGCTGACATGGAGGCAGGAAGTGCCCAGAATGAATCAGTCATGAGTGTGAAAGTAAGTAAAAGCAAAAGACCGAAGGACACAAGGTGATATCTACACATAAAAAGAAGGTATGTTTTAGTTGTGGATTTTCGCTGCCACACAAAGACAAATGTCCCACCATTGGACAGATATGTAAGGGCTGTGGGAAAGAGAACCATTTCCTGATGGTTTGCAAAGCAAAGGGAAAAACCAGTCTGTCACGGTGCGAAGACAAAAAGGTTGCCGGTAGGTTCAAGAAGCAGCTTCTGTCGTGCACCTACAAGGCCCAGAGGAGATGTCAAGTACGACAAATCTTCACTGATTATCATCTAAATCATTGTGAAACAGTTCTTCTATATCACTATCAAGTGAAAGTGAAGAAGATGGTTGTGCAATGTGCGCATGTTGGACTGGCCGCCTGTGAACAAAATTCTCAGTGAACGAAAACTCGACACGCCAAAGCGACCAAGGTCATTCAAACATTGTCTGAAAATCACACTGAAAGTAAATGGTTCCTCGATACCTTTCGTCTTCGACAGTGGTGCATTGATAAACATGCCTGAGGAGAAATATAATGAATTGTATCACTTGCAGCAACTTCCGCCATCGAACACCAAAGTGTATACCTGGGTTGCATCGACACCCTTAAAAAGTCAAGGTTCATTTGTAGCTTTGATAAAACACAAGAAAATGATGGTGAAAGCACCCAGCCGTATGCTTCAAGGGACAGCGTCAACTGCCTGTCTGCTCAGATTCAGAACAGATGCTGATATGGCACTGATTTCTGGGAAGTACAACATGAATTCTCACCATGAAATAGTAAGTAAGTAAGTTCCCTTTGTTGTTTCATGGTTTGGGGAAGCTCAAGACTATGAAAGTAAAGTTTCATATTAATGAGGATGCCTGTCCCGTTGCTCAAGGAGATAGGCAAATTGCTTTTAAATTACAAGATGCTGTTGAAAAATAACTCGAATTGTTACTTAAGCATGATATCATTGAGCATTCCACTAGTCCAACACCGGATCACTGACAGAATATCGACAGTCACAATATCGAGATGACAAAATATCGAGGTAAAAATATCGACTGCCAAAATATCGACTTCCTATCTTCAAACAGGTAAGTACAAAAATATCGACTCCAAAATATCGAGTGTAAAAAATATAGACTGTCAAAATATCAAATTTTTTAAATGTCTTAAAAGTAATTTAAAAGTAATATAATAATAAATAAAATTCTTTTTAACTTATTTAAAATACTTAAATAAACGTAACATTAAAAAATAATTAATATAACTTTGAAAAAATTAATTTATTTTTAATACATATATATATATATATACATATTATTAACAAAACATATACAATATTTTTACCGTAGGATAGCAAAGGGTTTAAATTTACTGTAACGACTCCAGTGAGTGCAACAGAAGGGAAAGCGTTGGATAGCGTAGGGGTAAAAATTACTATTCCCACTCCAGAGAGTGCAACAGTAGGGAAAGCGTTGGATAGCGTTGGGATAAAAATTACTATTCCCACTCCAGGGAGTGCAACAGTAGGGAAAGCGTTGGATAGCGTAGGGGTAAAAATTACTATTCCCACTCCAGAGAGTGCAACAGTAGGGAAAGCGTTGGATAGCGTAGGGTTAAAAATTACTATTCCCACTCCAGCGAGTGCGACAGTAGGGAAAGCGTTGGATAGCGTAGGGGTAAACATTACTATTCCCACTCCAGAGAGTCCAACCGTATGGAAAGCGTTGGATAGCGTAGGGGTAAAAATTACTATTCCCACTCCAGAGAGTGCAACAGTATGGAAAGCGTTGGATAGCGTAGGGGTAAAATTACTATTCCCACTCCAGAGAGTGCAACAGTAGGGAAAGCATAGGATAGCCTAGGGGTAAAAATTACTATTCCCACTCCAGAGAGTGCAACAGTAGGGAAAGTGTTGGATAGCGTAGGGGTTAAAATTACTATTCCAACTCCAGAGAGTGCAACAGTAGGGAAAGAGTTGGATAGCGTAGGGGTAAAAATTACTATTCCCACTCCAGAGAGTGCAACAGTAGGGAAAGCGTTGGATAGCGTAGGGGTTAAAGTTACTATTCCCACTCCAGAGAGTGCAACAGTAGGGAAAGCGTTGGATAGCGTAGGGGTATAAATTACTATTCCCACTCCAGAGAGTGCAACAGTAGGGAAAGCGTTGGATAGCGTAGGGGTTAAAATTACTATTCCAACTCCAGAGAGTGCAACAGTAGGGAAAGAGTTGGATAGCATAGGGGTTAAAATTACTATTCCAACTTCAGAGAGTGCAACAGTAGGGATAGAGTTGGATAGCGTAGGGGTTAAAATTACTATTCCAACTCCAGAGAGTGCAACAGTAGGGAAAGTGTTGGATAGTGTAGGGGTAACAATTACTATTCCAACTCCAGTGAGTGCAATAGTAGAGAAAGTAAATACTTCATATGTAAATATAAGTAACATAAATAGTAATACCAATTACAAATTAATTAAAATATTTTACAATTGTATAAAATATGTTAAATAATTATTTATAAATACAAATTTAAATTATTTAATTATAATACTTACCTAATAATACTAATTAATTACCTAGTAACAATAAATTAATTTACAATTTAAAAATTAATCAATTAATTTTAATTACCAATTTTATTGTTATTAATTACCTATTAATAATTAATTATCAATTAATTCTAAATAAATACCAATAAATTAAATGACATATTTAATTAATTATAATTAAATTACTTCCCACCCTATTCCCCTATAAACCCACAACCCGCTACAGAAAATAATTTAATACAATTAACATATTTATCAATTAATCAATTATAATTATTTACCAATTATATTTTAATTAATTACCAATTAATAATTAATTAACAATTAATTCTAAATAAATTTCAATAAATAAATTAACAAATTTAATTAATTATAATTAAATTACTTCCCACCCTATTCCCCTATAAACCCACAACCCGCTACAGAAAATAAGTTACTAAAATTAAAATATTTATCAATTAATCAATTATAATTATTTACCAATTATATTTTAATTGATTACCAATTAATAATTAATTAACAATTAATTCTAAATAAATATCAATAAATAAATTAACATATTTATTTAATTATAATTAAATTACTTCCCACCCTATTCCCCTATAAACCCTCAACCCGCTACAGAAATATATTACACAAAAAATAAAAAATAATATTAACTTACCTTAAATTCGATATTTTTGTTGTCTATATTATGTCTAGTCGATATTATGTCCATTCTATATTTTTGATTCGATATTATGTCCATTCTATTCGATATTCATTTTTTCTAGTCGATATTTTTGTTGTCTATATTATGTCTAGTCGATATTATGTCCATTCTATATTTCTATAATTTTTACTTGATATTGTGTCTAGTCAATATTAAAAACTCAATATTTTGACTCTATACCGTCCACCACCATGGGTTTCTCCCATTGTGGTAGTGCATAAAAAGGATAGTGAAGGAGCAGTACGCGTATGTATTGACATGTGTCAGGCAAACAAGGCAATTGAACTAGAACAACATCCAGGTTCACACGTTGCTGACATGATTACACAATTAAATTGTGCAAATGTTTTCTCTTGCCTTGACTTGAATAAAGGTTATCATCACTTGGTGCATTACAACCTTTTCTACACATGTTGGTCTGTTTTGTTACAAAAGACTAAGCTGCAGAATGTTTTCAACAGAAACAGGGGGGGAGCACACCGCTTCACCCCCCAGCAAGGTTCGCCCCTGGCATTGTGGTAAATGCAGTTTCAGTTACTTGCTTGCTTCAAGAGTGTTTGAGTGTTTCGCCACAGTTGGCGCAGCTAGTGCTGATCTCTAGACACGTGTTTCTGGTTCTTTAACCGTCATCAGTAGGGATTACAGTCTTTCAAATTTGGGGTATGCGGAGTAGGCTGCCAACATCTTTGTCAGGCCAGGTACCTCTCACAGGCATGCAGGTGCTTCATCCACGATCTCGTCAGCTCAGTGACTCACGGGAGTACTTTTAAACAGAAACAGGCGTGGGAGCACACCGCTTCACCTCCCAGCAAGGTTCGCCCCTGGCATTGTGGTAAATGCAGTTTCAGTTACTTGCTTGCTTCAAGAGTGTTCGAGTGTTCCGCCACAGTTGGCGCAGATAGTGCTGATCTCTAGACACGTGTTTCTGGTTCTTTTACCGTCATCAGTAGGGATTACAGTCTTTCAAATTTGGGGTATGCGGAGTAGGCTGCCAACATCTTTGTCAGGTCAGGTACCTCTCACAGGCATGCAGGTGCTTCATCCATGAGCTCATCAGCTCAGTGACTCACGGGAGTACTTTTAAACAGAAACAGGGGTGGGAGCACACCGCTTCACCTCCCAGCAAGGTTCGCCCCTGGCATTGTGGTAAATGCAGTTTCAGTTACTTGCTTCAAGAGTGTTCGAGTGTTTCGCCACAGTTAGCGCAGATAGTGCTGATCTCTAGACACGTGTTTCTGGTTCTTTAACTGTCATCAGTAGGGATTACAGTCTTTCAAATTTGGGGTATGCGGAGTAGGCTGCCAACATCTTTGTCAGGTCAGGTACCTCTCACAGGCATGCAGGTGCTTCATCCACGAGCTCGTCAGCTCAGTGACTCACGGGAGTACTTTTAAACAGAAACAGGGGTGGGAGCACACCGCTTCACCTCCCAGCAAGGTTCGCCCCTGGCATTGTGGTAAATGCAGTTTCAGTTACTTGCTTGCTTCAAGAGTGTTCGAGTGTTTCGCCACAGTTGGCGCAGATAGTGCTGATCTCTAGACACGTGTTTCTGGTTCTTTAACAGTCATCAGTAGGGATTACAGTCTTTCAAATATGGGGTATGCAGAGTAGGCTGCCAACATGTTTGTCAGGTGTGCGCTCCATTGCGATTGCTTCTACAAATATGCTCCCTTGATCTTTGAGCCGACGGGCTCCTGGACGACGCACCTGCGTGCCGGTTTGGGCATCGAGGCCATTGACGGTTGTTTGGCGGCCTTCTCTTCCACCCCTAACTATTTTCTCTACTGATGAGGGAAGTTATCCCGAAACCCGAGCCATGTCTCGGGCGATATCCAAAAACCCGGGACATGTATCGGGTCTAGAGATCATCAGTTCTACAAGTACCGACTTGCACCCACTGGGGTGAACAACTCAAGAACTCCATGTACCAGAGTCCCTAGGGGCGATCCGGAGGAGGGGCTAGCGGTGTGCGCTCCATTGCGATTGATTCTACAAATAGGCTCCCTTGAGCTTTGAGCCAACGGGCTCCTGGACGACGCACCTGCGTGCCGGTTCGGGCATCGAGGCCATTGACGGTTGTTTGGCGGCCTTCTCTTCCACCCCTAACTATTTTCTCTACTGATGAGGGAAGTTATCCCGAAACCCGAGCCATGTCTCGGGCGATATCCAAAAACCCGGGACATGTATCGGGTCTAGAGATCATCAGTTCTACAAGTACCGACTTGCACGCACTGGGGTGAACCACTCAAGAACTCCATGTACCAGAGTCCCCAGGGGTGATCCGGAGGAGGGGCTAGCGGTGTGCGCGCCATTGCAATTGCTTCTACAAATAGGCTCCCTTGAGCTTTGAGCCGACGGGCTCCTGGACGACGCACCTGCGTGCCGGTTCGGGCATCGAGGCCATTGACGGTTGTTTGGCGGCCTTCTCTACCACCCCTAACTATTTTCTCTACTGATGAGAGAAGTTATCCCGAAACCCGAGCCATGTCTCGGGCGATATCCAAAGACCCGGGACATATATCGGGTTTAGAGATCATCAGTTCTACAAGTACCGACTTGCACCCACTGGGGTGAACCACTCAAGAACTCCATGTACCAGAGTCCCTAGGGGCGATCCGGAGGAGGGGCTAGCGGTGTGCGCTCCATTGCGATTGCTTCTACAAATAGGCTCCCTTGAGCTTTGAGCCGACGGGCTCCTGGACGACGCACCTGCGTGCCGGTTCGGGCATCGAGGCCATTGACGGTTGTTTGGCGGCCTTCTCTTCCACCCCTAACTATTTTCTCTACTGATGAGGGAAGTTATCCCGAAACCCGAGCCATGTCTCGGGCGATATCCAAAAACCCGGGACATGTATCGTGTCTAGAGATCATCAGTTCTACAAGTACCGACTTGCACCCACTGGGGTGAACCACTCAAGAACTCCATGTACCAGAGTCCCTAGGGGCGATCCGGAGGAGGGGCTAGCGGTGTGCGCTCCATTGCGATTGCTTCTACAAATAGGCTCCCTTGAGCTTTGAGCCGACGGGCTCCTGGACGACGCACCTGCGTGCCGGTTCGGGCATCGAGGCCATTGACGGTTGTTTGGCGGCCTTCTCTTACACCACTAACTATTTTCTCTACTGATGAGGGAAGTTATCCCGAAACCCGAGCCATGTCTCCGGCGATATCCAAAAACCCAGCACATGTATCGGGTCTAAAGATCATCAGTTCTACAAGTACCGACTTGCAACCACTGGGGTGAACCACTCAAGAACTCCATGTACCAGAGTCCCTAGGGGCGATCCGGAGGAGGGGCTAGTGGTGTGCGCTCCATTGCGATTGCTTCTGCAGAACGTTTTCAAGACATCATTTGACGTATCATACAGCCTGTCATTAATGTGTTCAATTATAGTGATAACATATTGGTTTTCAGTGTTAACCAAAAGTAGCACAATACATTTCTTACACAAGTATGTTTTATGCTGGCTGATGCAGGTTTTACTTTGAATGCAGATAAATGTGAGTTCCATAAGTCCAAGCAAAAATTCTTTGTCCACAGCTTTTTTGATGGGGGTGTGACACCTAATCCTCCTAAAGTGCAAGCGCTGGCAAATGCTATTCCGGGCAAGATGTTTCAATGGAACATTCATTTCTTGGTATGCCCTGCTACTGTTCTAGATATATATGAGACTTTGCCACTGTAAGTGCTCCATTAAGAGAGTTGACAAAAAAGAATGTTTCATTTCAGTGATCACATGATCAAACAAGCTATTGAGAACTCTACTGAAATGGCTTATTTCAACCCGATACTTCATACATAGGTTGATGTTGATGCTATCCCAGTTGGGTTAGGTGCTATCCTTGCACAGCACAACGGACACCTGAACACTTGAAGGCATATTGTGGCGTATGAAAGTAGGAGTTTGACCAGAAAGTGCTCTCTCACAACCAGGGCCGGATTGGCTATAGAGGGCACAGAGCATTTGCTCGGTGGGCAGGAAGGGTGGGGCCGGTTTTGTCCCCGCGGAGGCCAGTTTTGTCACTGGGGGCTGGTTTCGAAGCAGTGCTGCAATATCGGCCCCCTGTAAAAAAGCAGTTGTGGCACTTCTTGCTAGCACCCCCCTCCGTTTCCAGGGCCGGTCGAGCAGCAATCTGCCAGGGCTGGTCGCGGTTCCCAGTCCGGCTCTGCTCAGAACCTGAAAAAGACAGTTTAGCCATGGTATGGGCATGTGAACACTTTCATGTATTCCTGTATGGAAAGCCTTTTGCTCTGGTAACTGATCATCAAGCTTTACTAACAGTACTTGGCAATCCAAAGGTCAAGCTGCCTCCTCACATTGAATGCTGGTGACTACGGTTACAAGAGTACAATAGTAACATTGTACATCGTTCAGGAAGGGATCAGAACCCTGCTAACTACTTTTCCAGAGTGCCAGTTCAAGGTCTTGACACTGCAGCCAAGTCAGCTGAAGATTATATCAACTTCATCTTACAATCAAACACATCAGCCGCCATTTCGTTAGCTCATAATATCAATGCCAAAAGCCACAATAGTGACAGGCAAAAGATGAAAGATATAATTACATATCAGTCGTGGAAACAGGACCCTCGACCACTCGCCAGTGAGCGTGAATTTAAAAAATGTAGAAATGTAAAAGATGAACTGTGCTTAACTCAAGAGGGAATTATATTGTGAGGGTTGAAAATCTTGATTCCAGAGAGTCTGTGACAGAAAATGATTGAAGAGGCCCAAGAAGGACATAGGGAATAATTGCCACAAAACAAGTTGACTGAGTCCAATTCCGATATTACGATGAGCGGGTTGAGAAGGAATTAAAGGCCTGTCATCTATGTAGCTGCCTGATTACAAAAGTTATTCAACACACCCTAAACAAGGTTGTGCCTCATATATTAGACCTCACTGAAGATCGCATCCTTCCTACATCGGGCCTTATAAATCTTTCTAATACATCTGCACAGTTAGATTCTCCCGTCCTGTTGTCACCTGGCTTCTCATCAGTTCATTCCATGGAAGTGGCGTCAGAAGATTCCTCTGCGGCAGCAGGGTGCGGAGTGCTTTCTACCTCCATTGCAGATAACACCTGCATAATGCTGGCCTTACAGGCCTTACAGGTAGACCTATTGCCTCCAACACCTATCTTACCACTTTCCGTATCTGGTGAACCCAGCGATATTGATGGGTGTTCTATTCCTGTAGCTATTGGGAGTGGTGCTGAATATGAGCCAAAAGGTCAGCAGGAATAGTCTCAAGGGGCGCAGGAGGTACCTGGGGGCTCTCAGCTAGGGGACACTAATATCTCCCCTATCACTACCATAGAGGGCAGTAATATCACAGGGATTATAGTAGCTTCCCTTCAATTAATGTTTGCTACCCTATCTTCAGATATAAAAAAGGGCTTTGATGAATCTGCGTCCCACCAGAGAGAGATTAGGAACTATTGTGAATCCTCAGATAATAAGATTGATGGGTTAACTTCGAGAACAGAAGCTCTGGAAGAGACAGTTTCTGGGTTATCTTTGCACTTGGACCAGGCAAAAGAAGACATAACAAAGCTTAAAAAGGAGGACCTTGCACTGGCAGAGAGGATGGAGAAGCTGGAGAATAACGCAAGACGCAGCAATATCCGCATCCTCAATGTGCCGGAGGGTAGTGAGGGCACAGATATCAAGCATTTTGTCATCTCCCTCTTAAAACAGGCGCTTTGCCTCGATCAATCTACTGAGGACTTGGCCACGGACATCCAACGGATCCATAGAGACCCCTTTAGGCGTAACCCACAAAGGACTAAACCGAGAAAGATCCTTGTGAATTTTCATACGTACTCTCTTAAGGAACATATTCTCAATTTAGCCCTAAAGCAAAAGTCTTTGACAGGGAAATGTTTCAATTTCCAGATAAGGTCCGACTTAACAAGGGTCACTTTGGAGAAGCAGTGGGAATTGGGCAGGAGGATGGATGCTTTTAGGAAGCTGGGTGCAACGGTGCAGCTGGGTTTTCCCGCCGCGCTGAAAATAATGTACAATAATAAGATGTTCAATATCCGTACAGTTCAGGCGGCGGATGAGTTATTACTGACCTTGGGGAAGGATAAGGGCCTTCTGGATAAACAGACATAAGTTTACAAAGCTCCCTTGCTCTCTTTTGTATCTTATGTAATTGGATAGAAGGTTTTTTGTTAAAAAGTTAAAGGAAAAAGGAGAAAAGGAGAGAGAGGAAGAAAGAAAAAAAAAGATTTTTTTTTTCCTTGAGAAGGGGGAGAACATTTGTTAAACAATCTTTCCATTTTTGGGAAAATAGTAGATGGTACACCTAGATTATTAAATGGGAGTCTTTTTTGGCTCTCTCTTTGTCATCCTCTACTGCCTTTATTTCTTTCTTTTCTTATCTAGCTCTTAATATTTAGATATAGTCACTGTGCAGGGGCTCGGGTAGGGGTACCGGTTCCGGTTAGATAGATCAAGGGTTTCTCATGGGGGGGGGGTAGATTAGGGCACGTAGGTGTTAGGGGGTTGGGTAAATAGTATAAAACGTTCCTCATTTTTCAATTCAGTGATAAAGGAGTTAGTCTCACAGGTAGGGCTGTTATGTGTTAGCCCTCTCTCTCTTGACCAAAGGGAAGTTGGTGCTAGGGGTAGGGGTATGTTTTATGAGTAGTCTCAAGATTCTCTCCTGGAATGTTAATGGTCTGCGCACCAAACCTAGAGCCAATAAGATCATGCAATACCTACGAGATTCGGATGCGCAGGTCATTATACTCCAGGAGACACACTTAATTGAGACAGAGATACTCAATTTGGTTAAGAAAAATAGGTGGATCGATGTGTCAATATCAACTACACAACCGATGAATATTAGGGGGGGTGACTATTCTTTTTAAAAAAAATAATAAAAACCAGAGTAGTCTCTCAGATGGTTGACCCAGGTGGCAGATGGGTCATCTCTGCAGTAGTTTTGCAGGGGCCCAATTTACGTTTGTTGGGTATTATGGGCCTAATCAAGACGATCCCTCGGTCCTTGAATCTCTATTCTCTCAACTCTTGTCTTTTCCGGAGCCGATTATTTTAGCGGGGGACTCCAAAATAGTACTTGACCCTTCATTAGAAAAGACCCCCAGCAGTAGACCGCAGGCTCTTTCAAAATCTAGAGCCTTCCTACTAAACTGCATGAAGCAATATGGTTATGTAGACATTTGGAGGACAAGGTCAGGACAACAACAAGGAGTCTCTTTCTGCAACTATAAGTATCACCATCAATCGAGAATAGATTTTTTCTTAATTAGTCACAAGTTGGTGGACTCCGTTAAGAGTGTTTGTTATTCCTCTTTACATCTTTCAGACCACTCATCAGTATCTTTGGACCTTACTGGAGTCACCAAAACCTCTTCTAGATCTTGGTCTTTTGACCGCTCCTTACTCTCGTCACCCGAAGACGTTTCTTATATTAAAATTGAAGCCCAAAATTATATGCAAGCTAACATTGGGTCAGCCTCTTCCAGTGTAGTATGGGATGCCTTTAAGTCTTGTCTGCGAGGTTTTATCACAAATAAGGTTGCATTCCGGAGGAAGCAGTATAATCAGGAAGTCGCTTCCATTGAAGCTGATCTATCTAAAACGCACGCTGAAATTGATGCTAATAGTACCGCCTCTGAATCCATACAATCGTTGTTACATAATAAACTACTTTCTTTAAAAGGACAATTGGGTTCTTTCCTAAACCAGCGAATTTTACAGAAATGGGAAGCAAGTAAATTAGCGCACTTCCAGTATGTGGAAGGGGCTGGTAAATTATTGGCCTGGAATTCTAAAACCGATCAGGCCCGGAACAACTTTGAGTCTGTCACGACATGTGCTGGTACTTTCTCTTCTGACACAGATATCAGAAGAGTATTTAGAGAGTTTTTCCAATCTATATATCATGAGGATAAAAAGATCACTCCAGAAAGTATTGAGAGTTGGCTGAGTGGAATTTCTTTACCGGTACTCTCCCCAGCACAACACATTTTTCTCGATAGTGTTATCACCGAGGAAGAGGTTATGACGGCAATCCAGAGCAGTAAGGGGGGTAAGGCGGCAGGCCCAGACGGCTTACCAGCTGAAATCCACAAAGCCCTGGGAAAAGAAATAACTCATTTTCTTACTATCCTTTTCAACCAAATATTACATGATGGTGTGTTACCGCCGACAACTTGGGATAACGCATCAATTACGCTTATTTTAAAGCCCGGGAAGTCGGCCTCCAACTGTGGGTCATACCGGTCAATCTCAATGTTGAATGCAGACTATAACATTTTTGCATCCATCTTAGCGAAGAGGTTAGGTGTGGTTGCGCCTGATATTCTACACCCAAACCAGAAGGGGTTCGTTAGGGGTCATCAACTCTACGAACTCACATACGACCTGATAGGGGCCATCGATATGGCAACCACGGACTCCATACCATTAGCTGTCCTCACGTTGGATGCCACCAAGTCCTTCGACAGGGTCAACTGGTTGTACCTGTCGGGGGCTTTGGCAAAATTCAATGTTGGCGATGGCTTTCGTAGAGCAGTTAGTCTTTTCTATCAGAGCCCCACAGCTTCAGTACTGGTGAACGGAGATTTATCAGACCCTTTTAAGATCACAAGGGGGACGCGGCAGGGTTGCCCTCTTTCCCCTCTTCTGTTCGATCTCTATATAGAACCTTTTGCTCAAAGTTTAAGAGAGGATATTAACATCAAGGGCCAGATGTAAGTAGCCAAATACCGGTCGATAACGGCCGAATTCGGCCGTTACCGACCGGTATTTGGCTTTTGAGATGTAGGTGGGTAGTTATTTACAGAATCGGTATATTTACAGATTCGGTAAATTTACCACTTCGGTATTTTACCGAATCGGTAAACATACCGATTCTGTAAATCCATATGTAGGTGACACTCCTAAGAGTTCCACAGGCCCTTAAGAGTCTGTATTTTACCACCCAATCCTATTGGGTGGTAAAATACCGAATTCAGGTGTGCATGCATATCTGTGCATGCACACCTGTGCAATGTGACACACAGACATGCCCTTAGGGCAGGTATGTGTGCCACATGTCACACTAGCCTGTACTTGGGGTGCTAGAGGGTGTCAAAGTGACACCCCCTGCACCCTTGCAGGATTCGGTATTTACCGATTCTGTAAATACCGATTCTGTATTTCCCATTGATTCCTATGGGCTTCAAGGCCCATAGGAATCAATGGGAAATACAGAATCGGTATTTACAGAATCGGTAAATACGACTCTTACAGATTCGGTAATTTTTTACCTACATCTGCCTCCTTCCAATTTACCGACACTTAAATACCGATTCGGTATGAGTCGGTATTTAAGAGTCGGTAAATCGAAATTACCTACATCTGGCCCCAAGCCTTTTATTTATAGGGATTGGGAAAAGAGGGTGGCCCTATATGCGTACGATATTTTGATCTTTTCATCAGAGATCCGCACCGCGTTTCCTGCAGCCATCAAGCTGGCTTTGGAGTTCGGGGAAATTTCAGGATACGAGGTAAATGCCTCGAAGACTGAAATGATGGTGTGGAATGATGATGCAAGCGAAATAAACCTGCAACCCAGAGCAAATCTTCGATATCTAGGGCTTAGCATTGTTAATGACATCAATCAGATTGTAACCACCAATTTTGCTGCTGTTGCAAAAGACTGCCGAAAATTAATGCGATCTTGGCTATATCTCCCATTATCTATGTTAGGTAGAGTCAACTTGGTAAAAATGACTATTTTACCAAAGATTTCTTTTTTATTGAACAAAATTCATCTTCATTTTGATGCATCTTTATTGGCCAAACTACAGGGAGATGTCACTTCTTTTATTTGGAATAAACGAATTCCAAGGATTCTTTGGAAGAAACGTAGGCATCGTATGGTCCAGAACTGCAAATTTACGCATGGGCGTTTTAATTATCCCATGCGCGAATGTTACTAAAGATGCCAACAGATGAGGGCATTGGGAGTATGTTCTCAGCTTTATTGAAAGGGGAAGGAGTCGGGCAGTCGGGCATTTTGTTCAAATTTGGAGACCCTAAGTTTTAAAAAAAGTCAAACTGAAGGTGCTGCAGGGTATGGCAAGAACTTGGGCCAGGCTGAGGTCATCAATAAAGCTGGGGTACTTCTCTAGCAGGTCTCCGATTTGGGGTCTTCCAGAGAGTCCAGGTTGGCTAGGAGACAGTCTGGCAGTCCCATTAAGAGAGGCCGGAAGTTTGGTGAGACCTGTTTGTGGAGGGGTGCTTGCTCCCTTGGGATTGCTTAATTAGCAAAGTTAGACCTAATCTTTCTAGATTTAAGTACATGCAGATAGCTAGTTGGGCTCAAGCATTTGTATCCCAGCCTCCTCGGGGGTGCAGTTTACTATTAGGGGGGAGCTGCCAACTTGAATCCCGTCTGTTAGATAAATCCCCGGCCAAGAAGGAGATCTCCCTATGGTATAACTTAATCCAGGAAGAAACAGACGGTGATTTCCATCTACCCGAGTCACTGTGGGGTTCTCTAATGCTTGGCCAAAATGTGCAAAGCTTGGTCAATGTCCTGCAAAGTTTTGTGGGACATTGTTAAGCTTTGTAGAAATCACCTTTTTACCATACATAGGGCCTACTATTCCCCACAGAGACTGTCAAAATTCTCCTCGGGAGGTCCAGTGGCATCTGCTCGGTGTGACTTAGAGGCGGCCCCCGATGTGCATATGTTTTTTAACTGTCCCCACTTGGCTCCATTCTGGGACTCAATAAGCAATAAACTCACAGCCTCACTGGGTTTTCTTCTTTCTTTGGAGTTCTGGACCATGCTCGGAGCCCAGCCAAGAACCTTCTGTTCTATTCCAACTTACTGGCACGAAGGGAAATCTGCAGAAGATGGAAGGACTCTACCCCTCCTTCTCTTAACGATTGTATTGTATTGTAAGGCATACTTATAAAGCGCGACTGTCACCCGGCGGGTATCCTGGCGCTATGATCTTTCAGGCCTGAACACAAGAAACATTACATTTGCAGCCATCTATATTGTTCTTGGGAAAAGGGTTGGTATGCTTCAGTCCTGCAAGTCTCGAAATTGGATCTTGCTAGGGCTGGAAATCAAGATAAGAGAGCTTTTTGGCATCTACTCGACTGGGCCCATTGATGGAGCCAGGTTTTTTTTTTTTCCCCTGGTCCGATGATTACGCAACTATGGCTTAATCTCCCTGCTATGCCTTTTCTTCCGTTGGAATCTCGGCAAGCAATGGTAGTAATTGGTACTGTGGTTTTATTTGCCGCCTAGACTGCTAGGCGTCTGACTTCTGTAGAATATGTCATTGCTGTTGGGAGTCGGTACCATTCAAAATTTGTATCCCTGCCAGTCTTGAAACTGAGGCAGCATGACATTACTTCTTCTACTCTTTTCTTTTTGTTGTGAGCATTTGAAACCATGGCGGCTAATGAGGACCAAAAAAAAAAAACCCTTAACATGTCAGAACTACTGAAGTATGTCTTGGAGAGAATAGCCATTTACTTTTTTGGTTCACTCGATAATGGGCATCTCCAGATGGTGATTATGGACAAATACCTGTAATTTATATTAATTGATGATCTCTCATCAACCACTCAAAACCGAGTCACTGAGAGATTGGATGACCTCTTTGTGACATGGGGTGTGCCAGCTATACTAAAATCTGACAATGGTGGGTCTTTTAATATTCGGGAGTTCAATGACTTCTTAGAGCATCTAAATATAAAGCATCAAAAGCGCACTTCTCTGTGGCTGCAGGCCAATGGACTGGCTGAGAGGTTTATGAGTACACTAAAGAAAGCTACACAGTGAACTACCCGTGAGAAGGTCAACTTGCAAACTGTGTTAAACTCTACATTATTCTTACCGTTCAACACCTCATTCGAACACCAGTGAAAGTCTGATGACTTTGACGTTTGGGAGAGCAATGACAACCAAGATACCCGAATAGACCAATCACAGAGAAAGAGATGAGAATACAACTCGTATGAAGGACTTTGTTCAGAAACAAAAGATGAAGTCATATGCTGACTGAAGACAACCAGCAAAGAACATCGTCTACCAGAGAGGAGATATAGTGCTTCCATGTCAGATGAAGAAAAGAAAATCTGATGCTCCCTTTGATGCAGAAATATTTGCAAGTGGTGTCAGCCAAAGGAAACACAGTGACTGCTTAGTGCCCCGGGAAGTCTATTACCAGAGACTCATCTCACTTTCGGCATTTAACTTATCGTTCACCAGATGTACATGGTGAAGGAGGGACTGATTCTGATGCACCAGTGACTGCTGTTGCCTTCCCGCCATCACAGCAGATCTAGGATTATGATTGTGACAGGTCTCAACCTCCCACGACATGATCAGGTCAAACAATTGCAGCGCCAAAAAGAGTAATTGAAGAGATTAAAATGTATATATGGGTACATGTTTTGTAAAATTGTTACGTTTTTGTTTAACTAAGAGGGAGATGTAGTATCTTTTGAGTTAACAATGATGGAACACTTTTGGCTCATGATGAACTCCGTAAAGCTATGACGTAATGACTAGAGTGTAGTGCAGTAAAGCGTTGCATTAGAATGTTGAGTTCACAGTTACACTCAGAAGAATAAAGACATGAAATATCAAGCACAAGCACCCAGCCAGGGCAAGGACCCTGGCTGGGAGACACTACAAGGGCTAAATGTAGAAACTTTTATTTAATTTTGTTCTTTTTTGGGTTAGAAAATGATGCTTAATATGCACTGTTGTGGTTAAAGAGCTATTTGAATTCCTGTGGCCTACTTCAGCTTTTTGGTTACATCAATCCAGAACCACAACACCCCTGAGCAGAACAAATGAAGCCTTGTCTACTGTACATTTTGGACTGCTCTTGTGGAGTATACTTTACTCAGAATGTTAGACATGGCACCATTGGCGTGGGTCTCCCTTCCATTTTTTTGCTGTTGCCTCCTTTATTTTTGCTATGTGTTTTGCTGGTCTAGATGCTTTGGGCACTTTGCCACTGCTATTCAGTGCCAAATTGCAAGTGCTCCCTATTGTAAAGTGTCGTATTTGATTAGGGGCTCCATGATTGGCTCATTTGATTTACTTGTCAGACCCTAGTACAGATCACCATGTGTGCCCAGGGCCTGTAAATCAAATGCTGCTGATGGGCTTGCAGCACTGGTTGTGCCACCCATAGAAGCAGGTTGTAAAATGTGACTCAGGCCTGCCATTGCAGAGCCTGTGTACAGCCTGGGGCTGCCATGTCAACTTGGCAAGTGCACACACTTGCCAGTCCCTAAACCTTCCCTTTTCTACATATTAGTAACCCCTAAGGTAGGCCCAAGGGCAGGGTGCATTGTATGTCAAAGGTAGGACATACCCTGATGTGTGTAGCATGTCCTGATAGTGAATTACAGCCAGTTTCGTTTTTCACTATTGAAAGTCTACCTGTTCCCATGGGCCAGCATAGGCAGTTTCATTATAACATTTTATAATCCTAACTGACCCAGGGAACTAGGTAGAAAATCAAGTTTAGTATGCCTGAACTCAGAATGATAAAATATATATTTTAATGAAGTTGGCTTTAACATTCTGTGTTTGAAAATACCACTTGTAGAAAGTAGGTATTTTGTTGCCTAACCATCCAAGCCTGCCTCTGCTAGGTTGTGTATTCCATGTCTGGTTTGTGAGTGACAGGGGCTGGGGTGGCTCCAGGAGACAGGGTGGAGTCAGCACAAGGCTGAATAGACCTGTCTGCATGAGCAGTGGTGGGAGGAGTAGCACCTGGGCCTGAATAGGGCTGTTCCTGCCTTCCACAATGCTGGCTCCACCTCATGTGGTTTATCTGATGACCCTGGCCCACACTGACAAAGGAAGAAGTTGTGCACTGGCAGAATGCACCCAGACTGGTTTGGACTCCCTTTCCTGGCCAGGCTCCAGACACACTACAGGAGGGGTATGCAGCTCTTTGTGTGGAGACAGGCACAGCCTTATTCAGGTGCAAGTGTCAGCTTCTCCAGCCCACTTAAATCGGGAAGGATCATCAGCCTGGTGATGGGCAATCAGGACATCATTGACACATCACAGCTCCCTTTGTGGGTGACCATTTAGAAGGAATGCACAAAGCCGAGCTGTCATCCAACCCAGACGTGTATTGGAGGCGGGCAGAGGCCTACAGCCATTAAGGGCAGACAAATGCCAACTTTATAAAAGTCATTATAAACAATGGGGTATTCACAAAGGGTCCCCGACCTGGGTATCAGTTATTATAAAGAAACAATGCTCCTGGACGAATTATTCAAGGAAGAATTAGATTAACAGAATGATCAACTTATTTGAGCTTACATTAGTCAGCTCACAAACTTCTGTAAATCGTGAAAATAATAGAAACAAACAGATCAGGGAACATATCAAATCCCTATTACCCATAGAATCGAGAACTTCACAGATGACACTATGGAACATCCCACCCATGAAGGGGCATTTTAAATGTGGGCAATGTAGGGCATGTCCCATGGCCAATGAATTGAAAGCTTTCACACACAACAACTACAAACACACACCTCCAGATCACATTAACTGTAACTCCAGCAGTGTAATCTTCGCAATTTCCTGTCTATGTGCTTTTGTATATATAGGATAAACTATACAAAAAGTAAAGTTCCGTATCCTGCAACACTGCAGTCATATACAGTGCCAGATACAGGGAGCACCCCTCGTGGAACATTTTGCATCATTTGGACACACACCGAAGAGCCTACATTGGTGTGTAATAGAGAAGGTACACCAAAACGCCCAGGGAGGGGATTTTGGTAGAGTTCTGAGCCTACATGAGGGTAGATGGATACATCGCTTTGATACTGTAGCAAGAGGATTACATTAATACGAGGAGTGCACCAGACAGGTGTCACACTCAGCAATGTTTGTTGTAAGCATGGGCGCAAAATCCGTTCCGCTCGCGGATTTTGCGGATTTTCGGCAAGTTCGCGATCCGTGAATTTCTGCGAATTTGCCGAAAATCCGCGAATCCGCGAGCGGAACCGATCCGGGGGGCAAAAGTTCAAGCTTCAAGCTCGTAACTATTTTCGAATGGCGCCGGCAAGCTGCCAGCACCATTCTAAAATAGTTACTAAGTTAGCTTCAACAGGAAGCACTAATAGATAAAATGCAGGTGCTCGAGCACCTGCTTTATTTTATCTATTAGTGCTTCCTGATGAAGCTAACTTAGTAACTATTTTAGAATGGCGGTGGCAGCTTGCTGGCGACATTCTAGAATAAAACAGGAGTGGGGCAGAGGGCAGAAGGTCACAGAGTGGGGCAGAGGGCAGAAGGGCACAGCAACGAGTGAAGCAGAGGGCAGAAGGGCACAACAACGAGTGGGGCAAAGGGCAGAAGGGCACAACAACGAGTGGGGCAGAGGGGAGAATGGCACAAAAACGAGTGTGGCAAGGGGCACAAGGGCACAACAACGAGTGGGGCAGAGGGCAGAATGGCACAAAAACGAGTGGGGAAAGGGGCACAAGGGCACAGCAACGAGTGGGGCAGAGGGTAGAATGGCACAAAAAATGAGTGGGGTAAGGGGCACAAGGGCACAACAACGAGTGGGGCAGAGGGCAGAATGGCACAAAAACGAGTGGGGCAAGGGGCACAAGGGCACAGCAACGAGTGGGGCAGAGGGCAGAATGGCACAAAAACGAGTGGGGCACAAGGGCACAACAACGAGTGGGGCAGAGAGCAGAATGGCACAAAAACGAGTGGGGCAGGGGGGCAGAATGGCATAAAAACGAGTGGGGCAACGGGCACAAGGGCACAACAACGAGTGGGGCAGAGGGCAGAATGGCAAAAAAACGAGTGGGGCACGGGGCACAAGGGCACAGCAACGAGTGGGGCAGAGGGCAGAATGGCACAAAAACGAGTGGGGCAAGGGGCACAAGGGCACAGCAATGAGTGGGGCAGAGGGCAGAATGGCACAAAAACGAGTGGGGCAAGGGGCACAAGGGCACAACAACGAGTGGGGCAGAGGGCAGAATGGCACAAAAACGAGTGGGGCAGAGGGCAGAATGGCACAAAAATGAGTGGGGCAAGGGGCACAAGGGCACAACAACGAGTGGGGCAGAGGGCAGAATGGCACAAAAATGAGTGGGGCAAGGGGAACAAGGGCACAACAACGAGTGGGGCAGAGGGCAGACTGGCACAAAAACGAGTGGGGCAAGGGGCACAAGGGCACAGCAACGAGTGGGGCAGAGGGCAGAATGGCACAAAAACGAGTGGGGCAAGGGGCACAAGGGCACAGCAACGAGTGGGGCAGAGGGCAGAATGGCACAAAAACGAGTGGGTCAAGGGGCACAAGGGCACAGCAACGAGTGGGGCAGAGGGCAGAATGGCACAAAAACGAGTGGGGCAAGGGGCACAAGGGCACAACAACAAGTGGGGCAGAGGGCAGAATGGCACAAAAACGAGTGGGGCAAGGGGCACAAGGGCACAACAACGAGTGGGGCAGAGGGCAGAATGGCACAAAAATGAGTGGGGCAAGGGGCACAAGGGAACAACAACGAGTGGGGCAGAGGGCAGAATGGCACAAAAACGAGTGGGGCAAGAGGCACAAGCGTACAACAACGAGTGGGGCAGAGGGCAGAATGGCACAAAAACGAGTGGGGCAAGGGGCACAAGGGCACAACAACGAGTGGGGCAGAGGGCAGAATGGCACAAAAATGAGTGGGGCAGAAGGGCACAAAAACAAGTGTGGCAGAGGGCAGAAGGGCACAAAAAAACCGAGAGGGTGGCAGTGATGAACCAGAGGGCGCATCGCGGTCTCGCACAAAAAAAAACCCGCGAACACGCAAAGCGCCCCGCGAACACGCCAAGCGCCCCGCGAACACGCAAACATAAAAAAATCCGCAAATTCGCACAAATTCGCAAATTTTGCGGATCGCGAATTCGCAAATCCGCAAATTCGTGGATCGCGAATTCGCAAAATTCACCCATGCTTAGTTTGTTGACAATAGGTCCTGAATGCATAATTTTATGGCAATCTCTTATACAACACATATTTAAATGTTGATTCTTAACCCAATCCTGTTTGCTCCTACTGAAAATTGGTGTCCTATGCCTTTAGATGTGATAATTTATTGTTTCTTTTCCCTTTTTAAATGTCTGTATTTATGTTCAATGTGAAGTACAATTGTGATGTCATAAGTGAATATTTGCGTACCACTAGGTTGGTACTCAATCTGTGAATATATCCAAGTTTCAGCACTGGTCGCTACATGTCTATACACACTGATTCCTAAATCTGCATTGTGTGACTGCACCTTTTGTTTAATTGTACACTGTCAGTTTTAAATACTCATTGAACGAATGAGTCTATCTTAAATATTAGAATGCTGACACTGCACCTTGAGGCGTCTTGTAATTACATTAGAGACGCTACAGAAAAAGAAGCAGGCTTTTTGTTTAATTGTACATTGGCAGGTTTAATATACATTGAACAATTGTATCTATCTACTAAAATTAGAACTGTGATATAGCACTTTGAGGCCTTTTGTAATGCTGTAGAAACTGTGAGCTTATTGAGCCTTTCGACCTTTTTTACTAGTGTGGTTGACATCACCCCTTTTCAAGGCCACCGCACCCTTTTTTCTCAGTATAAATGCTTCCGCGGATTGCTTCTCTGTTGGCTGCTACCACGATGGAGTAATGACGTCAATCAGATCGTCTCCAGGTAATTCTCTTTCACAACCGACCATTACCTAGGAACGCCTTGCGCTCCTTAGTTAGTATTTTAATTAGAATTCCCTTCCTCCCTTTTTTTTTGGTGCATACATTATGCTGTGCCCTGGATTGTTAGATTCGTTCAGCAAACTCTTGCCACACATACAGGCCCGAATATTACATTACATGGATGGTCTGGGCACCACCGTCATGGTTTCTACTGAATAACGGGAATTGTCCTTAGTTTGCCCTTGCCACTTTACGGGTGAGTTGCTACAGCCAGTCCTTGTGTACTTTTAGTGTACAATCCTTATGGACACTTGACAACAGCTGTTGTTATTATTGTTGAATTGCAGGCATTGGTGTAACCAGGTTTTGGACTCCAATTGAGTATTGCAAGATTGATGAGGTGGGTTTAATACATTACTCCAGCCATTTCATGTGCAGACACCACGTCTGGGTAACCTATTGGTCCCGGTTCTAAGGTTCTTGTTTTTATTCTGTAGGGTCACTTCACCTGTCCCATTGTCCTGAGGAAGATCCTCATTGCTGAGGTATTAAAGTCCCTCGGTTGAAGATAAGCCAGATCAAAATGTCAACGCTACCCCCTACTACACCTGGACCAATTCCCCTTCCCAATTACCCCTGTTTGCAGCCTTGAGGAAACTCTCCTTGCAACTTTAGAACATTTAATTCAAAGGAACAATTTGCATGTGGCCAGGTTGCATTTAACTGTTTATTGGATATCAGTTTTGTACAGTCTTGTAAATATATGCCCTTTACTTTTCTACTCACTTTGAGCTCTCTTGACTCCTATATACACACTTGAGCACTCTTTCATACACATTCCCTAGAACATTCTCCTACCTTCTTGACCCTCTAATGATTGTTCCTTTAAATGACTAAATAAATATATTGTATAATACTCGGTGGTTTTTCTGCACATCTGTTTGTTTTAATTATTATTACGATTTACAGACATTTGCGAGCTGACTAATGCATACTCATATAAGTTGATAATTATGTTAATCTAACTCTTCCTTGAATAATGGGTCCAGGACCATTGTTTCTTTATAATAACTTTATAAAAGTGGCATTTTTAAACTTGTAATCATAAATCCAACTTTACCATTAAAGGTGATAAATCATTACAAGTCCATAGGTACAAAACACTACTATCGTACTCCTTCTCAATCAGGAATTATACTTAATAGAGATATTAAGGGCCTGATTTAGATTTCAGCGGAAGGGTTACTCCATCACAACTGTGACGTATATCCTGTCCGCCAAAAAAGAAATCTTATAATATCCTATGGGATTTATATTGCTGCAGATGGGATATCCATCACCGTTTTCACTGAGCATCCGACCGCCAAAATCTAAATCAGCCCCTAAGTAATTCCCAGTGTTAGTGTATGAGTGGGGTATGCCTCACAGCAGTGAAAAAATGTTTTTTTACTATCAGGATTACATTTCCTGCCTTTTACTTACACAGTACCCTGCCCTATGGGCTACTTAGGGCCTACCTTGGGTGTGTCTTACCTATACTACTATTATAAAGTAAGAACTTTGCACCTTTGAGACGGGTAAACTCGGGAACCACAGAGCCAATCCACACACCCGATACATCATTGGAATCGTCAGGGTGTGCAGATGGACATAGGCTATATAAACTATACAGAAATGCGTGATTTAAAAAATTGACATTAAAAAAAAAAGTAGTCCCTTTAAAGTAGCGCCGGCTGCGACCTGCGTGCTGACGTCAGGAGCGCGGGGAGGAGCGGCGTCCAGGAGCGCGAGGAGGAGCGGCGGACATGGCGCGGGGGAGGAACTGTGAGGAGCGGTGGACAGGCGGTGAGGAGCGGCGGACAGGTGGGAGGAGCAGTGAACTGTGGAGCGTGGGGGAGGAGCGGCGGCTGAGGTAAGGCTCCGAGGGACCCACGGACAATGTCAGGGCAGGTGGGGTCGGGGCAGGTGGGGGACGGGGCAGGCGGGGGACGGGGCGGGCGGGGGCCCGGGCTGCTGAACAATGTCGGGGCGGGCGGGAGCCCGGGCTGATGGACAATGTCGGGGCGGGCGGGGGTCACGTCATGGATAGAGCCAAACAGCAGCAGTGTCACATCGCTCCAAAAGAAAAGTACACTGTGCTCAATACCAACAGCCCCAAATAACAAAGGGCACTAATGATCGCGGCGGGGGCCCGGGCTACTAGACAATGTCGGGGCGGGCAGGGGTCGGGGAAGCCTGATTGCTCCCGGACAACGTCGGGACGGGCTGCTAGTATATAATAAAAGGGGATTTTAAGGATTGGCAAGGGGTCTTAAATGCCAAGTCAACATAGCAGTAAATCTGCACATACAGGCTTGCAGTGGCCGACCTGAGATTTGTTTGAAGGGCTACTTAAGTATGTAGACCAATCAGGGCTGCAGGCCTACTAGAAGCATTTAATTTGGAGGCCCTGGGTGCATATAGTGCACTTTACTAGGGACTTAAGGATTTAATTAAATATGCCAATTGGGGATGCACCAATGTTGCCATGTTTTAGGGGAGAGAGCACAAGAGCTCAGCAGCGGATAGCAGTGGTAACATGCCCAGAGTCCTAGCAGTAACAAAACAGATCAGCAAAAAGTGAGGCAAAGCAGACAAAACATTTGGGGGAAGACCACCCTAAGGCTGACAGGTCTTACACAGATACTCTACCAATTTACAGCCCACCTCCCTCCATCCATTGTTGAGTCAATGCTCCGGAACTCTTGTAAATCCGCTCTCTTGCAAATGGAGGCCTTTTTAGGACTCTGGTCACCAGAAATTGAAAATACCCCTCACTTCGATCCATATCTCAAATGCCGTTGGGTGAGCAAAGCGAGAAAGCCCTACCCACTCTAAATGAGCTCCCTTCATCCCACCTTCCATCCATCTATGTCTCGATCCTTTAAGCCTTTCATGAAACCACACATCTATCCATGCTTCCATCCATCCTTTCTTTACCATTCTGTCTGTCCACCCTATAAGCATTACGCTTTCATCCATCCTTCTATCCTACCACTCACAATTCAAGCAATTCATCCCTCCTTTTCCCATACATACATCCCTTATTTTTCATCCATACACAATTTCACTCTCTTATTATCAATTCACCCATTCATCTAAACTTCCATCCATCCCCAGATTAATCCCGCCTTTCTTAATCCCAGCCTTGCTTTCTTCCACCCACCCACTCAATGGTGCTTTACATTTCATACATCAATCCTTTCAGACTTGCATTCACTTTTTCATGCTTTTGGCCCTTCCTTCTTGTCACAGATTCTTTCCTCTTTTAATATGTTCATTTCACTCTTCCTTCCAACCCTGTCTCTCACACTCTCAGTAACCCTAGTTCAGAGAAGAAAGTGGGCCTCCGGCTGTTATTTAAATGATAAAAAACAGCAATAAACAGGGTCATGTGGGCCTCTCAAGTCTCTTCGGCCCAGTGCAACTGCACCTGCTGCACCAATTGAAGCTACACCCCTGCACACACTTTCTTCCTCTCACCTTTTGGCCCCTTTTACCATGGCTGGCTGTGCATCCTTTAATATTTTCTCTCTTCGTATTTTTTAAACCATTTGTCTGCAGAGCTGCAGATAGAACAAGCTCATAAATAATTAGGTGTCAACATCACCCCCACTTAAGCTGTGAAAGAGGGGGTTGGCGACGTCACTGCTGATCACTATTTTCTCCCAGACCACAGCAGTCTGCCTCAATATGTAGGGAATTTGACCTCCATGCCTACTACACCTAATATGTTATTTTGCCATTGTAGTATCCTCTTATATCCTGTTCAATAGGCATGTCTTCCAATTATCCTCCTCCACCATCTATCCATCTATCTGGCATCAATATTGTATCCATATGGCAGCTTCATTGTATGTGGGCCGCATAATAATGCAGTTCCAGGTCAGAACGGGCAAAACCACCCTTCTCCTGATCAATTTCAAAATATGCAATGCGCCTTACTCCTCCTCTAAGCTCAGAGCACAGAAGTTAGCAGGCTGTTCAATTGTTTGAAAGTAGCAGGCCTCTAGGAACAGAGAGAGTTCTGGACTGCATACAGATAATGCAGGGGCATAATCTTTTTTGCGATGATAACCTTCCCATAATGGAGAGCAAGAGCATATTCCAAAGATATATACTTTTAGGCACACAGGGCCCGATTCACAAAAGTAATCTGGGACAAAATCCTAAATTTACGACTTTTGGGTATTCACAAAGGGTATTTAGGAGTAGTAAAGTTAGGATTTTGTCTCAGTTAAACTTTAAGACCAAAACTTTGTCTCAGTTAAACCTAAGTTTTGGTCTTAAGTTAACTTTGACAATGGTGATACCCAGTGTCCTTTTTAAGAGCTATTGGGAGTCTGGCCCTTTCTTCCCTGTTAACCTCTATCATTCTGGGCACACTCACGGTGTGAAAAAGGAGCCCAGGTTGCCCGACGCCAACATGCCTGACAGTGGTGACGTTTTTCCCCCCTTCCTGATCTTCGACTTTTACTTACAAAACCCTGTCAGGACTGTGCCTGACATCAAGAGGACGTCTAGAATTTTTCCGGACCATGGCTCCCCCAGCACTATTCTGACATTCCCCTGAGTACACTTGACCCCTACCCGGACAGCGGAGTTTGAGCATTTTGTCCGACGCCCGGCGGAGCTGCTCTGTTCAGCTAATTGAGGAGATTGGCCTTGGTTCATCCCCTGAATGTCACCTGCCCAGCCGGACACTGGACACAGTTTCTCCCCTGCTCCCTGTCTTGCCCCCCTCTGACTATTTCTGCCGTTCTGACTTTTCCTTGTCTCCTTTCTTTCCATCTGTCTGACCAATGCCCGTGGGAGCTCCCTAGATAGCTATAGGGGGGACCGGCTTTGGATTTCCTTCCTGGCCGTCACCTGCCCAGCCGGTCCTTGGGCAGAGTTTCTCCCCTTCTCCCCTTCTCCCTGTCTCGCCCCCTGCCCATTGCATTTTTACTCATTGCTCATGTAAAATTCTTGCCACTAGACTGAAACAAGTGTTGCATAAGGTGCATAAGGACTAATGTGGGTTCATTCAGGCCCCAATATGGCCATGAATATAGGCAGTAATGAGAGTGATCTGATAAAAATCTACCCAACTAGGTCACAAAGGACAACCAGGCCGGGTCCATCCCGGCAATCAATGGGCGATCACGTCAGCTGTAGGTGCTATGTATTGGCGAGTAACAGGATCACTCTTGCGTCTCTGGATGTAATGCTCTCTATACATCTAAAAACCCAAGTTGGACATCACTGCCATCAAAGCTGTGGTCATACCTGGCTTTGTGTTGTGCTTTGGTGGGAATCTATGCAACATGCCATCCAAGATACAGTTAAAGTCCCCACCCTAGTGTTTATCGTCTGTGTTTGGGGCATATGTATTAATGATGCATACTTCCTTCCCATTTGGTGCAACCCGTTGAAGGTTTACCTTCCCTCCATATCGGATTCTAAGTAAGCGAGGGAGGAAGGAATTCCAGGAGAAACTCACACTGACACCCCACTGGCAAATGCAGATAATGTGGCTGAATACATTTGACCCCTCCATCTCTTAGCAATCTTGGTAGCTTCCGTATCTGTGAGGTACTTCCCCTGGAGGCAGATGAAATCCACCGTATTACGTTTAAACAAAAAGTAGTACACTGTACCTCTTGAGTCAAGTGACAAATTAGTAAACAAGGAGTACTGATCCCTGCTAACAATGACCCATCAGTCGGACCACCCAGTAGCTGCGACAACCAACCCTCTGTAGGAAAATAGCCCACAGAAAACTGAACTTGAATGTTTACAGTATAACCTTAAAAGTACATGTCTGCCCAATAAATCTGTTTGAGTCAGTTGGTCAGCACAGCACCAAAACAAAACAAGAATAATAGGCTACACAACCCTATTCTGTCATGATATGCTCAAGTATCAGTAAGCATACACAGGAGATACATTCTGCTCTACATCACCTAGAACAGAGGTCCCAGTAAGGGAAAAAAGGAGGGGCTCTACTCCATTTACCCTAACCCTATAAGACGGTCAAGGCCCTTTGGCAACATTAACATGCAAATAAACAATAATCGTTGTTGTGTATTTAATTAAGAGGAGCACAGGGTAAATCCGCCCGGTTGGGCACCTTCCACTCAAGGCTACCAGCAACCAACAGTAAAGGGGATTCATATGCACATTATAAACAATTATTTGAGCTACCCCTAATTCATTCTTCAAACAATGGTGCCAGATGTATCCTCTTGCTGGACTAGGATCTGTTTCCAGTGCATGTGGGAAATGTCCCTGATGTGAGGCTACCCCAAAGATAGTTTCAGCTCCTCTTCCTGCATAGTGCCATCCTTTTGGACTACAAAGCACAGGACATGTTGTACATTGGTCTCATGGGCTCCAGATCTCTCACAGCTTCTCATCCCCTTACCCCCAGATCTAAACCCTCCTGTGTGGTTCCACCAACACCCAGATCTCCTAGGAGTCCCATTGTCTCACATTTCCAAAAGGTTTCAGACCCCTCAGGAGCTCAGAGAAATTGGTTTAATATTAGCCACCGCCCACAGTCATGCAGTGTAAAGCAACATGTACTTTAGATTTGTAGCCTTTAGCTTTACCTCCAAACAGGATTTCCTTTGAGCTTGTACTTTTTGAGTATAATTTGGGTAAATGGCAATTTTGTGATTCTCATAGAGTAAAGCGCTGCTCTACCTAGAAACTTTTAGGATGCAGTCCCTGTCTCTGTAGTTCAGGATGTGGACAATTAGTGCACTGGGGTGCACCCCAGGATGTGGGCAATAAGTGCCCTGTGTGACCAGTCCACCACAAACATGTAGGAGAGACCCTGTGGCTTAGGTTCTCGTTGGACCTAGGTCTCAAGGAAACATTAGCAATGTCCCTCTTAGCCCTCTCCAGAAAACCTAGCACACAGATTATCATGGCAAAGCACCCTTCGGCATTCTCTGCCGGATTCCGCAATAACCTGATCAATGTGGTCATCCTTGTCATCTTCTTTTTGAGACTAGAGACCTCAGTACTGAGTTCTCCAAATGAAACCTCAGCTGCATGCACTTTATCCGTGTCTTTCCTGAGATTCGCATGCAGAAGGATCACCTCTTCACTCTTTTCCTCTAATGCAATCCTGGCACCATATATTGCCCCTAGGAGCTACACCATTCACAGCTCCTCTGTTGTGTTGAAGGGTCTTCAGAGGAATGCATCCCAACCTACTGAGTGGTGCTCCGTGACTGAGGTTGAAGCATGGTGTACTGGGCAATGGTGTCATGCTTTTGGGCCTTAGATGCCATGTCCATCCCCATGATGATTATGCCGATTGTAAGACCCAAAGATTCTCATCCCTGTCCTGCAGATAGTGCCGGAGCAGTGCGCCATGCAGACAGTACCACCAGGTGCCGTCACCAATCAAAATGTCACTTCAGCATCACCCAGTTCCAACTTACTGGTTGCATGACACAGCTTTTCTCCTGCATTCGAGGTCAGATGTGACACTCGGATATCTCCACCTTTAGTAAGAGTTCCCTGAAAGCCTGGGTTGTAGTTCACTGTATGGGAGTCAAACAGCGCAAAAGGCTGCCACTCAATTCTGGCTAGTGCCCTCTGCTCTCTCCCCTGCACAACGATCCCTAGGTATAGGCTAGTTTCCCCTTCCTCTTCCAATTCAGCAACCAATGAGGGATGGAGTACGGAGGCAAAGAGCACCTCACACTCTAGGCCCCCAAGAGGGTTCTCCACAGGGACCTGGCCCAACAAAGAGGGAGGAGCTTGGTTAAATCAGGCCTGGGGGGCAGTTAGGCTGGGGGGAGGTTTTAGGAGGTGGGGCTGGTTTTAGGGCTCAGGGAGTGGGCTGGGTCAGATTAGGTTTTAGGAGACTGAGATTAAGGGCTCTGGGCAAGGGGCATAAAAGGGGTAGTTTTCAGGCCTAGGCAACAGTTGGGCTGGGGCTGGGGGGGAGGTAGAGGGAGGTTGTAAGGAGTGATGGCTTATTTTAGGACTGGGGATGGAGTAGTTTTTTGGGGCTAGGGGGTTGGGATTTAAAACTCAGGATATGGGACTGGGGTAGTTTATAAGGCTTGGGAAAGTAGAATACACCACGGGAGGGCCCACAATTAGGGCTTAGGACAGAGGGGCAGGAGTGTGATCTTTAACATAAAATTGCATGGTAAAGGCATGTGTGGTAAAGACTCGGTCGTTGTTAAGGCTGTGTGGTTTAGGCATGCTTTGCTGAGGCATGCATTGTTCAATCACACAACCCTACTGGAAAAGGCGTAGCATTTTGATGCATTACCAGGTTTGCCAGTGATGGAAAATCTGGAAATGATCTAAAATATATGGGTGGATGAGTAGGAACACCCACTCTCCACCCATGTAATGCCTTTCTTGTGCAGTGTAGCACAATGCAGCAACTTGCACTGCTTTGTTACTTTACTGCAAATTTCCAACCAATGCAAGGTGGCTTTGCAATGTATAGGTTAGTAAACATCACTTAAGGGTTTGCTTTGCCAGTGCACTACCTTGTGTGACTCAAGGGCAACACAAACCCTTGATATATCTGGGCCTTGGTATCCAAAGTAATGGTGCATGGTGCCAGCCTGACAGGGAGGATGTAGGACTGTAGGAGTGTTGTGGACTTCAAGAGAATGAGAGTGTCAGGATTCTCTTCCACTGTGAGCCAGGCACTCGCATGGGTTGATTTAAGGGATGTCACTATTACGATGAAAGTATATCAGGGGTGGTAGCCTTCTTCTCTGTGTCTTCATGTAGCTCATACAGTCCCAATCTCCCTAAGGTGCAGTACGCAAAGGGAGATCAACTTCGCCCATCACAATTTAAAGGGGTCTAGAGAAGCAACGATCATTCTTTGGAATGAGTTAATACCTCAAAATGTAATATTAGGGTAGGAGACTAGGGATAGTCTATATGAATAAGAAAGTACTGTGCTGTGCCTGCCAGAATGCTTTTTTAGAGAGTACCACTAATCATTGTTCTTTTTATCTTTATTCCTTTTATAAAGATCAAAGGGGAGGAGGGCATCACAGGCATAGCCACTATGAATAGCAGGGTACACTGTCCCCACCATCAGTGCCAAAGCAGCCACTACCTCCACCAGCACCACAGCTGCGGCAGATGGCTCTGCTGGCCCTAGTAAGTCATTTTTTTGTGTAATTTTTTTATTGAGGTTTTGCAGATCAAACTCCCGGTGGGGGTGATACATTACATAAGTAACAAACATTCCACATATGAGAGGGTTACATAGTCATCCATAAGAAGTGCAAACAGTGTTTGTCTGTGTCATGCAGTCTTGACCTCTGCCAATTGTTCGATATCCGATGGTCCGCTGGTGTGTAAACTAGGGAGTGGGATGTAAGGTTTCTGAATGCTCTGTGCCAGGGTCGCGGGATCATGTGCTGGCGGGGGTATCTGTTAGAGTCGTCCCCGTGTGAGTTGTTGTGAACTTGTAACCTCATGACTATTTCTATAGACTGATTAAAAAAGGGGGGAACATGTGCCGGTTTTGGAACTTCCTGTCTATATCAAATACAAACTTGAAACCGTAAGGGGAAAGTTTTCCTAGTGTTGCGAGTGGTGGTGAAGCATGCTAGAGCGTGTGTGGCGGATTGGGCTGGATCAGGGGACCTCACACGGGGAGGGTGTCATGGTTCTTACTTTTAACTATTCCCACTGGTAATATATTATGGCCTTTTGTATTTATTTATTTTTAACTCCCCAACATAACGTTTGGTATCCCTGCAATTCCCTGGGCTTTCTATGTGTCCCTTTTCATCAACCTACCTTCTCCTGTCTGTAGCTTTTGTTCTGCTGCCTTTTTTTAGTAAGTTTGCCCTTGTAGCTCTTTTACATATCTTGAGTTTTACTGTTAAGTGAAGAGATTTTTCGTATTGTAAAGAGAATCGCAGGCCCAAATATTCACAAAACATGTTGGTTCAGAAGCCTTTCTTGAGCGAACAGTTAAAATGTACAGGGATAGAGTGGTCATGGACCCCTAATGTTGTCTTATACTAGTAGTTTCCATGATAGTGCAGGGTGGCAGGAATCAGATAATAACCAATACCATATGTCCTTTGCATTCCCTTCTACCCCTTCACTGCTTTTCTTGTTTATCCACTCGTAATCCTATCTCTCAATTAGGAGAGAAAAAGATTTTGTTTGACTACCTGGTTTTTAAAATTTTGCCAACCAAACATCCCAAAGTGATATTTTTGGTGGAACATAGCTAACCTAGCTTTATTGAGATATTCCTCTTCCACGTTGTGCAAAATAATTACTTAGATGGTTAATCTGGTATCTAAAATAGGTGCATTATGTTTTTGTCTAGGTCCGCAGTCCATCAGTGCCACTGCCCGTGCCAGGCAGCGAGGAACTGAGGAGGCCCAGGTTGAGGGAGTGGGAGGAGCCCCTGTGGAGGCAGGGACAAATGGTGAGTCACTTTGCTTTCTTACTGACAATATTGGTTTTGTTAAGCTATCCCGACCTTCACCTCCATGACCTCAGCATTTTGCCGCCTAAAACTGCAGTTCACTTTAATTAGACGCTACAGTGTAGGCAGTGAAATGTCTGCCTGCTTCAGTTAACATTGAGGTGCAAAGTCTACAATTCATACATAACGAAGACAAAGGTGTATTTCCCAGTACCCACTCAGTCGCCTACTACTTCACTACATCATTCTTTCTGTTCCAGTCTACTACATTTTTAAAATTATTTTCATTTCAGCATGTGCCACATTTTTCTGCCCAAGTGACTTATAATTAAGGCTCCCTGTTTTCCATTTTCCGGTGGCTCAAGGTCCTCTAGAGGTGCAGATAACCTTCTACTGAAACCTCAAAGATTCAGTAAAAAAACAAAACATATAAACGATCCTTTTCTGGAATGGCTCCTAGGATTTGGAATACTCTTCCCCCTGAAACGAGACTGAATCCCTCCACAGTATCTTTCAAAAAGGAAGTAAAAGCGATTCTCATGGCAAAATTTACTTGACCACGCCACCCGGCCCTGAATCTTTGCCAACCGAGAAGCGACTGATTCGTTCTTCGATTACTTTTTCTGTGTTTTTGTATTATGTTTCCCATGCTTCGGTACTTTACGACTTTGCGTGTGTTTTCTTATATGTAGCCCATATATGTTCCTTCCCCCAATCTACTGCATTATATTGTGTCATGTTATTTATTTTGTATAACCAACTTTATCCTTGTAAAGCGCTCTGATATCCGCAAGGATCTTGTTCGCGCTCTATAAAACCTTCAAAATAAATAAAAATAAATAAACGTGTTTTCTGTTTGCATTTATTTTTAAGAGTGGATAAATACAGAAAATTGAGATTCTTTTAAGTTACTCTCCATGCTGTCTTTCATGAATTGTAGCCCAACAGCTGAACAGATGGACAGCATGAGAACTTAAAAAACAGGATGACATTTCTTTAAATAATGGCATATGTTAACATACATTTGTGGTATAATGTTAATTTTAGTGGATGTAGTGTAACTATAATATTTGGCAGCTTAAATAGCTGAATCACGACAGACATCAAAGAATGAGTGAGTCTCTTTCAGTTACATAAATATGGAAATATACAGTATTACAACATCATTTATAAACAAAACATAAAATCAATATGGATTAATACAGATAAAATGGCCCAAAAATAAATATGGATAAGTACAGACAGAAATGTTAAAATACCATAAAAATGGGAGCCCTACTTATAATTCATGGCTTCCATTATGGATTTATGGTTACTATTTTTTCCTTCTGTTAACCAATATGACTAAGAAAAAGCATTATGCATGATCAATGACACCCAACCATTCAATAGCTAAACGTCTACCTATCCCAATCCCTATAACTCACCTTTCCGTACACTAACTTCCCCTGTGCCAAGTGTAGATATCTGTTGAAAAGTAATTTGTGGTGGAGAGTGCAATGTGGGAATAAGCGCCTGATTTAGAGTTTAGCAGATGAGATCCTCTGTGACAAACATGACAAATAAAGTATCCTGTCCACTCTACTACAGTTCATCATTTATATTCTATGCACTGTCTACTGTCATACAACGCATGGCATAGCCATTACCCGTCACTTGTGTGATGACCCATCTGACAGACTCTATAGGAGAAGAGCAGGGCCATTTGAATTATTGATAATAATTTAATAACTGCTACGGAGTACCAGACCCACCAGTAAGGCTCCATTAATCTTGCACATATAGTCAAGTAATTTTCAGCGTGTATACGCCTTACTCATTAATGGCAGCAAATTGATTTATTAACACATGTAAAGTGTCTGTTCAGTTTCACTTTATGAAATCTTTTAAACTAAACACACTTTTTAATTATTTTGATGGATTGGCTTTATTCCTTGCAGACCATGCTTGTGCATTTTGTGATGCATGTGTGGGAAAAGCGTGGCCCTTTCATTAATCACATCAATAATTCCAATGGTCCTAGGGGACCAGCAATGTGCTGCTACTGTACCACTATAGTATATACTAGAGTTTGTGCTGAGCATTACAATTCATGTTTTTTTCTTTCTTGATATACCTACTCCTGCTGTTGGAGGTCAACAAACCCGGCAGGAGATAGCCATCCGGCTGTGTAGCCACAAGTTGGAGGTTCTGGCTTCCAAGTACCGCTGGGTTGTTGCCTTGGAGGATGAGAAGGAGGGGGCTAGGGCCTTTAGTTCCTTGAGCCACCAGCCAGGCCACCTCTGTCCTGGCAATGCCACCACCACCATTTACATACTGCCACCCAGAAGACCAGGATCCCCCCTTGTCATCATCATCCGACCACCTCCTCAACCACATTGTTTGTGAACTGTCACTGATCAGGTGCGGCCAGCGGAACCTGGCCCTGTAGATGGCCAGTGTGGGAAAAGACCTGGATGCCCTCAAGGACCTGTCATATTGAACTTTTTTTAGGTGGGGGGGCTTGTTATTGGTAGAGAGGGTGGGAAGGGGTGTTGTGGAAAAGGACTTTTGGGGGATTTTGCTTAGGGAAGAGGTGGGACTGTTGTGGGTGGAGAGGATGAGAAGGGGAATTGGGGAAAGGGACACTTATGTGGTTTTGCTTGGGAGGGGTTGGCCTGTTGTGGGTGGAGAAGATGGGTTTCTACTGTTAAAATAAATGGGCCTTTATCTTTAGTATCTGTCTTTGCATTTCTAGTGCATTTAACAGTGGATTAGTGATGAGATCGAGATAAGAAGTAGTCCTCTCAGATTGCCACATATTATACCATACATCCACTTTTCCCCCTGGACTTTCCCTACTTTAAGTCCCTTGTGCTGTACGTATTCTTCAGGAGGTTACTTTCCTCTTCCTGCAGCCCAGTATACCCACTACCAGAGTGAGAATGGAAAACTGAATATATGTTTAGCTTTATTGTTTGATGAGGCTTTGCAGCACCCAGCCACCTATCAGTGATACTTGTTGTATACTACCTAGTTACTGCTGTTGTTCTACCTGCCATAACTATTGACCACTAATTGGGTTTCCCAGCAACATGAACGAAAATAGCAATCTCTCCTTCGCGAGAACAACTTAAGTACTAAGGGCCATATGCACAAAAATAGGAATTGCAATTTCCTAATTGCGATTTGTACTGAATCGTAATTAGGAAATCATAATTCCTAATGTAAGAAAGCATACAAACTTGAAATAGATATTCCTATTGGGGTCACAAATAGACCTACCTCATGAATATTAATGAGGTAGGTCGCAATTTGAAACTAAGCAGGAATTCCCGCCATCACAGGGATCGTTGCCTTCTGGGGTTGGCAGACCATGTCTTTGTCTGCTTTTTAACTAAGCAATCTTTTTTTTAATGCAGAAAAATGGGATGCGTTTCAAAAAAGAAAATGAAATGTTTAAGTTTCATTTTTTAGGAGTAGACAGTAGTCCCTTGGACTGCTGCCTACTCTTTAAAAAATATTTGTTTCAACACTCACAAAAGTGAAGGGGCCCCATGTTGACCTCTTTCCATTTGCGAATGGTTACCACCACCCTTGAGGTGTCTCTAAAAATGAATGTTCTGCCACCGTAATTCGGCCACAAAATATTCATACATAGCACTGCAATTTGGTATTTGGAAGGGGTGCCCTGAACAACCCCCTTCCAAATACCAAATCCCTTCACAGATTGCAATTTTTTAACATGTTTGTGTTCAGCACATATGAAAAAGCATGTTTGCAGTCCACAAACAGCCTAAATCTGTGAATCAGTCATTTCCAATCTGAAAAAAGGTTTTTTACATATATGGCCACTTGTTCTTAACCTCTTACCTGAATAGATTAGCAATGTCTACTACCTCTCTCAATCTTCCCAAATCTTTTTGCAGGGTTTCCCAAAGGGCCTTCTTATGCTAGTGGAAGTGGGCTAGCGCTAACAAGGAAAACATCACAAAACAAGGTTTCACCTATTCAGAATGATGCTTGCGAGGTGAACTCCAATTGTAGGATTTTTCAGAAAGATTATCCATCACAGGCAAATAGATTAAAAGAAAACACAGTTAGTGGATAATCAAAAACTGAGACCAACAGAAAACGAAACCTCAAAAAAACCTTGAGTCAGGGCTCGGGAGAAGTTTCCTCCATGTTGCACAGATTATGTAGGTAACACAAGGCTTGATTCACAAAGGTAAACCAAATTACACTTTTGTTGTTACTTTACCCTTGCACTATAAGTCTACTGCTAGTAACTTTTCCATCAGTAATTTTAGAAGAAGTAACTTTATGAGTAGTAACTCTTATACAATAAAAGGAGTTACTACTAGCTAGTTAGTACTCATAAAGTTACTACTGTGAAGTTATTGGTAGTGCCGTTACAATGCAAGAGTAAACTTACACCAAAAGTGTAACTACTTTACATTTGTGAATCAGCCCATAGTGCACACTAGTACTATCTATCCATGGACAGACATTGTTCTCAGACTTTGCACTAAGCTGATGTACCTTTTATGCCTGGGTGGGTAGTGGGGGTAGTGTGGACTGTTGTTTAGTTAAGAAGAGCCTGTCACAGTCAGCATCACTTTAACTGCATCCGCCCGCCAAGTGTGTGATCCATTATGGTGTAAATTAATAAGTCACACATCATTAGATCTCACAACCTGAGGGAAGAGGGTTAGGGATTTCATGAATGGATAAGAAGGGGGAGTTGGCGAAAGGTGAGACAAAGATAAACACAGCATTCATCAAGTCGATCACATCATCACATTTGTTGTGAGAGGAAGATGGCAGTTCAGTTAGCAAATGCAAACAGTCCTTCAGCCAAGAGTCCCAAGTTATCTAATTGTTATGTTACCTAGGGTTGAAAAATACAAACTAGGGAGCAACCACAGTTCTAAAAAACTTTATTGTTAAGAAAAGAAAAATGATATTGTATATAAACACCAAAAATGAATGGTTTATTTGCATTCTTCTTCTCTGAATGCCCATCTTGGGTGCAGGGCTGAACGGGTCCGTTAAGCATTATTTTCTTGGATCTTTTGTGCAGAAGAAGAGAAGGCCTGTAGAATGCAAAAAAGGAAATGTCAATATTGTAGAACAAAGATAAGCTTCATGGTGGATAAGGATGAAAAGGGCAGAGTATAGGCATGTGCAGTTGTGTACAATTTACAGCTGAAAACTGAGAACAATCTATTTCCACCAATACCAGACAAGTAGAGGCATGCACCTGACTGATCAATCTCACAAATGTCAATAACATCGTCCATCATGTGACATCTCCAGTGACAGTCCCCCAGATGACAACCACTTAATTAGAGTTTGACACTGGAGACACTACTCTGCATTTTCCTAATCAACATACCTCTCTGCAGACCAGTCTACAGGAGTACAGAAGTTGACCGCTTTTAGTCATGTTATTTCCCAGTGAAGTAGATAGACACTGATCCTAACTTCCTTCTTCTGGCTGTTGTGGTAGCCCCAACCTGACTCCCAACTGGAATAAGATAGACCTGTAGTATTAATGAACAAGAAAAGTAAAAGAATGTGAGCATTTTGTGTAGATTTTGCTAAATACACCGACTGTTCTCAGAAGAACCAGTAAAAAAGATGTACACAAAAGGATCATGCAAATAATTATACTTAAATATATTGCTACTTAGTCAGGGAAGTAGAGTTTGTCCTCCACTCAGGGGATTCATCCAGAAGGTCATCAGCAAACACACGTGAGTCTGACCAATTGCCCTCATCCTCCTTCTGAATTGTTTCAGGAACTGTGTATTCTTTTGGCATGAAGTGCTTGTTCATTTTAATCATGCTCAACCTCTCCACTTTTTGAGATGAGAGACTGGTCCTTCTGACTGTGACAGCTGCGCCAGCCGCACTGAACACGCACTCAGAAGCCACATACTGGCTACCGGACACGCCAGATACTTTATTGACAGCCTGCTGAGCTCTGGTCGTTGTCGTATCTTCCTATACCAATAGACGAATGGGTTTTGATCCAGGTAGACCTCTTTTGGGTCAGTCTCTGAATGGTCATCTGTGCTGTCACTTGCTCGACCTCTGTTGCCTTCTACTTTGCACTTGACTTAAACCCTGCCACTTGAAACCAAGAATTGCAGAGGTTAGATTCTTCTGTTGCTGGTGCCGCTTGTGTTGCTGGTGATGATGGTGTTGGTTGTGAGACAACAGAGCTGACCTCTCCGGAGGTTGAAAGCTGCATGCTAGAGAATCTGCCCTGGCCTCTAACTTCCATTTGTTCTTCTTCCAGACCTCCAGGATGCAGCATTTGTGTCAGACTCTTGACTAGGCCTCATTTTTCCCAGTTGCATCCCCTTCTCTATGAAGAACAGTCGGTGATTGGCTTGTACTGCTCAAATATATATTGCAGGATGTAATAGAAGGTTAAGTTCCAACATGTTTCCACCTCCTCTAGGATGACTTTGACCGGTACTCAGTGAGTGCAGATGCTGTGGCAGGTGGTCAGTATGTTGCTGATTGTGTCTTATTTTTGAGAAAGTCCTACACAATCAGGTTTCTGCAATGTGCCAATCAATGGACCCTGAAATATCTGCCATCTGTTATGGCCTTGACTATATGACTGCCATTGTCCGTGGTGAGAAATCCAGTTCTAAGACTTATGGGCAGAAGCCATTCAAACACCTTGCTGTTGAACTATTCCAAGATGTTTACAGCTGCATGGGATTTCTCCATTGCGAATAACGCTACTGTTGCATTCCGCTGAATGCCCTTAAAACTTTCTTTAGTACTAAGACCTGCAGATAGCTGTTGCCTAATCCCTACAACAGATATCCAGTATCCTGTGATATACATTTAATCAGCTACAGAACAACTGTTCCACATGTGTGTATACAATCAACAGGAGAGAAAGGGCTCATAGGCCACTCTTGTACCCCTTAAGGAATTTACATATAAATCAACAAAAGAGTGACTAAAAGAAAGCAAGGGTTAGTTACTTATTGGCATTACAGGAAAAAATTCAGTAGACTATGACCATTCATACAGAGTTGTGTGGCATGCACAGAGTAAAGAAAAAGAGCCCTCGGGCACCAACAAGACAGTTGGTTGCCATTTGTCTTCATTGGGTTCTTTTCTTTAAGAAAAGGTGAATCAGTGATTTAAAAGAAGTATGGGCTGCTCCCCAGACAAAATTACTTTATTAAGGGGGTAGCTCTAACTTCATTAAAATAGGTGAAAAGTCGGACGGATTGGTGATTATGTTAATTTGAACCACCCAGTCCTAAAAGTGAAAACAATAATAGGTCAACATGTTTCTGCTATAGGGAGCCCAAATTGGCTCAGCATTCATCAGGACCATTACAATTACGTCACATGAGTGAAGCACACTAAGGCATCACTACCATCTGAAGTAAGGAACAAATATTATTAAAAGAATACGACCTTATGTGTATCCAAATGCACTGGAACTTTCCAGTGCTTCTCCTCCTATATGTGAGGAATTTCATACGTTTGTCTAATGAGCAATGTACCCTGGGCTCGCGGCAGGGGAAAATTCTTCACGCCGGCACTCAAACTCCCACATTTCAACCTGCTTGTTACCACGTCGGCGGGCCGAAAAATCGGTGATTGGCTTGTACTGCTCAAATATATATTGCAGGATGTAGTAGAAGGTTAAGTTCCAACATGTTTCCAGCTCCTCTAGGATGACTTTGACCGGTACTCAGTGAGTGCAGATGCTGTGGCAGGTGGTCAGTATGTTGCTGATTGTGTCTTATTTTTGAGAAAGTCCTACACAATCAGGTTGCTGCAATGTGCCAAACAATGGACCCCGAAATATCTGCCATCTGTTATGGCCTTGACTATATGACTGCCATTGTCCGTGGTGAGAAATCCAGTTCTAAGACTTCTGGGCAGAAGCCATTCAAACACCTTGCTGTTGAACTATTCCAAGATGTTTACAGCTGCATGGGATTTATGCCATTGCGAATAACGCTACTGTTGCATTCCGCTGAATGCCCTTAAACCTTTCTTTAGTACTAAGACCTGCAGATAGCTGTTGCCTAATCCCTACAACAGATATCCAGTATCCTGTGATATACATTTAATCAACTACAGAACAACTGTTCCACATGTATGTCGTCAGGTGGATAGTCTGAACAGCACTCTGCTGCATAGCTTGGGCAACCAATTGCTGCACATCATGATGGAGTGCTGACACAGCAACTCTGGCAAAATAAGGCTTGCAGGGAACCTTCTATTTCAGGGAAATACTGTCTTCAAACAATAAAAAGGAAGAGGTCCAGTGCTAACATTTTAGCTAGCTTCCCATTGTACACATGTGCAGTTGGGTGGTTGCATAGGTGCCTCCCCCCAACCCCCCGGCTAAATATGCTGATAATAGTAACTTGGATTTTTTTCTTTTGTGGTACTACTGACACAAGGCAATTTCCGGAGAAAACCAGGAGGTGGACTAAATGTGCATTGTGTGGGATTCTCTGTATGCTGCAGTGTCTACATCTGAGTCTTGTGCCATTTGATGGCTGCTGATGCAAGTAATGCTGGCTCACTACAGCGTACAGTCGTTGCAGTAGGGCTGCTTTGTGTAATGCCATCATCCTCTTCTTCCTCATGGCCACCTTCTTCTATCACTGTGAACTGAGCTACTTCCCCTCTCCCATCACTACCTGTAGCGGCTGGAGTTTTGCTCCAGTACCTTAGTGCAACCCTGGCTTACCTTGACAAAACTCACATGGAAAATGGAGCATATTGCAATGCTTATCCTCCTGCTTGCGAATAGAAAATAAGTCGTTAACTGGGGAGGATACATTTTTTAGTGTGCCCCTGCCAAAGCCTGAAGAACTGGAGGTAGGTGGGTATGTCATTTACCTCTCTGTAGGGTTTACTTTGACTGTGGTAAATGTGTATGCAGTTCGGGAACCACATCCCTCTGAGCAGGATGAAAAGGAGGGGTCATCTTGGCATCCTCTGAGCCATTCTCCATACTGACATTCACATGCTCGTCATCTCTGTCACTTTCCATAATTATAAGGCTTTCAGGATGTTTCCTTTCTCCTTGTCTCTCGTAGTCGGTCTCTGACTCGGCCAGGGTCTAATCCATGTCCAGAACATCAGACAGAATGCTTGGAGAAGATAGTGGATTACCCTTTATTTTTCTTGCTGGAGATCATGAAGCCAATTGTTGAAGAGCAACATTCTTCTCAATCTCCTGTTCTGCTCCTACTTCAGGAAGGACCGTTGCTGGCGGCGGCTCTGTAATTCACTTTCCTGTGATGATTGGGTACTTTGCAGCTGAGACCAATCTAATTCAGACTCACTGCCTGTCACCATGTCTGCAGTGGCTTCATCACTGATAGACCTGAGCTTGGGCTTAGGTTGGGGTGGTGTCGTTGATGCGGGAGCGCTGCCCCCAGCCTTTTGCTGCCCAGAGGAGGGTGCACCACATTGCCCGAAAATGGTGGAGGATGGCACGGCAATGGTGGCAATCCTATTCTCCTCCTCACTGGCTACTTTCTTGGCAGGAACACCCTTCTTTGGGGCCATCTTCAAGCAGTGGCAGTTGGCATATAGCAGCACAAGCAGAAGAGGGCTCAGGAGGTATCACTGTCAGCTTTCTGTCTGGCCGCAGTGTGTGATTTCTCTCTTGTGCACCTAAAACCTAAGAAAAAAGAAAAAAATCTGTGAAATGTGTCATTTGCAATTTAAATCTGCAGACAATATCATGTAGTGAGGTAATCACAAATGATTAGCAATAGTGTATCGATTCCAAACAATGCATAAACATATTAATTGATAACCTACAGATTGGAAAGTTTACTCTATGTGCCTCTAAGGCCTATGAGGCAGCTGTGGCAGGCAGAGGGTGCAGGGGAAAATGGGATAATTCTTTATAAAATTATGTTTATAGGGAGGTCCTATGGCCTATGAGACACCAAAGGAATGCGCGGGGTGCAGGGGCAAATTAAATAATTCTTAACAAAATTATTGCAGGTGTGCGGTGTGCTTATGGCCTATGAGACACCTGTGGCAGACAGGGGTGCAGGGAATAATTAAATAATAATAAAAAATTACTGGTGTCTCCCTAGGGTCTATGAGAAATGATATGGGATGCAAGGAGGCACAAGGAAAATTGAAAAAAAAGAATAGAAAAACCAAAACACTGTGTTACAATCATCCTCAAGCACATTTAACTCATATCCCTGCAGAACCTCTTGACTCTTGCGAATTTCTTGCACTCTTCATAAGCAATGACTCCAACCAGCGGTGTAAACTGCACTCCTTCTACCACCCCCGGGGAAGAATGACCTATTCATCGACCGCCTCATGGAAATCATCACAGCAAGTACCTTTCCCACTCCAATGATATATTCCTTGGTGACGTCAAACTTCACTGGAATTACCTCAATGACATTCAGGTCAACACCCTCAAAGACTTGTTAACCGTCCTATCACTCTCCCAAGCCTGTACTCTACCAACTCACTCCAAAGGCTCCACGTTGGACTGAATCATCTCAAAGGATATGACGGTCAGCCTAACCTTAATTGCTCCTTACGACTGGTCAGACCACCATACTATTACCTTCCTAATACAGGGTCTACATAAGGAAAGATCAGTGCAACCAGTGAAACCGAAATTGTGGCTTAGGGACACAAAAAACATAGACTATGAGAAACTGGCAGCCCAATGCGAGAAAGAACTCCCCCCAAGCTATCTAACGTTTGCGATCTTACAGAGCATTACAACTCAACAATGTTAGATATAATTGACTCTCTTGCTCCGCCTAAACTAAAAAGAATTCAGGTTAAGGACAATAAACCCTGGTCCAATGGGGTCCTAAACAGGAAAAGGAGAACCCTCCGGCTAACAGAAAGGAAATGGAGACAACACCCCTCTTCCCCCCAGCTTAAACTTCTCCGAAAGACCAGAAATGAGTACAACAAGAGCATGCGCAAATCAAAAAGAGAATTCTTTAGTCTAGAACTGGAGAGCGCTAAGAATAGACCTCGCAAACTCTTTGAAATAGTAAAACAACAATCGAACAAACTGGCAAGAACCACTCAAGAGGTAACCAAATCCCTAATAAACGGTGATGAGTTCTCCTCCTTCTTTGCAACCAAAATCAATTCTCTGGAAAACAAGCTGAATTCCGCTGCTAGCGCCCATTCTCTGCCTCCGGCGACACAAACCTACAACTCCACTCACCTCCACCAGGCAGCTCCCAAAAACCAAGCTTACTGGTCTACTTTCAACCTATACGATGATCATATATATATATTTTTTTTAATAAACACTTTATTGAGGTCATTAAAGCAATCCACATTGTCAGCAAGTCGATACATATCATGTATACGGGAATAGCAAGTGGCGATGTCAACATCACAAAATGAACATGCAACTGCCCAGTATGATTGCATAGAAGGATTACATGTATACAGCAGTGTTACTTTTCTAATAAGGCAACAGGTGTGGATGCATAACAAATCAAAATGCACGAAAATGACAAAAAAGGGTATAAAAGAAACAGAAATCATATTGGACTGCTTGCGAGAACAACACTTTAAGTCAGCTAGGAAGATAATGCACATAACTATCAGTAACAACCATCTTAGGGCTAAAAAAAACCCGATGATGACTGGCACCATCCTTTAAGGGTACAAGCAACCATCAAGAGCCAACACAAGTGGCAGGGGACATAACAGTCCGCGGGCCGAGTCCAGCACAGCACCACTGCCCGCCGCTCTAATGAGAAAAGGCTCCAGTGCCAGGAGGGGCGAAGGACCACCGGCCCACCAGAATCAGGCCACCATTCACAAGGAAAATAAGTGTGCCGCATCGAGGACTATCTCAAAAGCGGGTGCAAGGAAAGAGAGCCCACGTTCTAACCCACCCCGGTCGGAGTGTTGGGATGTAGGGATTGAGAGGGTGCCACCCCCGCCCTCTCGGTTATATAGTGGCGATATGGGCCCCAGATATCCACGGGGCGGGAGGAGTTTGGAAGTTGTTCCGAATACTCCACGCTATTCATATTACAGTACGTCACACTCCTAACCCACGATGCGACTGTGGGAGCGCGTCGCGAGCACCAAAGCAGCGCCACTTCTCTTTTGGCCAGCAGGAAGCAAATGGATGCCAACCTGCGGGTTTTACGAGGGAAATTGGACACATACCCCAGTAGTGCAATCTCAGGCGTGACAGTCAATGATAGATTCAGTATTTCACCCAACGTTCTGTGTATCTCTACCCAGTAGGTGTACAATCTCGGGCAGGTCCAGGCAAGGTGTGCAAAGTCAGCCTGAGGGGCGCCACATTTAGGACAGGTGTGGGATCTGGTGGGGTCGATCTTATCTGAAAGCGCCGGTGTGTGATACAGTCTCCGAAGAAATTTAAAATGTATAAGTTTGTGTCTGCTATTCATGGAGACCTCCCTGGTCATGACACAACACGCGTCCCACTGATCATCTGTGATCTGTGTGCCTATATCTAGTTCCCAAGCGGTGCGGACCGCTTCATCCGACGAGGGAAGTGAAAGCAAGCACAGTTTGTAAAGTTTGGACACCATGTGGGCCCCTGATGTGTTCTGTATGATGTGTGTAAGGGCCGGAGTGTCATCAGGCGGGAGAGGAAATGTATCGAAAGTAGCTCGCAACAGCGCTCGCACTCTTGTAAGAATGAATGTATCCATAAATGTGCGGTCCGTAAAGCGGGGATCTTCCGTGATTGTGAAGACGTGGCCGTTGGGGGATAGGTCACCAATCGTGTGCAGCTGGAATTTCGACAGCGACCTGCTGACCACCGTTTCGCCCGTTATAGGGAGCCAGTGGGCATTGGGCAGCGGGAGGGCAGAGGAGTATAGTGTGTCTACGCGAAGCAAGCGCCTAAGTTTGTCCCAGGCCCAAGTCGTTGTGGTGAGTGGGAGTATGTCCTGTGGTTCTCGAGGGAGACCCTTGGGAAGAATCGTCGCGAGGCTCATCGGAAGCGCCGCGTCAGCCTCAGGCCTCAAATGCGGAATCCTGGCATCAGGATGATACCAAGAGTGTGCGTAGGAGCACTGAGCGACCAGGTAGTAAAGGTAGAAATCCGGAACCCCGAAGCCGCCCCGTTCGTATGGTAGAGTTAGCGTGCGCCAAGCCAGTCGTGGGCGTTTACCCCCATACCAATCGCAGCAATGCGGTACGCAATTGCGTAAAAAAAACCTTGGTAAGAGGAATCGGAATATTGTTGAAGAGGTACAAAAACCGGGGGAGAACAACCATCTTAACAATGGCGATGCGCCCAGCCATTGACAAAGGGAGACGCAGCCACCTGTCGGTGTTGTCCTCCAGAAAGTCAAGAGCTCGTCCATAGTTTAAGCGAATAATGGACACTGTATCAAGGTGTATATGTATCCCCAGATACTTAACAGACTCCTCACACCACTCCAGCGGGAGGGAGCAGGGCCATTGCACGGTGGCGGGGGTGAGGGGAAACAACTGTGATTTGTGCCAATTGACCCTAAGGCCAGAGTATTCGCCAAAGCGTTCAATCTCGGATAGCAGGGGATGTAGATTGGTCTCCGGAGTACGGACATATAAGACCATGTCGTCCGCATAGAGCGAGACCAATAGAGGGCCTGTGCGGAACTGCAGCCCTCTGTGGAGATGTTTTTCCTGTAAGTGTCGCACCAGGGGGTCCATTGCCAAAAAAAAAAGCAAGGGGGACAAGGGGCATCCCTGGCGGGTGCCTCTAGATAGAGTAAATCTGTCGGAAATGGTGCCGTTAATGCGAATGCGGGCCGCGGGACCAGTGTACAGCAGTTCTACTGTCGCGACAAACATCGCGGGCATGCCCATCCTGCGCATCACATCCAGAAAAAAGGGCCATTCCAGCGTGTCGAAAGCTTTTTCGGTGTCCAAAAAGACCGCAGCAGCAGGGGTGGCTGGATCGATTCTGTGTAGCACCGAAAAAATCGTGCGAAGGTTCAGTGATGTTGACCTCTGAGGGACAAAGCCCTTTTGTGCCGGTGATATAATGATGTTAACCAGCAACGCTAACCGCATCGCCAACACTTTGGCTAAGATCTTATAGTCCAGGTTAAGAAGCGAAAGTGGGCGATAGGAGCTGCAGACCGTGGGGTCGCGTCCTGGTTTGGGCAACAAAACTATGACCGCTTCGCGAAGAGTCGGAGGAAGAATGCCAGAGTCCGGTGACTCGGCGTACACTTCCGTAAGAATGGGCACTAGTTCTGCCTTGTATTCTTGATAAAAATCAGCCGTGAAGCCATCAAGGCCAGGCGCTGAGGACCCCTTCAAGGAGTCGATCGCTTCCGCGATCAATTCCGGCGTGATGGGATGGGCCAAAAAGTCCTGCATGTATTTCTCCAGGTTCACCATAGCGATCTCATTAATATACGGTCCCGGGTCGCGACACTCCGCCGTAAGGGCAGATGTGTAAAGATGCCGATAGTAGGCCAAAAGGGTGCTGCAAATGGCGGGGGTAGTGACATGGCGATCGCCCTGCGCATCCGATATTTCAGTAATATACGCCGCTTGTCGGGGAGGGCGCAAGAGCTGAGCCAGCAACCTACCCAGCCGATCGCCCTCACCGTACTGGCGCGCCGTGTGGTATTTGCTCAAATAATTCAATTCCTTGTCTGCCGTGTCCCTGAACTCCAGGAGCAGTTCAAGGTGACGCGCCTCGTGGCTCGGGGAAGGGTCAGCAAGGATTACATGCTCGACAGCCAACAACTCCCTCTCCAGGCGGGACAGAGTGGCACGGATATCCCGCAGCGCCCCAACATGTTTGGTGATGCATACCCCCCTTATGGTAGCCTTAAACCCCTCCCATAGCGTGGCCCAGGTGGTCACCGATCCAGTATTCAGTTCGAAGTAGTCTTCAATCGCAGCACGAACCCCCTCTGTAAAGACCGGGTCTGTTAACGCCCTACCAGGAAACCTCCACTGCCGTTCGTAGCCGCCCAATCGAGGAACTGCGAGGGACAGGACCACGGGTGAATGGTCTGAAAGGGTGCGGGGAAGAGTGCAATGATCCGTGACCCAACCCGCCAAACCCGGAGAAAGGAGCCAGTAATCTATTCTGGTGCTGGTGTTGTGGTAGCCGGAATGATGTGTGAAAACAGGAGAGGTAGAGTGTAGCTGGGCCTCAATGTCCAGAAGTGAGAAATGGGAGCAATTGGACGCCACTGCTGCGCGGGCGAGTGGTTTGCGATCAGGGGAGGGGGACGTGCTATCCCTACTGGTGTCCATCAGCATGTTGAAATCACCCCCCATCGCCAGCATGTCTATGTCAGAGTGTAAAAGTGAGAGGTACAGGTCCTCAAAACAGGCCGGGGAGTCAACATTCGGACCGTAGACTACCACAAAAGCAATTTTATGGCCATACAACAGCCCAGAGATCAGTGCATACCTGCCCTCGCCATCAGTTTTGCTATGTAAGAAGACAAACGGAATCCGCTTATGTATCAGAATTGCCACCCCACGCGCATATCTGCTGTAGCATGAAAACACTCTGTGGGAACCCCAGCCCCTAGCAAAGGAGGCCGTGTCCGCCTGAATCATGTGGGTCTCCTGTATCAAAAGGACATCAGACTTATGCCTCTCAGCGTATTGCAGAACCTGTTTCCGCTTACGGGTGGAATTTAGCCCTCTAACATTCCATGACATCAATGTCAGTCTCGACGGACCAACCTGCAAGCCTACCCGGGCCATAGCGTCAGATCAAGAGGTGTGAGCAATAAGCGATCATGTAACCAACCAACAGCATGTGCCTCGCAAGTAAACGACAATGAAAAAAAAGGGACCAAAAAAAACACATACATCCCCTCCCCCACCCGCCACCCAGCCTCCCCGCACCCCAAGAGAGGCAGAACCCAACTAGTTTCAGAGCAACAGTGCAGAACAACAAGGAACAGTGATACAAAGCATCAGGACATTTCTGCAGATTGAAGCGTGATACGCCCCAGAAAAAAGAGCAAAACACATAGGCATATGCCATGGGTGGTAGCAACGCCATCCCCCGAGCTGGCAACCCAACAGCGCAAAATTGGAGATAGTAGCAAGCATGGAAATCCGGATGTAACAACACACCCCATCTAACAAACATGAAACCACGGCTGGAGTGTCACAGTCAATCAGCCCCGGGCAGAGTCAGCAAATAAATCTGCGCTAGCTTGTGTGTCCGGCTGCTGCGGAGATGTAGGCCTGGAGTCAGAAGCCGAACCCGGACCCTGTTTGTATGAGCGACAGAAGTCTTGAGCCACAGCTGGGGAATGAAAAATGCAGAACCTGCCATGAACTTCCACCTTTAGATGGGCAGGGTACGGCATGCTGTACTTCAGGCCGAGATTGCGAGAGCCGCCTTGACACTGGTGTACTTCCGTCGCGCTTCCTGCACCATCACAGTGTAGTCCGGGAAAAAGGACAGCCTACCCCCCTGCCACTGCACTTCCCCCATCTCCCGTGCAGCCCGGAGGGCGGCGTTGCGATCTCGAAAGTTCATGATCCTGGCGATGATGGGCCGAGGCGGCAGCCCCGGGTTTGGCCTAGGCCCCAAAGACCTGTGAGCCCTTTCCACCACGAAGCCGGCCGTGAAGGTGTCCTTGCCAAACAGTTCAATGAGGAGCTTCTCCACAAAGATGTCAAACCGGCCCGTGGCAGTCGTCTCCGCCACACCAAGGATTCGGATATTATTGCGCCGGCTCCGCGCTTCCAAATCTTCATTCTTGATGGCCACGTCCTTAAGAATATTCTAGACCCGTTCCAGCCTTTTCAGAACCTTGGATGACCCGTCCTCCAAATCAGATATCCTTGATTCCGCGAAGTCCAGGCGCCTATCGTGAGCCTGCACCGTGGAGCCGATGTCAGACAGTTTTTTTTCCAAACTATCAAAGCGAGTGTCCAGCGCCTTAAAGCCGGCGCCCATCTCCCCCATCAAGGCGGCCATCATGGACGTTGCGTCGCCAGTATCTGGTGCCCCTAGCGCACCTGAAGCCGCGCCCGGAGGGGGATCCGCGGCAGGCAGTGGGGGTTTATCAAAATTGAGCGTCCTCTGGGCCGGGTCTTTCTTCCCCATCGCTGCAGATGTGTGGCGGGGCCGCAGACGCAGCGACAATGGCAGAGAGCAGGGATCAATTGTAGTGCAGGCGATCGGCTTCAACCCCCGCCTGGGCAACTGCAGCAGAGAAGTGTGACAGGCAAGTACATCAAAATCTCATCGATAGAAGAGATCAACACAATGAATGAGGCTCTAAAGCTAACTGTGCAATGGCTTGCTAGCAACCAGCTCAAGCTGAATGCGCAAAAAATTGAATTCCTGCCAATCTCCCCCCCTAAAAGTTCAACTGACTTTCGAGAATGGACCAACTCGCTCACCGCGCTGAACTGCACCCCGACCATAGTGGACTCAGCCAAATCACTAGGAATCACACTGGACAAGAACTTGAGTATGAGAGCCCACATCAACACTAGCCACAAATGCAAGGTTTCACCTGAGCTACCTGCGAAAATTAAAACAATTCCTAGATACACAGACCTCAAAATGGCAGTTCAGACAGTAGGTATTTCTAGGATCGAGTACGGATGCTCTACCCTCACAGGACTACACAAGATCTCAATGGCTCCCATAAATGCGTGTCTCAATGTAGCCGCGAGACTCCTAACAGGATCAAAACATTTCAACCATATCTCACTGCACCTCAAAGCGCTGAACTTGCTCCCGTACGAAGCCAGAATACAGCTCAAATTGACCTATTGACCTGCGTCACACACAAAGAGCTACACTCTAACTCTACAGCATATCTTGCCCAGAAAATTGTGGACTCCGGAGGAAACAGGCACTCCCGGTCTGCCAGGGCTTTTGTTCTGAAACCTCCCCTCTTCCGGAAGAAGAAAACATACAACAGAGCTTTCTCTGGGGCCGCACCCAGAATCTGGAATTTGCTGCCGCCCCACATCAGAAGAATACCGTGCTTGGCTAGAACCAAAAAGGAACAAAGACCTAACTAATGGGTAAATTATTTCCTTAACATTCTCAGCGCTTATACAGTTTGCTGACTAGCGACATGCATCTCTTCTTGACCTCTACATATGTATGCCAATCCGGATGTAGCCTATACAATATCTTGTACCATGGCTGTTGCTATTTCCTTCTACCTCATTCCTACCTCGCTGTTCACTTTATGGGGCAGAGTTTAGTGCTGTGCAATCTGTCTCTGCTCCTGCTAATGTTTGTTTTTCCCTGTTAAGTTGTACCCATTTTGCTTATTCCCTCTCATTGCATTACCCTGCTTCTGATGGCAAAAGGCTCTCATGATTTCGTCTGTCTTGAATTATCTTGTAAACATCGTGCTTAACTCTGTAAAGTGCTCTAATACCCTAATGGGTCATGTTTGCACTTTATAAAACACTAACTAAATAAAAATATCAGGGGAAAAAGAAAAAAAAAGGCTTAGGACCTTGTTTTGAGTCTGGTGGTCCATGTTGGCATTTTCTTGCCCCAACCATTTGGCGCCTGTAGCCTATATCCTGGCTCACATAACTAGGTGTAGCTGGCAGTTGGTCTTTATGTATTGCTTCCAAACAGTGGAACAAAGGGGGAATAAGTGTTTTCAGGATGTATCATCTTTTACTTGATAGAGGGTCAGAGCTGTCACCTATCACACCTGTAAATCACAAAGCCCCTGCTTGAGCACACTCACAAAGGGTTTAACACTAATCATTTGTGACTCCTAACAAACTGGGGCCATGATAGGGAAGCACCTCTCTGGGGGTGGAAACCTCTAGAACGTTCCCCTACTTCAAAGTGGGAACCAGGTATAAATATTTGACTAACAGACCCAACTCTTCAGTACACCTCTGGACCTGGGGAAGATTCAGAAGAACTGCTTTGCTGCTCTGCAATAAGGACTGCTACGCTGTTGCCCTGCTGCCCTGCTGCCCTACTGCCATGTTCCCTGACTGAGAAGGACTGGAGCTGCACCTTGAATTCTGGACCCCAGAATGACTCCAAGGGCCAGCTGGCGGCCTCCTGTTCAGAGAGTATGGGACAGAAAAGGCTCTAACCACCTTGAACACAGCATCTGGACTCTGCTGTGATTCTTGTCACTCCAGTCCAGGACCCTTGGAAGTGGGCCTGAAGGTGCTCCGCCTGCCACCCTGTGGGCCAAGTAAAACCAATGCAGTGCAACATATTCCTTGCAGTCTCGCATCCAAACCTCTGTACCGTGGCACATTCCCAAATCAGGATTTAGCAGTTCCTTGGAACTGTCGCTGCAAAACACATCCTCCACTGTTTGGGGGCTATTTAATCAATAATTGCATTTCTCGTTTGTAGCTTTTTTGACCACCAGATTTCTGTTGTTTATGTTCTTTATAAAACATGCCTATTAGCGAAGATAATAAAGAAATTACATATGGTAATTATTTGAGAGTGTTTGCACAGAACAGCATTGTGAGAAGTTGGCCTAGGATATGCTATGCACTAATTAAAGTAGACTCCGTGCACCAGTCCAAACAAACCTTATGGTGATTTAAGAGGTCAAAGATAACCTAGGAAAGCTATCCAAATGTTAGCTGTGGTGAGCAACCTTCAGGCTTAGTCTTGAAGGAATGCTATGCAGCTTGTTTTACCAGATTGCAACCTTATTGTATTGGTTAAATGAAAGAAGAACCACACAGTAGTTATAAAATATGTGTTTATTATTATAACACTCTCTAAATACTTCACAGTATCTGCTACACGCAGATAAACACACAGTACACAATACTGTAGAACAGAAACAATCGTAGGTAGCACTAATACACAGTGGACTCCAGGGGAGGCCAAACCATATACTAAAATAGTGTTATAAGAACCATGACTTGAGTCAAGACAGTGTCTAGAGGATATAGAATCGCTGGTACACCAAAGAACCACCCAAGGTGAGTAAGTAGGGACCCCACGGTGGACGGGAGCCGTACAATTCTATTGGAGAGTCGCAGTGGCAGTTTTAAAGTTTAAGGACCCTTCCCAGTGGATACAAGGAAGCGCTTTGGATCATAGGAGATTGAAGAGCCACTCTACCCCTGGATACCATAGTACCAGAGTTACCTATCCCAGGGAAGCCCTGTGCATAGGGCTGAAGTGGTGTCAGAAATCCCTGTTAATCTCAATGAATGACTTTAAGGAAGAGCCACTGCTAGGAAGAAGAAAAGTGTCTGTTGGAATCCAAATGTTGTTTCGGGATGAAGAGTACCTGAAAGCAGAGGGGCAGAGTCCTGGTCACTCAGGAGTGACCAGGGGCTCGGTAGACGAATGCCCACCAATGTCAGGTGCTTCAGGTGCGTTGAGGGTGTTCTTGACTCTGCAGCCCCAGGACCAGGAGATGTCGAGGATGACCAAGAGCCGTATACGAGCTGTTCCATGAAGGATGTCGAGTGCTGAGGGGTTGGTGTCCGGCTGGAGCACCAACAAGCCTTGGCAGCGGCAACCCACAAAGATGGTCAAGAAAGGTTACAGTTCAGACCAACAAGGCCCAGGAGACTCACCAAACACAGAGGAGTCAGGGCAGACCTGGAGCAACCAGGGAAGTCCAAGAAAAGCAGTGTTGACCCTCAAGAGGACCCACAGGCCGGAGGCATAGGAGTCGCGAGGGGACCTTGAGCAGAATTACAAAGTAACAGCCCACAGAGCACTCAGTGTGAGGAGGGTAAGTCATCCCGATCCCGAGGAGGGCAAAGTTCTTTGGTGGAACTGGTGCCAGAGGCTGGGGCTACTTCAGAGTCCAGGGCACTTGTTTTGGGAATGCCAACAAGCATATGCACTTGCAAAAGTATGTGGTGCACAAGGGGAACGGGTATTGCAGCCCCCACAAGGGATTCTGTCCTCTAACTTGGTGAGGGGGCAGCTCAGACCTGGAGAAACCTGGAAACCCACCTCTTGTGTTTCTAGAGCCTTCGGAGTCCGTAGGAGCTCAGGAGCAGCAGACCAGTACATAGTGATGTTGTGCTTGTGGTTGCAGGGGAGTGACTCCTTTACTCCAAAGAAGATGTCTTCGGTGTCTTTGATGCTCCCCAGGTTGTGTACGGAACCAGTATAGTGCACAGGTACAGACGATGCTTTGGACAGAGTGGGAGATGAAGTTGGGCCTAAACAAAATCCAGAGAAGTCCATAGTGTCCAGACAGTCAAAGGTCAGTGGTTTCTGGTTCAGAATCTTGTCCACGTCGAATCTAGGGTCCTACAGAAAGGTAAGCCCTTTTGTACCCACCAGCGAGGGTTGGACAGATTCAGGGGACCCTCCCAGGGGAGGGTCTGGGCAGTGGGGAGGTGACTCAACATGTCCTTTGTCCCGTTTCTCACCAGAGCAGGAGCCAATGGCTCCCATGACTGGTTTGAACTGGACTTTACACAGGAACACCAAATGTGCTCCTCATGCAGACTTTCGGTCACTGGCAAGCCCACCCACCCAGGCCTAATATACTAAATCCTGTCTGGGAGGTGGTCACACCTCCCTGTAACAGGATGCCATTGTTCCGCCTTTCTCTGCTAAAGCTTGGGTCAGCAGCAGGAGGGCAGAAAAGTATCACTGGTCAGCAGCAACCATTTTGTACTGCCCGGGACTAGGCCTGTAGATCCATTTTGCATGGCCTCTCATGGGTGGCATAATACATGCTTCAACCCATGGGAGGCCTCTGGTGTGCCTATGCTCTGGGTACCATATACTAGGGACTGACAAGGGTACCCCAGTATCCAATCTGGACTGTACCTAAGTACATGACATAAAATTTCAGGGAGAAAGCAGATAGACTGGGGTCCTTGATTAGCAGGATCCCAGTCAGACTAGTCAAAAACAGTATGACATGGAGCAAATAGTGGGGGTAACCATAAGAAGCAGATCCTATTTTCCTACAAGCATCATTCAAAGTGGTTTCAAGCAGTCATAGCCGGCATGACTCAAGGGTGGGGGGTGCGCACAGGAAAGTTGCGAGGGGAGCGAGGATTGCGCTGGGGCTTATTTAATAATTAAAAAAATTATATAATTAAACATAACTTTCCACCTGCGGGTGCCGCGTCTTCTCTGCTCCTTCAGGAAACAGAAGCAGGCAGCCAGGCCACCCCCCCTTAGCTGTAAGCAGCATTGTGATTGGTCGGGACTCCACCTTGCCAGGGGCAATCAATCAATACCAATCAATGTTCCACTGCAAGCCTTTTCTCCTCACAGTTTTCATGGTACAAGCACACGGTGACACAATCGATTACTTTCCTTCGAGAGCATGTATTGTGGATGAAACTTTCCATCGTGTTCCCAATGTGTCATTCTGAAGGACACTTCCGCTAGAAGTTCCAATGTAGACTTGCTAGTACACTAATGTATGAGTCTTTGTTTGAGAATGTTTCATATTGCATTTTACATCTCTGGATTGCTGTCGCTGTGGAAGCTAATAGAGATGCCTTTACCTTAGAAATGTACTTGTGTTATAAGGCCTTAAATGAGGATCTCATTTCCGATTTGTCCAACATGTGGTAACGATAGTCATTTAGGGGCATATTATCAAGGGGGGCGATAGGCAATTTTTGCCGCTTTAGCGGCCGTTTTCGGCCGCTAATCGGCGATAATACTATCGCCCTATTAGCAAGCTGCCGCTAACAGCAGTTAGCGACAGCTTGTAGGCGATAGAGAACGGTTTGGGGCCCGCTTTGCATGTCAGCGATATTTATCGCTAATGACATGCAAAGTGGGTGTACCCAACCTGTTAACGACTGAAAGCAGTCACTAACATCGCTATCGCCTATTACCAACGCAGGCGTAGCAATGGAAATATTCGCGCTAAGCTTGAATATCTCCAAAAACGAACACATGCTCAGACCAGTTCTTAGCCATTATATCCAATGGGAGGAAAATATAATGGCTAGGACCCTGTTAGTGATAATGCTGGAATATCGCTGTATTCTCAGCGATATTCACGGATTTTGCCGCTATCGCCGGGAATTTTATCGCTTTTGAGATAAACGTTGCTAATAGCACTTTATCTCAGCGATAAAATCCTGTGATGCGCGGCGATAAAAAAATTGCCGCTAACCCTACTTAGTGATAAATATCACTATTGGTTGATAATATGCCCCACATTTCGGTGCACCTCAAGGTTTAAAAACACCTCACTTAAAAATCTTTTTAAAAATTCAGAAAGAGTTAGCGGAGGCAAGGAAGATTATACCAGGGCAGGCTCCCAATTTGCCCTACTGCAATAGTGAACATAGAAGTATGCAGGGACGCGGTTTAAAAATACCTTTTTGAAATATCCAAGAATAAGGTGGCTCCCTGAGTTAGCCACCACTTCCTGGTTGGCAAAATGCCACATCTTTTCATGAAGAGAAAATGTTTTGTTTTACAGAAAGTGTTTGCTCTAATGGTAGTTCTTACTCTATTGAATTAGACCTTATATATCACAAGAAGTCAACTTTTGAACAAAGTTCTCCTTTAAGGATAGATAATAATGGGCCAGATTCCCAAAGGTAAACTTAGATGTGTAAGTTTAGGACTTTGGGAATTCACAAAGGACATTTATGAGTACTATCTTTATGCAGGCCGCCCGAGTGCAGACATGAAGATAGAATTTGTAAATGTCCTTTGTGAATTCTCAAAGTCGTAAAATTAAAGGTTTGGTTTAAGTTTAAACCAAACGTCTAAGTTTACCTTTGTGAATCGGGCCCTCAATATTTGGAAAATGATCAGGTACATTAAGAGCATTTCTATGTTTGCTTAGAATTTCATAGTCACTGAGAAAATCAGAATGAATAAGAAATAAGATGTAAATCAGGAGTGTGTGTAAGTAGACTTTTTATAACCATTATTTGTAAAAGCGACACACTTTGTAACGAAAATAGCTGCACAAATATTATTATGCAATAAACCGTTTCTGGTAAGGAAATTCTCCTGCTAACAGCCAAATTATTCAGGAATTGTTTCCCACAATACCTTATTTGGCAGGAGTTAATTTTTTCCATTTTTTTAAAACGTCCCTTCCTTTGTGAGATTCACAAAGCTAGTAAACGAAAAAAAAACAACATTACGGTTAAGGAGGGAAACCAGAGCAGCTTCTTTCAATATGAGTATACAAATGTTTTGCATTGCAGCGTTTCACATAATAGGTGGAAAAGGCTGTAACATTTCATCTTGAGAGCCCGTGGCACAGCACTTGTCTCACAGGACCGGAGAACCTCATGTTTAATGGCACTGGTGATGAAGGGTGGATGTAGACGTGCTGTTTATTTATTTTCATTTGTTTGCTTGCATTTATCTTTTGCTTGTTTAAGTTAGCCACATGTCGTCGCTTCTTTCCTTTACTTGCCATATCAAATTACTTATTCACAGTCCACGAGACTTCCTGAACAATTATTTCAGTTTTCATTCCGTTCTCTTTTCGAGCAGTTATCAGCTCTCTCCCTCATCATGAAAGATATTTCCGTTCCTCTTGTCTTGAATCTTTCTAGTTGCAATTTCTGTTTTAGTTCTTCTTTTTTCAATATTCGACCTCGTTTCCTCTTTTGTCCTGCGGAGTGGTGAGTTCACTATACAGTCGTGCAGCTTGAAGGCCAGAACTCCCTGACTCCTCAAGATCTACTCATTGTTGAGGTAGAAAAAAATGGTGAGGTGCGTTACCGATCAGGCATTTAGCCAAGTACTCATCATCATGGGAGCTGAATTTTAATTCATCTAAGCTTTTTCAGCATCAGTAAAACAAATATCTACATCTATCTGTATATACATCACCTAGTTATAGCTAGGACCTACAGCCAGATTCATCAACGGAAAATCTGCTCGCAAAGGGCCAGATTCTGAGAATCTGGCCCTTTGCGAGCGCAATTTTTGCATTTGGGATTCATCACCCCAAATGCAAAAATCGCAAATTGCGTAATCGCTAAATTGCGAGGAATTGCATTTAAGGAATCTCTATTTGAGATTCCTTAAATGCAATTCATGAACCATTTTAGAATTGCGAAATCGCTATTTTTGGCCTCTATTTACCGCGAAGTATGACTTCATGGTAAATAGCGAAAACTTAGAAGAATGCACATTAGTGCATTTTTCTAAGTTGTATGTTATACACACACACGTCCTTTGGACATGTGTGTGCGCAACATCAGTCTACATTTACATGAAATCGCATCCTTATTTGCGATTAGCAATTTGCTAATCGTAAATAAGGAAGCTGTAGAAATCGCAAATAATATTGCGATTTCTACATGAATCCCGTTTTGCGAGTCTTTAATAGCGATTCCTTAATAATCGCTATTAAGATTAAGGACTCGCAAAAGAGGACAATGATGAATCTGGGGGCTAGTTTCCATAGACAGAATGTTTTTTGTTTTTCTTTGGCGCCATCTGATAAATCTTCACAACATTTTCAAAACTAGTTTGTCACTCACTTCAGCTGTTGTCTGGAGAGTTTCAGGGTTATCCGTCCACCGGGGACCGAGAAAAAAGGGGTGTCCCAAATCACTTGTTCCCCATACAATTTCCCATAGAGATTTTAGACACGACTACAGCCCGAACTGCTCAACAGAATTACTCCAAGGGCATATTTACAAGCCCCTATCGCCACCACAATGTTACTTTTCACGATGTTGTGGTGGCGATAGGGACTTCACCTTATTTACAAGGCAGAGTTAAGCCACTTAATGTGGCTTAACGCTGCCTTGTAAATAAGTCCCCCTTTCACGCTATATTTAGCGTGAAAGGGGAGGGCAATGGGCATTGGGGTGGGCATTCCGTCGCAACACCCAGTGATTTCGAAGCCGGCCCATATTTACAAGAGTGGCGTAAACATGGGGCAGCACCACAATTAAGACCAGCTCCTACGCTGGCGCAATGAGCAGATTGATTGTTTATGTGCAGGAAGGTGCACCTTCCTGCACATAAACAATATTTTTAAAAAATAACATTTTGCAACTTCTATGTATGCTGCATTGAGCAGCACACATAGAAATTACAAAACGCCATTTAAAGATTGTTCATGTGCGGGAAACACCAGTTTAGGGAGCAAGATGGCGGCCGCACGAGTGGCCGAGTGAGAGGTTGTGAGTGAGCAGTCCCGCATGAAGTCCGTCCTACCTGCGTCCTGCACCTGAAGCAGCGAGTTCACAGTCAATGGGAGCAGCGCACTAAAGACTGCTCGGCGCTGGAGAAAAAAGACCCTGCCGAATCCTTTTTTGAACCTCTTGCACACCGGGAGGCAGCTTGTTTGCTCCGAGCGGCGGGTCCTCGCCCAAAGAATCACGTTGTGGAGAGAACTATTGTGGAGCGGATTAAAGGAGCGGAGGCATGCCGCGTTTGGAGGCTGCAGCTTCGCCGTGATATCGCACTGGAGTTAGCTTCACCTGAGGCTGCCGGAGCGGCGTATTTGGAGTGCAGCGGGGGCGTTAGAGCCTGGAAAAACTACTCGGAGCAGCTTGAAACCTGGAGCTTGGAGCCGCAGGCACGGTTCGAGGTAGTGTGCCTTTTGTGTTTGTTACCGGTGATAAGCTGTGGGAAGCTGTATTAAGCTGCGGCATTTTGTGGAAAGGAGCAGGAGCTGAGGGGAGAGACAGTTGGAGGTATTTTGAGAAACCCGGTCTGTAAAAAAAAAACTAAAAAAAAGTTTGCTGGTACCATACTGCAGTGTGAGTGTGAGTCGGGACAATTCGTGCTAGCTGTGGAGGCTTTCTGTCGGGCCGGTATTTGAGAGGCTGAGCTGTCCCCGTGGATTCTGGTTCGCCCTCGTGGCTTTGAAGCAGCAATGGCTTCAAAGGGAAGAGGCGCACAATTAAAGGCTGCAGCCATGGCAGCTGCAGCTACGGGTGGGAGTCCTACGACATCCAATGTATCAACTGGTGCAATTGACACAAGTACCTTAGTTACCCCTGAATCACCCACAGTAAAACAAGTGAGGACAGGCTCAATGCTCATAGGGTCTAAAAATGGCCAGACGGGGACTCAATCAGAAGCGGGGGTAAAAGAACGCACAGTACCTGACAGCGTTTAGAGAAATAATGTGTCTGGCAAAAACACTGTTGCTATATCTACAGGCTCAGCTGCTGGCAGTGGAGTTACCTCTGGGATAATTCCTGAGCTAAGTGCGAAGACACTATCAGTATTGGCGCCACTACCTGGGGATGTGGATGATGAGATGGCCGAACTGTGTCAGGCTGTGGGCGATGTCAGAGTCGCGCCTAAGACGGCTACAAATAATATTGAAAACCCCCCAGACGCGGGACTACCTGCTGCTGCGAAGGTGGTTCCTGGGACGTCTAAGTCTTTGGTATCAGTATCTAAAGTGAATAGGAAAGATGATCTTAACAACCAGGATAAAGACATAGGAATGGTCTCTGTTAATGATGGAGAGTCAGCTGGTTCTGGGGGGCAATTCTACTCTATGTCAGATCTATCTCTTATGTCAGAGAACGAAAATGACAGATCAAGCTTTTCAGGCGACTGGGTGGAAGATGGTAATTTATCTCCTGAAGATGACATTCTAAGTCTAGACTTCGTCACAAACCAGGAAGATCATGGTACAGTCCGTAAAGTATTTGAACCATCGAAATCACTTATAACCGCTAGACCCAGCACGGTTGAACAGCCTCAATGGGATACTACGCCCGGTGCGCAAGTTGGCCAAGGAGAAGTAGCCAATAAAGTTGAATTAGAAGGCGAGATTACACTTACAACAATTTATAAAATCATTATGGCGCACAGGGAGGAAACCAAAGCAGAAGGGCTGCGGACCCAGGGGGCAGTACGCAAGCTGCAGAACACCGTACGTCACATTGCCAAGTCATGCACAGAAGTTACCACCAGAGTACATGAAGCAGAGGAGCGGATCTCCTCTGTTGAGGATCAATTATCTATGCAAAATCCTCTATAACCATATTACAGAAAGCCGGACAGGATATCGATTGGAAACTTACTGACTTGGAAAACCGTGCACGAAGAAATAACTTACGTGTCCTAGGCATACCGGAAGGTAGTGAAGGGAAGGATACGCGACGGTTTGTGGTAGAACTTTTTACAACTGCCTTCCCAGATCTAAAGGATTGGAATTGGGACAAGGAGATTATTAAAGCTCATAGGTTCCCGTTTGTGCAGAGACGAAACTCAGGAGATGGGGTTGAGAAACCAAGAGCAATTCTCATGTGTCTTTACAATTATCTCCTTCGTGAAATCCTCTATGATTTGGCTAGCCCAGCACGGCCCAGGAAAAGCAATGGTTGGGACTTTTTTGTACGTCTGGACTTTTGTCAGGTGACTGTACAACAGAGGTGGCGTTTAAGGCAATTGATATCACCCATCCAAGCAAAAGGGGGACAGGTGTTTTTATTAAACCCTGCCAAACTTAAAGTGATTTATAAAGGGAAAACAATATATTTTCTTTCTGAAATTAAGGCACAGGAATTTTTGGATACGATGTGATGTATATTCCGTAATTTTGTTTGGGCTACTTTTCCTGTGCTAGTAGAACTGCCATTAGCTCTCCCTTTTTTCTTTTTTTCCCGTAATGATTGATGATATAGTTTAAAGAAAATAAGTATCTCAGAAAGGGTAACTATAGGCTGGGTGATGGGTTATAGATAGGACACAGGACACGGGCATAGGTCGGGACACAGCGGACCTCAATCACTACACGATCACTTACCATCACTGAGGACACTGTTCTTAAGCCTCTGTTGGGTGGGTTCACTGAGGGTTGGGGGTGGCTGGGGAGGGGAAGGGGGGGAGGGCAAGAAGTGGCTTGGTGCTGGGGGCAAGGAAAAACAGTAAAAGAATGTTTTGTGCAAATCAAGTTCAAGAGTTCGTCATTTTGCATTACTTTTGATGATGTAGTTATTTCTGTAGTGAGCATTGCCTGTTTCATTTTGTCCGGTGCATTTTTATTTAGATGTGAGAATGGGTAAACTTACAATTTGTTCTTGGAACATTTGTGGCCTCAATGATAAAAGAAAAAGGGGTATAATGGCTCAAATACAGAAAACTATGAGAATTGACGTCTTGTGTATTCAAGAAACTCATATACCTTGGAAGAACAGAAGCTGGTTTAAAGAATTAGGATTAGAATTAGTATGTTGTACCCGTCAAGGCTCTACTACAAGGGGAGTTGCTATACTAACGTGGTATGGGTTGGGGCAATGCTGACGAGTTAAATAAGATCCGTTGGGTCGCTGGATGATCATGAAATTACGATTGGAGGCTACATTACTGACCATATGTTCTATTTACGGGCCCAATGCTGACGATCCGGCTGTTTTGAATCAATTGAGTATTGAGTTAGCATTATGGCCCTCTCCGTTAGTCCTATGTGGGGATTTTAATATACATCTGGATAGGACATATGACATATCTAATAATTGTTAAATGTGTTTAAAGCCACTAAAGGTATTATTGATGATTTTGGGCTAGTGGACGTAGGGTATGTAAAGGGAGGGGGTACTCCTGGGAGTACTTTTGTTTCTGCTCCGCACCAGAAGCATTTTCGGTTAGACTATTTCTTTGCTTCAGCTGGATTTATCAATACTGCTGCAAACCTTAGATTTGAAATTATCCCTAAATTAATATCCGACCATAACCCTATAACCCTTGACGTAGACATCAATTTAAGACAATCTCCGAAGCCTTGGCCTTTCGAGCGGAAGCTTCTCTTCGACCCCCTCTATGTTGAACACATGGGTAAGTGGATCCCTGAGTTTTTTGAGAATAATAGAGGCTCTGCTTCAATTGAGATTATATGGGATGCCTTTATCAGGGGTTCGAGGAGAAACTCTAAGCCATTCACTTAATAAGCAGCGGGAAACTAGGAAGGCGGACGAAGTAGAGATGACCAAGCTGCGAGATATTGAAATTAAATTAATGATGGCATGTAGTAGAGGGGCCTGTATTGAGGAAATTTCAAGGGACTTAGCGGTACAGAAAGCCAGGATTCATCAAGGCTTCGCTGCGAAATTGGCTCAACAAATAGCAGCCTATAGATCGGAGTTGTATGAAGTGGGGGAAAGTTCGGGAAAGCGTTTAGCCAAAAGACTTAGACAGAAGGCGGTATCTGCTAATATAGACAAGATCATGGATGATTCAGGGAAGCTACATTACAACCCATCAGATATATTAGGTTTTTTGTGTGAATTCTATTGTAATTTATACACGGATGATCTTTCTAGAGACATTGAAGGAAGGCTAACTGACTTCATCGATTCCCTACCTAACACCACTATATCATTAGAAGAGGCAGAACAACTGGATTTACCCATTACGTGGTAAGAAATAGAACTTTCCTTACTGTCACTAGCTTCTGGTAAAGCTGTTGGACCCGGTGCTATCCCTCTTGAGATTTTTAGGCTTTTTCGTTATATTTTAAAACAAGAGCTAATTATATTGTTCACAGAAGCTCAAAAAGGAACGGCTCCACCATCTTGGCAAGAATCAATAATTACTGTCTTTCTCAAAAAGAATAAATCCCCTTTGTCTCCATCCTCATTCCGTCCTATTTCATTGATCAACGTGGATAGCAAGGTGTATTCTAAGATCTTAGCCTCACGACTTTCTAGAATCATTACACCACTTGTGTCGAAATGACAGCATGGGTTTATTCCTGCACGTGACACAGCGGACCATATCCGCCGTTTGATCACTTTTTTGGATTGGACCCAGGCAACCCGCTCTAATATTGGCGTAACCCTGTTGGATGCTGAGAAAGAATTCGACAGGGTTGCTTGGCCATACTTCCAGGACATTTTAACTAGAAAGGGACTGGGCCCGGGTATTCTAACCGCTTTAAGGACTATGTATCTTGCCTCTACTGCATCTATTCGTCTGAATGCTCAAACTTCGCTCCCATTCCCAATCATCCGTGGTACGCGACAAGGGTGCCCGTGCGCCCCGTTACTTTTTGCGTTTTATATTGATCCTTTTGTTAATCGTTTAAATTTGGAAGAAAAAATAAAACCAATTTACTTAGCCCATACAAACTATCGAGCCTTAGCTTATGCTGACCACATTGTGGTTGTTACAACAGATATTAAGACTGCGCTGCCAGCTATTAACGATCTAGCTGTACAGTTTGGGTCCTTCTCTGGGTATATGTTGAATCTTTCCAAAACTCATATTTTATATACTGGGGATAATTCGTCCATTAATATTCCACTTGTCCCAGAAGTTACTTATTTGGGAATCAAGATCTCACTCCCAGTCTCTAATATCCCTGAACTGAATAATAATCCTGCAGTGGCTAAAATTAATGCTTTATTAGAAAGGTTAGATCACCTTCATTTATCCCTACACGGGAGAGCTAACGTATTAAAAATGCTAATCTTACCTAAACTTTTGTTCATGTTTCGGACAATACCTATTGAATTTTCCCCTGCTTGTTTTAAAAACCTACAAAGGGCAACTTCGAGATTTCTGTGGGGTTACAAACGACAGCGCAAAGCTTATAAAAAGATGATTCTTCCTAAAGAGTGCGGTGGGTGGAATATCCCTTATTTCTTTTTTTACTATATTGCTGCAACTCTTCAATCTATTAGCCCACTTATAATTGGGGATAAAGCTTGTATCCCTTTTTGTAACACTCCATCAATCTATGAGTTAGTTATAAGCGAAGAGATGAAAGGGTGCTTCTTGAAGGTAATCGAACCTAGTTACTTCAAGAAGACTAAATTTAAGATTCTAAAAGCAGCATTTGTTGTCTGGCAAACTGTCCGGCGACATCTGGGTATTACAAAACTGAACACATATACACTTTTTTCAGTGCCTGGCTTATTACCCCATATCTTTTGTGATTTAGTAGCTATTAGATGGGGCACTAAAGGAATTTGTCATTTAGGGGATTTGAATAAAGAAGGTAACTTAGCCTCCTTCAATGAGTAACAAGTTAAGTTTGCTCTAACACAAAAAAATGTACAGAATGCAGGGCCATCATTAGAACATCGAATGAGTAAAATCCCCCTTATTGAGCATTTGGCAAAAAAGACATCAATTGGTATACTGTACTCGTGTTTGATGCAGGGATTCCCCGGATGATTTGTAAAATTGCCAAGTAAAATGCGTAAACAAGCTGGGGATACCCGAAATCAATATTCTTGAATCTGTCACGTTAGCCAATCGAGTTCTGATAACTGGGATGATGAAATCACAATACTTTATGTGTATACATGACTTATATTACACACCTAGTAAGCTTTCTAAATGGAGCAGGACAACGGGGACTAAGTGTAATAGATGTGGCTTGCATGCCGCTGATGCGGTACATATGTTCTTTCAGTGCCCTAAGCTTGCAGATTTTTTTCAGCATATTGAATCTTTTTTGGGGGTAATCTTGAAACGTACAATAAGCATAACTGCTGAGATGGTATTGATTCGCTGTAGCCCAGGAATTGTGGGTCAACCAAGACCCAAAGCTACAATTTGCTTTCTTTTTATTTGTATGGCTGTAAAACGAGCTTGCATTACAAGAGACTGGATTAATCCCGACCCCCCCTCTTTTTTCAGCTGGCGTGAAAGATTACTGTCAATGTATAGTATAGAACTGGCTATTTATAAAACTAAAGGGTTGAAGAGGAGGGGTATCGGAGTAAAGATATGGGCGCCTATCACTGAATGGATTTAGGTTCTGGCGATGTTCCTGATATGTACTCTGACGAACTAATGCATCTGATTGTATCATTGTGCAATATTTGATTTGTAGTTTCTGATTTTCCTTGCATAAAATAAATTAAAAAAAAAAAAACAATCTTCCCCTCAACACAGACACCCTTGCACTATGGTGCAAGGGTGCCTGCATTTGTGCTAGCCAGCTAAATTTAGCACCAGCACAGGGGTTATCGCAGGGCTGCACCATATTGATTTAAATGTGGTGCAGCCCTGCGTTTCAGAAGTAGCAGAGTGCAGCTTTAAGCCATGTAAGCTAACGTCAGGCTCTGTCACTTCTATTGTAAATATGCCCCCAAATTTGGCAGACTAGATCACGGGGCAGACAGACCGCTTTTTGTGATGTTGTGAGAATCTGTTCAGTAGTTTTGGATTTATTAAAGAAAAAGATTTATTTATGAATATCTAGGTTCCATCGCAGTGGATCTGTGGATCCACGCTCCACCAGCAATGCCATGATTGGCTGGGCGCAACCTGTATGGAAAGTTGGGGCTGCCATTTTGTGTGTCGGTACTCGGTCTCGGGGAGAAAACAAATATTAAAATTGATAGAAGGGGACAGCGTAGAGTTAAATGTTTAATTCAAAAGGTTTTTTTTAGGGTGTGCGAGGCTCCATGGATCCACCACTGCGTTCAGCGCTGCCCTGTGTGAATCTGTGATGGATCCGTGGAACCAGACCCCAATTAAAAAAAATACACCCATTCACAGATTCACTCACACTCTCTCAAACCCCTACACAACCACTAACCACTAAATCACCTTCTCCCACATCCATACACCCACTCACATATCCATACAGTCACTCACACACGATACAGTCACATCCACACCCTCTCACCTACCCATACAGTCACTCACACATCCACGCACAGACCCAGAGAACCACTCACAGACCCACCTAGGCACCCACACACCCGTTCACACAGCCACATACATACCCTACAGCCACTTACACACCCACTCACTGATCACCACAGCCATTTACACAGCCTTCGACAGCAAAACCACTGACACAGCGACTCATGACCTAAGGTATCTGTAAAGTGTGCCCTCATCATGCAGTGCTAATTACCCCACATATTAGATCAGTCATGACATCTTCTATGACATCATTAATAATATCACTGCAACATTTGCAATAAAATAATTGATGAGAAAACTGCATGATGGGGGCAAGAGATATAGGGCCATATGTACTAAAGTATTTTCCCATATACACAGAATGGGTAAAACCCTTTGATATATCTGGCCCTTAGTTACCTTAGGGCACGAGATATAGGGGCCCTTTAGGATGGCGGTCGGATCGCACCCGCCAGGCCGGTGGTAGCCGCCGCCGGCCTGGCAGGTGCGATCCGCCCGCCATCTGTGCCCGAATGACCCCCCGCCATATTAGCATGGCTGGGGGGTCCGCCGCGGACGGAAAGACCGTCCGCCCCTTTTCCGCCCCGGTCGCCTTGCAGCCAGGGCAGAAAAGGGTTCATATGGTGGCAGTGTCTACCAGCCATATTACAATGGGCATTTACCAAAGCTGCAGAGTCTGCTCTGGGGGCCCGTGGAGGGCCCCCACGGACTCCAGAGGGGGTGCACATGTGGGTACCTATGGTACCCACCTGCATTTCAAAGTACAACGTGGCAGGTGCCTGTCACGTTTTGCTTTGAAATGCCCAACATGTATTTTTACCATTGTGGTGGCACTGTGGCGGGCGCATCCTAATTCCCCCCACGGAACCCCCGCCCTTATGGCGAGCGGTCGCTTGTACCGGGAGGATGGCGGGCAGGCAAAGTCCGCCCACCATCCAAATGGGGGCCATAGTTTCTTGAGGTAATTATAACTATAACAGCTGAATTTCTATGGTTTATGTGTGCAAAATTGGACCCTAATATCCTTGTAACCTTTGTTTTTTAAGTGAAAACTAAATATATATATTTATAATTAATCTTTTTCCTTGAAGTTCAAATAGTATAAACAGCATTTTAAATTTACTTTTTGCATACGTTTGTGGAATTTCTTCTTCCATTCATGATATTGCTTTTTATTGTGTTAAGCCATTATTGTTTTGCATGTGAGTTTGTGTGGTCCTATTCATTTTCCCACTTTTATGTCCAGTGATACAGTCAATTTTGTGTTATGACTCACAATTAGCTTAGATTTGGTTGTAAGAATCTTCAGAGCCTCAGAGCCCTAGGCAACATTGCATTTTACCTTTTGGGTGCTCTCTTCACCCTGACAGCTATGCCATTAATTTCTGTGTTGCCCTCTCTTAAGACAATTTGCGGTGGTGCTGAAAAGACAAGACCTTATAGTGGCCTTAACAATGCTGTCAAGTGACATTGAGCGACTTCTAAATACTATTTTGGGTAAAACAAGCCTTGTGGGATGATACCTTATGGGATGAGAATAGCTGGTCCTGAAATACCAGGAATTGAGATACAACTCTGAGGACCTGCCCATGCAGCAAATTTAAGCACATCTATCTGGCGTAAGGAATAAATAAAGACAAATTGTGGGCTAGTTTAACTTTATGAAATTAAAATGTGCAATCTGTTCCAGTTATGATCCAGGATTTTAACAAGGGTTAGTACTATACAAGTATTTTATGGCTCTTACATTCTTTTACTATTGGTTCTCATCATGAGATTTCCCTTTTCAATATGTATTTCATTTCTTTGCATATGCTCTCCTCTGACATTCTTTGCCTCTCCAAATCTGCTGTGCTTTTTCACATCAATGGATGTGTGCACACACACAACTTGTCCTTGACTATCTTGAAGCGTATTTTCGTTTTTGCAAATCAAATAGCGTACACTACCAAAATGTTGCATTTCAATTGGTTTCTAACTGGTCAAAATCTGCTGAGCAGCTAGTATCTGACACAATCCTCATTATAGGAATAACCAAAATATTACTACATCTTCTTCCCCTAATGGTAGCCTGACAAAGTTATAATAAAGAACTAGAGTTTTCATCTAGCACACTGAATGTCCCTATGCTGGTAGACCCACTGTTGGAGAAGACAGCTGTAGAATAATTTACTTTTATTTAGCAAAAGGCTAGATGTGTACATAAGGGATCACTGACAGAATATCAAATACCAGAATATCAAGTTACACAAATATCGGGACATAAATATTGTTGTCAAAAATATCGACCTACTATCTTCATAATGGTAAGTACAAAAATATTGAGAGAAAAAATATTGTTAAAAATTTTGAAGTGCAAAATATCGGGGCATATTATCAAGGGATTTATCTCCGCTTTTTTGGCTTTAAAAGCCAAGAAAGCGGAGATAAAATTATCTCCCTATTACCTAGCTGTTGCTTACACCAGTTAGCGACAGCTAGTAGGAGATAGCGACCATCTTGGGCCCCGCTTTGCATGTCAGAGATATTTATCACTAATGACATGCAAAGTGGGCGTGCCAAGATGTTAGCGACTGGAAACAGTCGCTAACATCGCTATCTCCTATTACCAACATTTGGAGATATTCGAGCTAAGCGCGAATATCTCGAAAAGCTAACACCTGCCCCTGAGCAGTTCTTAGCCATGTTATCCAATGGTAGGTGGATAACATGGCTAAGAGCATTAGCTCGGCAATGCATGAATATCGCTGACTTTACAGCGATATTCATGAATTTCGGCCGATTTTTATCGCTTAGGAGATAAACCTTGATAATAGCAAGGCTCCTAAGCGATAAAATTATTGCCGCAACACGGCGATAAAATTATTGCCGTTAAGCCAACATAGCGATAATTATCGCTAGTTGTTGGTAATATTTCCCATCATTTTTTATAGATGTATAAAAAATAATGTAAAATAAATTAAATAATAAATTTAACTTAAAAAATCATTTAGATTTATTTGTAAATTTTACCAATTATAAGTAAAGCATTTAATTTAAAAATAAATTAAACTTACATATGTGAAATGTAATATATATATTTACTCACAAATAATGTATACATTATTATTTTAATTAATTATAAAATGTTAGAAATATATATATATATATATATATATACATACACCTGTAACATAATTGTTTTTTGATATTATAAATTAAAATATTAAAATAATATTTTTTAAACCTACATTTTACACTACATTAAGTGCAACAGATAGTGTAGGGAAACAATTACTATTCCCAGTCTAGCGAGTGCAACTTTAGGAAATGTGTTGGACAGCGAAAAGGAACAATTTACTATTCCCACTCCAAGGAGTGTAACAGTAGGAAAAGTGTTGGATAGCGAAGGGAAACATTTACTATTCCCACTACAAAGAGTGTAACAGTGGGAAAATGTTGGATACCGAAGGGGAACATTTACTATTCCCACTCCAAAGAGTGTAACACTAGGGAAAGGGTTGGATAGCGGAGGAATACAAATTACTATTCCCACTCCAGCAAGTGCAACAGTAGGGACAGTGTTGGACAGCAGAGGGGAATAAATTACAATTCCCTGTCCAAGGAGTGTAACAGTAGGGAAAGTGTTGGATAGCGGAGGGGAATAATTTACTATTCCCACTCCAATGAGTGTAACAGTGGGGAAAATGTTGGATAGCGGAGGGGAAAAATTACTATTCCCACTCCAGCAAGGGCACCTGTATTGAAAATGTTGGACAGCGGAGGGATAAAAATTACTATTCCCACTCCAGCAAGTGCAACAGTAGGGCAAGTATTGGATTGTGGAGGGGTAAACATTACTATTCCCACTCCAGTAAGTGCAACAGTAGGGAAAGTGTTGGATAGCAGAAGGGAATAATTTACACTTCCCACTCCAGCAAGTGCAACAGTAGAGAAAGTATTTGATAGCGGAGGGGTAAAAAGTACTATTTCCACTCCAGTGAGTGCAACAGTAGGGAAATTGTTGGATAGCGGAGGGGAATAATTTACTATTCCCACTCCAGCAAGTGCAACAGTAGGGAAAGTGTTGGATAGCGGAGGGGTGAAAATTACTATTACCGCTCCAGCGAGTGGAATAGTAGGGAAAGTGTTGGATAGCGTAGGGGTAAAAATTACTATTCCCACTAAAGAAAATACAAATTTAAAAACAAACAAAATATCAACTGCAATACAAAATAATATCAAACACCGAAAAACAAAACATATAAAAATATAAAATTTTACAAGACATAGAAATTATAATGTAGAAAAAAATCTAAAGTGTAGAGAAAAAGATTCATTTTCTAATTTAACAAAAAATGAACAAACAAATAAATATGTTGTTATAGAAGTTATTTTTTATTCAAAATAATAATTATTACATAAATGTAATATTTTTTCCCTACCCTATAACACCACACAATTTACAACACACATCTAAATAAAAAAAGTACCTCCATAATTAACACAACAAATTATCAATTAAACAAATATTAATAATTCAAAATCACATTTGCAAAGGTAATCATTAATATACAAACCAAATGTTACAGCTATAGAACCTAAGTCCCCAAACAAAATAAAAATAAACGGAGGCAAGATGGCGGCCGCAATAGCGGCCGAGTGAGGTGCTTGGACCGTTGCTCCGTTTGACCCCTCAGTGAAAGCCCTCATTCCCTCTGGCTTTCCCGCACACGATGCGGTAATTTTCCTCGCGGCAGCGATACACGTCTGGTGAAGCGACGGTACTTACTGTGAAGCTGTGAATGTTCGGGGCTCTCTTCTGCTGGCGTCCATCGGCGGTTACTGACCGTTGGAGTGGAAAGGAGGAGCTGTGACGGCCGGCGATTTTGCCTGTCAGCCTATCGTTGCGCGGCTGCGTTGGGAGCGGTGGCAGCTGCTTGGTGCAGAGGGGAGAGTGAGATCCGCGCTACTGAGATTTTGGGTCTGCCTGGCTCGCCGTGTTGGGATTGCCGTTCATAGCTCTTGCTCTCCGTGGTTGGTGCTGGGAGACTAGACAATGGCAAGGGGCAGAGGAGCTGCAAGGAACCGTGGAGGAATGCCTCCCCCCACACCTGTGAGTAGTCCTGCGGATGGGGGTGCAATAATTGCAACAACTGTGGCAGTGGAGCAGGTGGCTGCTGTGGGTGGTGAAAGTGGCATATCTTCAAGTTCTAGGAGCATACCACCGGATCACACCATAGTGGCGGGCAGGAATAACCGAAAAACAGCACAATTGCCAGATATATCGAGCACAAAAGGGCAGAGTGAGCATTCGGCTCAGAAGGGTGCTCAAAATTTGCTATCTCAAGATGTTATAATGAAACAGCGAGTAGTACCGGCAATATTTAACAAAAAGGGGACTAAAGTTAAGGCCAGCTCAAATTTGGAGCTGCAGAATTCGCAGAATTCGCAATCTACCTGCAACACCCCAAATATGATAGGGGTTGATCAACACGAACTACTGATGGTAGAGAGTGGGGGCCTCTCTGACGAATGCTCAACACTGGTGACCTCTCTCAATCAGCAACTATTGGATAGTGGTGGAACCGCTGACGGCACACCAGGCGATACAAATGTAACAAATGTAACAAACCCTACTATCTGTTCGGGAACTGATCTGGGTAGCGAGTCTGAATATGCTGGCTCTGACGGCAAGTTTTATTCCATGACAGATCTGACTACGGCGTCTGATAAGGAAAATGATGAGGACAGTCTTAGTAATCAGGGCGACTGGGGAGATACCCCTGTCGAAGAAGACCACGAGATTCAAGAAGAATTTGAGTACACATTTCCTAATGGAACTGTAAGGAGAGTAGTAGAGTCTCCGGAGTCTGAAGCGATTACAGGGTCTGAACAAGGTCCAACAGTGACTCAGTTTAATTTGGATGCGGAGGAACTGGATGAGGAATCAATTACCTTAGGGATGGTTTACAAGAGTATTATGGCACATCGGAATGAAACCAGAGCAGAGGGCTTGCGCACACAAGGAGCAGTGAGAAAGCTCCAGAATACAGTAAGACGCCTGGTCAAAACACGTGCGGAGGTTTCTACGCGGGTGGTAGAAGTCGAAGAACGCATTTCTTCAGCTGAAGATACTCTGGTTAAACAACAGGTGGACATTGAGAACTTGCAAAAATCCAGATCTGATGTGGACTGGAAGCTGACAGATTTAGAGAATAGGGCAAGACGCAATAACCTGCGCGTCTTGGGCATTGCCGAAGGAAAAGAGGGATCAGACCCACGGAAGTTTATTACTCAGCTATTTAGAGATGCTTTTCCTGAGCTCAATACATGGAATTGGGACATTGAAATAGTTAGGGCGCATAGGTTCCCATTGGTGATTAGGCAGCGGCAAAACAAACAAAATGCATATCCCCGGGCAATTTTAATTTGTCTTAACAACTATCTATTGAGGGAGGCATTATATGATTTAGCTCGTCCTGAACGAAAACGGAAAGGTGCTGAATGTGAATTCTTTGTCCGCCCGGACTTTTGCCAGTCGACGGTACATGCACGTTGGGAGCTGCGGAAGTTAATAGCTCCATTCAAAGAAAAGGGCGCACAATGTTTTCTGCTTAATCCAGCAAAATTAAAAACGATCTATAAGGGCCATACCCGATATTTCACCTCTTGCTCAGCTGCACAGCTTTATTTAAATGAAATAACAGCGCAATCAAAAAGTCCCGATTCGCATAATAGTAATTAATAGCTATACATCAATGCGCTTTAAAAAAAAAAAAATTGAGCGAGAGGTAGCAATTTTTGAAAATGTATTGCTGGGTTTTGGATTTTTGTGCTACTGCTGCAAAGGAAAAGTAAGGTGTAGATAAAGACATACTTCAAGGGCTTCCCTTTTCCCTTAGATTATTATTTTGTTTTCTTTTTTTTCCATCGCAATAATGTTTTTCTGTGGCTTTTTATTTTTTTGAACATTGTGAAATATTATTGGGAAGATTTATACATGTGTACAGAGTTAAATACAAGTATGTAAAGTAGAACAGACCTTCTTGTTTTGGGGGAGAGGGGAGGTAGTCTGGGGGCGGGGGTTTGGCGGGGGTCAAACAATGGAGCACGGGGCTGGGTACGTCCACATCACAGAGGACATTGTCCTTAAGCCTCGTTATGGGTGGTGGTGGGGTGGTGGGGAGGCAAGGGGTAGGGGGGGTAAGGGAATGGGGGGTTGCTGGTGGGAAATGGGTAGAAAAAAGAAAATAATACATAAAGCAGGGTTGGGGCGGAGTTCTTATGACAAAGTAGTCAGTATTTTTATTCAAATGGAGGATAAGCTGGAAAACAGGGTAGAGAAAAGAGAGAAAAGAACTGATCAGATTAGATGGCAGGTAGGGGGATTAGGGTAGGTACGCTGAATGTTAAGGGGCTGAATTCACTGGAAAAACGACGTCGGGTAGCACAGGAATTACAAGTTCTCCAATGTGATATAATATGTCTGCAGGAGACTCATATAGTTTGGTCAAAGCGGCAACTGTTAGAAGAACTTGGGTTTAATGTAATTACTTGTACTAAATATTCGGGTGCTGCTAGAGGTGTAGCTATCCTTGCTAAGAGACATGTAACCAACACGGGTAGGAGTCTATCAGATGGGTTAGGACGATGGGCAATTTCAGAATGTCTTGTGGGTCATATTAAATTTACGGTCTGTGTAGTATATGGGGCAAATTTGGATGAGGCAACGATCCTGGAAAATCTGAATGTTGAGTTAGCAGCATGGCCTACACCTCTGATTCTATGTGGTGACTTTAACATAAATCTTGCACCGAATATTCTAAATAATCAACAGGCAAAGTATGTCGGTAGGAAGCCACGCGTGTTTAAAGCATTACAGGCACTAACGGGTGATCATGGGTTAGTGGACGCGTGGGCCTTCTTAAGGGGGGCTGCACCTGGGTATACTTTTTTTTCGTTCCCCCATAGGACGCTCGTCCGATTAGATTATTTTTTTATCACCCAATCACTTCTAAATCAGGCAACGATACAAGTATATCCTAGAATTACCTCTGATCACGGACCAGTAGTTTTATCTGTTGCTGGTATAATATCAACGACTCGACCAAGGGTTTTCTCTTTTGACCGTAAACTATTAGTTGAACACCAATTTATGGAGCAGATGAAACAATGGATAATCTTTTTTTTCAATATTAATCGAGGGAGTAGCAGTGTTGGAGGAGTGTGGGACTGTTTTAAAGCCGCCTTTCGCGGAGAGATACTTAGCTATGGTATATACAATCAAAAAAAAAAGACAGCCAGTACCAAAAAAATATATCAGGATTTGATTATAGCTGAGGAAAACCTTATGCAAGGTATACAGGCTGGAAGAGACCCATCGGAACTGGTTACAGCAGTGGCACGGCTAAAGGCAAGACTAAATTTGATCTGGGCTAAAGAAGCAGCAAAAAAGTTTTTTGTTAAAAGGCAGATCCATTACGAATACGGAGAGGCAAGTGGCAGATGCCTCGCCCAAAAAATGAGATCAAGGGAGACTGCTCAACGAATAGAGGAATTATTAGATATGAAGGGTGATTCTGTTAAGGACGATCAGGGAATTTTGGAGGTATTTAGACTATTCTACGAGATGCTATATAAAGATGAAGTATATGATGAGACAGCGGCCATTACTTTGATCAGTCAATATTGTACTCGAGACCTCTCATCGGAGGAGATACAATTAATGGAGACTCCCATCTCATTAGAAGAACTTGAACAGGCAGTAAATGGGTTAGCATTAGGGAAGGCGGCAGGGCCTGACAAGCTGCCGCTGGAAATATAGAAAACTTTTTTCTCTGTTTTGAAGACTGATCTTTTGTTGACAATGTTAGAGGCACAGAAAGGTGCACCCCCTAAAACATGGAGGGAGGCGTCGATTGTAGTGTTCCATAAAAAGGGCAAGCCGGCTAATATTCCTGGATCATATAGGCCCATCTCGCTTTTAAACGCAGATGGGAAAATATATTCAAAGATTTTAGCCAACAGACTTTCTGTTGTTATTGCAGGATTAGTCTCACCAGTACAACATGGGTTTATCCCTCAACGCAGTACAACAAATCATGTTAATCGGGTGATTACCTTTTTGGATTATGTTAATGTTACTCGGGAACCATTCTGTTTAATTTTGCTCGATGCCGAGAAGGCTTTTGACCGTGTTACATGACGGTTTTTATGGGAGGTGATGAGGAGACGCGGTTTTGGGCCACAGTTCATAAAATCTATCCGGACATTGTATTATCGTCCAGTCGCACGTATCAACACTATGGGACTTGAGTCGGCAGAGGTAGAAATCAATAGAGGTACAAGGCAAGGTTGCCCCTGCTCTCCGTTGCTATTCTCTTTATATATTGAACCTTTTTTGAAGATGTTAGAACTAAGTGAGCATATACCCCCTTTACTTATACAGTCCTATCAATTCAAAGTATTGGCATATGCGGACGACATAGCCGTGGTCACGCCGAATCCAACAGTAGCGATGTCAGCAATTGAACAACTGGCCACAATTTTTGGTAGGCTATCTGGCTATAAATTGAACTCTGCTAAGACTCAGCTCCTAAGTATAAACATTCCGAAATTTACTGATCCAAGGCTGTGTCAAGAAGTCACATACTTAGGGGTTAAATTACGAACATGTACTACCACTTTGGTCAAAGTTAATTGGGAACAACTACTGGTCGGTGCTAAGAAACAATTAGAACGGGCTGAATGTTTACACCTTTCCCTAGTAGGACGATGTAATCTATTAAAGATGTTGATATTGCCCCAAATATTATATTTTTTTCGCTGTATTCCTTTGGAGATCCCTAAAGTTAGATTGGCACAATTACAAGCAATTTGTATGAGTTTTATGTGGTCAGGGAAAAAAGCACGACGGGCTAGGCACTTCATGACATTGCCGAAAAAGCTAGGAGGATTCTCGGTACCAGACTTTGCACTGTATTATTATGCTTGTAGGTTACAAGGGATGGGCATGTTGTTGACAGGAACAGTACCAGCGCAGCCGGCTGAATATCCCTCGATTTATCAAATGGTATTGGGTATAAAAGTAAAAAATCTCTTATTCCTCTACCTAGAATGGAGCTATTACAAACGTACACAGTTTAAAATTTTAGCAGCAGCATATAAGGTTTGGCGAGCAGTTAGAGAAATGTTTGGTCTCGGTAAAATCTCTTATTATACACCATTGGTATCGCCAATATTTTTACCAGTCGATCTATGGGATAGAGTGGTGTATAAATGGAGGGGTAGGGGGATAAGAGTGGTGGGAGATCTGTATTCTGATGGTGCTCTTAAATCTTTTGAAAAGCTACGTACGCAATATCAACTCCCTAGAGAGCATTTTTCTAAATATCTCCAGATTAGGGAGTTTTTAGAGAAAAGTGGCATTATCTTTCAACCAAACCCCCTGATCGAAGCTAATATAAGAACCGCAAAGATTGGCGTTTTATATAATTTGATGTTAAACACAAAAACCAATCATATTGAAAAGCAGAATCTCAAATGGGGGACTAAATTAGAAAGACAAGATATTCAAATTGAAATCTCCTTGGGCATGGCAACAGATTTATTTCTATCGGCGAAGCTCTTTTCTCAACATTTCAAATCCCTCTTTAATTTATATTATACACCCGATAAGGTTTCTAAATGGTCTGGGGATGCTATAGGGAAATGCTTCCGATGTGGCCACATTTCTGCAAATGATGTACATATCTTTTTTATGTGCCCATCATTGGCTCCCCTTTTGTTACAGATAGAACGATTTTTATCGGGTATTGTAGGATGTCAAATTCAATTATCTGCAACTCAGATTCTTTTGGGGGTAGAAATGGGATTAAAGGATTCAGGAGCCGCAAAGCAACATGCTAAATTAATATTTGTCGCGACTGCTGTTTATAGATTGTGTATTGCTTCGTACTGGCTACAACAGGAACCACCTTCATTTGTGGAATGGCGGTCTAGATTCTTTGTTACACATAATATGGAGCACAGTCTGTATGTGTTAAAGGGCTCACGTAAAAAGAAACTTGGCGCACAAATATGGGGCAGTGTCACACAGTATATGGAATTATAAAATTGGGTTATATCTTCTTTTTAGAGCTTGCCCCTAGAACTTCGCCAATGGTTGGATCTGTCTTTCCCTTTAATTCCTTCATTTTTTTCTACATTTTCTCTAATAGACTAATGTGTTACGTGAATTGCGAGACATCGTTTTCTCCTCCTTGTTTCTCTATTCATAACTATCAATCTCTTCTTTGCTGACTATTCATGATATGTTATGTAATTTTTGCTTGATGTAAAAAGCAATGTTGTTATTTGGGAAATATGTCAATAAGCAATGATTTATGTTGTATCTATTTGTATTGATCAGAATGACTAATACCAACCGCTTCATGTATAAAAAATAAAATAAAAACCAAAATAAAAATAAACAATTACCAAAAATATTTATCAATTAATAAATGAATATTAATGATCAAGTAATGATTAATTGATTTGGGCTAAATTACTTTTTACCCTCGACTCTAATAAACACCAAAACACATACCTAAAAATACCTACACAATTTCCATAGCTAATTTTATATTAACAAATGAATATCAATTAACAACAATGAATTAATTAATAATAATTTTGTACTTCCCATCATTTACCACTATAAATCCCACAACTCACTCATCAAAATATTTACACAATTGCCATATTTAAATGTTTATTAATTCATTAGCATTAATTAACACATAATTACTTGAATAAAAATAAATGACCTCCCACCATATTCCCCTATAAATGCCACCACCAATTTCTTAAAACTTGACACAATTGACATAATTAATTAATAATTGATTAATAATGAATTAATAAATAACAATTAATAAGCAACATATAAATATTAATAAATGAATTCACACAGGTAACACTATAAAATAACGTTGAATAAATAATACATACAAAATATTAATAAATGTATTAACATTTAATTACTTCCCACCCTACTCACCTATCAACCCAAAACCCGCTCCTAAAAACATAACACATTTAACATAATTACCAATTAATGAATAATACAACCAATTCATAAATCATACATAATACATTAATTCTCACCATTAACAATATAAAATATTAAATACATAAATGTTAATTAATACAAAATATTAATAATGTAATTATAATTTTAAAAAACGCTCCTAAAACAATGACACAATTAACATATTAATCAATTAATTAATCAATAACAATTAACAGCCAATTATTAATGAATTAATACTAAATAAATTAACACTATAAAAACAAAATTAAATAAATACTAATAAATTACAATTTATATTCAATTTTTTATAATTAAATTACTTAACACCCTATTCCCCTATAAACCCACAACCCGCTACGGAACTAAAATGCAAAATGTAATTAAAATTAAATTAATAACTTCTAAAAGTTTAACACATATATTAAAAAACAAATGTAATAATTACACAAAAAATAGAGCACACACATACATACTAAAATGCATAACACTAACTAAAAAAAACGATATTTTTAACTATATTTTTGCAAACGATATTAATGACTTCGATATTTCTTACCTTAAACTCGATATTCTTGACCACAATATTCTTGCAGTCGATTTTTCTGTATCTCTATATTCTGCACTCGATATTAGTGCAAGTCGACATTTCCAACTCGATATTCTGACTCTTTACGGTACATAAGAATGGTTCCGAATTCTGCTACAACCAGTTTCTGAAATTAATGAGGACTCAAAAGCATTCACTTCTGGTTGTTAGCATGATATGTTTAAAGTGTTCCAAGTCTTTTGTTTTCCATATCAGGAAGTGTGCTTGGAAGCCTTGCTCACTCCTTGGTATTGGACAAGTGTGATTGAGTAATACTACTATAGATACCCTGCTGAATTTCTTTCAAATGGTCATCGCATTGACTGAGATTGAGCATATGTAGAGAATCGACTACACTGCAGCATTCTGGAAATTAACTACATTTCCCAGCAAGTCATGTACTCTAGTTAATGTTAATGTTATTGTGATCTGCATAGCGCTAACTGTTACCCAGAGGTGTCCTGGCGCTGAGTGAAAGTCCTGACTGAGGATGATGTCGGTGTAGTTGTTAACCAGTTTTCTTTGCAAAGAGCCATATTTTTAGTGCCTTCCGAAAAGCTAGGAGATGGTTCATGTTTCTTAGGTGAGGTGGGATGGCATTCCATGCTTTCTCCGCATTGGCTACAAAGCTTTTGCCGCCCCAGTTAGCCTTTTTCACCCGGGGTACAACCGCGAGCTTAGCATCAGATGACCGCCAAACTCTTTTTGGTGTGTACCAGTGAAATCTTTGTTTTAGAAAGTCCGGCCCATTTCCATGCAGGGCTCCACAGACCAGACACAAAGCCTTTACTCAGAACGCTTCCTGATCGGAAGCGAATGGAGTTTTTTTTATTTTATCTGAGATCGATTCAAACTTTGGTGTGCCTGTTAGAAGTCTGGCTGCTGCATTTTGAAGGTTTTGTAATTTGTTCAGCGACCCTTCGTGGATCTTGAGATATAGACTATTTCAATAGTCCAATCTTGACATTATTAGCGCTGTGACCACTATTTGTTGTGCATCTTTGGGTAATAGTGGCATTATTTTTTTGCATGATCTAAGGATAAATGATGTTGAGGAAACCACTGTGTTCACCTAGTCCCTGAAGCTAAGTTTGTCATCTATCCACACTCCCAGGTTCTTCACCTTCCTAATCGGGGTAGGGAGCGGACCTGATGCTTCTGGCCAGCAACTGGGGGTCCAGAAATTGGGATTGTTACCGAAAAGCATAATCTCCATTTTTGTGGAGTTAAGTTTTAGGCAATTTTGGGCCATCCATATGCCCACGGTATTCATGCAGTCTTGCAACCTGGATGCGGTTTCCTGGATCATTTCTGGCAATATAGTCACCACAATTTGTGTGTCATCCACGTACGAAGTCAAATTGAATCCAAATGATTCAATTAGAGGAGCCAGTGAGGACACATAAACATTGAATAGCGTCGGGCTAAGCGAGGACCCCTGTGGCACTCCACAGGGTAGAGAAAAGGGCTTTGCTTCAAGTTTGTCAAGGGCCACCGTTTGTGTTCTGTCCGAGAGGAAGGATTTGAGCAGTTTCCAGGCCGTGCCCTTGATTCCTATCTTGTCCAGACGGTCCATCAGCAAAGCATGATGGACCGTATTAAATGCTGCAGGCAGATCCAACATGATCAGAACAGCATTTCTTCCCTGGTCCAGAATGGTCCTAATTTCTTTTGTGGATTTGAGGAGTGCCGTTTCCGTGCTATGGCTCTCACTGAAACCATATTGAGTTGGATTCAGTGCTTGAGATATTTGCAGAAACTGGTTAAGTTGGGAGTTTGTGTTTCTTTCAATGATTTTAGCCGGGAGTAGTAATCTGGAATTGGTCTGAAATTATTTGGATTATTTGCAACCAGTTTAGGTTTCTTTAACAAGGGCAGGATTGATGCCCTTTTCCATTCTAATGGAAAGTATCCTTCCAGGTACATAGTGTTAATAATGGAAGTCAGTTTTTGTGACACTGGCTCAGCCACTAGTTTGACTGCGGCTGGCGGGCAGGGATGTTAGGGAGAGCCTGACTTAACTTTAGCCAGGAGATTGAGAGTGTCAGATTCCATTAGAAAGGCGAATTGGTCAAAAGTAGAGGTATCTTTTATTTCTCTCAAGTGGCCATTTGTGCAACTGATCGATGTTTTTAATGTAGAGTGTGAGAAAGTTTGCAAAATGCCATTAACTTTGACAAAAAAGAAATTGGCCACTTTGTTACACAAGTCTTGGCTAGCAGGGATGGTAGGAGATTTTGAGAGGGCAAGTGTATTTACTATTTTAAACAACTCTTTCGTCGAGTTTTTGGCCAATTTAATTTTATTGGAATAATATTCTTGTTTCGTTCTTTGAAGTAACCGTTTGTATTGCACAAGATTTAGGGCATCATTAGGATGGCTGGCGGACTCTGTCCGCCCACCATCCTGTCGTAGAATGGGACTGCCCGCCATTGGTGCGGGGGTCTCGTGGTGACATTAGGATGCGCCTGCCACATTGGCGTGCGCATCCTGCATTCTTGACATTGCGGCGGGCGGTGCTCTCAGCACTGCCCGCCGCAATGCATGAAGGCATGTTGTGCAGTTCAATGCACAACGTGGCAGGCACCGCGCGATGCCTGCCATGTTGTGCATGGAACTGCAGGGGGGTACCATAGGTACCCCCCATGTGCACCCCACCCCCCAGAATCTACAGGCCCCCAATGGTGAGAACTGCAATGCTGCCACGGAAACGCATGTCCCCACATGCATCATGATATGGATGGCAGTGTCTACCAGACACCGCCACCATATTAACTGCTTTTCCGCCCAGTAGGCAATCGGGCGGATTGCCTACCAGCGGAAAACCGGTGAATGGTCTTGCCGTCCACCGGGGTCCCCCTACCATAGTAATGTGGCGGGGGAATTGGCATGCGGGCGGGCTCGAATGTCGGGCGGATCGCTACCACCATGCGGGCGGTGGCGATCCGCCCAACATGCTAATGGGCCCCTTAGTTTGTATACCAATTTATCCTTTTCCTTGTATTCCTTCCACCAGTTTCTTTCCAGGTGCTTACAGGCCAATTTTTGGAGCCTGAATTCCTGAGAATACCAAAGGGAGGAGGCTTGCTGCCTAGTGAAGAAGTTTTTTGGGTGCTAGCTTATTTCCAGCAATTTCTAACAAGTCAGTGTATGAACTGGTAGCACCGTCAAGATCTTTAGGGGTTGGGGTAAGAGTCACGGTTAATAATTGCTGTAGTTCCCCTGCATTTATTTTATTCCACGCTCTTTCTAATGAATATCTAGTTGATCATTTTGGGGCTGTATGGTCAGGCATGGTAAGCTTAAAAAATACCGCCATGTGATCAGACCAGACCAGGGGGAGGGCGCTGGTGAATAACAGCTGAGGGTTGTTTGAGAAAATGCCATCCAGGGTGTGGCCAGCCTGGTGGGTAGCACCAGTCACCAGTTGCTCTAAGTTACCTCCCCTCAGCAGGTCCAGTAGGACAAGCTGATTCCTTTTTCTAAAATGTTTTGCCTGAAAGGCCTATAAATAAGGGTGCCTTTAAAAGTAGCATGGTGAGAGAGAAAAAAGCAGAACTCTAGTGCTTCACATTCATCGTTAGTTATAGGATTAAAGGATGCCGTGACGGAATTGTGGTAGATAATAGCTAGTCCCCCTCCTTTCTTATGTAGTCTATTTAGTGTGAAGCAGAGATAATCTGGAGGTGTGGCTTTGACTAAGTCAGGGCATGAAGCCCCGTCTGTCAATGTTCCAGTGATGAAAGCAATCATTATTTTTTCCTCTTCTATGAGAGAACCACATTCGATACTGTGCTTGACCAGGGACCTAGCGTTAAAAAGGGCACACTTCCGGACTTTAGGGGTAATGTCCTTTCTTCTTGTTGCTTGTTGGTGTTTTAATGCGGCTATCGGTAGCAGCACTAGATCTGGTAATTTAGTGTTGCACCCTGGACAAGTAGTTACTGTCTCTGGGCACATCATCAAATAGAAGGGTACAGCAGATCTGGGTATGGGTAGTAGGTTTGAGGTGTTTCAAGTAATCATTTGAGTACTATAAGGTTTTAACCATCCCTGGTAAAAAATTGTACAGGGGGGCAGGCGCTGAGCGTGGAACGAGTGCAGACGGGCGCAGACAGGCTTGCCTTTGGCGCGCGGCGGCGTGCTCGTGCCAGCGGCCGTCTAAGTATCGTCAGGGGCATGAAAAGCCTAGCCCGCTGACCTGCCTGCTACCAATATGTCTGCCCCAGTCCCGGAAATACCGCAATGTCTTTGCGGAGGACTTCACGGTGAGACAGCAAAGACAGGTTAGTGCAAAATGCACAAAACTTAAAAGCAGATAAAATAGATTTTAAAAATGAGCAGCAAGTGTCAGAACAATGTGCAAAGCAATAATGATGAGTGCAGCGTTGGTCTCTCACGGCTCAAGCCTCAGGAGGACTTTACAGCGCACGTTCATGCCAGCGGTCATTTAAGTATTGTCAGTGGTGTGAAAAGTCTAGCCCGCTGACCTGCCTGCTACCAGTATGTCTGCCCCAGTCGGGGGAAGTACCGCAAAGTCTGTGCGGAGGACTTCACGCTGAGACAGCAAAGACAGGTTAGTGCAAAATGCGCTAAAATTAAAAGCAGATAAAATTGATTTTAAAAATGAGCAGCAAGTGTCAGGACAATGTGCATAGCAGTAATGAGGAGTGCAGCATTGGTCTCTCCCGGCTCAAGCCTCAGGAGGGCTTCAGTGCGCGCACTCGCACCAGCAGCCGTTTAAGTATCGTCAGGGGCATGAAAAGCCTAGCTCGCTGACCTGCCTGCTACAAGTATGTCTGCCCCAGTCCCGGAAGTACAGCAATGTCTGTGCGAAGGACTTCACGCTGAGACAGCAAAGACAGGTTAGTGCAAAATGCGCTAAAATTAAAAGCAGATAAATTGATTTTAAAAATGAGCAGCAAGTGTCAGGACAATGTGCAAAGCAATAATGAGGAGTGCAGTGTTGGTCTCTCCCGGCTCAAGCCTCAGGAGGACTTTACGGAGCGTGCTGGCGCCAGCGGCCGTTTAAGTATTGTCAAAGGCGTGAAAAGCCTAGCCTGCTGACCTGCCTGTTACCAGTATGTCTGCCCCAGTCCCGGAAGTACAGCAATGTCTGTGCGAAGGACTTCACGCTGGGACAGCATAGACAAGTTAGTGCAAAATGCGAAAAACTTAAAAGCAGATCAAATAGATTTAAAAAAATGAGCAGCAAGTATCAGGACAATGTGCAAAGCAATAATGAGGAGTGCAGCATGGTCTCTCCCGGCTCAAGTCTCAGGGGGACTTCACCTGAGTGTATGTATCCATCATGGATATCTGGGTATATTTTCCCTTGTGATCCATGGTTTCTTTGCTAGGCAATCATGATACCGTGTTGCTGCTACAAGGGCCTTGCTGCATGGATGTTGGATTTCCCTGCAAAGATTCTATACTTTCCAATGCATTAATATTGAATTTCATTGGGAATACAGCAAACAATTTAGAAAGATGTGATGTAGACGGAAATGAACTTCAAACTATTTTAAAAAATTTATGCAAACTCTTTTAAGATTCTGGTGTTACATTTGCTAAAGGTTGTCCTTTGACCATACAGGAGGGGTTTCTAGACTAAGGGGTCTATTAGGATGGCAGTCGGGAAATCCCCCTGACCACCATGGTAGCGGGAAAAGACCTCCCACCAGGACCGCGGCATAACCGCTGGTCCAATTAGTATGCTCCGCAGTCAAAATCCGACCGCGGCTCTACGATTGCGCCCTTTAACATTGCGGTGGTTGCTGCTGCCAGCAGCACCACCGCGATGTCAAAAGGAGCATGTTCTGCCTATCCCTGCATGGCGTGGCAGGCACTGCACAGTGCCTGCCACCTGGTACAGGGACTTGTAGGGGTACCCCCCCAGTGCACCCACAACACATTGGGGGCCGTCAAAGGGCCCCTGGAGATATTCTCTGCATGCCTTTCCATGGCGGTTCCACCGCAGCGGAAAGGCTGGCTACCGCCGGCATCATAATCATGCTGGCGGAGCCTGGCCCTGCACTGGCCCCATTTTAGCGGTCCAGCTCTGCCAGCCAGGCAAGCGTGCGGACTTCTACTGGCGGAAAAGTGGCGGGTGGAATTTCTCACCGCCGCGGTCATCACCGCCATGCTAATGTGACAGTCGGTTTTCTGGGTTTTGATCACGGACACATGGCCGCCGCCGGCCAGACGCCAGCCATCTGTCCGCCATCCTAATAGACCCCTAAATTATGTTGCATATGTTAAGTATGAGTGTCAAGTATTAGGTAGTATGGTTATAGTATGGACATTAGAATTGCCAAGATGAGTAAACAACAAAATATTAACCCCTTGTGCACTATAGCCGAAACTGTTCTGTCCTCAACCAGAGTGCTCGTGTGCTGAGGACATAACCATTCCGTCCTAGCACCCACCCACCGGGGAAGCGCTAGCGCTCCCCCATGGGCCATCCATCTACGAGATGCCACTGGGAATGGCAGCGGAAGTGCTTCAGTTGCCACCTGGCCCCCTGCGGTATATGATGATGTCAGCGCACATGTGGGCACCAACTTCATCAAAAACATGCTGGTAAAAGCTACTATTCCCAGCGCATTGGAGATAAACAAGCAAGCTTCTCCTCTGGGGAGGGTTTGGGAAGGCCAGAGAGGCACTGGGAGGAAGGAAATCATTTTTCCTTTCTCTGGTGACACTTTGCAGTGCATTCCTGTTGCGCAATGATGAGTGAGGCCACAATTGCACAGCTGAAGTGCACCCACTAGCCACCAGGGATGTTTTGGGGCAATTTTTGGTGCAAGGGAGGAGCCCCTTGGGCAAGGGTCACTCCCAAAAACGTGGGCATTGTTTTGGCCATTTTTGGGCAGAACTGCCTTATTTCTAGGGCGATCTGCCTCCAAGGGGGGCATAATGTCACTAGACACCAGGGATTCAATAAAGTTATATGTTGGGGAGTGGCCCCTTGGGTAAGGTTCTCTCCCCATTATGGGGCAATATTTTGACCATTTTCTGCACCCCCTGGAGGCAGAGTGCCCTTATTTGTAGGTCCATTTGGTCTCAAGGGGGCAGAATGCCACTAGACACCAGGGGCCATATTACAGATGTGCCCGGGGGTGCAACAGGCATTTGCGCCCACCTTGCACACCCACAGGGCACTTTGGTATTATATAAGGGGATGCAGATGCTTGTGCGGACGTGTATGAGGACACAGGCACATTTTAAACTAAGATGACAGTTGAGACTCCTGTAATGATGGTTGTCCCCACCAAATAAAGACTCTGGGGTGAGTGTTTGCCTCACATTGGCCATTTTCAAATTAACTACGATTCTTGGCGTGCCAAATAATTCTCTTCTGCTATCTAGTATGACTTTGGAACTCATGACTAGGTTACCAATTTTTCACGGTCATCAGTATACATAAGAACTTGCGTCCTGAAGATGGTCTTACAGATTTCTTAGCTATAGAGACTGAAAGTCGATAATTTGTCCCATTTTCTTTGTAATTAGTTTTCCAGGAAATGTTCATTGTATTGTCAATGATATTGTTCATGTTGTTCAGTATGTGAAATGGGTTACGGCAAAAGTATTCATGACAGAAAGAGCCAAATGATACCATGATCATTCCAGTTACTTTTGCCTTGATATGAATTGTAGTTTGTACCCTCTTATATAACACAACTTTTTAATATAAATGTTGACTCTTTGAAGTATACACTCATGTAGAATTTTGTTTCTTACTGAACGTATTTCAGTTTTGCGTTTGATTCATTATTTGATCAAATAATTCATTTTTGACATTTGCTTGTACCAAGCCACTTATTAGGACTTATAGATAATTTATTTCATATATCTTTAAAAAAACATTGACATCTAAAAGAATCCCTTGTAGGCACTAATACTTGATCGCACCATATTACAGACGCGGGCGCAGAGTCCAGGTAGCCCTCAGGAGGCGCACTGACAGTGTGCCATTTAAAAGGTGGAGCACTGTCAGTGCGTCTCCTGACTGCACCCACCTGCAAGGGGATCTCTAAACCCCTTTGAAACTGCAGGTGGGTGACGCCTGCACTGTGAAAACACAGATCGGCTACTCCGTGTTATCACATGAATGAGCTGCCCTGGGGGCAGTGCATACACAATAATGTAGCACAAACATGATAATGTGTAATACGGCCCCAGGGATTTTACTTATGTATATATTGTATATATTGAGCAGTGGCCCCGTGGGCAAGGGTCACTACCCATTATGGGGGCAATATTGGTGCTGTTTTCTGCTCCCTTGCGGCAGATCAACCATATGTTTAGGCCCATCTATCCCTCAAGGGGGATAGAAAACGACACCAGAGAAAGTTTATGTGTGAGTGAAATGAAATTCGGCTAATGGCCTGTGTGTAGTGGTATTTGGCTGGTGGAGTGCATGTGGACTAGCGCTTGGCTGGTGGTGTGTGTACACTGGAGTTTGACTGGTGGTGAGTGTAGACTGGTGGTTAGCTGTTTGTGTGTGTAGAAAGGCGCTTGGCTGGTGATGCATGTGGACTGGCACTTGGCTGACAATGTGTGTGGACTAGCGCTTGGCTGGTGGTGCGTGTAGACTTGCATTTGGCTGGGGGCACGCATGGACTGGCGTTTGGCTGGCAGTGTGTGTAGACTGGCGCTTGTCTGGTGGTGCGTATGATTTGGTGTTGTAGTGTAGCTCCTATTTTCCCAATAGGCTCTGCGCATTGGAATAATACCTACAGCAGTAAAGGCCTAGACCAGACGTTAACTAGGTCTACTACTGTCGATACTAGACTTAATTTTTGGGTTTGCCAGCGTAGCTCAGAGTTCGCTAGAAACTTTCTCGAATGTTCAAGGAGGAATTAACTTCCCTGATTAGACAAGAAGGGATTTAGTTTCTGACAACCATAGAACATGACAACTTTGCTCTCCCCTAATCAAGAGTCAATCTCGAGAGTCGTGTGAGCACAAGGCAATTATTTTACTCAGTCAGTACGTGCATTCTTAGTCTCATCAGATTGTAGAGAAAAGGAAGAGACGGGCGTGTTCAATAAAAAGGTGTTATTTATTGATCAGTCTCTTTTCTCATACATGAGAAATGGATCGATATTATTGCAATACTTATAGTTAAGTAAAGTGCATACATTAAAAGCAATAGTATAAAATAATACTGTAAAAACATTGATATGGTTTCTGAGCCATATGATGTTTGAAATGATTAAAATATATTTACATACACATATACATTTGACTAAACGTACTCAACTGGTGTTTCTAAATACGCCTACCCCGTGTACCTGACCTAAGTCTAATGCGTGGGCGGGAATAGAAAGTTACAGTTTTAAGTTAAGTTTGTTTTTGCCAAGTGAATAACTAAAGAATTCTCTGTGAGGGGTTATTCAGTTCTGTACCTGGAAGTTAGGATGAATGAGGAATGGTATCTCTTTCTCTGCTCTCGATATTCCAGGCTGCCTGCGAGGGCTGCCCAGAAACGCCGGTGCTGGGTCTCTCGGCTTGAGATAGCAGCGCGTCTCTCAGCGCGTCAGGAAGGCGGGGCTGCTGCCAGCGGGGTCTGCTTCTGCTCTCGGCTTCGGCAAGTGTGGCTGCTCCGTCTCGTCACCACGCGTGTGTTTGCATAGGGCAAGATCGGCAATATTTATACCTTAAAGGTGCCGAGATTGACGTAAGGATGGACATAGATACGTCAATAAAGATGTCATACGACTTGCTCGTTAGCACATTCTTTTACTGAAGTTCTCTGTGAAATCAAAACAATGGCCGCACGGATTTTCCAGGTTGTCATAGGTTTGATTTGTTATGAGAACGTCGTATGCCTTATCAGGGGCTGGAGGAATGTCGCTTGTCTAATTAGATCTCAAGCGTTATGACCTAATCAGATAACACGTTCCTGTGCCGTAGTGTGACTGCGTCAGATAACGGTATCTGCATCATGGGGGCTGTTCTTGCCTCATGGGCTGACTGTTAGTTAACTTGATAGTTAGTTTAACCAGAATAGGGTCAGGAATAGGGGGATCGATTCGGAACCTATAGGAATACATGACACCCACTCCACGCTAACTATGGTCATATTTACTAATCTATGCATAGTATAACATAGTACAACATACTATAGAGTATAGTGTATACCTTACCACCCCAAAATACATAAATGCATTTTGAAATTTTCAAATATACTGAAAAATTGCAGTCATATATATTGTATGCACTTAAGCTATGAATTAAATGCAAAAGTAAACACGCATTTGTATGCATTATTGCTAATTTGGTATTTGAAAAATACACATGAAATGGCTCTAAATATAGCTATACAGAAAGGAAGTTCGAGACCATCTCATCACATAATAAAATATTTGTGAACATCCCAACGGGCAACTAAAGTTTATAAAGTATCTAAAAATAGAAATCTTAGTTCTCTAGGAATAGTTTCTTACTTTAAGCAGAAGATAAGTGTCCCGAAAAATTTGTGAAAAATAATTTGGGGCTGCTAAAAAATTGTTGTTCGTGAACTGGTGGGAAGAATTGTTCATGTGACTTTATTTTTAAAGTTGAAGGCCGAATTCAGGGAACGCCGTGTGCGAGTTTACTCAAAAGTCTCTATTTCTGTTCTGGAGAGAACATCATATCATTCAGGCTTTCGAAAAAACTGTCAACAGCTTCATGGGAAAGTTCCACTAAGTCAGAAATAGGGGTAACCATGCATTCGTGCGCATGATTGTCTGCATTGACATTCTGATTCGCATTGCTGACAGAAGGTCGTACCTGTTCGATGCTGCTTTCATCTTGAACTTCACTACTCTTCAATCGCAGTGGTGAAGATTCCAGGAATGCCGTCATCAGGATTGGCAGCCTTTGAGGGCAGCACAAAGCGTGAACCTTGGTAGGAACCAACAGTGTATCTGCATCCACTGGCGCATCCGATTGTAGCGTCAGACAGGTGTCTAACACGCATTCTTCTCCGCATAGCAGACACCTTAGTACAGGTAAAACACATCTTTGCCACATTGGTCGAAATGATAGAAACCAAGTCATGTTCAGGTCTCTAAGCCGGGAGAGTCCCAGGATTTTTGATATCCGGTCCCGGTATCCAATGGCTAGGATCGTGTCTGCCATTGTCGCGAGAGTTTGATCTGTGACATGGGTTGCCATAACGAAAAATAAGGACTAAGAATAGGATTCCTGCAATTAGTCCCAGGATCAGGGGAAGTCCGCCAAAAATCGAATGGACGAAATCTGGAAAAATACCCAGTATGGCTTTGAATGGTGTTAATGCCATCGAAAATACTGTCTTAAATACCCCTGAGATCCCATTGGTATCAGAAATATTTAAGATTTCGCTCAGGATTTCCGCGAAATGTACGGGGGAATTAGTTGATAATAATGTATGTATCTCTGCAGTCGTCCTTGCGACTTGTAGATCATACGTTTCTTTTGATGACGTGAGCCTTGTAGGCGTCTGAAGAAGAACTGTTTTCATTCTGCTTAAAGTATCTATTCGAATAGAAGTAATTTTCAAACTGGGCCATGCCCTTGCCTCCCTGTCTGGAAAGGAGCTGGGGAATAAAGAACGTCCACAGCACTTGACCTTCGCCGTCGTAGTGACTAGATAAGGAGTCCCGGGCATAAGACTACAACATCTGCGGTCTACAATAAGAATGTAACTCCCATTATAGAGTCTTTGAAAGAATGGTTCTATTTCAGTTGCAGGTGCGCCTTGCTGGTGACATGAAAGGTTGTATGAATTCCCTTCACAGGCTCCGTGCAAACTAATACCGTTACACAGAAGCGTGCCGCTTAGTGACATAGCACAATTGTTGCCACTAAGAAACACTTTCTGTCCTTTATTACTGACACATGCATGTGAATAGGGCAGGTTCCAAGTTGTTTTAAGGTACCCCTTTCCCAATTTCTCGTACATGCCAGCCTGTATATATTTTTGGCAGTATTGAAACCTGAAGGTTGAGATTGGAATATTTATGATTCCGTGGATTATCCATTCACTGACAGGTCGTTCTGACATTGTCATTGGTAATCTTTCTAGTTTTTCAATGCTCAAGATTGTATAATCAGCACCCTTTTGCGCCATACCGATTTGTCTATCAGTAAGGTTAAAGATTTGGAATAGTGACGTTGTGTTGATTAAACGCCAAGGCACATAGCCTGAACGCAGATTTTGTAACGTCCAGCCAAGCTGTACAATGGAACGCAATTGTGACTGACCATGTTGTAATAACAGTAAGTCTTGTGATAATATATCGATTGCTGAAGACACAATGCTGTCCAATGAAAAAATTCTGGAGGACAGAGTCATTAACCCATTGTCCACTACAGATAGTGATTTTTCCAAATTAATACGGTCAATTTCCCGTATTCTTTCTGCTGTCTCAATTTGAGTAACCTTCCAGGCCTCATTGTATGCTGCATATACAGAGGCTGCTATGAAACGCTTTTGACGCTGTTTGCGTGGTCCCATTATGAAATCACGCAAGTCAGCACCATCAGTAAGTAAAGTTAGGTGTTGCTTAATTTCAGGCAGTGTGGAAGTTTGTAGCCCTTGAAGGCATAATTTGCCCACACTGTAGGTTGTTATTATCCCTGGGTGATGTCTTTGGGGATATCTAGGGTCTGGCCTGGTCATTTTGAAACCCTGTGTTTTATTCAGGAATCTATCTTGACAGTTATTTGTATCTGTGGGCCAGATCAACCATTGTTTCCAATCAGGATGTGTTCTGTTTTGGTTTAGTATATGGTTTACGTCTATCTCTTCATCTGTATCAGAGCTATTGCTAAACATTGTTGGCTTTGGAATAGACGGTTTAATTAAATCTTTGATTTTGGCTAAGCCAAGACAGGTGGTTTGTTGAACAGTGTCATTTAAAAATATCATTTGTTCTGGGATCATGCAGGCTCTAAACAAAGCTTCTATACCCTGTACTTGCCATTCTTTTGTACCCCAAACACTTTTCAAATCAACATTTTTGTCCCAATAATCAAATCCAAATGTATTCATTTTTTCAAAGAATGAATCTGAATATATCAATTTTGTGTTGGTTATCATGGTTTTCATCCCTGTCTTGTTTGACAATTTAAAATAAAATGTTTCAGCATTACTTATGTTAAAACCTGAAAAATATGAATATTTGTCGTAAACGGTTCTTGAGCTCCCTTTTGGAGGTGTAGCACAATGTTCCCATTGATTGTAATTCAAAACATTTCTAGGTTGTGCAGATTTATGTAAAAAATGGTTACCATAGTGGTTATAGCAATACATACTGTCATAATTTGTAGAACCTTGCAAATAATCATGTTTTGTAAATTTAGCAGACATTACTAAGTCAGACATCATGTTGTTAATACTTTCGAAGTCCCAATCATCAGCAAATGAGTTTGGTTTTGCAAAATCACTCAAGGAGATCATGATTTGGTGTGGATATTTCAGGATCTCGACCGGACCATAAATTTCATAGTCAGTGTTGTCCCAGGCTACCCCACCAGGTATAGGATTGGCTGTGAAGTTGGCTGAAGAAAGTTCTCTTTTCTCGACGTGTGAAGATGTGTGTGGTTTGAGGACCAAGTTGATGTTCTGACTTGCTGTGTCCATTTTAGCATATTTTCCCTCAATGAAGCGTCCCAAAGTAAATACCATGATGAGCCAAAGTATGAGGATAAATGCACCAAAACCCACCCAAAATTCAATCCATGGAGAAACCAGATATGTTTCTTTCAGATGTTTCAAAAGTTCCTTAGCTTTGTCTTTAAAGGATTTTGATGATGGCTGTGTCTTTGATTCACTGAAGCCGTCAGAGGAATCATCGAAGTTGATGAAGTAACCGGATGCAGTTCTGTCAATTGTTCCAATTGGTTCAGGATTTCTGTTTTTTGCATTTTCACTTGCTACTTCAGTATAGATTGGTGTGTCTCTGCTAAATGTCTTTATTTGGGTTTTAAGAGGTCTGAGTTCTATTGCATTGTTGCATAGTCCTTCTTGTTCTTCTTTAGGCGTTTCGAATGTGATGAGCCTTTTTGTTAGGACCTCTGTGCTGGTAGCAAACCTTGGTGTTCTGCTACTTATTGGGAGTCCACTTGGCCTACTGTTTGTTATCGGCCACATGTTGTGGTTTTACCAGGTCGATGGATACAACTCGGTTCTCCTTTTTACCAGCAAGTGGCGGTAGTACAACTGATCTTGTCCCGTTGACAGACAAGACAGGAACTGCTTTTCTGTAGGAAGGCCCAAATTCCTTCTTTACCGCGATCTTTTCCCTGACTAGATCCCCGACTTTTGGAATCCAGACAGGTCTTGCTGGGACAGGTGGTGATTCTTCAGTGGTCGTTGGCTGTTGTTTCAACTGTATGTTGCTCAGGTCTTTTCTTGTTTTGTTTAAGTCCTGCAAAATAGCCAAACGGTCTTTGACATCAAAGCTTTTTTCTTTAACCACTGAAGTCTGACTATCAAGGTCAGAGATCAACATCCTAGTTCCAAATAATAATTCGTACGGACTGAATCCCTTCAGAGAATTTCTTGGCAAGTTATTTAGACTACGTTGGACACTTATTAGATGTTTGACCCACCCAGCTCCCGAACCTAATACCTTTGCCGTTATAGATTGCTTTATGTCACGTTTTTTTCTTTCAACAATTCCGTTCCCCTCAGGGTGAAATGGACAAGAGTACCGCAATTGCACGCCCATGCTGACCATGGCCTCCTTATAAGCCCGAGAGCTAAAAGCAGGACCATTGTCCGAATGCAGCATGCCCATTGCGTATGTGCCGATAAAGACTCGCAAATCTTTTATAACAGTTCTGGCGTCAGCCGTTCGCTGGGGCCACATCCATATGAATCTCGTGCATGAGTCCACTGCGACCAAGATATATTTATAGTTACCATCCCTTTGTAAGGGACCGCAGTGGTCTAGATAAACACAGGCTAATGGTTTATCCGAGATTAGAAGGGGCGTCTGCGCTGGACGTCTCACCGTTGATACTTTCATTTTTTGACATATTTCACATGCTAGAACATAGTTCCTCGTTTGTCTTCTCATTTATGGCCACCAGTATCTCTGTTTTAATAATGATACTGTGGCTGAGACGCCAGCATGGATAGAAGCAAGCCCTTCGTGTGCCGCTATTATTAGTCCTAACCTATGTTCCATGTTTGGAATTGCCCTATCCCCCACTCCAGGGATTTGAGCAAAAGGAACATTGTTTGCATCAGTTATGTATGAGTATTTTACTGGAAAGCCTTTAGGGAGTGGTTCTATCGAATCCTTTTCTGAAGCGCTGACAGCTTGTAATATTTCGCTGTCTATTTTTGTTTTTGACCTGGTGACGGCAGCTACGGAAGCCGTTTGCACAGCTGCCTTCGCGGCCTCATCAGCCAATGAATTCCCTGCAACGTGAACGCCATCACGTTGATGACTCAGTGTATGTATCACGTGAGTCTTTGGTAGTTCTTTTTGTAAAAGAGCTACTTGTTCCCAGAGCATTTTCTGCTTTATTGGTGCATCTGTGTCATCTTTGTAACCGTTCTGAATCCATGTCTGCTAATCCTTGTTATATGCTTTGACGCAGTAATATGAATCTGACACTATGAGCGTCGGGAATTCGCGATCCGCATTATCTAGCGCCATTTTCAAAGCTATTATTTCAGTTTGTTGTTCTGAATTAGTTTCTACTGAGTGTGATTTTGTTAATAGAGGTCTTAGTTTACCTCCGCGCCACACTTCTTTTGTAATCTCACATGTGGGGTTGTATGCATGTTCTCCCCAAACGGAGGGTTGAGCATGTCCGTCTGTATAGATTACACAGGCGTAGTGTCGTAGAGGAAGAATGTCGATTGGCAGAGGATACGTCTTTTCATATTTTAGATTTTTTAATTCCTCTAGTTCTTGATCAAAGTAGTAGTATACTTTGTCCGTTGTGATTGAATTCACCCATTGTATCCATTCCGGATTCAATGTTGTTGTTGGTAAATTACAAGGTGTTGTTAGTGCCTCAAAAGCTGATTCTGCTGTTCTGACTGTGATATGTCTACCGTCAGCTATGTCTTTTTCTCTAGCTATTGCGGTTTGAACTGCACGAATGATTTTTTCTGTATTACTGAATTTCTGTTCAGCTTCTGTGTACAAGTGTGATTTGAATGCAATTGGTACCTTTTCTCCTTCATTAGAAGTCAGGTATGTGAATCCGCATCTCCCTGGGATGACTCGAATCACAAGATTGCGTGTGTTATCACGTGTTTCTAATTTTGTTTTAATTAGCATGTCTGTTTGTAAGGATCTCAAAATTTCTGTGTGTGTTTGAGTCCAACTGGATCTTTTAAAGTCTGGTTTAATTAGATCATAAAGGGGTTTGACCCTTTCTGCGTAATTTGCAATGTATGTTCTTCCGAAATTTAGGAAACCTAGAATCGACTGTAAGTTTTTTAGTGTTCTAGGCGCTTGGATTACGGCACATTTCTCTAGGAAATTGTCTGCCAGGCTTTTGCCTTCACTTGATAACTCATATCCTAAGAATAGGACCGTCAGATGGGCAATTCTGGACTTTTTAAAGTTGAATTTGTAACCCTCTGCTGCGAACCCAAGTATTATGGTGTTCACCCTTTTCAAGTGAGTCTCCAAGTCATCATCTGTTAAGTAAATGTCATCGACATAAGATAATGCTTCATTATCATATAGTTGTAGTAATTCTGTTACTCTCGCTGAGAATACCCCCGGGCTGTTCTTGTACCCCTGGGCTAACCGACAGAATTGTTTTTGAGTGCCATTTACTGAGAATGCAGTTAAATATCTGCTCTCTGGTGCTATGTTTTGACAAAAGAATCCATTGGAGATGTCCAAGGTTGTTTTGTATTTTTTGCGCACTATGTTATTCATTAGTGCAGCACTGTGTGAGTTTTGCACTGCAAAGGTTTTGCAACATGTGTTAAGGTGTCGGTAATCCAAAACTAGACGATATGAATTGTCTGGTTTGGAGACCGGAAACAAAGGATTGTTCATTTGTGAGGTGCAAGTTTCAATCACCCCCTGGTATTCTAGCTGATCTAGTATTTCATTTACCTGTTTTTTAGCTTCTTGCTTAATTGGGTACTGCCTTTGTGCAGTAGGTTGTGATTTTAACTGGATTTTGTGAGGAGGAGAATCCTCATCCCATCCTACATGATTTTTATATAAAGCAGGTGCTAAGGCCACTGCCCACTTTCTAGCAAGTGTATATTTTTTATGAATCGGGATTTGATTCGAGAAGGCAGGCATAATTACTTCTTCACCATGAGGGCACTCCCTGACAAACTCTGGTGGCCAGTCTTTTTCAGCTAGTAGGATATCATAGCCCTTGGAGAGATTATCCCAAAATAGTCCCCTTATTTTCCTAGTCTTATCTCCCTCTATACGTAATGTTATCTCGTATATCTTGTGGGGCTTGCTAACTCTGGTGTCTGCAGTTTCCACTTGAAGGTATTCATTCGTGTCCACTGTCTCCAGATGATTCATAAGGACTTTGCGAGCTATGCTCACCTCTGCTGCGCTGTCTAGCATTGTCTGAGCCCATTCTCCGTTTTTCAGTTGTGTCCTCAGTATTCTCTGCATTTTTAACTACCTTGATACTGGCTACCTTCTTTTTTGGAAATTGTAATTTCTTTTTTAGCTGAGCAGGTTCCTTGTCTTTGGACTTGGCGTGCTCTTCTGATCGTCCTCTTCTTTCCGATTTCTGCGAGGAAGTCTGAAAAGATTGAGAGGGACGTGTATCAATGTCTTGATATCTATCAGGTTTTTTAATATTATCCCTATTTCTAAGGTTATATCTATTCCCAGAGGGGTCACTCTGCGGTGACCTCTGTCTTTGGTTTGGAGATTTCTCTCTTCGCCTGGGAGACCTCCCTCGGGACTGGAATTTCTTTTCTTTAGGATTGGATTGTTTGTTTCCATCCCAGTTCTTTTTTGGTGAATTATTATTAAAAAATATTTTTTCTGGACTTGTAGTCAGTTGCGGTTTTACTGGTATTCCACCTAGACTATCTCTGCCTAGTTCTTCATAGGATTTTTCTATGATTCTGGCAATTTCAGCTGGTTGGTCTGCTATATCTGTCTCTTTTAACCTCTGGCGGATCGCCACGTTTGCTGCCTCACCTTTTATGTTGGCTAATAATATAGCCGAGACCTGCTTGAAGTCTTTTAGTAATTTCATACCAAGGGTTAAAGCAGGTTCTGGACCGTATTCATCTTGAATTTGTTTTAGCACATCTGGTATTACCGAAATGGATGGAACACCGTGCGTTTTTGTATAGATGGAAGCAAAGACTGTACCCCAAGTGTCACAGTCCTCAATGTGTGGTGCGATTCCCATTGGGAGACATATAGTCAGAATCCTGTGTTTTTCTAATGGGGTGGTGTCAGGAAACACCGCCTCTATTTGGGTGATTTTCTGTGCCAACCAGAATGGTATCTGTTCCCGTTTAGCTGGAACTTTACCTAAGCAGGATTGGATGTTCTGTGGTGTCATTTTATTTGTGTTCCCCTGGTGAGGGGTCAGCTGTGGAAGTTTAATCGCTGGCTGAATTGTTGAAGTCCGCATTACATACTGGACTAATTGTCTATGAATTTTTAGTAATTGTTTTAGCTGTATTAACAGCTCAGCTGCAGGCATCCTATCGATGTCTGGATGTGGTGTGTATCCGGCTAAGACCGGCCACGTTGCTCCTGGTCTTCCTAAAGGACCGAGCCTTGTAATGTGATTGTTATGTATTAGGGCGCCATCAAATAAGAGCAAATGCTCTTGGAATTTGAGTGGTACTTCCACCTCCTCGAAAGGAGTGTACGTTTCAGGAGGTTCCTCTACTTTGTAATAGTGGAAGTACTTTGTTACAGCATTTGCTGCTGGAAAATGTATCCATGAATAGTATACCTCTGTCTGCCGATATTCGTGTGCCTCGATTACGAATATGACTGTGCCACCTCTAGGTGTCAGTCCATTTTCTATAAGTTTTAAGGTTATAGATCTCCTTTTAATGACCGGAATGAGTGTTATATTCGGGTCTGCTGCTTGCATGGTAGCATCAGCATCTGCGAGTTCAGTTGCTAATCTAACTGCCTCTCTTTCATCATCACTCTCTGCCATTTTACAGACAGGATGGTATTATGTTTGTTTGCAGATCAGGTTTCTCAATGGAATAAAGATTAGATGCACAATATTTTGGGACTGTTTTTATCCTTCAACGTTGACTATACCAAGAACCATACATAGGAGTTCCCTCCTGCGAGGTTTTGGAGGATATTACCTTTCACCCACTCCAGACGTCTTTGGAGTATAATGGAAAAAGGGGTCTGAGTGAGAAAGCTCGACTGAGTTACTCTAAATGTCTTACGTTAGTTTTATCGCCCTTTCCAAACACGTTGGGCGCCATGTAGTGTAGCTCCTATTTTCCCAATAGGCTCTGCGCATTGGAATAATACCTACAGCAGTAAAGGCCTAGACCAGACGTTAACTAGGTCTACTACTGTCGATACTAGACTTAATTTTTGGGTTTGCCAGCGTAGCTCAGAGTTCGCTAGAAACTTTCTCGAATGTTCAAGGAGGAATTAACTTCCCTGATTAGACAAGAAGGGCTTTAGTTTCTGACAACCATAGAACATGACAACTTTGCTCTCCCCTAATCAAGAGTCAATCTCGAGAGTCGTGTGAGCACAAGGCAATTATTTTACTCAGTCAGTACGTGCATTCTTAGTCTCATCAGATTGTAGAGAAAAGGAAGAGACGGGCGTGTTCAATAAAAAGGTGTTATTTATTGATCAGTCTCTTTTCTCATACATGAGAAATGGATCGATATTATTGCAATACTTATAGTTAAGTAAAGTGCATACATTAAAAGCAATAGTATAAAATAATACTGTAAAAACATTGATATGGTTTCTGAGCCATATGATGTTTGAAATGATTAAAATATATTTACATACACATATACATTTGACTAAACGTACTCAACTGGTGTTTCTAAATACGCCTACCCCGTGTACCTGACCTAAGTCTAATGCGTGGGCGGGAATAGAAAGTTACAGTTTTAAGTTAAGTTTGTTTTTGCCAAGTGAATAACTAAAGAATTCTCTGTGACGGGTTATTCAGTTCTGTACCTGGAAGTTAGGATGAATGAGGAATGGTATCTCTTTCTCTGCTCTCGATATTCCAGGCTGCCTGCGAGGGCTGCCCAGAAACGCCGGTGCTGGGTCTCTCGGCTTGAGATAGCAGCGCGTCTCTCAGCGCGTCAGGAAGGCGGGGCTGCTGCCAGCGGGGTCTGCTTCTGCTCTCGGCTTCGGCAAGTGTGGCTGCTCCGTCTCGTCACCACGCGTGTGTTTGCATAGGGCAAGATCGGCAATATTTATACCTTAAAGGTGCCGAGATTGACGTAAGGATGGACATAGATACGTCAATAAAGATGTCATACGACTTGCTCGTTAGCACATTCTTTTACTGAAGTTCTCTGTGAAATCAAAACAATGGCCGCACGGATTTTCCAGGTTGTCATAGGTTTGATTTGTTATGAGAACGTCGTATGCCTTATCAGGGGCTGGAGGAATGTCGCTTGTCTAATTAGATCTCAAGCGTTATGACCTAATCAGATAACACGTTCCTGTGCCGTAGTGTGACTGCGTCAGATAACGGTATCTGCATCATGGGGGCTGTTCTTGCCTCATGGGCTGACTGTTAGTTAACTTGATAGTTAGTTTAACCAGAATAGGGTCAGGAATAGGGGGATCGATTCAGAACCTATAGGAATACATGACAGTGTTTGGCTGGCAGTGCTTGTGGACTGGCAAGTGGCTGGCAGTGTGTGTAGATTGGCGCATGGCTGGCGGTATGCATGGACTGGCAGTGTGTTGGTGGCTGGTAGCCAGTATGTGTATTGACTTCATTGAGGTGTGTTTGTCAGTTGTCTGAAGTTTGGGTGCTTTCTGGTGAGATTGGTGTGTTAGTCCTATTGGCGTATGAGTGTGATGCACCCTTGAATGGCACTGTTTGTAAATGTAAGTGTTGTATTGTGTTGGGCCCGCAGCTGGCAGTGTGAACGTTTTTCTACGTCTGACACATGAAAGGCGTGGAAATGGACTGTAAATTGGTTGTTGCCTTGACGTGGCTTTTCAGCTCACAAGCTTTAAGTCAGTGGTTCTTTGATCTAATGTTGAAAGTATTAACAATGACTTTTGTGGATTGTATTTCGTAAAATCATTCGGGAATAAATAGACATTTAATTACCCTTGTGTCAAATCCAGACAGAATGCCTGTGATTGACTAGTGGATGGGTGTGCAGTAATGTTTTGGTGTTTTTTTTTACTTTTTACTGTCAGTGCATATTATCTCTGTAGTTTCACATCTTTTTGGAAACTGGTCATGAAGGGAATAATATGTAGAATGTTTTGTATGGATCCTACAAGGCTTCCATACCCAGAAACCCTTGAAATTTGATTAATTGGCAAAAACATATTGTTTCCTCACATTTCTGTGTGGGAAAGGTATGAGATCACCATGCTGGCACAAATGTCCTATCTCCCAGCCTTCCTGCAACTCTCCCGATACAAATGCTACCTTACTTGTGTGGGTGGGCAAAGAGCTCGTGACAGAGGAGGCCCCAAAATGTATTGTGGAGGCATCAAAATTATTGATTACAAAGCAAACTGGTTTTGCAAATGTGTCACCTGTGTTTTTGGTCCCAGGCTCGGCGGCCATCCAAGGAAACCTACAAAACCCAGACATTTCTGAGAACTACACAACTGGAGCAGTCCAGGGAGGTGTGGCTTGCATGGATCCCCTAGTTTTTTTACCCAGATTTCCCTGCCAACCTCAAATTCAGCAAACCAATTACATTGTCTTCATATTACTGTGTGGGATTACTGTGCTGGCATACATTTTCTACCACTCAACATTCCCCTCAGTCTCCCAATAAAAATGATACCTCACTTGTGTGGGTGGGCCAAGTGCCTGCGACAGGGAAGGGCCAAAAACGTGTTGAGGTTGCGGGGGTATGACAGCATGTTCATAAGCGCAATTTATTTTTATATATATTTTTAGGCCCTCTACTTTGGGCACCCACACAAGTGAGGTATTATTTTTATTGGAAGACTATGGGTAACACTGGGTGGTAAAGAATTTGATCCGGTGCCGTGACGCCACACAGAAATGTGAGGAAAATGGGATTTGTTAGCTAATTATGAGGTTTGTAAGGGATTCTGGGTAAGAAATCTTTGGGGGACTCATGCAAGCCACACCTCCCTGGACTGCCCTTGGTGTCTAGTTCTCAGAAAATATCTGGATTTGGCAGTGCTTCCTTCGATGGCCGCCGAACCTGGGAGCAAAAATGCAGGTGACCCCCTTGCAATACCATGTCATTTTGTCGTTGATAATTTTGATGCCTCCATAATATATTTTGGGCCCTTCCTGGTAGCACGTTTATCAGGAGACCTGGGAGGACACTGGGAGGTAGGAAATTTGTGCTGGCCCAGTGAACCCACAACTTTCCCACAAAGAAATGTGAGGAAAATGTGAGTTTTTTAGCTAATTTTGAGGTTTGCAGGGGATTCTGGGTAAGAAACTGTTGGGGATCACACACAAGCTGCACCTCCCTACACTCCCTTGTGTGTCTAGTTTTCAGAAATGTCTGGGTTTGGTAGGTTTCCCTAGATGGGCGCCGAGCCCAGGACCAAAAACTGACTCTCCGTGCAAAACCAGATTGCTTTGTCATTGATCATTTTGATACCTTCACAATACGTTTTGGGCCCTTCCCTGTTGCGTGCACTTAGCCTACCCACACAAGTGAGGTAGCATTTTTTGTGGGAGACCTAGGGAAATGCTGTGTGTAGGAAATTTGTGCTGGCCCAGTGATCCTACATACATTCCCAAACAGAAATGTAAGGAAAATGTGTTTTATTTAGCTAAATTTCAGGGTTCACAGGGGATTCATTCTGGGTAAGAAAATGTTGGGGTATCCATTCAAGCCACACCTCTCTGGACTCCCCCAGGTTTCTAGTTTTGAGAGGTTTCTGGGTCTGGTAGGTTTCCTTGGATGACCTCCGAGACCTGGACCAAAAGCGCAGTTACCCCCTTTCCAAACCAGATCATTTTGTGATAGATAATTATAATGTCTCCACTTTGCGTTTCGGGCCATTTCCTGTCGCTGGCAATAGGCCTAGTGGGAATGCTGGGTGGGTGGATGTGTATGGCTCCCCACGGATTCCAGAATTTTCCATCACAGATATAGGAGAAAAATGTGTTTTTGTATTCAGATTTTGAGCTTTGCAAGGGATTCTGGGTAAACAAATGTGGTGAAAGCCACACAAGTCAGTCCAACCTGGATACCCCTACGTGTCTAGTTTATAAAAATGAACAGGTTTGCTATTTTTCCCTAGATGCCGGCTGAGCTAGGGGCCAAAATCCACAGCTAGACACACTGCTGGGGGGGGGGGGGGTAGAGGTTTTTGATTCCCACAGATTCCAGAACTTTCAATCACAGAAATGTGAGGAAAACGTGTTTTTTAGACAAATTGTGAGGTTTGCAGGGATTCTATGTAACAGGACGTGGTGAGAGCCACACAAGTCAACCTATCCTGGATTCCCCTGGGTGTCTAGCTTTCACAAATGTACAGGTATGCTAGGTTTCCTTAGGAGCCGGCTGAACTGGGCAAAAAATCCACACCTAGGCACATTGCAAAAAAGGTTCAGTTTTCAGTGGAAAAATGTGATGTGTCCACGTTGCATTTTGTATCGTTTCCTATTGTGGGCACTAGGCCTACCCACACAAAGGAGGTACCATTTGTATCAGGAGGCTTAGGGGAATAAAGAATAGTAGAACAAGCGTTATTATCGATAGTCTTTCTCTGCATTTGTGCCTTCCACATGTGAGACACTGTAAAAAAGAAGTCATTTTGAAAAATGTGCTCTAATTCTTATGCTAGTATGCGTACCCACAAATTTAGAGAAGTGCAATACCCACTGCTTCTAAACTCCACATCTTATTCCCAAGTCGGAAATACATAGGTTTCCTTGATACCTATTTTTCACTCTTTATATTTTACCAAATGAATTGCTCTATACCTAGTACACAATGAAAAACCATTACAAGGTGCAGCTCAGTTATTGGCTCTGGGCACCTCAGGTTCTTGGTAAACCTACAAGCCCTATATATATCCCTGCAACCAGAAGGGTCCAGGGGATGGAACAGTACATTGCTTTTGAAAATCTGCCATAGTTAGAAAAAATGACAGGTAAAAACATAGGCACAAATGGCTGTTTTTTCAACTCAATTTCAATATTTTTTTATTTTAACTGTCACTGTCTATAGGAAAACCTTGAAGGATCTACACAAATTACTCCTTCCTAAATTCAGAATATTGTCTACTTTTCCAAAATGCATAGATTTCCGGGATCCAGAATTGATTTCACACCCACTTCTACCACTAACTGGAAGGAGGATGAAAGCACAAAAATAGCAAAAATGGGCTATGTCCCAGTAAAATGCCAAAACTGTTTTGAAAAGTCTGGTTTTCTGACAATCATCTGTCTGTTCCTAAAAGTTGGGTAGATTGTGATTTTAGCACCACAAACCCTTTGTTGATACCGTTTGCTTAGATAAAAACTGACACTTTCTTCTGTATCACTTTTTTCCCTTATTTCCCCAAACCCCCAAATGTTGCTGTATTTTGACTAATTTCTTGGTCTCCTGCATCCCTTTACAATTCCCAGGATGATGGGGTGAAAAGGATGTAGATTTGGTGTGGATACCTTATGTCGACAAAACATTATGGCGGCATAAGAGTGAACTACCCTAAAAAAGCCGAAGAAAGGTTTAGCACAGGGGGGAGGGGTGAAGGCATAGTAGCAAAGGGGTTAACATAGATACCTTGCAGATCTATAAGAGTCATGTCCAAACTATAACTCATTTTCCACAGAAGAGTGCAAAGTGACAAAGATTGAGGTAGTTATTCCAGTCATAGGGAGAAGTGTTACTGAACATATATTCAAGGTATTCATTGTTGGTGTGTTACTTTAAATATATATATTTTAATTAATTTCCTTTTAAAACAATCATTAATTAGGAATACAATACAAATTTGTAGACAATAAATATATATTTTCAATGTGTTTTATCATTTTCTTATATTTACTATATGGAGAGAGATGAAACTACTGACAAAGGAAGTGAGAAAAAGACGTGTTTAACCGTTAAGCGGCTGTCCTGCGATTCCGCCGTGTGGTAGGGTAGGTGCTTACAAGCCCAGTGCCTCGAGCATACAAGGTAACTACCTTTCAGCTCAGGCCCCACAAGGACAGCCAGTGGGGTCCGTCTACCAGGGACTAAGGGGCGGGGATTCCATCCTGCGACACTTTGCAGGTTGTATATTTAACTTTGATGCTAACGGTTAAACAATCCCTGCAAGTTGATGAGCATTTAGGTCCTGAAGAATTGCCCTAGTGGCATGAAACATGTTGACCGCACCATAGGCGAGGGTCGAATGAAGCCATATTACTTTACTCTTTGTGCCTCAGTACCCCTCCCTTCACCAATTTTAAATAAGGCAGTGAGCCATATCATTAAAGGTTCTTAATGGACTCTACTGACCTTTTTTAACTTTACTCACGCTCACAATTGCACCTTGCACTGGCCCCTCACACACATGCATCTATTGGCTAAGGAATAAAAGATCTCCACTAAAAGAGTAGCACCCAGTGCTACCCGACAGGCATTGCACCGCCAGCCTGCCGTTGGAGCAGGAAGCCAATGATGACACAAAACAATCATCGGGTGGGATGGCAAAAGTCGTCCAACCTTTGAATTGTGTGAGGCGTCCTCAATTCCGTCAAGGGATTACCTCAATCCCGATCACATAGCACACTCTAGAGAGAGAGACATTCCCTTAATCAACCCAACCTTCTGTGGGGAACTCTGTACAACTTTTTTGTTTTCAAGGCATTAATTTTAACAATTTCCCAGGGAGTGGCAAACTGTGTCATTTTAGTTGATCTCTTTATACTCAAATACATGTTCATAGAATGATTGGAATATAGAAATGTAATTTTACACATTGTGAGCCAAGACAGTTGCAAATCAATTTCTTGGGCCTTGGTATCTAATTCCAAAGTTATGTATATTGAAATACCTCCTTTTGCACAGCCAAGCAAAGAGGAGGGAGTGGCTGTGATGGAGAAATCTTGGTGTCCAAATATTGAGGTATTTGCTTCTTTCCAAGTTTCCTGGAACATCTGAATTTCAATATTCTGTAGAAAAGTTGTTGTATCTCCATCTTCCAGTAGCCTTGTAAGGCTGTGCACATTCCAGGACCACACATTGATGTGCAATTGAGATGTGGCTGAAGTATTCAACCATCAATCATCTCCCTCCGATTTTTTGTGTGAGGACTGTTGGAAACCAAACCCAATCTTTCATTAGGACTTGCCTCTTTGGATCGTGTTCATAGTGTATGGGCAAGAAGTTGAGCTTGTAATTATAAGAACTTGTGGTATTGCGGGATTAGATAGAGGACCAATAGCTTCTCTTAGCAATGCCTGTCTCCTTTTTAGAGATCCTGGTTGTAATTGTACCCAGCTGCTATTTTTTCTTTGTTGCCATTTTAGAAGTCAATAATGTTGAATAATTTATTGTCATATTTCCTAACCTCAATTCCCCATTCTGCAAAATAGGGTCAGCATTCAAATACCTTATTTGCAATATTATTATTTAGCCATGTGGTACAGGCAATTTCTCGTAAAGAGGTGGAGGAGTCTTGTTTGAATTCGACTGATTTGAGATCATCAGATGTAAGATGTGAGAAGAATGGAATTGAAGCAATTAATTTTAATAGATTGCCACGATTAAGGATGCCATCTGAGCCTCCTGATTCGTACTAAGGGGAAATAGGATCTTGACAGAATTAGTAGAACAATAAGCCTGTTTTGTACTTGTGTCATTCCTGATTTCGAGCCTTGTATCACCAGTCACGTAGGGGATCCTCAGTTTAAGAAGGATGTTTGAATATTAGCAGGATTTCTTCCACTAGCAATTAAAGTGTTTTATGAATGCTCTGATTTGTTTATTTGTGAAGAAATGCTATTAATTATTGATTTGGTCTCATTTACAATATTTTGTTGAGATGCTGGAAATACCTTTTTTTGTCTGTCCTCCTTTTTTTTTTTAATGCAGGTGCGTCCATGCCATTCTCATCGAGCAATAACACAACCTCTTTTCGGGTACATGGATGGTGATTGATCAGAGTTCTGTCACTCAGATGTAGTGGAACATCTCCTGTTTTATCCTCATGAGATATAATCTGGCTAAGGTTTAGTGGAACTTCCCCCGTCTTCACCGCAGGACGTTGAGTCTGTCGATTACCCAGTATGGTAGATTAAAATTTGGGTAGCATTCCTTTGCCCTATCAGCCGTAACAGTCTTAGCTGATCTCTTGTCTATGTTCTGTGCCTAACTTACCCTTTTCCTGGCTCTTTTTGATAGCCCAATTACTTTAGAGGAGGTTGATAAGCTTGAAGTGTTTATTACATGAATGACTTCACCTTCTTTCACTAATGGCCCCACTTCATCTTCATTAGGTTTTTCAATCATCAAAATGTCCTGAGCATTAAGTAGTTTATCTGGCTCTACCATGGGAGTTTTATCACTCAGTATCAGCTGGGTAGGTTGAATAGTTAACTCATTATGTACTTGACATACACTTTGTCTTGGACCCAATGCTGCCACAGGCTCAGATCTTTCGAGTGTGGACATAGTTTTGACTTCATCCACTAGGGCGCTAAATATTTTTAGAAGGTCTGGGAGTTTATCTAAAATACGAGCACAAGTGCAAGTAACTAATTGATTGTCTCTATCTGATTGAGCCTTCACGACTAAGTTCATCAATTGAAGTAGCTTAGAGTTTATCCCAGCAACATAGTGAGCAAGAGTGTAAAGTAATTCCTCTTGTATATTCAGTTTGTCGGAATGGAAACTTAATGCTGTGTTTATTGCATCCAAGTATAAAACATATTTCCACAAATTCCAGTGTAGGCTTGGGGGAGGGGGGGTTCTTTGGGAGACTTAACATCTGCAGAGTTGCTTATGTCACATTTTGCCAGAAAGTAGAGATCAGCTGATTTAAGGGAATTATTCATGGAGTCCGGGTGATTCTCCTTGCAAGTGCCTAGCTCTGACAGAAAGTGGTCAAACTTTTTTTTCTTTTGAGTGAGGGTCGGTTTGAAATCAAGCTGTTTCCTACCAATTATAGGAACTGGGTTAAAGGGGTCTATAACAGACTTCTCATTGGGCCATTTGAAGCATGTTACATCCTGTCCCTCTTGAACAAAGTCAGCAATCATTATACTCTTATCAAAAAGTGACGGCTTTGATAGCGGCATCACTTTGGTTAAGAGTGTCTGTTGGCTTATGTCTGGATTGGTACCAGATGATACTTCAATAACTGTATTGTTCATATTCTTACTCAAATCCAGACATATAGGGGTTGATTCCGATTCGGGAAAAAAACGTCCGTACGATTTGTATCCAGAGCCCTCCCTGTATGAATCGTACCCGTCCGTCCAAGTCGCGAAGTACGATCCGTATTCCGTGAATCCGTCCGAATCGTCGCGATCTGTACGTATTGCAAGGCTGAAACCGTGAACCGTACGACTCGTACACATACCATACGACTCGTACACATGCCGCCCGACCCGACGAGTATGACCTGGACCGGGGTATGAGGACGCGATTCGTACGGTCCACGTCAGGTAAGGGCGAGTCGTACGGAAAAGCACACAAACACATACGCACGGTACGGTCCGAACCCCCCATAATCGCAGGGGTACGAACTGTACCACTGCGATCGTGGGGTGTACGAGCCATACCCCCATTGTACGATTGGTGTACGAGCCGTACCCCCATTGTACGATCGGTGTACAAGCCGTACCCCCATTGTACGATCGGTGTACGAGCCGTACCCCCATTGTACGATCGGTGTACGAGCCGTACACCCATCGTACAATGGGGGTACGGCTCGTACACCGATCGTACAATGGGGGTACGGCTCGTACACCAATCGTACAATGGGGGTACAGCTCGTACACCGATCGTACAATGGGGGTACGGCTCGTACACCGATCGTACAATGGGGGTACGGCTCGTACACCGTTCGTACAAATGGGGGTACGGCTCGTACACCAATCGTACAATTGGGATACGACTCGTACACCCCATGATCGCAGGGGTACGGTGCGTACCCCTGCGATCATGGGGGGTACGCACCATACCCGGGGGGGGGCCGTTCCGTACCTGTTTCGGCGAAAACTCTGCTTTTAAGGCTGTTTTCAGCTCCCGTAGAAAAAGGGTCGTACGGTGCGTACCCGACACGTATCGTACTTGCTGGGTCGTAAAAACCAGCCGCGAACCGTACAGATGTCGCGTACAGCGGGTTCCGAGTGAGAATCGTACGGAGATTAGAGTCGTACGGTGTCTAGTACGACTCGTACGGAGTATGGCTCCTGGTACGAATCGTACTTCGTCGTACGTACGGGACGTTTACAGGTACGATTCGTACGGGGAAAAAACGCTCCGTACGACGATTCGGAACGCTTTTTACCGGATCGGAATCGACCCCATAGTATCCCAGTCGGCATGTCTATTACCTTCTTTCAGTGTAACTTTCTTGTGTTTTTGCTGACTCAATCTTGACAGCAATGCAACACTTGGCTGGGATGGGGTTGAGGGGCAAAACACTTGCTTGAAATGTACTTGAGCCTTTACAGTCATCGAGTGAGAATCCAATTCAAATGCTAGTGTTACTGTTATGTTTCCTAACTTAGGTATAAGTAGCAACGTGACCTACTACCGACATTTGTCCTACCTTGCTCAGCATAACAGTTCTAGCACTGACATTTTATCCAGTTATGTGCTGAATAAATGTTGATTGGTTTCCTTGAAACTAGCCTCATTTATTATGCATTAGGATTCCTAATAAAATCCCCTGTACATGACATATATAAAAGTATTAACATACTCTGTACAAAAGTCATGCTATCTTCATCCTAGGGTGGTAGAGATACTTTGCATAATTTACAATTATTGATTTAGACTCATCTACATAATTGTATTAACAACATATTGATTGTTCTAGAACCCAGAGGCTACCTTTTTGGTATAAAAGAACCACACCTTCACTAGGTAACGAGAGGAGACTCTTCTACGCTGACACAAGACATGGAGGCCCCTACAAACTGAAGCCTCAACATGCAGTGGTCTGACATCCCTTGTGGGGTCCTTCATTCTATCCCATCAGGTAATAGGGTTGACTTTTTCCTAGGGGATTCTTGGCTTAACACCCACATACATGCTAGGTACACTTAGGTAGGGACTGCATCATAGGAGTACGCAAAGATTACTGTTTTTATATATGCCTGCAAATATTCATTGCTTTAGCACCATGGTAGAATTGTATCTACTGTTCACTCTTTTGGTGCTTGTAAGCTCTTACATTTGCTTCTGTCTATTGATTGTCGCAGCAAACATGTTTTATACTAGAATAATGCTGGTTCAATAAATACTTATTGAAAACGTCCCTAACGTTTATTTTGTGTCTCTCTCTGAGACTAAGTGAGCACAATTGACTGAGCGAAAAGTACTGTGCTGTTTGCATGATCCATGAAGGGTCAAGAGTTGTCATGTTCAATAATTGCTAGCAACTATTTTCTCCTTGGTAAAGGGGGCTTATAGTGGCACTCTGAGCTAGTTGGTCTACCGGCTGACATATCCTGTGGGGGTTAACAGAATCAGTCTAGACACCAAGCCCTTAGTTTATGTTGTCCAACAAACGCGCAGCTCCTATGTATTTTTAGGAACTACACGACATTACCACATTTTCTGCCAATTGATTGCGTGTACCGTCTACTGGGCTACATTCGGTTGGTAACCTATTTGTGGATGCCACTCCCTGAATGCAACAAAAGGTTTAGGTAGTAGTGCTCCCGGAGGAGACGTCCGCACAATTCTTTAAAGTACAATGTTATTGTATATGCACATAGTACACGATATATATAAGAACAGTCAACACAATTCAATATCACTTGGGTGCTAAAGAAATTCAAGGCACCTACTACCCCAAGGTGCTATAGGCAGACACAAGATGTGCATGCCACATAGACAATTGAGAATTGAAATTCTAATTACAGCACTCCTAATAAATATACATGTATCACTTCAGGCTATCATGTAAAGCCCTCAGCACAAGAGAAATTCAAACTGTTATGTGGAATAGACCGACAAATAGAACACAAGTTCCAATAGATAAAGGGGGTCCAGATATTCCAAGATGAATTCAAATAGAGTCCAAGTTAAATTTCTTCAATATTTTCTTTATTCAAATTTCATAAAATAGATTCTCCCAGCACGTAAATCGCCAACACGTGTTTCGTCCCACACAGAGACTTCATCAAGGCATAAATATGGTAAAGAGATGTCTTATTAATACGCCAAATTTAAATTGATTGTTCGCTTAATACAGTACCACAGCAAAACCAAAGGGGATGATGGACGGAGTGTTGAACAATGCAAACACTCACCCCCAGTCAAATGATCTGGGGTTAATCCATCATTATGCTTTAGCTCACTCCGCTACCCCAGTTCAGACATGGCCATATGCAAATCAGTCTGACCCTGTGCCACATGGGAACAGTACAGCCCGAACAGCCAAACCATGTCTTTCCTGGACCGGAAACAAGCATCCTGGGACCGGTTTCTGGCTAATCAGCCGTAATCAACCAGGCTAGCTTGAATACAGTGGCAAAGTGAAATGAAACTGGTCCTAGGATGCTTGTTTCCAGATCAGGGAGGTCCTGGCTTGGCAGTTCGGGCTGAACTGTTCCCATGAGGCACAGGGTCAAGACTGATTTGCATTTGGCTGGGTTCAAACTCGAATGTCATGGTGGGCAAAAAAACGATGGATTTAGGCCCAGATCACTGTACTGCGGTGAATGTATGACATTGTTCTGAATTCTGTCCATCAAATGTTGTTTTTGCATTTGTCATCCCGAGTGGGATGGGTATTACCAGATGTGGTTCCCGTGCTCTCCATGCCACTGGAATTAAGCCATCCCGGCTGAAGAGAGGTGAAACCCCAAAACCGGTTCTAGGATGCTTGTTTCAAGTTCAGGGAGGACCTGGCTTGGCAGTTTGGACTGGACTGTTCTCATGAGGCACAGGGTCAAGACTGATTTGCATATGGCTGGGTTCAAACTGGAATGGCATGGTGAGCAAAAAGACGATGGATTTAGGCCCAGATCACTGTACTGGGGTGAATGTATGACATTGTTCTGCATTCTGTCCATCAACTGTTGTTTTTGCATTTGTCACCCCGAGTGGGACGGGTATGACCAGACATCGTTCCCGTGCTCTCCATTCCACTGGAATCAAGCATTCCTGGCTGAAGAGGGATGAAACCCCGAAACCAGTCCTAGGATGCATGTTTCCAGGTCAGGGAGGACCTGGCTTGGCAGCTCGGGCTGGACTGTTACCATGAGGCACAGGGTCAAGACTGATTTGCATATGGCTGGGTTCAAACTGGAATGGCATGGTGAGCAAAAAAACGATGGATTTAAGCCCAGATCAATGTACTGGGGTGAATGCATGACATTGTTCTACATTCTGTCCATCAATGTTTTTTTGCAACACACAGTACCACGGCAGGGACCACTTGCCTTTGGCTTATGCTCTTCTGATGACAATACTTCACTTCAGCCAGACTTTATTGGATTTCACTGGTAGCAACCTGAAGCACGGCTGACTGAATTCTTTAGGGTCTGTATGCCCCTTTGAATTTCTCCTTTTCTTAAGTGATGATTCTGCCATTCTGGAGGATGGGCAGTAGGAAGTGGATTACTATGGCTTGGAACACAAGCCTCCCAGAGCACATTTATTTGCTGGTGTCGCCTTCTCCCTGAGGCCACGCTGGGGGAACTGCCCAAAAGTGATGTGGCCCACTCAGAGAGTCACTAGCACACCAGCAGCTCTCAGTCACCAGCCACCTATCTCTGCTTCTTGGCTCTGGCTACTACCTTCTCTGATCATGCACCGCTCCAATTGGTAGATCAGACGGTGGATCTTAAATGGAATGGTGGGTATTGAATGGAATGTCCAGCCTTCATAGACTTGAATCTGCCGATAATAGTAGGTTTATATTCAGTAAATCTATATTCAGATATAGCTGCATTATTGCTTCATTTGATGCAGCATAGCTCCTGCCACTGATCTCACCCTGTGTCAATGCCAACGGTAACGGCAATGACAGGCAGGCAACGGCAGGCAGCGATAGTTTGCAGCGGTTTGTAGCAGCTGGCAGCAACACAAGCTGATGGCAGCACAGTGATAGGGCTGCTGGGGAAGCCAGGACCAGCTGCTTAACTCGAATCGCAGAGGCCGATGGTCTACAGTCCATTTAGGTCTGCCTGAAGCCGCCACCCAGCATGCAGCCGACAGTACTGGTAAACAGTAAAGTGGTGCCGTGTTCGACGGCGATAGTGGTGGCATCACCCAGCCAGTGGCTGCTGCTGCTGCTCACTCACTTCTCCTCCTCCTCTTTGTCAAAGCGTCAAATTACAATCAAAATATTATTCAAGGAGGAGGACATTTCCGGATAGATACGGGCTGGTGTCGGGCTCCCAGCTTTGCCTCAGACCCTCTGAACCCAGCCCAGTCAATAACTACCTGAGAGTGCCCTCCCAATTGCCTAATATTGCATCAGTAGACTCCATAATGTGATGTTGGTGGCTGCAGAGGCAATCAGAATGATTCCTTTGTGGGCAGTAACTCACAAAAGCATTCTGTAGTTTCCAATTCTGTGTCTTACCAGTGTGCCTGTCCTGTTGGACTCAGGCTTGGACAGTCTACCCCTTTGCCAGAGCAACCTGTTAGTGGGAGCAAAGTGAGGGGTAAAACCAGAGCACATTATGAAACAGGGAATTTTTGTACCATCGTACACTTCACAGAAATGTTGCTCTGTCTTTGCTATCATGGAGGGACTTCTCCACTCTTTGCTTCACAGATGTGGAAAGCAGGGCTTATCTACCCTCTCAGTGAGGCAAGGGTTGCAGTGTTTAAATTGTGGATATAGATGGTGAACCCAGTACTCATTTTTTATACTATAGCAAGAGAGAAAAAGGCAGAAAATGGAGATAGAAGCATGAAAGAAGGATGAAAAGAAAGAAACAAAAACAGTGAGTATGCATGGATAAACAAGAATTTGCAAAGCCAATAGTTCTCGCCTTTGGAACCTATGGCTTTGCCAGAACCGTTTAATCATGCTATACAACTCCTCCGATACTATACAGCATGGCTAAATAGGAAAAATAGACAATTGCATCATTTTGTAGGAGCATGCTCCGTGTATGTGCATGCGTACACAAATCAATCAATCAATCAATCAATCAGAGAATTTATAAAGCGCACTACACACCCACGAGGGTCTCAAGGCGCAGGGGGGGGTAGCTGCAGCTAGTGGTCGAAGAGCCAGGTCTTGAGTAGTCTCCTGAAGGTCTGTGGGTCTTCTGTCTGACGTAGGAGGAGGGGGAGGCAGTTACATGTCTTGGCAGCGCGGTGGGAGAAGGATCTGCCCCCGGAAGTGGCTCTGTGGATGCGTGGGACGGCGGCCAGTGAGAGGTCGGCGAAGCGGAGTTTCCTGTTGGGTATGTAGAATGATAGTCGGTTGTTGAGGTATTTTGGGCCGGTATTGTGGAGTGCTTTGTGTGCGTGGGTCAGGAGTTTGAAGGTGATTCTTCTGTCGACGGGGAGCCAGTGCAGGTCTCTCAGGTGGGGGGTGATGTGGTCTCGGCGGGGGACGTCGAGGATCAGGCGTGCAGAGGCGTTCTGGATTCTTTGAAGTCTGCTGATGAGCTTGGACGGGGCTCCGGAGTAGAGGGCGTTGTCGTAATCGAGTCTGCTGCTAATAAGGGCATGGGTGACGGTTTTTCGTGTGTCTGTAGGGATCCACCTGTAGATCTTGCAGAGCATGCGGAGGGTGTAGAAGCAGGTTGAGGAGACTGCGTTGATTTGGTTGGACATGGTGAGCTTCGAGTCGAGGATGACTCCCAGGTTGCGTGCGTGGTTGGTTGGCGTGGGGGCGGTGCCCAGAGATGTGGGCCACCAGGAGTTGTCCCAGGCTGAGGGGTTGGACCCGAGGATGAGGATCTCCGTCTTGTCCGTGTTCAGTTTGAGCCGGCTCTCTTCCATCCAGTCGGCGAGGGCCTTCATACCACAGTGGAGGTTGGCTTTGGAGGTGAGGGGGTCCTTGGTGAGGGAGAGGATCAGCTGGGTGACGTCGGCGTAGGAGATTATGTTGAGGTCGCGAAGTCTGGCGATGCGAGCGAGTGGTGCCATGTAGATGTTAAAAAGTGTCAGGCTGAGGGATGATCCTTGCGGGACGCCGCAGATGGTCTTGGTGACTCCAGAGTGGAACGGGGGGAGGCAGACTCTTTGGTATCGGTCGGAGAGGAAGGAGGTGATCCAGTCCAGGGCCTTGTCACGGATCCCTGCGCCGTGGAGGCGTGTGCGTAGCATGTGATGGCAGACGGTGTCGAAGGCGGCGGAGAGGTCCAGGAGTATGAGGGCTGCTGTCTCGCCGTTGTCGAGTAGGATTCTGATGTCGTCTGTGGCGGTGATGAGGGTGGTCTCGGTACTGTGGTTCTTGCGGAAAGCTTACTGTGAGGGATCGAGGATGCTGTTGTCTTCCAGGTATCGGGTGAGTTGCGTGTTGACGATGTTTTCAATGACCTTCGCCGGGAACAGAAGCAGGGAGATGGTCCGGAAGTTCTTGAGGTCGCTCCGGTCCGCCTTGGGTTTCTTCAGTAGGGCGTTGATCTCGGCGTGCTTCCAGCTCTCAGGGAAAGTCGCGGTCTCGAAGGAGAGGTTGATGATGTTACACAGGTGGTGTGCGATGGAGCTGTCGGCCTTGTTGACGACGTGGTGGGGAAGGGGGTCGGAAGGGGCGCCTGAGTGTATGGTGCTCATGGTTTTGACAGTGTCCTCGGTGGTCACGCTGGACCATGCGGTGAGGCGTTCGTGGTCGGTGGGGATCGGTGGGTCCGGCGTGGTGGGGTTGGCGGGGTTCGTCCGAGGATTGAAGCTGCCGTGGATGTCGGTGATCTTGCGGTGGAAGAAGGCAGCGAGGGCGTCGCACAGGGCTTGTGACGGCAGGATGTCGTTGGTGCATGAGCTGGGGTTTGAGAGTTCCTTCACAATGTTGAAGAGCTCCTTGCTGTTGTGTGCGTTGTTGTTGAGGCGGTCTTTGAAGGAAGCCTTCTTGGTGGTCCTGATGAGGTGGTGGTGACTGCGGATGGCGTCTTTGGGGGCTGCGCGGCTGTTGGGCGATTTCTCACTGTGCCAGGTGTTTTCCAGTCTCCGACAGGTGCGCTTGGAGGCTAGGAGCTCTGGGGTGAACCAGCTGGCTCTCTGGCTGGTGTCTCATAGGGGCTAAGATGTTGGTGCAATCTTCCATCCAGAGTCTGAGGGTGCGGGCCCCCTCCTCGGGGTCGGTGGGGTTGGTCGGTGGGTTGAGTGCGATGTGTGTTTGTAGTAGTTCCTTGGTGACTTTGCCCCAGCGACGTCTGGGGTTCTGTAGGGTGCAGTGATGTGAGACGGGTTTCTGGAAGGTGAAGTGGACGCAGTGGTGGTCGGTCCAGGTGAGTTCGGAAGCGTGGCTGAAGGCAACGTGGGGGCTGGAGGAAAAGATGGCATCGAGCGTGTGGCCGGCGATGTGGGTAAGTGTCGTGACGATCTGTGTCAGTCCGAGGGTGGCGAGGTTGTCGATCAGGGTGGAGGAGTTGCTGTCGTTGCTGTTGTCCAGGTGGTAGTTCAGGTCGCCAAAGAGGATGTAGTCGGTGGAGGTCAGTGCGTGCGTGCTGATGAAGTCGGCGATGGAGTTGCAGAATTGGGGACGGGGTCCGGGTGATCTGTAGACGAGGGTGCCTCTTAGGGTGGTCTTGGGGTCCATATGGATCTGGAAGTACATGTGTTTGGCGGTTTTGAGGGTGTTGACGGTGTTTGTAGAGACCTTGATGGTGTTCTTGTGGATGATGGCGATTCCTCCTCCGACTCTGTTGGTACGGTCTCTGCGGGTGATCTTGTATCCGTCGGGGATGGGCACTGCGATGTCTGGGGGGGAGGCTTCGTTCATCCAGGTCTCGGTCAGGAAGGCTATGTCTGGTGATGTGGCGTCGAGCAGGTCCCAGAGCTCGACGGCGTGTTTGCGTGCGGAGCGGGTGTTGAGCAGGATGCATCGGAGCTGGTTGGGTTCCGTCGTTGCAGGCGTCTCAGGGTCTTTGATGCAGGAGAAGCTGCAGTTCCGGCAGGTGAAGGGGCCGTGGGTGTGCTTGGGGCAGTTGACCGGCCGTCCGTGGTTGAGTGCGATGAGGGTGTTGGCATCGTACTGAATGCGGGCTTCCTGGATGTCGTGTGGTCCAGGGGTCATGGTGCTGGGCGCGGTCCAGGCACGGACGGGTGCAGAAGGGCTTGCCTTAGGCGCGCCTTCGGTGCGCCAGCCGTGCGCCCGCTGCACGGCCTTGCAGCGGCCTCCATAAATGGAGGCGTGGCGAGGGAGGCTCTGCTGGGAGGCGGGAGGGGCTGAGAGGACGGCGAATCAGCAGCAGGGGGCAGGGCCACAGGGGAGGCAGCGGCAGGAAAATCAGGCAGAGTGCGGGGAGAAGGACGGAAGAGGGCTGGCGCCACGGGCGCCGCAGGCAATCGGGCGGCGAGAGAATCAGGAGCAGGAGCGGCAGGCAACAGGCAGGAGCAGCAGGTAGTAGGCAGGTCAGGAGGCAGAGAACAGGGGTGCTCAGCGGCGGAGCTGCAGCGGGTGGAGAGCGACTTACCGGAAGGTCACGGGTCGCTACAACTTAAAATGGCACTAAAACTTTTTTCTTTTTATTTGCAAATCCAACTCGGATCTGCAAATAAAAAGAAAAAAAATATGTTCAAAGGTGTTTTTTAAGAAAGTAGGAGGTGGTAGCAATATATCAGGGAGGTGCGGGAGCAACACAGGGGCAAAGCAAGTGGGGGAAGCAACACAGGCAGCGGTGCAGAAGCAACATGGGGCAAGTGGGGGGTGAAGCAACACGTGGGCAGGAAACAAAATGGAGGATGCATGTGCGTGGAAGCAACGCTGAGGAGGCGGGGGACAAATGGGTTAGCAGGAGAGCAATGTGGAGCATGGAGAGTGGGAGAAAAAAGCAAACAGGCGAGAGAGTAAGAGAAACAGAGCAACGTGAGCTGGGGGAGGAGGAGGAGCCCAAGGGTGTAAAAGCAACAGATGTTGGGAGCAGGTTAGAGCGAGTGCACCACAGGGGGGTGTGGGGAGAACCGCGCAGGTGAGAGACAGCAGCTCAGAAAGGGGCAGAGAGGCACACGAGGCAGCCAACTGGAAATCACATGCACAATCAGAGAAAGTTTAAACTAAAAGGAAAAAAAGCCCCTGAAAAAACAAGCAGCTTAACAAAACAGTAATGAGTCCATGCTCCAGTGGAGCGACAAACACAAGAAGAGGAAGAGAAACCCACACGCGCTAACGAATAAGAAGCAAGCAAATGAGAGTGACAATGAAGCCAACCAGTGGTAAGCGCTGGCTCTAAGCGTATTGTAAGCTAACACTACATCTCACAATATACAGCGCATGGCCTGCGAGACATAAAAACACCCTGAAAAAGTAGGATAATGAGCCAGCAAGTGAATGATAGTGGAAGAAAGAGACAGGAGGTGGAATAGGCACATGTTGTGTATATTTTATAAGCACATAAAGATTTTACTAATATAAATGAACCCAATGAAAAATAATTTAAAAATTATGAGCAGCAGCAGTTTCCACATGTGTGGGTCCACACGCGTAAAAGCTCAGACTCACTTTGAGTAAATTCTTAGAACAAACAGCTATGAGGCATTTGACGAATAGCGACGCACTGCCAAACGTGCCTCTTTTTTCACACTGTTTTTCTGACGTACATGTGTTGTGGACTTGCAGCTTATCTCTCTCACAATGGACATCTACATTTTAGAAACGCTCCCACATTTCGGCATTAGCACATGATCAGTTTCTATTTTGCAAAGAGAATATAAGCACAGGGCCCAAAGAGTTTCTGAGAAGCCCAGATGCCTATGCCCATTCCATGCTTCTTTCTTCCACCACCCTATTATTCATCATGTCTCTCTTATCTCAGCCACACATCTTCTTTTTCATTCCGGCGTTCTCCCTTTATCGCTGTTTCTTTTTTTTCTCTTCCTCCTTTCTCTGTTTTTGGCCTTATCCGTTTTGGAGACTTAAAAATAAGCCCAAGGCCCTAAAAATTAGCACCGGCAGCCATCTGCACAAATTAAGCACTGGCCCTCACATTGCATTTTAACGACGTTAGCAATAAATCATGTGCTACGTTTGAGATCTCGGATACGCTACTGCAGGGCCGGTCCTAGGATTTGCGAGTCCCTGGGCTAAAAGGCAACGTGCGAGGCCCCCTCTAATTTAGATAAGTGGCCCCTTTGCAAGGAGACATTCAGAGACACTGTGGGGGGCCCATTGTCCAGCATTTTTGCGCCCCCAGTTTTAACTTTTACTCCACAAGCATTTCTCACACCTTCAGTCCGATAGGTGTGAGAATTGATTGTGGTCTAAAAGTTAAAACTGAGGGGGCACCAAAATGCTGGACAATGCCCCTCCCACAGTGTCTGTGAAGGGTCTCCTTGCAATTGAGGGAGCGTCTCCCTCCCCTATGCCTCCAGACCGACACCATCCCGGAGAGGCCCGGGGAGGGGGCCCCCTCCAATGGACCTTAATCAAGGCGACACCTTTTTTTTAAAATAGATCACCAGGGAAACAAAAGGACACATCACCAGTGCGTGGCCCCATGCTGGTGGGCTCAGTGCGAGGCCCTGTGCAGCCGCCCACGCTGCCCATGCCTAGCGCCTGCCCTGCGCTACTGCATAGGTAATGTGCTTCAAACCACTCACAATTCTGGATTATGAGTACACCAAGTCTGGTCTTTTAAGTCTGAAAATGTTTCACGTCCTGTTCTTCGTGCTGTGCCAAAGAAATACGCACACGACTGGATTTTCTATTTCTATGTCGAGATCAGAAATATTCACATTGTCATTCTCGGTGAAATTCTGTCCGTGGGAGCTTGATCTGCATTTCCACATGTAAGGTATTGTAGTGCACACATAAACATATTTAAGTAGCCCTCTGTGACTGGTGCACTTTGATTCCAAATTATGGGGCTTGGTGAATAAATAAAACTTCACCGTCCGTGTGATCTATCGGTTCCACACCTTCGCAGTGTTGAACGTGTGACTTTCAAAGTCTAATGTGTCCCAAATCCTCCGGCAATGGGTTGCAAATGCACTTTCAGCTGCCCCACTATCGCTAAATGTGGCATTTATCACATTGTACTTCCCGCACAAGAGCCGCTGCTTCAGATTTTCATCTGAATGGGGCTGTTGAAGTATCCAGTTTACAGCTGTCAACCAGCATCAGTAATTGGCTTCTCAAGAAAGGGGCAGTTTAACCAGTGGGCAGACAGGAGGCTTGTTTAATTGAAATGCATTTCTTAAACTGTCTTGTTTCCTTAAAATGCTCTTATGATGCAACAAAGAATAAATTGTTTTTGAGGAAGATGACTCGGCCCACAGGCTGAGAACGGGAGCCCATTACAACTACGTTATTGTAAGAGAAGCTAAAACATACAAAGCTATAATACATGATACCATGTGGATAAAAAACAGCTTCCTCGCTGAAGGCCAAGTAGGTTGTTTGTTTAATTCAGTTATGTCAAAAGATGACGGAAATTCTGCAGTCAGATTTCTCCATGGAAAATATTTGGAGTTTTTCTGCTGTGCTAAATGCGTAACTCACCCGTGTTATCACACACGACCGTGCCGTAATAAACTCTTTTTTTTTTTTAAAGAAAAAGGGAAATGGTCCATATCTCTTTTTGCTAAAGCACAACAAAAGTGTGAGTTGCTTGTTTACACTGAAATAGTTTTATGCTGCACCAGTTATTTCACAGACCAGTAATCCATATTATCCAAAGCAAACTAGAAAATATGATATATTTGTTCAAATCTTTTATGAAGGCTAAACATATGTGAGCATTTGTGCCCCTGGGACAAACGGATGCGTATCCGATAGATATTATCATCAAAAACAATTGTGCCAAATACAACTCAGCTTATTTCAAATAAAGGAAAATAGCTAAACATTCTATATTATATGTGTCTAACTCTTTTGATAAAGAACACAATATGTGATCTGCCCTTTGTGAATCCTGAAGTTCTGCTCTTCCTTCATTTTATTTGACCAAACCTTTCCCTTTTATACATACACAGATCATTCAGTTCACAATTTCGAAAGCATATTTCCTTTCGTCATGTCAACCTGACCAATTTATGAGCAATACATTTCATTAGTTCACATAACATTATAACTCCTGAATAACAAGCGCTTGCCTCGACACGTTTGCTTCCGTTCACCATTTACTTTAACTCATTACTGACAATTTTATCTTTTTTTAAGAATACTGAAACACCATGTCTTCAGAAAAGTATATGACATGCAAACATAGGAAAGAAAATGTGTTTCTATAGAGCTCCATACTACTCTTCTAATGTTTCTCAGGATGTAAATAATAGATTAACCAATGTATTATTAGCTGTTAGAATTGGGGGTCTCTGGTTGGCGCAAGTATGCACTTGTGACAAGCAGAGACCCTCTCCTCTAAGTCAGGGCGAAGGATGACCCCTTAGAATTACCCTTGCTCACCCTCTAGGTGCGTGAGCAGCCAAGGCTATTCTTCAGGCGTTATTCAGTTAAGCATTTGTAATCACACACACAGTAAAATGTACCAATCCCCCCACAAATGGACACCAGGCTGTGAATATATGAAAATACGATTCTTTATGTAAAAATATATATATATGAGCAAGTCAGACTTAATACAAGACCAATAACGTTTTAGAATGCCAACAGATTGTAAATAGGCAAGCTTCTCTTTAGTTGCAAGTTAAAATGTGGATTTCTTTCTCAATTTGCTTCCCCAACAGTTCTCTTATTCTCTGTTATGATCTTCCAACCACCAGGGCTCCCTTCTTGCTCTTTTTGGGGCCCACGGCCAGTCTTGGGGCATCTGAGCGCTTCGCAGCGCTTCTGTGTCCTCCGTGCTGTAAAGAGACGAAACACCCTATCGCGACTCACGCATCCGGCGTGAGCTCTCGTACGCGGCGTCCACTCCGCCTAGTCAGGAGAGGAGCGTACAACTACCGGAATCGGCCGCGGGATGCACAGGTCCCGCTTGTTCAGGGAAGGGCCCCGGTCACTCTCTCGCCAGCGCTGTGATTCAAGCCGAGAGGCGGGTGACTGGGGGCCGGCGTGCCGGCGTGTGAGTGCTCAATTTACTCACGGTTTGGCAGGAACGGCAGCTGCTGGGGCGCGAAGGGGTAAAGCAAACGTTGCGGGGCCCTAGCCCGATGTAGCTCTTGGCAAAGGCTTCTTTTCTTCACGGTTGGGGCGAGTCAGCTTCGAACAGCGCGACTCGGCCCGTTCAGCACTTTGGGATCTCTTCGGGAAGCGGAGGATCTCCGGGGTGACACGCAGCACGGGGGCCCTCAGTACCGAAGGTACAGCGAGGGGGCTCCCTTCTCAGTGCGGCGCGGCCTCTCCTGGGGGGGCAGAGCAAAGCGGGGCGGCCGGGTGCAACGGAATGCACGGACGGCCGTCCAGGCTGCAGACAGCTCGCGCCCCCGGGATTCCAGCGGAGGGGCTGAAGTCTCACTCAAGGGCTCCGTGAAACAGGCGGGGGTAGAGGAGCGGCCGGCCTTAGCCCTGGGGCAGAGAGCGACTCTGAGTGGAGCGAGGCTCTCAAGGGCAAGAGGGCAGGCTGGCTCCCGGGTACCACGGCCCTAGGAGGGGGCGAGAGGGGGCAGACTTCACCTCCGGCGGGAGGAAATACTCGGCCTCGGGCAGGGGACGAGCCAAAGCACAGGAGAACCCACTGGTCCTGGGGTTCAGTTCAGGGGGCAAGCTCAATCAAGCCCTTGGAGAATGTTTCAAGCACAAGTCAGCAAAGTCTTTTTAGCAAAGTCTTCTCCTCTCCTTCCTCAGCAAGGCAAGCAGCAGGCCAGTCCTTCCAGCGTCTTCTTCTCCTTCTATTCGGGCAGAGGTTCTTTGTGGGAAACAGGATTCTGATTTACAAGGAGCAGGGCTCCTACTTTTATACTGTATTTCCTTTGTTCTCCCAGGCCAGGGCGGCCTTCGCATAACTGCTTTCAGTCTCTTGAGCACTTGTTGGGTGTACTTCTGGCTTCTGCTTTCAGTGTGAGGGCAGGCACATCAGACGCTCCACAGGGAGGTGGAGCCAGCATTGTGTGGTCAGGGGCAGCCAGGAGTACCTTGTTGACAGTGCTTTGCCCTTCCTGGGCCAGGGGCCGGCTGAGTCATCAGTCGCTCCCCAGGGGGGCGGAGCCAGCATTGTGGTGGCAGAGCACAGCCTGATTAAGAGTCCAGGGGCACTCCTCCCTCCCACTAAGGTGTAATCCTTGCATTCACCACCTGTCATCCCCCAGCCCTGTCACTCACACAACCCAGACAGTCAGATACACATCCAAGCAGAGGCGGGCTGAAATGGTTAGGCAAGCAAATGCTAACTTTCTAAAAGTAGCATTTGCAAACACAGGATATTAAAATAAACTTTACTAAAAGAAGTATTTTATTATTCTGAGTTCAGGCATACTAAACGTTACTTTCTACCATGTTCCCTGAGCCTGCTGGGATTATAGAGTGTAATAATTCCAGCAGCCCATCTGGCCTAAAGGGAACAGGTAGCCTTACAATAGTGAAAAACGAATTTGGCAGTAATTCACTACTAGGACATGCCACACTCATCAGGGCATGTCCTACCTTATACTTACAATGCACCCTGCCCTTGAGCCTTCCATGGGGGTGACTAATATGAAGTTAAGGGAAGGTTTAGGGGCTGGCAAGTGTGTGCACTTGCCCAGCCAGCATGGCAGTACCAGACTGCACGCAGGTTCTGCAATGACAGACCCTAGACACATTTTAAGGCTGCTTCTGTGGGTGGCGCAACCAGCGCTGCAGGCCCACTAGCAGTATTGGCATTTACAAGCCCTGGCACTCCTGGTGCACTTTACTGGGGACTGATAGTAAATCCAATGAACCAATCAGGAATATCAATCACAGTTACACTTTACATAGGGAGCACTTGCACTGCGGCACGGATTGGCCGTGGCGCAGTGCCCTGAGCGGCGGACACCAGCAAAAAGATCTGAGGCACATCAGCAAAAAGTGGAAGGGAAACTCACGCCAAGGTGCCAGGTCTAACACGTGTCCCCTCCAGCTGAAATGTGGGGAGAACTACCCTTCCCCAGGGAGTTCCTCATCACTAAGGCGGAAAAACCTGAACAGACCGTCAGCATTGGCGTGATCTGTGCCAGGGCGATGTTCCACCGTGAAGTCTATACCCTGTAGGGAGATGGACCACCTCAACAGTTTTGGGTTCTCACCCCTCATTTGCATCAACCATCTGAGGGGCCTGTGGTCTGTCTGAACCCAGAAGTGAGACCCAAACAAGTAGGGTCTTAGCTTCTTCAGTGCCCAGACCACAGCAAAAGCTTCTCACCTTATTGCACTCCACCTACGTTCCCGGGGAAGTAACCTCCTACTGATGAAGGCTACAGGTTGGTCCCAGCCCTCCTCAGCCATCTGTGAGAGAACAGCCCCTACACCATGCTCTGAAGCGTCTGTTTGCACTAGAAATTCCTTGGAGAAATCAGGAGCCAAGAGCACGGGCGCCGTGCACATGGCAGTTTTCAGGGTGTCAAAAGCCTTCTGGCAGGTGTCAGTCCAAATCACATTCCTGGGCTGCTTCTTCGAAGTCAGCTCTGTCAAGGGGGTCACAATAGTGCCATAGCCCTTGACAAACCTCCTGTAGTACCCAGTGAGCCCCAGGAAGGCTCTCACTGCAGTCTGGGTCTTGGTGGGCTTCCAAGCCAGGATGGTCTCAATTTTGGGTTGCAAGGGTGCCACCTTGCCACTCCCCACTTGGTGTCCCAAATACACCACTGAACCCTGCCCAATCTGGCACTTGCTTGCCTTGATTGTGAGGCCTGCTTTGTGCAGCGCCATCAACACTTCCCAGAGGTGTCGCAGGTGTCTGGCCAGGTACCACTGAACGCTGCGATGTCATCCAGGTAGGCGGCACTGAACTCATCCAGCCCAACCAACACCTGGTTGACCAACCTCTGAAAGGTGGCAGGGGCATTCTTCATTCCAAATGGCATAACCCGGAACTGGAAATGCCCATCTGGTGTAGAGAATGCTGACCTCTCTTTTGCCCCATCGGTCAAGGCGATCTGCCAGTACCCAGACGTTAAATCAAACGTGCTGAGGAACCGGGCAGCCCCTAGCCGATCAATGAGCTCATCAGCTCTGGGGATAGGGTGCGCGTCAGTCTTGATGACTGAATTGAGTCCTCTGTAGTCCACACAGAACCGGAGTTCAGGTGTGGCTCCCAGCGCAGCAGTCTTTGGGACCAAGACCACGGGGCTGGACCAAGGACTCAACCACCCTAAGAGCAAGCATCTTGGAGACCTCCTCCTTGATGCAGGCCCTGGCCCTGTCAGTTACTCGGTAGGCCTTATGCCTCACAGGTAAGCTGTCTCCTGTGTCCACATCATGGACGCACCAATCTGTGACACCAGGAACCAGGGAGAACAGATCTGGAAACTGCCCCAGCAATTGGCGGCAGTCTTCCTGTTGCTCAGGCGTCAGGGTGGCTGAGAGGTTAACTCCATCCACTGACCCATCTTTCTCAGAGGCTACTAAGAGGTCAGGTAGAGGCTCAGACTCCTCCTCCATTCCATCATCAGTTGCCAACAACATGCCCACTTCGGACCTCTCCAAGTGGGGCTTAAGGCGGTTAACATGTAGGACCCTCAAAGGGTTCCTGGGAGACTGCATGTCCACCAAGTAGGTTACCGGACTCTTGCGCTCCACAACCTCAAATGGACCTGTCCACTTATCCTGAAGTACACAAGGCTCCACTGGGGCCAAGACCCACACCTTTTGCCCAGGCTGAAGCTCTACCAGAGTGGCATTCTGGTCGTACCACCGCTTCATCTCTTCCTGGCTGGCTTCCAGATTTGCCTCAGCAAGTTGTCTGAAGCGCCTGGTCTGGTTTCTGAAGGCCAGCATGTAACTGTATACATTCTGGAGAGGTTCCCTGGGAGATTGCTCCCAGCCTTCCTTTACCAAACTCAGAGGTCCTCTCACTGGGTGACCATACAGCAGTTCAAAGGGGCTGAACCCTAGGGACTTCTGTGGCACCTCACGGTATGCAAAGAGAAGGCATGGCAAGAGGACGTCCCACTTACGCCTCATTGAACCTTCCAGGCCCATGATCATGCCTTTCAGGGTTCGGTTGAATCTTTCAACCAACCCATTTCCTTGGGGATGGTAAGGGGTGGGGAACTTGTAGGTTACACCACACTCTTGCCAAAGGGACTTCATATACTTGGATATGAAGTTGGTCCCCCTGTCACTCACCACCTCTAGAGGGAATCCCACTCGTGAGAAAATTCACATCAGTGCACGTCCCACCACGGGGGCTGTCACTGTCCTCAGAGGGATGGCTTCAGGGTACCGGGTGGCATGGTCCACCAAGACCAGGATGAACCTGTTGCCGATTGCTGTCTTGGGGTCCAGAGGCCCAACAATGTCAATACCCACTCGCTGGAATGGCGTACCGACCACTGGGAAGGGTTGCAGAGGAGCCTTGTGCCTCCCTCTGCTCTTACCACTTGCCTGGCAAGTCTGACAGGACCTACAATGAGCGTCTGAGCTCTTGTGCATTTGGGGCCAATAGAAGTGGGTGACAAGCCTGTCATAGGTCTTGTCCATCCCCAAATGTCCTGCTAACGGCACATCGTGAGCCAAGCCCAGTAGGAAGGCTCTGAACGTCTGGGTTACCACCAGCACACGGGCTGACCCAGGTTCAGCAGCCTTAGGCTCTGAATACAGGAGGTCATTCTCCCAGTACACGTAATGTGTTTTGGCCTGAACACCATTGGCCTGGTCTGCAGCCTTCTGCCGCATACCCACGAGAGAAGGGCAGTCTTTCTGCTCCCTGCAGAATTCTTCCCTGGAGGGGCCTCCTTCTTGCTGCCAATGGGTCAGCTCAGGCAGGTCCCCCAGTTCAGCAATCTGTTCCCCAGTAGGCTCCAGGGCATCCCCCTCAAGGTCTGCTTCCTCCTGGACCGTGGTAACTTCAGGGGCCGGTTCCCCGCGCCCCCTGCGCCTTCTCCCTAAGGCCGGTTCCTGGGCCTCTCCTTCAGGCCCCAGGACCTCTTGAGCACCCCTACTGGCTGCCATTGACCGAGTGGTCACGCACGCCCAGTCAGGCAGACCCACCATCCTCAGGTGAGTCGTCTTCTCCACCTTTTCCCAAGGGGAGTCTTCCAAGTCATTCCCTAGAAAACAGTCTACAGGCATGGCTTTCCTCACACAGACCTGCAGAGTACCAGAGACCCCCCCCACTCGAAGGGAACTTGAGCCATCGGACACTGACTCTCTGAATTATCAGCATTGATAACCCTACAGTAGGCATGGGACACAACCTGCTCTTGAGACACCAGGTGCTGCCTCACTGCAGTCACACTGGCTCCTGTATCTCTAAGAGCCTCAGCTTTCTTACCATTGATGGTCACCACCTGCCCATATTTTTTAGTGTTAGAGGGCAGGTAGTTCTCAGGGACCATCTCACTGTCTCCTAGCGAGACTAGGGTCATCTGGACAGGATCTCCACCCCCTGGGACCACTACTTCTTCTCCCAAGTGAACACTAGTCACTTGCCGGGGTGGAGCACCAGTGGGTGCTGGTTTACCAAACAGGCGACACTTGAGGTCACTGGCAATGTGCCCCGGGTCACCACATCTGAAATAATTGAAGGGCCCCTTTGGAACAGGTCTACCTGTCGGGGCCCCGTTCTGCTTTGGGGGTGGGGGAGGCTGAGAACCTTTCTGCTGGTTCCCTTGGGGATTGCTTTGGGGGCCTTTAGGGAACCCTTTCTGTTAACCCCTGTCCCCCCCACTCTTCTGCTGGGGACCCTGCCCACCTTTGGCGGAGTGTCCCACTGGACCCTTGTGGACCCTGGTGCTGAGCCAGCGGTCCGCCTCCTCAGCAAGCTTCCTCGGGTTGGACAGCTTGCTATCAATCAGGTGCTGGCGTAGCTCAGGAAAACAATTACCGGACAAGTGCTCCTATGCAATTAAATCAAAGAGACCTTGAAAATCATTCACCTGATTACCCTTCACCCAACCATCCAGTGCTCTGCAAAAGAAAGTTACATACTCCACATACGTACTCCCAGGAAGCTTAGTACAACCCCATAACCTCTGTCTATACATTTCAGGGGTAAGCCCATATCTGGTCATTAAGGCCTCCTTCATGCGGGGGTAGGAACTTTGTTCTTCAAGGGGCAAATCTAGGAGGGTGTCCCGCCCTTCGCTAAGGAACTTTCCCCACAACCCCGCTCCCCAATCCTTGTCAGGGACCCGGTGGGAGGACATGGCTACTTCATAAGCCCTAAATCACTGTCCTATGTCATCCCCCCTAAAGAACTCCTTCACTACATCTTTGGGTATGTACACCCTGGACTCTACCTGCACTGGCGTTGTGCTGCCACCAGAAGGAGTTGTTCCCAAACCTCTCAGCTCCAACTCCTTCAATCTCAGGTCATGCTCCATTTGGCGTTGCCGCGCCTCCATGACCAATCTTTGCTTGTCCATCTCCATTTGTCCAGCTAATCTTGCTATCTCCCTTGCATGTGCCCTGTCTGCTGCCCTGTCCGCCAGCTCCTCTGGTGACAGGCCTCTGCTGGGCTCCACAATGCCATCTGGTGGTATGATATCCACCGCATTCTGTGGTTCTCTAGACTCTTTCCAGGCTCTCAGTGCCCTGATGAATTGGCCTTTCTTTTTGCACCCAGTGTGTGCAACTCTGAATTTTACACAGTAGCCTTTCAACTGCTCCACTGTGTAACCCTCTAGTCCTCTGTGTTCCCAATCCACATCTTCAATTCCAGAAATCACAGAGGGTGCTCCTCCAGCAGGGAGTGAGCCAGGCATGGCTTCAGCAATGGCAGATGTCTCACCAAAATTATAAAAATGGAAATCTGTGGCTGCGTTATAGGTCTGCTCTCACTATATGGTGATTAGTAATTCACTGTATGTCAACTACAAATGCAAATTCACAAATCCTCACCGCTGCGTCCAATGTTAGAATTGGGGGTCTCTGGTTGGCGCAAGTATGCACTTGTGACAAGCAGGGACCCTCTCCTCTAAGTCAGGGCGAAGGATGACCCCTTAGAATTATCCTTGCTCACCCTCTAGGTGAGTGGCGTGAGCAGCCCAGGCTATTCTTCAGGCGTTATTCAGTTAAGCATTTGTAATCACACACACAGTAAAATGTCCCACTTCCCCCACAAATGGACACCAGGCTGTGAATATATGAAAATACGATTCTTTATGTAAAAATATATATATATGAGCAAGTCAGATTTAATACAAGACCAATAACGTTTTAGGATGCCAACAGATTGTAAATAGGCAAGCTTCTCTTTAGTTGCAAGTTCAAATGTGGATTTCTTTCTCAATTTGCTTCCCCAACAGTTCTCTAATTCTCTGTTATGATCTTCCAACCACCAGGGCTCCCTTCTTGCTCTTTTTGGGGCCCACGGCCAGTCTTGGGGCGTCTGAGCGCTTCGCAACGCTTCTGTGTCCTCCGTGCGGTAAAGAGACGGAACACCCTATTGCGACTCACGCATCCGGCGTGAGCCCTCGTATGCGGCGTCCACTCCGCTTAGTCAGGAGAGGAGCGTACAACTACCGGACTCGGCCGCGGGATGCACAGGTCCCGCTCATTCAGGGAAGGGACCCGGTCACTCTCTCGCCAGCGCTGTGATTCAAGCAGAGAGGTGGGTGACTGGGGGCCGGCGTGCCGGGGTGTGAGTGCTCAATTTACTCACGATTTGGCAGGAACGGCAGCTGCAGGGGCGCGAAGGGGGAAAGCAAACATTGCGGGCCCCTAGCCCGATGTAGCTCTTGGCGAAGGCTTCTTTTCTTCACGGTTGGGGCGAGTCGGCTTCGAACAGCACGACTCGGCCCGTTCAGCACTTTGGGATCTCTTCGGGAAGCGGAGGATCTCCGGGGTGACACGCAGCACGGGGGCCCTCAGTACCGACGGTACAGCGAGGGGGCTCCCTTCTCAGTGTGGCGCGGCCTCTCCTGGGGGGGCAGAGCAAAGCGGGGCGGCCGGGTGCAACGGAATGCACGGACGGCCGTCCAGGCTGCAGACAGCTCGCGCCCCCGGGATTCCGGCGGGAGGGGCTGAAGTCTCAGTCAAGGGCTCCATGAAACAGGCGGGGGTAGAGGAGTGGCCGGCCTTAGCCCTGGGGCAGAGAGCGACTCCGAGTGGAGCGAGGCTCTCAAGGGCAAGAGGGCAGGCTGGCTCCCGGGTACCACGGCCCTAGGAGGGGGCGAGAGGGGGCAGACTTCACCTCCGGCGGGAGGAAATACTCGGCCTCAGGCAGGGGACGAGCCAAAGCACAGGAGAACCCACTGGTCCTGGGGTTCAGTTCAGGGGGCAAGCTCAATCAAGCCCTTGGAGAATGTTTCAAGCACAAGTCAGCAAAGTCTTTTTAGCAAAGTCTTCTCCTCTCCTTCCTCAGCAAGGCAAGCAGCAGGCCAGTCCTTCCAGTGTCTTCTTCTCCTTCTATTCGGGCAGAGGTTCTTTGTGGGAAACAGGATTCTGATTTACAAGGAGCAGGGCTCCTACTTTTATACTGTATTTCCTTTGTTCTCCCAGGCCAGGGCGGCCTTCGCATAACTGCTTTCAGTCTCTTGAGCACTTGTTGGGTGTACTTCTGGCTTCTGCTTTCAGTGTGAGGGCAGGCACATCAGACGCTCCACAGGGAGGTGGAGCCAGCATTGTGTGGTCAGGGGCAGCCAGGAGTACCTTGTTGACAGTGCTTCACCCTTCCTGGGCCAGGGGCCGGCTGAGTCATCAGTCGTTCCCCAGGGGGGCAGAGCCAGCATTGTGGTGGCAGAGCACAGCCTGATTAAGAGTCCAGGGGCACTCCTCCCTCCCACTAAGGTGTAATCCTTGCATTCACCACCTGTCATCCCCCAGCCCTGTCACTCACACAACCCAGACAGTCAGATACACATCCAAGCAGAGGCGGGCTGAAATGGTTAGGCAAGCAAATGCTAACTTTCTAAAAGTAGCATTTGCAAACACAGGATATTAAAATAAACTTTACTGAAAGAAGTATTTTATTATTCTGAGTTCAGGCATACTAAACTTTACTTTCTACCATGTTCCCTGAGCCTGCTGGGATTATAGAGTGTAATAATTCCAGCAGCCCACCTGGCCTAAAGGGAACAGGTAGCCTTACAATAGTGAAAAACGAATTTGGCAGTAATTCACTACTAGGACATGCCACACTCATCAGGGCATGTCCTACCTTATACTTACAATGCACCCTGCCCTTGGGCCTACCATAGGGGTGACTAATATGAAGTTAAGGGAAGGTTTAAGGGCAGGCAAGTGTGTGCACTTGCCCAGCCAGCATGGCAGTACCAGACTGCACGCAGGTTCTGCAATGGCAGACCCTAGACACATTTTAAGGCTGCTTCTGTGGGTGGCGCAACCAGCGCTGCAGGCCCACTAGCAGTATTGGCATTTACAAGCCCTGGCACTCCTGGTGCACTTTACTGGGGACTGATAGTAAATCCAATGAACCAATCAGGAATATCAATCACAGTTACACTTTACATAGGGAGCACTTGCACTGCGGCACGGATTGGCCGTGGCGCAGTGCCCTGAGCAGCGGACACCAGCAAAAACATCTGAGGCACATCAGCAAAAAGTGGAAGGGAAACTCACGCCAAGGTGCCAGGTCTAACAGTAGCAGTTGACCAATCTTGGTAGGATGAAAGATTGGGTTGCCCTTGCTGGAATTCAAACTTGTAACAACTTGGCGCCTGGATTCCCAAGAAATAATCCCAATTCTTGTCAGGATGAACCTTAAAGTCACTAAAGTACCCGAGACCAGCCCCCTGGTAGCTATGTCACAGAACAGGCACTTAGGGAATGTATAAAGTATTTATGCAGTACCAAAACTGTAATAAGGTCAAGACACCAAGCAATAAAACCCGTGACCGAATTTATAAAATAGAGTAACATTATAAATCCACTTAGAGTCTCTCAGGGTATCAGACAGAGCCCAACTGCAACATCCAGTCTAAGTACTTTTGCCACTGATCAGTGTGATTCTTCACAGAAATTTCACGTTAGAAAAAAGGCTCTTGAAGCTTGATGTGTCCCAGGTACAAGAGGGAGCAGGTCTAGTCCTTCTGGGCTCCACTCAGGTCACAGACAGCGGCTCCAGAGGAACATCCCCCCACTGCCTGGCTCAGAGCCAGCAAATATAAAATAAAATGATGCTCTTGAATTGTTTTATTTTACAATTGTCGACTCTTAGCCAGCAGTGTTGGGAGGGGCGGGGCCAAGGCATGGGAGGGGGAGGAGTAGTGCTATGTGCACTCCACTCCCTAAGTGCTCATGTGTGTTTGGCCAGCCAGGTTGTAGAAACCCCCACAGACGCCCTGGTCTGAGCAGAGGGTCTTTACTGCCCGCTCAGACCAATCTCCACACTGCTCGGCAGCACAGGGATAGGATGTGAGTCCGTCCCGGGGCTGCTGGGACCCAGGTAGAAGAGGAGAGGTGGCACTACGTGACGCTGGACTCGAGCAGCGACAAAAGTTTATTTTAAAATATTGTATTTCCCTTCACTCCCCGCGTAATGCCTCCTGCGTGACCCCACTTACCCCACCACTCTGTGTATGGTGGCTGTCACTGTCTGATGGGCTGCCCTGGGGTGCAACATTTATGACCAAACAGGGAGATCAAAAGGACCAAAGAGACAAGCACCCGTATAGGGCCGCAGAGATGGAGTGCACACACTTGGGTCTCACATATGTGAACCTAATAGAACATACTCAGGACTACGATAATTGAATATTGCTCTGTAAGCCTTGATCAACAGCCCAACAGGCTGCATAAGGGTGAAACATGTATTGGCTGCCAAGTTGAATGTATCTTACAAACATGTTATGAAACCACAGAGTGGACTTTCAGCGATGAGGCTGTCTATCTGAATGTATTTTACAAACACAGTATAAAACCACTTTCAGTTATGGTTATGAATACATGAATGTTTTTTGAAGATGTCATAAATGCACAGGATTGTATCCTCCCAATTACTTAATGCAAAAAGGAATTCTAATAAGGAAGAATAATGTGTAATAAAGTTCCAGCCTCTTAATACTGAGCAGGATTTGGTTGTAAATAAAAATTGGATGGCCCATGTGATTCAGACTAGTGCACATATCACAACAAAATTAATCTTTAAAGAACTTTGGACAACTGACACTCAACACAATAATTATACATACTCACTAGGAGTTGGCCCAACTCCCAAGGAGTGTTATAAAAGTTTCCACCCAATAAGGTAATGAGGAACTTTAAAATGAACTGGTATACTAAGTTAGGAGAGAGAGTGTCAGGCCTGCAACTCACATAAACACATTTATGACAGCACTGCACTAGCTAGTGAGGGAGGAAGACTCCTGGACACTCCCTGCCAATGCGGTAATAGTTCTCAGGTGCAACTCTACCCACTTTTTCAGTAGTTCATTTTTTAAATAAAGCAAACAGGCCTAAAATACCATGTCTTACGTTACCCTAAACTTGGGCTCGGAGAGTTGTGGGTGTGTAGGGGAGTCTACTATGGTAATCACATGTCCTCCCACATCGGACACTAAAATTATTATTATTATTATTGGTTACATTTAAAAGGCACAACAGCTACCAAAAAAGGGTTTCCCAGCACCAGGCAGACCAAGGGTTGTATACCTGCTTAAATGATTACTAGTTAAAAAGCCAAGTTTTCAATGATTTGTGAAATTGGACGTACACTGTTTCGTTCCGAATATATGTGGGAAGAGAATTCCAGAGTGAAGGACTGAGGTAGGCAAACGATCTGCCACCCATCAGAGATAGTCTGACTCTGGGCACAGAGAATTTCCTTTCAGTAGATGAGCGAAGGCATCTAAAAGGCACATAGGTACAGACCAGAGACTCTAGATACTGAGGGGCTACACCTATTTTGATTTTGAACATGTAGCTCAGGGCTTTGAACTTAATTAGATTCTCAACCCTGAGCCAGTGCGGGTCCCACAGGTGACCGGAGACAGAGGTGGCTCTAGGGACCCGGAAAAGTAACCTTGCAGCAGAGTTATGAACCATTTGCAGCCTGCGAGTGACCTCCTTGTTGGACCCTAGGTAAAGAACATTACCATAGTCCTGTCTTGAGATGATTAGCACCTGGACTACTGTTCTCTGGGTGGGCTCTGGCAGCATCCAAATACTACTGTTCTCTGGGTGGGCTCTGGCAGCATCCAAATTATCTTTTTTAGCCCCTTCAGGATGGTAAAACATGTGGCGGCAACCTTAACAGCTTGATGTTGCATAGTTAGTGAGTCATCAATGATGACCCCAAAATTACGGACTTGACGGGAGGGTTGGGGAAGTGCACCCACCTCACTAAGCCAATGTTGTGGGCCCCAGAGATCTTTGTTTTTACCCAATTTGAAGCAGTCCCTGTACCCACAACTAGGAAAAAGTAATTTGGCTGGACAGAGGCAGGGGGCAGCAGCACCCAGACGTGGGATGTACAAGAATTGTCCAGGGAACCTACTGTCTTCTGATCAAGTGTGTCAAACAGTTACATATGGTTCAAACAGACTTGTCAGGCAGGATTTTACACTGTGCTGCCAACGCGATGCCCAGAGTAGCAATGTCCCTGCCCATTCAGGACAGCCTATTGTGTAGCTCCTTGGAGGAGTTTCACACCTTATTCACACCTCATTCAAGACTGAGGACAGACTAGAAATTGGCAGAGTTTGATACTAATTTGCCATTTGAAAAGGTCAGAGAGGCAAAGGATAACTTTCCATAAGTTCCTTTTCCTTACTATTTGTTCGACCTGACACTCATCAGGTAGTGTTTCCTGAAACGATTTTGTTTTTTCCGCCTGGGTTTTGCTGCTTCTTTTGTGTAGCCTCCGGACTCTGGGCACTTTTTCACTGTAAATACAGTGTGAAAGTGTCCGCGCTCTTCCTACCTGTGCTGGGAAGTGGGGCTGACTCAATGTTTTGAAACATGGGCTGGTCTGCTATAGCAGACCGGTGTGTGTGCAATGGCATCTATCATGATTACACTCATGAGAGCCTGACATTGCAGGCCACTGTGTGTGCGCACCCTCACTTATGGAGCCTGTGATTGTGTGTGCAGCCTACCATTGTGGGCCTGTGCGTACGCACTGGCACCATTGTTAGTTAAACCCATGGCCAGTCTGCTGTTGCAGACTTAGGTGGGTGCACTTGAATCCGTGGTGTTCGGGACTATGTGTCCAACGTGTCATTGCAGGTCGGTGTGCGCACTGGCTCACATGCGCCCAGCTAGTGAGGAATACCTGTGTGTGTTTTCACTACCTATGAGGCTTGCTCTTCCCATAAGTTAAAATGGCCAGTGGTTGACATTTCTTCAGGCTACAATAGTGGATTGCAGTGGAGCAGACCCATGATATTTCCTATCAATGGATTCACCATACCAAACCCTTTCCAGTGGTAAAGATGGCTTTGGCATAACTCACCTAGGAATGCCACTTATAGAATATGAGGATTTCTATGCTTTATGAGTCTTGTATACCTTGATACTTGGCTCCAGTGGACATCAGGGGTCTAGGAAGCACACCTGTGCATTCCCCAGCAACAGCCATAAACCATGGGCATACAATTGGAATGACAGACCTCTGCCATTTGAGAGTCGTTTGGGATAGGCAGGAGGGAGAGGTTTTGACACTTGGCCTCTAGGGGCTGGATCATGGCCCCACTAAAGATTAAGATCTACATTCCATGGCCCCATTGCAGACAGGCCTAAAATTTAGGGGAGACATCTGCGGTTCAAATGCAACCCCTTAAAACCCCCCTAACTTCAAAGACACACAACAGTAAAACTACTGGTGACATCCTTCAACAAGAAAAGAACACATACACTTGTGGAGAGATACGCTTGTGGGGACTTGGGACCGGATAAGCCAGACTGCGTGGTGCACATTGCCAGAGGACCATGATGTGCACATGGAGGATTACTTCCATTTAAGCGGACCGCATGCCCTTTCTGAATAGTGGCTGGTCTGGTCCGAGGACCTGCTGAAGTGTAGCGCCCTGAAGTGTGCTCTCCAAGGGCCAGTCGGCAGGCCCCCTGTTCTTCCAGAGATCTCAGGAACATCAAAGATCTCTTGTGAGAGACCTACACAATCTACTTGCGACATCTGGAGAGCGGTTCCTTCACAAGTGCCCACATCAGCTACTGAATCCCAACAGGTAGTGCAGTGTGTGTGTGGAATTTAGACTCATGCTTGGAGACCGGATTGTCTAGTGTGAAGGCACAGAAATCTTGCCTGCATCTAAGGCATGTGGTCCCTGCACTGCAGGGACCTTGACACTCATAAGTGTCTTGTTGTTGGTGAGTGCATTCACCAGTTGCGGGACCCCGTGTGGCCCGTTTCAACGATCGTGCTGCATCTCTCTCCTGCTTCACGCCAATTGCATACTCATTGATTGCATTGTCTGATTCACAAGGTGTAATCCTCGATGGTGGGGGTGAGACTGGACTGTTCTGGTGTACCCCTTGTCATCATGCACCGGACGTGAAGCTTCCTTTTCAGGGGGGTGTATAATTTGCAACTCTTTGCTGTGCAACCCATGTCAACATGCACCGGTCATTGTGTGTCTTTTCTCGGGAGGTGGAAATTGTGACTCTTCTTACTTGAGACCTGAAGTGTCTGTTGTGACCCATGTCAACATGCACCAGACGCTGTGCCCAGATTGCCTGGGTATGACCCTGTTCAACGTATACCTGTTGGGGCACCTTCTCAGAAAGAAGGGCTCCCCTGTGTTACTCCCCATTCATCGGTTGTTCCCTTTGACCCTCATCACGATAGACTAACTGCCTTCTTCACACCTGACCTTTCCTGAAGACATGTTAGCACCTGGTAGTAGCAAGAGAGATTGACTGGGTTAAAGGAACACTTTTGAGACATTTCGGAAGATGGTCAAGACACTGTGTGACTTCAATGTGTTTTGAGACCAATGGGTGAACTTTCCGAGTGGCTGCTAAACTCGTCATGCCCGATTCACAAAGGTGAAATGAGACAAAAGTCTAACTTTATGACTTTCCGTATTCACAAAGAGTATTTACTGCGCATAAATGCCCTCTGTGAATACTGAAAGTCGTAAAGTTAGACTTTCATCTGAGTTTACTTTTGTGAATCGGGTCATCCTTGCTACTTTTCCCCAGCTGCTTCCCGAGCACCCAGACTAAGTGTGACTTTGGTCGTTTGAGGCCTAGTTTACAGGAGGCGGGGCTGGATATCTACAATCCGGGGGTATAGGACAATCGAGGTGAACTAGAATCTGGAGAGAGGCTGGGGCCACGGAGTCTGCAGGGCGCTATCCATTGACCTGCTGGGTACCAGTAGCTTCGCATTAGGGTGCTGAGTGCATATGTGTGCAAGAGTGTTCCATGCGGACTGGGCTGATACCTCTTTCACCATATAGTGCTGTGGAGGAAGTGTTTGAGTGTGAGTGAAAGTCAGCGGACTGCCTGTGGTTTACGACACTGGCCAGCGGGGCCTCTTTATAAGTTGGTTTCATGCCAAAAGCACAATACATTCGACATTTGGTTTAACCGCGTGGCTCCGGCCCGCAGTGCTGCTCAAAGATGTTCTCGTTTCAAGTATGTACATATCTTTGATATCGTTGTGACCTGGGGTGTACCCTATAACTGTGTGGGATTGTATTATAAGGATTGCTATGGTGGGCCTGGGGTGGACAGCATGTCGCACCACTGAAGGGTGCTCCCTCTATGGCGAGTTAGATTAGGAATTATCATCAATGTGCATACTATTGATATTGTGATGATAAAAGTAGGCCTAGTATTTCTAGTAATATTTTCAAATGTTATTTATGCCAAAATGTACCTGATGTTCATGTTGTAATAATTAAATATGTGTGTTGAATACAAATGTTTTTACATACATCCTGTGTGAAGTCTCTTTTGTGACGCACAGTGTATTTATCGCGAGTGACTTATGTGCCTTTGCATTACACATTGCCTCTTAATTATGCCTGTCTGCTGGGTGCAAAGCTAGCCAAGGGTGAGTACATGTTATACAGCGAGTGTAATCACTCGCCCTTGATGGGAGCAGTAGGTTCTGCCTAGCTGGGGTCATTCCTTCAGTCAACCTTGAAGTGCTGGTTCCAACATTTGGTGGCAGCGGTGGGATCGGACTTGCATTTGCAAAGGAGCGCTCATGATTACAATGCCGGGCAGACTGCAACCACCCAGCCGTTGGTACGGGTCTGCCCAACATCTGACATTGGGGTGCGCTGGCCACTTTATGATGTGGAGGGGGAGGCAGCAGATGGAGGGAACGTCTGCGGCGCTTCCAACAGGCTCCAGGAGCCCGTCGGTGCTTTGGAAGCCACCATAATCCCCTTAAGACGGCAGAGCCAGGCTCGGCTCTGCTGTCGGAATTATGATGCCACTTTCCAACAGCCTTTGCATGTCGGCCCACTTCCCCCCCTGGCCCTCCGCTAAACAACCCAGCACCTTGTGGGAGGCATCACAAGGTACCTGCCACACAGTATAGGGGTCTTTGCAAACATCCATTTTCCAATGGAAGCTTATGAGGGCTTTTCTGCCTGCTGCACAAGCTTCCATTGTAGAATGGATATTTACAACTGCCCATAGGGTGATCACATCCTGATACTGAGGTCAGAACTGCTGACCTAAGGTTGAATCATTCCAGGCTGTTACTGTGCGTCCGCCCAACATCGTAATGAAGCCCTATAGGGGTGACATTTAGTTATTCCACCTCAATCTAAAACCAATTTGAAATTTATTGAACACTAAAGAGTTGACATTTAGGGGCCTATTATCATGGCTGGCGGATCGCCACCGCCTGAACGGTGGTGGCGATCCGTCTGCCAAAACACCTTGCAGGACTTCCATTTACCCCCACCACATTGGCATGGCAGGGGGTACCGCGGTGGACGGAATGTCCGTCTTCCGCTTTTCCGCTGGCAGGCAATCATCACGATTGCTTGCCAGGTGGAAAAGGCCCATAATATGGCGGCAGTGCCTTGCAGGACACCGCCATCCATATAATGATGTTTGCGGTGGAATCCCTTTCCATGGCGGAGACTACGCCATGGAAAAGCATGCAGAGTTTACTTTGGGGGTCCGTTGCGGCCCCAGGGAGGTTGGGAGATGTGAGGGGCTGCTCATGGTACACCCCTACATTGGCATTCACAAGGTGTCAGGCACTGCACGGTGCCTGTCATGTTGTGCATGCCAATGCACAACATGCATTTTCAACATTGTGGTGGGTGCTTCTTACAGCACTGCCTGCAACAATGTTGAATATGCGGAATGCGACCACCAGGGTGGCGGTCGCATCCTAATGGGCACAGTGGGCCTGCCGCACCTCTGGCGGTCGGTCTCTTTTACCGTTAGTCCGCCCGCCATCGTAATGGGGCCCTAAGTATTTCTACTACAATGTAACACATTTTATGCAAGTTGCTTCACACCCAAAAATTAATACATACAATCAATAGTCCACACATGATTTTTGATCTATACCATAAAATTCAAATTACGTAAAAGAACACATAAGCCAAACTAAAAGCCTATATATGTACAATTAAACAATAACATATATGTTTATCACTATTAATAATTAATATATTTGGATTATTATTTACTCATATTTCCAAACTTTGAAACATAATATACAAATTCATACTGTACGAAATAAAAATAATAAATGTAAAAATGTATCTAAAACACATTTTCAAATTCAATAATATATTTAAAAAATATATATATATTAACTGTTAGAAAATATATTCCCAACAATGGAAATTATTCCAACATTTAAACATATGAAAATGTCATTATTTAAATTTTGTTTGTACATTTTTCAAACAAACATATAACGTATTAATATACAAATACAAAACATATAATAAATAATACTTATTTTTTCTATTTTCATAATTTAATTAAACACTTTTAAAATAAATGTAAATATAAAAATGAAAAATGTTTCAAACAATGTATTTACAATGACAATGCAATGTTCAATTTTAAAATATCCTTAGAAATATTTTAAACTGAAAAATGATTTACCACAAATATTAAATGTAATTATTTTATTAAAAATATGTGCACGTTTTATTTAATATTCTACACATTTTACCACTATTTTTATAGATACAATATTTTTTTACATTATTATAATAAACTATTTTTTACTTTTAAACTATTATTTAGACAATTATAAATAGAAAACCATACATTTCAGAATTTTACCATATTAATTTGCATATTATTTAAATAATTACATTTAAAGAAAAATATTCACTTTCTAAAAATCTCCCAACCCTTATCCTCTATAACCTAACATCCCGCTACTAAACAAATTATATATACATATAATTTGAATACAGCAATACAACTAAAAATTAAAAAATTCCCAAATAATAAATTACCTTACTAAACACACAACTAAAAATGATAACATTAAACATATCAAATCAGACATACTATAATACAATACATACAAAATAATACGCACAAACTATATTATATACAAAAAAAATTCTAATTCAATATTTTTTACAACATTAGAACACTTTAAACAATATTTTCACCTTCAATATTCCCGTCTACTATATTTAAGACATCTTGATATTCTTTCGATATTTTTTCTAAACATTTGCGAAGGGTACTGTGTAGAGTCTCTTCTGAGAGCACATAGTGTTTTCTAGGCATTTGGAATATGCTGGTAAAAAGCTGGTGAATCAGGGGCAAGCTAACTCCTTATTTTCCTCCCCGGAGAGATCTACTGGGACAATGAATTACATTCCTCATGAACTTTTTGATTGCCCTGGCATTGCGTAACCTGAAAGGCAGTTGACTATGCCCACCACAGTCTCATAGAGAAAGTATTAGAGGAAAGGGCAGAGGTAGTAGTTTGTAGTGCAGTGCCCTTCTTGTATGAAAGTCTGCAACAGACAAGAAGAATGCAGAGTTGCAGGACTCAGGAAAATATACAAGAGAAAAAGGTCCCCTTGAAAACCTTGGAAGTCGTGGATTATGACACAAACTGTAGAAAATACAAGATTGAAATGGCTATCAATGCCAAGAAGAAGAAGATGAAGAAGGCATCTCAAAGGCATGGATGGTAATTAACTAATCCAAATCCTAACACTTTACCTCCTAGAATAAATGATTATGGCTTTACTGATGTTTCAATAATTAAATACTTGAAAATGTTTTAGGGCAACAGAGATTTGTGCTGGCAAACCCGCATCTTTTAGTTTTTTCTTTTCAGGAAGGGGTCATTTATACTTTCATTTGTTCTTTTGCTATGATCCCATAATAATCTTCCAATCACAAGTTAACAACTGTAGGTTGTTTTTCAACAATTAGGGGCCGATTCCGACATCGGTCAGTAGCCGTAACCGACCAACCTGCTGTAGTCGGTTATGGCCCTGCTAGTACGATACGACAGAACCCTATTCTGTGGCATTTGTATGGTTCACAATGCAAGCATGCTTTCCGACCGCAAAGCATGCTTGCAATGTGAAATGCAGGGGTGCCGGCACCCCAAGGTGCCTGCCACTGGGTGCAGGGATCAACGGAGGGGCACCTTAGGTGCCCCCAGGCCGCCATTCGGCAGCCGCACACCCATGGGGGCCATGCTGGGGTCCCCGAGAGACAGTTTCTGACTGCCTTTTCGTGCCGGACACACCGGCATGAAAAGGCAGTGAAAAACTGCCATCGTACTCCCTCGGTCATAAAGAGGCGACCAGGAGAGTACTGGAGGATTTCCAGATGGCAGACGGGCTCTCCAAGCCCGTCATACGCCATCCGGAAATTCGAGTCGTAAAGTAAATGGGTAAGATCAAGGAACACCAAAATGAAAACTATTTAGATTTCATTATTCGTTGTGCCTTTTCTATTTGTGATTCCTCCCCTCAAAATATTTTGATTTTGACTTACCTGTATGGATATTATGAGTATGTGTTGACAAATAGAAGTGAAGCTATTTTAATAATTGTTTCAGGTGACTGAACCCAGCAGGTGGGCTGAAATCATCCGCTTTGCTTTTACCACATCTTGGCATAGCACACAATTTTCAGGATAACATTTGCATCTCTCTGAGTGAATAGATTTGGTGTTTTTATTAACTTAAGTAGATGAACAATGTATGTATTTCTTAACCCATAGTCTTTTCCCAAAGATACTAATAAACTTGGCTCTTCTTCTCATACCCTTACTTCCCTTATGAAGCAAATTACTCAATTTAAGTTCATATTGTATTTGTTTTTTGCATGCCCTATCAAATGCTGATACATGGCGTTCACTCAAAATATTATTTTTTTCTGAAGAATAGATTCCAACTTCATCATCTAAAACAAACATAGGCACTCTCTTTTTGATCTTGTTTGATTGCTTCTCATTTGAATTCCATTTCTTATTTGTCACACCTTCTAAAACAATCTGCATTTATACAAGCGCTTAACACAATACTAACATATGAGGTGTACGTACTGTTATTATCCTTATTGTATTATGAATTAATTCAATTATGTAGAGGCTGTAATTTGATGGCACACAAATATGTCCTTAATTGTAACAACTGGGGTATTTTGCTTATGGTATCCTGGAACCCTTGTACTGCGGCCCACCTAATTGGAAACGTAGGGGCATATTATCAAGGACCGGTGTTAAAATTATCGCTGTTTTATCGGCAGGAAACTGCCGATAAAATGGCGATAATGGGCTTGATAATACGCCCTTGTTAATTCTCATAGAAGCCCATGTTGTGGTGTTAACACGGGCTTCTATGGGAATTAACAAGGGCGTATTATCAAGCCCATTATCGCCGTTTTATTGGTAGTTTCCTGCCGATAAAACGGCGATAATTTTAACACCGGTCCTTGATAATATGCCCCCAAGTTCCCCTTTTTAACACTTGACTCTCGAGATAGAGAGGCCGAGCTGTTGAAGGCTTCCTCAGGGGAGGTGCTGTGGGGTATAGACTCAGAACTCAGCAATGCAACAAACAACAATAAATAATTTACTGTCCAGTCAGCGCTTTACTTTATAAAAAGGAAAAGTATTTACTCGACATGCTACTAAATAAAGCACACAAATTAGCAAATACATACAAAATTGCAAGAGGAAATCCCTTTGGTGACACTCTCTGTGAGGTATAAACTCAAAACCCAGCAAAGCAACAAACAAGACTAAGGGCCTGATTACGATGTCGGTCGACTCTCAAGGTAGCAAGGCAAAGCAATCCAAGGATTACTCACAGAAGGTGCTATGGGGTATAGACTCAAAACTCAGCAAGGCAACAAACAAGACTAAGGGCTTGATTATGATGTCGGTAGGAAAGCCTCTGACCGACAGTCGGATTCCCCTAGACCGTGTCGGATCCATTGTAATTGGCTGGTCGGAATTGTTTCGGAAAATCTGAGTCGGTGGGAGAGGACTAGTACAGCTCTACTGCCAGCGTTTCCGACCGACCGACCGATTGCGATGTAGGATTCCAACAGCCTTTCCAACTCTGGGGCTGATTACAATCCTGTTCGCAAAGCATTCCAACCAAACGGTTCCGGAATGCTTTCTAGACGACTCGGATCGGAGAGGTCCGACCGAGTGATTTGGATGCATCCGGATGGTTCCGGAAACAATTTGGTTGAACATCCATTGACTTCAATGGGAGCCTGTGTTTCGAACGAGAAAGCAGGCTCCCATTGAAGAAAGGGGTGTCTGGGGAAAACTATGCACCCTGTGGCGGGCACCCCTTGGTGCCTGCCACTCTGTGCATGGTCAGCAAGAGATATCCCTTGGGTACCCCTAAGGGCCTGATTCAGAGGGCCCCAGGTGAGGAGGGACCCTGCTACGGGCCCCCAAAGACAAATTCTGACAGACGTTTTGTCTTATGCAAACTGTATCGGAACCGCTGTCCGAATCTGTCATCTCAATCACTTGTTAGGAAACCGAGAACATTGAGCTGTACGAATCAGCTCAGAAAGGCTCGACCTCTACGAATGCCTTACAGAACCAATTTGGACAGCCCGAACAGCTTCCAGGAATCGTAATTGGTTGTTTGGAACAGGGTACGATTCCATCGGAAGCAAGGGTTCCAAATTGGATTCAGCAAGCCCAAATCCTATTCGGAGCCTTTCCTAACGAGATCGGAATCGGCCCCTCTGTCTGTCTGACACAAAAAGGCTGTTGGAAACTGACTTTTGGGACTCCTAGCAGACCCCCCTCCATCCTGAGTCCTCCGGTTTGGGGTCAGGGGGTACCCAAGGGACCCCCTTGTAAAACCATGCACCGTGTGGCAGGCACCATGGGTTGCCCACAACAGGGTGCAAGGTTTTCCACAGACACCCATTTTCCCCATAGGAGCCTGTGTTGTCGGGTGGAACACAGGCTGCCATTGAAGTCAATAGGAGTCCTTCTAAACTATGTTTGGAGCATCATAATTGGTCGGGAGGAAACGCCGACTGCGAGTCGGTCGGAACCGAATCCGACAAGGAGTCGGGAGGTTTCGTTTCTGACCAACATCGTAGTCATGCCCTAAATAATTTGAGGCCTGATTAGGATTGCAGGAGGACTTTTGCCCACCCGCCGCCCTATCGGACACGGGACCGCCCGGTACGCTGTATGCGGTCCCAACATAAGCAATGCAACACAATCACCACCACGGCGGTCGCAATGCTTATATTTTGTATTGTGGTGGGAGGTGCTGGCTCCAGCACATGCCGCAAGAGAAAAAGGGGCACCATGTAGTGCCTGCCACATGGTGCAGATTTGTGGTGCCTTCCAGGGCCTATGTTTGAGGGCCAGTGAAGAAGGGGGACCTTCTACTGGCCCCCAAAGTCCCTTCGGCCTGTTTTTATGGCGGGTTAACCGCCATGAAAAGGCGGGGAGAAAGGGACATCATAATCACCGCCATCGTTGTAGGGATATGATAAGGATAAGGAGCCTGTTTGATGCATGGTGGTTGGTCTTTCTAACCGCCAACAAACCGCCTGCCATCCTAATGTGGGGGGCAGGGAACTTGCTTAGGATGGCGGTGTGACAGCCACAACCGGGCGGTCTCACCGCCTACCTTATCAGGCCCTTAATGTCCCATCAGTGCCTTTTCTCATAAAAAGAAAAAGTATTTATAATACAAACTATGAAATACAGCGCACAAATGAACAAATACATACACAATTCCAAGTGAAAAGCGCAATGGTGACACTCTTTAAAGGGCCTCAAATCCAACTGGGCCTACACACAAAGAGAAGTTCCACAGTGCAGTACCCTAAATGTACCCTGGACCTCTTGCTTTGAGGAATCAATTTGTGCATTATTAAACCCAAACCTCTAAAAACACAATACCCCTCTATGATTCTAACACAACATAAGGCATATATTTAATAAAGCAAACTCATGCTACTGACTGTGTCAGGGTGTCACCACAATATGTAAAAGTAAAGAATAGAGCCGAAAGGGCAAATTAATATTGAAGCATATATACATTCATTTATTGACAACAATATACATGTTGCAAGGCTTTGAATGTTTTATCTAATGCAGTATGAGCATTTTTCTTCCACATTTAACTAGGCCATGGAGTAATCGTAGTAATTTTGGCAATTTTTACGTTACTTTTTTTACTCAAAAATGACAAAAATGTACACGATTATGCCTGCTCACGTAATTATGAGTCATTTGACAGAAAAACCTACTGCTGTAGCACACACAGGAACAATGAACTTAGTGGATGTGAGCAGCTGCTGTACTTGCTCTGTAGCGTTAAGCCGTATTTTCTTGGTGCAAAATGTATTGTCAAGTCTATTTTGGGAGCAAGGGTGCATTTTGCACTTAGAAAATAGCGATAAAAGTGAGAGTTAGGCTCCTCATGTATTTCCACATAATCTCATGTAATTTCACTTTTATTTCACATAATTGCAAAACAGCAAATTACATGAGTTACACCCTACCCAACATTTACCAGATTGGGATGCACTATAACACAAACTAGCAAAGATGAAATGGACCTCCGGAGATTTTAGCCAGAAGTACTAACTTGAAGATTGTTTAATTTTAGAGGAAAATTCTTCTACCGGGGGCACTCTTTGTGGACCACAGGGGAATTAGGCGACCTCTCTAAAATATTTTTCTCCTGGCAGCTCTCTGTACACAGTTTGACTCTCTGGGCAAGATTCATAAAAGTAAACTGAGACAAAAGTCTAACTTTACGACTTTTGGTATTCACAAAGGGCATTTACTACTCGTAAATACTGTTTGTGAATATCAAAAGTTGAACTTTACGAATTTCTATTTACAAAGGGCATTTACGAGTATTAAATGCCCTTTGTAAATAAAGAAAGTCATAAAGTTAGAGTTTCGTCTTATTTTACCTTTGTGAATCAGGCCCTCTGAGTAGTGCTCATGCACTACCGAGGAACCACAGTAAGAAATAAGCTCATTTTCTGGAGCCCCATTTGCTTTAGGGGCATGCCTTTAGCCTCATGGTATGTTCTTGAATGCTGCCCATCACAGTAAATATTTGCGTTATGTATCTTTCTACAACCACCCACTTCGATGCATTGCTCACTCCTCACATTTGCTTCTGCCTTGGCGAGATACCTGTGTCAATCAGCCCAGGGACTGTTGGAAATGGCCCTTTCTGCAGGGTTGCCCCAAACATTTTGCCTTACTCCTTCTCTCTCTCTCTGACCTTGTGTTTGATGACATTGGAACTCTGAGAGCTTTAAAATTGCTAACCAGTGCTAACGTGCATGTGCTCTCTCCTCTAAACATGGTAATATTGGCTCATACAAAATTGGCATATTTACTCATAAGTCTCTAGTAAAGTGCACTACATGTGTTCAGGCACTGTAAATTAAATGCCTGCAGCACTGAATGTGCCACCCACTTAAGTAGCCTTCTAACCATGTCTCAGGCCTGCCACTGCAGAGCCTGTGTGTGCAGTTATACTACCACGTTGACCTGTCAAACCTAAACCTTCCCTTTGCCTACGTATAAGTCACTGCTAGAGTAGGCTCTGTCTACCCAAGGGCAGGGTGCTATGTATTTAAACGGCAGGACATGTAATTTTGCATTTTGCATTTCCTGTTAGTGAAAAACTTCCAATTTCATTTTTTCATTAGTGCAAGGCCTATCTCTACCATAGGATAACATTGGGATTACCTTATTAAACCTTTTAAGTGTAATTCCCAATTGTGAAGAGATACACTTTTAAAGTTTGGTGTCACTGAACTCACAATTTAAAATCACAACTTATGGTGAAGTTGGATTTTAAATGCCATTCTTAGAAAGTTGTAAATAGAAATATTTGCCTATGCCTCCAAACTAATTAAGGTACACACTGATTCAAGTGAGGGTAAACCACAATTTATTAGCTTACCCAGACAATGATTTTTGTCTTTCAATTGTTACTCAGTTCACAAACAGATTTACATTTTACAAAAACAGACCTAAGACCACTGTCGACCTCATGTCTAGCCATATAAAATTTTGAAAAACAATTTGTGCAATATATACAGTGAAAAGGAACAAATAACTAACGTTTTTACAAAAATGACTTTTTACCATAAGTGCATTTTACCATGAGTACATCTTCATGACATGGACAAATTGACCATACACATTTGTGAGTGATATGTGACTTTTTACAATAAAACGATCACAAACAAAGGGAGAAAAAAAGAGGAAAAATATTTTTAAACAAGATCAACTCCCAAGACCTGAACCCGATGTAATCAGTTTAATTCAGGAAAATTGCCCATTTTTGCATCAGTATCATTGACCAACCGGTCAGAGAAAAACGGGGGGGTGCCGACGCGTTTCGAATCCTGTTTAATGACTTGCAGGATTCTCGTCAGGGCGGTATGATTCTAATCCATGGGAACTGTTTGAAGAAATGAAAAAAACGATTTGTTTACCAAAAAGGGGTCCTCTAGCCAATGCTCCTACAACTCTATATGTGTAAGGATTGAAGCATACCTTGTGTTAATCCTGCCCAAAGTAGCTCCTGTTACAATGAAAATGCCGTCTGTGCCGCGGGGTTTGGGCTGCAACAGAGTAAGGAATGGATCAAGTCTAGTGGGGGTGGGAATCGATGTGAGACACGAATAGTCAGAAAAAGATTTTTTTGTACCTGCAATATTCGTGACCCCTTGACAGTTGTACCGGTGTCTTGCAACTATTTAAGTTGTATGCTCATTTGCATCTCTAAAGAAAAGAAGATAAAAGAAGCGTGTTTTAATGCACCGCTCGCTCGGTGGCGCGCCAATGGTCAGAGCCATTGAGGGAAAACTTACTTGTGAAAAGCTCCGCGATGGCGGCAGAAATTCTCTAACTCTTTCGGCGTGTCTCCTAAGTGTTTTGCTTTACAAGTCTGCAGGGGCAAGGATGGGATGAAGTATTAATCCGCTGATACGATGCTCATATGCTTTGTTTAGTGCGCAATAACAGATCACAGTGTAAGCGGGTCCCTGTCTTACCGTGATTATCTGTGAAACTCCGCTTATCGTACTCGCTGCAACCCGGCACACTGAGGTTTGTAGGTGTCCCTGGCGCTGCCGGTTCAGACATTCACATAACATGTGATTAGTCCCCGGCCAATCCGAGTTTCAGATGGATTGTGGTGCACTCTGGGAACTATAGTTTATATGCAAAAGGATGGTTTTCATGCCCTATTGATTTCACTGAGACTATTCAAACCCTTATTTACACTATCAAACTTGAGGATTAAATAAGCCTCCTTGCGCAACAGCATTGTATCAACATCTGGAAAGCGTTTGGGGTCAATCCATGCCAGTGTGGTCCATCTGAAGTCATTCTCAGAATGATTATTATTGGCAAAATGTTCCACCATGGGAGCGGTCAAAACCTTTTTCTTTAAACGGGATCGATGTTGAGTGATCCGAGCATTGATGGGCTGATTTGTTTTGCCTATATAGACTCTGTTGCACGGACAAACCACCGCGTAGACGACATTTCGAGTCTTACAATTTGTGAAACATTCATGTTTCCACCTAATGCCATTATTTGTGAAAGTGTCACCTTCTAGCGTTGTGGAACATGACACACAATTGCCACATTTGTGGTGCCCGCATATAGGTTTCAACTTCCACTGAGCGACAAGGTCACTTTTAGGTAATGGAATATGACTGTCTGCTTTGATCAATTGTTGCCCAATGCTTCTGTTCTTGCGCATGGCGAAAATGGGCTTAGAAAGGGGGTACTCTAGTGTTTCCAATAGGTGCCAATTCTTTCGGATTATATTCTTAAATTGGTTTGTGTGTTGACCAAATGTTGTTACACACACCAATTGGTCCAAATCTCTCTTTTCTTTCTTCTTTAGTAATGTTTCTCGTGGAGTGAATTTGGCCCTGTTTTTCGAGTGTTTCAACAGTTTTTTAGGGTACCCTCTTTCTGCCATCTCACTGCAGAATCGTGTTGCATGACAGTCAAAGTCACATAAACTTGTACAATTACGTCTGATCCTCAATAGTTGACCGTAAGGTAAGTTGTCCTTTAGTGATTGAGGATGCGAGCTGGTGTAATGCAGGATTGTATTCCTGTCAGTTTCCTTCTTGTGTAAGGAAGTTGTCAACTTGGATTCGCTGGTGCCTACAGTGACGTCAAGGAAAGTCATTTCTTTCGGACTATAGTTCAGCGTGAATTTGATGTCAGGGTGCCTTGAGTTTAGCCAAACATATTGTGCCATATACAGCACTGCCAGCTCCGGCGCATAAGGACAACCCATGGCTGTCCCTTTGATTTGGATAAAAAAATTGTTCTCAAACTTAAAATAATTGCTCCGAAGAGTAATTTCAGCCAATGATACAATGAAACTTTTTATCCAAATCAAAGGGACAGCCATGGGTTGTCCTTATGCGCCGGAGCTGGCAGTGCTGTATATGGCACAATACGAGGAGAGATTTGTTCTGAATGGCAACCCTTTCTCAGGCCATATTGTTCAATGGCTGAGATATATCGATGACGTCTGGCTCCTGTGGCAGGGGAGCCAGACGGAACTCGATCAGTTCCATGTTTGGCTAAACTCAAGGCACCCTGACATCAAATTCACGCTGAACTATAGTCCGAAAGAAATGACTTTCCTTGACGTCACTGTAGGCACCAGCGAATCCAAGTTGACAACTTCCTTACACAAGAAGGAAACTGACAGGAATACAATCCTGCATTACACCAGCTCGCATCCTCAATCACTAAAGGACAACTTACCTTACGGTCAACTATTGAGGATCAGACGTAATTGTACAAGTTTATGTGACTTTGACTGTCATGCAACACGATTCTGCAGTGAGATGGCAGAAAGAGGGTACCCTAAAAAACTGTTGAAACACTCGAAAAACAGGGCCAAATTCACTCCACGAGAAACATTACTAAAGAAGAAAGAAAAGAGAGATTTGGACCAATTGGTGTGTGTAACAACATTTGGTCAACACACAAACCAATTTAAGAATATAATCCGAAAGAATTGGCACCTATTGGAAACACTAGAGTACCCCCTTTCTAAGCCCATTTTCGCCATGCGCAAGAACAGAAGCATTGGGCAACAATTGATCAAAGCAGACAGTCATATTCCATTACCTAAAAGTGACCTTGTCGCTCAGTGGAAGTTGAAACCTATATGCGGGCACCACAAATGTGGCAATTGTGTGTCATGTTCCACAACGCTAGAAGGTGACACTTTCACAAATAATGGCATTAGGTGGAAACATGAATGTTTCACAAATTGTAAGACTCGAAATGTCGTCTACGCGGTGGTTTGTCCGTGCAACAGAGTCTATATAGGCAAAACAAATCAGCCCATCAATGCTCGGATCACTCAACATCGATCCCGTTTAAAGAAAAAGGTTTTGACCGCTCCCATGGTGGAACATTTTGCCAATAATAATCATTCTGAGAATGACTTCAGATGGACCACACTGGCATGGATTGACCCCAAACGCTTTCCAGATGTTGATACAATGCTGTTGCGCAAGGAGGCTTATTTAATCCTCAAGTTTGATAGTGTAAATAAGGGTTTGAATAGTCTCAGTGAAATCAATAGGGCATGAAAACCTTCCTTTTGCATATAAACTATAGTTCCCAGAGTGCACCACAATCCATCTGAAACTCGGATTGGCCGGGGACTAATCACATGTTATGTGAATGTCTGAACCGGCAGCGCCAGGGACACCTACAAACCTCAGTGTGCCGGGTTGCAGCGAGTACGATAAGCGGAGTTTCACAGATAATCACGGTAAGACAGGGACCCGCTTACACTGTGATCTGTTATTGCGCACTAAACAAAGCATAGGAGCAGCGTATCAGCGCATTAATACTTCATCCCATCCTTGCCCCTGCAGACTTGTAAAGCAAAACACTTAGGAGACACGCCGAAAGAGTTAGAGAATTTCTGCCGCCATCGCGGAACTTTTCACAAGTAAGTTTTCCCTCAATGGCTCTGACCATTGGCGCGCCACCGAGCGAGCGGTGCATTAAAACACGTGTGAGAAGTTGGCCTGATGTGCAGTGCTCACTATTCTAGTGATCACTATATATCAGTCCAAACAACCCTTATTGATGATTGGTTGTAAGTCAACCTTATAGACCAGCTATCCTAGTAGCATGGATACGAGCAGTCTAAGGCTAAGACTCTAGAGGGCGTGTTAAGCCAGCTGTTTTACCATCACATTACCCCTTGAACACCCAGTGAAAGGACACCACACAAGTTGTTATGAAAATAAACAGTGTATTTATTTATAACAAGACTACCCTGGCTCTTTATGAGACAGGGAGCTAAGCACACAACAAAACACTTACGAAAATACTTAAGTTAGCACGTTATACACAAATGCCCGAGGGGCACGAAAAACCATATACTTTAAAAGTGGAATGCGAATTATTAGCAGGTAAGTAACAGTTCTAATAGGCTTTGGAATCGCTAGGACTGGACTAGGGAATCGTTAGATTACTACTAGGAGGCCCAGGGGACTCGGGTGCAGAGTGTGCACTCTCACGCGGGATGCGGGACAAAGTCTATGGAAGCTAGAATTCACAAAGTTAGTGTTCACGGGCGAACCCGACCTGGTAGGGAGAAAACGACAGTGGATCCTGACCCTTGGATAGTGAGGCTATGCTGGGACACCGAAGTGCCGAAGTTACCTAGCCCAGGGGCTGCAGCTGCATAGGTCTGAAAAGACGTCGGGGATCTCGTTGCCGGACCAGGAGCCTGGAAGGAAGAAGTTGCTGGCAGGCGACCAGTGGAGGAAAGTTCGATGGATCCAAGCCTGGATCAAGGAAGAAGAAAACCTGAAAGCAGAGGGGACCAAGTTCTTGAATCACTAGCCAGTGATTAAGTGGGCACCAGGATGGCACCGGGCGAAGTCACCGCAGTCAGGTGAGTGGGCGCTGCTGGGCTCTGCAGTCTCTCGGACCAGGAGGCGTTGTCGGCGACCAGGATGGAGGTGCGAGCTGTCCCACGAAGGTTCTTGCTGTCGACGTCGCTGGACCCAGGATTGGGCAACAAGTCTTGGCAAATGCAAGGCCCACGCGGTGGACCTAAAATGGCGTCTTGGGTGGACCAGGAGGGTCCAGGGTACTTCTCCGATGGAGGGAAGCAAGGGCCAGTCTGGAGCAACCAGACCAGCAGCAGAAATGTCGTCGGGCGTCGTCGGGAAGGCCACAAGCCAGCGGGCTAGTAGCCAAACAACGCGGTGAGCAGTAAAAAGCAGAAGGGCCCCACGCAGATCGTGGAGATGCTGGGGGGCTGCTCTTCGGTGCTGGAGCTGCTCAGGGTGGGGGCTTCTCGGACCCCAAAGCACTCACCAGGAATTCACTCGGCGGGCTTGCTGGAAAGAAGTTGTGCAGTCTTGCAGATGGCCGGTCCCTTGAGGTCTCGTCGCACCCACGGTTCTCAGCTGGGCTGTAGAGGCGGGTAGAGGTCAGAGGTGCCAGGGAAGCCGGTTCTCGTCGAGCTGGGCAGTCGGATTCCGGAGGAAGGACTTGCAGCAGACCGCAGTGTTCTTTAGATGGTGCCTGCGGGTGCAGGGTGACTACTCCTTAGTCACAAGGGAGAAATCTTAGGAAGAAGTCTTGAGTTCCTTTCGTGGAAAGTAGTTTCAGGATTCAAAGATGATCTGATTTGGAAGGGGGCCAGTTCCTACCTTTATCCTGTAAAAAGGGGCTGGCACGCGACTAAGTCCTGCCCTATGGGTGGGACTAGGAGGGGGGTGGTTACACCCACTTCCTTGGCGGGCTTTTCCCCAGCACAGGGTCTGGAGTGACCCTGGAACTGGTTCCAGCCAGCCTATGCACAGTGAGCACCGGGGTGCCACGTGCAGTCACCTTCCTCTAAAGCCCTGCCTACCTACAATACACAAAACCCTGTCTGGGACGGTGCTGGCACCGCCCCTGGCAGGAAACCCTTTGTCCTTATCTCCTGCTCTGGGAGGACTCCCAGCAGCAGGAGGGCAGACTTGTGTCTCGGTGGCAGCATCCATTTTGTGGAGCTGAGGCTCTGTTCGACTTTAACCGGGGTTAGGGGTTACATACATGTCGTGTCCCTCTAGAAGGGTGGAATGCTAACCCCGTCGCCAGAATTGGCGAGGGGTTAGTATTCCAATTCGTATGACACCTTACTCGACATGTTTTGATAAAGCGATACCAGAGTTGGCATTTAACCGCGAGGATTATAATGCACTTAAGAGTATATGGTATGCGATATCATGGAAACGGCTAAGGGATGGGTCCCGAAAGCCGCAGACAGGCTCAGCTCATGCCAGAGCACCATCTCACACGATTCCAAGCACTCTGCCTTCAGGATTGTTAAGGCCTGCCATAGGAGTGACTGATAGGAGATCTGTGTGTCCATTTTTAGGGTTAGATATAGGTATACTATATCTAAAGCAAAGGGTGATTACACCACCTTGCCCCAGCTGTCAAGCAGCCAGTTGTGTCAGATTTGGATGGCCAGCCAGGGGTGGCATAATACATGCTGCAGCCCCTGGTAGGCCCTGGGTACACCTATGCCCTGGGTACCTAAGGTACACTGTACAGGGACTGATAAGGTGACTCAGTATCCAATTTAGATATGTACCTAAGGTACATGGAATCCATTTTACAGAGAGAGCAGTGGGCCTGAGGTCCTGAATAGCAGGGCCTCAGGTCAACTAAGTCAGAAAACCAGCAAAACACCAGGCAAAAAGTTGGGGGCAACCATAGTCAGGGATCAACCTTCCTACATAACCCCCCCCCCCAAACGAAAGGAGATAAGGCTATCCTTGTCCAGGTAAGCCTATATTGCCTAAGTGGCCATTTAAGGAAGTGCCAGCACTGGCATGGTTACCCCCTATGTCATGGTCCACTAAGCAACCCCTCACCCTAAGGGTGTCTGAGGGTCTCCACCATAGGGAATCTCTACCTGTGGTGTGTTTTGTCAAAGAAAAAGGCTGGTGCTGAAATGGAGTACTGAAGTGAGGCTCCACTAACTTTGGGCTCAGCTTCCTCCAATCATCATCCACCATAGAGGCCTTCCTTTCCAAGACTGAGTTGTTTTGGGCTCTCAGGGTCAACCTCTGGCTACCTACAGCTGGAGGTTGGGTCCCTCTGTTTGGCTTACTGGAGGGACAGGTCAGGTCTGGGGCCCTCAGGTCCCAAGTTTGGCTGTGCCCAACAGTGTCCATCTGTGGGAGGTCCCTAACTAATTTTAAGGGGGATCCCTCAGGAGTGTGTCTTATTTTCACTTGGCTAGGACTACTAGCTTCAGTGCCCTTAATCTGTTGATTGGGGAATTCTTTTGGACAGGGGGCCCTTTGGGGTCCAACACTGGCCTCCCTGACCTCTACAGCCCTGGGCTGACTGAGGCAGGGTAGAGAGGGGCAGGTTACCTGCTCCAGACTGGGTCCCACCTTGGAAGGGTCCACTGACATCAGGGGTTCTGCCAGGCTAGGCCTGACTACCTCTGTGGCAGTTTCTTCACAAGGGGTCAGATCAGTTCCCTGAGGAGGCTGATCCTTTCCTAAAGTCTGGTGGGAGGGAGATTTCTCTTCCTCCTCAATACTCTCTGTCTGAGTCGAGTGATCCATAGTTTCAGGCTTCACAACACTGTCATCTGTCTGAGTTTGAGCTGTGGCCATCACAACTCTCCCAACCTTTTCAGGAGGGGGCTCAGTTTGGGTGTGGGCTGTGACCATCACAGCCTTGACAACCTGTTCTGGGAAGGAAGTTGTCTGAGATTGGGTTGTGACTGGCACAACCCTCCTGACCCGTTCAGGGAGGATATCTTGGACTGGGGCTGTGGCTACCACTGCCCCACTACCCTTACCATGGATGTTCACCATTCTAGAATGGGTTTCTTGCTCTACTTCAGCCCAGGCTGAGAGCTCTAAGTCATTCCCCAGTAGGCAATCTACAGGCAAGTTTGGTGACACTGCCACTCTCTTGTGGCCAGTGACACCTCCCCAGCTGAGATTGACCACTGCCATGGGATGATCTCTCTGTACTCCATCAATATTGGTCACCTGGTATGTGGCACCAGGTAAAAGTTGCCTTGAGGGGACTAGACTCTCAGTCACCATAGTGATGCTAGCCCCTGTATCTCTATAGGCCTCAACTTTTATACCATTGATGAGGGGCTCCTGTCTGTACTTGCCCAAAGTGTTGGGACAAGTTGTGAAGTTGGCAAACCCCATGCCAGTCTCACAGACAAGAGTATCTAAGTTTGGGGACCTGGTTAGGCCAGAGTCCCCAGGGACTCCCAAAGTAAATGCACCCAAATTCTTGGGGGCACTCCCACCACCTGGGGGATTACTACTAGTAGTAACAGGAGGTTTGGGAATGTTACTTGGGGGTATGTTTTCCTTATTGTTATTCTTTGGGCAACTGCTGTCAGTTTTTAAATGACCCACCTGTTTACAGGGATAACAATAAGGTTTCTTCTGGTTGTTGGAAGGATTCTGGGACCCACCCCCCTCAGAGGATTTTTGGGGCCCTGATGTGGTTTGATCTGGAGATTTATTCCCACCCTTCTCTTGAGGCTTGGTTGATTCCTTTTTCTGGTCACCACCTTGGTTCTTGGGCCTAATCCTGGTTCTGACCCATTTGTCTGCCCTCTTACCCAATTCTTGTGGAGAGGTCAGATCAGAGTCTACCAGGTGCTGGTGTAATAACTGGTTCTGACAATTATTTAAGACTTGCTCTCTCATAATAAGATTATACAATCCTGTGAAGTCAGTAACCTTGCTACCCAGTAGCCAGCCTTCCAAAGCCTTAGTGGCACAATCAACAAAGTCAGACCAGTCCTGAGACTGAGTTTTCTGGGTATCCCTGAACAGCAACCTGTACTGCTCAGTGGTTAAGCCAAACCCATCAACCAGTGCATTTTTCAGGACCTGGTAATTGTTAGCATCCTCAACTCTAGTAGTGAGGAGCTTATCTCTACCTTTGCCATCAAAGGAGAGCCACAGTATAGCTGCCCACTGACTCTGGGGAATGCACTGCACAGTGCAGGCCCTCTCCAGAGCAGCCATCCATTTCTGGATGTCATCCCCTTGCTTAAAGGGGGGCACTATTTTAGTCAGGTGTTTAGTATCTAAACCCTTCTCTCTATCTCTTGGGAGATTGCTGCCACCAGTGGGAGCTAACCCACACATCTGCTGCTCTCTAGCAAAGGCAAGCTTCTCTTTGGCCAGGGCAAGTTCTTCCCTTTCAATCCTCAGTTTAGCTTGTCTCATCCTTGCTTCATGCTCTCTTCTCTGAGGGGAAGTCAATCTCCTCTGGGGAGAGTTCCTTCTCCCCTGAGAAGAGGCATTAGAGTGCAGAGATCTAATGGAGTCCCTAGAAAGAGATCTATCTCTCCTAACTCCAAGGTTAGGCCTACTTAGGGTCAGTACTGGGGGTCCCCCAGATCCTAGCCCAAGCAAGTCTAAGTTGGCCCTGGTTAGCCTTCTGACTACCTCAAGACCTTTGTCTACCTCATCCCCAGAGAGTTCCTCTTGATCCTCCTCCTCAACTGCTGTAGCAGTGTTGGGGAGGTCTGGATCACCAGAGGTTCCCTCTAAGGCTGGCATGTTCTCATGTAACTGAGAAATCTTTCTGGCATCATATGTCTCTAAGAGACCTATCAGAAATGGAATGGTGGGGTTAGACCCCTGCTTCAGTTTCCTGGAGGTACAGACTTGTCTCATCTCCTGGAAACTGAGAGCTGCATATCTTGAAGTGACCTGTGGAGGGTCAACACTGACCAGGGGAGTCTCAGTAGATTCTCCCTGGGTAGACATGCTTTTCTAGTGAGGTGTAAGTGGTGCACTTACCTACACTATATGTTTGCCTACTGATCCCTTGCTAGAGTTGTAGTTTAGGGTGTGCTAGGCCCTAGGAGCTACAACAGCTGGTTCAGTAGAACTCAGAGTATTCTAAGCTAAGTTATATGTACCTTTAGTACTTATGTGATCTTTCACAAGATATTCTTAGGGCATGTGTGGTAAAACAACAGCAAGCTCAAATCCCAACCGCTGCTCACCAATGTGAGAAGTTGGCCTGATGTGCAGTGCTCACTATTCTAGTGATCACTATATATCAGTCCAAACAACCCTTATTGATGATTGGTTGTAAGTCAACCTTATAGACCAGCTATCCTAGTAGCATGGATACGAGCAGTCTAAGGCTAAGACTCTAGAGGGCGTGTTAAGCCAGCTGTTTTACCATCACATTACCCCTTGAACACCCAGTGAAAGGACACCACACAAGTTGTTATGAAAATAAACAGTGTATTTATTTATAACAAGACTACCCTGGCTCTTTATGAGACAGGGAGCTAAGCACACAACAAAACTCTTACGAAAATACTTAAGTTAGCACGTTATACACAAATGCCCGAGGGGCACGAAAAACCATATACTTTAAAAGTGGAATGCGAATTACTAGCAGGTAAGTAACAGTTCTAATAGGCTTTGGAATCGCTAGGACTGGACTAGGGAATCGTTAGATTACTACTAGGAGGCCCAGGGGACTCGGGTGCAGAGTGTGCACTCTCACGCGGGATGCGGGACAAAGTCTATGGAAGCTAGAATTCACAAAGTTAGTGTTCACGGGCGAACCCGACCTGGTAGGGAGAAAACGACAGTGGATCCTGACCCTTGGATAGTGAGGCTATGCTGGGACACCGAAGTGCCGAAGTTACCTAGCCCAGGGGCTGCAGCTGCATAGGTCTGAAAAGACGTCGGGGATCTCGTTGCCGGACCAGGAGCCTGGAAGGAAGAAGTTGCTGGCAGGCGACCAGTGGAGGAAAGTTCGATGGATCCAAGCCTGGATCAAGGAAGAAGAAAACCTGAAAGCAGAGGGGACCAAGTTCTTGAATCACTAGCCAGTGATTAAGTGGGCACCAGGATGGCACCGGGCGAAGTCACCGCAGTCAGGTGAGTGGGCGCTGCTGGGCTCTGCAGTCTCTCGGACCAGGAGGCGTTGTCGGCGACCAGGATGGAGGTGCGAGCTGTCCCACGAAGGTTCTTGCTGTCGACGTCGCTGGACCCAAGATTGGGCAACAAGTCTTGGCAAATGCAAGGCCCACGCGGTGGACCTAAAATGGCGTCTTGGGTGGACCAGGAGGGTCCAGGGTACTTCTCCGATGGAGGGAAGCAAGGGCCAGTCTGGAGCAACCAGACCAGCAGCAGAAATGTCGTCGGGCGTCGTCGGGAAGGCCACAAGCCAGCGGGCTAGTAGCCAAACAACGCGGTGAGCAGTAAAAAGCAGAAGGGCCCCACGCAGATCGTGGAGATGCTGGGGGGCTGCTCTTCGGTGCTGGAGCTGCTCAGGGTGGGGGCTTCTCGGACCCCAAAGCACTCACCAGGAATTCACTCGGCGGGCTTGCTGGAAAGAAGTCGTGCAGTCTTGCAGATGGCCGGTCCCTTGAGGTCTCGTCGCACCCACGGTTCTCAGCTGGGCTGTAGAGGCGGGTAGAGGTCAGAGGTGCCAGGGAAGCCGGTTCTCGTCGAGCTGGGCAGTCGGATTCCGGAGGAAGGACTTGCAGCAGACCGCAGTGTTCTTTAGATGGTGCCTGCGGGTGCACGGTGACTACTCCTTAGTCACAAGGGAGAAATCTTAGGAAGAAGTCTTGAGTTCCTTTCGTGGAAAGTAGTTTCAGGATTCAAAGATGATCTGATTTGGAAGGGGGCCAGTTCCTACCTTTATCCTGTAAAAAGGGGCTGGCACGCGACTAAGTCCTGCCCTATGGGTGGGACTAGGAGGGGGGTGGTTACACCCACTTCCTTGGCGGGCTTTTCCCCAGCACAGGGTCTGGAGTGACCCTGGAACTGGTTCCAGCCAGCCTATGCACAGTGAGCACCGGGGTGCCACGTGCAGTCACCTTCCTCTAAAGCCCTGCCTACCTACAATACACAAAACCCTGTCTGGGACGGTGCTGGCCCCGCCCCTGGCAGGAAACCCTTTGTCCTTATCTCCTGCTCTGGGAGGACTCCCAGCAGCAGGAGGGCAGACTTGTGTCTCGGTGGCAGCATCCATTTTGTGGAGCTGAGGCTCTGTTCGACTTTAACCGGGGTTAGGGGTTACATACATGTCGTGTCCCTCTAGAAGGGTGGAATGCTAACCCCGTCGCCAGAATTGGCGAGGGGTTAGTATTCCAATTCGTATGACACCTTACTCGACATGTTTTGATAAAGCGATACCAGAGTTGGCATTTAACCGCGAGGATTATAATGCACTTAAGAGTATATGGTATGCGATATCATGGAAACGGCTAAGGGATGGGTCCCGAAAGCCGCAGACAGGCTCAGCTCATGCCAGAGCACCATCTCACACGATTCCAAGCACTCTGCCTTCAGGATTGTTAAGGCCTGCCATAGGAGTGACTGATAGGAGATCTGTGTGTCCATTTTTAGGGTTAGATATAGGTATACTATATCTAAAGCAAAGGGTGATTACACCACCTTGCCCCAGCTGTCAAGCAGCCAGTTGTGTCAGATTTGGATGGCCAGCCAGGGGTGGCATAATACATGCTGCAGCCCCTGGTAGGCCCTGGGTACACCTATGCCCTGGGTACCTAAGGTACACTGTACAGGGACTGATAAGGTGACTCAGTATCCAATTTAGATATGTACCTAAGGTACATGGAATCCATTTTACAGAGAGAGCAGTGGGCCTGAGGTCCTGAATAGCAGGGCCTCAGGTCAACTAAGTCAGAAAACCAGCAAAACACCAGGCAAAAAGTTGGGGGCAACCATAGTCAGGGATCAACCTTCCTACAACACGCTTCTTTTATCTTCTTTTCTTTAGAGATGCAAATGAGCATACAACTTAAATAGTTGCAAGACACCGGTACAACTGTCAAGGGGTCACGAATATTGCAGGTACAAAAAAATCTTTTTCTGACTATTCGTGTCTCACATCGATTCCCACCCCCACTAGACTTGATCCATTCCTTACTCTGTTGCAGCCCAAACCCCGCGGCACAGACGGCATTTTCATTGTAACAGGAGCTACTTTGGGCAGGATTAACACAAGGTATGCTTCAATCCTTACACATATAGAGTTGTAGGAGCATTGGCTAGAGGACCCCTTTTTGGTAAACAAATCGTTTTTTTCATTTCTTCAAACAGTTCCCATGGATTAGAATCATACCGCCCTGACGAGAATCCTGCAAGTCATTAAACAGGATTCGAAACGCGTCGGCACCCCCCCGTTTTTCTCTGACCGGTTGGTCAATGATACTGATGCAAAAATGGGCAATTTTCCTGAATTAAACTGATTACATCGGGTTCAGGTCTTGGGAGTTGATCTTGTTTAAAAATATTTTTTCCTCTTTTTTTCTCCCTTTGTTTGTGATTGTTTTATTGTAAAAAGTCACATATCACTCACAAATGTGTATGGTCAATTTGTCCATGTCATGAAGATGTACTCATGGTAAAATGCACTTATGGTAAAAAGTCATTTTTGTAAAAACGTTAGTTATTTGTTCCTTTTCACTGTATATATTGCACAAATTGTTTTTCAAAATTGTATATGGCTAGACATGAGGTCGACAGTGGTCTTAGGTCTGTTTTTGTAAAATGTAAATCTGTTTGTGAACTGAGTAACAATTGAAAGACAAAAATCATTGTCTGGGTAAGCTAATAAATTGTGGTTTACCCTCACTTGAATCAGTGTGTACCTTAATTAGTTTGGAGGCATAGGCAAATATTTCTATTTACAATTTTGTGGTCCTGCTTACCCTCCGTCCCAGTGGGCCCAGCCACCCTTGTTTTTTCTGATTCTTAGAAAGTTGGCATTTACTTACTTTAGCCATTTGGTGCCTTCTGCCTGTCTCTGGAATACAAATCTGGGGTGGGTGACAGCTGGCTTCCTGCATTTCCTCTAGACAGTCACACATAATGGAAGAGTAGGTGTGCCTGAGTAGTCATATGCATGCAGATGGGCCACCTGGAGCAGGGTGGGAGGGAGGATCTAATGTTTACACCTGAAAGGGTTATATCCTGTCCCCCACCCAAAGAATTGATTATCCCCTTGTAGTCTGGTACCAAGGAAGGAAGGTAGGGCCTATGTGCACTTGAAAGCTTTCTTTGAAGTTTCCTCCTCTTCAAGGGCACCACTGGGTATAAGTACTGGATGTCTTGCACTACCAAATCAGTACACTTCTGGACCAGTGACAACTCTGCCAGGAAGAAGAGCTGCTGTGATGCTGAAAGGACTGACACTCTGCTGGACAGCTGACTTGCTGAACTCTACCTTACTGTGCTCATGCCTTGTTAGGCATCCCTGATGCCTGCTGTTCTCCTACCTGAGTGAGCAGGACTGGACCTGCATCACTTGAACCCTGAGTGACTCATAGGGCCTGCTGGCTTGCCTCCTGTTCCCAAGTCTCAGGGATATCAAAGACTTGAATCATTGGTATCTGCACCTGAACTCTGCAGGTGGTGAGTTGACCCTGTTAATGGTGCCACCCAAGTCCTGGACCCTTGGAAGTGAGTCCTAAGCTGCTTCTTCATCCAGAACCCAGGCATCTTCATCGAAACTGGCACATTTTCACCTTTGCGGGAGTCAGAACCAGTGCATCCTTATTGTTGCATGGAGTGGACCAGGCGCATCGCACTCAGAACCAGTGCTTCCTTGTCGCTGCATGGAGTGGACCCAGTGCATCGCCTTCGGAAACAGTGCATCACTATCACAATTGACGCACTGCCTACTGTCAGAACAACAGCCGTGCTTCAAATTCCAACCCAGCAAATTGCACTGGAAACCGATGCATCGTCACAGGTGCGTGGAGGAAATCAATGCATCTTGTCCACTGTGTGGCTCAACACTGACGCATTGCCTCGGCTGCACCACGCATCCTCATTGACAACGACGTGTCCGGGATCAAGGTACATTGGTTCAGCCTGCCCAAGTGGTTCCCTGTATCCGAACCATGGTCCATCGCAGTCAGCCTAAACTTTTGATTTTGCTCCGGTCTAGCGCAACCAGATAACACACTTAAGGACTTATTGCTTCAAAGCACTATTTTGACATTTATTCTTTTAAAATTCACATCTCGACCTCTACACTTTGGATTTTATTGTTTTGGTCTTGTTTTATTTATAAAATCATAATCTATTTTCTAAGCTGGTGTGGAATCTTTTTGTGGTGTTGTCACTATGTTAATGTATGAAATGTTGCATAAATACTTTACACATTTCCTCTTAAGTTAAGCTTTATTGCTCTGTGCTATCATGTAGTTTCCACTGTTCAGTAGGAACTGCACGTTTGTGGACGACATACACTTTAGGATGGTGCCAGACTGATTCTGTGCATCCCTGCAGAATATGTTGTCCCTTCGAAAAGCTAGATCACAGTGCCACCATCGCAAGCCCCCTAACCTAGACAGGGAGCAAACATTTCTGGTGATCACTGAACACAACAACCCTGTTCCCTCAGGAACCGTGGTGACAGACCTGGAACCTTTCGCTCATACACTCAGGCTCTCTTTTGCCCCAAGAAATCTACAAAGAATACACAAAGGGACGTTTTCAATGTTTATTGAACCAAAGTCATTCTGGTAAAGAATATATGTGCTGCAATGATCACTAGACAGAAGCAGATGAAAGTTATAATCAGGACAGTGAATAGGACCAAAAGTTCCACCATTGTGCTGAAACAAGGTATATCTGCTACCATATGAAATAATTTAACAATTCTGTGTAGTCCTATTATAAAAGAAACCTAACCTACCTGTCTAAGGTTTATGTGTTAGTTCTGCCAAGAAATCCCTTACTGGATGATCCAACCCCATTACATGGTGGGTAAGAATGTAGGATCCCGTCTTGGTCATGAACTGGACACGTCTCACGGAATGTTTGTCAGCTGCTTGGTGAAAGCTTCAGCATGTAGGGAGCTCTCAAGGTCAGCAGAAGTGCCTCCTCTGATTATACCCGGAAATAGTTGTTTATATATAGAAAAAGGCTTCCTTGCCTTGGGCCAAGATTGTGATCAGGCTGCCATTGTTTGTATTCTGTAGATAGCTGTTTTGCCTTATGAACGTAAATAACAATCACATTTGCCCAACTCACGTGCAGGCCTTGTACACAATGCCGAGGCTATATGACAGTGTTCTTGCGTAGTTGATTTGTGTAAGCAAGGTCAGTGTTTCCTGGAAATAAACCCTAAGTGTCACCAATGCAAATGTGTGTCAAAAGTCGATGTGGAAAGTGAAGGCAACTTTAGGAAATATCTATGTGCATGTACATATAGCAATGTTTCCTACTAGGCGGAACTGGGACACATGACAGTGCCAAGCTACCAGAGGGTGAACACAGGCTAATTTAGGATGTGTTGTGACTCACCTTAACTAGGATTGTGGTTCCTGCTTGGACAAGGTGCAAATCTCTGCCAACCAAAAACGCAATTTCTAATAGGGACCATGCAGGTGCCCCACTGCTCACACAGACCCAGGTGGCTTGCCACCAGTGCCCTTGGGGGACCTGGTTCATTTCCCCTGCTCTCTTCTCATGCAGCTCCTGTACAGTCTGGGTTTGTTTCAGTTCGGGAGTCAGGTGGGAAATAGTACATCTTTACATTATAAGATTTGGGAGCAACCTCCAGCTCAAAGAGCCACAGTTGGCCAGTATAGGGGCTGCCAGGCATCATGGTACTTGCTGGGTGAGCCCCACTTCTACTTTTAGGCATTGAAGTGCACAAACCTTTTTTCAATGGCTGATTTCCTCTGGGGTTTACATGGCCTCAGGCTTCCCCAGGGTCATACAGGCCATGCACTCAATGTGGTTAGGATTTTTAAGACCCGGTGACCTCAGGGGACTTGCCAGGCAAGCTGCTACACAAGTGGCAGAATAAGAGTTGAATATCTCAGGCTTAGATAGGATAATATTGACAGGAATTTCACTGATTTGTTCCCGGTGGCTTGCTATAGCCATCATGAGTGGAATTTCGGGGCTTCATGCCTCTAAAGTGTTGAAACTTTACGAATCATATTGTGAAATGCTGGTCTCCAATGGCACAGCACTGAGGATCTACCCTCCTGCTTCTTAAGCTCTTCAGAAAGATTTCCCGGACACCTTCACAGTGCCTGTGACCCAATGTCTCATCCCTGTAGCAGGGTGCTGCACAAAACCCAAGACTTGCTCTTCTGTGTGGGTACTTGTAATCTCTGTGACCCAGCTCCTCCCTTGGGAGCACCCCTTGGTTATCAAAGCAGGTTACCTTGTGTGTCCACACTCCCCTGATGCCATGACCTCCTGAACACTTGCAGGATGTCTGTGTGTCTAGGGGTCTACCACCAAGGTTACCCACTTCAGTATTAACTTACAGACATTCCAGGGAACACTCTTGTCCAGGGGCCTCTGCTGGTCCTCCCTCTACAGTCCTTCAGATAGAGTGGTGAGACCCATCCACAGCATCCTGGGATATTCCAAGATGGCACATTCAAGCATTGGTCAGTCACAGCTCTTCTGCAGCTTGAAACTCCATCACAAACTGACACTGCAGATGTGTTCCTTCCCTTCAAAACTTCAAATGAGAGCCCATCCTGTGAGTGGTGCCAGAAGACTAGCTGCCCCCCCATCTTTGTCTCTGTAACAATAGGCATACCCAAGCTTATCATTAAGGACGAGTGAAACAACTAGGCCTGGGATGAGTTTGTGGAGTTCCATAAAACTCAACTGCGCTATGCAGAGTTCTGCAAGTGGCGGAGTGCATTAGGTTGCTCCGATCGCACTGACTGTTAGTGTCAGGTGTTTGTCCAACACTGGAAAATCAGCTTGAAAGCCACCCTGTGCAGTGCTGCTGCTTGAGTAGATTTTCTACTCGAGTGACAGCTTCCTCAACGCGACCGCCTGCATTGAGAAATCTCGCAAGGTAGTTATGTATTGAATTTTCCTTGCTCACGCTCACCAACTTAACGTTGGCTAGTGAGGAAAAAACTTTTTCGGGACTCTGCATGCCCTGCAGAGCGTGGAGTGCGGAAAACTCCTCTAACAGAGCAGAGTTCACCGTTCAGGCTTAAAAAATAACCAATGAAGATTCCTCCCACACCCTTCCTCTTCCCAAAATGGCTAATCTCCCCAAAATTGCTTTATTGTTGTGGAGGCTTTGAACTTCCTTCTGGTCAGTAGAATAATTAACCTGGATTAAGAGGGTAGTTCATAACCCTGCTAAACCCAAAGTATATGATGGGGAGAAAATATGGCCAGTTTGTAACAAAGGAAAATTCAGCCAATGCACAGTTAGTATTTTGGTGCAGCTTTCACCAATTTGAATACCTTAAATTACTATAGACTTTCAATGAAGCACTACAGTCTCACAGTAAAGAATTACAGACTCATACTATAGGAAAATGAGAAATGGGGATGTTTCAATTTGGATTACAATTTAAAGGATAACCCCTGTTCAGGCCAGAGCCAATTTAGTCAAAGACCCATCTGCAAGAGGCACCTGTGTTCAGATAACAGACTGAGTTATACAGTTATTCTATTCACCCGGCCTACAAATGCATTTGTAGATGTGTTTAAGTGTAATCACCACTGAGCCTCTTACCCCATCTGGTCAGTTGCCAACCTTATTTTAAAAGATGGCCACCTGTGGTTAGATGTGGAACTCAAAGGCTTTTATATAGATTTTCAGTGAGTGCAACTGAATATGTGAGGCTCGCTCACAGTAGATATTGAAAAACAACATAGCCACAATCAAAAAATGTAGGGGGGTTTAAGAGTTTCAGAACCCCTTCTCACAATTCTTAATTTAAAACAAATCACGAAAAATGTAATATTCAAAGTGACATAAAAATTATATATATATTTTTTTTAAACTGGAAAATAATGTAAGGAAATGTTAGGCAACCCCTTGTGTTACATTGTGTTTTTTGCCCTGCATTGTTTGTACTCGGGCACATGAACAGCTACAGGGAGGTAGTGGGGTAAATTCCTTGCTGGGCAGTCAATTCTCCACAGCTGTATTGCTTGTCCTGCTCATTTAGTGGAACATCCTTTTGAAGGGAATTGAGACATGCGAAACTAACCTCCACTTTTGCCCATGGGGCAAACTCACCCCCCCTCTTATAGTGCAGTGTGCCATTTTCGTTCAACTTTCGGGGCAAAATTTCAATTTCACTGATGACTTCAAAAAATTGTTTTTGCAGCCGGATACTTACCAATTATTGGGCACGTGTAGATGTAAGAATGGAATGAAGGGTTATAGTTAATGAGCAATGGTGGATCGTATTCGGCGTGCTGCATGCTGGCGTTCTCATGAATCCTGATGAGTGAAAGCTGCTTTCCTGCCGGAATTTGCCTCGGTGAATGTGAGGAGCATTCCTTCTGCTGAGGCGGCTCTCTCTCCCGTCTAAATGCTTGGGCTTAGGCGGCTATATTCATATTGGCAAGGCTCCCCTGACTCCCCCAGTGGGCTTGGACACTACAGGAGGTGAGGAAAAGGAGCTGTGGGCGCCGCAATGCTCTGATAGGCAAAGGCCAAAGACATAGGCAGAGTGTCAGGCGCAAAGTTGTGAGCCCCTGCTGGCGCTTACTCCGAATACTTTCTTAAAAGTTAAGCAGGATTAAAGTAGTCGAAAGTCAATGAAATAATGACCTGCATAGCTTAGCACAGCTTGTATAGCCGGCTCCGGAGAACTGGATAAACCCTTTCCTCTTTCATCCCCTCCACAGGTGTCTCCTCCGTGTTTCTTTTAATGCGTATATTTCAACTTTAACATGGGACCCTTTGACCCTCTCTACTGCCTGTGACTGCTGGCGAGCAGTTTTTCATCCTCGCGGGATGCTCACCATCACGCCACATTGCCCTGGTGGGACTCCCGGTCTCAGGGTGCATCGCTTCATCTTGAGTGGCCATAGCTGCTGCACAGGGAGGCGCTGACATCGCGCTATAAAGCGCCGCCTTGCCCCATGCAGCACGGGACCCTTTGACCTTCTCTACTGCCTGTGACTTCTGGCGAGCAGTTTTTCATCCTCGCGGGACGCTCACCATCACGCCACATCACCCTGGTGGAACTCCTGGTCCCAGGGTGCATCGCTTCATCTTGAGTGGCCACAGCTGCTGCACGGGGAGGTGCTGACATCGCGCTATAAAGCACCGCCTTGCCCCACACAGCACGGGACGCGCGCGGGTGGTACCCAGGCCAGGCCAAGCCCAGGCCAAGGGTGGGCCCATGTGAGCCTGGAAGAGACTGGACTGGGCCACCCCCCTGATAAGTTGCCTGAAGTGAGTTTATTAGGACTGCATGAAACAAGTTGTACAATTTGTAGAGGGGTTTACTAGGGCATTTTTTAGCGGCCTCATAAGTATTACAGGGAGTGTACTCTTTGTATAGCATTCCCCACTTCTCTTCTTTCCCTTTGAGAATTCCTCCTTCGCTTATGTATGGGGGAGAGTCCACCTCCAATCTCCAGGCCTAATAAGCGCCAGAAAGCTTTTGCGCGCACACCTAACACTAAAGCAACTGCTATTGATAAAATGATACGGCAGGCGATAGGTACAGTCTCTAATGAGATCGAGCGCACAGAACGTAGGCTTTATTTGACGCCTCTAATCCCATGCCCCGCCTTGGTTTTAGAATCGGGAGTTTCTGATTTATCTCAGTTATTAGATCTGTCTGTTTCCCCCCGACTTAATGTTGCCTTTGGAAAGGGCTCCTTCTGTATCTCCCGCCAAATCTGTTATGAGGGGGGCTAACAGGAAAGGTGCTCAAAGGAAACCAAAGGAAAAAAGGGGGGAAGCACGTGAGCTCTTCCTCAAGAGTAATGTCAATGACTGAGACTGCAAACAACATGACCAATGGAAGCAGTCAATTAGTACCAGAGCCCCCGACATGGGCTTCAATTATGTTAAGAGAAATTAAAGAGCATTTGGAAACACACATTCATAGCGAGATAGGAGTTCTTAGACAGCCCCTAGAGAAGCTCAACTCGAAGGTTGATTCATGGGAAGCAAAATCGTTGCCCTTTTTAAAACCCTGGGTATTTTGAAGATACCTGAACTGGCCCCTATACAACAGAGTAATCATGTGGCCACTCTCTCCCGAATTGTTAATAGAGAATCTAATACTACAGTTGAGCCCCCTACTCCAGCTAACCACGCCATGGTATCGGGGGGTCTTGTCTTGGGGGAACAAGTGCAGCAAAGGAGGGGGCAGCTGGCAATGGCCTGATGCCAGTGGCAACTACAACGGATATGCCAGCAGAAGGTAATTCCCCGAGCATTAGTAGAGGCGATGGGAATAATACAGATCTTAATAGATCGACACTTAAACTCACTCTGCCATGTATAGATCTGCCTCCTGCCTCACCTTCTTATACTGTCATTCTAACTGGAGTTCCTGAGCTGGAATCAAATAGAGCAGAGCCATACCATTTTGGCTAAATATACACAGACCATTGTCCCCCCTAATTCAGAGTGAAATTCTATTTGCTAGGCAGGTTAGCTGGATAGGACAAAAGGAAAAAGACATACAGGGGGACTGTGTATTAATCAACTTCAGGGACACTAGGGCGTTTCACTACATTTTAGATTGGGATCATGCAAGGGATACCAGTGGCATAAGGACCCTCCCCCTTGGCTATTTCTACCCCCCATCCCATTGATAGAAAGAATGGGAGGTGTGTACAAAAAATGGGAAAAGAGAGCCCAGTCTGACCTTCTACCATATATGAGTCGGGGATACGAAACACTCCCATCTTTTAACATCTCAGTAAGTAATAGATTCAGCAGTTTAGATTTAGTTGGTTGACTAAATCCCCCAGTAGAAGCTGTTGAAGGTATCATCATTACTCAGACACCATTGTTACAAAAATGTGAAAGATCCGAGCAAGGGGTTTGTTATCCTGAGTACTTATCTAAGGCTGTAGAAGATACGAACAGTCTGAGAGCCCCATTGAGTTTACTGGGGGATGCCCTGGGAATACTGCAAGGCTATGAGGGGCCACTTTGCTCGCCAACTCAGCAGGTGGAGGAAACTCCTGACCCCCGATCGCAAAACCTCTAGATCTATCTAACCTAAGGGTCCTCTCCTGGAATATAGCAGGTCTTGCCTCTAAGCTAGACCATCTTGACTGGGGAGCTTTTATTGATGATCATGGGCTATGTCTCTTTCAGGAGACATTGTCTATTACCCTAATATATAGGCCAGGATTTATAGCTTACACTATCCCTGCCCTACAGGGCCAAAGGGGGAGACCCTCGGGGGGTGTTTGTATCTGGATTGCTACCCACTTGGGGTGTACTATCAAAGCCCTTGATACTGGTTGCCTGGATATACTCTGTATTCTCCTCTCGTTTAAGGACCAACTTAAGCTGGCTATTATAAACGTGTATCCGCGCCCAGTGAAGATGGGGCAAACCTCCCAGACCTTAGACTCTTTGTCTTCTTTTCTTTCGTCCCTTCCTGAGTCTGTTCACTTAGTCGTTGGGGGGGATTTTAACTGCCACTTTGTACCCCTAAATGGCATTAGTCCCAATATTACAAGTGAAGAAGATGCTGTTTGGTCAATTCCACTCTGTAACACTTACCCGACTAGGGGGTGGTTCCCCCTGGTCCTTCAATTGACCTCACTAACACTCACTCACTCACTCACTAAGGGCCTGTAACGGTCGATTCCCAGCAGACAACCTGGGAAACTCAACCTTTAATAAAATAGGATAGGCTTCCATAATCGATTACATACTGGTTGATGTTGAGATTTGGGCCAAAATCCAGGATTTTGTTGTGCATCCAAGATGTAAAAGTGACCATAATCCATTAGTTTTGGCTCTCTGTATCCTCCAACTTGGGAATGCTCAAGAGCATCCTACCCAACCTCCCCCAAACTTAACTGTAAGTGAAGGTGGTAGAAGAGTCCGCTGGGGTACACTTGCTGTCTCTGATGAGAAAATGGCCACCTTGTACACTGAGATTATTCCTTTCCTTGAATCTGCTTCTTATATTATTGAAAATGATAAAGACCAAGATTATTTGATAATGTTGAAAAACAATCATGATGAGATGTTTTTTAAATTGGCTGTTTGGGCTCTATACTTGCAATCTCTATTTAATATTCTTATTCAAGGTATGGAGCTCCCTGCAACCTGGCTTGGTGCAGAGATTATTCCAATCTTTAAAAAAGGTTCCTCACTAGACCCGGCAAACTACGGGCCTATTAGCCTCATTGATGTCTCCCAAAAGATATTTACCCGTGTCCTTTTGGGGCGTCTGCAATCTTGGATGGACGAGTCAGATATCCCAACCCCCCTACAAGCAGGATTTAGGTCCAGAGGTCCGACCATAGACCAAATGTTTAGATTACAACTAATTTACTGGAAGACAGTAACCTTGGGAGGGGGTAGTCTTTATCTGACTTTTGTGGACCTTAAGTCCGCTTTTGACTTGGTTCACCGTGAGCAGCTATGGGGTCTCCTATTTGACCTGGGGGTGCCGGTTTACCTTTGTCAGATTTTAAAGCGTTTACACTAAGGCACGTACGCAAGGGTTAGGTTTGGAAAAAATGGAAAACTGACAGTGCCTTTTCCGGTGGAGCAAGGGGTTAGGCAGAGATGCGTGTTGGCGCCAACCCTCTTCTCTCTTTTCCTGAATGGCCTAATTGATACACTTTTAGCTGTGAAGGACACAGACTCCCCAAGGTTAGCAAACAGGAAAATACCAGCTTTAATGTTTGCTGACGACATGCTGCTCCTGTCTAAATCATCTATGGGGATGCAGCATGTCTTGGATGAGTTCAACTCATTTTACAGGAAAAAGAATTTGGTGATTAATATAAAAATATATATATATATATATATATATATATACGGTCTTTCATGCAAAAACAACTAATTGCCCACATCCCCAAATGGATGGAAGACCTTTAGAGAGAGTCTCCACTTTCGACTATTTAGGCATCTCGTTGAATGACAAAATGGACTGGAGGTCTCAGATAATGAAGGCTAACTTGAAATTAACCGAGTCCCTGGGAGGCATTCTTAAAGTGTATAACAATTGCTCCCAAAAGGTGATTGGTCCCCCAGCAGAAATTTATAAAATACAAGCAAGGGGAGCATCCCTCTATGGTGCTGAACTTTGGGGACATTGTTTATCACATCCACTACAGATAACTGAGAACACTTTTATTAGACAGTTGCTGGGCCTGCCAAAAAGTACGCCTCTAACACCGCTTAGGATGGACCTGGGCATTGGTCCCATATCTGATCGTATTGCCTCTCACCCTCTCCTTTTCTGGCTCCGTATTTGGAGCACTCCGTAATCAATTAACTATAGGGAGGAACTGAGGGACATAGGGGCATATTACCAAGCAATAGCGATAATTATCGCTATTGCTTGGTTAGAGACAAAAATTTACCGCTGAGCTGCGGCGATTTTTATCGCAAATAAACCTTGGTATTACCAAGGTTTATCGCAAATGCGATAAAAATCGGCCGCAATGCATGAATATCGCTGAAAAGTCAGCGATATTCATGCATTACCGAGCTAATGCTCTTAGCCATGTTATCGACCTCCCATTGGATAACATGGCTAAGAACTGCTCAGGGCAGGTGTTAGCTTTTGGAGATATTCGCGCTTAGCGCGAATATCTCCATAAGTTGGTAATAGGAGATAGCGATGTTAGCGACTGTTTCCAGTCGCTAACATCTTGGCACGCCCACTTTGCATGTCATTAGGTATAAATATCACTGACATGCAAAGTGGGGCCCAAGATGGTCGCTATCTCCTACTAGCTGTCGCACATGGTGTTAGCGACAGCTAGGTAATAAGGAGATAATTTTAACTCCGCTTTCTTGGCTTTTAAAGCCAAAAAAGCAGAGATAAACCCCCTTGATAATATGCCCCCCATGTAAACTGGGAGCCATAAACTTACCATGGTTGTCATATGTCAGGAGTTTGTGTTTTTCTTTGGGTTGTGGTAATTTATGGTTAAATCCGGAGGAGTCCTGCTCCAGTACCTCAAAAAAAGCCTTACTTCTAGCCATGAAGGAATTTAAATTCGCCCATCTAGTTAACAGCACGACCTCTTGCTCCTTGACATCGAGGTTTCTCGATGTCAAACAGCAGTATAAACTGGAAAAGACCTTGGATAGCATTCAACCATTTATGGCAAAAAAACAACTGTTTATTCAATTTAGACATGGAACCCTTCCATTAGGTGCATTTACAAATAAATGGAAAGGTTCAGTCCAATCACTTTGCCCTGGTTGTTCTGCCTCGGAAGAAACAGAACTCCATGTAATGCTTTTCTGCCCTGCATACCATAGGTCTAGATTGAAGTGGATTTACCAGTTGTGCAGAAATATAGGGCTAAGAAACTATCAAGAGGTCTTTAGGCAACTTAAATAGGAAACATCACCACTATTTGTAGTTTCGACCTCAAAATTCCTCTTTGCAATGTGGTGTACCCATAGAGGAGTTTTAAAGGGAAAAGAACAGGGTAATAGTTGATGTCGTTGTTTGCATAATTTTTCCAGTTCCCTTGCTGCTATTTAGCACTGTGCGTCAATGTGATGACAATAATAGTGTCTAATTTATTTGGATAGGAACGTAAATTTTTATTCTACTCCCTTAACTTATTTATTTATCATGTAGTTTAACTGAATTTTGTATATGAAGTGTTAGTCTTGTTTTTATGGCCCTTAAACATTTTATTTTGATTGTGAATTGGGTTTCTTCTGCATCGTGCTTACCGAAATATGGGGGTCAGGGTAGCTATTTATCGTGTGTTATGGCTGCTGTATTGATGTAATGTATTCTTGTTTATCATCGACTCTGGTTTTGACAATCCATTTTTAATTGCCCTTTTGTAATTTTTTTATTTTTCTCGTCTCAGTCAATTAATGTATATTTTAATGTGCTTTTATGGCTGTAAAGCCGAAATAAAGTATTTTTGACTAACTGACTGACTGAGTACTTACGTGAGTAAAAGCATGAAAATAAGGTATATTAATGGATTGATTTTTCTCATTTGGCACAGTACCTCAAGAATGGGGTAGGAAGTCACTAGTGTGTTTTTTGGAATTGGTGCTGGATATTGACAATGAGGTGATTGTGTCAAACCTCACATCTAAGTTCTCAATTGATAAGAAGAACGAGGTCATAAATGGAGAAACGGCCTTTACAACGTGGGCTTAAGCACACATGCTGTTTTCCCGCAAGCAGAATACCAATTGCCTCAACCATGCATATGCCTTAACCACGCATATGTGTGGTTAAGGCAGTCGGTGTTCTAGCTGTCTGAGCGGATGGGTGAGGAGAGGAACGGGGAGGATTGCAGCAGGAAGAAGGTCCAGGATGAGGCTTGGTAAGTTGGGCTGGGGCCAGGGGGAGGTGGGGTTGGGCCCTTGGGTTGGGGGTTGGTTACAGGGCTTAGGGTTGGGGGTTGGGGTCGGGGTAGTTTTTTTAGGCAGGGGGCTGAGTTTAAGTGCTTGTTCTGGTGGGAGAAGGGACAGTTTTCAGGGCTGGGGCAGTTTTTAGGGCTCAGGGTGGGGGTGCTGGGGTCGGATCATTTTTTGGGGCTGGGGGCTGGGTTTTAGAGCTCAGGGTAAGGGAGTTGGGGTAGTTAATAGGGCTGAGGCAGATCGATTGCAACGCAGAAGGGTAGGATTTTAGGGCTCAGGGGAGGGGGCATGGGGCATCTTTACCAAACATTTACTTTTACGAATCATTCCTTTACAATAACATTCATTTTTAAGGGCATTCGTGGTAAAGACATGGTCGATGTAAAGACTGCCTGGCTAAGGCATGCGAGGGTTAGGCATGCGTGGTTGTGTCATACAACCTCTTAAATGTTATTGCCTATTAGTTCATACCACATTATGTTATATACCAGGTTTATTACACTAACAAGGATCACAGTGTCTACTTTGGATAAATGAAAGAAACAAGCACAGCTAGAACCGTAGAGTATGAAATAAAAGTAAGTAAATGATAAACTAGCAATCATAGAGCATTCTATAACATAACAGGTGATGTCTCAACCATTATGGTAATTTGAGCCCACGAGGTCCTGGTGTAATACAATGTGTTATCATCATTCAGTTCTTGAGGGTTTCTTCATGGCGGACCACAGAGACAGTGACCCGCCATGGACACAAGCAACATGGAGTCCCAATCAAAAGAACCCTTTCACTCTTTCGTATATTTTCTAAAACTAGCATTTCTGAAAATGTGCCCGTTTCAGCTGTGTCTAGTACGTGCTGTGTAATAGCTGGCCTAACTGCGAATGCCTTCCTTGTCACGGTAGTTTGAGATATGCTGAGGTGCTGCCAATTTCTGTCACGTTGAACATTGTTTGCTGAGGTTTCAAGACAGGTGAAATGGAACTGAAGGCCACAGTCAACAGAGGTGCTCAGCAGAAATGTACAACTAGTACTTTCCATTGACACCTCTTGTTTACATGGAAATTCATCTCCGTCGCGGGCAAGCAATAAATAGATTTGTTGACAGGTAAAGCTTATCTTAAATATAAATCACATGTGTAAGACCAGAGAACGAGCCTATGCCTTGCATTATCTATATTTGCACTTGACAGGTAGGTAACAATGAAGTGGTGAAGAGCTTAACGCTACAAAAACCACCCTTGACGGAAATAAAGGCGAACAAGAGGCGCACAGTAGTCTGCTAGTAGCGCATCGTCAGTTCCATTTGTCATCCTGACAAGATGACTGCAAAGGCCTCCTTCGCTTGTACCTACAGAGATGCAAAAGGCTCCATAGAGTTCAATTGGCAAACTCAAGAATGACATCATCAGGTCATTTTACCGAGTGATACAGTACTAAAGTTCAACTTGTCCTCTAGCATGCCAAAAGCTTCTGCATGTTTGCCAAAAGATTATATAGATTTTTGCTCATAATTTCATTGTATTGATTTCCATTATAATACTTTAAATAACACACTTCAATTCAAGAAGAGTGAAGTCTCGTTAAAATACATACTTAAAGCTTCCTTTACTCTACCGTTGCTTTATCTGTGGGAAGGCCTCCTTCTGATTCATGGTGGCGCGGTGATGGCAGTCTTGCGACCGCCACATTTTGACCCTAGTGGTTGTGCCGCCTGGGACCATTGACTCCACCAGGAAACCACTGGTCCCTGGCGGTGGCGCGGCAGTCCACCGTGGTCCCGCCAAGCATATTACACCTTTCTTCACCACCACTGTGGTCTTTCCTCCTTGAAAACAGCGGCGATGAGGACAGAAAGGACAGGGCCACCTTTCTTACCTCACCAACACTGTTTTCATGAAGGAAGACCTTCATGAAATCAGTGGCGGTGATGAAGGTCATAATATGCTTGGCCTCTGGACCACTGTGCCACTGCCTGGGTACGACATTTCCCTGGCGTTGTCGGCGGTTCCAGGGTGGTACGACCACCAGGGTCAATAATTTGGCGGTCGCAAGACTGCCACGCCAGCCCGAGCTGGCGTTCCAACTCGTAATCGGGCCCTTAATGTTTTTTATGTCTGAGGGCAGCCATTGAAATTATACCGCAAGGCAGGACAAGATTATGTGGCATGGTTGACTAAATTATCTGGCCAAGCAGGCAAATTATGCAGCCTAATGTGGCACATTCTGTTTCAGTATCATTTTGATGTTTTATGATTGTAACTCACATAATACAACTTGGAAATAAATTGCACCTCATTTGTACCAGTTTATCACCTGAATGTAGCAGTCAGCAACTGAAAGGTAACCTTTAACCCTTGACAGAGGTCATGCAACTGTTTGGTACCTAGAGGAATGCCTTTTCTTAACTTTTGATCCGTTTAAGTTAGGCACATGTTTTATTGAGAATTGCATATTATGTGTCAGCCAATGGATTATCTGGCAAATGCTGTAAATACATATTTATGTGGAAACACTGTGACTGCAGAGAGAGTCACAGGAGGGTCAACAGTTTATTTATGCTCTGTAGCTTTGATACTGATCACCAAATAAATTCAGTAACCAAGAACAGTGTGGGGATTTAGTCGAAAGTGAACACTAACATATGAAATCATCTCTATTGGGAGACTGGTCATCAGACAATACAAGTGAGCCTCAGTTTATATCAGCAGTGGCTCCTCCCCTAAGGTGGAGGAGCGTCACTCCACTGCTCTCTGAACAGTTTAAGGAAAAAATAAAATGATAAGAACAGAACATTATTATCATTTTATTTTTAGTATGGAGCTTGAGGTTAGGGTGGGCCAGGGCTGGCATACCATCAGAGGGGGGATAGTGGTTGGTGTGCTTAAGTGTGCATGACGGTTTGTCCGGCTGTCTTGGGCCAGCCAAACCTTCATGCACACTTAGCTTGTTCTCCACTGGGTAGTATTGCACAGCCTGGGTGGGGAACATGCGCAGGCTCCCACTCCCAGTTTGAGCGCTGAACCACGGTGCTCAGACCCATCACAATGCTGCTGTCATGTTGGTGACAGCAGTGTTGTGATTGGCTAGGGAAGTCTGTGAGCCTGGATGCTGCTGGGAGCCAGGAAAACAGCAAGGACAGAGGAGAGGCGGCAGCTGGCAACCAGCAGGTAAGTCTTATTAGGTCTCGCCTGTCAATGCGCATGCGCATTGAGCAGAGCGAGACTATGGGGGCTTAAACAGAGCTTACCTACACTGGCGATTCACTGGCGATTTGATGAAGTGCATGTGCACTTTTAACTCAATGCGCAAGCGCAATTAGTTAAAATGCGCGTGCACAGCATCAAATCGCCAGCTTAGTGCCGCCAGCAGCTCTTCCCGCTCCGCCCCCTGCTGCATCAAAGGCTTGGCGCTCTGCCTCAGCCCAGCCATTCTCCTCCCCTAATTACCCCCTGCTGCATCAAAGGCTTTTTCACGGCCGGCCGGCCGTGCTTTCAGTTTCACGGCTGGCCGGCCGTGTCTCCTTTTTCTTTTTTTTTTTTTTTTTAATCCGCTGCATGTTGATAATAACGATATCTGGTTGCTTTGCTTTATAGCACTTCTTATCATAGTTTTGCCGTTTCTAAGTTCTATCAATCACAGGCTTTATAACACTTCTTATCATAGTTTTGCCGTTTCTAAGTTCTATCAATCACAGGTTCTACTGTTATCATTCTCCTCCCCCCTCCCCACATTATTGCCCTCCGTCTTGTTTGTTGCAGTCTGTCTTCCTTTTGTCTCTCCCTATCCCTCTTACTTCACCTTTTTCTCTCCCCTTCCCTCTGCTTCGCCATCTCTTCTTTCCCTCTCGATTCCCCGTGTTTCCTCCTTTCCCCCGCCTCACTCTCTTCACTATATGTCTCACTCCTTTCTTTCTCCCCTTTATATATTTTTTCCGTTCTCTACTTCTCTCTGTCCCTTACCTCTGCACACCCCTTCCCTCCCTCCACTCGTCTGTTCTCTCCCTGCCCCCTTGTTTTTTTTTCCTCGCACAAATGGGAAAAATGGCACCCATCTGTGAACCTGGCAACCCTGGGAGCTGCTTTCCTTCTTAGATGGCATTACGTCAGCAGCTATTCCGGGTCCCTGCCACTCCGGGTCCCAGTTCAGGCCTTTCTTTTGCACGTCATTGTTTTCGGGCAAATTGGTCCAATTTTCAAAAGGGTAGAGGGTGCGGGGGCACACTGGAGGTCAGCATTACATACCGCAAATCATTATGGCAGATGCAGTTCCTGTTAGATGTGTTTTAACATATGTGTTTGCACAGCCAATGCTTGATGCATTCCTGGACATGTGTTTCTGAGTTATTTCGCTCCTTCAACAGAAAGTTGCAGTCGTATTGAGATCAATTGCAGTTCCTTCTTCCACGTGTATCTGCTGCTGTACATTTAAATGTATATCAGTTCTCCTGCAAGAAGTGTTGTCTTCCATACTATGCTCTCCAGATGACACCATATCATCAGCGATTCCAGAGCTTTGCCCTGGGCTTGCCTTTACCTTTTAGGGTGCATTAGTACATCGGTTATAGTTGAAATGAAACAGGACGACAACTCCCAGAATGCATTCGGCTGTTAAAAGGAAAGCTGAGCACTATTCTGTGTAGCTGGTATTGTGCTCTTACTTGTACATCCGTTCCTGTGCTATGAGCTGCTCCTGGGCTTTTAAAAATGCAGCAGTCCTACTGAGAATGTATATGGAGTCCCTGCTAATAATTGTTGCATCTGTGGCATTAAACAAGTCAGACCCCTCACCTTCACCCCCTCACCCTCAACCCCTCACCCTCACACCCCCTCACCCTCACACCCCCTCACCCTCACACCCCCTCACCCTCACACACCCACTCACCCTCATACACCCTCACATCCTCTCACCCTCACCCACCCACCCTCACACCCTCACCCACCCTCACCCTCACACCCTCACACACCCTCACACACCCTCACCCCCTCACCCTCACCCCCTCACCCTCAACCTCAACCCCTCACCCTCACACCCCCTCACCCTCACACCCCCTCACCCTCACACCCCCTCACTCACCCTCACACCCCCTCACTCACCCTCACACACCCTCACACACCCACTCACCCTCATACACCCTCACACCCTCTCACCCTCACCCACCCACCCACCCTCACACCCTCACCCACCCTCACCCTCACACCCTCACTCATCCTCACACACCCTCACTCACCCTCACTCACCCTCACACCCTCACTCAGCCTCACTCAGCCTCACCCTCACACACCCTCACACACCCTCACACACCCTCACCCTCTCACCATCACCCCCCCTCATTCTCACACACCCTTACCCTCATCCCCTCACCCTCACACACCCTCAGTCACCCTCACACCCTCACCCTCACACCCCCTAACCCTCACACCCTGACCCTCACTCCCTCACACACCCTCACTCACCCTCCCTCACACACCCTCACACACCCTCACACACCCTCACCCTCACACCCCCTCACACCCCCTCACTCACCCTCACTCACCCTCACACACCCACTCACCCTCACCCTCACACCCCCTCACCCTCACACCCCTCACCCTCACACCCCTCACCCTCACACCACTCAGTGCTACAACACATATTGTGTTACAATAGGTGTCATATTTGCGAAAGATAAAACTATTGGCATTGTAAATAACAAAGCTATTAATTTCGCTATTTTCAAAACAAGCACATAAATAAAAAATGTGTCCTTTACAATACCAATAGCTCAAACTTTCCTAATGCGAGACCTATTGCATTGCTGTGCTTCTCTCCCCTGCTGCACTCTCCTGCTCTCTAGAGATGTGGCCTAACGACCAGAGCTGCCATCTAAGTCACGTAAATACAAAACATGTTGCATTCCAAATGCTATAGGTGTCACATTCGCGAAAGTTATAACTATTGGCATTGTAAATGACAAAGCTATCAATTTAGCTATTTTAAAAACCAACAAATAAATAAAATATTTGTCATTTACAAGACCAATAGCTCCAACTTTTCTAATGCGAGACCTATTGCATTTCCAATGCTTGTTTTTCTATTTGTTTTTGTTTTTTTCTAACCCTCCTCCTCTGCCCCCACACCCCCCAGCCACCGCTCAGTACCATCTGCGACTGGTTTCGAATTGACAAAACATCGGGTATGATGGGACTTGATATCAAAAATTAAAGTTCACATGTATTGATGCAAAAGAGTGTGTATATACATTGAGTATAACAATTAATTTTTATTAATTACCATTGGTGACCACCTTTGACAATATCAAATCATACACCCAATGTACGACTATATTAAATACCTTCAACAAGTGTAGGTACCTTGTAGTAATTTCCCAAGACACAAACCTTGCAGAACCTTTTGAGACAAAATCAATTGCCATTCGGTACAATTGACCTCAGGTTACAGATATTAACAATAGGATTCTTAATTAAACATCTATCTTAAAATGGCAAAGGTAAAAAAAAGAACAGCCTTACTTTAAAAGTAAACGTGCTGGCATGCTTGGGCGATTCTATTGTACTGAAATTTACTACCTTTGCCCAAACATTTGCAAGAGTCTAAAAGCCCTTTTGAAAGCATCCTCGGTAAAGAAAATCTCCAATGATGATGAATGTCAATGTGAATACATGTGCACTATGAGATTATTGCATGAGCGTCAGTGCCCCATGACAAATGAAGAGCCACTTAACGTGCCAGAATGAAATGTAGACACAGTCAAAAGACGCATATTGTAAAACTGAGCATGGAGTCACACTTGTGGGAATCACACATTTCTGTAGCAAATTTCTGATGGTAAGGAGAAGCCCCCCATTAAGGCATCGAAAAAGGTCAGGACCCACAGCAAAGACCTATGTTCTTTTTTAAATGAGGTCCTAGCATCCAAGACTTTGCAGTAAGGGCAGTCCTTCACATTAATGGTGGCTAGATTTTGGACAAAGTTGGCCCCTATAGCCATACCTTTGATTTAAGAAAAACACACTTAGGAATTGTAAGTAATTTCTGGTAAGAAATTGTTCAGTTACACTTACAACTAAGCCTGTTGGGACTTGACACTGATGTTCACATTTATTTAGGGTATCAAATAACTTTCAAAGCCTCGTGTTATGGGATATGTTGTGTACAAAAACCGTGTGTCCATAGCTACTAGAAAGTGAGTGAAACAATTAAAATTTAAGGGGCATATTATCAAGGCGGGCGATAAGAGATTATCGCCGCTTTAGCGGCCATTTTCTGCCGCTAAATGGCGATAATTCTATCGCCATATTAGCAAGCTGTCGCTAACAGCAGTTAGCGACAGCTTGTAGGCGATAGCGATCGGTTTGGGGCCCGCTTTGCATGTCAGCGATATTTATTGCTAATGACATGCAAAGTGGGTGTACCCAACCTGTTAGTGACTGAAAGCAGTCGCTAACATAGCTATCGCTTATTATCAAAGCAGGCGTAGCGATGGAAATATACGTGCTAAGAGTGAATATCTCCAAAACCAAACGCCTGCTCAGACCAGTTCTTAGCCTGTATATGCAATGGGAGGTGGATATTCAGGCTAAGTCCCTGTTAGCGATAATGCCTGACTATCGCTAGATTTACAGCGATATTCACGCATTTCGCCGCTATCGCCGGAAATGTTATCGCTTCAGAGATAAACGTTGCTAATAGCACGTTTTCTCTGCGATAAAATCCGGCGATGCTCGGCGATAAAAATAATGTCGCTAAGTCTATTTAGCGATAAATATTGCTAGTTGTTGATAATATGCCCCTAAGTTATTCTAATTTTGTAATAAAATCATTGCTGTCACAAATGGATGCATGTGTTTTTAGTACAAAAACGGCTTGATAAGTAAAGCATGCACACAGCGTCCCGTATTTTATTTCTGGTATGAGAAGTCTTTTTTCACTTTTAAATGTAGTCCATTGAGGCCACATAAACATCTGTTTTATATTACGGTGTCTGAAAATAATTCTGGCCCCTAGTAGATTTTGCTAATGCAAGATTTTGCACTTAGGACATTTGTGAGTGATTACATATCACACACCATTACCAGTTGACGGTGAACACAGCATGGGCATGCATATGTGCTTGTTCTGACTGGTGGCCTTTTGCAAAACAGAGACGCACACATCAATCGGTTTAGCTTCATTTTCTACATGGTAGCTCCATTTCCATTATGTTGTGAGTTTTGAACATAGGCTACTTTTTTGCTGATACATTCCACTTTGTCTTAGATTGTAGCAATAGAACCATGAAAAATATTTAAAGAAAATACTAACGCTGGGCGTACTTCGCGTAGCAGCACTACGCGTAGTTTCACTAGTATACTTTGAACTTCCTGATGGCACTGTGTACTTGTCTGCACTATGAAATAATTGCAAAATTATTGTAAATAGCATCTTACACAGTGCCAATTACAATAAAATAAGTATCACTATCTTTATATGCTAAAGAGCATATAGTAATTTCACAAAAGTGAAACTGAAAAATTAACAAGCAGTGAGAGAGGTGATGATTTTGGGATCCTCCCTAACCTAGGGGAAGTACCAAACAGATGCCTTGAAAACAAAAAAAGCACATCCTATTGAACGATTCGGTGATGGTCCCATCCTCTTAGGACCACCCCAAGCACAGTTATTGGCAAAAACAATTCCCAAACAAAGGCCCTGCAAAGCATTATGGAATGAGATTAGCAGTGGGCAGTGAATATTTTATAGTACCTAATATCAAAATAATTCTACAAAGAGCTGCAGCTCAACTGGTGGTTACTAGATGTCCCTCACAAGTCAAATGCAAATGTTTGATGAAAGGGTTTCAATGGTTTTGCATTTGACTCGTGAGGGACATCTAGTAAGGACTAGTGGAACTGCAGCTTGATGCAAGAATAGTTTCAATGCTTTGCATTTTACTCGTGAGGGACAAGGTAACGACTAGGTGAACTGCAGCTCTTTGTAGATTTATTTTGATATTGGATACTATATTATTCACTGCCCACTGCTAATCTCGTCCCATAATGCTTTGCATGGCCTTTGGTTGGAATCGTTTTTTTGCCAATAACTGTGCTTGGGGTGGTCCTAAGAGGATGGGACCACCACGGAAGTTCCACAAGATGTCCTTTTTGTTTATGCTCTTTGTGTTCAAGGCATCTGCTTGGTCCTCACCCTAGGTTAGGGGGGACCCCAAAATCATCGCCTCTCTCATTGCCTAATGTTTCCATTGAAAAAGTTCACTTTTGTGAATTGGTTGTGTGCTTTTTAGTATGTATCATTGCTTTATTGAAGCATGGAGGATGTTGTAGATTTATCTGCTACGCTATGTGATTAAGCACAGTTTTTGTACTGTGCTACATGCAATTTGCGAAGTAGTACAAACTACGTATGCTCTGTTAGCGTAGCTTAGTATTATGCCCAGAGTTAAAAAATACATGCTCCTTGCACATCTGGTGAGTTCTGTATGATTTTGTTTCTCTTCTTGAGAGTAACAATAAATACTATTCATAGAATATATATGTTAGCAGGTTTTCAGTTAGATCTATGTGGCTTTCCATGATCTAACACACCTTAGTGCTTCACCATATATTGATGTGCACGATGCCAGTAGCTTATTGATTGACTCTCTCTACGAAAGACTAGAACATTTGAAGACTTGCATTTTTATATGTTGCAAAGTTTGGCTGAAATTAAATATCTACTCCGTAAGTATTTCCCATCGTATGAGTCTTTTGAATCAGACATATTACATTTTTGTATTTTTGAATCTCAGATTATTGGATGCTGGACCAGAATATCTACAAGTATGCAATTTCCTGCAGATAAGTGGTAAACTTTGAACTAGATGCAAACTACAACATGATTTTTAGTTTACCACTCATTACTGTTCTAGATGGATACTCCCCCCCCTTGTTCTGTTATCTTGGACATATTGTAGGATGGTACCACCACTTGTTTTCCTAATGAACATCAATTAACTACTAGGGTCGTGTTATTGCTTTTGGCTGCTCACAAAGGCTACACACACTAAGTCACCTCGATTCTTCTCAACAGCAAAAATTAATGAACTATAGTCTGAGTCCTCTCAAATATACAAAAACAACATAATGTGTTCATCGATAAGGGGGGGATTCATCCCTTAAGGATTAGACCCCTCACTCACCCAAAGGTGACATGCTTCATCATATGGGTCCTCCTTACCAGTGAAGAAATCCTAGTCAACACTGGGAGCTACTACTTCGTGATGTTATGAAGGGGCTCAGAGATGTTTTATTTTGCTATCAGGATGGGTACTAATTCCCATATGTGGATATGAAGGGTGTTGTGAGGTTGCAGCGCTGTGTGAAAAGATAGTGAAAAAAGGTTAAAACTGTCTAGAATAGATGCACTACCCTGAGTTTTATTATTGTGCTCTTTCTGATAGTGTTAAAACGTAAAGCAACACAGTGGTATGGATTTAAAACCACTGTCCAATTGTGGTCAACATGTTTCAGCCCAATGATCAGATCCCTGTATCGTTGGCTTTCTTCAGGACCAGTTATAAAATATGCTGCTGCTACAAAATATGTGAAAAAAATGATAATCATACAAAACCAGTATTCCTGTGCTCACAAAGGCTGCCTGCAAAATAACTCAAAAGCCTAGACTTAGACATCTCCACCCCCGAAAAGGAAGGTGAAGCCAAACTTATGAATGTAAATTTCCACTGCCTAAAAAGAAACAAAAGCAAGCCCAGCTCCAAATATCGCCAACCACTGACACTTAAACACCATCCCATAGAAAATAATAGAGGTAGGGATTTACAATAAAACCCAATAGGAAATAATCTATAATTTATTGTGGAAAATATATAAAAAAAATGCTTCATATTTATATTTACAATATTTTACCAACCTCTTTAAATTAAAAAATTAATGAAAGATTACATTTTCATAAAATATGATTACATTATTTTTAATAATTCTATATAGCACTTTACTAATTATTAATGTTAATAAAATGCTAACTTTTTTTGCTTTAGGTTTGAAGTTCTTTTTTTTAATTACCTCCAGCAAAATAATAGTAATTTAATATATTTATATTAATTAAAAATTAAGTTAATGGTGTAACATTTTTTTAAATTGTATTCAACATTTAAAATAAGTATGTAAATTTAAGTAACAATAATTTTTTATATAAAGAGATTTTTACTAATTTATTACAGATTTCTTAAATTTTCCCTATTTTACCATAGGTAAATCTCAACTCTGACTGTGGAGTCAGCCTCTGGTAATGTATAGGGAAAAGTATAAAAGAATATACATTTAACCTAAAAAGAATAGTGAAAATATTTTTATGTTAAATATTAATCTAAATTAATTATATATGTGTATTTTAAATGTAGATCAAAGTGGAAAAAGTGACCTTATTAATTAGGTGAAAATGTCAGTTAAAATGTTACATTTTAACCTCTAAAAACCACTGAAATTCACCAGTTATAGTTAACTGAAATCAATATAATTCTCACCCTCACCATGAGCAGTCTTGTTATCAATGATTTAATTTCTGATGCTTTGAAAAAAGTTATGAGTGGTGTAATATGTGAGGCCCTAAGCAGTGGTTGGCAAGGGTGTGGGAGCAGTGCATATTTAATTAGGGGTGTTGCTGCTTTAATACTGGAGCGGGGAGGCTGCAACTAATTTTCTTTTTTTTTATTATTCTGGGTGAGCATGGCTAAGTTTTTGACTTTTTTCTGGCAGTGTGGAAGCCCTCTCCCGCGCTGCTGTAGATAATCGTTTTACTTACGCTGACTTGGGTGCCCTGGTCATCCCCAAGGCATGCAGAAAACTGTTTTCCCTAAAAAAAAATATATATATATACTACCAGCACAAGAAGCCCACTCCTGCACTGTTGAGTTGGATCCCTGCACTGCAGCACGCTCAGTGCTTGTTTGATAGCCAGCATTTTACTTCTCCGTTCCTGCTCCATGCAAGCAGGGTGCTAGGGCATGCTGCTCCTGTTCCCGCTCAAGGTCTTTTCCGCAAAGTGGTGTTTGCGCACGAGGACACCCTTGCCTCTTCTACACTTAGGGTCCGTTAAATTCATAGGGAGCTGGCTCAGACTTGAAAACAAAGTGAGCCCTAGAAAACGTTTTGGAAACAGCCCCACACTGATGGAGGTAGTGAGTAGAGTAGAGTCATTAGTTCATGGTTGAATCATGGCAGCCCGGTCTGCTCTGAAAGCAGCCCCCTAGTGTGCAGCCTACGGGGGAAATGTCAGAGTGTCAGAATGGACAGTTCAGCCATGATAAGGAGGGCTGTGTACATAGCATTGTGCACATTCTCTTCCCCTATAAACAATTAGTACATCAAAAGCTAGTCAGAATGCTGGCGCTCCAAAAGTCCTGTGCAAAAAAACATTCTGTGCTGTAACAGGTGTAGTTCGCACATTGAGCTCTGCAATTCTTAGAAAAAGCCTATGTATATAGAGAAATTAGTACTGCAATTGGAAAGCAAGAATTTCTACAAAGCAACTGCAGGAAATTGGGTTATTAGTTGTGTAGCCTGCACAAGTAATAGGTCCACAATTGATTTTGGAAAAGGGGGTGGTGATGGACAGAGTTTCTGAATGATGCAGAATACTCTTACCAAGTCAAGAGATCATGGTTTTAATCCATCACCTGTTTTTTAGCTCATTGCACCATCCCAGCTCAGAACCTGGCTATATGCAAATTAGTCTGTTCCTGTCCCATTGCATGATGGGAACAGGGCAAACCAAACTACCAAGCCAATTCTTATACTGGGAAGGAAACAAGCTTCCGGGGACCGGTTTCTGGCATCACAGCCTTCGTCGGCCCGGCTTGCTTGAATCCTGATGGTGCAATGAGCAAGGGACTCACGTCTGAGTATACCCTCCCACACATAGTGTGGATAAAATCGATTTTGGAAAAGGGGGTGGTGATGGACAGAGTTTCTGAATGATGCAGAATACTCTTACCAAGTCAAGAGATCATGGTTTTAATCCATCACCTGTTTTTTTAGCTCATTGCACCATCCCAGCTCAGAACCTGGCTATATGCAAATTAGTCTGTTCCTGTCCCAGTGCATGATGGGAACAGGGCAAACCAAACTACCAAGCCAATTCTTATACTGGGAAGGAAACAAGCTTCCGGGGATAAAATCGATTAAAACCATGATCTATTGACTTGGTAAGAGTATTCTGCATCATTCAGAAACTCTGTCCATCACCACCCCCCTTTTCCAAAATTGGTTTTATCCACACTATGTGTGGGAGGGTATACTCAGACGTGAGTCCCTTGCTCATTGCACCATCAGGATTCAAGCAAGCCGGGCCGAAGAAGGCTGTGATGCCAGAAACCGGTCCCCGGAAGCTTGTTTCCTTCCCAGTATAAGAATTGGCTTGGTAGTTTGGTTTGCCCTGTTCCCATCATGCACTGGGACAGGAACAGACTAATTTGCATACAGCCAGGTTCTGAGCTGGGATGGTGCAGTGAGCTAAAAAACGGTGATGGATTAAAACCATGATCTATTGACTTGGTAAGAGTATTCTGCATCATTCAGAAACTCTGTCCATCACCACCCCCCTTTTCCAAAATAGGTCCACAATTGTCCTTACTGGGAACCAAACACCCCATTGTAGCGCTTGAATCTGTCAGGTTAGTGAGGCAGAGCAGTCCAAAGCCCACTCTGGGGGGGTGGTGTGGGCTAGTGATCACAGTTCACTGGCATGCAGTAAAAACGCTCAATAAATGATTGTCCAATAAGTACTTTTTCCTTAGAAAAGGGAGAAATACATTTATTACATACATACTACTAAATACTACACAGTAATTTACAAATATATACATTAGTGGATGGAAAACACCACAGATGACATTACACAATCACCTTTGACCCCGTAACAAGGTCATAAAAGAACATAAGGTTAGTCTACTGGCTTGGTCAAAGGGTCAAGATCAACAAGCCACATGTTAAAGACATAATTTTTTCTCTAAATATGATCATCAATAATAATAATCAAGTGTAGATGCACTTATTACTGTTAAAACTTATACACAGTGAGCAATAATATTTGTAAACGTCTCAATAAAGCATTTAAAATGAGCAAAACATATGTCTATATATTTTTCGTAAACAGTAAAAATGCAATCATAAAAGCAGCCCGAGAGAGTAGTACATTTTGACTACATTGCATGCAACCATAGACTTAGGGGCTCATTATGATGTTGGGCGGATCTCCACCACCAGACCGGCGGTGGTGATCCGATGACACTTTCCCCGCCCGCCCACCCGCAATTGACCTCCCGCCATATTACAATGGCGGGGGGTGTACAGCGGCGGATGGAAAGACGGTCTGCTGCTTTTCCGCCAGTCGGATTGCCGGCTGGGTGGAAAATGCACACAATATGGTGGCGGTGCCTACATTATGATGCCTGTGGTGCGTATGCCTTTCCATGGCAGAGATTCCGCCATGGAAAGGCATACGGTACATGGCTATGAGGGCCCGTTGTGGGCCCCCAGGCAGTTTGGGGGGGTGGGTGTCTGCACTTGGTGGTACCCATGGTACCCCCTACATTCGCATGCACAAAATGGCAGCCACCGTGCATGCCAATGCACAACATGCATATTTTACATTGCAGCGGGTGCTGCTTACAGCACTGCCTGCCGCAATGTAAAAGTTGTGGGATGCGACCGCCAGGGTGGCGGTCGCATCCTAATTGCACCATTGTGACCGCCACATCTCTGGCGGTCTGTCCCGTTTTCCGTTACAATGGCGGGCGGAACAGAAAACGGGAGCAACTGCCAGATGTGCGGTGGTCCGTCAAGGCCAAATAGGATGCACCCGCCACACTGGTGGGCACAAACTGGACTTTAACATTGTGGCGGGTGGTGCTGTAGGCAGCATCCCGATGCGCTTCTTCAAGACCCTAATGTGGACATAAAAATAGGAATTAGAGAAGACGACACCCTATGTTCCTATGGCACCTAAAGTTAGGTGTGTGGGTGTCAGAGCGCTTATTTGAATGTCCGATTGGCGTTCCTGATTCAGTAGTATCTAGCCCTTATGGCCAACCGCCAGGCATGCACAATAGGCATCCCTAGCACTGGTCCTTGGGGGGATAAGTGACGGGTGTAGAGTGTGCCCGAGGTAGGTATCTTAGGAGGGCCTTTTGCACAGACACTGCCCCGATCGGATATGTGTTGGGGTCCTCCCATAAAGAGGATTTCACCACAGGTCATTGGGCGGAAAGGCTGGACCTGGATCCGGGGTGATATCACGAGATCCAATCATGATCTCTCTCAAGGCAATTTGCGATATGCAGGAACATGTCTAGATAGTGGCAGGAAGATGATGTCTAGCGCATCTGTTATGGTTAGGAATGCATCACCTGGTGTAAATAAAGCTGTAAATATGAAAGGTGACTGCGCATGCACACGAAAAATTCTGTGTGTTTTGTTCTTAATAATGTTTCTAATAAAATAGGGCCGGGGTTTTCTACCCCTAATCCAAATAATTGTGTAGAGTTGGTATTTCAGATGGGGGGAACGGCCGAACATGGCTTATTGTGGCTTTTGTACTAAAGGCTTAGGCGATGCCAGGCTGTGTGCTTGTAAGTGACAATTTCGAGGCTTCCCTGCAGTGCTTAGCTCGATATAAAACAAAGTACTTCAGCAAAATTGCTTAATTAAAGAAGAATATGATGCTGACAGAATTAACAGTAAACCCTTGTTAAGTAAGACATAAACTCCAATACGAGACTGCGCTAAAATATGTGATAAGCACTCTGAAAGAGGGGAAGCGGAACAAGAATGTAAATGTTTACTTAAGCTGCATAATAGCTGTGAAAACGACAGCATGTATGTGTTGACATAAAGCCGGGGAATTAAGCAAACAGTGAAGAGGGCAAGGAGACAGTTAGAGAGGCGAGTCAGTTTACCTCAAGACCTCACCTGAAACAACTTTCCGAGAACTCCTTCTCTGTGTCCCCAGACTGATTAACAAACACTAGACAAGAGTGGGGGCTTTTTGAGGTGTTCCAGTGTGTCCCTGATGGCATCAATACAAGGACTGTGTTGATTTTTTGTTACGCCGATGTAATCCCATGCAATTCCCACATTTCGTATTGCGTGAAATGCGCAAATGTATTTGCCATTGTGTATAACACGAATTGTTGCCTGATATTTGTTCATGGTAGCCAGGATTGAGCAGAACATATCTCATTAAAAAAGTGTTTCCCCTCAAGCAAAATATGTTCTTCTGATGTCATCAACAATTATATTTTTTGCACCAGATATACCCTCCTGGAGAACTGTTACACACAAAATGTATCTTATGTAAAACGTCTTGTAGATTTGTATGGCGTTACTACCCTGACGAGGCGTGGAAGTGTTTAGCGGGTTGATAGCATGCTGCTCTGTGGAGCCCAGGTTAGTTTTATAACTGTTGATGTTAGTCATATATTATACAACATTATTTGGGTTGTCATACCAATTCGTTGCGTTCAGTTTCTAGTCTAGATGAAAGATAGTTGTTGATGCAGATGCTTTGGTTAGGCCTGGATTTGCATTCCTAATATTCTCTGTGAGTGAAGGGAATGGACTGCATGCAGTTTAGAATGTGCATTATACTATTGTTGGGTTGTTCTGGTAGGTTCTATTGTCAGATGGCTGCAGTGTTAGAAAATGCAGTTATACGTATCTTGGGTCGTGTTGATTCAGGCTGGGGAAGGAGTCTCGGTGGAAGAGCTCAATAGGATTTAATTTGGAAGGCCAAGAGGTATTGGACAGATGTGGACATGGACTGACATGAATTCGATTAATAGGGGCATGAAATACACCTATTGTTGAAGTCATGCTCATTTTGGTGATGATGATGCTGAAAGCTAAAGGTACTACAGATATAAAAGAATGAGTGAAAAAAAACATTTGTACAGATATATTTACTGTAAGTTACAGTCCAGTCCTGCTTGGCTCCAATACCTCTGCACATCGACTACCTGTTAAGGATGCCCTATATGCATTGGGTGTGCCACGACGTGGGTCCAATGCTCACAATGGCCCTGGATCCAAGCTGCACCTGACTATCGATCCACAATCAGGGCTCGACCGGTTTTGGGTTGTTTATGCTCTGATTTAAAGGACCTGGTCTGGCAGCTCAACATGGACTGTTCCTATGGGAGAAGGTTCAGGAATGATTTCATATGGCTGGGTCCAAACTGAGGTGGCATGGTATGCACAGTAGCTATGTACTGGGATGCAGCCCATGTAATCACAAGTAACTGAGATTAGTTTCTAGTCATCACTTTTTTTATACTAAGGTGCGAAGTCTCAAACATTAGTCACACCTACAAATACAAACGGTTCCATGAAGTGCTTGATTTCGCAAAATGTTGGTAATATTTTGTTTATTTAGGAATATTGTAAATTTTATACACCCCTATCCACCACAATTTACTTGGCTTAGAAACCAACCACCTCACAATACCTGTAGCTAAGACATTGCCAGACTGGAATAAAAGAAGTGCAGGAAGTCAAAAACCACAAAGCAGTCTTTCCCCTTCTTGTCACTCAGGTTCTAGAACAACATAATTAACAGCAGAAGAAATATTGCACCTCTCATACAATTCAGAAAAACACTCTAGACGCCTTTTTTAAGGAGCGCTGCCCTGAGCCTACAAATACTCATGTTACCTGCCTTACTACTTCCAGCATACATATTTCACTAAAGTATTGGCAGATGCTTGGGAAATAGCTTATCACCCCTATGCTCAAACAGTGAATACATGTAATACATACTCTGTACTGCCTTCAGCCCCCCACCTAACCTCATTCTGGTTTCTTCATGATGATTATGCTGCTAATAAGGTTTGCTGTAAAGTGCTTCACTGGTCCTTGGACCTGGTATGGACTGAAACAATATGAAAATAAAGGAAACATTGATTCAACTTCTCAAAATGTTTGTGTTAGGAATTCAGTACTGCACACTGTGACATAAGCGTCACAACTAAATCAGGCCAAAATGTTTACCTAAGGAAGCACAGGAGATCTGAGTTTGTGTGTCATATTTTGGAAGAGCAGTCCCACTGATAAGCCTATCTCGAGCTAGGAAAACGGGGTGTGCAGTCTTCATGGGCAGAGAGTGGTTGCTTGGCAACCCTTCCACTCCATTGAGAGAGGATGTACATATTTGCGAAGGCAGAGCAGGGTTTAATTTGAGCCGGTAGTTTCTGGTGCTCAGCACTGGAAGTTACATGCCAGCACCGGCTCTAGTGACAGTCCACCACATGGTGGCACCGTCTTTAATTTTGAGATGAGCACAACAACCATGTTTATTAAGACAATATACAATGAGTAACACCGGCCTCTCACACCATTATTTTAGCCTTGTGTGGTCTAAAATAGTCTGAATTGTCACACTTGTAGGAGTGAGATGGTTAGGCTTTATGTTGGTAATATCATTGGCAATGCTGACGGGCAATGTGTGGTGCAAGTAGCAGTGGCCTTCCGAGAAGGGCCATGGCACTTATTTTTTTACAAATTAAGCACTGGAGCAGAGCATGTTTGGAGTCATGGTTTATTTGAGAGCCATTGGGGTGGCTTGTGTGTCTGCCTTTAGGGTACAAGATGTTGACTACTTTGCATATGTTGCTCTTTTCCTCTTCAGCCCAATTAAGTTTAAATGCTTCACCGGCTCAGCAATGCGGCGAGTGCAAGGTGTCATTTTATTTTTTGTAATTTTATTTAATATATCTGGTTGTATGTTGTTTAAACCGACCCCCACCCCTGCCCCGCCCACCACTCCTACCTGTGCCGGCCATGACTGTAAAAAAAAAACAAAGATCCTGTCTACTCATTTCTGCCTTTCCTGTCTTTGTAATATCCTGGGGAAATGCAGAGGGGGTGTCTTTTCCAATGAAGAGCTTCTGCCAGCTTTTGCATTTGAAATGTAATTGCATAGTTGTGACACACCTGTAAATTGCACTAGACTGCCATGTGAATGAGACTGGCTGGTTCATCACACCAGCATTGGCTCCTCGTGCAAGAACTCCTGTGAACCATGATGGTCTTGGACAGAAAGTCCAGAAAAGGCGCTGTCATTTGGGAAAAATATCTTGGATGCTACCTTTATGGGATAAGTAACTCTGATGTAGTTGCAAACTTTTCTCAGCTGTCATGGGAGAGATGTGTCTTTAACAAATTCGCAGTTGGACAGCACAACTGGCATCCTTTAAATTACACTCTTGTTACTTTAAGAGCATATATATATATATATATATATATATATATATATATATTGCGTAATCTTAAAGTAGCATTTTGCTTATTGAAATGAAAGGTAGGAAAACGTGCTTTGGATTTCGTTTTTAAATTGAGTTTGTTTTAAGGCTACACAATTAGTTGCATTTTTTGCATAGATACTGGGCTCAATTTGTGATAAACATTGTAAATCTGCACCCAAAGACTAGGGGGCTTTTTACCAAGGGGCTTATCGCTGCTTTAGCGGGAATTTAAAGCGGCAATACTTTTATCGCCCTATTACCTAGCTGTCGCTAACACCAGTTAGCGACAGCTAGTAGGAGATAGCGATCATCTTGTGGCCCACTTTGCATGTCAGCGATATTTATCGCTAATGACATGCAAAGTGGGCGTTCCAAGATGTTAGTCGCTCACATCGCTATCTCCTATTACCTACTTTTGGAAATAATCGCGCTAAGCGCGATTATCTCCAAAAGCTAACGCCTGCCCAGAGCAGTTCTTAGCCGTGTTATCCAATGGGAGGTGGATAACATGGCTAAGAGCATTTGCTCGGTAATGCATGAATATCGCGGACTTTACAGCGATATTCATGCATTTCGGCCGATTTTTACCGCTTTTGAGATAAACCTTGATAATATCAAGGTATCTCAGCGGTAAAAATCGTCGGAGTGTGGCAATATAATTATAGCCGCTAACCAAGCTTAGCGATAATTATCGCTATTGCTGGGTGTATCCCCTCAGGTTTGTGCATTTTAACCGATCCAGATTTTGCGCAAAGCAGTGTACTCTCATACTTTCTGCACTGAGTTGTAAATAGGAGAAAATACAGAGCTGAGCCATAGCTACCAATCTAAATTCAAATTCAAACATAGCTTTATTCGATTTCATATTCGAAATCATGCAAGCACAACATACAAAATGCAATCAAATTCATTAGTAAAAAGGCATAAAGTAGAAAAGTAAAATATATATCATACATTATGACAAAAATAAAAACATTTCAGAATTATAAAAGATCATAGGATGTAAACAACTTTCCATACTTTCCTTAATCTATGTTTTGGTCATCAATGAATTGCTCTCTTCTGTGTCTTTTGCTAGGGCACAAACAGGCATTCCTGTTCCACACACAGCCTCGTAACATGGCGCAGAGGCGAGGGTGCTCTATCTAGCATAGGATTTGTGCCGGAAGGGTACCCTTCCAGTACAATAACCTAAGCCTAGACAAACACAGAATGGCCAGGCGCATTGGACGTGTGCAGTGCACTCGAGAACACTTGCAATGCGTCTCAGTTGCAGGAGGAAATCTATGCATTGCCCCTTGTTTGCAACTAGGCATTACTGTTGGTGCAAACAGTCTGGCTATTTTAGTATCACGTTCTGTGCCAACACCAACGAGTGTTTGTGTTGATATGTCCCCATCATTCTAGTAAAGCCTTCTGACGCAAAGCAGAGCATTGTTTGTGTTGTGAAATGTTCACCTTTCCGGAGCTCTGCACTCTTTGTGCTGCACAGTAAATAACATGCGCTGGTTTGCCATGCGCAAGTGCTGGCACGCACCTCCAACATATGGAATCGTAGTGTAAAGCTAAGGTTGTGTGTTGACATTTTGAAAGACGACGAGAGGTCCACAGGAAAGGAGGCAAAGGTAACCGGCTCATGCCTTTAGACTCGCAGTACTCGAGCAGCTTTGCCAGAGAGCCGCTTGCCGCTTGCACCAACGCTTGTCATGGAAGCTGTCGCCTAATCATTCCGAACATTTTTGCAGAAACTTTCCTGTCTTTTTTTCTGAAAGAAACAGATGAAAGAAAAAAGCTCTTTCCGTCTCTTTGCTAGATGTTGCCTCAACAGTAGGAAAAACATCGACCGCCATGCAGAACTGTTTATGAAATATAACTTTTTTTCTCAATACAAAATAAGACACCGGCGAACTGGAGGTCTTTAAAAAGAGCAATGTGGAAATATTTTTGCATTTTGTTGAAATGTAATGCCTCTAAAGCTTACTTAAAGCATTATTTCCCATCTGGGCCCTCCATAATTATTTCACGATGGAGGCAGGAAATCCTGGTAGGTCATGTATAAACAGCCCGAGGCAGGGCCCTCTTCATCAGATAGAGCATGACATCTGACATCTGCGGAGCCCGCCGCTCGCAAGCCACAATTAGGCAGTCAGCTCAAAAGAGAACGAGGGCACGGGCCACGGGCCTAACGGGCAACTCGAAGGAGAAAGAGGGGGCACGAGCAACGGGCCTAATGGGCGACTCAAAAGAGAAAGAGGGGGCACGAGCAACGGGCAACTGAAAAGAGAACGAGGGCACGAGCAAAGGGCCTAACGGGCAGCTCAAAAGAGAAAGAGAGGGCACGAGCCACGGGCCTAACGGGCAACTCGAAGGAGAAAGAGGGGGCACGAGCAACGGGCAACTGAAAAGAGAACGAGGGCACGAGCAACGGGCCTAACTGGCAGCTCGAAAGAGAAAGAGGGGGCACGAGCATCGGGCCTAACAGGCAGCCCAGGGCCGGTCCTAGAATATGTGGGGCCCAGGGCAGAATAGGAACATGTGAGGCCTATAAGCAGATACGACGCTGGATCAGATCGGGCCTGCTAAGAAAGTTATTTTTTTACTTTAAATTAAAATTACCCCCTGCCCGCCCCCACAGTTAACAACTAACAACCATTGGCAAAACACAGCGGCGGCCGACTCATGCCTGCCGCAACTGGGTTTTGTCAATGGTTGTAAGCAGTTTAAGCTAAATGAGTAAATACAATAAATGATTTTACTATCACCTTGTTTTGACCAATAAATAGCTATTTCACACACACTTGCATGGAATCACAACTGCAATGCAGGACCATTGCTCTTTGTGCTCTGCATATTTTGAATGGTCATGTAATCTGACACCTCTTTGACCCACAGACAGGTACAGTGTGAAAGTTGTACTGCCTGCAGCCTCAACTCCAAAGTACTCAACTGTAGCCTGTTATAAACACCTGGAGGCGACTCAGTACAAGGGTGCATCATCCAAGAGTAATATGCTGTGAAATAAAATAGACAAACACACATGCTGGAAACAGCTAGCACTCTTGGGGAATGCAAGATTCAGTAGAGCATGGGAAATATAAACAGGAACAAAATTACTGCCATGGGATACCCTAACAGCAGGACCACTGGAATTATGTGGCAGGAGAGGGTTAAATTATGTGGCAGGGTGAGTAAATTTTGTGGCAAGAAAAGGCAAATTATGCGGCATAATCCGGCACATTTTGAAATAGTATTGCTTAATGTATTTGCCATTTTTAAACTTGGTAACACTGTTTGGGCACTAGTTGCACCCCATTAGTACCAATTTAACACCCAAATTTAGCGGTGGGAAACGGAAAGTTGATTATTCCAGCTTTTCAAAGGGCCTTCCCACATCAGCAAGACGTGTCGCTGTATTTTTAGTAACTTTTGAACCGTTTGAGATAGAGAGCAATTTGTTTGTTTAAATCTGTAGATTATGCAGAAGCTGATGGATTATGTGGCAAATGCGTCAAATGCATAATTATGCAGACATCACCCCCATCGCACAATCGTATAATTCCAGTGGCCCTGCCTAACATGCATCATCAGCCTGGGACAGAAAATAGGCCTCTGTACCAAAATAAAAGGGGCCCCCATTAGGGAGTTAGCTAAAAAAGTATCACATGTTTGCAAATTAGCACAGTATTCAACTTGTAAAAACCTGCTGTATTCGCTTTTTTTGTAAGGTATGGAAGGACTGCACTGATTTGAGTTTGCTACAGGCAATGTTTCCTTTATTATCATGAAAATCAACAATAAAAACCGGCTCACATGACCATAATGCAAGTCAACAACTACCAAAAAAAAACGGCCTACATACTGACCTGACAGCAGGGCTTTAAGTGGAATGAAAAAACCTGTCATTGCCTCCAGATAAATATTGCAACAAGTAAAATTACACCTATTACAAGCCAGTACTATCGGCTTTGTCAGTGCTTTTAGTTGCATAAGATGAATAAGCAACATCTGCAGCTTCCCTGTATATAATATTGAAAATGCTCCAGTTCTGAAATGATGAGACTGTGAAAGAACTATAACGAGTCTCACTGAAGTTGCATTAAAGGTAGCGAAGGGTGCCACTGCTGCAGAGTTAAGATTTGTTTTTTCCCTCTGAGGGTGAGGGCAAAAATGGAGACCGGGCCCGTCTCATCACCTGCTTTTCAGAACTTTCATTCATTGTGCAGACACAGGATGAATATTTTTGCAGGCAAAGTTAAGGACATGAACATAGGGCCCCTTTTCAATGTCCATTTTAATTTACTACCCGATCTAAGACTTGAGTGACCCAGCAGACTTTAAACCCTTCTCCATCCACTTTTGCATGCAAATTCTGCTCCTCTGCGTGCACCTCTTGTCTCAATGCCACACACACACCTATCTGCTCCCCCCACTGTATTCCATTTGTCTCGCCCCTTTTATTCGTCACTCTGCTCCCTTTCAGCTTGTCCTCGGTGAGCAGTTTCCATTGTGATGCGCCGCCATTGCCACTCTATCCTTTGCTGTGCCCCTGCAGGATATTCTGTCTTTTATTCATACAGGGGCAGGGCCACTTCATAGGCACGGGCACTCAAATTACCTCTCTAATTGCTGTCATGAACATGCAGATACAGCCATTAAGCCCACAGAGACAGGCCAGCAGGGGAGATTGATATAAAACAGAAAACAGAAACTCTCAGGGGGCCCCCTGGGCCTAGAACTTCCAATGTCAATAAAGGTGCGAGGCCCACAGCTACGAGCAGGCCCGGGGCCCTGGGCAGCTGTCCACGCTTGCCCATGCCTAAATAACGGAACACTCAAAAGAGAGCTAGGGCACGAGCAACAGGCCTAACTAACGGGAAACTCAAAAGAAAGCTAGGGCACGAGCAATAGGCCTAACGGGCAACTCAAAAGAGTATGAGGCACGAGCAACGGGCAACTCAAAAGAGAACGAGGGCACGAGCAACGGGCCTAACTGGCAGCTCAAAAGAGAAAGAGAGGGCACGAGCAACGGGCCTAACTAACGGGAAATTCAAAAGAGAGTGAGGGCACGAACAACAGGGCTAACAGGCAGCCCAAAAGGCTACTAGGGCACGAGCAACGGACCTAACGGCAGCTCAAAAGACAACGAGGGCACGAGCAACAGGCCTAACGGGCAGCTCAAAAGAGAATGAGGGCACAAGCAACGTGCCTAACTGGCAGCTCAAAAGAGAAAGAGAGGGCACGAGCAACGGGCCTAACTAACGGGAATTTCAAAAGAGAGCGAGGGCACAAACAACAGGGCTAACGGGCAGCCCAAAATGCTACTAGGGCACGAGCAACGGACCTAACGGCAGCTCAAAAGACAACGAGGGCACGAGCAACAGGCCTAACGGGCAGCCCAAAAGACTACTAGGGCACGAGCAAAAGGCCTAACAGGCAGCTCAAAAGAGAATGAGGGCCCGAGTAACGGGCAACTCAAAAGAGAATGATGGCAGGAGCAACGGGCAACTCAAAAGAGAATGAGGGCACGAGCAACAGGCCTAATGGTCAGCCCAAAAGACGACTAGGGAATGAGCAACGGGCCAAATGGTCAGCCCAAAAGATGAATAAGGCACGAGCATCGGGCCTAACGGGCAACTCAAAATACAACGAGGGCACTAGTAATGAACGAGCCCAACAGGCAGCTCAAAAGAGAGCTAGTACACGACATAACAGGCAGCTCAAAATAGTACAAGAGCACGAGCAACAAGCCTAATGGGCAGCAGGGATAACAGAGGTCTCTGCTAATCTTGAGCATTTCTGAAAGTCTAAAATGTAGCAAATGCAGGACTTAGCTCTTCCACAGGCGGTACAAAAGGGGGTGGTGATGGACGGAGCATCTGAATCAATCAAACACTCACACCCAGTCAAAAGATCTGGGTTTAATCCATCACCGTTCTTTAGTCCACTCTGCCACCCCAGTTCTGACATGGCTATATGCAAATCAGTCTGACCCTGTGCCTCATGGGAACAGTCCAGCCCGAACTGCCAAGCCATGTCTTCCCTGGACCGGAAACAAGCTTCCGAGGACCGGTTTCTGGCATTCCAGCTGTCTTCAGCCCGGCTTGCTTGAATCCAGTTGCAAAGTGAGCAAGGGACTCACGTCTGAGCATACCCTGCCACACTTATGGCGGCCAAAAGCGGTACAAAAGGGAGTGGTGATGGACGGAGCATCTGAATCAATCAAACACTCACACCCAGTCAAAAGATCTGGGTTTAATCCATCACGTTCTTTAGCCCACTCTGCCACCCCAGTTCTGACATGGCTATATGCAAATCAGTCTGACCCTGTGCCTCATGGGAACAGTCCAGCCCGAACTGCCAAGCCATGTCTTCCCTGGACCGGAAACAAGCTTCCAAGGACCGGTTTCTGGCATTCCAGCCGGCTTCAGCCCGGCTTGCTTGAATCCAGTGGCAAAGGTGTGAGGCCCACAGCTACGAGCAGGCGCCTTCCACAGGCCAACATTCAACCACGCTGCACCACCTCCCTGCCTGCAGCCACTGAGCCTATTTTTTGTTCAATTATATACTCTTTTCAAATAAAATATCCTGTAGAAACCTACATTTACCCACAGGGCATGTACAGCATAAAATGAAACAACATAGAACCCGTACAGTGCAGGTGAAAGAAGGCCAAGCATCCCTTATAACAAGGAATTGACGCAATAGACCACTAGTCTATGAGCAGGTTTATGTGGGGCCCTGGCTGAAACGGTGGTGTGGCAACTAGGCCTTTCCACCTCCACCTCTCTGCCCCAAAGTCCAGCACACCCAATTCCACCTCCAAATCACCCAATCTAAGACGCTTATTGTCAGTGTTAAGATATGTAAGAAAACTGGAGTGGGCTAGGCAACTTCTATGAAATAATGGGGCATATTCTCAAGGATCATTCACCGAGTTATTAGCACTTTATCGCACCCAAGGTTGTGGTAAATATATCGCCCCATTAACTATCTGGTGCTAACAGCTCACATCACCAGTTTACCTGCCATATCAGCCGCAAAAAACATTGCCACAGATGACCCCGGCAACTATCGCTAATGAGCTGCAACAACACCACTCTGCAATATTCACAACCACCAGCCAGATGAGCGATAAGAACCTAAAACAGGTGATAAGGTGAGTTAAAAGCAGGAATTTAACACCTGCTCTGACCTGGTGTAAAGTCGGACGACAGCCTGTACCAGAAAAGGGAGCCCAGGCCAGAGTCACACCTGAAGATAAACAGATGCCATAGAGCTACTGATCATGCAGCTCGGAGCCCCAACAGGGCCACAACACCCACCGCCACCACCCCCAGGCCGCCACATCCCCCAGGACCACCACAGAGGCAGCGCAGACAAAGGCAGCGGACCTTCTGGAAACGCACCAGCCTCACAGACTTAACACCAGAGAATGTCATTGCCCACTACAGGCTCCAAAAGACAACCATCCGCCGCATCCTGAACATCATTGCCCACAGGCTGACGGTACCAACACAGCGGACAACCAACATCCCAACTCAGACAAAGCTGCTGGCTGTGCTGCACCTGTTGGCCTCTGGTACCTTCCAACCAACAACCGCCAGAGTCGGAGGAGTCTCACAGCCAGCCCTATCCAAGTTCCTCACACCTGTCCTGGATGCCAGCATCAGCTTAGTACCCCAGTACCTATACTTCCCCCACACTGCACAAGAACAGCTGGAGACCAAGCAAGGATTCTATGCCATAGCTGGCTTCCCGCACGTGTTGGGGGCAATCGACTGCACACATGTCCTACTTGTGCCCTCTGCCGACACTGCACACAATGACCTCAACAGAAAGCACATGCATTCCATCACTGTGCAGGCAATAGTGGACCACCGGGGACTCTTCACCAATGTTGTCGCGAACTACCCATGCCGTGTGCATGATTCCTACATTGTCCGACAGTCCGTCATCAACCAGCGCTTCCAGGGTGGCACCTACGGAAATACACTGCTCGTAGGTAATTACCAAATGAACACACCACACACCTCAACTCCACAATAATGCAACTCACAACTCTGGGAATGCACACGTTACAAACTCACATACAACATGCCAAACAACATGCCCACCCACCAGACACGACAGCACAAGTTACTGTGGTAACCTAGGCCAGCCATGTACATAAGCCATCAAATGCATGGTACCTCAGCCACATAATAGCAGATTGTGGGGAGAGGTGGGGACCAGGCATCTGCGAAGGAGGAAAGTGACCCGTGAATGAGAATGTACGCAATGCCAACTGTGGCGTGGATGTGGTGGCCAGACTGCAGTATGCAGACCACACACATGTCCATGTCGACATACACCACTGGTATATGGAGTGTAGTGGACAGTGGATGCAACCATGTCACCCCAGCCAGTGGGGAATATCACGGAAAACTAGCTTGTTACATCCCCCCCTGTAAGCGTGAGCGGAGTGGGCTGGCCCAGCGTAGGGGTGTGAATAAAAAGCACATAACTCTGGGCGTGGTTCTCTTCCGGAATCCCCAAAGTCTCTGCCAGGGCGGTGCCTCTCACACTGCCATGAGGCCGATACCGTTGCCATGAGCGGTGTTGCCTGCGATCCTGTGAGCCTGCTGCACCCAAGGCCACTGGTCCCAGAACCTGTCTTGCCCGCTCCTGTGCACCCAGGCCTCACTGCTCACCTGCAGACATCAGTGTGTGTCAAAGAGTCCACCACGTGCCGGTGCAAGCTCCAAGCCCGAGGCCCGTGACTTTGGCAGCCTCCTCAGACCATCACAGCCTCCACAACACAGTAGGTCACACATTTGGAACTGAGTCTTGATTACACTATGGCAGCGTACATTTTTGATGGCAGTGTTTATATCACTATACTCCCTTCGATGTGGTGCCACCAACACCGTGCATAGCATTCCAACCTCATGTGTCTGTGGGCCCTTGCAGACTTCTGGCCTCGGCCTACACTGTGGTCCAGCAGGCCCCACATCAATCTAATAGAGTCTGTACCAGGCAGGACACGGCATTGTCGCAGGCTGTACACCCGCTCAGCTCTGGTGCCTCTACCTCAGTCAAACACAAATCATCTCCCCATGCCATTTCTACGTCATGTGTTAGAGATCCAGGAGGAGCTGGATGAACAGCGGTAGACCCGCACTGACCCCTGCCTCCGGCCAACACTGTAGTCAAGTAGGTCACACATTCGGAACTGAGTATTGATGTCATCATGGCAGAGTTCCTATCACAGTGCGCAAGGAGAGGAGTAAGAGGAAGATGGGGTTCAGTCCGGAGGAGAAAAAGATAACAACAACTGCACTGGTGCCACTAACTTTATTCCTCGCAAACCGCCGACACGTGGCTGTGGACCACTGCTGACCACTACCTCCGTCACACACTGTAGTCAAGTAGGTCACACAATTGGAAGTTAGTGTTATTCTCCTCAGGGCAGAGTTAATATCATTGTACAGGCATCATTGCAGACTGCATCCCCTCCAGCTCTGGTCCACTGACTCTGTGCCACGAAAGTCATGGACACTCTCTGGTTGAGCTTTGGCTGCATCTACGTCTATGGCCTGGGGGTTGTCTGCATCATCATGTAGCTGATACTGACAAGGTGGTAAAAAGGTGTCTGTAGCATTCAACTCCTTCATATGCCTGTTTGTGCTTGCTTCTGCCCTCTGCAACATGCCCTGGAAGGACACCTTTCACTGTCCCCCGTAACACTCCACGACGTTCTCCTTGGACATCAATGAGGACATGCTCAGCTCTCGTGGACCTACCTCAGTGCATCGCAAGTCACCGTTCCGTGGTGGTGTGCCTGTGCCGGCTGCACTGCATCCCGGGCCAATAACACTGTGCAGCTCAAGTCATGGACCCTTGCTGTTTGTACTTTGAACTTCTGATTGTCTGATCACTGTTGCCAGCACCAACTAACCCCTGAAGGGTGGCTTACAATCCCCCGACACCCATCCAGCACAGGCGTCACTGGACATGTGACCCTGGCAATAAAAGGTGCCGGACACACATGCCCATAGCCAGTTCCACAAACCATCTAAGTGTGTCCGTGTGGTCATTATGTATGCATTAGGGTCCAGGACCATACCACACTACATTGTGCTGTGTACAGTGGACGTGGGGTTGACCTCGGACATGTAGCTGTGTCCTACCCCCCTGTGACTGTAAGCGGAGTGTACCGGCGTACGGCAGTACAGCGTAGGGGTGTGGTTGTCCAACATGTGGCTCTGGGCGTGGTTAAGTTTAGGCCTTGCCAAGGAAGTAAGTAATGCATGTGTCTCTGTTGTTGTTTCTGTGCCACCTGTCCTGCAATGGACAATGGTGCTATGTAGCATGCCCCCGGAGTGCGGGGTCAGCCGAGGGGTAAATAAGGGAGCGAAAGCCTGCTCGGGGCCGTGATCATACATGCCAACTGTTGTGTGTGTCTCTAATACGACAGCATCAGCCAAAGGTCTACCCCCAAATGCATGGCGAGGTCAGCCAGGTATGAACTCTACATCTGTTTCTACCCTCTTGTTACCATAGGCCCACACATACGTGGCTCCCACCTTCAGTGCACAGCGTCACTGTGCCGTTGACAGGCTTCTGGACATGCGCAGACAGGAACGAATATGGTGTGCTGTAGCGGTGGTGCAAGCGATGCAACCGTGCTACGCACACTTGTGAATAGGCTCAGGGGGAGGAAGGAGCAGCAGTGAGGCTACGTGACACACATTGATGTCGCATGTTTGCTACATGCAGTACATGTCATACAAGACTCACTGAGTCACACATATCACACCAATGTACCAGTGAGCCTGCCAACACATCCTGCAGAACGAACTATTGACTGCATTGTCACAGGTGATCAAGGATATGCACTCTGCGCTTGGATGATGACACCCCTCCTGCCCCGAACACACAGGCCCAGAGGCAATATAATTTGGCCCACAAACGCACCAGCGGCATCGTGGAACGCACCAGCGGCATCGTGGAACGCACATTTGGCGTGTTGAAGTCACGTTTCAGGTGCCTGGGCATCACAGGTGGAAGGCTCCTGTACAGGCCATACATCGTGTGGAAGATCATCGTTGCATGTCATGTGTTGCACAACATATGTTTGCACCAATGCCCAATGGATACAAGTGCCAGATGCACCAGATGATGATGATGATGAAGATGAGGTAGGTGGACCACACCCCACTACAGCCACAGCAGGAATAGCCCGTAGGAACACCATCATTGACAATTTCTTCAGGAAACAACTTTTACAACGCAGTCAACACATCGCACTACATTTACAACGCAGTCATTACATTGCAACATCCTTCACAACACATGTCACTACAACGCCGTCATTACATTGCATGTCACTACAACGCATGGTGCTGTAACGCATGTCACTACAATGCATGCATTACATTGCATGTCATTACAACACATACCATTGCAAGGCATAGTACCCCTACACTGTCCAACACGTACCCTACCGTTGCACCCTTTGGGGTTAGAATCGTAATTTTTACCCCTACACTATACAACACTTGCGATGTAAATTTATGCATTGGAAGGGATGTTGCGATGTAAAAACTGCATTGTAAAGGCATGCGTTATAAATGTATGCGTTATAACGTCATACATTCCAATTTCTTCACACGAGCATGTCACATTTAGACAATCCGCAGCAATCATGGGACAGTACAAATTGACCACAGGCACAGCATGTGCAAATAAATGCATTCCTAGACACATTCCCTGATTGCATGTCACTCATCTGTACGAGCACATCACCCAGACACGTGTGAGTGCACCATGTAGTGCTAACAATTTTATAAATTTGTTAATGGATGGTGGGTGTGTCACCTCTGGGCAGAGAGGCTGTTTAGGGTGTCACGTATTCGACCGGCTAATTCTGTGTGTCACAGTTAGAGCGTAATCCCACTCTTTGGCGTTTCACATGTGCCCCAAATCATTCCATTTTGGCTGTCACTTGTGACCTACAAGTGACAAAAGGGCTCCTTTTGGGGTCAGATGTGTACCACCATGATGCAGGGATGCACCCTGTGACTCAAGTCCCACAACATGGGCAGCATGTACGTAAGTGGGAGTCACTGCCCCTACATTCATCCATGCTTACATAATTGATTGATCATGGACATGACACGTCTGTGTGCAGGAGGTGTTGATTGTCCCTCTGCAATGTGAAGGGAAGATGCGGTTTCACTGCGTGCTCCATGTATGTTTCCGCATTAGCACATTTCACATGCAGACTGCGTGTCAATGTACATTGTGACTGTTTGTGAGGCGATGCCTATTTGATGCGGGACAATGGTAATTTGTTCTGTCACGGATGTGGGGTTGTGCTCGTACATTGTCATCTCACCTTTTTTTTTACTCTGCTTTTATGGTGTCATTTCCAGCTTGACCCGTGGGAATTGCAGGCCTGTCGCTGGTTTTCGCTGATTTTTGTATCGCGATTGACCTCATCGCAACTTTGTTTGCGTTCATGTTTCGCATTTTTGCAGCATCGCGTCAACTTTATCGCGGACATTTGATGCCTTATTGTGAGCCTATCGCATGGTACCGCTGTGTTGAGAATACGACGTTAACATGGCGTTATTTTCCGGCGATAGGCTGCGATGTGAAGAGTTGGGTTAAGCTAATTTTGCGGTAATTATCACACCTTCTTGAGAATATCCCCCAATATCTTTTTTCGGACTTTGTGGAATATGTACAGGGAAGTGGCAGAGCGTGTCGTTAGCCTCCTTGGCTTAACAACACGCTCCGCCACTTCTGAAATGATAGGCTGCAGCATATTTACAAGAATGTGGTGCAGGATTGTGTTTCCCCCTGCGAATGCGCAAAATTTAGCAACTTAGCGCCAACGTAGGCACCCTTGCACCATAGTGTAAGGGTGTATGTGTGCAGGGGAAGATTGTTTATGTGTAGGAAGGTGCCCCTTCCTGCACATAAACAATCCTAAAATGCCATTTTGTCGCTGTCATGTATGCTGCTTCATGCAGCACACATAAAATTGACAAAATGGAATTTGTTTTAAAGGTTTGTTTATGTACAGGAAGGGGCACCTTCCTGTACATAAACAAACCATGGCACTTTGCTTTTACCATGTGTGCTGCACAAGGCAGCACACATGGAAAAAGCAAAAATGAGGAGAAATAATGCATTTCGCCTAGTTTTGCCAACTTAAGACCAGGAATTACCTGGTCTTAATTTTGGTGCTGCCTCCTATGTAGGCCACCCTTGTACATAGGGAGCAGTATCAAAATGAATGGGCGTTGCAGTAGAAAGCCCACCGCAACACCCACTGCCCACCCTTTTCATGCTAACCTTAGCGACAAAGGGGGCCTTATGAGCAAGACAGTGTTAAGCCACGTTAAGTGGCTTAACGCTGCCTTGTACATAAGGAGCAGCCCCTATCGCCACCACAACATTGGTAAAAGTGACGTTGTGGTGTTGATAGGGGCTTGTACATATGCCCCTTTGTGTACTGTAAAGGCTGTAATCATGCAACATTTCTGGCACAAAAAGTCCTCTTGATGTGCCATTTTTTGGAAACAGCCTATACTAGGTAGTCTGTACTACGCGTGGCTGAACACCGCAGGCGTAACCACGGATGTCTAAACCACGCATATGCCTTTATCAAGCATATGCGTGGTTCAGACGTCCGTGGTAGATAGCGCTCTAGTCTGCAGTCTGCGGGTCGGAAGTGAGATGGGTGGAGGGACGAAAGTGAGTTGGTGAGTACCTTTGTTTTTAGGGTGGGGGGCTGGGGGTGTCGAGGGTAGTTTTGTGGGCTGGGTGGGAGTCATGGGTAGTTTTGCGGGCTGGGGGATGGGTTGGGTGGTTTTCTGGGCTTTGTTTTTAGGGTTGAGAGCTGGGGGTGTCGGGGTGGTTTTGTGGGCTGAAGGATGAGTCGGGGTAGTTTTTCAGGGCTGGGGGAGTTGGTTAAGGGTAGTTTAGGGCTCAGGGCTGGGGTGTTTTTAGGGTTTAGGGCACAGGGGTTAGGTTTCTGGGCTGAGGTTGAGGAAGGGGTATTTTTCTGTGCTTTGTTTTTAGGGTGGAGGCTGGGGGGGTCAGGGTAGTTTTCTGGGATGGGGTGGGTCGGGGTAGTTTTGCGGGCTGGGGGATGGGTTGGGAGGTTTTCTGGGCTTTGTTTTTAGGGTTGAGAGCTGGGTGTGTCGAGGGAGTTTTGTGGGTTGAAGGATGAGTCGGGGTAGTTTTTCAGGGCTGGGGGAGTTGGTTAAGGGTAGTTTAGGGCTCAGGGCAGGGGTGTTTTTAGGGTTTCTGGGCTGAGGTTGAGGAAGGGGTATTTTTCGGTGCTTTGTTTTTAGGGTGGAGGCTGGGGGGGTCGGGGTAGTTTTCTGGGATGGGGTGGGTCGGGGTAGGTTTCTGGGCTGGTAGGTGGGTCAGGGGTAGTTGGAGGCTCAGGGCGGGGGGCTGGGATGTTTTTAAAATATGAGGTCAAGCATTTAAGTCTCAGGGCGGGGGTGGTTTAAGGCACAGGGTGGGGTTTTAGAGCTAAGGGCACAGGGGGCTGGGGTGTTTTTGGTTAGGGCAGGGTGTAGGGCTATTTTTTAGGGCTGGGTCAGGGTAGAAGTTGGGGCAGGTGATTGGGTTTTTGAACTCAGGGCGGGTGCTGGGGCATCATCTTAACCACGCATATAATTTTACCAATTATGCCATTACAACGAAATTCACTGTAAAGGAATGTGTGGTAAAGGTATGCATGGTTAAGACGCTGTTGTTATTAAGACCGCGTTTTTAAGGCAGGTGTGGTTAGGGAATTTGTGGTTCCGACAGGCAACCGTAAACAAGGAAAGTTGGAGAGTAAATGTCCATTAAAAGAAATCGACCTGTATTTGGGGTGAAGCAGAACAGGTGAGGCTACCAAATGATATGTTTAAAATAAGAGACTTGATACTAATTAAATTAGTGAATGACACGTGATATACAGTTGAAAAAGAAATAAGCTGTAAAATTGATTCTAGCTCTGGCCAACAAAGCTTATACATCCCGATGAAAGCTTGATAGGATGTGCAGCCACATTTTTGTGAACAAAGCCGAAGAACTAAAGGAACAGATCAACTATAATAATCAGGAGAGTCATGCATTCAATAACACTTTAGGCTTTAAAGTGACTTTGTTTTCCCTGCCCAGAAAAATAGTTACGCAGAGTGTGAATGCAGATGGTTTGTCTGGACTGAAAAAAGCTGTCTTCTTATAGAGCAATAATTTATAAACATGCTTGATATGAAATAATCATTATAAACTAATGGGGTAACCCGTTCACTGTCCGTGGACCTGGGTATAATACGGTATAGAACAACAATTGGGCCTAGGCTCATTTAGATATGCTTTTAGGGCATTAAAAAACATAGTTCGAAGTATGCAGTAATATATCTAGCAAACAGTATGTGTACAATAGTGCACCTTCAGAAAAAAATACTAGGGTAACCACTGTATTTTAAAGACACAAGGTCGAATTTATTAATGACATTTTGTAATTATTTTTAATGTGTAAGATTTTCTAGAAATTGATATTTGTAGATGAGGAAACATATACCATTAAATGTAATGATGTTCCCAGAAGTTAATTGGTGTGATATGATAAATCTGAGTCAGATGGTTGTTAAAAAGATGCAAGTAAAGCAAAGACACCCCAACTCTATATATGAAGAACTAAGGGCCATATGTATCATTCCAAAGTGCGATCGCAAATGCCAAAATTCGCAATTGGGCTTGGTGGTATGTATTAAAGAAAAACTGCCTTGCAAAATAAAGAGTCGCAGAATTTGCGAATCCCTGTTTTGTGATTGCATTTAAGGAATCGCACATTGCGATTCCTTAAATGCAATGTAAGAAGCACAGAAAAGTTGGTGGTAATTTGCGATTTCTTTGAAAAATTCACTTTTTTGCATTTTTCAAAGTGGCATGTGGTGCACATACATGCCCTTAGGGCATGTATGTGTACCACATGTGCACACATGCGCATTTCAGGGGTGCAACAGGGTGTCCTTTTGACACCCTGGCACCCTTGAAATTGCATTCTCAATTTGCGATTCTCTAATTGAGAATCGCAAGTTCAGAATGTCTTCCCTTTGGTTCTTATGGGTCACTAGGCCCATAGGCCCATAGGATTGAAAGGGAAGGTATTCCTTAATTGATAATCGAAATATGTAGGATTCACAAAATTATTTGCCAATCCTACGTACATAGTGTTTTGCGATTCTCAAATAGCGATTCACAAAAAATCGCTATTTGAGAATCGCAAAAGAGCATTGTGATACATGTGGACCTGAATATTCCTTGGAATTCTTCATAAACAGATGCCATTCCCATTTTTATAAGTACACCGGAGGGCATCAGACCAAACTTGAATGACCCTGTCATGAAAACTGAGAGCCACAGACACACAAAATATTCCTGAACTAGATCCTCAATGACATTTAAACTGAGTATGTAGCTTGGTCATCTTATGTTCCTTGGGTGGAAGAGCATGTAGAGTTCCCATCATGCTCCACACTTAAGTGGCCAATTCGGGTGAGGTCACAACTCCGCTTTCTCGCAGCAGTGCTGATGGCATCTCCATGTTCGATGCTTTGAGAGCGTATCGGTGCACCTGAAGAGCAGGAGGGGAGTCAGGGGCAGAAGCTTCGTCGATTAAGAAAGATCCTGGAGCCACAATTGGGACTGCTTCGTCCATTTGCCACAACAAAAAGGGAATCTCTCGAGGGCTCACGCTGGCAAGGACAAGGCGCGCCAAGGTGAAGAGGTGCCATGCTCAGTTTCAGTGCTTCCAGTGCTGTTAGCACTGCAGACGGTGGAAAAAGCAATAACTCAGTAAGGAATGCATTAGGCAATCCCCAAATAAGGTGACGGGCTTGGGTGGTGGCAAAAGCGACCCTCCAAGATGTGGGTGTGGCTTACTGCCGCCCTGCACCCCTCCTTTTCTTCCTTAAGATAGATGCCGAACAAAAGACTCTGGCCTGAACTTTGAAGCAGCAACTATGAGAGGGGGATTAAACTCTCATAAGGCATAGAAATAGCTGCATATTTGAAAGAAAACTGCCCCTTAGACTCTATGAAGCAGTACATAGTTTGTGATGCTGGGAAGAGTACTCATACCCCGCAAAGGTTTCAAAAAGTGTTATAGTAGCAAAGGCCTGAAAAAAACAGGCTGAGCAAGCAAGTTCTTTGAATATAGAAGAAGAGAGGGGTGATTGTAGCCCAATCACTAACTTGAGTGCATCAGAATGGGTCTCACTCGATCTAGAATGCAGCATTGATTCACTGGATGATAATGGAGACTCGGCTAAACATCAGTCTGAGGGCCTGATCGCACTGAGGGCCATGAATCAGCCCTCTCCCAAAACTCCACCAGTACAGGGGGCAGCTCCTCCCGAAGCGCATGACTCCATGCAGGTACAGGATATTGCTTTAGATTACAGCCAGAGATTTATACCTACCATAATTCCTCACGCAAAATCTAGTCTGAAACCGACATACCCTTTATTTGGTAGTAAGGAGTCAAAATCCTTAGTGGCGGATGGTATGGTACTTCTAATGTCAGTGGAATCTGGGCCTGGAACGAAGGAATTGACTCCCCGGGCTACTAACAGCATTCAAGTCCACTAGATATCTCTAGTTGTAAATACGCTAAAAGAAATGCTAACTCAAGCAGCCATCATTCATTGGACCTCTCAGGCTTATAAATGACTCCAGAGCAATACGGGGGATCCCTCTTTGGAAACTTCAGTAAGGGGGATGAAAAATGCACAAGAAAAGGCCTATAGAGAAGTTCAGGTCCAATTTGGTGCAATTAATGACAACGTGCTGCCACAGCGTATATCAGATTTGGAAGATGGTCAGTAAATTCTGAATCTTTCCAAGCCAAGCACCAGTAAGAGATGTCAGAAAATCAAATGAAGCTAGATGAGTTTGAGAATTGATCAAGACGTTCAAATCTACATTTCATAGGCATTCCAGAAGGGCAGGAGCTGTGGCAGGATCCCCATAAATTTAATCTCTGATTTAATTTAAAGCCATGTCCTCCCATGGTGTTCTTCTATGACGGAACATTTCTCGATTATAAGGGTACATAGTGTTCCATTTAATTAGGCAGTAAATGGCAAGTACCCTCACACCTTTTTGGTCAATTTTGTAGACTTTGCATGGCTACCATCAAGCAAAAGGGATTTCAGACATGAGACAAGTTCCAATTTATTATCTTTTCTGATATGTCAGCAATGACAGCACAGCGCCACTGAGAGTTCAAACCTATGCTGGAACTTTTCAAGAAACTAGGCATCTAGGTTGCCTTGTTGCAACAGTAAAAACTGAAAGTTCTCTTGGACGATGGTTCAGGTGAACAAACTTTTGTAGCAGCTACAGATAATGATTTATGTATGTAAATGCCTTTATGTTTCCTTTAAATTATGTTAAATAGTTCAGGTATATCTGAGCCAGTATATCTTTGTGCAGGGTTTTCTCTAATACATTTTTGATTGGAGAAGGAGTAATGTAATCTGCTTCTTAGTTTGCGGCCTTGGCGTTAGCTATGCTTCAAGGCTTAGGCAATGCTCTACTTAGTTTGGAGACATCCTTTACATCGCATACAAAAAAATCGCATGACATTACAACGCGGTTGTTACAATGACTGCATTGTTCGATCACAAACCATTACAATGCAAGTCATTACAACGTCTTGCTGTAGGGGGCAGAAGGTGTTGGATTTAAAATCCAACACCTTCCCTTTTGTTGTGTAGACTGGAGTTGGAATAGTAAATTATACTTTTCCAAAATCCAACGGCCCCTACAGTAAGGCTCTGTACCGATTTGCGTTGAAATGGCATGCAATGTATCACATGCGATGTAACATGCATATTCTACTTAGATTAGCAGAGGGTGGTGGCCATCACTGGAGAGTAGGTCTTAAGTGCCTCACCAAGTCACAATATACCATGGGCAGGTGGGTGGTAAAGTGGTCAATCCCCCCTGCAGGGTAGTGGAGTAATCCATGGGGTAATGGTGGTTCCTGAGGTGGAATATGCAGGAGGGGAGAAGAGCACATGCAAAAAAGAGCAGAAATATGATGGGCAGGAAGAAGGGCCGTTTTTTTGGAAAAACAGCTCTCGCTGGGATTTGGACACATTTCTAATTATTAGCCTACAGGGTTTGGTTGTAGTGTCTCTTCAATGCGGGGACTGAGTTATGGCAGGTGGGTCAGTAATGGTGGATTTGAAGTTGCCTAATAAAAGGGATAGTATGATCTATTTTTCCTGAGATGCAGAAGGTCAGGATTCAATGCCAACTGCATTATAAATAGGCATAAATATCTTACTCACCTGAAGTTCTTTTTTTTACAGGAGACCCACCTCAAGAGTACTACTCAGAAGATTTATCACCCCCATAAATACTCTCAGGTGTTTTTTGCATCTACTCAAGCTGCAGTGAAGGGGATATCAATTTACTTGGGTTGTGGCATTGATTGGAATGTTCAAGAGGTGGTTTGAGATCCTCAAGATAGATGGTTATGGATGAAAGTCACTTTGAAGGGGCTATGCATAAACCTAGTTAGTTATTACGGCCCTGTTAGTGGCAATGCCGACTCACCTTCTCAGATCCATGACACAACAATGGTGGTAGTAAGGCTGCTGTGGAAGGGACTTCAACAACATTCAGGATCTGGCCCTGGATACATAGAACAAAGCAAAGAAGCCATTGAAACCAAAAACTAGAATGATGATTGAGTTTTCAACTAGTTAATCCTTGGCACAAGGATCAACCAGGCTCAGCACAATACACTTGCTTCTCACACTGACTTAAAACCATATCCCACCTATATATTTTTTAGTCTCTCGGGCACTAAGAAGGGTGCCATCGGGTACCTGGGCCAATGCCTTCTCTGACCATTCAGTGGTCTCTATTGTGGTGGACTTAGAGTCTGCCAATAGAGAGAGGCCTAGGTGTCAGCTCGACAGATCTCTGTTGTCAAATCCAGAGTGTGTAGCAGAGATGAGAGGGTTTATCATAGAGTTTTTTCTTATTAATTGAAATATGGCATCTCTTTTCATAGTATGGGAGGCCTTCAAGGCCACAATGAGAGGGAGGTCCATCGCTTTTAAAGCAAATCAAGTCAATGAATGCACACAGCAAATAGCAGGACTGCAAATAACAGTAGATTGTGCCATAAAAGCTAGTGAAGGGGTAGATGGGATAGAGCCCTGTGCCTGCCAACTAGGTAGGGCAAAGCAAAACCTTAGAGATGCTTGAGTAAATTAATTATTCCACCCCTTTCCAGCAACAACTATATGAGAATAACCAGCATAATGGGCAAGTTCTTAGTCTGATCTACCTGGATCAAGAACAAAAAGGCCACAGTTAATTCCATTGAGAACCTGACCACTGGAAAAATAGCAACAGAACAAGATGAAGTTGCTCAAGTATTTCTTCAGCATTACAGGTACATTTATCAAACGTAGGATACAGCTTCTATGGCCGGAATGAACAATATTATGCCTTCATTCAGCTCCCTCAGTTGACGAATTCTCGGTCTCAGGCAATATTGGAAATAATAACACCTACTGAAATTCACGAGGCACTACAAAAAATGCCTAATGCTAAGGCATGTGGGAATGACGGATTCCCTTCAGAATTTTATTCAAAAAATTCCAGAGAGCTTGTGCCTTTTTTAGTCGAGTTTTTTTTAAGTTTGATTTTATTAAGCAAAGAAAAATAGTAGAAGAAAAACAGCATGTACAAAAAGTACAATACATCTTAATTAAGTATATAAAAAATATAAGAAGAAAGATAACATCAAAATACAATCATTATCAGAGAACACATTGTAAAGAGTATAAGGGGTAAAAAAAAGGAAGGGGGATAGGGAGGGAGAAAAACAAGGGAAGGAGAATGTATCATAACTTTATATCACTTAATGAGATATAGCTTATAGAAATAGACACTCTAAGCTTAAAAACATCTGAAGAATAAATATGATATTATGATAAGGAATACAATGTAAGGAGTAATAGTGACAAGATTTTTGAAGAAGTAAAAAGACAACACATATCATTATCGAGGTTTCCGGACTTCATCCGAAGTGTTGACTGGTGTAGCAGTAGAAGAGGCTACCCAGGTTAAGTAGGTAGTCAAAGGGAGCCAAAAAAGATCTCTTTTAATAGAAAAAGATATCGGAGTAATGTTATTAGTATCAAGTCTGTGATGGAAACAGACAGCGTTCTAGTACAGCTTTTTAACTATGTTAAAGAGGGTGATGAAGTTCCGTCTTATTTTAAGGATTCGACTATTGTAAACTTTCCTAGAAAGGTCAAAATCTGAGAACTGTGAACTCATACAGATCTAGTAGCCTCTTAAATACAGATTATAAACTTGTGATGAAAGTGTTGGCTACCCGAATAATGCCTTCCACGCAGCTTTTAACCCATAAAGGTCAGTGCGGATTCATTCCAGGCCATCTTATGTCGGTGACCACACAGTTTTTAACAGAGGCAATAGAATAGTTCTCAAGAAATCAAACAAAAGCATTAATTATGATTTTCAAAGAAAAGCTAGATAAAGGGGACACTAGTGTGCCAATAGAGGGGATGGACAGCCTCTAGCTTTTTGCAGACAATATTATTCTCTATCTGCAACCAGATTAGTTAAATATAAAGAGGGCTATGCAGCGGACTGAGGAATTTACAGGCAGAGGTGGGTATATGATAAATAAATGCAAAACATTGATGGGTTACTTGAGAGATGGTCTCTGCTCCCTCTGACCATAATTGGATGGGTCGTAATTATAAAAACGTCAGTTCTACCACTACTCATATTTGTTTTCTAATGTTTCAATTAAAGTCCCTAACAGCTTTTTTTCAGGAGCTAGATTAATCAATAAGGAGCTTTATCTGGAATAAAAAGACACAAAGGGTGAAATTAGGTGTTCTACAACTAGCGAAAGCACAGGGTGGACTGGCATTTCCCCACATGCTGAGCTATTACAAGGCAGCCTCAATGGATATTTTATCAAGGTATTTAGATGGTAGCAGGGTACTAGACCATTTTTCTTAATCAGAATGGTGCAGGAATCTAAAATAAGCATACCAGCTTTTATTAAAACAAGAAAACTACCCATAAATACCAGATACAAGCTTCTCCGGGGATTCAGAGGGTAATTAAGCATCCTCAGTAAATCATATCAGTTTTTTATCGATTGTTCATTTTTAAAACTCCAAGAGAGTCAGTTTTTAGGTTTATTGTTATCTGGCAGGGAGATGTAGTTCTAAAACTTGATCGGGTTTAAAGATCTCAGGGATTTCTTTTCACTTGGTAAATGCATCTCTTTGGAGAAACTCCTCTAAGGGAGTGGGGAACAGGGGAAACAGTGCAAGAGTTTTGTTTTTTAGCTTTTGACAGATTATCCAGGGTCATAGTCAAGGACCGCCCCTATCAGCCAAGCGCTCGAAAAAAGTAAATTGCAAAGATAAAGAAGAAAAAGTGGCAAGGAGGAAAATACATATATCTCTCTATTTACATAGGGAACTGCATATTGCCCTATTAACAGTACATAGTCCTGTCAGCGATTCATGTTCCTTATTCACAACAAAAAAAATCACATACCAAGGAACCAAAATTACCTAATTTAATTATCGTATCTTGATTCAGTACATCCTAATTTTTAAAATTCTTTTATCAAACTGCATACATATATATATATATATATATATATATATATATATACACGACAATCATATACAAATCACAAAAAAATCACAAAAATTCATAGGTTCCTTCTACCCGCCTAATAGGGCAATATGTAGTTCCCTATGTAAATAGAGAGATATGTGTATATCTTTTCCTCCTTGCCACTTTTTCTTCTTTATCTTTGCAGTGTATCTTTACCCAGGTATAGGAGGGTAATTTGGGTAAACTCCTACTTATTATTTTTCGAAAAAAGTAAATTGGCGGGGATAGGTGATTGTTATAGGATGCTTCAGAACCAGTCCACAAGAGATGATATAAGTGGATTTATGTCCAGGGTTCTTGAAAAGACGCGATGCAATTTATCCAAAAGTGACTGACTGGCACGCTATTTCAGAGATTGGGTAGAATCTTTGAGAGCAGTAAACTACAAAGAATGTCACTCTTATCATGCTGGATGTCATATTATACTCTAGCGACTCACCATAAAATATAGCAGTCGTTTTCTGATAACTGATTCCGTTGTCATCAGCAAGGTGCAGGAGGCTGGCTCCATATTTTCTTCACTTGCCCACAACTAACAACATTTTGGATGGATATATTCAATGCCATCAGTCAGGCTATACAGTCTAAAATAACTCAAGAAGCAAGTTTAGTGTCATTTAGGGTCTCTAAAGAAAGTCAGCGGTTTAATAAGGGAGGACAGTTTTTGTCTGTTGCACTTATGATTCCACACTCTTTTATCCTACTGAATTGGAGAACCAGCCTGTTTCTAACTGTCCAGGTCTGGAAGGCAATGATGATGCATACTATGAAATTTGAAGAGGCATACGCTAAGTGGGAGCGGGGTTTGAAGAGGCTTTATGCTATATGGCACCATTTGGAGCTTATTGAATGCTAATTGGAGCCCCAATCCTCTTATTAAATGCATGCCTCGTTCACTATATCTGTGAATTTCAAAATGGGTAGTATAGAAGCAGGAGTAAATTTCACTGAATGATATCTTGATCCATTCTGCACTTTGCACATTGAACTTTATATGCACAAAATACACTTTTTATAGAATTCACTTTAATTATTCGTGAAATGTGAATTGGTGTCCTTGCTCAGGTCAGGTGGGTAAGCCATTGTTGCACTTTGACATGCTTTGTTTGCACATAAAATTGCAGCCATGGTCGGTAGTGGGAGTACCTGCCGGGCGGTGACGTGGGAGGGGGGAGAGAGGCATGGTCGGGGGTAGTAATCTATGGATTACGGAGGTTTACAGGTAAGTACATATTTAAATAAGTAAAACAATTTTTTTTTGCGCGCACTGCATCGCATTTGGGATGCAGTGAATGCAACGAAATTCGTTTTATTTATTTAAATGTTTACTTACCTGTAAACCTCCGTAATCCATAGATTACTACCCCCCATCCTGCCCCTCGCCCTCCCCATGTCACCACCGGGCAGGTACTCCCACTACCGACTGCTGCTGTAAAATCAATGTATGCTTTTTTTTCTAGTGCTTGTGAAAGCTTTGATGGAAGGCAACGGTTTGTACACGTAAAATGTCTTGTTATACCGATCCCTGCTTCTTTTTTATCTTGTTTCTATTTCTGCTTTATACAAATAAAAATTAATAAAGACATTTAAACTGAGGGCCCCACAGTGGCAATGGACCAGAACTCCAATGTCAATAAATGTGAAGGTCCCAAAAGCCAACATCAGGCCAGAGATTCAATGTCATTCAAGTCAACGGCCGCTGACATCAAAAAACCGTAAATGGGGGTGGCCTATCAACCCAGGGAACCTTGGCAATGTACCAATGGAAAGGAAATCTCCTAAATAAGCCTGAAGGGTAAATGAGTAATTATAAAATGATTTGATGACATAAAGTAATTTGTTGTTCAACTGATACTTGCAGGCAGTATAGAAGAGACATAAATTCAAAAGCAGCGATGTATCTGGTTTTAGTTTTATTGTCAATGATTTGATTGCATATTGAATATATTATTATCAATACATCTCCGACAGGACAAGGCGCTACAGTGAAAGGTAAAGTGAACGATTCAGTGCTTGGTTCAGTGAAAAGTGAAAAAGAAAAATGCAACATAAGTATAAAGATGGCTGTCTATCACACTGAAATAAGCCTATGTCTTATCATGCTTTGACACCTGTGTGTAATGGTCCGAATTTCTGGGGAAAGGGGCAGTCCAATTTTAGAACATAGCATCAAAGTTTGTGAGGGAGTGGCGGACACACAGTGAGTAGACAGCAGGTATGTTACCCTGCCCCGAGCTTGCTTCACATCTGTTTTGGCATCTGAATGCTGTTTTAATATTATAATTGTTTTAATTGTCTAACGCTTGCATATTATTTAGTTATACTTTGGTCATTCCTTCTTACCAACCTCCCATTGCTCCATCGCTGTTCCACCACGGTTCCTGTGCCAATTGTGTGGAGGAAAGGGGAGCGTTAATTTCTCCATCGACTTCAGGTTTCTGAGCAGTCTAGCCGCTCTTACGCAGAGCCTTAAAAATGAGGGAGGTGCCGACGCGCACAGTGCGCGTGCCTCTGGCTCGCCTAAAGCAGACCCGAATAGGCCACAGTAGAAAGTGTAAATAGCAAAGCTTCACAGATCTGGATCAAATTTGCTCAGTTTTGCATCTATACATTAAAAAAAAAATAGCAAATTTGATCCAGATCTGTGAAGCTTTGCTATTTACACTTTTCTTCACACTGAAATTCACCTTCTGTGGGGGTCTGATCTATCATCCCCCTGGCTACCTGAATAAATGGTGTACCGCCCTATCCGATCTACTTGCCCTTCATATCTTGCGATTTGTCAACTTCACGCTTCTCAGGGACATTAATCTTCATCTTGAGAAATTAAACTGGAAGCAGTCTGTAGCCCTTATCGAAGACTTGAGTATTATTAACCTGGCACTTCTTAACTCCACGCCCCTCTCTAGCTATGCTGATCAGACAATTTCGCTGTGCCTTTCAAGATCAAAGCCCCCATCTCATCTCATAGTGCGGCCTGTTCCGAAATCTTATATCAGAAACTGGTCTAAACTTAACATTTATGCACTAAACAAGCAACTTCTTATCACAAAATTAACACTTCTATTACAACCTAATCAGGATGAAACTATCCTACATCAATGGCTCAATGAAGCTGTTGACTCTGTTGTGCCATCTACCAACTTACATGTATATAGAACGCACCCTCCAGCTCCATGGTTTACTAAAATGCTCCAATCATAAAAGAAGCAGTGTAAAATCTTAGAAAGACATTGGAGAAAACAATACGATAAGGAGGCTAAATCTGAATATGTGGTGGCTCTAAAAAGATACATGCCCTTTGCAAATCAGCACATACCACTTATTATACTGAAAAAATCCTCACCATCCAACACTGCCAGAAAACTCTTTTTAAAGTGGTAAAGAATCATCAGACGTTAATAACATCCACCTGCAATATCTCTCTCCAAAATTCAGTGCAACAAACTAGCTGTTTTCTTTTATGCAAACTTCTATGAATAATAATCCTAAAGTACACCTAAACTCAGAAGCCACTCTCAGTGAAGGCAACGCCTCGAGCTATAGAGCTGACAGTTACTGCTACAATTAGTGCATGGCTATTTATGGATCTTCCATCTTTTTTGACGGCATTGTGCTCCATCAGTGATGTCACTGACCATGTCATGAATGATGTAATATGTGACATCGTCAGCAGTGGATTGTGGGCGCGCGAGTTATAGGTAGACAACTAACTATAGCAGAGGAATTTCAATGGTTTTGTACGAGTGAAATGTCCAGCTAACTATAACACCCCTAAAAACTATGGTTTTTTCAGTGAATTTCTAAGGTTTTTAAAATGCTAATTCCTAACTATAACATGTGTGAAACCTATGTTTTTTCCAGTGAATTTCAAAGGTATTTTAAATTCTAATTCCTAACCATAACGGGCCTGAAAGCTATGGTTTTTTCAGAGAATTTCAAAGGTTTATTCAATGACATTTTTTAAATGTATTAATTGTTACATTTATTTTTTAATATTGATTTACTACATTGTTTTAATCTGTTCATTTTTAGGTATCTTATTTTTTAAATTACTTTACATACTTTTTAATATAAATGAAAAAAATGTTTTACAAAATATTGAAAATCTAATATTATTTATTTTAGTTTATATTTTTAATTTTAGGATTGTTGTGTAGGATCCGTGTAGGATGTGCGATGGGTAAGTATTTTCCTGCGAGATTGCTATGCGACCGGTACGCGACTCCTAGCACATACGCGACATATACATTCCGCATGACTTCATATACGTTTTCGACGCGGTGGGTGCGCAACTCCCGCTAAACTTTTTAATGTCTAAAAAATATGTATATGTATTTAATATAAATATTAGGGCAAGACATTATCTGATGTAATCATAAAAATATTATACTTTTAATAAACCTATATTACGTTTAAATACAATTTTGCGAAGTCACGTAGGGTGCGTGCTGCGTGTGCGCACCCAGCGCGGACCCCATGTGACCAGAAAAATAGAGATTTAATTTGTTCATAACACTTCCTATTCTAACTATTGAAGGACCCCACCCATTTCAATCACTCTTCTTTCTTGGAGGAACACCTCTACTAAGAAGAACCTCATTTTTTCCTGATTGCACAACTGGTTTTGCTTTCATTAAAGAAAAATGGCTTCAGCACAGCAGGAATCCTCTGACTCGAACACTCCAATGCAGAAGGATTTGTACCTGAACCTCCACGTCCTCAAAAGTATACTTCCACCGTCTGGAAATGTTTTACATTTCCAGAAGGACAGAAGAAAGTCAATGCTATGAAAGTGACTTGTAAAATTTGCAAAGCTGTCCTGTCACGTGGAAATCCAAACAAAAAATACTCTTGTGGGACAGCAAGTATGCTGAAGCATTCACAATGTCTGCATCCTGTTAACCTGGCACATGAGGAGTGCAGGAGACTGCGGGAGAGTCTACCACCACCACCGGCAGTACTGAGCATTTCTGGGGCATCTCCTTCAAACCCAAATCTGGACATACGTCCCCAATTTGCAAATGCAAAATCACCTGGACTATGATGGGCCCCCACAGAGAAATATTTGATTTAGAGAGATCTACAGGGACCCCATCTGGTCCAGGGGCCTTCCCTCCCTGACTTTTAGAGAGTGCCCGTTCCACTTCTTCTAGAGTGAACAACAGGTCAGAGTAATGATGGAATGGGTTCAACTTATAGTCCTCCTTGACATTACTGTCCATCGTGTCAGGATTTCCCTCATCATTATACTCTCGAAAAGTGCTCAATCCATTGAGCCTCACTAATAGCTATTTCAATGGTTGGGCCAGCCTCGCATAAGAGAAAAGGCATTTTGACAGCCTTCCAGAATGCCAAGCTATTGTTCGCCAATGAGGCCATGTGTAATGCCTCCCAAGCCTTCTTCCTCAAAGTATTTTTCCTAGAATTAATTGCTTGTTTATAGTCCCGTCTAGCAGTCCTCAGATCGAACAAGATTCTTGGGGATTTGTGTAGTTCCCTTTATAAGTGGGAATGAGCTTGAGTGCAGCTAGAATCAAACCATCCACTTCAATGTCGATTACTACTTTCGTGTCTGAGAAACGATTCTTTTATAGTATTGGATATCACCAGGAATGAGGCTAAAATGTTATCTGGGGCAGCTGTTTCAGACAAACATGTCTCAATGGCAAGTTTACATCTGTCCACCACTGTCTTAATTATAGCTACCTGATCCACCATAGACCAGCGCAAAGAGAAACCATTTACACTCCCAATGGCTATGTTTTCTAACAAATGATAATTTGTGCTTGTTTTAACCATTGTACCCGATGACAACATTATTGACAAGCACAAAGGAAAATGATCACCAAGGGAGATCTCTGAAACATAAAATGAGTAGAGACTATGCACGTGATTAATTGACATTAAAACATAATCTGTGGTGGAAAATAAGCCCCTACCACTAAAGGTCCAGGGCAGGGCACAAATCGTTAACAAAGCCCAGGTCGAGGAAAAAAATTAATTCGTTAAGGTGTTCCCCTAAAGTAGAATGCTGAAAATGGGAAGAACATACCCCCTCTTCAATTAAAATCCCACATAGATTGTCCTCAGCATTGGCACATAACGTACAGTTAAAATCGCCTGCCAATAATATTGTCATATCTTTCGTCTTACTTTTGCCAACAGATTTCAACAATTTTGTAATATTCTTTATCACAGTTGCTACTTCAGCTTGAGGGATATTATTGTAAAAATTAGTTAGGACAATACAGTGTTTTACATCTATATCCAATATAAGTATTTGATAATATGGGTCGTTTGCACACATAGTTATTTCCTTAATCTTGATAGCACTTGATATATAGGTGCAAAGACCACCCTTGGCCCTTCCACTCAGACCATCTATTGCTGGATTATGGTAGGCCTTGTACCTGTTCATATGGACTACCTCTTTCGACCATGTTTCTTGAAGACATAGAATGTCAATTTGTAAGACAAAATCCCACCACAGCTGGTTACTTAACTTGGAGCGGATGCCCACAATATTCCATGAGGCAATAGAACAAAGATCGGATTTATCACTATCTAAAGTAAAGGTAGGAATTGCTCTCCCTAATGGGTTCTCAGGTATATCACAGTGTGGCTGAGATACGTTTGGGCAGCCCATGGGGTTAGGTGGTGTTTTCGCAATTAGAGCTCTCGTGCCTAGGTCCTCATCCCTATGGTAACCAATAATGGGGCTAAATAGACAGTCATTCCCTACCCAGGCCGGTCTTGACTTGCTCTTACCTTTGGAACTTACAGATACTGGATTAAGTTGGATGTGAGTCCCCAGAGCCAGTCAGTCAACGTCTTCCAATAAGTTCAGAGCATCAAAGCGATTACTCACAGGAACCCGAAATCTAGGCTCCCTATTCCCTATGAAATCTCCTCCTTCAAGTGAGGGCCAACATAATTTAAAATGTGTTGGTGGTTGGTAAAAATAACCAAGAGGGAGAATATTCATATTGTTAGAATTGGCAGGCCCAGTGCTTCCCTAACTGGTTAATTTCAGTGGTTTATTGAACATTAGTTGTTATCTTATTTCAATAACGAATTATAATGTCACTTTAACCTTTGCTTTTTTCAGTGAAATTCTGTTTTTTTCAAAGAAAACTAAGATTTATTAACAGATGCGACTATAAAGTAACTTTTTTCTTTCAGTTTGTAAATGACTTTCTGGGGTTTTTTGATCATATTCAGCCGCCTACCCCTTTGGCTGTGTGCAGTGGGGGGCTGTGTGCAGGTCCTGGCTGTAACCCCAGCAAACCAAAAGGTGTCCAATACCTGCGCCTCTGCGCTTGACCAAGAACTGTGAACAGCGGAGGATTGGCCACAGGGCTAGGCCTCCAGCCAGGTTCTTAGTCCAATTCCCCAGGGACACCTATCCCCCTGTGGACCTACCCCAAATTTTGTTTGTTAGGATTTTTTCTATTTATTTGTGTGTACCATGAAACTCTCATGGTACCCTCTGCTTAAACTTCACCCCCATGGTGCTGCAGTACCATGCAAGTTTGTACTGAGAAGCTTTATTTGCACTGAGGCACCATGGGTGTATAGTGTAAGCGGCAGCTCCTATGGAAGGTCGCACTGTACCCTACAGCAGCGCCCATTACTCAACAAATGTTTTTTTTTTACATTGTACTAGAGAGTGTTTTCTATGATAATCAACACTCAGCGTCACCTTCCAGCACATTAGTTTTTTTATCACCTCAGTCCAGGTGGAAGGACATGACAAGTTAGTTGAAGTTTCCTGCAATGCCTTTCCTAGTAGGCTTCAAGGAAGGCTTGGGGGGAAGTCTAGAAGTTTCTAAAAAAGACTAAGGACGTAGTTAATAACACATTGAGAGTGACTACTGTTTTAACATTTGTGTGATTTCTGGTTTGTGAAAATAACTACCTATGTTTGAATGAGAAACTCAGTAGAATACGTCTCTAGATAAATTACTCATTAAGTAAAAACAACTTGAGATTTCACCGTTAGTTTACCACTTTCCTTAATGCACTTAGTGTAAGAAGAACATTTCTTGAACCCCTATGGTGACTTTGACAATTATGTAATCAGTTTACAGCATAGTTCTGCTCCCATGATAAAAATACAGCGATTTTCATTAATATTCATAATATGTTTTGCTAGGTGTATTTTAGGTTCAGCTATTGAGCCTCTTGTTCTTGTGTTCATTTGGCTAATCACAGCTTCCTTTAATTTGCACTTTAGGCTAATTCCATGAAATGAGTGAATGAGATCATGTGTATATTTGTGGGGAAGAAACTTGCATGGTGGATGTTGCTGCTGATTTATAATGGTAATGTGTAAAAAAGGATGCAATCAATACAAGCTTAATAATAAGGACCTCACGCATTTCAGAGCAATTATTATTTAATCAGACTTAACATTTCATTAAATATTTCAGAGCTTTTTATGACGTATTGTTTGTCATGTATGTTTTATTCTAAGTACATGTAAGCACTCAGATGTGTTTTTTGCCTCAATCCAAAAACATCTGGGTTTGAGGAAGAATCAATTTTAGTGCTCACAAATAGTTTCTACCTTTATCAAGTAATTTCCTTTATCAGGTAATTTCAAGTCTCTCTCATAAATAGCATGTACCTTTCTCATAATGCTGTCCCATGATTTCCCAGTCTTTGATAGCCACTCCTTATTCCTTTTCGTGTATTTATTGTTACTCTACTAAAGTGCTTATCTACCACGGATCTGGCCTTGGAGGGCAGTGGCATACGAGCGGCGCAAACTAATTGATGGAGTGAGCGAATATTTACAAACAGAAAATATGATTCCTGGTGGTAACCTCAGTCGACAAATCATACTGACTTTGGGGTTTGAGCTAAGACACTGGGAAAAAAGGGCAAGAGTTGGATATCCTCCGACCCACTAGATAAAGACCATCTTGTAGCAGGACCAGAGGACAAGAAGTGGTCATTTGGTTACGATGGCTAGGAAGTGCAGACCAAGCAGGGATAAGGAAGGATAAGCCTGGTAAACACCCTGCTAGTCTGGGGCCAACAGATCCTCCATGTAACAGAGATTGTGAATAAGGAGGAAGCAACCTTGATAGCTGTATGCTAGCGGCTGTCCCCTGCGGCGTGCGGTAACCAGCAACAAGTAGTACAACACAGCAAAAGATAATGAAGCCTTTTTTGCACCTAATTGTGCATCAATATTTGACATAATGAGGCATTTGATCTAAAATGAAGTGCTATAGATGGATTTGCATTTTGCATACTTACTTATAATTTCATATTATCTTGTCAAAACAAAGTATAATTACACAAGAGCAAAGTACTCGAATTTTGCACACCTTTAATATTCATACATCTGAGACTTCCAGTTTTGTTTTGTATTTTGTATTGTTGGTTAAACCTTAGTTAAAGTTGATAAACAAGCAAGCAAGAATAAGTGATAAAGTATAAAAAAATTATTTTGCTGTGGCCGGGAGAGTAATAAATCCTGTATGATTGCCACCAAACTCACAAATTGGTTACATGCAGGTAGCTCTTTATATTGTGTTTTTTTCTGACTCATACCTAATAATCATGTGACCGACAAAGGACATTTATGGCATGTTTAAACATCATTAAACAACTAAAGCCAAGCTTCTCTCCACCTACGTTTATTTGTGCAATCATCTGACTATGTGTTACTTGTGCAGTCTTCCTATATGTTATTTGATTTGTGTAGTCTGACCACGTGACCTAGTTCTAAAACCTCAGCATAAGCAGAACATGTACTGCTTTTAAAACTATATTTTGATCATCCCTGTGTCTTATCTATCCCTACTAAAGTGATCTCAAAGCTGATTGGTGGGGTGCTCCCTCCCCTGTATTCCTCCCCTCTCTTGGTCATATTCCAGGGGAACTGTGAATACTGGGTTGTTTGTTGAACTGCAGACTTCTTGGTTCATTTGTTTTATTTATTACTGGCTACCGTCAGTATGTATCAAATGTTGCAACTCCTCTCTCTCTGAGCTCATCCCTGTAATTTATTAACTTTAAGCATTTGGCACATGCTGCCTGATCAAGTACATTTCTGTGTGGGTACTGGTGAGGTCCTTAGTGGCACTTTTTTGGGATCCCCCTCTTTACTTTCTATGCTAACATTCCCCATTTTAGTTGATTCCTTAAATATCTCAGATGTTTGACCATCTTTTCTTATCTTGACCCTAGAGTTTGACATCTTCTGCTAACAAAGAGTCCCTTACCTATTTTCTTGACTGAATCTATACAGCAATGTAATATTAATAGAAAGACTACAACACATAACAATCAGTACAACTATTATTGGAAGTAATAACTTAAACAGTCCAGGTAACCAATTTGGAAGCCAGTTAAACCAGCCTGAAAACCAATCATCTTGGGCACCTCCTTCTTCTTGCACAGTTTGTTGTAAGTCATGCAAAGTCTGTATTGCTTGTGTTAGAGAGCAATTTTCCGCTTCCTTTCCTGCTATAAATCTAGCTGATGATGAACAGTTCAGTTTTGTAAAAAATAGAAATATAGTGGATAATTTGCGTGTTTTTCCAAATATTCTCAGCAAAGCACCCACACTTCAGTCCCTTGCAGCGATAGCTTTGGGTGCTGAAAAGGCATAAACTGATATAGTTCATTGGCAATTCTTAATTCATGTCCTCCATTGGCATGGGTTGAGTCCACGATTCCTCTAACTAATTTGTTTACTATATTCATCCCCATGTTCTTCTATATTAGTCAATAGAGTTCAATTCTCAAACTTCCCACTCAATATAGGTACGAGGCAGGGCTGTCCCTTATCTCCCTTGCTGTTCATTCTGGCACTTGACCCCTTCTTGTATAGACTGAAGCCTGCTGATGCCTTCTCCGGTTTCCAAGAAAATAATGTACACGTTAAACTCACTGCATATGTGGATGACATCCTTCTTTATATCTACAAACCAGAATCCTCTTTTCCATACTTCTTTGAAGAGCTATGTGCATACTCGGGGTTGTCTGGTTACAAACTGAATACAGAAAAGTGTAAAATGATGCCTTTGAATATGTTTTGTCTCAAAGCCCCTTTTGCTGGTGTTGGCCTATTCTGGAATCCTGACAAGATCAAAGGCCTAGGGATCTTGTATCGCAACAACCTCAGTGACGCAATACATTCTAATATGGACTTTCTTCTTTCAAAAATCACAAAACTGATGCAGGGCTGGTCATTGTTATTTTTTGTCATGGTTAGGCCACACAATCAAAATAATGGTTCTTCCTATCATCAATTTCTATCTTATGATGCTACCTACTAAAATTACTGGTTAATATTTCATAGCCATTGATACATTTTTATCTCTATGCTACGGAAAACACTCTCATATATCCTTATACCACCTGAAATTATGCAAATATTCAGGAGGGGTCAATTTCCCTAACTTTTACCTCTAGCACAAAGATTTTGGTATTAAGCCGAGGCAGTTTTCTGGACCCTTCCGATCCTCAATCCTAATAGTGGTACCAATTGGAGCTTGCCTTGAACAACATGTTTCATCCAATCTAGGGCCCTATGGATCCATGGCTTTCATCAGGGCACAGGTAAATTGGATGTCCCTCCCTACAGTACAAAAACGATAATCTAAAAAAAGATTCAAATTATCACGAGAACACCTATTGGATATACTTATCCTAATTTGTGCGTTCTCAAAACATGGTATCCAACCTAGAAATAAAAGATAAAAAACTTTTTTTACCATGTATTCTACTTATTATTTTGTTCAATAGAACAAAGTTAGTGCCACTATATTAGAACCTTGAAGATGGAGCGCAAATGTTCAATAGTCTCAAAAGCGCATCAAAAATGTAAATATCGACAGTATTACTATTCGTAATGTGCCATATTATTTAAGCGTGACCACTCTTTTATCTCAACCCTTTATGTAAATATCTCACCCACACTATGGGTCCAAAGAAGGGGATCATAATCATGGGAACTCCATAGAAGTATACATGCACCCATCTTCTGCTGGATGCATATATCTCGAAACACAAATAAAACATATACCTGTCCGGATGTGTATCTCACACTCACACTCATTGTGCCAGAAAGTGCACCTACATATATATCTACATGTGCAGCCCTCGCATGTGAGTCGTACTTATGTGCTGGTGCCTACCAGAACACGGAGGACTACACGCTTCTCGCGGGGACTGGCAAGGCGGGCCAATCTTGTAGTCAAACACTACAAAGCAAATAAAGAAATTAAATTAGGATGAAGAAAGCATATCAATGTACTGGCGGGGCATGAAGTGAAGGAGATCATTGATCCTCCCTGTCGCTCGTAAAGTCATGCCCCCCGCCATCCCAGCCCTTCCTCATTTACTTCATCAAAGATCCGGTCCCGCTTCTTCACCTACTTGGTTCCATCCCACGGTATGAGTGATGGAACAACAGAAGTCAGCAAGTTTTAAAGGAGTCTGAGAGAAGATGATTCCTCTCAGGTGTGTGTCGCTGCCAATGGCCTGCGCACCCCAATGTCATCACATCCTGACTCTAGGGAAGGCCCGCAGCGACTCCATATTCTGGAAATCGTAGTCTCACTTCTGACACAGTCCGGAAGTGATCTGATTGGGCCAGCTGACATCAGTGCAGTCCCAGTCGCTCAGGCGGTCAGAGAAATACAGCGCCATCTTTTGAAGTCACGGAACATTTAGTTACCACTTCAATCTGAAGCATATCTGGGAAAACTATGCATCCCAATGTTTTTTCAGGTTACCTGGATTTCTCTCAGCCTTCGGATGTTAAATATTCACGCTAGGAAACAGTTCTTATGTAGGAGAAAGTTATTAACTCTCCTGTTTTACTTTTTTTGCATGGAAACCTCTTACTGATTTTTGATTAAACTCTCATCTGATAATAGGTCTCATTATTATCATGTTCAATGTTCCCAACTATATAGTGTGGTTTTTTTCGGGGGGGGGGGCCTGTCTTATTATGTCTATTCCTGCCGCTAGGTTGTGTCATCAATTTATATCACTTTCCTGTGGCATTCTATTAATTGATAAACCCCAGGGTACCGGGAGAGTACATCATGAATAATAACATGGGGACATTATCAGAGAGGATGATATCCTCGTCCTACCCAGCTAATTTATTGGGGTGCACAAACATCCCCCATCATTTTTGCAGCCCAGACTAGTTAATTGTAAGGAATGCAAATGTCCTCTGGTCGAGTGATGTATGGGCAATATTATAACCTTCCCAGCAGGCCCCACGGGATGGAATCATTCAGGCCATTTTCATATGTGTTAAGTGAGTACATCCATTTCTGTTCTTTTATCAGTAATCTTCTCTGAAGGTTCAAGCCCCCTTTCATCCTTTCAAAAACTGTCCATTGTAAATCATTGTTTTCATGCTGATTTTCGAGGTAGTGTGCAGTCAATCTTGTTGCATTGATTCCCCTGCCAATCGTGCTTTGATATTCCCCAATCCGAATCTCAACTTTTCTTGTAGTCATTCCGATATATTTCTGTCCACAGGTGCAGGTGATCAAGTAAATACAGTTCTCTGTATTACAATTTGAATGATCACGCTGTTCCCAAAGTTGTGGAAGACCTAATTCAATATGGGAAGTATGGCTCGTGAATCTACAGACCGTACACATCCCACATGGAAAATGGCCCTTTACACGAGGTGTATTCCATAATGTCATTTGATTCTCTAGTTTTTATTTGTGCATCTCCCTATGTACCAGAGAATCCTTAGGTTCCCATTATTTTGAAGGAAAACATTGGTTTAGTCAACTGATTCAATGTTAAGATATTCTACTTTTGGTTTATGATTTTTTTTATTTGATTCAAGGCTGAGTTAAAGGTGGTAACACATATCAGAGCCTCTGTCCCCTGTCTTTGGTGATCTTCAAATAGAGCGGCCCTAGGTGTATTTTGGGATCTCTTCTGGGCCCATTCAATTATCCTTCTAGGATAATGTTTTCCTCTAGTGTTTTTTAAAGGATTGCAGCCTCGGTCTTGTAGGTCTCTAAATCCGAACAGTTCGAACGGATCCTTAAGAACTGCCCCACAGGGAAATTTTCCATGAGGGCTTGTGGAAGGGAACTCTTAAAACTCAAGAGGCTATTGCTATCCGTAGGTTTCTTGTATAAGGAGCTCTCCAATTTCCCATCCTTTGCAAAGAAGTTTACATCCATAAATGACACATTCTGATTGTCAGTGGTCATTGTGAATCGGCGATATAGATTCAGATGGTTTATCCACTTCACAAACTCGTTATTACTTCCCAGATTGCCATGCCATACCACAAGGATGTCGTCAATGTACCGGATCCAAGTCTGAATATTTTCCGAGAAGTGATGTCTGCTCCGGATGTTCACTTCCTCCCAGTGGCTCATATACAGGCATGCGATACTCGGGGCGAAAGTACTGCCCATTTAAGTCCCATGCTGGTCTTCGTACCTAAAGAAATTTTCTGTTAATGCCAAAATCATAAGGGTTATGACCCCCTCAATTGGTGCCTCGGAGGACCAGTTCTGGGCCCGCAGACTCCTTAAAAACTCACTGACTTCCATTGTTCCGTGATGGAACCAAGTAGGTGAAGAAGCGGGACTGGATCTTTGATGAAGTAAGTGAGGAAGGGCCGGGATGGCAGGGGCTATGACTTCACAACCGACAGGGAGGATCTACTGATCTCCTTCACTTCATGCCCACTGGCATATTGATACGCTTTCATCATCCTAATTTTATTTTTTAATTTGCATTGTAGTATTTGACTACAAGATCGGCCCGCCTTGCCAGTCCCCTCGAAAAGCGTGTAGTCCCCCATGTTCTGGTAGGCACCTGCACATAAGTACTACTCACATATGAGGGCTGCCAATGTAGATATATATGTAGGCGCACTTTCTGGCGCAATGAGTGTGAGTGTGAGGTTACGAGTCCGGACAGGTATATGTTTTATTTGTGTATCGAGATATATGCATCCAGCACAAGATGGGTGCTTGTATACTTCTATGGAGTTACCGTGATTAGGATCCCCTTCTTTGGACCCAGAGTGTGGGTGAGATATTTACGAAGGGGGTTGAGATAAAAGAGTGGTTGCACTGTAATAATACGGCACATTACAAATAGTAATACTGTATATATTTGAATTTGTTATGCGCTTTTGAGACTATTGAACATTTGCTCTCCATCTTCAAGGTTCTTATATAGTGGGACTAACTTTGTTCTATTGAACAAAATAATGAGAAGAATACATGGTAAAAAAAGTTTTTTATATTTTATTTCTAGTTTGGATACCATGTTTTGGGAATGCACAAATTAGGATAAGTATATCCAATAGATGTTCTTGTGATAATTTAAATATTTTCCGGATTATTGGTTTTATACTGTAGGGAGGGACATCCAATTTACCTGTGCTCTGATGAAAGCCATGGATCCATAGGGCCCTAGAGTGGCTAAAACATGTTGGCATACATAGGGTCATAGGACCATTGAATCCTACAGAAACCCGTGTTCTTGTTTATTTTAATACCCACTGCCCCTCCATATTAAAGGGATACCTGGAGGTGACAGTGGTCTTTAATCTTTAAAACCCCTCTGCCTTTTTCTCTTATGAGCTCCCTGAAAAACGGTTGAGCCCACCCTGGTCTTTAGGAGCCAGGATGCCCCTATGATGAAGCATGACACTATTAGAGTGTGTGAGGGAAATCTAACAAAGAGGTTGTGCTCACATTAATGGTAGTAGCAAACCACTGGTTTTAGAAGAAATTAGGCCACTACCTTAGGATCAACAATTTTTGTGATTTTGTTTGTGTTGGATACTTACTTTGTCTTGGTCCCTGTGATATAGCCAGGTTTATTCTGCAATGTCTTGCCCTGGTGACCTTGAATAATTCCATAACAGATTGCTGTAAATAGCGTTTTTCTTTAATTTAGTTTAATCGTTGTTTATATTTCGAGCAACATTTATAAAACATGTTTCTTTTAGATACAATCAGGATCTCACATATATAAAATGGGAGGGTGTTACAGAGATTATTTGCAGTAATATTAGTGAGCTGCTGTGTTACAATATTGAAAACACATTACTAGTCCTAAATATTAGATTAAACACATTTATTATATGGATGGGTGTGCCTGTGCAGTGCCAGTGACCATTCCAAAGAGGGGATGAAAGAGCGGAAACAGGGTCATAAATTCAAAGCTGAAGTGAACAGGGGCCCCCAAAATACATTTGACTCACGGACCCCAGAATCCTTAAAATGTCCCTGGGAAGAGTAGGTGGGAATCCGAATCGGGATTAACTAACACCTGTTAATAATATCTTAATATTTATATGCAAACATTTTTCTTATATCAATGTTAAGTCTGAAAAATAAGAATTACTTAATGTACCCGTACAGAATACTGTAATGCCAAAATAAACACCTTAAATCAAGGTCCCTTTAAAGGCAAACGATATAACGTATGTAAAGCTCTAATGTTTGCGAAGATCAGTACATAACTAGAAGAAAGGGCACAACACCAAAAGCAATAATTTATGGCATAAAAATACAGACTGCACAAACAGAGGGCATTTGAAAACAAAACATATGTGCAATCAGGATACTGTACTATAGGATTGCATCAGTTGGAGAAGCGCACTAACGACGACTTGTAAAATGTAAGAACAGGACTAGAATACGTGCGTATACCCCGGGGGCACCAGATATAACATGCTGTGTTTTTTTTACACATTGAGGCATCAAGGGCCAGCACGCCGTTTCTCTTATGATTGATTTTCGCTGTAAGGACTGACGTTTTAGACCAACGTCTTGGAAAAAGTCAGAGATTGGAGTCTACCCAAAATTTTGAATAGTGGGTACTACCACAACCCTTCCAAGGTGCCTTTGCATCAGACCCAGAGAGACAATAAACATCCAGCATGGTAGCCCTACACTTCCAGACACTCTGTGGGAACACAGGGACTAGGAGGGATTGACTTGCTAATGATTGGAGTGGAAAGAGAGCTCTGCTTCCCACACCCCAAGGGCCAAGTTTTGGGGTAGGCTGCACAGCAGTGACCAGTACATGCGCCATTACATAATATGATAGAATTTGCTTTAATTGCAAAAACTAAGACCACAGCTTTCAGGGAAGTAGATTCCCCCCTCTTTACTTCTTTAATGACCAAACTTAGTGAACTTAATGAAATTGATCCATTAGTGAATCGGACATCGAAAAAAGTGACTCACATTTTGAAATTGGGCCGGTTTTGCTCCTGTAAAAGCACACTATTTAGGTGTTTTACAGGCTATGGAAAATTGAATGCCTTTAAGATTGCTACAAGCAGCTTGTGGTAATATAGAGTATTGTAAACATTGGTTTAAAAATGAATTAACTGCAGATTGTCTTTCACTCCTTACTTTTATCAGATGTGTAAGTACCCACCAATGACCAGTGGGTCTAATCAGTTTTCTGGCATCGGTTGACCTTCCATATGAACATCAACTGTTATATATATTTGTAAGCATTTGGACCGAACTAAACTGCACTTAGCTGAAGGTTAACCAGAGGCGGTGAGCTGATTACCACCACTGGTCATAGGGATAGGATAAAGTCAAAGAATGTGAGCTCTATATAGTCCAAAGCCCTTCCACAGCTTATCACAAGGTGAAGCTACCTAGTGACAAGTTGGCAAGGTGCACCCTCTCTGTATGACACACAGCATCAGGCAGCTCAGGACTGAAGCCTAAAGTGCCCATGCTGTGATCAATCAACGAGGACGCTGTGCATCGCAATATGATGTGGCTCTAAGCATTGCAGCATACAGAAGGGTCTGGGCTGGCATTTTACAAACCCAGAAAAGGCTGCAACAGGGAACCATGCACACTAGTGCATGTGTCTGTGAGAAGTGACATGCCTACGCCTGACCCTCACACAGAGCAAGGGTCTGAGTGACATCCTAATACTCACACTGACTGAAATAGCACTTTAAGTTTAACTTTATTTTTATTGACATTCTGCAAAGGTGTAATGACAATTCGGACCCTTATCTAGCATATGTGCCCTCCCTGGTGGGCTGTGTGTAGGCGCCACCCACTTGGCCCCAATAGAGCCTACGTTATAGTCCGAAAAGTCTCTGTGTGCTCTGGGGTCAACAGGTTTGTACAACAATGATGGATAAGAAGGAAAAAGAAAAATACAATAAAAAGAGGAAAACAAACCCGTCCCCACACTCTCTCGAACTGGTGTGCCAGCGATCTAACTGGTATGAACACTGTGTGTGGCGTGAGCAAAGGTGTTGCTCAGTTTGACTGAGAAGGTATGTCAGGGCTCGTGAGACGGAGGAGGCGAAGGTACCTTGGGCATGTAATCTCGTTCATTTCGGTTGCTAGCAAAGAAACTATCGGGTTCCAGATGTCGTTAAAACTTTTCATTGAGTTGGTGAGAGAAGCCTGTATCCGTTCCATCCCTAGAATGTACCACAACTTGTGCAGCCACCCTAAGAATGTCAGTTTCCCCTGTGTCCCCCAGTGCGCTAAGATGGCTTGGAGTGCCGCTCCCAATACCAACCCTATTTGTTTCGCCCTTCTAGATCTTAACAGATACATCAAGTGGTTGAGCCGGCCAAGCACTACATAAGCCGGGAACCTTGGGATTTGTGTCTCAAATTGTCGATCGACGTCATCTTGAATCGCCATCCAGTAGCCCGTTAGGTCTCTACACTCCCACAGCAGGTGTACTAGCGTGCCGGCTTCTCCGCAACCTCGCCCGCAAGTTGGGCTATGATCAGGGTTCCCCCTATTAAGGCGGACCAGAGTCAAGTACCAGTACATAGCTATCTTAACTGCAGTCTCTCTACTAGCAGTGTTGCATGCAGTGTGGCTAGCTCGATAATATATGTCCCTCCATTCCCTTGCTGTAAGGTCCCTCCCCAGTTCCCTCGCCCATTGTTTCTGGCCTGCTGTGGGCTCCGGTGAAGCCTGGGGGCGTAACATGTCATACAAATCTAAGATAATTTTCTTGTCTGTGGATTTTGTAAGAAGCCATCTCTCATATTTCGCCAGCTTCCAGGACACCTTTGGCTGCACCTCCACATGGAGAAGCCAATGAAGGAGTTGTAGATAATGAAACCGCTCTGATTTTAGGAGGCCATTTTCAGTTCTTAAGTCAGAGAAGGAAAGTATCCCATCTAAGTCAAAGAAGTGTCCTGCTGATTTACACTCCATCTGAAAAATGCCCTTTCATCCACCCCGCTGAAAACTCTTTGTTGTATAGAATGGGAGTCATAGGAGAGGGAAAGGATGACAATCCCCATTTAATGGCGACCTCATCCTAGACCCTGAGCAGTGTGTGCGTGAAGGGTGAGCCCTGGAGATTATGGGGCCGGTCTGCGCTTTTGAGGAATGGGACCTTCCAAAGCAAGAGTTTGACCAGCGTCCTATCCTGGAACAGCCATCTCTTTTCAGACTCTGATCGGCTCCATTCTACAAGATATCAGAGCTGTGCAGCCCCAAGTATTCCAGTATATTTGGAATCCCCAAGCCCCCCTCGTCGGGTCGTAAGTTCTTTCCGCATCCGGGGTCTTGCCCCTGCCCAGACAAACTGTTGTATTGCTCGCTGCAGTTTCTGGATGGTGCCTGGTGGGGGCCAAATAGGAATTGTTTGAAAAAGGTATAATGCTTTAGGAAGGATGGACATTTTGATCGCGGCTACCCTTCCCAGGAGGGACAGGTGGTGGTGTTTCCATTGTTGCAGGTCTCTAAGAATCTGGGCCATTAACTTGGTGTAGTTGAGCGTAACCGTTTGTGACACCGATGGTGCCAGCTCAATTCCCAAGTAGGGGATGGAGGATCACAGTCCGTATCCCAGTGAATGGGGCTCTACCTGGGGCGGGCAAATTATCTCTCTGATTCAGCCAGAGAATCATTGATTTCCCAACATTGACCTGGAAATCCGAGAGCTGTCCGAAGCATTCTAGCTAATGTAGAAATGCTGGGACCGAGCCTGCTGGTGATTCGAGTGAGGCAATTATGTCTTCCACATGTAGACTAAATGCATGACGCTCCCCTCCAAATGGGATGCCCTGGATGTCAGGATTATCTCTTGTCTTCTGGGCGAGCGGCTCGATGTAGAAGGTAGAGAAAAGAGGCAACAACGGGAATCCCTGGTGAGTTCCAGTTTGAATCTTAAAGGGGCTAGATGTTACTCCATTCACTCTGATAGTAGCCGTGGGCCTACTGTAACAGCTTGATACCCAAGCCCGGAAACGTTCCCCAAGGCCAAAATGGATCAGAGCCCCATCTAGAATGTCCCAGTCCACTCGATCTAATGCCTTCTCAGCGTCCACCGATAAGAGAAGGGCATCCATGTCAGTGCGATGTGCTTTATCGATTTAATGTAAAATGCGTTTGGTATTGTCACTGCTTTGACTATTGTGGATGAAGCCGGACTGGTCAGATTCAATGATGCCCAGCATGAGGGGGCCCAACAGAGCTGCATGCACTCCTGTAAACAGCTTCAAATCCACGTTGAGCAGCGACACCGGGTGATAGGATAGGAGCCACACAGTGTTTTATCCTTTCCCGGCTTCAGTGGAGGCCGCTAGCATATCCGTAGGGATCCCTCTCAGTCCAGAAAAGGAGTTAAAAAGTCTTGTCAGCAGCAAAGCTAGAACTTGGCAGAAGGCTTTGTAGAACCCTGCTGAAAAGCCGTCGGGTCCCAGTGATTTCATTGGTTTGAGGCGCAAAATCACCCCTTTTACTTCTTCTATCCTTATTGGCGATTCTAGTGTGTCCGCTTGCCCTGGTGCTAGTGCAGTTACGTGTGCTCTCTGTAGGAAGGCCATGATGTAGGAGGGTGGAGGAATTTCCTTACGGTAAAGCTTGGCATAGAATGTTTGAAAGACCTGTATGATCTCTTCATCACTTTCTACCATTGACCCTGCGTGCGATTTGAGTGATTGGACCTTCGATTGTAGGGTGCGAGCTGTCAGCTAGCTTGCCAGCATGCACCCTGTTTTACCCCCCCCCCAATGTAGTAGGAGTTTTTGAGCCTGAGTGCAGCATACTCAGCTCTGTCCAGCTCGAGCCCCGCTAGTTGGGCCCTCGCCGCCTTCAACTGGCGCCAAACTCTGGGCGCCCCAGTCCTGCTGTGTACCCTTTCCAGTTTGAGAACCTGAGCAGTAGTCTGCTCCCTCTTGGTTTTGTGATCCTTATTTTCGGTTGCAGAGATCGCTATCAATTCCCCCTCACCACAGCTTTAAGAGACCCCCACAAGGTGACCACGGACACGCCGGGGGAGACGTTCATGGCGAGATAGTCTGTGATGCATTTGAGGATCTGTTCCTGGACTGCTGTTTTATGCAACATGCCCTCCCGCAGACTCCAGTCCCCAAAATGCTTACGTGACTGAGGCACCCGTAGGGTCGCTGTTAACGTGTCATAGTCTGATAATGCCGCTAGCATGATATCTACGTGCCTCACCAATGTGTTCAGTTCTGTCGTGCCTAACAAGTGATCAAGCAGGGCATATGTGTGATGAGCGTGTGAATAGAAAGAAAATTGAGAGGTGTGGGGATGGGTTGCCCGCCATAGTTCTAGGAGCTTTCTGCTCTGCAGCCTTTGTTGCCCCTCTGGAGATAGTGTCCCTGTCTGGTTGTATCTATGGCTTGACCTGTCTACTGCCGTGTCCATTACTAAGTTCAGATTTCCCCCCCCCCCAACAATCAGCCACTGCTCCTGTGCACTCAAGACTTCGGATAGGGCTGTTTTCAGGATTTTTTTTGGGCCAGAGTTGGGCACTTATAGGGGCCCCACAACCAGGGGAGAGCTCCCCACCCACAGCGTGTAGGCTTAAAGACCCCCCTTGACTTCCACCACCTTCTCCCCCACTTTCCCCACGAAGCTCTTAGCCACCAATATGGCCAACCCTGCTTTCTTATCGTGTGTGGACGAGGAAAACTGTTGAGGGAACATATTGGACTACATCCAATGCCAATCCTTAGATAGGAGGTGAGTCTCCTGTAAGAGACACACATCTGCCCCAGAGTGCTCTAGATAGGACAGTATAGATTTCTGTTTATATTAGGATTGTTCAGGCCTCTCACATTGAGAGTGAGAATATGAAGTGCTGAGTGTGTCTTGGGGTATAGTGGAGGGCCGATTGCTGTTTCTGTGTACCGACCCTCCCCCTCGGAATGGTTGCACCCTCCATCCCCTCACTGTTAAGTAACCTAGCCTCTCATCTGCATAGTAGGATCCCCCTGCTTAGCACACCAGTTCCCCCCCACCCCTCCCTAACCCCAACTTGGTATCCCCAATCCCTCCATAATGTCCAGTGCTTGCAGAACATGATTGCGTGCACCTGGCAAAAGAGAAAAACAGGGAAATGTCGTGGCCTAAGAGAAGAAAAAGACAGTCACGACTCCCTGATCCCAAACATCCCCCGCCCCTCAGATTACGTTTGCTTGCAGCAGTCCCCCGCTAATCAGGAACAGTCCTGTGAGGCTGTGTCTTTGAGGACCATCTCCAGCGCTGCCTGCCGTTCCTACGCCAAGGTTGTATGGTCAGCCCCAGGGAAGTGCCAAAGAAACATCTCCGTCAGACTCTCTGCCATCACTCTTGTACTGCCCGTTGACTCGAACCAACCATCTCTTCGGGGCTATGGAGTGATAGGTCCAGTAACTTGCAGACTGTTGCAGTGATCTAATCTGTTGTAGCTTGCCTTCCTATTTGAAGAACGAAATGGATGGCCTTAGGTGTATGGCACGCACTTGTCTCTCTGGTGTGAGGTCACTTCTCTAAATTCCTGCCTTTTCTGTAGTGTGATGGCCGCTAAGTCCTGGTAATGAGCTATAACAATGGCCCTGGCATTGGATCGGTTCTTTCGTTCTGGCCTCTCGGAGAATGCGTTCCTTGAGGGGGTAGTCTGGCAGAAACACTAGGATGTCTGGCAGCGCCAAGACCCACCGTCTTAACCAAATTCTGTAGGCCCTGTCAATGCGGATCTCTAAATCCGGTGGGGCTCCGAGGATATCTCTAAACATGTCTTGCAAACAGCTGACCATGTCTGACACTTCTGCGTTCGACGGGACTCCCGGCACCTGGATGTTATTCCGCCGAGATCTGTTTTCAAGATCCTCTGTGTGGGCCTGGAGGTCTATATGTTGTTCCTTCAATCTGATTACTTCCTGTTGGAGCTGCGTTACCTCGTCTTCCCTTGCCTGCTCTTGGCCTTCGGTCATGGCCACGTGTTCTCCTATCGCGTCCACGTCTTGACGGATCTCTTTCACCTCCCATGCCGCTTCACCCTTCAGAGTGTGGAAGTCGTTGCAGAGGGCATTAAACTATGTCTCTAGGGAGGATCGGGTGATCGGGGCTTCTGCCCCATTCAACTCAAGTCCTTTTTGTGGGGGTTTGGTGAACATGTCCTTCAGTGATCTGTCTTTCTTTTTCCGCTGTGAGGTCATGCTGGCGATAAGCGGGCCAGGGCCCAGAGTGGGTGTCTGTGCAATCTTTTGCACAAATTGTCATGTGACCCTTCTCGTCGCTGTGCCCTGCGCCTGGGTGTGGTGCTGTGGCCTTCCCGGAGCTGCCACATTGTTAAGGCTGGTATCTCTCTCAGATGCCCACAGTGTAGGCCCTCCTCCTCAAAACTAAAGCCATGGTTATCCTTATCTCTGGGTGGGCCCGCAAGGTGTTATTGGCACTGGCGGTCAAAGGAGTGTGGCTGTTGAGGTGGATCTCGAGCTTACGGGGTTCTGAGGCTCCCCAGGGCCCTGTATCCTCTAGTCTGGAGTGCTTGAGATGGCATGCAGGCAGTTCGCCTCGGGAGGCAGTGGGCTACCCTTCCCTCGGGTTATTGTACCTTGTGGGTACCTCCAATGTTTGTGGGTGACAGCCGATGGACCTGGTCGATGCACCTCTACCCTCAGGTTGGTGCCTCCGCCTGAGCCAAGCGCAGTCTGTTAGGCAGAACTATGAGCCGGCCGCTGCGCTGCTCCAGCCACCTCCGCTTGAGCCCCTCGCCATCCACTGGGCCTCACTTTTGCTGGTCTGCTACCATGCTCTCCCGCTGGCCCTTCAGCGGGAACAGTGTGGTGCGATTCCAGGCCTTAGGCTCCAGGCGCTTTCCTGCCCAATGCTGTGCGCCAATGTCTGCTTCTGTGTGGGTCGTGGCGCTGCTGTGGATGCATTCCAAGCGGCAGTCGATTGCCTGGCCAATGCCTCTGTCCCGCCGCCTATCGCTTTTCCACGCCGCCCAGGTCAGTCTCTGCCATGCTGTGTCGGGCCCCGCCCGTGTCTCTGGGCCTCGCACTACCTCTCCCACAAGGGATCCCACCGCTCTCCTCACCTTGGGCCACAGTTCGCAGTAGTCCCTTGTTCACCCCCCCGGGTTATCGGTATGGCCCAGACTCCACCACGCAGCACCGCTAATGGTCCTTGCATCAACAGCCGAGCCCAGCCGCCATTTTCGGCACTCCGCTTCACGGCTTCACTGGGTGTGGTTAAGGCTGCACTCTGGCCTCCGGCACCCGTGCGCCGCTCTTTTCCTTTTTGTTGGAGATCTTTTGGGAAGGGATGCGTCTCCCACCGTAGGAATTTGGATGCTTTTGCTGATGACTTCCCTCCTGCGGCGGGCGCGGTCCCAGCCGTCGCCTGCTCTGCCCTCGTATTTGCTGCTTAGGTCTGTGCACTATTCATTCATCGGGCTAGGCCTCAGCGCCGCCCATTCGCCGGATCCCACCCCGCGAGCGCAAGCTGATGTGCCTGGCCGATGCTCCGTCGGGCTGGGCCGCACTGCTCCGGGCCTCTCTGCGGTGCTGCAGCTGTGGGTGCGCGGCGCTCCCGCCGATCCCCTCACCATGGGCTGCCGCTCACAGTGGTTTCTTGTTCGCTGTCTTGGTCCGCCGGGTGCAGTTATTTCAGCAAACCAGCTCAGCTTTCACCACATTAGCTATGGCTGTCGGGCTGGAGACGTGTCCCCCATTTACTTTCGGATCCTCGGGAGCTGAACAGTGCTGGAATGGGCAAAGTTGGGCGCTCGGGAGCCGGGAGACGATATAAAGCAAGTCTTACCCGCTCGCTATCTTGGCCACGCCCTCTAAAATAGCATCTTAAAAAGAAATAGGAGACAGCAAGGTGAAAGGTGGAACGGTTGGGGCCCTGAGCCTCCTATTAAGGAACCACTGCTGCATCAAGAGACTAATGGTTACACAACAATGGAGGCATTTAACAATGTACATGAGGCACTCTCAGTATCAGGAGAAGGGCTTATATTTTGTGTTAGAACTGTCTGTCTTAGGGCGGTCTTCCCCTAAACTTTTTACCTTCCTCCTCCATTTTTGCCATCCTTGTTTTTGCTGGCCTTAAGACTCTGTGCACTTCACCACTGCTAACTAGTGCTAACGTGCACATGCCCACTCCTTAAAATATGATAAAATTGGCTATACCCAATTGGTATATTTAATTTATTGCAAGTCTCTAGTAAAGTGGCAGTGCATGTGCCCAGGGTCTGGGAGTTAAATGCTACTGGTGGCCTGCAGCACTGATTGAGCCACCCACTTAAGAAGCCCTTCAAACATTTCTCAGGCATGCCATTGCTGCATGTGTGTTCAGTTTATGCGGCCATTTCCACCTGCCAAAGTAAACATTTTTCCTGGCCCAAACCTTCCGTTTTAACACATATAACTCACTCGCGGGGTAAGCCCTGGACAGCCCAGAGGGTAGGGTCCAGTGTACTAAAAAAGTTGGACATGTACCTTTAAGTTTTACATGTCCTGGTACTGACAAACTCTTAAATTCATTTTCACTACTGCTAGGCCTACCTCTCCCATAGGATAACATTGGAGTTACCTTATTACATCCTATAAGTGTAATTTTCTAAGGGGAACATGTAACCAGTTTGTAGTGTCTTGTGAGTTAGCAATGACGGTACACTTTTGGCACCCGATGGACTCTGTGGAGCTGTGCCGTAGAATGTAGTGAAGTCTGATTTAGAATGTTGAGTTTGCAGTTGCTCGCAGAAGAATAAAGACATTTAATACTAAGCTCCAGGTGGCGATGTCATTGGTGAGTTCCCAGGCTATGGAAGACACTATAAATGGTGCCAAGATAGGGGATAAGTAATTCAAATATTGGCAGTGCTCTCCCAGAGTGTTTGCCGTAATCTAAGTCATTGTCGAAGTACGAATCAATGCTGAATGCTAGTGGAGTTAAAGTGCAGCTCCAGCCACTGTGAAGCAGTTGAAGACAACAAAAACATTGCAGAAAATCTGCACGTCATTGGCTGAAGACTTGTTGGGCAGGCCAGACATAAAGGTACCATGCTGCCACGCAATAACAAAGTCATACATTATACGAAGGATTACTGTTAAAGGTGGATACCTACAGATACAGGAAAGAAGCGCTAAAGACCACAGTAGTCAAATGTGAATAAAATACATAAAGTGCTGGCTGACAAAACAAGTAACAAGAAAGCATATTGTCATTGCATCTACCAGAGCTTCGATAAGTGGCACAACATCAAAGCTGCTAGGTGACAGCTCAGAACAACTCCAGAGGTCTTTAGAAAGTGAAGGGCTCCGATGGAGTGCAAGAAGGAGGTCACTGTACCACAGATTGTTCAGGACTATCCAGAGGCTGATCTATAGCTGTGCCTTAGAGATGGTGCAAATGAAGCAGGTCTTAGTAGACAGCCGACAAACTCTGACAGAGCTCCACCCTCAATGTCAGCCACTCCCATAAATAGTTACAATGCTGCCGCCTTCCTGAAACCACCATTCGGTCCTGCCAAAAAGCAAAATATTGGCTTGTTGGATTGGGTGGATAGAGACATTTGATGATTTCATTGATGCTCATGAAGAGACTGATAACAAAAAGATTATCAAATACCTAAAAGATCTTGCTGGTGATGATGTAAAAGAAGTCATAAGGAAGATGCAGTGATCTGACAAAAACTCACATACCGTCAGATTAAAGAAACTTTAAATCAGAAATTAAATACGGTGCCAATATAGATGACAAAAAATACTCTTTCAGTCAGTCATGACAGAAAGTTGGTGAAACCATCAATGAATTTGTGGGGAGACTCAACACACTCATCAAACACTGTAATTTTGATTCATTTAATGACGAAAAAGCTATACCTCTTAGAGTTATTGATGAATGCTTGTCAAATTCATTCAGACAACGAATGCTGAGAGAAGCTCATAGTCTTGAGCGAGTATTAATGGCTGCCAGAGCTGAAGAGCATGCCGATAGACAAGCTGCTGACAAGGAGGCCTAAGGTGCCCAGAATGAATCCGTCATGAGTGTGCAAAGGAAACCAAAGCCAAAGTCTGAAAGACAGAAGGTTATGTCTACAAGTAAAAAGAAGTTGTATTTTATATATGGATTTCCATTTCCACATGAAGGTAAATGTCCCGCCATTGGACAGATATGTAAAGCCTGTGCGAAGGAGAACTATTTTGTGATGGTTTGGAAAGCAATGGAAAAAACAAGTGTGCCACAACACGAAGACAAAATGGACGCCGGAATGTTCCAGGAGCAAAGATTAACATGCACCTACAAGGCCAAGTGGCGACATCAGTTAAGACAAATCAACACTGAAAGAAGTTGATTGTCATCTAAATCATCTTCAAGCGATTCTTCTAGATCAGTATTAGGTGAAAGTGAAAAGTATGGTAGTGCCATGTCAATGTTTACCTTAGAATAGCGTATGCATGTTAGACTGGCCTCATGTGAAGTAAAATGTCAGTCAAAGAAATGTCTACATGCTAATTCACCAAAGTCATTCAAACAGTGTCCAAAGATTACACTGAAAGTAAATGGGTGTTTGATACCTTTCATCGTCTACAGTGGTGCTTTGATAAACATAATGCCTGAGGAGAAATATAATGATTTGTTTCCATTACCGTAACTTGCGCCATCATCGAAAACCAAAGTGTATATATGGATTGCATCGATGTCCTTAAAAAGTCATGGTTCATTTGGAGCAACGATGAAACACAAGAAAACAAAGGTGCAAGTACCCATCCATTTGCTTCAATGTACAGCGTCAAGAGCCTGTCTATTTAGTTTCAGCACAGCTGCTGATTTGGGGCTGATTTCAGTTAACTCCAACAAGAATGCTCACCTTGAAGTAGTAAGTCAATTCCCTTCATTGTTTCAGGGTTTAGGAAAGCTTAAGACTGTGATAGTAAAACTGCATAGTAATGAGGATGTCCCTCCTGTTGCTCAAAGATACAGAATTGTTTTTCATTTACAAGATGCTGTTGAAAAAGAACTTGAATTCGTACTCAAGCATGATATAATTGAGCGGTCTACTGGGCCTACACCCTGGGTTACTCCCATTGTGGTAGTGCCCAAAAAGGACAGTGAAGGAACTGTACGTATATGTGTTGACATGCATCACACAAATAAGGCAATTGAACGAGAGTGACATCCAGAACCACACATTGCTGACATGATAACACAATTAAATGGTGCAAACGTTTTCTCTTGCCTTGATTTGAATAAAAGTTATCATCAGTTGGAACTAAAAGGAAGCTGCAGGCACATTACAACCTTTTCATCACATGTTGGTTTGTTTCAATACAAAAGACTACGTTTTGGTGTGTCATTGTCTGCAGAACGTTTTCAAGATGCCATTTGATGTATCATACAGCCTGTCATGAATGTGTTCAATATAGCAATGTCATATTAGTTTTCGGAGCTACACTACAAGAGTACAATAAAGCTCTCACACAAGTGTGTCAATTACTTGCGGATGCAGATTTGACTTTGAATGCAGATAAACGTGAATTCCATAAGACAGAGTTAAAATTCTTTTGCAATATCTTTTCTGATGGGGGTAGGACACCCGATCCTGCTAAAGTGCAAGTGCTGTCAAATGGGAACAGTTAACCAGTTTGTATTGTCTTATGAGTTAGCAATGACAGAACCCTTTTGACTCCTGATGGACTTCGTAGAGCTGTGATATAGGTATTAGAGAGGAATGCAGTGCAGGCTGATTTAGAATGTTACATGAAAAAAAATAAAGATAAGTAATACTATGCTCCGTATGTGGCATAGTCATTGACAGGTACCCAGGCTGGAGAAGACGTTACCCAGTTCATGTTTGTCAGTCTCTGGATTTGGAATTTAAAATCCTAATTGATTGTGATGTTGGATTTTAAATTACAATTTTTAAAAAGCCACTTTTAGAAAGGGTGCATTTTCCTTTCTTAGCCAATTAGTGCCTGTACTTGGGTCGCATGACTGATTGTAGCTGACAGTTGAGCTTTTCGTATTCCTCCTAGACAGCCACACACAATAGGGAGCTTGAGTGTGCCACGATGGGCCCCTACTGGCAGGGTGGAGGGGTAGGAGCTGGACACAGCCTCACGCACACTTGTATAGGCTGCATCCTGACTCCACAAAACGGCTGCATATCCCCTGTAGTTAGTCTGGAGCCAGGACTGGGAAGGCAGGATGCCTGGGGACTTCAAAGGGAAAGCTCTAGAAACGTATCTCCCACTGGGCCCCTACTGTCAGGGTGGGGGGGGTAGGAGCTGAACACAGCCTCACGCACACTTGAATAGGCTGTATCCTGACTCCACAAAACGGCTGCATATCCCCTGTAGTTAGTCTGGAGCCAGGACTGGGAAGGCAGGATGCCTGGGGACTTCAAAGGGAAAACTCTAGAAACGTATTTCCCACTTTAAAGGCCCAACTGGGTATAAATGCTGGACTTCATACACCACCACTTCAGTGCAATTCTTGACCTGTGAACATTCTGTCAGGAAGAAGGAATGCTGAGCTGCTGAAAGACTGCCACTCTACCAGACTTCTTCCATACTGGACTGCCATCCTGCTGTGCTGCTGCCTTGCTATTTCGACCTGCCGCACTTTTGCCTGGTTGAGAAGGGCTGGAACTGCATCTCTTGAACTCAGATCCACAGAGTGACTCCAAGGGCTAGTTGGTTAGCATCCTGACTTGAGCCTCAGGGACAGAAGGCTCCAAACAACCTTGCTCCTGCACCAGGACTATGTCATCTGTGAGTCCACCATTGCCAAGTGATGCCATGCCAGTACTGGACCCTTGGATGTTTACCTAAGGTGCTCTGAAAGCCTCTGTGGATACAGCAGAACTGACACATCTCCTCTGCTGCATGGCACAACCCCGAGAAAAACTGATTACATCGGCTTTGCTGCATGTATCGGTATCTCCAGAAAACCCACATCACAGCCCATCACCGCATCGGTGCCTCCACTGTGCAACGCATATTTGGTGCAGACCCTTGCACCTTCCATCAACAGTAGCCTGCACAAATATGCTGGACTCCACATAACAACCACACAACTCCTCAGAACGAACGCATTGCCCTGACTGCACAACACATCCTAGACTCAGCACTTGCATCCCAAGCCCTCGTCGATGGGCTCTTGGAGGACAAGGAATTGGGACCTTTTGCAGCATCTGCATATCTTGGAACCAGTGTATTGGTTCGACTGCACGACGCATCTTCGACGTGGATCCTTACAATGCTCCACGTACCAGGATTTAAGGTGCACTGTTTAACAGGCCTAACTGTGTCCCTGTAGCCAACCTGCTCTCCATTGAGGACCATACGTTGGAATTACATATAGTACATCTAAACAATTTGTACTGACAATTCTGTGCCCGACAAACCAACACTTCCATGCTTAATATTGCTTTAACTTAAAAAAACAGACATATGATGGGTTAATAGTTCAAACTGTGATCCCTAATTAAAGTTACCATAAGTGTGTTGTGAGCCCTTCTTATTCATCAAGGATACAAAAGACAAAAATTAGCACCTTATTTTATTAATAGAGAGGTGTGGTGCAGCGGCCAGGGCAGCTGACTTCGGAGTACAGGGTTCACGGTTTGATCCCCGGCTCCGGCGGCAGCTCAGTACAATGTGACTCTGGGCAATAGCTCACTTAATTTCCACGACGGCCCCCAATGCCTTGAGACCCATAAGTGTGAGTAGTTTGTGCTTTACAAACACGGTTTTACATTAATATGTGTGCTATTTAGTAGTTAATGTCGTGCCCTCTTATAATTTGAGATAATCACAAGTACCAATGTATTCTAACCCATTCATCAACATGCTCTAACACAAGGCCACCCCTGGTGCCACCTTATCACCCTAATAACTAACGGTGTGCCTAGATGTTTGCATATCAGTTAACCTATTCACAGATGATTTAGTTGCAATGCCTCATTGGAGCTTTACTTATCCCCTTCATAGATCAGGTGATAATAGCCTAGCCTTTAACGCTGTTCACATAACTCTCTATTAAGAAGCCCTCTCAATGCAATGTCTTGATTTACTGCTGACACCTCTCGAACCAGTTCTAGAGCAATTTACTATACTATAATGTATGCAATTGTGGACATATGATATTATATTTTGGACCTACACCACTTGGCAATGTGGCCCTCTTTCTGGCTTTCTCCCTTCCCCTCCTTTTCCCTTTCCTCTCCTATTCCCCTGCCCATACTTGTGTAGATGTAGCTGTTGTTTATGTTGCTTATAATAATAAATGCTATTAAACATCATTTAAAAAATATATCAGCAGGACAGTCAGCAGATTAAGACAAGTAAACCCCAGGTTTAAGTTCTGTTACAACATACTGCAATCACTGCTTCATGCCTATGAAGATCATGGACTCTTGCCAGGACATTTTAACCAGCCCCCCCAAACCCCCTATTTCCAAGAAAAGCCATTATAACTGATGAAGTGATATAAGGTTGAAGAACATCAAATCCCATTTTTAGGTCGAACATGCAGGCAGCGCACTTGTGTTGTCCCTATGGGGACAATCTCTTGTGTTTAAAAAAAACACTCTAATAAAAAAGGGGCTTTTAGCCCACTCATTACTTACTATTGGCTGGCATCACAGTCATTCTTCTTTGCTGCCTTCCAATCCGGTAACACTTTCCACTCTTTGTGTGCAACACCGACCAAGTACAGATTGATTCATTTAGTGTTCTGCCGCAGCTTGTGCTTTGATTGAGGTACTATTCCTTTTTTTGAATTTTTTATTTACCCAGCCTGACCCAAAGATATTGGAACGTGTATGCACTGTACTCGTTCGCAGGTGTCCAGTTTTTCTACAGCAATACATTTAATAGCTCCAGTAATTCTGGTTAGATGCTCCATTCATGCCCAGTGTGATGGGAGTAGTGGCACTACTGCCACTCAGGGCGGACGCTAAGTTTGCCATCCGTTGCAGGAAAGAGCGGAGTGGTGGCCGACGGATGACTTATTCAGGAGGGTGGCTGCCAATGAATTACTTTTTCATGGGGGATTGGGGGATGGTGGTAGTCAACAGACCGGACTTGCTCACCTCTGTCACCTCCAAATTGAGTGCTGCCCAGGGTGGACTGCCTCCTCCACCCCCAGCTACGCCAAAGTGCAAGTAAGCCAGAAGGTCAGACCATATGGACAAGGTGATCTTTCTGCCTTGAGAGTGATCATGCAGAGTAGTCACACTATAGGAGATCTATTGTGCTTTCCCTTCTCCTGTCTGCTTCAGCACGTCCCATGGGAGTCAGCACCCAAATACCTTTTATGGTTTCTCAGAAATGAAATAGCAGAAGTGCCACCAACTCCTTAGTTGCATTTTAAACACATACATTAAGCATTAACAGAGGTTTACCTACGAGTTAGAGCTGTGTTTTTTGGTTTTGATGAGTGGATCTCATATTTCTTTACCTTGCTCTCTGACCTGTGGCAGAGCATAGAGTGTCGGATCTATAGGCCAAATGTACATACCTTTTTGTTTGTGATTACATAATAGTGATTTTTTTGTGATTCGCTACAAGGTAAGTGCAAACAGCGATGTATTACAGTGTGTTTTACACTGTTTGTGATTTCCAGTGGGTCGCAAATAGACCTACCTCATTAAGGGCCAAATGTGCATAACTTTTTTCATGTTGCAAATGGCCCGATTTGCAAAATTGGACTGTTTGCAACCAGAAAAAAAGCTTTCTTCTATGCACGAAGCCCTATTTAGCAATTTATTAACCTATTACTGAATCTCAAAATGGGTTAGAGATTTGGTATTAGGAAGGGGCGTGTTAAGGGTGCTCCGTCCTAATAGCGAATTGCAGTGGTACGTGTGAATTTTTTGCGGTATGTTGAAACCCATTGGCAAAACAGGAATAGGTACCAAAGGGACTCCTTCTCCTTTTGTGAAAGGTTGTAAAAATGTTTTTTAAGATCAGGTAGTAGTCACACAGACCACTGCCTACTCTTACAAAATAAAAAGAAAACTTTTTTGTTTTATGAAACACATCCCTTTAGTCAAAAATAAATAAATATAAAGCAATCACAGACATGGTGGTCTGCTGAACCCAGCAGGCCACCATCCCTGTGGTTTTGGCAATTCTCAATAGGTAGCAAATTGCGACTTTCTTCATGAATGTTAATGAGGTAGGTCTATTTGTGACCCACTGGGAATCACAAATATGTCAAACACACATTATTACATGGGTGTTTGCAATTCCAAAATAGCGAATCACAAAAATGTAATATTTGAGAATCTCAAACCAAACCTTTGTACATCTGGCCCTAGTATTTATAAGGTACATCACAATTTGCAACCCATTGGGAATCGCTAAAACCGAAAGAATGATGCTCTACTGCCATAGGCAGACCACCAAGACTCTGATTGCTTTGAAGTAAAGCAATGTTTTTTTTTTTAATGCAGTCAGTTTTCCTTAAAGGAAAAGGGGATGTGTTTCAAAAAGAAAATGGAAAGTTTTTTAAGAGTAGGTAGTACTGCCTGCTATTAAAAAAAGATGTTTGTACAACCATTCACAAAGGGGAAGGGGTCCCTGGGGGATGCCTTCTTGTTTGCAAATGGGTTACCACCTACTTGAAGTAGGTGGTAAAATGCAAATGTTTTGCAACCACATTTCAGTCGCAAAACATTTGCACATACCACTTCAAGTTGCTATTAGGAAGGGACACCCTCACCACGCCACTTCATAATACCGAATCGCAAACCCATTTTGCAAATTGGTAGTAGGTTACTGAATCGCAAAATAGGGTTTACTATATTCAAAAAGGCTTGTTTGCACTTACAAATGCCTCGAATTTGCAAATCAAGCCATTTGCAACCTCATAAAAAATATGTACATCTGGCCCCTATGTCCTTGGGTTTTGCCTGCACTTGCAAAATCTCTTGTAAACAAAAAATCTAACACTGGTAAAGCCTATGCAAATTCGATTGGCTTTGTTGATGTGCTTTTTATACATGCTGTTAAACAGTAAAAAAAAAAAAACGATATGACACCGTCATCCGGTCTGCGTCATATCACTTTATTGTTTTTTTTAAAATTTTAAATCATGCTGCAAAGCTGTTGAGCTGCTGTATAACATGGCTAAAAACATTGACAAAGCCAATAGATCTCGTCTAGGTGAGACCTGTTTACTTTAACAATTCTTTTTAAAGATACAAATTGCATAATTCATAATGCAACGTCTTGGAAAAAACCGATGCATGGTGGCAAAACGGTTAGCCATTCAACAATAACCCCTTGTGTCAGACTCAGGTTTCACTACACAGAGCAAGTGCTGGGACAGCAATCTGAAAATGTGTCAGACTTGAGGGATTAATGTATTTTAATGTCGCTTTTGCGGATATTTTGCCTCTCCCTGTCTTTCACCTGCATTTGTAGAATGCATCTGTGGGGTTATAAAGACACGCACCAAATCTTGGCAACAATTCGCATTCCATGTCTCTCTTAGTTTCATGCAAGCGGAACTTAATCGTCTCGCGCTTTTGTTACCCTGACAGGCACGCAGAATGTATGTTGACAGAAATGCAGAGCTTCCTGTCAACGTCTCTACTCGGCTGCAAAAGCTTATGAATCGAACAGCAAAATGGTGCCCTGTACCAAACTGTGGCTTACAGAAATAAAGGATTTGTGAGTGTTGGCTAAAGTGCCAAAAGTGATCCACGCATCTCTGAAGAGGTTTTTTATGTGATCAGAGACGGGGAATTAGCATAAGGGACTAGATTTACTGGTCTTAAAACCACACAGATCCCCAATTCCATGAATTTGAATGCATAATTTTACCATCTGCTATAAGCAGGTGGTAAAATAGGATTCTTCCTAGTGGTGGGGTGCAAGGGCAGTTGGGGGTGGAGGTAACATAGGCGGGAGGGGAAAGCACGGTTTCTTTAGTGGGTATTGTATGTTTCCCACCCCAAAAAAATCTCAGGCAACTTTTCCGAGTAAAATTACTGATGGAAAAATTAAGGGCCTCATTATTGAGAAAGGACGCATCGCTGCGTGAAAGCAGCGATGCGTCACTTCTCAGTGCGCACTCCTTGCGACATACCTGATGCGTCATATTTAATGTATGACGCATCGTGTCGCAAGGAGTTACAGATACGTCAGTATTTCTGACGTATCTGTAAGCGCGAAAGTGACGCATTGCTGGAGTGTGTCACAAAAGTGACGAAACTCCAGCAATGCGTCCTGCGTCAGTCTTACGCCTGCTATGAGGCAGGCGCAAGATTTTGACGCAACGGCGTCCTAGAAGTGACGCAGTGATATCTCATAGATTTCACTGCGTCACTTCTACGTGGCTTTTAGCGGGGGAACGCCCCCTGCATACACTATGCCTGACGCAGGTATAATGTAGCGCAGGGGTTTACAAAGAGACGCATCTGCTTAGATGCGTCACTTTGTAAACAGTGCGCAACAGGAGGCATGTTTTACGCCGCCGATGCATCACAATAAGTGACGCATCGGCGACGCATCGGAAGTGCAAAACTGGCGCAAGGCCTCATAAATGAGGCTCTAGGTCTACTGTGTCCACATCAGGGAAAACTGGGGGCCATATTATCAAGAAAGGGCAATACATTATCGCCGCTTTTATCGGCAGGAAACTGCCGCTACAGTGGCGAGATAATGAGCTTGATAAAATGCCCTTGTGAATTCCCATAGAAGCCCAGGTTAACACCAGAACCTGGGCTTCTATGGGAATTCACGAGGGCATATTATCAAGCTCATTATCGACGCTTTAGCGGCAGTTTCCTGCCAACAAAAGCGGCGAAAATGTATTGCTCTTTCTTGATAATATGGCCCTGGGTGCGGGAACACCTGCCCACTCTGAATTGGGCCGAGTGGAATTCCATACGGTAATCCCGCTCTGCCTGACTCGTAATCAAGGCCCTGGTAGAATAATTCTTTCTGAGTCGTTTTTAAGGTTTCTCTTCTCTGTTGAATTATCCTTGAATACACTTTAATGGTCCCGTTTAATATTATGAATCTGTAAACCGAAAGATTTAATTATTTTATTTGTCTACGGTTAGGTTTGTGCTACTCAAATACAAAATGTATGCATTCATGCATGCCTTTTTTTGTAAGTGAGTTTGGGCTATTTTCCCCAGGCAGATGGTATAATTCATGTTTCCACCACCCTTTTAAGTGCAGTGGAAAACACTTTAACCTACTGCTAATTGTCGTGGTGCATTATCGCATTTGACTGTTTCTGTACCATTGTTCAATTACCTCATAATAATCCTAATATTCTTCAGTGTGGTTAACTGCATCATGTACATAATTGTGATGCTTGTAATCATCGTACCCAGCCTTTTACAGAAGCCAGTAAATTATTGTATCTTAAGGATGCTTCATAATATGTACTTGGATTAACACCAACATCCAGACCATTTTTAGGTCTCGGCCTGCCTAGGCTGCACTTGCGCAGTCTCGCCGGCGAGATCTTATGTTTTTCAGAGTGGGGCTTGAACCCGCCCCTCTTCTCCATTGGCTGGCTTCCTAAACGGAGGCCAGCCATTGGAGGAGAGGGGCGTCTGTCCATTTAAGCCCCTTTTTTTTGGGATTCAGGGGTGTGTTTTTTAGTTTCTTTCTCTCCTCTTCCCATTGGCTGGAATTTTACATTCCAGCCAATGGGAAGAGGAGAGAAAGAAAAACACGCCCCAAAATCCGAAAATGACGGGGCGTTTCTCTGAGGCAGTTCTGCATGACCTCGGAGAAAGTTGGTGGTGGTGGACAGCCCTCCTGACGGCTTGTTTTCTCGGGGACGGACTGCGTTTCAGCAAGAGGTGTGCGGGGGTGGTCTTGTCTAGATATGTTCCATGCTTGGTTGGAACAGTGTGGGCGTTTCGGCTGATGGAAGTGGGAAGTGTTGGCCGGCATGCAAGGCTGAAGTAGTGGGTGCCCGGCACACCAGCTGTTTGTGTGTTTCCATTCTCCGCACAATGCCTCTGTTGTGCGGCCTTCCCCGCCCCTGGTAAATGCGAGGTCTGTCCCGCCGGTGGTGTGTTTATTTACTCAGCCCATGTAGTTCCTGCTTTGAAAGGCGGGCCATTGATGGCTGCCCCGTGCTGATGGAAGAGGTGTGTTTACCTCTCTCCTGCAGGGGCGGCTCTGCCTGGGGAGGCATGAGTGGGACGGCCCTGCCCTCCACCAAAGGAAGGTGGGGAGCACACCGAGGGTGCGGGCACGAAGGGAAGAGATCCCGCCCCCTCGGTATGCAAGCAGGACACGGAAATGCGCAGCAGAAAAGTCTCACCCACAAGTTGGAACTGGTTCCTGCAGCTACGGAAAAAGACATGAGAGGTTTTGTGTTTCACTTTCATTATACATGTTTGGGAAACAGCTGCGCCAATGTGTACCGTCTCTGAGGGCTTCTCTGAAGGAAACTGCAGATCACAAGGGCTTGTTGCATAATTGTGGCTGACAGGCCCTGTGGTTGCCTCATTTACGGAGAAGCAGTTCTGAAGGGCTGATGGACGTGCCCCCCGCCCACTCCCCTCCCCAGACACTCTCCGTTGTACACGACTCGCACATTGGCCCCCCGTGCCGCCCACTCCGAAGTACACGGGTTCGCCGTCCAAGCCCCCGAGGCACAGGAAGAAGTTTGGTGGTGGGGGCCGTGGCCAAACGCCTTTAGCTATGTTAATGCCAAGTGATGTGGCTATTACAGTGTTTTGTCTTCCTACCAAGCAGGCTTTCGTAAGCTTACTGGCACCATACATCAAATTTTCAGGTTCACGCTACTCCACTGGAAGACAGTGCAGCTAGGGAAGGGCAGCAGACAGTGCAACTAGGGAAGGGCAGCCTCTATGCTGCTTTTATTGATCTTCGAGCAGCCTTCGATTTAGTTCCTCGGTCACAGTTGTGGAAAGTGTTAGCCGAGATGGGTATGCCGCTGGAAATTCTGTCGTTAGCGATGAGATGGCATGAGTCAAACTATGCAAAAATTCAGGGGGGGAGGCATGGGCAAGTCACTGCCGAGTTTCCGGTAGAGCGGGGGGTACGCCAAGGCTGTGCCTTGGCCCCCACGCTCTTCTCATTGTATATTAACGGTGTAGTGGAGTGTATTTTGTCTGGAGCCGTAGACGCTCCCATTTTGGATGGAGCGAAAATGCCAATTTTATTATTTGCAGACGACACGCTCATTATGTCCAAAACCCCTAGTGGACTACAGCGTGCCCTGAGGATTTTTGAGGGCTTTTGTGTTGATCGTGGGCTAGAAGTTACGTAACCAAGACAAAGCTCATGGTAATTAACCCACATGCCAGCTTCAAAGGAAATCTCTATATGGACGGCCAAAAGGTGGAAATGGTCTCGGACTTTGTCTACCATGGTATCCACATAGCAAAGGGCGTAAAGTGGGGGAAGCACACAGAAATGGCGGGTCTCAAACTCCGTCAAAATGCAGGTGCTATAAGTGCTGAACATAAAAAATCTTTGACCAAACCGATCTTGCCAGCACTTCAAGTGTATGAGGCTAAAGCCCTTAGCTCGGCACTTTATGGTGCCGAGCTCTGGGGTTATTGTCACGTTGGTAACCAAATATTCCACGGGAGCGAAGAAGAATCCCCACACCTCCAAGGCACAGAAGCAAGAACGTGGAATGAGACACACACTCTTGTCTACTGTCCCCTAAAAGTATGAGGGAATTTACCCTAGGAGTGTCCACCACTCTCCTCATACGAGGGGGGGTTTAGGCAGGATACAGCAGGAATAGTCGTAGGTGGATGTCCAGGCTAGAAAACAAAATATACAGGACACATAGATCATTTCTTCACTAACATTTAACAATCATTGACATGCGTGATCATACAAGTGTGCTTACCCCAATTGTAGTTCAGGCAGGCTCTCTCGAGTAGTCTAGAAATGGTAGCCAATATGAGGAGCCACGAGTCGTGGGGCGTAGACTTCTCGAGGGACACACACACCAGACCAACGTAAAAATACAAAAAACAAAAATGGGAACTGCGAGGAGCACCAGCCGGCTGCTGTGGGCTGAAACAGCAGAGCAGTGCACACCCACACGAGGTGAGACACCCGGCCCTCAAGGGAAACAAGGGCGGAGCGCTCACTCTCTCAGGAAGGGATTGAACAAACAAAGAAACTCACCATGTTTTGCATTCATACAAGCGAGTGGAAAACAAGATGCGAGCAAAAGAATGCCCGCTCAATGCGTGAGGAAAGCAAGGGAGGTCGCGAGAAACTCTCGCGTAGAATATCAGGAAAACGCCGAAGTTCGGCAAAGCACACTCTCACTCATGAACACCCATCCAGGAATAGAAGGGACCAAGGATAACGGTGCAGGAGCAGAGTAAGGTCCAAAGGCACACGGAGACTCAGCATGACGCCTCCAAACCTCGCGCCAGGAATCAGGAAGTGAAAGGTGGGGGCGTGGTATCGGAACAGTAAGCCAAGCAAAGGCTACGTTCTGCCGTGCCTCTTTTCACTAGTTAGGGAGCGTCTCTAAAGAGTCTGTTGATGAGAATAGGGGCCGGGTTAGGGAGCGTCTCAAAAGAGTATGTTGGTGGGAATAGGGGCTGGGTAACGAGCACCGCTGCACAACCCCGCATGTCAATGCTATCGAGTCCTAACAGTACCCCTCCCCAAAGGCCTATTCATGGGACCAGGTTTGGAGGGATGGAGTCTATGGAATTGTTGAATCAATCGGGCGGCATGAACGTTTTCCGCAGATTCCCAAGACCTGTCCTCTGGGGGATATCCTACCCAATCTATTAGGTACTGTAATTTGCCTCTTCTGTTACGGGAATCAAGTATTTTGTTTACTTCGTATTCTTCTTCGCCATCTATTTGTACAGGTGGAGGAGGGAGGTCCGGGACATTAGAAGGGATATATGTCTTTAATAAGGAACTGTGGAACACAGGATGTATTTTCATGCACGGGGGTAGGGTCAACTTTAGGGTGACAGGGGTGATGATTTTTTCAATGGGGAAGGGACCTATGAACCTAGGTTGGAGTTTTTTAGATCCTTCCATCTTTAGATTTCTAGTGGACAACCACACCTTTTCTCCTATTGTATACATGGGTTCAGGTCTTCGGTGTTTATCCGCTTGTCTTTTCATAGCTTCCTTGGCCTTACTTAACTCTGTCGTGGATTTTTCCCACACTGACTTGATTTGGGCATGATGTTCATCAAGCGAGGGCATTGAGGCATCTTTGGAAGGAATATCAATAGGGATCATTCTAGGGTGTTGGGCCTGGACGAAATAAAAAGGGGATGTCTTTGTAGCAGAATGGGTAGAGTTATTGTAGGTGAATTCTGCCAAGTGTAAAGCTTGAACCCAGGTGGACGGGAGGGATGTCAATAAACAGCGCAAAAATTGTTCTAACGTTTGATTTGTCCTTTCTGTTTGTCCATCCGTTTGAGGGTGGTATGCAGTGGATAATCTGTGGTCTATCCCCAACTGGGAACACAACCCTCTCCAGAACTTTGAGACAAACTGTGGACCCCTGTCTGATATAATGACCGAAGGTAAACCATGTAATTTGACTATTTCATTCAAAAAGACAGAAGCTAGTTCTTTGGAGGACGGTATTGTTTTCAAAGGAATGAAATGACCCATTTTGGACAGTAAATCAACCACTACGTAGATGGTGGTAAAACCTTGACAAGGGGGCAAGTCTGTCATAAAGTCCATGCTAATCGTGTGCCAGGGCTGGGGAGGAATGGCTATGTTTTTTAGGAGGCCAGTGGGAGCGCAATGAGACGCCTTTTGGCGAGCGCAAGTGGAGCAAGCTTGTACATATGCCGCCACATCTTTGGACATAGACTCCCACCAAAACCACCTATGACATAAATCCTGAGTTTTCTTAACCCCTGGATGTCCCGCCAAGGTGCTGTTATGACACCATTTAATAATGGTCTGTCTCAACTCCGCATCAGGAACAAACACTTGGTTGTCATGGTAAAACAACCCATCTTTAATGGAATGCACAGGATTATTCAACCACTCTTCCTGTGATACCCCCAAAAGTAGTTGTTTGATTTGTTCTAGAAGGGTATGGTCTTTATCGCCCACTCCTAGGATCTTATTCTCAGGTATTATGAAACTGGGTTGTTCTTGTTCCATGTGTTGTTCATAACCCAGTCTAGATAAGGCATCTGCTTTTCCCTGTTGTATCCCAGGCCGATAAGTGATGATAAAATCGTATTCACTGAAGAATAATAACCATCGCATTTGCCTGGGCGTGAGAGCTCTAGCTGATTTAAAGAACTGCAGGTTCTTGTGGTCAGAATAAATGGTGACAACATGGGGAGATCCTAGTAAATGATGCCTCCACTCCTGGAAGGATAACTTGATGGCTAACAATTCTCTTTCTCCTATAGTGTAATTCCTCTCGGCTGGTAAAAGTGTCTTGGAAAAATATGCTATAGGATGCATGTGTCCTGTCTCTGGGTCTCTCTGTGATAGAACACCTCCCACGGCATATTGTGAGGCATCCGCCTCTACAAAAAACGGTTGAGTGTTGTCGGCGTGATGAAGGATAGGAGCAGAAGTGAACTGTGCTTTTAAGTTACAAAAGGCTCTTTCTGCTTCAATGGACCATTGAAAAGGTACTCCTTTTTTTAGAAGTCTGGTTATCGGGGCTATGATCTCAGAAAAATGATTGATAAACCGCCGATAAAAGTTGGCGAATCCGAGGAATGATTGTATTTCCTTCACGGAAGTAGGGCTTTTCCAGTTTATCAAGGCCTCAATTTTCTTGGGATCCATTTGCAGACCAGTAGGTTTGATGGTAAAACCCAAGAAATCCACTTCGGTGGTGTGGAACATGCTCTTGTCCAATTTAGCGAATAACTGATTTTCCTTCAACTTGCTAAGGATCTTACTCACGTGTTCCACGTGTTCCTTCTCGGTCTGGGAGAATATAAGAATATCGTCTATGTAGACGATGACAAAAACGTCAATGTATTCGCGTAAGATGTCATTAATGAAGTACTGGAATGCAGCTGGTGCATTGCACAGCCCGAATGGCATAACACAATACTCATAGAGCCCATAGTTGGTGCGGAATGCGGTCTTCCATTCATCGCCCTGTTTGACGCGAATTAAATGGTAAGCCCCTCGAAGATCTATCTTAGTAAAGATTTTGGCTCCCTTTATTTGTTCCAGAAGAACTGGAATCAGAGGTAGTGGATACTTATTTTTTATCGTTATTTTATTCAAGGCTCTATAGTCCAGGCAGGCCCTGAGCCCTCCTTCTCGTTTATCAATAAAAAACAAAAGAGAAGATGCAGGTGAAGTGGAGGGTCTAATAAACCCTTTTTCTAACATGTCATCCAAATAGTTTTTTAGATACTCATTTTCTGCGGGTGTCAAAGCATAAATACGACTACTTGGTAAATCAGCACCCGGGATTAGGTCTATTCGGCAATCGTAACTCCTATGAGGAGGTAATTTTGTTGCTTCCTGTTCATTGAACACCTCTGATCAGGCACTTTCAAGTCTTGTCCTGTTTGAACCGCACAGTATAAGGGATGGTCGTTTTCTTGGACTTCGCCATAGCACTGTGTTTTACTGGTGGAGATCTGGTGATGGATGCAGCTTGGGGAAGTGACCTCTCTATTCCTCAAGCTTGCTAGTTTTCCGAACTGGAAACACTGCTAGCGGTTTGTCTGGGGGTTTTAGGACGGACAGGACACTCTCTAGCATAATGCCCGCTTTTTCCACAGTACAGACATAAGTTTAATTTGCGCCGTTTATCTTTTTCCTCGACAGATAAGGGCCCTCTCATTCCCCCAATCTGCATAGGTTCAGGTACATCTCTAGGGACTGGTTTCTCGGGTTTAGATAGGAATACCCTAGGTACAATGGCTCGAGTTCTTTCTCCCTTCCTTTCATGCAAACGATGTTCTAGTTTCACCACTAGGTCAATGAAGGAAGCACAATCTTCTGGGGGGTTAACTATCTGAGAGAGGAGGTCTTTTAAATCATCCCCCAACCCACGATAAAACAAGGACGTTCTCTTGTCCTCTGGCCAATGTGTTTCTGCCACCAACCTATTGAAGTTGGTGATGTAGGACAAGAGATCTTTGGAGCCTTGTTTTAGATTGAGCAATTCGGTATCACTGGCTTGCATATAAGAATGTTTCGCAAAGAGGCTTCTCATCTCTTCCTTAAACAAGTCTAAATCATAGAGTGCAGGATCATCATTCTGAACTAAGGGAACCGCCCATTCAGCCGCATTACCTGCGAGATAGGAAATTATAAAGGCGACCTTGGCGGAATCATCAGGGAAGGAAGCTGTCCTACACAAGAACTGAAGTTGGAATTGGTTCATGAAGACATTGTACTTAGTGCTATCCCCCGAAAAGCGCTCAGGCATGGCCAGTGGAACAGGATTAGGGGTATGTACCGTGACTTGAACCGGGGAACTCTGTGATTCTTCGCTAGCCCCTTGTTCAGTGGCAGGAGGGGGCAAGGTGAACCTAGCAGGGTGTATGTAGTTTTTTCTAGTTTTGGGTATGGTGCCTGTTTCTCTCTCTCCTGCTCTTAGTTGTTGCACTTCAGTCATGAGTCTTTGATTTTCTACCCCCAATCTACCCACTTCTGTCTGAAGGGCTACTAAGGCGGCTGTGATATTCTCTATCGACTGGGCTTGGAGTTCTACAGAGAGTACCGAAGGGTCAGGATTCATCTTCGCTCAGGGGAATGGAAATTCGTGGGCTTGGCTTTCTGTCACGTTGGTAACCAAATATTCCACGGGAGCGAAGAAGAATCCCCACACCTCCAAGGCACAGAAGCAAGAACGTGGAATGAGACACACACTCTTGTCTACTGTCCCCTAAAAGTATGAGGGAATTTACCCTAGGAGTGTCCACCACTCTCCTCATACGAGGGGGGGTTTAGGCAGGGTACAGCAGGAATAGTCGTAGGTGGATGTCCAGGCTAGAAAACAAAATATACAGGACACATAGATCATTCCTTCACTAACATTTAACAATCATTGACATGCGTGATCATACAAGTGTGCTTACCCCAATTGTAGTTCAGGCAGGCTCTCTCGAGTAGTCTAGAAATGGTAGCCAATATGAGGAGCCACGAGTCGTGGGGCGTAGACTTCTCGAGGGACACACACACCAGACCAACGTAAAAATACAAAAAACAAAAATGGGAACTGCGAGGAGCACCAGCCGGCTGCTGTGGGCTGAAACAGCGGAGCAGTGCACACCCACACGAGGTGAGACACCCGGCCCTCAAGGGAAACAAGGGCGGAGCGCTCACTCTCTCAGGAAGGGATTGAACAAACAAAGAAACTCACCATGTTTTGCATTCATACAAGCGAGTGGAAAACAAGATGCGAGCAAAAGAACGCCCGCTCAATGCGTGAGGAAAGCAAGGGAGGTCGCGAGAAACTCTCGCGTAGAATATCAGGAAAACGCCGAAGTTCGGCAAAGCAAACTCTCACTCATGAACACCCATCCAGGAATAGAAGGGACCAAGGATAACGGTGCAGGAGCAGAGTAAGGTCCAAAGGCACACGGAGACTCAGCAAGACGCCTCCAAACCTCGCGTCAGGAATCAGGAAGTGAAAGGTGGGGGCGTGGTATCGGAACAGTAAGCCAAGCAAAGGCTACGTTCTGCCGTGCCTCTTTTCACTAGTTAGGGAGCGTCTCTAAAGAGTCTGTTGATGAGAATAGGGGCCGGGTTAGGGAGCGTCTCAAAAGAGTCTGTTGGTGGGAATAGGGGCTGGGTAACGAGCACCGCTGCACAACCCCGCATGTCAATGCTATCGAGTCCTAACAGTACCCCTCCCCAAAGGCCTATTCATGGGACCAGGTTTGGAGGGATGGAGTCTATGGAATCGTTGAATCAATCGGGCGGCATGAACGTTTTCCGCAGATTCCCAAGACTTTGCCTCTTCTGTTACGGGAATCAAGTATTTTGTTTACTTCGTATTCTTCTTCGCCATCTATTTGTACAGGTGGAGGAGGGAGGTCCGGGACATTAGAAGGGATATATGTCTTTAATAAGGAACTGTGGAACACAGGATGTATTTTCATGCACGGGGGTAGGGTCAACTTTAGGGTGACAGGGGTGATGATTTTTTCAATGGGGAAGGGACCTATGAACCTAGGTTGGAGTTTTTTAGATCCTTCCATCTTTAGATTTCTAGTGGACAACCACACCTTTTCTCCTATTGTATACATGGGTTCAGGTCTTCGGTGTTTATCCGCTTGTCTTTTCATAGCTTCCTTGGCCTTACTTAACTCTGTCGTGGATTTTTCCCACACTGACTTGATTTGGGCATGATGTTCATCAAGCGAGGGCATTGAGGCATCTTTGGAAGGAATATCAATAGGGATCATTCTAGGGTGTTGGGCCTGGACGAAATAAAAAGGGGATGTCTTTGTAGCAGAATGGGTAGAGTTATTGTAGGCGAATTCTGCCAAGGGTAAAGCTTGAACCCAGGTGGACGGGAGGGATGTCAATAAACAGCGCAAAAATTGTTCTAACGTTTGATTTGTCCTTTCTGTTTGTCCATCCGTTTGAGGGTGGTATGCAGTGGATAATCTGTGGTCTATCCCCAACTGGGAACACAACCCTCTCCAGAACTTTGAGACAAACTGTGGACCCCTGTCTGATATAATGACCGAAGGTAAACCATGTAATTTGACTATTTCATTCAAAAAGACAGAAGCTAGTTCTTTGGAGGACGGTATTGTTTTCAAAGGAATGAAATGACCCATTTTGGACAGTAAATCAACCACTACGTAGATGGTGGTAAAACCTTGACAAGGGGGCAAGTCTGTCATAAAGTCCATGCTAATCGTGTGCCAGGGCTGGGGAGGAATGGCTATGTTTTTTAGGAGGCCAGTGGGAGCGCAATGAGACGCCTTTTGGCGAGCGCAAGTGGAGCAAGCTTGTACATATGCCGCCACATCTTTGGACATAGACTCCCACCAAAACCACCTATGACATAAATCCTGAGTTTTCTTAACCCCTGGATGTCCCGCCAAGGTGCTGTTATGACACCATTTAATAATGGTCTGTCTCAACTCCGCATCAGGAACAAACACTTGGTTGTCATGGTAAAACAACCCATGTTTAATGGAATGCACGGGATTATTCAACCACTCTTCCTGTGATACCCCCAAAAGTAGTTGTTTGATTTGTTCTAGAAGGGTATGGTCTTTATCGCCCACTCCTAGGATCTTATTCTCAGGTATTATGAAACTGGGTTGTTCTTGTTCCATGTGTTGTTCATAACCCAGTCTAGATAAGGCATCTGCTTTTCCCTGTTGTATCCCAGGCCGATAAGTGATGATAAAATCGTATTCACTGAAGAATAATAACCATCGCATTTGCCTGGGCGTGAGAGCTCTAGCTGATTTAAAGAACTGCAGGTTCTTGTGGTCAGAATAAATGGTGACAACATGGGGAGATCCTAGTAAATGATGCCTCCACTCCTGGAAGGATAACTTGATGGCTAACAATTCTCTTTCTCCTATAGTGTAATTCCTCTCGGCTGGTAAAAGTGTCTTGGAAAAATATGCTATAGGATGCATGTGTCCTGTCTCTGGGTCTCTCTGTGATAGAACACCTCCCACGGCATATTGTGAGGCATCCGCCTCTACAAAAAACGGTTGAGTGTTGTCGGCGTGATGAAGGATAGGAGCAGAAGTGAACTGTGCTTTTAAGTTACAAAAGGCTCTTTCTGCTTCAATGGACCATTGAAAAGGTACTCCTTTTTTTAGAAGTCTGGTTATCGGGGCTATGATCTCAGAAAAATGATTGATAAACCGCCGATAAAAGTTGGCGAATCCGAGGAATGATTGTATTTCCTTCACGGAAGTAGGGCTTTTCCAGTTTATCAAGGCCTCAATTTTCTTGGGATCCATTTGCAGACCAGTAGGTTTGATGGTAAAACCCAAGAAATCCACTTCGGTGGTGTGGAACATGCTCTTGTCCAATTTAGCGAATAACTGATTTTCCTTCAACTTGCTAAGGATCTTACTCACGTGTTCCACGTGTTCCTTCTCGGTCTGGGAGAATATAAGAATATCGTCTATGTAGACGATGACAAAAACGTCAATGTATTCGCGTAAGATGTCATTAATGAAGTACTGGAATGCAGCTGGTGCATTGCACAGCCCGAATGGCATAACACAATACTCATAGAGCCCATAGTTGGTGCGGAATGCGGTCTTCCATTCATCGCCCTGTTTGACGCAAATTAAATGGTAAGCCCCTCGAAGATCTATCTTAGTAAAGATTTTGGCTCCCTTTATTTGTTCCAGAAGAACTGGAATCAGAGGTAGTGGATACTTATTTTTTATCGTTATTTTATTCAAGGCTCTATAGTCCAGGCAGGCCCTGAGCCCTCCTTCTCGTTTATCAATAAAAAACAAAGGAGAAGATGCAGGTGAAGTGGAGGGTCTAATAAACCCTTTTTCTAACATGTCATCCAAATAGTTTTTTAGATACTAATTTTCTGCGGGTGTCAAAGCATAAATACGACTACTTGGTAAATCAGCACCCGGGATTAGGTCTATTCGGCAATCGTAACTCCTATGAGGAGGTAATTTTGTTGCTTCCTGTTCATTGAACACCTCTGCGAATTCAACATACTGATCAGGCACTTTCAAGTCTTGTCCTGTTTGAACCGCACAGTATAAGGGATGGTCGTTTTCTTGGGCTTCGCCATAGCACTGTGTTTTACTGGTGGAGATCTGGTGATGGATGCAGCTTGGGGAAGTGACCTCTCTATTCCTCAAGCTTGCTAGTTTTCCGAACTGGAAACACTGCTAGCGGTTTGTCTGGGGGTTTTAGGACGGACAGGACACTCTCTAGCATAATGCCCGCTTTTTCCACAGTACAGACATAAGTTTAATTTGCGCCGTTTATTTTTTTCCTCGACAGATAAGGGCCCTCTCATTCCCCCAATCTGCATAGGTTCAGGTACATCTCTAGGGACTGGTTTCTCGGGTTTAGATAGGAATACCCTAGGTACAATGGCTCGAGTTCTTTCTCCCTTCCTTTCATGCAAACGATGTTCTAGTTTCACCACTAGGTCAATGAAGGAAGCACAATCTTCTGGGGGGTTAACTATCTGAGAGAGGAGGTCTTTTAAATCATCCCCCAACCCACGATAAAACAAGGACGTTCTCTTGTCCTCTGGCCAATGTGTTTCTGCCACCAACCTATTGAAGTTGGTGATGTAGGACAAGAGATCTTTGGAGCCTTGTTTTAGATTGAGCAATTCGGTATCACTGGCTTGCATATAAGAATGTTTCGCAAAGAGGCTTCTCATCTTTTCCTTAAACAAGTCTAAATCATAGAGTGCAGGATCATCATTCTGAACTAAGGGAACCGCCCATTCAGCCGCATTACCTGCGAGATAGGAAATTATAAAGGCGACCTTGGCGGAATCATCAGGGAAGGAAGCTGTCCTACACAAGAACTGAAGTTGGAATTGGTTCATGAAGACATTGTACTTAGTGCTATCCCCCGAAAAGCGCTCAGGCATGGCCAGTGGAACAGGATTAGGGGTATGTACCATGACTTGAACCGGGGAACTCTGTGATTCTTCGCTAGCCCCTTGTTCAGTGGCAGGAGGGGGCAAGGTGAACCTAGCAGGGTGTATGTAGTTTTTTCTAGTTTTGGGTATGGTGCCTGTTTCTCTCTCTCCTGCTCTTAGTTGTTGCACTTCAGTCATGAGTCTTTGATTTTCTACCCCCAATCTACCCACTTCTGTCTGAAGGGCTACTAAGGCGGCTGTGATATTCTCTATCGACTGGGCTTGGAGTTCTACAGAGAGTACCGAAGGGTCAGGATTCATCTTCGCTCAGGGGAATGGAATTTCGTGGGCTTGGCTTTCTGTCACGTTGGTAACCAAATATTCCACGGGAGCGAAGAAGAATCCCCACACCTCCAAGGCACAGAAGCAAGAACGTGGAATGAGACACACACTCTTGTCTACTGTCCCCTAAAAGTATGAGGGAATTTACCCTAGGAGTGTCCACCACTCTCCTCATACGAGGGGGGGTTTAGGCAGGGTACAGCAGGAATAGTCGTAGGTGGATGTCCAGGCTAGAAAACAAAATATACAGGACACATAGATCATTCCTTCACTAACATTTAACAATCATTGACATGCGTGATCATACAAGTGTGCTTACCCCAATTGTAGTTCAGGCAGGCTCTCTCGAGTAGTCTAGAAATGGTAGCCAATATGAGGAGCCACGAGTCGTGGGGCGTAGACTTCTCGAGGGACACACACACCAGACCAACGTAAAAATACAAAAAACAAAAATGGGAACTGCGAGGAGCACCAGCCGGCTGCTGTGGGCTGAAACAGCGGAGCAGTGCACACCCACATGAGGTGAGACACCCGGCCCTCAAGGGAAACAAGGGCGGAGCGCTCACTCTCTCAGGAAGGGATTGAGCAAACAAAGAAACTCACCATGTATTGCATTCATACAAGCGAGTGGAAAACAAGATGCGAGCAAAAGAATGCCCGCTCAATGCGTGAGGAAAGCAAGGGAGGTCGTGAGAAACTCTCGCGTAGAATATCAGGAAAACGGCGAAGTTCGGCAAAGCACACTCTCACTCATGAACACCCATCCAGGAATAGAAGGGACCAAGGATAACGGTGCAGGAGCAGAGTAAGGTCCAAAGGCACACGGAGACTCAGCATGACGCCTCCAAACCTCGCACCAGGAATCAGGAAGTGAAAGGTGGGGGCGTGGTACCGGAACAGTAAGCCAAGCAAAGGCTACGTTCTGCCGTGCCTCTTTTCACTAGTTAGGGAGCGTCTCTAAAGAGTCTGTTGATGAGAATAGGGGCCGGGTTAGGGAGCGTCTCAAAAGAGTCTGTTGGTGGGAATAGGGGCTGGGTAACGAGCACCGCTGCACAACCCCGCATGTCAATGCTATCGAGTCCTAACAGTTATGACAGCTTAGCCTCGTTAACACTTGCCAAAAATAAATTCCTGCGCAATCTTACTGGCCTCCCTAAAAGCACACCCATGAAGCCATTGCGCTATGAACTAGGCATGAAAGCTATATCAGATCTGGCCGGATTACGACCCATTTTATATTGGCGTCATATTTGGATCACTCCTGAACTTGCTCATTATGCGCGGGGTTTCTTGGATGTAGTTAAAATCGATAAATTCCATAAGATAGGCTGGCTAAAGGAACTGTGTAGAACATTGGAGAAAATGGACATGAAGGGGTTGTGGGAGAACCCAGAGCTAGTCCAGTTCTCGTCTAAAGGCATTTTAAAAGTAAAGTACTGGGAAATGGTAGCCCGCCGGAATTGGAATGATGCAGGCCCCTCCTCCATGAAAGGCCGTTTTTTGGAAGTAAAAGTTTCCCCTTCCCTGGAGCCCTACTGGGACATAGTAACTAAGCCTGAGGACAGGAAACTTTATTTCCAACTTAGAGTGGGGTCTCTCCCAATCAGATCGTTAACAGGAAGATGGGTAGAAGCTAATTCCAATGTTTGCCCAGCTTGTAATAGTGAAATCAAGTCTATTGCCCATCTTCTTTTTGTTTGTGGGGCCTATTCAATCCCCCGACGCGTTTGACTAAGGGCGATGTGTAAACAGCTTGGCACGAGAGAGAGCAAGGTGGCTTTAAGAATAATCTGCACCAGCACTCTGCCGGCTATTTCTGTGGCGGTTGCAAAATTCTTGGGGTGGTCATGGTCCATCAGAAAGAAATTCTTATTGTGAATGTAGGTCTGTTGAGATCATGCTAGGCATCTTCCCCCCTAGCCAATAGGAACGCTTTGATCACCTATTTTGGGTACTTATTGATTTTATAATTATAATTTTTGTTTGTTTTTACCATTTGATTTTAATATTTGTGAAGCCAAGATGCTTTATTCTCTTAAAACTTCCTTGTGTAACTACTTTTTCTTTTTTCTCTTGTAAATGCATTTCTAATGGGCCAAAATAGTTTTTTAAATGTATTATGCTTTTATGAGTTTTTACCTCGAATAAAGCAAATTTGACTGACTGACTGATGTGGCTATTACAAAAAATCCCCAAGTGTAAACGGCCGCATGCCAGCACCCCCCGGGGGTGGGGAGCGTGTTACGGGTCGTATTGTTAAATAATGTCAGAGTAAGTGTGAAGTGCGCCCCCTCCAACCCCCTACGCTACAGTATCTTGAAGTCTGTGACAGGGTAGCAATTTTTGTCCCATTTAATTTTCTTTGTTACCAGTTTTCCGCGGACAAGAATGTTCCATAAATCAGGTTTGGGCAGAAATAAACAAGCATGTTGCTGGAGCCAGTTCTCGCTATCCCAAAGTACCCCTGGCACTACTTTCCTTGCAGTGTGGGTGCCAGCGAGGCGTGCACAACACCGGTTTATAGTGGTGAGGACTGGGGCTCCCCCACAACCTCTGCACTTTAATTGCCAGCTTCAATCGCAGTTTCGCGGCCCACAGGCATCGGGAGCAAGGACAGATGTAAGGGGGTGACAGGGGCACACAGCGGGAAGGAGCGGCCTGTTACACGCCGCCTCCCCCGCCGGAAAACACGCAGAAACAGGTGGCTTGTAGACACTATCCCCCCCCCCGCTCCCTCCTGTCCCCTCCAAATGCAATAGCACCCCCATCCTGCCCCACCAGGTCAGGACAGAGCCCATCCCTCGGGCCCTAGGTGCAATTTAAAACTCCCCTTAGACAGCAGTGCTCCGGCCTGGAGCCCACAGATGACCCCATCCTTCTACTGAGCCCCGACCAGACTCCCTGACCCCTAGGGATGCGCCCAGAGCCGCACACGTGGCTTTGGCCTCTTAATGTCAATATATTGCATGAAACAACATTTTCATGTTAAGTTATAGTCACCTGAACACTCTGGGCAGACCCGACGGAGACGCGCATACACCCCTGAAAACAAAGGGAACACACACACAGCCCCCTCCTTCAGGCAGACTCAAAGGCCCGACAAACTGCCCTCCCGGACTCGTGGTAGGAGACGTGCCGCACAGGGCACAGTGCCATCCGCGTGCACCGACCACACAAGCTGAGATGCACTTTTCGTGCTCATGAACTGTGACCAACACGAAGGAAAACAGGCAGGTGAGACTAACAAGCACGAATACTTTTCAGGGGTGTTCAAGACCCATCTATACCGGAGTGGGGGGCTGCACGAGAGAAGGCGGAGACAGCAAGGAGTACACTGGAGTACAAGAATACCGGATGTTTACGGTGCTTAGAACCGAAAGAAGTGTGGCACGAAGCACTACAAAGAACAAGCCCTTCCTTCTCACTGCCGGATATTTATGCCAAGCCGCCATAGCTGAACTCAGTATCTTTGAGGGACGGAGTGGAACTGTCGGCGAAAGAAGTAAATGAAATTGAAACTCAGTGACATGAAAGCAATCAATCGTGGGGGGAGGGGGTCCATGCCGCCCCTTGGGGGGCTTATTAACTAGTGGTCTATGGCTGCAGGCAAACACACAGTACAAATACAAAGCGCACACACAGGCATTCACACACAAAAACTTGGCCCCCAAAAACTGCTGAAACTGGGCAAAGATAGAGGAAAGACCCACAATGCACACCAAAACAGCACACAGCAGGTACAGGGCAAAGATAGTCTATGGAGGGGGGTGGAGGACAGGCGTGGACACAAACATGCAGCACACAGATGCACAACCAACAGACAAACACAGGAGGGAGGGGCAGAAATACGGGCACAGTCGGAGACACAAAGTCAGAAATGGTGCAGACCAACACCACACATCAGATACAATGCAAAGAAAGCCAAACACGCAGAAAAACAGACACCAGGAAATGGACATAGAGAAACTCACATGAGACTAGAACTACAGACACCCTGCCCAAAAGGACACACTGGCCGTAAAGTCATAGCAGAACAGAGGGGCAGGGAAACAGCGAAACACACAACCAGCAGGAAGAGGTGGAAGGGAGCCAGGCACATACAAAGGCACAGAGCTGTTACGCGGAAGGCTCAGAGCTCCTGCAGTTATTACAATCTCTCTACCCGTGGCGATAATTCTCGGCCGCACAGCTGACTGCGCCCCCGCAGGGTCACAAGGTCACCCCCATATGAGCAAGCCGATTACTGCAGAGAATGCGCCCGTCCATTAGGGGCTGCCTGTCCTCTCAGGGCTCTATGGAGCGAGCCCAGTGGCCCTGCACCGCCGTGGCATCTGTGTGTGGCTCTGTGTGTGTGTGTGTGTATGGCTCTATGTGTATGTGTGTGGCTCTGTGTATGGCTCTGTGTGTGTGTGGCTCTGTGCTCTGTGTGTGTGGCTCTGTGTGTGTGTGTGGCTCTGTGTGTGTGGCTCTGTGTGTGTGTGTGGGGCTGTGTGTGTGTGTGGCTGTGTGTGTGTGTGGCTCTGTGTGCGTGGCTCTGTATGTGTGTGGCTGTGTGTGTGTGGCTGTGTGTGTGTGTGCGTGTGGCTCTGTGTGTGTGTGTGGCTGTGTGTGTGTGGCTGTGTGTGTGTGTGGCTGTGTGAGTGTGTGTGTGTGGCTCTGTGTATGTGGCTGTGTGTGTGTGTGTGTGGGTACAAATGCAATAGGTCTCGCATTTGCGAGAGATTAAGCTATTGGCATTGTAAATGACAATGCGATTTATTTATCTGTTTTCAAAACCAATACATAAATAAAAATGTTGTCATTTACAACGCCAATAGCTCAACCTTTTGCAAAGGCGAGACCATTGCATTGTAAATGCTTGTTATATCTGTCTCCAATGTATTCACTGATTATCCACAAGGCTTTAAGTTTATATAGTGTTTGCTCGCTGTTCATACAGACTTACACCACTTATTTACTATCTCTAGCAGTGCTGCGTCACCTGGCATTTAAAGTTACGAAGTCAAGAATGTTTCTCTAGCCAAGCATTCACCATCAAACCACCCAAACCTAGCAATGCCATGTTTAGCTTTATAGGTTCCCAACCATAACATTTTCCTTTTTACGGTTATCTCATGAATATTGTTATATATGCATTTAAATGATAAGCAAGTACAATAAATATAAAACAGATGAAAAACGCGCAACATAGAACTGGAATCATGTTGAACTGATTCTAGCAACGTCAAATACAATAAACGTTATAAATAAATATATATTTTTGTGTAAATCGAATGTTCTTCGTTTTGGTTTTTAACTCTGAGGTGAGCAAGCCTGAAGAGGGCTGGGCTGGTCACGGCAGGTTCTTAACTTTGTCCGAAGAAATGCCTAACACAGATGAAAACGGTGTATGTGCGGTTTGTGACCCAAATGTAGCTCGCCTTTCTTCCCATTTCCAAAAGTGCATTATTAATGAACATCGACTTTTATCGATATTAAACCAAGATTAAGGAAGATTCGATTTGATACTTCGTAGAAACAATCTTGCTGGGACCTCCTATTTTCCTTTTTCCAATGTTAAGCCACCACGACACCACTTTAATGGCATGTTCAGCACCCGTTATATTTTCCAAGCCGAATCAATCAAATCATACTGTAAATGAGCATAAGCAGTACAGAGGCACACAGCCAAAGAGAAGGAATAACACCGGCACATTGTTACTAATATCTTTTTTACTAGTATCATGAATCATAATTATTTCTCGAACACAAGCTGCAGTGTGCTGAACAAGACAGATGAGGGCAAACATTGCATGACATATCCTATGAATGCAACAAAATTAATTATTTAGTCCCATGTTTGTTTGTCAAAGGATATGACATAATTCCACGACGAAGTGTAAACCAGTGTCATTAGAAGAAAGTCAACACACTCTGCTATATATGCATTATTCATTATTTTCCTTTCTTCAATTTTTCACTGTGTTGGTGAGTTTGGTGATCAGAGGCCTGTATAAAGATTTACTATAAGCGATTTGTTTTTGTGTGTAAAATGATACTAATACATTGAACCAAGTAACAGCAATGACAATTATAAATGACGTAAAAAGTGACAAAAAAAATTGGACGAAATAAATCAGACTGATATGTAATTACAAAATGTTTTATGTGGAGTCATACATTTTCACATAAAAGTTCACTGGTGTAGTTGAAGGAGAACACCTTTATAATTGCATGTCAAGAAAGATTTTCGAAAACACAGCGAGTTAAGAACACTTTAATTCTACATCTCTACCTTGCCCCAGTCTTACCTAATTATGAGGCGTATCACACCTCATCGGAAAGGGGAAAAGCAGAGGGGCATATTTACAAAGAATTGGCATAGGGCAGAGCAACAAGTCATTTTGCAGCACTGCCCTACGCCAATTTCTTGTCCTTTCAGTCAGCAGCCCTGCGCCAACGCAGAAACCCTTGCACCATACCCTTGCACCATGGTGCAAGGGGGTCTATGCTGTTGGCATGATCGTTTTTGGTCAGGAAGGGACACCTTCCTGCACAAAAACAATAATTTGAGGAGTTTTCCTCTTTCTAGAATTCAAGTATAGGGTGCCTAATGGGTGGTTTCACAAGCACCACACTGGTCTATTTCCTCTCTTATTAGTGATTCCCAAGCCTTATCCCATTCCAAGGGCATCAGAACATTGATGATAATAACCATACAGTTTTGGCAAGAAGGTCAAGGTTTCATCTGCTTTAAAGAATGTTAATCTACCAGTGTTAGACCTGGCCCTTTTGACAGGTTTATTCCCAAACTTTTTGTGTTTTGCCTCCTATTTGTCTGACCCTTTTTTCATTGGCTACAGGATTCTGGGCACTTTACAACTGCTGATCAGTGATAAAGTGCATATGCTCTCTGTATACATTGTGACAATGATTGGTTGTCCATGATTGGCATATTTGATGTACTGGTAAGTCCCTAGTAAAGAGCAAGGCGTATACCAGGGGCTGTAAATCAAATGTTACTAGTGGGCTTGCAGCACTGGTTGTGTCACCCAGATAAGTAGCCCAATAAATGTATCTCAGACCTACCTCATCAGTATCTACGCATGCAGTTGTAAACTGCCATGATGTCCTGACAAGGGCATCCATTTGCCAGGCTGAAAACTTCCCTTTCCTTACATGTAAGACACACCTAAGGTATGCCCAAGGTACCTCCATGTTTACAACAAGGGGTGGTGAGGGACAGAGTCTCTGAATTAAGCAGAATACTCTCACCCAGTCAAAAGATCAGGGCTAGATCCAACACCGTTTTTAGCTCATTGCACCATCCCAGTTTCAGAACCTGGCTGTATGCAAATTAGTCTGTTCCTGTCCCAGTGCATGATGGGAACAGGGCAAACCAAACTACAAAAGCCAATTCTTACACTGGGAAGGAAACAAGCTTCCGGGGACCGGTTTCTGGCATTACAGCCGTCTTCGGCCCGGCTTGCTTGAATCCTGATGGTGCAATGAGCAAGGGACTCATGTCTGAGTATACCCTTCCACGCTTAGGGTGGACAAAAATATTTACAACAAGGGGTGGTGAGGGACAGAGTCTCTGAATTAAGCAGAATACTCGCACCCAGTCAAAAGATCAGGGCTAGATCCAACACCGTTTTTTAGCTCATTGCACCATCCCAGTTTCAGAACCTGGCTGTATGCAAATTAGTCTGTTCCTGTCCCAGTGCATGATGGGAACAGGGCAAACCAAACTACAAAAGCCAATTCTTACACTGGGAAGGAAACAAGCTTCCGGGGACCGGTTTCTGGCATTACAGCCGTCTTCGGCCCGGCTTGCACGCAATCCTGATGGTGCAATGAGCAAGGGACTCATGTCTGAGTATACCCTTCCACGCTTAGGGTGGACAAAAATATTTACAACAAGGGGTGGTGAGGGACAGAGTCTCTGAATTAAGCAGAATACTCTCACCCAGTCAAAAGATCAGGGCTAGATCCAACACCGTTTTTTAGCTCATTGCACCATCCCAGTTTCAGAACCTGGCTGTATGCAAATTAGTCTGTTCCTGTCCCAGTGCATGATGGGAACAGGGCAAACCAAACTACAAAAGCCAATTCTTACACTGGGAAGGAAACAAGCTTCCGGGGACCGGTTTCTGGCATTACAGCCGTCTTCGGCCCGGCTTGCTTGAATCCTGATGGTGCAATGAGCAAGGGACTCATGTCTGAGTATACCTTTCCACGCTTAGGGTGGACAAAAATATTTACAACAAGGGGTGGTGAGGGACAGAGTCTCTGAATTAAGCAGAATACTCTCACCCAGTCAAAAGATCAGGGCTAGATCCAACACCGTTTTTTAGCTCATTGCACCATCCCAGTTTCAGAACCTGGCTGTATGCAAATTAGTCTGTTCCTGTCCCAGTGCATGATGGGAACAGGGCAAACCAAACTACAAAAGCCAATTCTTACACTGGGAAGGAAACAAGCTTCCGGGGACCGGTTTCTGGCATTACAGCCGTCTTCGGCCCGGCTTGCTTGAATCCTGATGGTGCAATGAGCAAGGGACTCATGTCTGAGTATACCCTTCCACGCTTAGGGTGGACAAAAATATTTACAACAAGGGGTGGTGAGGGACAGAGTCTCTGAATTAAGCAGAATACTCTCACCCAGTCAAAAGATCAGGGCTAGATCCAACACCGTTTTTTAGCTCATTGCACCATCCCAGTTTCAGAACCCGGCTGTATGCAAATTAGTCTGTTCCTGTCCCAGTGCATGATGGGAACAGGGCAAACCAAACTACAAAAGCCATTTCTTACACTGTGAAGGAAACAAGCTTCCGGGGACCGGTTTCTGGCATTACAGCCGTCTTCGGCCCGGCTTGCACGCAATCCTGATGGTGCAATGAGCAAGGGACTCATGTCTGAGTATACCCTTCCACTCTTAGGGTGGACAAAAATATTTACAACAAGGGGTGGTGAGGGACAGAGTCTCTGAATTAAGCAGAATACTCTCACCCAGTCAAAAGATCAGGGCTAGATCCAACACCGTTTTTTAGCTCATTGCACCATCCCAGTTTCAGAACCTGGCTGTATGCAAATTAGTCTGTTCCTGTCCCAGTGCATGATGGGAACAGGGCAAACCAAACTACAAAAGCCAATTCTTACAATGGGAAGGAAACAAGCTTCCGGGGACCGGTTTCTGGCATTACAGCTGTCTTCGGCCCGGCTTGCTTGAATCCTGATGGTGCAATGAGCAAGGGACTCATGTCTGAGTATACCCTTCCACGCTTAGGGTGGACAAAAATATTTACAACAAGGGGTGGTGAGGGACAGAGTCTCTGAATTAAGCAGAATACTCTCACCCAGTCAAAAGATCAGGGCTAGATCCAACACCGTTTTTTAGCTCATTGCACCATCCCAGTTTCAGAACCTGGCTGTATGCAAATTAGTCTGTTCCTGTCCCAGTGCATGATGGGAACAGGGAAAAACCAAACTACAAAAGCCAATTCTTACACTGGGAAGGAAACAAGCTTCCGGGGACCGGTTTCTGGCATTACAGCCGTCTTCGGCCCGGCTTGCTTGAATCCTGATGGTGCAATGAGCAAGGGACTCATGTCTGAGTATACCCTTCCACGTGAGTCCCTTGCTCATTGCACCATCAGGATTCAAGCAAGCCGGGCTGAAGACGGCTGGAATGCCAGAAACCTGTCCCCGGAAGCTTGTTTCCTTCCCAGTGTAAGAATTGGCTTTTGTAGTCTGGTCTGCCCTGTTCCCATGATGCACTGGGCCAGGGACAGACTAATTTGCATACAGCCAGGTTCTAAAACTGGGATGGTGCAATGAGCTAAAAAACGGTGTTGGATCTAGCCCTGATCTCTTGACTGGGTGAGAGTCCTCTGCTTAATTCAGAGACTCTGTCCATCACCACCCCTTGTTGTAAATAATTTTGTCCACCCTAAGCGTGGAAGGGTATACTCAGATGTGAGTCCCTTGCTCATTGCACCATCAGGATTCAAGCAAGCCGGGCCGAAGACGGCTGGAATGCCAGAAACCGGTCCCCGGAAGCTTGTTTCCTTCCCAGTGTAAGAATTGGCTTTTGTAGTCTGGTCTGCCCTGTTCCCATGATGCACTGGGCCAGGGACAGACTAATTTGCATACAGCCAGGTTCTGAAACTGGGATGGTGCAATGAGCTAAAAAACGGTGTTGGATCTAGCCCTGATCTCTTGACTGGGTGAGAGTACTCTGCTTAATTCAGAGACTCTGTCCATCACCACCCCGTGTAAATAATTTTGTCCACCCTAAGCGTGGAAGGGTATACTCAGATGTGAGTCCCTTGCTCATTGCACCATCAGGATTCAAGCAAGCCGGGCCGAAGACGGCTGGAATGCCAGAAACCGGTCCCCGGAAGCTTGTTTCCTTCCCAGTGTAAGAATTGGCTTTTGTAGTCTGGTCTGCCCTGTTCCCATGATGCACTGGGCCAGGGACAGACTAATTTGCATACAGCCAGGTTCTGAAACTGGGATGGTGCAATGAGCTAAAAAACGGTGTTGGATCTAGCCCTGATCTCTTGACTGGGTGAGAGTACTCTGCTTAATTCAGAGACTCTGTCCATCACCACCCCTTGTTGTAAATAATTTTGTCCACCCTAAGCGTGGAAGGGTATACTCAGATGTGAGTCCCTTGCTCATTGCACCATCAGGATTCAAGCAAGCCGGGCCGAAGACGGCTGGAATGCCAGAAACCGGTCCCCGGAAGCTTGTTTCCTTCCCAGTGTAAGAATTGGCTTTTGTAGTCTGGTCTGCCCTGTTCCCATGATGCACTGGGCCAGGGACAGACTAATTTGCATACAGCCAGGTTCTGAAACTGGGATGGTGCAATGAGCTAAAAAACGGTGTTGGATCTAGCCCTGATCTCTTGACTGGGTGAGAGTACTCTGCTTAATTCAGAGACTCTGTCCATCACCACCCCTTGTTGTAAATAATTTTGTCCACCCTAAGCGTGGAAGGGTATACTCAGATGTGAGTCCCTTGCTCATTGCACCATCAGGATTCAAGCAAGCCGGGCCGAAGACGGCTGGAATGCCAGAAACCGGTCCCCGGAAGCTTGTTTCCTTCCCAGTGTAAGAATTGGCTTTTGTAGTCTGGTCTGCCCTGTTACCATGATGCACTGGGCCAGGGACAGACTAATTTGCATACAGCCAGGTTCTGAAACTGGGATGGTGCAATGAGCTAAAAAACGGTGTTGGATCTAGCCCTGATCTCTTGACTGGGTGAGAGTACTCTGCTTAATTCAGAGACTCTGTCCATCACCACCCCTTGTTGTAAATAATCAAGGTACCTCCATGGGCAGGGTGCAATGTAGTGAAAGGTAGGACATGTACGTATGTGTCTGACATGTCCTGATAGTTAAATACTGTGTATTTCAGTATTCACTATTGAAAGGCTATCTGTATATTAGGCTTATCATTGGGGTTGCATTGTAGCAGTTTTACATGTGTAACTTGCAGTAGGAGCAAGATAGGAAAATGGAGCTTAGGGTCAAGACTGATTTGCATATGGCCATGTCTGAACTGGGGTGGCTTAATGAGCAAAATAACGATGGATTAAACCCAGATCTGTGGCTGGGGGTGAATGTTTTACCATTGTGTATCATTCCGTCCATCATCTTGTGTGTTTTGCTGTTCACCCTATGTGGGAAGGGTATGCCCAAACATGGGTCCGGTGCTCACTACGCCACTGGAGTCAAGCTATCCTGGCTGATGAATGCTGATAGCCAGAAACCGGTCCTAGGATGCTTGATTCCGGTCCACGGAAGACATGGCTTGGCAGTTCCGTCTGAACTGTTCCCATGAGGCACAGGGTCAAGACTGATTCGCATATGGCTATGTCTGAACTGGGGTGGCTTGGTGAGCAAAATAACAATGGATTAAACCCAGATCTGTGACTGGGGGTGAATGTTTTACCATTGTGCAACATTCCGTCCATCATCTTGTGTGTTTTGCAATATTATTTGGTGATTTATGTGGATCTAACACCCACAATTTCATGCCCTAATGGTTTGATGTAGGCCTTATACTGGACAGAGTACCAAGTATTATTTTCAGAAACTGCTCATTATGTACTGTGATGGTGTAAGGGGTTATGTTTTGTGATGTTTTATAATATATATGCAACCTAAGAGAGGTTACCTTTATGACATGGGTACATGTAAGTCTTACTTTAGTGCACTACATGTATTCTTATGACAATTGCCTAGTTGGTAAAGTGATTGATGATTTATGATCCATGTGGACTTACGTAAATGTTCCAATTTTGCACGCTTTAGGAAACTTCTGAAGACGACACTATTTAGGGTGTAACTTTCTGCTCAATAGTCATCTGGCTTTCCTGCAAGGATAGCGCGGAGATACCCCTTCGGGGGTGATTCCTGCGCTTTATAAATTTTATACATACATACATCCATGCATTCCTAAGACAAGTACCTAGTGGCACAGTAGTTTATATGCTTGTGGTCTAATGTGTTTTATATATAATGCAAGTGATATTTATATATACCACTGTGTGGAGTGTCTTTTTGTGGTGTGCCTAGTGTGTCACTGGTCTGTGTAGGTGTGTGTGTTGTGTAAACACTTTACACATTGCCTCTGGGATAGGCCTGACTGCTCTGCCAAGCTACCAAGGGAGTGAGCAGGGGCTATCTTGTGTATGTAACTCCCTTACCCTGACTAGAGTGGTGGGTTCTGCCTGGCATAGGTGTATACCCTAGCAAACCAGATACCCATTTCTAACAGCCAGTAAAAAAGAATTCCAATGCATCCACCTCCTATACATCACCTGGAGAGTATGCCATTAATACATTATCCCTTTCTGTTTGGAAGTTGAAAGGAGGAGGTTAAGAGGTAAAGGGTGTCCTGATCATTTAGCACAAGCCATTCAAAATTCCTGTAGGACTTCGATCAATCCCCACTATTGGGGTTCTTTTCAAAGAAGGTGTGCAGAATAGTCTATCTTTCATTTACAAAGTCAGCTATCATCTATCTTACAGGTATTGTAGGGAGGGAGGTAGAAGAATCAGATAATTGCTACTTTGAGAACTCAGAGTCTCATTCATGGAAAGTTTTGCATCGCTGCCTGAAAGCAGCGATGCAACACTTTAGAGTGTGCCCTCCTTGCGACACAGTGGATGCACCATATTTATCGTACATTGCACCATGTCGCAAGGAATGACAGATACGTCAGGAATCCTGCTGTATCTATTTGCCCAAAACCCACACATTGCCGGAGTTGTGTTGTAAGCATGATGCAACTCCAGCAGTGCATGAGGGAGGCCTATTCCCATTGCACTGCTTCATCCTTACGCTTGCTGTGAGGCAGCCGTAAGGTTGTGATGCAGTATCGCCCTAGAAGAAGGCTTCTTCACGTGAGAACGCCCACCGTGCATACATTATACCTGACGCAGGTATAATGTAGAGCAGGCATTTAGAAAGTGACGCATCTGCTTAGATACGTCACTTTACAAATATGGCCCAATGTGGCACATCATTTACGCCATCTCAGTCACACAAAAAGTGAAACAACTGCGACATAAAAGTGTTGCAAGCCTACCTAAATAGGGCCCTCAGTGGGCAGTTGTGAAAACATTCCTAGAACCTGGGGATATTCAAAAGAAAAGGAGGAGCTTGGTCTCTCATTTGCTATATAGTTATACTTTACCATCTCTGGGACCAAGTACCTTTAGGTTGCCTGTGTTAAGTATAATAGGCATTGTAAGTTCCCTTTGAACCAATAGATTTTATTAACTTAAAATATCTAATGATCGAAGTCTCCATTCTTGTGACTAATACCTCAGCTCGCAAAATGGGAGAAATTGGAGTATTTCTTTGCTGTGCACCTTCCCTTTCTCTTCTGAAGGATGAGGTGACTCTACACACAGATCCTTCATGTGTGCCGAAAATAGCTTCTGTTTCAAATGCTAGTCAGGAAATTGTTTCAACTGTTTCTTTCCTCTCTCCTCCTTTTCCACTTGAAGAGTTCTGACACTTAATGAATGTGAGAAAAGCTATTTTGAAATATTTACAGATAGGTCAAAAGCTGTTTTTTTTAATTTCAAACCATTTATTTGTAAACTTTGGTACAGCATATCAAGGTCCTAAAGTTTAACATTTTACTCTAAGCATATGGTCTGATCTACTATTATCTTAGCCTACTCCTTAGCTAAATGTCCCTTTACATATGGAAGGCCGTTAGCTGCATTATTGGGTGAAGTACAATGAATATCTATTGCTAATATTTGTTGAGCAGTAAGCCAGTGCTCTCTGAATAAATTAGTACTGAATGGTTTGGACATTTAGGGAAATTCCTTTGGTGTTGGGATTTCCTGTCCTGTTCTCTCATGGAGTATTTTATTTTAAAACATAATAAATCACTAAGGTTTACACTGAGTGTCCTGATACATATGATTCGTTTCGAGCCAATAGATGTAAAGTAGCTTGGGTATTCCTCATAAGTAAGGGCTGGTACGAAGACAACTGAAGTAGAAGCAATGATCTGATCAATTACCATTAATTTTCAGTGCTCTTAATGTTACTTACCTTCATACTAGATCTCCCACTCTGGGACTATTTATCCACTGACAAGGCTTGGTATTCTAGGAGTATGCTGTGATTCCAGCTCCTTTTAGTAGTTGCAACCGTCAGGAGTCGTTTTCAACATACTTCCCCTGCTTTATCCTGTCTCATTGTGGTGGGATACACCTCATATTTAAAGAATTGACAAGTCTGAGAAAAGTAGGACGAAGAGTAATGAAGACTACTGGTAAGGTATCGGTGCATGATTTCCTCCTTACCTTTTTCACCCTTGACTTATGAGTATGAAGTGTTATCACTCCTCTGACCCCCTTCCCTACTTAACACCGTCAAGATGTGTTAAGGCAATTGTTGACTGTCGCATGTGATTCTTACAGAGACAGTCTGTGCAGTAGCAGCCTTTGGTGGGAGTGCTTCTGGATGCTGACGTGGGGCGGGCGAGGGGCAGGGTGGGGAGTAGTAAATTATGACCGATTAGAGGTAAGTAAACATATGAATAAATTAAACGAATTTCGTTGCATGCGCTGCATCGCATTTGGCGATGCAGCGCGCGCAATGAAATTAATTTTATTTATTTATATGTTTACTTACCTCTAATCGGCCGTAATCCGTAGTTTACTACCTCCCACCTTGCCCCTCCCCATCCCACGTCAGCGCCCAGCAGCACTCCCACCACGTACTATGTATTTTTTACAAGCCACCAGGGTAATAGTGACTCTTGCCAGATGCTAGTGAAACGTAAAAGGTCACATGATGCCATCTTGGTTTAGGGCAAAGGTCTTCTCAACTTCAGGCAAATAAAACTCCACCAAGGCCCAAGCACAATCTGACTTGTAGACAGTTTATGCATATTTATCCGCAGCTAGAAATTTCAAGAATGTATTCTACCTGTACACATTTCAGTACACATTTCCATGGAACTAGAGAACTTCCCAGCTTTACAAAGTGCCATAAACCTGGGAATGCGTCAGTATCCTACGCCTCCCAAGGGGAGGTGCAGAAGTGGTGCAATGTGGACAAATACTTTTATTTCTCCAAATGTTTTGCTCTTTCTATGTATGCAGCACACATAGAATGAGCAAACCCTCCTCTAATTGTCTGTGTGCAGGATAGTTTCCCTCCTGCACATAAACAATTATACCTGCAATGCAGCCACCCTTGCACTATGGCGCAAAGGGTGACTGCGTTGGTGCACAGCTGCTGTTTGTGCCCAGGGGAGAGATTTATCATGTAGGTATACGGCTCATTTCTGATCTTTTATTTTGAGGCACAGCAGCACAGCAGGAAGGCTTGCTGCGCTGCCTTACATCAAAATATAGTAAATCAGGTACTTAATATCACAGAGTTGAAAAAGGCATTGAATTCACTTCGCCGATGAAGATTAGCATTTTGATTGTGACATTTTTACCAATGAAACACTATGCTTCCCTAAATAGCCACTGAATTACTAAATATGCAGTGTCTATAAATCTGGCATAGGTGAAACTTTATGTTTTTCACTGAATGCAATGTGTCTTTTGCAATTTATGATCCATTGCCTGCCATTCCATGTGCCACTTACCTCCCAAATCCCATTTCTTTTCCTGAACTCATGAGAACATGGAAGAGCTGCCACTCCCCCATAGATATGTAATCATCAGTTTTTGATCCCCAAGACCTTTTGGCCACGCACAGGTTCAGCACCAATTTTTCAGCTAGAGGCAGGGAACCTGGTGGTTTGTTACCCAAAACCCATGTGTGCATTACACAAGAATGATGCATTCTAGGCAACAATCAGCCCCGTGAGACTCCCAGATTATTTGTAGCTGAAATTGCTGATAACTCTCAACATGGATGGACCCACACAAGAATCCCCACTATGGGGTCTATTATAATGGCGGGCGGATCGCCACCGCCCATATGGCAGTGGCGATCCGCCTGCCATTGTTCCCCACCCCCCACCCATTTCTCCCCACCATAGTAGGATGGCGGGGGGGACCCCAGTGGAGGGAAAGACCGTCCGCTGGTTTTCCGTCGGTCAAATAGGTGGCCGGGTGGCAAAGGGGATTGTTATGGTGGCGGTGTCTGAAAGACACCGACATCCATATCAGTATGCAAGCGGTGACGTGTCATGTGGAGTCTGCATGTGGGGGCCTATTGCGGGCACCCAGGGAGTTAGAGGGGTGGGGGGTGCCCATGGGGGTGCCCCCTGCTTTTGAATGCACAATGTGGCAGACACCGCGCTGTGCCTGCCATGTTGTGCATGTAAATGCACAAATGCCTTTTTGACATTGCGGCAGGTGCTGCTGAGAGCAACGTCCGCTGCTATGTTAAAACTGTGAGATGCGGCCGCCAGTGTTGCGGGCGCATTCTAATAGGATTGGTGTAACCGCCGCACACATAGCGGGCGGTCCCATTTGCCGAAATGATGGCTGACGGACTTTGTCCCCCCGCCGTCATAATAGACCCCTATATAATAATATATTAGGCTTTGTTAAAAGCAATGTTCTAGTGTAGTGCAAATAATATGTATAGATGGGTACAGAGCTAGAGTATTGATGTATAAATATCGATGTACAGAAATATTGAGGTAAAAATATCTTGGGATAAAAATATCAATGTAAAAAATACCGTGGTCAAGAATATCGATTGTTAGACAAGTAATATAATTGCAAAAATATCGAAGTGTTAAATATCGTTTACAAAAATATAGTTGTTAAAAATATGGATTTATTATTAATGTTATATATTTTAGTATTTTGTATGAGAATTGTTTTTATTTTTAGTATATGTGTTAAAATTTTAGTAGTTAATATATTTTTTTAAAATACAATTTTGCATTTTTAGTTCCGTTCGGGTTGTGGGTTTATAGTGGAATAGGGTGGGAAGTCATTTAATTATATAGATTTTATTTATTATTTATAGTAGTTAATAAAAAAAATGTAATTGAATTTTGCATTTTTAGTTCTGTAGCGGGTTGTGGGTTTATAGGGGAATAGGGTGGGTAGAAATGTAATTATATGAAATGTATTAAATAGTTTATATTTATTCATAATTGTATAATTGTGATGTTCTTGAGTTAAAAGTGTAGATTAATTTATTAATAATTGTTTGATAATTAGTTGTTAATTAATTTAAATTAATTAATTAATAATTCATTATGGTAATTGTTTAATTATTTTTAGGTGTGTGTTGTGGTGTTTATAGGTGTAAATAGTGGAAAGGGTGGGAATTAATTTATTGTTTATTGATGAATTATTAATTATTTGTTAATTATTTTGTATTAATTAATTAATAATTATACATTTTAATTGTGTACTTAATTTTAGGTGTGTGCTGTGGATATTATCGTGTTAAACAATGTGCAATTATTCAATGTTTATTATATTTTTTAATAATAATATATTTAAATTTCAATATTATTTATGTTAATAATGGAAATTACATTTCATCAAAATGTTGATGTTTTACTTTTTTTATTGGTGTGGTATCCAGCACTTTCTCTACTGTTGCACTCACTGGAGTGGGAATAGTAATTTTTACCCCTCCGCTATCCAACACTTTCCCTGCTTTTCACTCAGTGGAGTGGGAATAGTAATTTTTACCCCTCCGCTATCCAACACTTTCCCAACTGTTGCACTCACTGGAGTGGGAATAGTAATTTTTACTCCTCCGCTAACCAACACTTTCCCTACTGTTGCACTCACTGGAGTGGGAATAGTAATTTTTACCCCTCTGCTATCCAACATTTTTCCTGCTATTGTAATTATTGTGTTGTGAAATTTATGTTTTTTTTTTAATAGTTTAATGTATTAATTAATTAAAGGATGTTTTATTTTATTTTAAATTATTGATATATGTATATATTTTATTTTTATGTAAATTAAAAAGTTTATCAATTAAATGAAGATAATATTTAATAAAATGTATTTAAGTAAATATATGTATATGTACACATTTTTTTGTGTGTATATTTTTTAAATTACATGTATTTGTTATATTTAGTTAAAACATATTTTAAATGTCATTTATTTTGTTAAAAATATTAATATTATTTAATATATTTTGATTAAGTTATATATACTTTTTAAGTCAATATCTTTTACATCTATAGTTTTTTACTTCGATATTTTTGAATCGATATTATTGTACGTACCTGTTTAAATATAGGGAGTCGATATTTTTGTGTTCAATATTTTTACATCGATATTTTTTTTAACTATATTTTTTACATCGATATTTAAACATGGAACCGTATAGATGTATTGAAAGCAATAATGAGTGAAATATTAAAAATAATTGCAACATTGTGATAATGTTTCAGAAACTCATTGCATTTAATGTTTGAAGCGGTCTTTGTTTACCAGCCCCTCCCTTCTAGCACCTGACTAAGGGGTTGATTAGGATGGCGGATGGATTGCCCCCTCCGGGCTGTCGGTAGCCACCGCCGGCCCGGCTGAGGCAATCCGTCCGCCATCCTCACAGAAATTACCCCCGCCACATTAGGATGGCTGGGGGTTCCGTGGCGGACGTGAAGCCCGTCCGCCGCTTTTCCGCCGCGGTCGCCTTGCGACCGTGGCGGAAAAGGTCTAATATGGTGGCGATGTCTATCAGACACCGCAAGCCATATTAGGATGTGCCTTGGGGAATGCCTTTCCGTGGCAGCAATGCCGCCATCGAAAGGCATACGGTCTTTGCTCTGGGGGTCCGTTGCGGGCCCCCATGGTGAAGGGGAGTTGGGGGGTGCACATGGGGGGTACCTATGGTACCCCCCTGCGTTTCAAAGTACAACATGGCAGGCACCGTGCGGTGCCTGTCATGTTGTACTTTGAAACGCACAACATGCATTTTTGGCATTGCCGTGGACGGTGCTTACAGCACCGCCGCCGCAATGTTAAAAATGCAGGATGCACCCGCCACTGTGGTGGGTGCATCCTAATTCGAGACACGGGACCTCCGCCCCTTATGCCGGACCGTTCCTGCCCACGTCCGGCTGCCATCCTAATGATCCCCTTAGTTATCTTAGCACCAAATGTGATGTTCTGTTCTTCATGAGGGTCATACTCTGTCCTGGTTTTGGAGTTTCAAAATAAGCTGACAAAGCCAGACTAGTTGAGAGGAGCTGATGGTCTTCACCGAGGATGTTTGCCACTCAGCCCCCATGAACCAGTCTCTCAGGAAGATGAAAATGTATCTCGCCCTATTACATTTCTGTACCAAGCTTAAACAGACTTTTATGATTATCTTAAAAAGGGTGGCATAGTGATGAATGATGTAAAATGTAAGATTTAGCATATAATCTTGTTATACCTTCACTTAATTCTCTCATACATTATTGTTGTAAAGTCATCTTGTGCCCTGGGCACCCCCCAACTTTTTGCTGACTGGAACTGGTGGTAACTGACTCTGACTGACCCTGGGCTCTGTTTAACAAGGCCCAGGGCCAGTGCCAAACTAAAAGGAACACATTAGAATACAGTTAAGACACACAACATACACTAGGGTACACTATGGTATGGTGGGGTACCCCTGTAATTAGTATGACCTACCCCATAAGCCCCTAGTATGTAATAGGGCAGGGTATTGAAACTACCTAAAAGTCTCTGGTATCCTGGGGCATTGCAGTTTAGAGGTCAGCAGATTCTCTGGACCAGCATGTGTGCAGTGCTGACGCTAGAGGTCAGTTTAAAAGCACCACTGGTTTTCAGGACAGCTTTCAAACCTTAAATTGTGCCCAAACCCGACTTTGGGGTTAGGGGCCCTTAAAAATAAAAAACCTACAATGTTTTGCATATTAGGGACCCCCAGGGTTACCCCTAGGTATCCCAGGGGTGGGGGTCAGTTATCTATAAGGAGCGTCCTTATAAAATGAGTTTTTATATGCCTGGGTAAAGTGAAATTTTACATTTCACTCCCCACATTGTATTAAAGAGCTGCTCAAATTCGACTTTGATGCTAGAAGAATTGTGTATGGATGATCTGCAATATTTCTGCAGATTCAGAACCCCTGAAGTCTCCCCTTTCTGCCAGGGGGTGGGGTCCTGTAGAAATTAGGGAAATACTTATAAAATATGGTTTTATAAAGCCCTGGTGCTGGAAAAGTGGACCCAATCATTTTCCCCATTGCAAACCCCATGGTAGGAAGTTATTGATTAATAAATATTGATAGGAGAGGACTAGCCGGACCATTCAAAGACTTCCCAGAATAGTAGTAGTAAATCCAACAATATTATATTGTTGAATTTCTCCTAAAGTGTACATACAATAAGTTATGAGACTTTCTTGTTTGTAAGTCCAAATTCACCTTTTAGTGGTCTGCCCTGATTGGTCAGAGTTAAGTGGATTAGCCAGGTTGCTGGGAGGGCAGTCTGCTGGTCTATAGGAATGCCAGGCCAGCAGGTTGTGTCGTAAACTATGCTGTTCAAAGGCAGAGGGGAGGCCTCGGTTTCAGCTCCACTCTGACAATCTTGACCCAGAGTAAGGGCTAGGCTTAAGGAAGGTATGTGCAGATGGTAGGGGGAGAGTCCATGGAAATAAGTCATCCCAGGGGGTGTGTTTAGCCAGCTCTTACCTCCTTGCTAGTAAATCAGCCATTATGGATTTGGAAAAATGATGCACTCTGGGACAAACTAATGCCACACTCTACGCGATGACGTTATAACTATGAGGAGTTGCCCTGCTCTCATTGGTCAGCAGTGACCTGGTGCTTGACCCAGAGAATTTTGAATAAGTATCTGAGAGGGGCAGAGCCCTTCAGATCTGCTGCTTGAAACTTACTGAAGCAAGAAGTGCCCTGCTGAAAAAGATTTTGCTGTGCAAGGAACTCTAAGGCCTCACCTCTGAAGACTGCACCAAGTAAAACTGCAGCCCTGTGGATTGCCTTGCTGCCAAAAGACTCAAGAGTGGAACTCGATGCAAGCTACAGGTTAATAGAGCTCACCTGGACAGCCCCACAAAGAATTCAAAGCCTGGAGTACCAGTGGATTTGTAAGGGTTTTGTTCAAGTGGATTACGGAATTGAAGTTTCACACTTTCAAGGACCCTCTTGGAGATTCCAGAACCTTGGATTGTGTGTTAGATACTTTGGGACCCGCAAGCAGAACGTCAGGAAGGTGTTCTAACTGGACCGCGCTTGCTGAAGAAGGTGGCCCACTACAGTGGTGAGAAAATTCTTCAGAACAATTTATAAAGTTGTTTCCATGACAGAGAAAACGAAATGACTTAAAGGGGCACTGTTGGTTTCTAAGCACTAGAAAGTGACTAATCTTTAGAAATTCATATCTCTGGTACCCTACAGTGAATTATTTTCATTATTATCCATCAATGGTCATGACACGGGTGCTGATAGTGGCCATCAGATGATGAGAAATTATTTACACGTAGTACGCTGATGGTACATAAAAGGTAACGCTAAACGTACTGTGAAATAGTACCAAGAAGACTCTCTGTTGTTTATTTGCCGGCATTCACAATAATATATTGATGAATACAAGAGAGGCCTTGTGCTCTCAGCTTTTTTACATTTTTTACATGCCATACATTCCAAACAAGCGCGTATTAACATTACATTGCCGGTGCATTGAGAATAGGAACAGGTGTCCTTGAGCGGGTCACCAATAAAGTTTCATTGAGCTGAACGGTTTGGAGGAAGTCTTAGAGACGTCGGCTCCTTTAAATTCCAAACACGGAAGTTGCAGCAATAGTAGCGTGCAGAGAAGCACACGTGACTGGAGACTCTAGCTGGATACGAGCAGAACGCGGGAAACAGTGAGTGTTTAGGGAGTTTATGATTCATTCTTTGAGCAAGACTCCAGGTTAACGGAGGGGACAGGTGAACTATAACGCAGCTCTTACAGCCTTTTTCACAGAATTCGAAAGCAAGGTCGAGCGGGTGACTAGAGTGTATTGGGCAGTGGAGGTTTTCGAAGACAGCCTACGGGTAAGAAGTTGGACATCGTTTTGAGGTCATTATAATGTTATTAAGACGCATGGTTTATCTATTTTTACAGTTTGTGAATACCTGGCGTTCAAAAGCACAGTCGGGGTAAGAAAGCGTGGTACTAACGTGTAAATAGATCACGTAGTTCTGGATGTGTACACTTGTTTTCACGGGCGGTTAGAACTCCACACTCATGTGGATGAATTTTGTTTTAAACACCTTTTGATGCTACACATGGGTGTGAGGGCGATAAGGTGGAATCTACGAATGGCACTACAGGACACACAATTTGAACAACGGTTGATGATTGATAGCAAAAGAGGTTTCCTAAACAGCACACGGATTGTTGGCAGCATCACAATACAATTTTTCTTCGCATATTTTTTTATCCGGAGTGCAAACCCCAATAGATTCACATGTGCTGTATTGATTGTTAATATATGGACTATTCTGAAACATGGTTTTTAACATTGCGTTTTAGGTCCAGGAGAAGAGCATGAAGATTTGAAAATGATTGTTTGTCACAAGAATACTGTAATTCCCCTGAGGAAGGGTTCAGAGGAAACCCGAAATGCATTGGGAGTTTTGTTAACAAACTAATCTGTACACTTTTGTTAAAGTATATAGAGCTTTTAGTAGATATAATGTTCATTGGTGATGTTTTTTGGAATCGCGAATGAACTGTAATTTGGGAAATGATATAATTTTTTTGACTTATAACTTTGTATGAAGTTGGTTTGAATGAGGATAAAAACAGTCATAAATATATGGTTTACAAACTAAAAAGAGTATTGAATATTACTAAAGACACTGGGTGTTCTAAGCAGTGCATCACGCAGGAAGTGGTTACCACAGCCTCTTATTGTCCAACAACAGCAAAAGGCAGGTGTTAATTTCCTGCTCCTACCGCGGCTTATCGCCTGTTTTTGGTTCACATCGCAGATCTGGCAGTTCATTGTGTAAGTGGTGTTGTGGTTTTTTCATGTGTTTTTTCATGGGAACGCCTACTCTGCATCTCATTAGGGTTAGTTGGTGGTGTTCACCGTGGAGATAAATTTTGGGGCAGTTATCGCGGGAATATTGGCGAAGTCTGCCGTTTGCACCAGCTTGTGAATGGGGTGTTAAATCTATCTCCACTTCTGATATGTTAAGGTGGAGATAAATCGGAGATAATTCCTTGTGAATATCTCCCTTAGACTTCGGCTGTTCGGGCAATCTGTAATCTATGGAAGAGTGGTCACACATACTTCATTCAAGTAACCACAAATTACTTCCTTTTCACACATGCACCCATTTTAAGACAGTGACCCTTTCTCACGCTGTGCCCTGAAGTACCAAAGCAATGCTTCAGCATTGTTTGCCCTACTTAAGCACTTGCATTTGCAGGCAATTCCCCTACTGGTCCCTTCTAACATTATATAGAAAAAAAGAGAACCTTTGTGGCAGGAGTAAGTGATTGGTGGAATATGATGCCTAAGAAGTTTAGGAACATCGAACAGTTTCTTGTTTTCAGGAAGGCCTTAGGCCATGGGTACTCGCAAACATTTGCCCTGGGTATGAAGTATGGTCTGAGGTGTGACTGAGGGTCACACTGATGCCAGCAGGGTGGCGGTAGGGGGTCTGGGTGACTTAGGTGATCACGGCAGGTGGTCTAAAGTTTTTTAACTAAACGGAGAATAATTTATTTGCAGGTTAACTAAAGTTAAGTGGTGGAGGACACAACCATAAGTACTACATAACTTCACTTAACCTGCGAATAAATGCTTGCCCATTTCTTTAAAAAAAACAAATTCTGAGTATTACTGCTGTTTACCGGGGGGCCACATGTAAAGGTCAAGAAGGCCATACTTTGAGTATCACTGCCTTAGACACTCTCTAGTGTTGGTAATACTGTTTGGCCATGGCTTAGTTGCCCTATGTTTGGGTTCAATGTGGTATATAAATGGACTGAAGGATTAACTGATTGACTTGATTGACTGGAAACATGGAAAACAATAATTTACTATATTAAAACAAGCATTGACAATGCCAATAGTTCTGGCTTTAATGTGCTGCACCTTTCTCGCACACAGGCACAGTGCTTACTTCGCACACACAGTGCTCATCATGCACGCACACAGGTACAGGGTTCACCCTGCACAAACTCAGGCACAGTGCTCACCCTGAACGCACAGCTCACCCTGCATACACACAGGCACGCTGCTCACACCGCACAATCAGGAACACGCTGCAGTAACTCTCACAAGACGTATCATGTACTCACTCAGGCAAGTTGCTCAACCTACACTTTCCATATGGGGCATGTACATTGACACACCTCACAGGTACACCTCTCACCCTTCACTCATACATGCACTCCTCTCACCTTACATTCACACAGAGACCCTACTCACCCCACATTCGCACAGAAACCCATCTCACCATGCAGTCATACAGACTCTGCTTATCCTGCAGTCAGACACCTTTTGCCTTACACTCAGACATACCGTTCATCCTACACTTAGACAGAAACCCCTTTCATCCTGCACTCGTACAGACACCTATCACCTAGCTCTCACAGCAACCTCTCTCCCCGGCTCACTCCGCACTCAAAGAGATCCTGTTCACATTGCACTCATAGAGACACCGCATCCTGCTCTCACCCAGAGACCCCATTCCTCTTGCACTCACACTGAAACTCCACTTACACACTCACAGAAACTACACCACTCACCTTGCACTCACAGAAATAACTCAAACTACACTATGACAGGCACATCGTGCATTCATAGGGAAACTCCCCTGACACTGGTACCCTGTTCTCACAGATCCACCACTCACCTTGCACTCACAGTTAGAACTATCAGAATGCACTCGCATAGATACAACTTTTACCCTGCATGTTCATACCTCTCACTCTGCAATTACTGATATTCCTTATTATGCACTCAGACACCACGTATCTTGCACTTGTCACCCTGCGCTCAAAGACACAACTGCAACTCTGCACTCAGACACAAATGCCACCCATTACTCAAAGCCAAACTTCTGATTATGCACTCACACAGACACTCCTCCCAAGTTGCACGTTAGGAAAACAGCAACCTCCGGTAAAGGGGTCTCCAACCTTTTCTGTACTGAGAGCTTCTTATTTTCAATGAAACATATTTAGAGCTACTAAGATTATTAGTGTTGTATAATCGCAGTATCACCTTTAGCAACAATTAAAAATCATTGTCCGAACTTGAGAGGACAAACAAGGATGAAAGTCAGAAAATGTAGGACACCGCTGTACAGGTCCACGAAGCAGTTTGTTGCCTCATGAACCGCAGCAGCAAACACTGCATGAATCCACATACCAAACACTTGCGACACTCACCCTGTACCACTTCATATTTACACAAAGGCTCAACAAACACACCAAGTCACTACGACGCTGCCCAGTTTTTAAACTAAGTAGCCATGATGGATTGTCTTTATCTCACACAGAAAATGAGCAAACCACAATGACAGAATTGTGAAAAAGCAAAGCCCCCTTGGAGAAAAAATGATTCCCTAGTGGCAACCACGGTCTCCTGCAACCACACATGGCACCCCCCTGCCCAGCCAAGAAGCAGTAAAACCAAAGCAGAAACCAGGGTGAAGGACATGCAGTAGGAGCAAGATAGCAAACACCAGGAAACTGCTGACCCATCTGTGAGTGTAAACTCGGTGAAACAAGATATGATTGTTCAAGTCCGAAGCGCAAGTGTTTCATGGAGCGGGTGTTCAAAGAACAGGGCCAACAATCATTAGTTGCTCTTCTGAAGAAGCGCAAGGTGTCCATGTGAGGTGTATGCATGCTCATGGTGGGCCTCTGGTGTAATTTTGTGTGCTCATGGTGATGGCATTTTGTGTGTTCATGGTAGGAAACGGTGTGTGCATGCCCATGATAAAAATATGCTCCTGATTGTGTTCACAGTAGGGGACTGTGTGTGTAGTCATGGTGAGTTTAAGTTATGCGATTCTTTCCTCCAGGGACACTTGGTGAGGGTGTTTGTGTGCTTATGGTGGGCATTTATAGTGGCTGCATATTGACGTGTGGTTCTGGATGATGTGGCTGTGTTTGTGTGCGTATGATAGAAGACTTGATGAGAAGGTCTGGTACTCACTAAAGGTTTATGGTGTAAGTTTGGGTGCTCACGGGGGACACAATCAGGGTGTTTATGGGCTCAGGGTGGACATGGTTAGTGTGTGTGTTCATGGTAGAAGAAATCGTGGGATTTCTGTGATCATGGTGGGTGCAGGTTGAAGGACTGTGCTCCTGGAAAGCCCTGGTGAAGGCATGTGCCAAGGTGAACATAGTGAGGAGGTTTGTGTGAACATGGGATGTGCAAGCTGAGGGTGTGTGTTTGTGGTGAGGCTGTTTATGGGGATGTATGGCAAAGATGTGTGCACCATTGTAGAAGACATAGCGAAGGTGTTTGTGGTAATGTGACTACTCCAGAGATCTGCATTTAATTTACAGATTAAAGGTTTGACTCGAAGCTGTGCTAAGTATTCCTTTCACTGTTGAGACAGACAAATAAGCACCGCCCAGGTAATGGTAAAACATGCCACGAGGCAGATAGAAGCCTCCAGGTAATTATTATTATACTCAAATGGCGCTTCTGAATGGCAGAATTTGTTTTCAAATTAGTGAATTTTGCCCAATTTCGACTTTGACATTTAGGGCACTTAAAAATGAATATCCTATACATTTTTTGCATAATAGTCATCCTCAGAATGTTCTCTACAAATTCCAGAGATTGGGCATCAGAAATATATCATATATATCCTTATAAAAATGAGTTTTTTACGCCTGCGGAGAGTGAAATTTCACACGCAAGTTTCCTCATTATGCGATACAACACAAGTTAAATTTATTTTTTATGCTAGGAGGTCACAGTATGAGCATTAAGCTTTATAAATATTAAAAAAAGAATTTAAAAGCACCTTTTTTTGTCATATATATTTTTTTTAATAAAACCAATCATTTTGATAATTCCACATATGAAAAGCAAGCTTCATTCCTTGTCTATCATATTTAGACGCATTCATTCATAAGCCTAAGCACAGAAGCCTAACTTGAAACATAAAAAGTTTTGCGCCACTTTTTTAAAAGGACAATCATTATTTAACATCAGAACCATGGATATGCTTATGTAAAAAGGCTTTAAGAAAGGAAATCCTTACTTTAAATGTTTTCCTGTTATCTAAAATAATGAACCTAATTTTTGTAACTTTTTAAAACAGCAGTCTGAAATGCTGGACTTTACCCAGTGTTTGCACTGAGAAAATACTAGCGTCTCCGTGGCCTACAATCAAAACGACAGCTGCTGCTTAATGACAGTTGACACAGCTGTTGGGAAGCTTTTTTTATGTTGAAATGTAAGCATGGTGACAGTCTATTTAAAACTGAGGCATTTCAAGTTCTAAAATGTGTGTTTAGTTCAGCAACATCCAATTTACTCAGATGATGTGTTTGCCTGTTTATATATAACACAATGTATCTAAGAAAAAAGTTGTAACATTTTATAATTGTTTATTTATTGCAAAACACACAATTTCGTTTGTGAGTTCTATTTTATTCCTATTCAATGTGAATTCTAATTTTATCTTTTAAGCATTAGCAGTTTGTACATGTGCATAGTTGCTTACTCTATCAATTTAATAGTAACATGCAGTTATTTAGCATATCATATGGTTCATTTCTGGATTTTTATGATTTTTATGTAATATTAATTAAAAGACATTTTGCATAACAGACTGATGACAGCAAAGAAAACCACAAACAAACACATTGAGCTCATTCCAGACATATACAGATGGGGTCATACACTCAGAACACACAATACAGAGCGCTTAAGGCTAGCAATTCTTTCACAAAGAGAGCAATCGCTATTTACTAACAGAAGTACCACTGATGTGAAACCACGAACCACATAGACATTTAAACACATGATTAACCCACAGATCAGCACTTAGGACAGAAACAAAGGACAGCCCACAGACTGTAATTAAACCAAACCATTTGTAAATACTAGTTGTAAGTCATATTTAAGTAGAGCTTCTCAATAGTATTCCAATAGACTGCAAAAAACAGCCCAACAGACTGTTTTATTTTTAAGAAGCCAAAATACACTCAATTCACTAGCTTTGGCTGGCAGAACACCAAAAAATCGCTCTGGATATCTCCATTTTTAAAAGTGTGCAGATGAGGATCCTTGTTTGTTTTATGTCCATATTTGAATTCCATGAGGATACAGAATCACCAAGGAAGAAATATGTTTTTATACCTAAACCTATTTAGGTATTCCCTCTAGGGGAGCCGGCTAATTCACTTCACATCTCACTATGGCACCTCCCAAAAGTAATACATTCTTCGATGTGTGCTTGAAACAGGCATGCCAAAAATATTGCAACATATGCACATATTATAACTAAAGTAGCACTTAAGGTACTCTTGTTCTTTGTGCCATTCAAATCAATTCAAAACAGAAAATATTCTCCTCATTACCTGCCTACACAAATTGCAATTCATATATGAATCCCATACAAATCCAAGTTGGCCAACACAAAGTCCAAAGCCACAGTAAGCATTACTAAACTACCTTACCAATCCCAGAGATCAAACCAACAGCAAGTGTTGCATCAAAACAACCCTTACCAATCACTCGGTGTCCAAATTTTAACTGTCAAGTTCTGAATGACCTAAAAGTCTTTTTTTTTAGAATACTCACGCCAAAAAGGTTCTCAGTCAGGAGTGGTAAACATCATGTGGAGGATCAAAATCAGGAAGACCAGAAATATACTGGGTTGCAGAGACAGAGAATCCCCAGAACATCCGTGCACAGAGTACTTCCTTAGTAGAATCCTGTCCTTTCCTCCTCAGTAGATTCCTGTCTCCTGTCAAGATCACTCCCTTAGATAGCCACTTCTCTGATGAGGTCCACATTGGAGCGCCATTTGAAGAAAATAGAAACCTTCTCAGAGGTCTCACTGATACTTGGTCCTTTTAAACCAACAAAGAAGAAATTGGCACAGAAGCTGAAATATAAAAAGAATACATTTATTCACCTCAGATGAGGGAGACTATGTCACACAGAAGCCTTAGCTCTGTCAGACATCTCTCAGATGACATGTGTGGATAGTAGGGTGTGTGGATGGACTGGCCTCTTCTGTCAGACCTCTCTCACACAACGGGTGGCAAGGTTGTGTGTGGTAAAAGCCTGCCCTCTTATGTCGGACCTCTGTCTCAGATGACAGGTGTACATAGTAGTGTGTGGAGAATAGCAGGGCTGCCATTTCACACCTCTCTCAGATGACAGGTGTGCTTAGTAGTCTGCGGGGAGACTACTCCTCTCCAATTAGACCTATTTCTCAGACAACAGGTGTGTGTAGTAGGGTGCGCGGGGGGACTGGCCTCTCCTGTAAGACCTCTCTCTCAGATGATGGATGTGCTTAGTAGGATGTAAGGACAGAGACTGGTCTCTCCACTGAGTCTTCTTTCTCACATGACAGGTATGTGTAGTAGTGTGTGCTAAGAGAGACCGCTCTCTCTGCTGTGATATCTCTTTGAGATGACAGGTGTGCATATATTAGAATGTGTATGTGGACTGGCCTCTCCTATCAGACCGGTCTCTCAGATGGCAGGTGTGTATATTAGGGTGTGTACATGGACTACCCTCTCCTTCCCAACCTCTCTCTTAAATGATGAGGATGTGTAGTTGGGTGTATGGCAAGAGACAGGCCTCTCCATAATAGAAACATAGAAATCAAGTCCTAATTATAACTACCTTACAAGTCCTAACTATCATTACCTACCTAAGCTTAGGGTAAAGAGTATTTTTTAATTAAATGTCTTTGTTTTAAAGCCCCTGGGTGGGCCACATTCCGGATACATGAAGGAAATGAAGAAGGAGGCTCATGATACCCCCCTCCTAGGCTTGTACAAAGACCAGGAGGACGTTACCTCTCTGGAGCAGTAAACACTAGAAATGCGGGGGCCCCCGCTTGGCACCCCACTGCCTTAGGGCCTGCCACCTCTCTGGGGCACACTGATTTTTAAAAATCCCTGGAGCCCTAGGGACCTCCACATACCTGGGGCACTTAACAATAGGAATGCAGGGGGCCCAACTGCCTCCCGCTGCCATGGGGGTCGCCAACTCCCCAGGGCACTTACATTATTTGTTTAATGTGGAGGAGGTCCTATGGCCACCTCCGCAGACCTGGAGACCGCAACATCCCCGTGGCAAAAACATAATATTTAAGGGTATTCATTGCAACAATACATGATGCCATCTGAAGACAATAATCCTTTAATAACAGTATGTAATCTTCAAAGTTTGTGGTGCCGATATATAAGTGCGTGTTGCGTGTAGTTTCAGAAGAGAGTGAAAAACGAAAGCGGAGAACGTGGTAAAGGAGGCAGTGAAGAGACTCCCTGACCCGCTGGACCTTGTCGGGGGTCCCTAAAGGACCCCTAAGGGCAAAAAAAACATTTTTTTTTAAAATAGCGAGGTGTGCGCGCGTAGCGCGCACCCTACAGCCGCCATTTTGTGTAGTTTCAGAAGAGAGTGAAAAACAAAAGCGGAGAACACGGAAAAGGAGGCAGTGAAGAGACTCCCTGACCCCCTAGGCCTTCTCAGGGGGTACCTAACAGACTCTGAAGGGCAAAATTAAAAAAAACAACGAAAAAAAAACGCGAGGTGCGAGGTGCGCGCACGTAGCGGGCACCCTACAGCCATCATTTTGTGTAGTTTCAGAAGAGAGTGAAAAATGAAAGCGGAAAATGTGGTAAAGGAGGCAGTGAATAGACTCCCTGACCCCCTAGGCCTTCTCAGGGGGTACCTGAAGGACCCTGATGGGCAAAAAAACCTTTTTTTTAAATAAAAAAATGTCAAGGTGCGCGCACGCCAAAATAAAATACAAAAAAAATTACATTCAAATGACTAGTTTGTGTGTTTAGATGTTGGGTGGCTCTAAAAAGAGCCGTTGTGGTCATTGAGTGTTTTTTGTACCTACCAGTAAGTACCAAAGCAGAGTCTAAAGTTTAAAAGGAAGACTCTGTTCCCTTCATCTGTAAAATGTACACCATCTCTACTATAGATTCCTTGCATGTTGTAACGTAAGTTGTTGTGGTATATAGAACCCTATACCATAGTCTCTGAGGAACGCAGAACCAGACTTATTCACATGTTTCCTTGCTTTCTCAATCTGAGGACAATATTGGTTGGACCAGTTCCATTTTTGCCTTTGGCATATATTAGAATATACAAAGGCAGTTTGTGGAAAAAGTGACATCAATTGGCCAAAGGTGTCCTTTAAAAGCATTTCCAGACCTACCCCAGTCAAAGTGCACAGGTCATTGCCACCACAGTGCACAATTATGAGGTCAGGGTGTGGGAGATGCAAAAAGGATTTTATCAATGGCATCAATTGGTGACCTCTCAATCCTCTCTGGCCAATCCATATAATATCCACACTTGTTAAATCAAGGTTGAGAAAACATCTATTTGCTGCATACCTTTCAATCCACAAAATATAGCTATGTCCTACAATCCAGACTCTAAGCATCTTGAAGGAAGATCTGGTTGTACTCAGATGGTCTCTGGAAATGAAATGGCAGTTTGAAAACTTGGAGTTTGGAAAAAAATGTTGTTGAGATTCAGTGCACTTGAAAAACAAGAAATGATTGGTGGTTTCTGATAATTTAACATTGAAAACGAGGGTGCATACTACTGTTTTTTAAAAGTAATAATACTATTGGTTTAGAAAAAGTGATTGAAAAGAACATTGCACAGGATAAACTGGAATATTGAGAAGTCAAACACACTTGCTGCTTTGGTTTGCAACATTGAGAGATGAACTTTTCACCTTTTGAGTACAGTTAGGTGTTCTATGGAGAGTTACCACGGTAACAGGCAGAGAGAGCAGTGGGGGAAGGTTGAACATTATGTGAGTTTGAAAGTGTTGAAATGTACAACCAATTAAAATATTAGTTTGGTTTTGAATTCGTGTGGGAAGAAATTTCATTGGTTATGTAGAGAGATATGTGTTGATAATGAGAGGGAATCAGGGCCATTTGTGGTTGCAGTGTCTGAGGTACATTTCAGAGATTCTGCTTAAGAAAATCTGGTGTGTGATTGACACTGTTCTAAATGTTCAAATGCATTTTTAAAGGTGAGTTATTAATTTGTGAGGGGATATATGTTGTGCATTTTAAGTTAATAATAAAAATGAGTTGCAATGTGGATGTTACTCATTGTCTCGCTCTTTCACTGTCTTCCTTTCTCTCCAACACTGTTCTTTTTCCTTCTTCAGTTTCTCTATAAATCCTTACACCTTTTTCTTAATATGGCTTTTTTTTCTCTCACTCTCCTTTTCTTACCCTCATATCTTTTTCCTCACTGTCATTATTCCTTTTCTTCACTCCTGTTTTCTAACTCCCTCTCTCCCTCTGATTTACTTTTTTTGTTTCTTTTTTCACTCTCATTTTCTCTCTCTTTCTGTTTCCCTTACGCTTGCTCTTTTTATACATCACTACTAGCAAGGTCCCCTCTTCCACCCCTTTCACTGTAGCAATCATTTGACTGAATTGCTAGGATTTCTGTTATGTGTCTAAGGTCACAGTGTGAGTCTCATGTTTGGATGTAATGCTGGGAAAAAAGTAATGCTGCAAATTGGAAATGTATTTTGAAAATGAGTCAGGTTTCTGCATTGTAATGTAGTCTCCTAATTGTTTTAGTGTGGTAAATGTGTTTTGGTAAAATGTATGGTTTTAAAGTTATTGTCCAGGATCACACTGAGCGTCTGTGTAAATTAAAGAATTATATTTGCATCTTTTTGTATAATCTCCTCTGTCTCTCCTCACAGTGTACCTCTCTCTGCTTATACTGTGTTCTTTCTTCTTATAATGTGTCTCATGTTTGGATGTAATGCTGGCAAAAAAGTAATGCTGTAAATTGGAAATGTATTTTGAAAATGACTCAGGTTTCTGCACTGTATTGTAGTTCTGAAATAGATAGGCTGTGTTCTGTCTCCTAAACTTTTTCGTGTGGTAAATGTGTTTTGGTAAAATGTATGGTTTTAAACTTTTTGTCCAGGATCACACTGAGTGTCTGTGTAAAATAAAGAATTATATTTGCTCCTTTTTCTATAATCTACCCTGTTTCTCCTCACAGTCTGCCTCTCTCTGCTTATCTCATTTTCTGTCTGCAACAACCCTCTTTCACGGCCTGCATCCTCTTATGTGCATCTGAAGAGGCCTATTATGATATGGCTGCTAGTGTGTTTTAGACAGCGGTTACATGTTAAATCTTTTCCTTCTCTGCCTGTAGTCTCGCACCCTCTGTGTGTACCATTTTGTCTCTGTTTGTACTTTGTCTCCCTCTGTGTGCTAAATGACCTAAATCATGAACTGAATCATGGTTTAGGTGGTGTAGTTGTAGAAAGTCCTATGCAGTATGTGTTTCAGGCCTCTTAATTTTCAAATTGTGTTTAAGCTGTGCAATTTAGATGCTGGGTGTGCTGTTGAAATGCTAAAGCAACTGTGTCTGTAGCATGTAGTAATCATTTCAGTGAATTTGATTTGTACATTCTCAGTCTCACCTTAACTCACTACACTGGTTTAAGTTCACTTCATTGTCCTAAACCCTGAAACTCCATTCCTAGAAAAATATTCAAAACTCTTGCAACACAACTGCAGAGTTGTAAATCCTAAAAGAATATTCCCAGTAAGACTCCCTTTCATTGTAGTACTCATTTTACTGAATTGGAAGGGATAGTGTTCTGTCTCTTAAAGGCTTTTCTGTTGTATATGCGTTTTGGTGAAATCTATGGTTTTAACATTTTTGACTAAGATCACACTGAGTGTCTGTGTCAATTAAAGAATTATATTTACACCTTTTTCTATAATCTCCCCTGTCTCTCCTCACAGTCTACCTCTCTCTGCTTATCTCATTTTCTGTCTGCACCAACTCTCTCCCACTGCCGGCATCCTCTGATGTGCATCTGTAGAGTCCTATTATGATATGGCTGCTGATGTGTGATAGACAGCGCTTACATGATAATTCTTTTCCTTCTCTGCCTGTAGTCTCGCATCCTCTGTGTGTATCATTTTATCTCTGTCTTCAGTATCTCTCCCTCTCTGTGCTCCAACTAGTCTCTGCATGTAACATTTCTCTCACTGTTTCCAGTATTTCTTCTCTGTTGTACTATGTTATCCTCTGTGTGTACCATGTCTGTGTCTGCTTGCACTATCTGTGTTTCTGCTTGAACCATCTCACCCTTTCTCGGCACCACCTTTTCTGTGACTGCACCATCTCTTCCTCTGCCTGTAGCCCTGCATCATCTATCCTCTGATTGTACCAGTTTATTCTCTGCCTGCAGTATCTAATTTTCTGTCTGCACCAACCTTCTCCCACTGCCTGCACCCTTTCATGTGCATCTGCAGAGGCCTATTATGATATGGCTGCTGGTGTGTGTTATGACAGCGCTTACATGGTAAATCTTTTCCTTCTCTGCCTTTAGTCTCGCACCCTCTGTATGTACCACTTTGTCTCTGTTTATACTTTGTCTCCCTCTGTGTGCTAAATCACCTAAATCATGAACTGAGTCATGGTTTAGGTGATGTAGTTGTAGAAAGTCCTATGCAGTATGTGTTTCAGGCCTCTTAATTTTCAAATTGTGTTTATGCTGTGCAATGTAGATGCTGGGTGTGCTGTTGAAATGCTAAAGCAACTGTGTCTGTAGCATGTAGTAATCATTTCAGTGAATTGGATTTGTACATTATCAGTCCCACCTTAACTCACTACACTGGTTTAAGTTCACCTCATTGTCCTAAACCCTGAAACTCCATTCGTAAAAAAATATTCAAAACTCTTGCAACACAACTGCAGTGTTTTGATTAAATGCTGGTATAGAAATAGTGCTGTAAATTGGAAAAGATGGTGCAGAGAGAGGGTGAGATGGTTCAAGCACAGACACAGATAGTGCAAGCAGACACAGACATGGTACACAAAGAGGATAGATTGGAGAGGGCTGCAGGCAGAGGGACAGATGGTGCAGTCACAGAAAAGATGGTGCAGAGAGAGGGTGAGATGGTTCAAGCAGAGATACACTGTGTAAAAAACAGGGACCCCCTGGTGCAATTAGCGATCCTGGGTCAGGGTGAGAAATTTATGTGAACTTAACTACCCAGGCATACACAAAAGTTACTGGCGTGTTCAGTTGCAAGACATAATGTCTACTGAAACGATAAACAACTGCTTTCAAGTATAAAGTCAATTTTAATATCTTGAAATTTTCATTTATAAAAAATCATTTGATAAAATCATTGGTTCGATATTGAGGATTAATATAATCTTCATTGTTATTTTACATTGATGTACATGATTTGACAATTAAAAATTAATCACTAAACAATATAAAAAAGGATGGTTTCCTGTCGACGCGTTTTGACACGTGGGCTGTGTCTTCATCAGGACTGTACCATCAGATAGCTGTTAAAATGCGGTGAAAAGATGTTGCCGCACTGTTCTTATTTAGTGGAAAATGCACACGCACGATGTTTGGGAAATATTAGTTGCCTTCAATTCGATGTTGTGAACGGCTCATTGTGTGGCTCTTGGGCTCTAGTGATAGCTGGTTAGCACACAAGACTAGCGTATTGTCTTTAGTTGATAAGCTTTCCGGTAAACCAAAAATAGGGGCGCTCTGTTTGCCGATTAGGTGTAGCTGCGTTATTCGCAATGCGGTTTGGCTGCAGCATACAAAAAATCAAGGTGACGCCCAGATATCCCGTGTGTTTACCGGTGACGGAGTAATCTCTTGCGTGGTCTGCATGCGGCGTCTTTGTTTGTTAATGATACAAGCAGAGATACAGACAGTGCAAGCAGACACAGATATGGTTCACACAGATGATAGATGGTGGAGGGCTGTAAGCAGAGGGACAGATAGTGCAAGCAGACATAGACATGTTACATACACAGGATAGATGGTGTAGGGCTGCAGGCAGAGGGACAGATGATGCAGTCACAGAAAAGATGGTGCAGAGAGAGGGTGAGATGGTTCAAGCAAAGATATAGATAGTGGAAGCAGACACAGACATGGTACACACATAGGATAGATGGTGTAGGGCTGCAGGCAGAGGGACAGATGGTGCAGTCACAGAAAAGATGGTGCAGAGGGAGGGTGAGATGATTAAAGCAGAGACACAGATAGTGCAAGCAGACACAGACATGGTAAACACAGAGGATAGATGGTGGAGGGCTACAGGCAGAGATACAGATAGTGCAAGCAGACACATACATGGTACACACAGAGGATAGATGGTGTAGACTGCAGGCAGAGACACAGATAGTGCAAGCAGACAGAGACATGGTACACACAGAGGATAGATGGAGTAGGGCTGCAGGCAGAGGGACAGATGGTGCAGTCACAGAAAAGATGGTTCAGAGAGAGGGTGAGATGGTTGAAGCAGAGACACAGATAGTGCAAGCAGACACAGACATGGTAGACACAGAGTATAGATGGTGGAGGACTGTAGGCAGAGGGACAGATAGTGCAAGCAGACCCTGACATGGTACACACAGAGGATAGATGGTGTAGGGCTGCAGGCAGAGGGACAGATGGTGCAGTCACAGAAAAGGTGATGCAGAGAGAGGGTGAGATGGTTCAAGCAGAGACACGGGTAGTGCAAGCAGACACAGACATGGTACACACAGAGGATAGATGGTGTAGGGCTGGAGGCAGAGGGACAGATGGAGCAGTCACAGAAAAGATGGTGCAGAGAGAGAGTGAGATGGTTCAAGCAGAGACACAGATAGTGCAAGCAGACACAGACATGGTAGACACAGAGGATAGATGGTGGTGGGTTGTAGGCAGAGGGACAGATAGTGCAAGCAGACCCTGACATGGTACACACAGAGGATAGATGGTGTAGGGCTGCAGGCAGAGGGACAGATGGTGCAGTCACAGAAAAGATGATGCAGAGAGAGGGTGAGATGGTTCAAGCAGAGTCACAGATGGTGCAAGCAGACACAGACATGGTACAATCAGAGCATAGATGGTGGAAGGCTGTAGGCAGAGACACAGATAGTGCAAGCAGACACAGACATGGTACACACAGAGGATAGATGGTGTAGGGCTGCAGGCAGAGGGACAGATGGTGCAGTCACAAAAAAGATGATGTAGAGAGAGGGTGAGATGGTTCAAGCAGAGATACAGATGGTGCAAGCAGACAGACATGGTACAATCGGAGGATATATGGTGTAGGGCTGCAGGCAGAGGGACAGATGGTGCAGTCACAGAAAAGATGGTGCAGAGAGAGGGTGAGATGGTTCAAGCAGAGACACAGACAGTGCAAGCAGACACAGATATGGTTCACACAGATGATAGATGGTGGAGGGCTGTAAGCAGAGGGACAGATAGTGCAAGCAGACATAGACATGTTACATACACAGGATAGATGGTGTAGGGCTGCAGGCAGAGGGACAGATGATGCAGTCACAGAAAAGATGGTGCAGAGGGAGGGTGAGATGATTAAAGCAGAGACACAGATAGTGCAAGCAGACACAGACATGGTAAACACAGAGGATAGATGGTGGAGGGCTACAGGCAGAGATACAGATAGTGCAAGCAGACACAGACATGGTACACACAGAAGATAGATGGTGTAGGGCTGCAGGCAGAGGGACAGATGGTGCAGTCACAGAAAAGATGGTGCAGAGGGAGGGTGAGATGATTAAAGCAGAGACACAGATAGTGCAAACAGACACAGACATGGTAAACACAGAGGATAGATGGTGGAGGGCTACAGGCAGATATACAGATAGTGCAAGCAGACACATACATGGTACACACAGAGGATAGATGGTGTAGACTGCAGGCAGAGACACAGATAGTGCAAGCAGACAGAGACATGGTACACACAGAGGATAGATGGAGTAGGGCTGCAGGCAAAGGGACAGATGGTGCAGTCACAGAAAAGATGGTTCAGAGAGAGGGTGAGATGGTTGAAGCAGAGACACAGATAGTGCAAGCAGACACAGACATGGTAGACACAGAGGATAGATGGTGGAGGACTGTAGGCAGAGGGACAGATAGTGCAACCAGACCCTGACATGGTACACACAGAGGATAGATGGTGTAGGGCTGCAGGCAGAGGGACAGATGGTGCAGTCACAGAAAAGGTGATGCAGAGAGAGGGTGAGATGGTTCAAGCAGAGACACAGGTAGTGCAAGCAGACACAGACATGGCACACACAGAGGATAGATGGTGTAGGGCTGCAGGCAGAGGGACAGATGGTGCAGTCACAGAAAAGATGGTGCAGAGAGAGAGTGAGATGGTTCAAGCAGAGACACAGATAGTGCAAGCAGACACAGACATGGTAGACACAGAGGATAGATGGTGGTGGGTTGTAGGCAGAGGGACAGATAGTGCAAGCAGACCCTGACATGGTACACACAGAGGATAGATGGTGTAGGGCTGCAGGCAGAGGGACAGATGGTGAAGTCACAGAAAAGATGATGCAGAGAGAGGGTGAGATGGTTCAAGCAGAGTCACAGATGGTGCAAGCAGACACAGACATGGTACAATCAGAGCATAGATGGTGGAAGGCTGTAGGCAGAGACACAGATAGTGCAAGCAGACACAGACATGGTACACACAGAGGATAGATGGTGTAGGGCTGCAGGCAGAGGGACAGATGGTGCAGTCACAAAAAAGATGATGTAGAGAGAGGGTGAGATGGTTCAAGCAGAGATACAGATGGTGCAAGCAGACAGACATGGTACAATCGGAGGATATATGGTGTAGGGCTGCAGGCAGAGGGACAGATGGTGCAGTCACAGAAAAGATGGTGCAGAGAGAGGGTGAGATGGTTCAAGCAGAGACACAGACAGTGGAAACAGACACAGATATGGTACACACAGTGGATAGATGGTGGAGGGATGTAGGCAGAGGGACATATGGTGCAAGTAGACACAGACATGGTACATACAGAGGATGAAGCCCTGTGGCAGAGGGCAGAGGACTTGCGCGCTGAGCGCTTTAACTTCACTTTGATCTTAAAATCTTGCCTGCTCACTGCTGCTGAGTGCGAGCAGCTTCAAGCCTTATCCGTCCCGCTGACTACGAGCGGCGAACGGTAAACTTTCATTTTTAAAACTTCACTACCCCTATCCCGCCCTCCTGACTCCTCCCATCACGGCGTCATAGCCTATATAGACGGCCCTCATGCGTCAGCGCAGCGGACGAGCGCAGCGGGCGCGCCGTAGGCGCGCCGGAGTTGCGCCAGAGTCAAGCCCGTCTGCGCCCGTCCGCGCCAGTACGGGCCCAGGGCCCAGTTCCTCTGCTTACAATCATGTAACCTACTCCCGTACTGCCTTATTGCAGTTGCGGGGGCCTCCTTGCTCCGCGAATACCGTTTTTAACTGTCACAATGCCCCCATCCTGTGCCCAAACTGTAGCCTTTCACTGGAATCTTCCGTCTCAAGTTTAGACTGCATGTCTTCTACATTTTGGAATTTTCCATCCCAAAGTCATAATCCTTCCCTCATTCCGCCTCAACCCTGTCCCTCTTGGAAGTTTATCAGTATCAATTGTCGATCCCTCGCGAAACACAAGAGGGATATCTTCGACCTTTTGGAGACAGCTAGCCCAGCTGCCATGTTTGTCACCGAAACCTGGTTAAACGATAGCTCTGGCCCTGACATCGCCATGGCCCTCCCCAATGATTACACCTACATTGGGCGAAACCGGGTTCTTAAAGATGGTGGGGGAATCGCTATCATTTTCAAGAGAGAATTCTCCTGCAAATGGGAAGATCTAGATTTCCCAAACTGTGAGGCGGGTTTGTTTAAACTCTTACTCACTCATCATTTTACCTTAACCGGCACGCTGATCTATCGCCCTCCGGGTTCCGCTAGTAATTGGGCCGCCTCCCTCCCTGAACTCATTGCCCCATTCTTGGCGCAATCAACTAATTTTATCATCGTTGGTGATTTGAACATCCATTTTAACTCTGCGTCGTGTGCTATTTCTACGCGCCTTTTACAGGACCTTGCAGCCTTAGACCTTCACTTGCATAACTCTGACCCCACTCACAAAGCCGGTAATCTTTTGGACCCCATCATTTCCAACCTCACTGGCATTTCCTATCAATCTGCAACGCCGGTTATCTGGTCGGACCATTTCATTGTTAATTTCTCTATTAAAGCAGCATTAGCTATATTCTCAAACCCCGCTCCCCCTCACAAAGCCAGTAGGAACTGGAAACGTCTAAACATGGATAAATTTAACTCCCTTCTTGCTGACTCACAACCTACGTTTTCCAGTATAACTACTAATGAGCTACCTACTGTCAGACGTTGGCTGACAACAGCTTTGGACTCTTGTCTCCTGACTCAAAAAAATAAACCTCAAATCCATCATCCACCAGCACCATGGTTTACTGATGCTCTTCGCCTACAAAAATCTAACTGTAAAAAATTGGAACGCATTTGGCGTTCCAATTATAATTCTGATCAGAAACTAAAATATAAGGTTGCCCTCAAAGCTTATCATTCGGCTTGTGACATTGCCAGAGCCAATTTTGCCAATACTACTATCCTTATGGCGCAAAATAGACCCAAGGCCCTGTTTAAAATCGTCAAAGAGCTTTCAGGTGCGTCTACTGTACCCAAAGACCCCTGTTTGGACACTGGCCAGTGTGAGGTGTTAGCTAATTTCTTCGTTGAGAAGATTGATAAAATTTACGACACTTTTAATCCCATTTCCGTTGTGTCCACTAACTCTGATCCAACCATATGTAATCCCACCCCGGCTACTACTTTCTGCTCTACTTCCGTGACTCCCTCGCTACATGCTTGGGATCCCATCTCCCCTACACTTCTAAAAAAGTATCTGCGTGACATTAAATCTGGTTCCCCTCTTGATCCAATACCTCCACAAGTTCTGAACTCCCTGGACCCAGCCTTACTGCATATCATTCTGAAGGTCCTGAACGCGTCTTTAACTGAAGCGATCGTTCCTAATGAATGGAAGCACGCTATGGTGGTTCCATTATTAAAAAAGGTCAACGCAGATCCCAATAACCCATCTAATTTCCGCCCTATTTCTTTGCTTTCATGTTTTTCTAAAATCTTAGAGAAACATGTTAATTCTTTGCTTAACTCTCACGTTGAATCTTCTAATTTTCTCCATGGTTCTCAATCCGGGTTCAGGGCTGGCTTTTCCACTGAAACCACCCTCCTTGGTGTGTCGGAATCCATTAGACAAAAGGTGGACAATGGGGAGACAGTGGCGCTCATTTTACTTGATTTGAGTGCCGCATTTGACACCGTCTCCCACTCCATCCTGTTGTCCACCTTGAAATCTGTGGGTGTCGATGGTTCCGCCCTGGCCTGGATTGCTAATTTCCTTTCTGATCACACGTTTCAAGTTTTTTCCTCTACTTCTGTTTCATCAATCTTTCCTTCTAAACACGGTGTTCCACAAGGGTCTATCCTTAGTCCCCTCTTTTTTAATTTGTATGTGAGACCTCTTGCTTTTCTTGCGGAACAGGCAGGTCTCACAATTTACTCATATGCCGATGACACCCAAGTCATCTACTCACTCTCCACCAACAAAAATTCTCCCTCTTCTTCTCTTCAAATGGGACTTCGACAAATATCTGCATGGATGCTTGAGCACAAATTAAAACTGAATGGGGACAAAACAGAACTGCTCCTATTTGGCTCTGACACCTCGCTTTGGGGCCCACAACATTGGCCGCCGGAGATGGGTCCTCTTCCCACCCCAACTACGACTGCTCGTAATCTTGGGGTCCTCCTTGACAACCAACTGTCCTTCAAGCAACACGTCGTGAAAGTTTCCGCCACCTGTACTACCATCATCAGGTGGCTGAGGAAAATCACGTGGATGCTGCCTGACGACACCCTCAGGACTGTAGTCCAGGCTCTTGTCATCTCACGCCTGGACTACGGGAACATCTTACTCTTGGGTGCCTGTAAGGAGGTAATTAGGAAGTACCAGGTGGTACAAAATATGGCTGTTCGCCTAATTTGTAACCTCCCTGCTAGAACATCGGCCACGTCTCATATGCGCAAATTGCATTGGTTGCGAATTGAGAGTAGGGTCAAATTTAAGGCTTTATGTCTCATGCACAAAATCATGACTAGAAGAGCTCCGCTCTACCTATCTGTTTTAGTGCAGCACTATGTCCCTCCTCGCACACTCAGGTCCTCTACCCAGAACAAATTTAAGATACCGCGTGTTAAGAGAGCTAAAATGGGAGGCCGCTCGTTCTCCCTGTTAGCACCTTCTCTTTGGAACTCCTTACCCTTACCTTTGCGTTCTGAAATGTGCTTCTTGACTTTCCGTAAAGGAATCAAGACTTGGCTCTTTAATATGTAGTCTGCTGGTCTGATGCTCCTCTCATCTTGTATGCCTTCTGTCTGCCTTAGCGCCGGGAAACCTCCGGGTAGCTGCGCGCTTAACAAGTGTAATTATAATAATAATATAATATTAATAATAGATGGTGTAGGGCTGCAGCCAGAGGGACAGATGGTGCAGTCACAGAAAAGATGGTGGAGAGAGAGGGTGAGATGGTTCAAGCGGAGACACAGATAGTGCAAGCAGACACAGACATGGTACACACAGAGGATAGATGGTGGAGGGCTGTAGGCAGAGGGACAATACACTGCTTTAAGTTGACTTCATTGTCCTAAACCCTGAAACTCCATTCCTAGAAACATTTTGAAAACTCTTGCAACACAACTGCAGTGTTGTAAAGCCTGAAAGAATATTCCCAGCAAGACTCCCTTTGATTGTAGTATTCATTTTACTGAATTGGAAGGGATAGTGTTATGTGTGTAAGATCACAGTGTGAGTCTGTTTTCATTTAAGAAGAAGGTGGCAGAATAATTTGCGTTGTTAGTGTGTTTAAAAATATGGGAATATATGTGTAAGCATGGGCGTAAAATCCGCTCCGCTCGCGGATTTTTCGGATTTTCGGCAAATCCGCAATCCGCGAACGCTCGCGAATTTGTCGAAAATCCGTGAATCCGCTCGCGGCGGATTTTTTGCTTGGTTGCGGCGCGCGGCGTGGTGCACGGCGTTCACTTTCCGTCATTTTAGCGTTTGCCGAGTTGTTTTTCTTTGCGAGTGACGCGCCATTTTAGATCTTGCTGCGTGTTCCCGCGGGAGTTTGTCGCCCGCGAATACGTACTCGCGGCTTGCCACCTTGCACAGCACACCTCGCGAGAGTTCGCAATTGCGAACACGTAGTTGCGGCGGAAAGGAACAATCTCGCACTTGCGAAATAGAGATTTTGCAATTTCGCACAAAAAAATCACCAGCAAACAGGATAAACCTTCAGAAAATTATGATTTTTATCAGAATCACTCCTCAGGTTGACATTTGCATGGCCTTTTTTTTTTGCAAGGAGTCCATTTTGGGAGGGGGGAGGAAGGAAGTGCCCCACAGTCTCCAACTTCCTGTTCCTGTCCAGCAGGCTCCTCCCAGTGCTTTGTCCATCTCCTGGTCACTTTCATTTGGATCTGGAGCTGGAAGGATTACTTTTTGTGGGTGCTGCTGGATATTTGGATTTGAGGCCTTTTTGACTGTCTTTGGATCACTTTTGGATTAGAAATCAACTTTCACAAGTAAGTTTATTTGGGGCATTACAGTTGCTGCAAGTAAAATTTTGGAACTTTTTCAGAACATTAAATAAATTATATTGTGGGTAGCCACAGTATCCAGTAGGACCAGGGTTGGTTAGGGGTGCATGATACAACTGTTTTGTTGAATTTAAACACCATTTAGGCCATGGATGGGCTGGGATTGTGCTGATTTTTGTCCTTTTTTTGGGACTGCTGGTGGGGCCCTTTGCCCAGGGGTGGTGAGTGTTGCATGGGCCTAGTCTTTCTGTGGGGTGTCTTCTTGAATTTAAACATAATTCATGTCATGGATTGGCTGGGATTGTGCTTATTTTATTGTTTTTTGTCGTTTTTGGGGGGCTGCTGGTGTGGCCTTTTGCCCAGGGGTGGTGGGTGGTGCATGGACTGAGTGTGCCTGTGGTGTGGTCTCACTCTCTTTAATGTAAACATCATGGATGGCATTGGATTGTGGTGATTTCTGGCTGTTTTTCTGTTTTTTGGGGGTGTACTGTTGATGTGGACTGGCCATGTGGGTGGTGGTGGTGGGTGGCCATCTTGAGTGCTGGCTGCTACAGGCAACATGTGCTTGGGGTGTAAGGGGCCATTTTGAGGAGAGGCAGTGTCTGAGGCCTGCACTTATTTTGCCTACTTTTCATCCATTATGCCCAGGGGTAGTGAGTGTTGCATGGGCCTAGTGTGTTTTTGAGGGGTGTCTTCTTGAATTTAAACACCATTGAGGCCATGGATGGGCTGGGATTGTGCTGATTTTATTGTTTTTTGTCATTTTTTTGGGCCTGCTGGTGGGGCCCTTTGCCCAGGGGTGGTGAGTGTTGCATGGGCCTAGTCTTTCTGTGGGGTGTCTTCTTGAATTTAAACATAATAGAGGCCATGGATGGGCTGGGATTGTGCTTATTTTATTGTTTTTTGTCGTTTTTGGGGGGCTGCTGGTGTGGCCTTTTGCCCAGGGGTGGTGGGTGGTGCATGGACTGAGTGTGCCTGTGGTGTGGTCTCACTCTCTTTAATGTAAACATCATGGATGGCATTGGATTGTGGTGATTTCTGGCTGTTTTTCTGTTTTTTGGGGGTGTACTGTTGATGTGGACTGGTCATGTGGGTGGTGGTGGTGGCCATCTTGAGTGCTGGCTGCTACAGGCAACATGTGCTTGGGGTGTAAGAAGGGGCCATTTTGAGGAGAGGCAGTGTCTGAGGCCTGCACTTATTTTGCCTACTTTTCATCCATTATGCCCAGGGGTAGTGAGTGTTGCATGGGCCTAGTGTTTCTGAGGGGTGTCTTCTTGAATTTAAACACCATTGAGGCCATGGATGGGCTGGGATTGTGCTGATTTTATTGTTTTTTGTCGTTTTTTTGGGCCTGCTGGTGGGGCCCTTTGCCCAGGGGTGGTGAGTGTTGCATGGGCCTAGTCTTTCTGTGGGGTGTCTTCTTGAATTTAAACATAATAGAGGCCATGGATGGGCTGGGATTGTGCTTATTTTATTGTTTTTTGTCGTTTTTGGGGGGCTGCTGGTGTGGCCTTTTGCCCAGGGGTGGTGGGTGGTGCATGGACTGAGTGTGCCTGTGGTGTGGTCTCACTCTCTTTAATGTAAACATCATGGATGGCATTGGATTGTGGTGATTTCTGGCTGTTTTTCTGTTTTTTGGGGGTGTACTGTTGATGTGGACTGGTCATGTGGGTGGTGGTGGTGGCCATCTTGAGTGCTGGCTGCTACAGGCAACATGTGCTTGGGGTGTAAGAAGGGGCCATTTTGAGGAGAGGCAGTGTCTGAGGCCTGCACTTATTTTGCCTACTTTTCATCCATTATGCCCAGGGGTAGTGAGTGTTGCATGGGCCTAGTGTTTCTGAGGGGTGTCTTCTTGAATTTAAACACCATTGAGGCCATGGATGGGCTGGGATTGTGCTGATTTTATTGTTTTTTGTCGTTTTTTTGGGCCTGCTGGTGGGGCCCTTTGCCCAGGGGTGGTGAGTGTTGCATGGGCCTAGTCTTTCTGTGGGGTGTCTTCTTGAATTTAAACATAATTGAGGCCATGGATGGGCTGGGATTGGGCTTATTTTATTGTTTTTTGTCGTTTTTGGGGGGCTGCTGGTGTGGCCTTTTGCCCAGGGGTGGTGGGTGGTGCATGGACTGAGTGTGCCTGTGGTGTGGTCTCACTCTCTTTAATGTAAACATCATGGATGGCGTTGGATTGTGGTGATTTCTGGCTGTTTTTCTGTTTTTTGGGGTGTACTGTTGATGTGGACTGGCCATGTGGGTGGTGGTGGTGGCCATCTTGAGTGCTGGCTGGTACAGGCAACATGTGCCTGGGGTGTAAGGGGCCATTTTGAGGAGAGGCAGTGTCTGAGGCCTGCACTTATTTTGCCTACTTTTCATCCATTATGCCCAGGGGTAGTGAGTGTTGCATGGGCCTAGTGTTTCTGAGGGGTGTCTTCTTGAATTTAAACACCATTGAGGCCATGGATGGGCTGGGATTGTGCTGATTTTATTGTTTTTTGTCGTTTTTTTGGGCCTGCTGGTGGGGCCCTTTGCCCAGGGGTGGTGAGTGTTGCATGGGCCTAGTCTTTCTGTGGGGTGTCTTCTTGAATTTAAACATAATTGAGGCCATGGATGGGCTGGGATTGGGCTTATTTTATTGTTTTTTGTCGTTTTTGGGGGGCTGCTGGTGTGGCCTTTTGCCCAGGGGTGGTGGGTGGTGCATGGACTGAGTGTGCCTGTGGTGTGGTCTCACTCTCTTTAATGTAAACATCATGGATGGCGTTGGATTGTGGTGATTTCTGGCTGTTTTTCTGTTTTTTGGGGGTGTACTGTTGATGTGGACTGGCCATGTGGGTGGTGGTGGTGGCCATCTTGAGAGCTGGCTGGTACTGGCAACATGTGCCTGGGGTGTAAGGGGCCATTTTGAGGAGAGGCAGTGTCTGAGGCCTGCACTTATTTTGCCTACTTTTCATCCATTATGCCCAGGGGTAGTGAGTGTTGCATACTTGCATGTCCGTAGTCTTTCTGTGGGGTGTCTTCAATGTAAACATCAAGGATGGCATGGGATTGTGCTCATTTTTCTGTGTTTTGTCGAATTTTTGGGGTGTATAACTGAACTGATGTTCCTCTGTCTTCCATTGCTTTTAGGTGCACAAGAAGACTCAAGAGAACCACCAGTGCCAGGAAGAAGTCCTGCAGCGGTGTGTGCAGCATAACGTCACGCGACGTCACGTCTGGACACAGAACCCTCTGCAACTCGTGCAACTGCTGCCTGCTGACCTGCTCTGAAGAGGATGGCCCCAAAAAAAGTAACCCGTAGCTCCTCTAGCAAGAAAGGTGCCAGTAAGGAGCAGAAGAAGCAAGTTACCAAGGAGACTGGTGTGCCGCCCGCCCCTTTTTTTGGGAGTAAAAAAAAAAGTATGCCTGCAGCAGCAGCAGCGGGATCTGCTGGGGACCAAGCTGGCAGCACCCCCCCCGCTCCATTGGGCTCAGTGCCACCACCACCACCACGCCAACTTAAGTCCAAGCCCTTGAGTGCTGCAGAGGCAGCCAGTATAGTTGTTCAATCACCATCGACCAGTGATGTTGGCTCATCGCAAGAAAGCAGCAGCAATGTCCCTCAATCAACACAGGTTGTTGTAGCTCATCTGACGAGTGTTGAACAACCACAGCCGCAACAACAATCACATGTGCAAGTACAAGCCCAAGTACATGTGGAAGGAGAGGCAGCGCAAGGAGATGCGCAAGCAGAGGTGCATGGAGGGTCACAAGTGCCCACAATAGTTGTTCCTCCCGAAGTAGGGGCACATCAGGAAATCGACAATCAAGGCGAGGTATCATTTGAGGAAGCCACTCCTCCTGCTGATCCTTCATTGTCTTCCACAACCCTAGCAAGGAAGAGATCAAGGGTGGTGTCTACATCCTCTTCAAGCACACCTCCTTCTGATGATACGGATCAAACTTGGGAACCAGCACCACAGCCGTCTGAGAGTGAGGCACACCATGATCCAACAAAGGTACTTAAGCGTAAAAGGAAGCTCGTCCAAAGTCTCAGACTTATGGAGTGTGATGAGGCTCAACAAGAAGTGGCGGATACTGCTGCTGATGAAGACTCTGCCAACGACGACCCAGTCATCATAAAGGTCACTGCAGCCCCAGCGGGCATGCAGCAAACAGACATTTTGACCCTAGCCCGAAGAGCTGCTGCGCGTGATGATGATGATGATGATGTTGTCGATGAGGAGGCAGTGGAAACACCACAATCATTGGAGTTAAGTAGTACACCAACTCGTCCCGCTTCCATATTTCTTTCTGGCAAGAAGAGACCTCCGTCAACCTCGACCTTAATTAGTGGCGGTGAAAGTGGAAAACGTACAAAAGTTGGGCAATCCAGATCCTCCACTTCATCTGGCATTAGCTTCATGACCACCACCACCAGTATCGCCGCCTCCTCCAGGTCCCACAGACACTTCAAGTCCCCAGTTTGGGACTTCTTTACTGTTTGTCCCCAAAATCCAAAGTTTGCCATTTGTACCCTTTGTAAGCTTGCAGTTAGTCGTGGTAAGTCAGGTACCAACTATGGTACCGGCGGCCAGAGTGGTCATCTTGAGAGAAAGCACGCTGTCAAATGGTTTGCGCACCTAGCTGCGATCAAGAAAGGCCAAAATCAAGGAAACGTTGATGTTTCATCTGATGTTGACGAGCAGGAAGAAGACGTGTCAAACACTTCCCTTACACCCAGTACCCCTGTCAGCAGCACACCCAATGTGAGGCACACTAAGAGTGTTGGAGCGAGTGAGACACCAACGCACAAAAGTTCACCAGCGAGCAAAATTGGGTCAACGAAGTCATTATCAGCCCGTAAATGCTTGGTCCAGGGCAACATTAGAACAATGCTTACTTCAGACGTGCCATATGAACGCAACCACCCACTGACGCGTCTGTATAACACTAAGCTGGCTAAAATGCTAGCTGTGGACCTTCTACCTTTTTCTTTTGTAGAAGCGGTAGGTTTTCTTGAATTAGTTGCAACGCTCTGCCCTAAATGGAAGGTTCCGAGCCGGTTCTATTTTGCCAGAGTTGCGGTTCCAGCACTACATGAAGATGTGCTGCAGGCGATTGGGGCAGCTTTGCAGAAGAGTGCTGTTCACACAATACATCTGACAACAGACATGTGGACCAGTGGCCCAGGCGATGATTACATGTGCATCACTGCACACTGGGTCTCTTTTTCAGGTGTTAAAGCAAAGCTAAACGCAGGTGTTGACCCGGACCAAGTTTTCAAAGCTGCTCGGAAACATGCAACACTAGCCATGTTTGGCTTGGAGAAAAGTCACACAGCAGAAAACCTTTTGGAAGAGTTTGACAAAAAGGTCTTGACAATGCTATCCCCCCTAAAACGCAAGATTGGTTATGTTTCCACGGATAATGGTGCCAATGTAGTTAAGGCCATGTTCCTTGGTGACCATGTTAGAGTGCCGTGTTTGGCGCACTGTATCAACCTGGTAGTTCAAAAATTCTTGAGTGATAAAGAGAGTCCAGCGTTCGAGGTAATGGCCACCTGCCGCAAAATGTGCAACCATTTCAGCCATTCTTTTAAGGCCCGGAAGCATCTGCGGAGACTGCTACTTCAACGTGGAATGCCAGTGAAAGCACTCATCCAGGAGGTGGCAACACGTTGGAACTCAACCTTCTACATGCTTGAGCGTCTGCATGAGCAGTATACGGTACTCGATCACTATTTCTTGACAGAGGCTACATCTCAGAAGGAGGACCTGCGGATGAGTAAGGCGCAATGGGACATAGTTAAAAGCCTGACAGACATGCTTCGTCCTTTTGAGTTCTTCACGCGTGCAGTCAGCCAGGAGGACTGTAATTTGGGAAAAGCTATCCCATTGTTGTGCATACTGGAGCACCAACTGATGGCGGTTTCTTCTGAGTTTGAAAAAGATGAAAAAAAAAAAAAACATTTCATTTTGTCTGAGAAATTATTACATCGCCTACGTGGTGATGAACGTCTTCAAAACATCAACTCAGATCAGCATTACATTTGTGCTACTATTCTGGATCCACGCTACAAAAAGGCGCTGGCAGACAACGCATTCTTTCCTTTCGCTGATGCAGATGTTCAAAAGTACAAACATTGGTTAGCCTGGTCAGCCAAGAGGTTTGAAAAAGAACGGCAGGTTATTGAAGGAGAAGCCAGTACATCAGCATCAGCATCAGCAGGCCATCCGCAGTCACAAGAATCCACTTCTGCACCTGTGGCTGGGGCACAAGTGACCTCTCAGCCGTTAAAGACACCGGCAACTGGATCATCTGCACCACACACAATGACAACACTAACAGTGGCTGGGGAGGAGGATTGGCTAAGTTTGATGGGGTATGGTTCTCGAAAAAATGTCACAGGCACAGCAAAAAGTAAGCAAAGTGGAGGAACAGTTGATGACCTTGAGTCGATGGTGCAGGACTATCTGAATGACTCAACAGAGGTCTTCCTTAATGATGAGCCATTGCAGTATTGGCATGGCAAAAAACAATTGTGGCCACAGCTCTTCAACCTGGCTATAAACTATTTGTCTTGCCCACTCGCAAGTGTGTCTTCTGAACGTGTTTTCAGTGCTGCTGGTGGCATTGTAACTCCCAAACGGAGCCGCCTCTCGCCCAAAAATGTGGAGCGGCTGACAATGATCAAGATGAATCAGCACCTCATACCACCAGATTACAAAGTACGAGAAAGCACGCCGCATGAAGACGAGGAGGACAGCAACGTAGATGAGGGGATTTTTTCTCTGTTCGGTGCCACTGACCTCATCCAGCCTGAATTCGCAGAGTATGATGACGAAATCTTGTTCTTATTCCCTGACACCGAGCCCTGAAAATGAGACAATCAATCAAGAACTTTCTTTTTCGTCCTTATTCACTTTTATTCCTGTGTGCTTTGTGTCTCTCTTTCTTTGTTTTGCACAGTTAATTTAATTCAAACTTTAATCACCTAATCCCAAAAACAAGACCATCATCAGAACTGTCTTCACTTGTTTGCTTATTGATTTGAAGGTGCCGCAGTCTACATTCCTCAGGTTCACAAGTTCTGAAGAACATGCTCCTCTATCCTCCTCCTCCAGACTGCGATTTCCCTCCAAGCAGAGTGCTGGATTACGCACAATGAAGAAAGACTCAGCACTTGTGGGGGTGTTGTACTTCTTTGCGGGTGAGTTGACGGTTTTGGGCCCATTGCTGTGAAGCTCTAATAATGGACAAAAGTGTTTTGGACCAAATATGAGGTGGAAATTTCTTGCCGTTTTTGCTGACTTGCTTGCCTTTGAGGTGCTCTTTGGCAGGGTTCCGGGGGTTTGTGTGTAATTTTTGGTGTCTGTCGAAGCACTGCTGCGACAGTCTAATCTTGATTGCATTTGCTTTTCAGGAAATCCGTGGTGGAAAACAGGAGTTATGATGATTGATGATGATGACCTAGCTGAACAGCGCCGCATTTGGAACGAAGGCCGAGAGATATTGTAAGTATGAGATTTAGCTTTTTCGCTGTTTGGGGGTGTTGTCGGGTGTTTTTTTGCGGGTGGGTTGGCGCCGGCGGGTCTTGCCTGGGGCATTCCTGGGAAGGTCTAATACCGGATAGAAGTGTTTTGGACAAAATCCATAAGGAACAGCCTTTTTTTTGCCATTTCTTCAGACATCTTGCTCAATGTAGCGTTTTGGGTGGCTTCCTGCTGTTCGTGGGTGGGTTGCGGCCGGGGTCTCTGTCGAAGCACTGCTGCGACAGTCTAATCTTGATTGCATTTGCTTTTCAGGAAATCCGTGGTGGAAAACAGGAGTTATGATGATTGATGATGATGACGACCTAGCTGCACAGCGCCGCGTTTGGACCGAAGGCCGAGAGACATTGTAAGTATGAGATTTAGCTTTTTCGCTGTTTGGGGGTGTTGTGTCTGGTGTTTTTTTGCGGGTGGGTTGGCGGGTCTTGCCTGGGGCATTCCTGGGAAGGTCTAATACCGGATACAAGTGTTTTGGACAAAATCCATAAGGAACAGCCTTTTTTTTGCCATTTCTTCAGACATCTTGCTCAATGTAGCATTTTGGGGGGCTTCCTGCTGTTCGTGGGTGGGTTGCGGCCGGGGTCTCTGTCGAAGCACTGCTGCGACAGTCTAATCTTGATTGCATTTGCTTTTCAGGAAATCCGTGGTGGAAAACAGGAGTTATGATGATTGATGATGATGACGACCTAGCTGCACAGCGCCGCGTTTGGACCGAAGGCCGAGAGACATTGTAAGTATGAGATTTAGCTTTTTCGCTGTTTGGGGGTGTTGTGTCGGGTGTTTTTTTGCGGGTGGGTTGGCGGGTCTTGCCTGGGGCATTCCTGGGAAGGTCTAATACCGGATACAAGTGTTTTGGACAAAATCCATAAGGAACAGCCTTTTTTTTGCCATTTCTTCAGACATCTTGCTCAATGTAGCGTTTTGGGGGGCTTCCTGCTGTTCGTGGGTGGGTTGCGGCCGGGGTCTCTGTCGAAGCACTGCTGCGACAGTCTAATCTTGATTGCATTTGCTTTTCAGGAAATCCGTGGTGGAAAACAGGAGTTATGATGATTGATGATGATGACGACCTAGCTGCACAGCGCCGCGTTTGGACCGAAGGCCGAGAGACATTGTAAGTATGAGATTTAGCTTTTTCGCTGTTTGGGGGTGTTGTGTCTGGTGTTTTTTTGCGGGTGGGTTGGCGGGTCTTGCCTGGGGCATTCCTGGGAAGGTCTAATACCGGATACAAGTGTTTTGGACAAAATCCATAAGGAACAGCCTTTTTTTTGCCATTTCTTCAGACATCTTGCTCAATGTAGCATTTTGGGGGGCTTCCTGCTGTTCGTGGGTGGGTTGCGGCCGGGGTCTCTGTCGAAGCACTGCTGCGACAGTCTAATCTTGATTGCATTTGCTTTTCAGGAAATCCGTGGTGGAAAACAGGAGTTATGATGATTGATGATGATGACGACCTAGCTGCACAGCGCCGCGTTTGGACCGAAGGCCGAGAGACATTGTAAGTATGAGATTTAGCTTTTTCGCTGTTTGGGGGTGTTGTGTCGGGTGTTTTTTTGCGGGTGGGTTGGCGGGTCTTGCCTGGGGCATTCCTGGGAAGGTCTAATACCGGATACAAGTGTTTTGGACAAAATCCATAAGGAACAGCCTTTTTTTTGCCATTTCTTCAGACATCTTGCTCAATGTAGCGTTTTGGGGGGCTTCCTGCTGTTCGTGGGTGGGTTGCGGCCGGGGTCTCTGTCGAAGCACTGCTGCGACAGTCTAATCTTGATTGCATTTGCTTTTCAGGAAATCCGTGGTGGAAAACAGGAGTTATGATGATTGATGATGATGACGACCTAGCTGCACAGCGCCGCGTTTGGACCGAAGGCCGAGAGACATTGTAAGTATGAGATTTAGCTTTTTCGCTGTTTGGGGGTGTTGTGTCGGGTGTTTTTTTGCGGGTGGGTTGGCGGGTCTTGCCTGGGGCATTCCTGGGAAGGTCTAATACCGGATACAAGTGTTTTGGACAAAATCCATAAGGAACAGCCTTTTTTTTGCCATTTCTTCAGACATCTTGCTCAATGTAGCGTTTTGGGGGGCTTCCTGCTGTTCGTGGGTGGGTTGCGGCCGGGGTCTCTGTCGAAGCACTGCTGCGACAGTCTAATCTTGATTGCATTTGCTTTTCAGGAAATCCGTGGTGGAAAACAGGAGTTATGATGATTGATGATGATGACGACCTAGCTGCACAGCGCCGCGTTTGGACCGAAGGCCGAGAGACATTGTAAGTATGAGATTTAGCTTTTTCGCTGTTTGGTGGTGTTGTGTCGGGTGTTTTTTTGCGGGTGGGTTGGCGGGTCTTGCCTGGGGCATTCCTGGGAAGGTCTAATACCGGCTAGAAGTTTGTTGGACAAAATCCATAAGGAAACACCAGTTTTGGCACTTTTTGTAAGTTAGGGTTCGTTAGGGTTAGCCCTAGCAGCAGGATTGCATGTGTTTAGGGGGGTTCTATTGCAACGCGGTTCTGTTGTTGTAGAGCACTGTTGGAGCGATGCTGGCTATGGATACTTTTGCTTGCAGGCAAGTGGTTTGAATACAATCCACGGTCTGTATTTGGGCCTACTGTTACTTTCAAAGTACGTTTTGTAACCATTTTTCTGCTAGGCATCGTTTTTGGAGATATGATTGGGTTCTTCTACATTTTTGCGACTGGCTTTAGTAAGGGTCTTGGTGGGAGCATTGCTGGGAAGGTCAAATTTTGTTCTAAAACACAGTAGTACACCCACCTTGAGGGGAAAGATCCGCTATAATATTTTGGCCATACTTATTGATCCTTAAAAAGGTGACTCAGACAGAGCACGCAATTTCAAAAATATTGTACTGTCTATTAGGGAAATCAAAGTGTCACTTTTTGAACCACACAGCGTACATACCTTTTATTTATTTATCAGTGGTATTGTAATAGCACTTCCTGTTTTCCGTTCAATAATTACAGGCCGGGTTTCAGTCAACATCCGCCAGGCAGGCAGTGGACAGGGTGTCTCTTCTGTCAGTGGTCACCACCACATTGATGGACGAAGCGTCAGCTGGAATGGAGGAGTGCCGCCAATAAGAGGAATTGTTTGCTGCATGCAACTTACTTACCAATTTCAACAGGACAACTCCAACAACATACGCAATACAGATACAGTATCCATTGTTTTCTTTTATTCTATGAGTGTGACTGCATGTGCTTACCTTTAGTTTGTAACCAAAGATTGTCTGTAAACTCTGTATCTTCAATTATTGTTTGTCCATGCTCTGCTTTTTTTTTCTTCTCTCAACAAAACCTACCCAAAAAGAAACCCCCATTCCCATCCATTTTACAAACCCTAACCCTCTTCCCCCGGGCTGTGTTGTTTTGCTTGATGTCTGACTAAAATGACATCAATAATTCCACACACTTGCTGGGGAGGATAAGGTGATAGCAGCAACAGGCTGGTGAAGGAATACGAGGATATCTTCTAGACTTACTCAGCTTCAGTACTATATCTTCTAGTAGTAGTAGCCAATGTCAAATAAATTCAACGCAAGTACTAGTTATACTTGCAAGCAAATACTTTACCATTTGTTAGGCTACATTATGGCACTGTTCTAGTGTACTGTCACCTGCTATTTTCTCGATCGTACCGTAACCGTTGTAATGCTACAGTAAGGAGGACAAACAAGGTTTCGTTTTCTTTTTTTCCATAGGCATGCAACTGCCACTGTGTCACACCACTAGTACCACCGCAATGAGGAAATGTCACCCGCCCAGGATTGACAACGTTAATCCCCATTTCACCTGGAGCCAGCCCTGGGCCTAGCCCTAATTTCTAACACAAATTACAGGTAAGATAAGCGTTTGGTGGGAGGTAGTATAATGGAGTATTATTTCGGAGTAGACAAGAGATTGACGGTTGTACTACTAAAGTCCTACGACTGTTCAGGAAAACAAAGTTACTGTTACACCCCCGCCCCCCACCCACCAGACTGAAAAGCAGTAAAAAACAGGTATGGTCAGATAAAGTTGAAAAATATATTTATTTAGCCCTAACAAAATAATCTCCCTCACCCACCCTAACCCCAACGATTGTCTCTGAAACGTCCCAAAACGATCCCAACTCCCAAATCCCACCCCCCAAAAGTCTATAAAAAAAGGGCAAGGGACACTCCACTACTGGAGGGTGCTGGTGCTGGTGCATGATGCGGCATGGGCATCATACTCCTTGCGGAGGGTGGCAAGCTCGGAGCGGAGGCCCTTAACCAAGTTCTTATACCTCAGGACCTCCTGCTCCAGGTTGGACATGCGGACTCGTAGGCGGCGTTGGCGTTCCTTGCAGCTCCTGTGGGGGGCAGCTGGTATTTCGGTTGCTTGGCGGTGGCGGTCGGCTTTCTTAGCCCGGCTCGGTCCCGCTGGCTTAGTCACGGAGGAGGATGCAGTGGTCACAGTCGAGGATGTTGCCCCGCTCGACTGCGTGTCCTCCTCCTCCTCCAGGGCCACCAGCCGCCGATACTCGGCGACTGTGGCCTCCAGCCTCCGTTGCCGGGCCAATCTAGCCTGCTCCCTCCTTGTTGTTGATTTGGAAGGAGCAACTATATGAAGAAAGAAAGACATAGTCTGTAACCAATGCTCCTTATTAATAACACAAAGTGATTGAGCCGATAGTTGGGTCACAGAGTACAAGTAGCAAATTGAAAGCACAGTACATAACTATTGAGGACAGTATCTATGTAACCTCCCACTTCTGCATCCTTGCTCTAACAGTAGTGGTAGTTTAATGAACTAATTCTACGACCACTATGGACTTCCATTACAGTCGACTATGACAGTACACCAGTCTTATTCTTCTTCTTCTCTCTTGTTTAGGGAAATGGGTACGTTATCTTATGCAAGCCGGCAGAATGACATGGACACAGCACAGTGAAGTTGCACCCGAGAAAAAAAGTTGCACACCATGATGATTGAGACAGACTTGCGTTACTGTACCGGTCCAGTACATGCAGGTGGTGAAGCTATTACTTTTCTATTACGGGTGGCACTGAGAATACTCTGTTACAAGGGCTACTGCTTAATTAATTTACCTTTCACCCTACAGTGCAAATGAGTACTAGAAAAGGAAACTGAAGAAGCTAACTAATTTGATTATCTATCACTTCACATGGGACGTATTTAATGACAGATGAGATGACTTTAGGTGCTTTGCTTAATATTGAGTGAACAGTGATACACCCACACATGAATGACGTACTACAAGTAAACTAAAGTTATTAAGAGAGGTACGGAGTGTCCACCGTAATAACCAGATATATGCTGTGAATGCAAACGCAATACAAAGTACTGCTACTATTCATGGTAGTATTGGACACATTTACAATTTCTTTTCCTTGCCTTCCCTGCACTGGGACGGACGTGCGGGTGCGGTGGTACATGCTCTTCAAGGTAACACTTACTTCACCTGGCGACCATCTACTCTCTCTAGATACACATGTGCTATGTAAGAGTCAGAGAATACCATGCTCCAGGCATCCATTCAGTCAAAGTATACGCACACATACAGTTTCTGTTTCACCCACCCAGGCTGCTGTCCTTCCACCCATCCTTGCTTCATCATTGACCCAGCCATGCACCATACCATATTCTTTCCTTCCCAGCCACCTCGGGGGCCAAGCAAACACATATCGTTCTTCTTTGCCAGCCATCATACAAGTTCGCGTCCCACTTACTTACACCCTTCTTTCGCTTTTCGTTCATCCCATCCATCACGTTCGTCTAAGAACTTATTGGGATTCTTCCCAAATCCTCCCACATCACTCCGGCCCTCAAAACCCTTCACTGGCTCCCCGTTCATTTCAGGTCCCAGTTTAAACTTGCCTGTTTGGCCTTCCGGGCGCACGCCCATTCGGCTCCGCTTTTCATTAACTCTTTAATTTCTTCTCATGCCCCTAGTCGCTCTCTCCGTTCTTCCTCTCTTTCTCTTCTTCACGTCCCCCGCTTCCGTAAATCCCGCACTGGGGGCACCCGCTTCTCGGTGCGGGCCCCCCAGATCTGGAACAATCTCCCTCTTTCCATTCGCTCCATCCCTATCTTTTCCCACTTTCGTAAAGCCCTCAAAACTTTTCTTTTTCTTCAGGCTTTCCCTGGCTAATCCCCCTGGGCCCCTCTGCAGATACGGTCGTGTTCCTTAGCGCCAGGAAGCCGCTTGGCCGCAGTGCGCTTTAGAAATTTCTTTTTCATTTCATTTCATTTCTTCTCACCAAAAACTTCACAGCTAAGTCGAAGTACATTTCGAGGAGGCTACTACCTGGTTGATTTGTAATTGTAATACACCCGTGCAGAAAGCACACTATGCAGTCTTCAATCTCAATAAGTAAGGAATATATAGCTTACCTGTTTCCGCCACCACCGTTTGATCCCCCACAGGAACGGCCACCAGCTCTTCTACCGCCGCCTCCTCCCCAGAGGCCTCCGAGTCCAAGTCCAACACAGCCACCTCCGCGCTGGCCCCGTCACCAGATGTTACACCTACAAAGTACATTTAAGAATGTTAATACACCACTCACTACTATATAATATTTGGTCTAGGAGAAATGTTAAAAAAACAGAATACAATGTAATAATTTGTGACTGTCTACTCCATAGTAAAAATGTCCCATTTTCCAGGGAAGGCTGTTGTCTTGCTGCACTTTTATGCACAACTGATGAATGCTTGCTTTTGATTTTTAACACGCACCACTTTTTCTCCTAACAGACAGAAGCTTGACTCCTGAGTCCTAAGAACACGACCAGGATCAAGTTCAAACTAGGTGAGAGTTCGGCTCGACCACAAGAAATGTGTCCAATTAATCGTCAGCACTAACCACTTTTCCGTTTACAGTTAAATAGTTTTATGACAAAGTAGATTTTAATAAATGTGTTTACTTTTAATAAAGCTTTTACACTTAAATAGACTCTGTGGTTTTTGTTCCTCTAGACTAGAGTGGATGAGCTAAAGGTTTTGGAATTTTTGCAAGCATGAGTGCCTCTGACACTTCTTGACTGTGCTGTGACTCCGTACTACTCTCTTGTCCTGCGTACGATAATCTAGAGATCATTGGGGATCTATAATCGGTGACTTCGGGAGCTGAATGACTCTGCCACACTATCTAGTCAGTAAGGAGACAGTGCATAGAGGTATTGCTGAATATAATGGGAGTCCAATGGAATTGCCAAATGTCCAATCTTAGTTAGCTACACAGACAGACTAATAAGAATAGTCTAGTAATACCACAGGGAGTCATATTCGAGGCAGGATAAGAATTTATATCCAGTCTACAAGAAGATCAAAGACGATTTAGAAAAAATCGAATGAGGAACGCTAGGAAAAAATAGGTACTGTTTATTAAAATGTAAACTTACTGGGGCCAGCAAAGGAGCCCTCGCCTGCCCGATCCTGGCCTGCATCCTCAGCACCCTCCTCCTGTGTCCTCTTGCCCTTGGGGGGAGCTGATGTACAACATGAAAGAAAGAAAAACCAGAAAACATGGATGAGATTTTTCAACCAAATCAAACATTTCAAAAGAACAATAACAACATATTTTGGAAAAATAGCAAATAGATAGACAACTATTCCACGGGATCTATCTCATGTGGTATACTACGTTATTCGTATTGCCTGATTTGCGGAACGTTGACTTAGAAAGTTCCTATGTAACTCAATAAACAGACTACTAAAGAGGTTTGCCTAGGCCTGGCACTGCAGGCAGCAGTGCGCAACACGTGACAGACAAAGTCCATCCTGCTTGCAGATCAGTGAATACTCAAACTATCAATCCACCCGCCACCACCGCCACTATTTCTTCTGATAGCCATGTGACTGTCTAAAGGAAGGACTGGACTTCAGTCTGTTGGGGCTGATTTATAAGTCCCTTGCGGAAGTTGCGGCTGATTTTCCTCCATTGTTGCGTGCCTTTTCTGACGCAGCGGCAGAACAAAAGACTCGCCATGGTGTTGGTGCGGCGTATATATTAAAAAAAAAAACACATATGGGCATATGGGCGATGCATCACGTTGTAAAGCCCTGCGCCATCAGGGGGCGTTCCGGCGCAAGGGAGGGCGTACCTGCGCAGGAACGAATCCTAAAAGTGGCTGAGGGAAATCTACAAGATGTCAATCAGTCACTTTTAGGACAATGATGCATGACTCAAACCCTGCGCGCTTGAAGCCGACGTACGGCTTGATGCAGCATTGGGGAGATAGGGTACCCCAGAGCATTGCTGGAGCTGCGCCATCGTTGGCACGCAACTCCAGCAATGCGCTGCCTTTACGGCACAGATGCGTAAGGCTTCTGTGACGTTTTGGGCCAATGGGTGGTGGTGGCATGGCACACAATTACTGCCGCATCCCTGCTACTTTGCAGGGATGCGCCGGTAATTGAAAATATGACCCTTACTGTCTAGCATTACGCAGTTCTTTTCTTTACAGTACACTCATACATAATTTCTCAGGCCAATGAAATGCTTCTGAACACAACATACAAAACAAAGAAGCATAGTAGCAAGCAAGGCTACTGAGAAGGAGAGCAGTGCACCTGAAATGCATAGAAGATTTTGAAATATAATTTACCTCAATGTAATCGGCAGCATTATTGCTCTTGGTAAAGAACAAAGATTTGCAAATAACAGAGCAGGATAAAACAGAGTAGTAAATGTACTACTACTACTACTCACCAAGCCCGGGGACCTCTACGCCGAGCGCGTCCAGCAAGTCCCGCTCCCGGTCCATGACATCGGTCCAGCGGTGGGTGGCCTGGTTATATGTGCGCCGGACCCCAGAGATCTTGTACATGGCCCGGCACACCTTCTCCCACCGCTTGCGACGCTCCCGGATGCCATAGCCGGTCGCGATCTTGCCGCCTCCCAGGATCGTCTTGGGGAGGCGGCGCTGGACGTGGAAGATCAGTGCCGCCACTTCCTCCGCGCTGAAGATCTCCCTCGGGACCACTTGCTCCCCCCTTAAACGCCCGCACGGGAGCCGGGCACGGGGTGCGGGACCCTTCCCCTTCTCAGGGTGCTTCCCGGCTCCCTTTACCATGGTCTGGGCAGAAATAAACTTAAATGATAAAGAAGAAATAGAATAGTGAAGAAGAAAAGAAAAGAGTTTAAAAAAGTAGTTTAAAAGTAACTAAAAGCTGCAGAAAACACAAAAATATAGAGCTAGAAAAATAGAGGGTTAGATAATAAGTAAAATTAGATCAAAAAAACTTCAAACAAGCAAAGGATGGCAGAGATTGAGAGAGGATAGAGAAAGCATGCCCAGAACCATAGCAATGAATGAGAAACAAGATGGCCGCGCCCGTTCACGACCGCGTGGGTAAGTTCGCGCGAGATTTTCCTTGCGAGTACGCGCGAAATTGTACTAGCGAGCAGCACACTTTGCGAGATTACACATAGCGGGCGGAAACGGAATTACGTCACGCCAACAAGATGGCCGCGCCCGTGTACGACCGATAGGGTAACTTGGCAAACGTATAGCTAGAAGCGCCTCGCGAACACGCGCAAGATCACGCGAACATACACGTCGCAACAAAAACAATTTTGTATTCGCACGTATTCGCGGCTTCCGAAATCGATCTCGCACGGATTCGCGCCCCAAAAAACGCGCGAAATTGCAGAAAAAACGATTTTAGCTAAACTGAAAGCAATGAGCAGGTGCAAAAGTTCAAACTTAACATTAGTAACATTCAAGGTAGTGCTTCCTGATGGGCCCCTCCAGAGTTTGCAACTATTCTATGACCCTGCTATGACCCAAACAGCAGGCTCATAGAATAGCACCATAAAGGTCCTGTGAAAAAAAAATTTCACTGCAACAAAAAGCAAATTACAGATAAGGAAGGAAGCAGGTGCCAGCCAGACTGGAACTTTCAAAATTACTGACACATTAATGAAACACAAATTAATTGATGGCAGTTGAAGAAGGGCAGGTGTGCTTGCTTTTTTCAACCACCATAATCTACAGTGATAAATAAAGCTAATAGGTGCCAGTGAGGATGTACTAGAGGGTGGCATGGGTGTCCCAGAGGGTGGCAGTGGTGAAACAGAGGGTGCTGTGAACCTGTGATGATAAACCAGACGTAGAAACAACATAGTCGCGGCCGTTGCAAGCCGAAAAGTAAGTTCGCAATTGCGAACTTGTCCCAAAATCGGCGCGAACACGCGCCAACACAAAAAACGGAAAAATCCGCTAGAGTTCGCGGATCTTCGCGGATTGCGAATCCGTAAATACGCAAGTTCGCGGATTGCCAATCCGCAAAATCCGCCCATGCTTATATATGTGTTTATAAAATTGATAAAGGTAGTTTTTTATTATCTATTAGAGAAAATGATATAATTAAGTGTTTATTTTTTTTGCAAGGTGCAACAACATTATCATATTGGTGCAATGGAAGAGCATCAGAAGAACTTTGCTTGTCAACATGTCAGGCAAACTAATAGAGGACCTAATAGATGGACCTTTTGCAGAGGAAATTAATAAAGAAAATGCAGATTTATTTCATGAGACTTTGGACAGTGAATTACTGGAAGCGGTGGAAGATTTTGAATTTGAAGATCAAAATTTTGAATTTGAGAAAAATCAAAATGAAATACCGGACAAAGTGATGTTGGAGGTTTTATTGGAATACGAAATGTTTGATGAATAAATGTATCATTTATAATTAAAAATTATCCGTGTGAGTCTTTTTGTAGTATTGTAATAATTTGGTTGGTTGATGTGTTTAAAAAATATGGGAATACATGTTCTGATGAAGTGTGTTAGGGTTTAGAGTATGTAGTACTAGAAACTGCTATGCAGTATGTCTGTCAGACCTCTTAATTTGGGAATAGTCTCCATGCTGTGTACTGAAGATCCTGGCCGTGCTGTAGAAATGCCATAGCAAGTCTCTCTGTAGCATGTAGTAATCGTTTCTCTTCCTTGGTGTATGTGTTTTAAGACATGGGAATACATGTACTCATGGAGTGAGTTAGAGTTTAGGACATGCAGTGCCTTATACTCCTAGCCCTTGCATGATACTATACACTGCCCAAGCACAATTGTATTGCTCTAAAGTCAGAAATATGAATCTCACCATGACTTCCTACACTGTCTAAATACCACTGCACTGTTCAGAACATTGAAACACCATTCTAAGGAAATTCACCTATAATGTTGAGAAACAGCAGTGACTGTATGATTTCCTACTCTGCTCAGACACTGTTGCTGTACCTTCAACTTACTTATGAAGTGAATCAGTGTTTACATCATGTAGTTGTAGAAATTGCTATGTAGTATGTTAGTAGTGGTGTATAACATGTTTTTTTTCTTCACAATAGATTGTTATTATCTACAGAAAGAAAATCAAGATGCCTACTAAGGATTATAAAAGAAGAAAATATAAACAGGCTTACTTTTCCAAAACAACACAATTACAAGATGTATCTAAACAACATTGTACAGAGAAAAAGAAGATTGCTTCTGGTAAGACAACAAAGGATTTTATAAGGAAATTAACTGAAAGAAAAAAAATATGGATAATGTGGAAAAGATAAAAAAATCATCTCTAAGAACAAAAAAAAGGAATTAAAAAAAAAATCAGAAAAGTCTGTGGCGATCAAATTATCTACAGTAATAGAAGAAAAAATATATTTGTTGAAATTCGCAATAGAATGATTTATAACAGAATTGTATTAAATTTGTTGCAAAGTGGAAAGACTTCTAAAAGGAAAACAGCTTTTTATAAGCAAAAAAAAAAATATTGAAGGTTCAGTGGATGAAGCGTTTGAATTAAAAAATGAAATTATTTATTTTAGTAATCAATAGACTTCGTACACTGGACAAGGCAATTAATCTTTTGAAAGCGAAAAGTAAGTGGAAAAGACTAATTAATAGAACTAATTTTTTTAATGTTTTTTCTGGAGAATGGAAGCATAATTCAAGTTCTGAGCCATTTTTTAATGAAGAGACTTACTTTCAGACTAATGATTTGTTGCATTTGTTGGTCGAGCATATATGGTGAAGGACGGTTGTGTGATTGAAAAAGAGAAAATTGTCCCAAGAAATGCAGAAGAGGTGTTATCTGATGAAGTTTTAGGGAGACGTTCTAAGGCTTCAGTCTACACTTGGAATTGTAGTAGTATTTGTAGTGTACGGCAAAATTCAATTGATTTTTTCCGCAATTTCTTACGTAAGTATTCTAAGAAAAGTATTAAACAGAAGATTAAGATGTTGCAAGAATTAGACCCCTGCCAAGTGAGAGAAAAAATGGGTTTGCAAGGTCATTCTCTAGCTTGTCTTTCTAAAAAAGTATGCCGGAGTGTTTTTCACCATTTTCGGATGTTAGCAGTGCGTCATACTGAAGTGAGGAAATTAGTGCGAAGGATGTATTATGCAAAAAGTCCAACACTTAAGCTAAAACAGTTAAACAGTGCTCTTTTACATGGATCTGTATTAGATGTAAAGAACATTTGTGAAGAAATTGAGGTTAGTTACTTTTGTGAAAAAGAGGGCAGTGCAGAAACTGATACAGTAATAGAAGGAATTGTGGAAGAAAATGTACAAAGTTTTAGTACAGAAAATTTTGACCAAGAAATTACAAGGTTTAAGGTCATTTCAGGAGAAAGAACCAATTTTTCTTGTATTTGTTGTATAAGAGTTCTTTATAAAAATCAGACCAGGTTAGTTGATCTATATTTAAAAAGTGAAAAGGAGAATAATAATGAGTGGAAGGAATTTGCAACTTATTTGTTGGTAGAGAAATGTTTTGATTTGGGTTCTGATCAACGTGTTTGTAAATATTGTTACAATAAATTAAATTAAAACAAAATGCCAGCTAGAGCTGTACATAATAATCTTGAGTTGGTAAATATTCCTTCTGAACTGATGGATTCAAATATTTATGAGTCCATTCTGATTCAATGTGTGCATCCATTTCAGGCTATTGTTCGTATGGAGCCTAAGACAGGGAAATTGCCTCCTTCTGATTTACAGAGAGGATTAAAGGGAAGAGTTGTATATTTGCCTCTAGATTTAAAGAAAAATATTGAAACAATTGGTGTTGAAGCGATACAAAAGGGGATGATGGACGGAGCGTTTGAACAAATCAAACACTCACCCCCAGTCAACTGATCTGGGTTTAATCCATCACCATTCTTTAGTTCACTCAGCCACCCCAGTTCAGACATGGCTATATGCAAATCAGACTGACCCTGTGCCCTATGGGAACAGTCCAGCCCGAACTGCCAAGCCATGTCTTCCCTGGACCGGAAACAAGCATCCTGAGACCGGTTTCGGATTCATAATCCTCATCAGCCAGGCTATCTTGAATCCAGTGGCCAAGTGAACAAGGGACTCACGTCTGAGTATACCCTGCCACACTTAGGGCGAACAAAGCGATACAAAAGGGGATGATGGACGGAGCGTTTGAACAATTCAAACACTCACCCCTAGTCAACTGATCTGGGTTTAATCCATCACCATTCTTTAGTTCACTCAGCCACCCCAGTTCAGACATGGCTATATGCAAATCAGACTGACCCTGTGCCCTATGGGAACAGTCCAGCCCCAACTGCCAAGCCATGTCTTCCCTGGACCGGAAACAAGCATCCTGAGACCGGTTTCGGATTCATAATCCTCATCAGCCAGGCTATCTTGAATCCAGTGGCCAAGTGAACAAGGGACTCACGTCTGAGTATACCCTGCCACACTTAGGGCGAACAAAGCGATAAAAAAGGGGATGATGGACGGAGCGTTTGAACAATTCAAACACTCACCCCCAGTCAACTGATCTGGGTTTAATCCATCACCATTCTTTAGTTCACTCAGCCACCCCAGTTCAGACATGGCTATATGCAAATCAGACTGACCCTGTGCCCTATGGGAACAGTCCAGCCCGAACTGCCAAGCCATGTCTTCCCTGGACCGGAAACAAGCATCCTGAGACCGGTTTCGGATTCATAATCCTCATCAGCCAGGCTATCTTGAATCCAGTGGCCAAGTGAACAAGGGACTCACGTCTGAGTATACCCTGCCACACTTAGGGCGAACAAAGCGATACAAAAGGGGATGATGGACGGAGCGTTTGAACAATTCAAACACTCACCCCCAGTCAACTGATCTGGGTTTAATCCATCACCATTCTTTAGTTCACTCAGCCACCCCAGTTCAGACATGGCTATATGCAAATCAGACTGACCCTGTGCCCTATGGGAACAGTCCAGCCCGAACTGCCAAGCCATGTCTTCCCTGGACCGGAAACAAGCATCCTGAGACCGGTTTCGGATTCATAATCCTCATCAGCCAGGCTATCTTGAATCCAGTGGCCAAGTGAACAAGGGACTCACGTCTGAGTATACCCTGCCACACTTAGGGCGAACAAAGCGATACAAAAGGGGATGATGGACGGAGCGTATGAACAATTCAAACACTCACCCCCAGTCAACTGATCTGGGTTTAATCCATCACCATTCTTTAGTTCACTCAGCCACCCCAGTTCAGACATGGCTATGTGCAAATCAGACTGACCCTGTGCCCTATGGGAACAGTCCAGCCCGAACTGCCAAGCCATGTCTTCCCTGGACCGGAAACAAGCATCCTGAGACCGGTTTCGGATTCATAATCCTCATCAGCCAGGCTATCTTGAATCCAGTGGCCAAGTGAACAAGGGACTCACGTCTGAGTATACCCAGCCACACTTAGGGCGAACAAAGCAAAATATTGAAACAATTGGTGTTGAAGATGTGGAAGAGGAGCCTCTAGTTATTCTAGTTAATGGCGTACCTACGAAGAGCAAGAAAATCTGGCAAGAATTAGTGGATGTTAGGAAAGTGAGAAAGGCAACGTTGTATTTGGTAAAAAACAATCAATACTACAAAAATGTATATGTAGGAGAAGAGGAAACAACTGTAGAAGAGGACAGTGATTTGTCAGCTGGACAAATTGAAAAAGTGGATGTGTCCAGAGGTGAACAAATATACGAACATTACAGTGTTCCTCCATTGCATTCCAAAGAAGTAATAGGGAATGCTATTGAGTTATTTCAAATGAAAGAAGCAAAAGGAAGTCCCATTAGTGTATGGTAAGAAAGCTTGGAAGCTTGTTGTTTTCCTCAGTTATTTCCAAGAGGTCAAGGTGGACGATCTGATGAGTGACCTGTGCAGATACCAGCATCTGAATACCGGACATCAAGATTATATGCAGAAGATCCAAGGTTTCGTCAATGTATTCCATATGTGTTTCATCTTCTGTTTGAGAGTGACTTGTCTGGACTTTCTTATGCAGTGAACCACATACTAAAAAGTGGAGTACATCTGCAGAATGTTTCAGCAAGGGACTTTATGAATAAAGTCCAACAGAATGACACTGTTTTGGAATCTCAGCTAATTAATCTCATGGCATGTCAGCGTGGTACTAACGAGTATTGGTACCGTCGTCATGGGGAATTGAAATGTATGCTAAGAAACTTAGGAACTCCTACATGGTTCCTTACTCTAAGCTGTGCTGAGTATGCTTAGGAAGATTTACTTCAATTTCTTTGAGAGGCAAATGCAAACATAGAAAATATAGAATACAAGACACCTGGAGAATTGTGCTCTTTGGATCCAGTTAATGTATGCAGGTATTTTAATCATAGATTTGAAGCTATGATATCTTTTATCACAAACAAAAAAAATTCTCTTCTTGGAGAGGTTCTGGATTTCTTTTGGAGAAAGTAGTATCAAGCAAGAGGTGCTCCTCACATACATATGCTGCTATGGATCAAAGATGCCCCCAAATTTGGAACGGATTCAGATGACACAGTGATGAGTTTTATTGAACAGTATTCTACATGTGCTGTTCCTAAAAACACAGAACAAAAGAATTTAAAACATCAAGTCTTGCGGTTTCAAACCCATCGTTGTGCAAAATACTGTCGTCGAAAGTACAAATCAAAGGACAAGTTCTACAAAAATGTCGTTTTGGATTTCCACGACCAGTAACATCAAAAGGAAGAGTGAACAATTTTATGTCATCTTTGCGACATACTGTGACACGAAAATCACCGAAAAATACCTATAACTTAAGAAGAAATAAAGAGTCAAGATATATAAATGACTATAACCCAGTCATTTTGTCCATGTGGAATGCAAACATGGATATTCAATATGTTGCAGACAATTCCATTGCTGTGGCTCAAAATGTAACTTCTTACATTACGAAATCTGAAAAGACAGAACTGAAGGAAATGTGGTAAGAAATTTCTCATGAAAAGAGCCTAAGCAAGAAATTGTACAGCTTCAGTTTGAAGATGTTGTCTCATCGAGAAATCGGAGCATATGAATGTTCAGATCGCTTATCATCTGCAAGTCTATATGCCAAATCTAGAACCATCATTTGGGTGAATTCAGGTCTTGCAAGAACACGAAATCGAGTTTTGAAATCTGTACAAGAAATTGAGGGGCATATTACCAACGATTAGCGATATTTATCGCAAACGAGGCTTAGCAACGAATTTTTTAACGCTAAGCATCACCGGAAATTATCGCAGAGATAACTTGCTATTAGCAAGGTTTATCTCAGAAGTGATAAAAATCCTCGCGCTAACTGCCAAATGAGAGATTATCGCTGGAAAACCAATGATAATCTCTCGAAGTTTGGTGTAAGCTTGATAATAGGGGCTCACAAACTTAGCCATGATATCCACCTTCCATAGGATATCATGGCTAAGTCAGGAAAATACCAGGTGTAAAAAAAGCAGCGCTAACCTCGGTTAGAGCTGCTTTTTTTTTATCACGAACAGGGTTAGCGATATCCTTGATAATAGGAGAAATGTCGCTTAACAACATTTCTCCTATTATTTTTCTCTGGAACGCCCCCTTTGCATCTCATTAGAGATGCAAGGGGAAGCGTAGAGAAAAAGGGTGCTAACATGCGAATTTGCGTGTTACCACCCTGTTTCTGATAGGGAGATAATTTTTTCTACGCTTTTTTGGCTTTTAAAGCCAAAAAAGCAGAGATAAATCCCTTGATAATATGCCCCTCAGTTTTTAGCAGAGAGATAACCAAACAGTACAGATATTTTGAAGACAAATATGTTGGATACATACTATCCAAATAGAAGTTATCATCTTGAGAATGTTTGTCTCTATGAAGTACTGCAAAGCAATACTTTTAAGAAGAACATTACAGAAGATATCAATAAAGGAGTATATGCTGTGATTGGATCTGAAAGATGTCTGGTGAAACAAAGAAAAGGACATTTGATTAATCATCGAAAACAGCGTTGCGAAACTCCTGACAAATAGGAATTTTACTATTTAGCTCATTTGCAACTCTTTAAGCCATGGCGTACAGAAGAGGAACTACTTGGAGATTTTCTCAGTTATGAAGATTCATTCAACGCAATCAAAAATACTATAGAATGTCCTGTTTTTACTAATTATCTCCAAATGGTGAACGAGGAAATACAGCAAGAAGCTACAATTGCAGCAGAGATTGCTAGAGACAGTTCTCAAGACAGTCAAAGTTCTCCTTCGTTGAGTCAGGATCCACTAGGAGGACCAATTATCCAAAATGAAGCAGCCACTGCCATGGATGAGGTGGAAAGAGCAATGGAACAAGCTCAGGAGGATGTAATAAACTTAGAAGAATTGGAAAAACAACTAAATGTTGAGCAAAAACAAATATACGATGAAGTGACAGGGCAGATTGAGCATGGTTTATGTCATGATAAAAAGAGTGCTCATGTACGTTATTTAAACCTGTCTGACTGTACGTGAGTGGAGAAGCAGGAACTGGAAAAAGTTTTCTAATTAAAGTAATTACAACTTATCTACAGAAAAGAACTGAATCGTCACTGTTTTGTGTTGTTACCGCTCCAACTGGGTTGGCAGCACATAACATTAAAGGGATTACTTTACATCGTTTATTGATGCTGCCAGTAGAGCATGAAAATAAATTAGAATACCTATACTTCTCATTATTGGTGAGGTAAGCATGGTATCAAATTTAATGCTTGCCTTTGTGCATTTAAGAATGCAACAACTCCTTAAAACAGAGTATGATGTGTTATTTGGAGGCAAACACGTCATAGTTTTTGGAGATCTACTACAACTAACTCCTATGAAAGGACAACCAGTATTTAAAACAGTTACACATGAAGACACCAGAAAGTGCCTGGGAAGCATTGGAAATGTTAATATATGGTTATATTTCAAATATTCAGAACTAACTCAAAATATGCAACAGGCAAAGGATGCTGATTATAAAAGTAATCTTGAAGATATAAGAATTGGAAAAGTGAGTGAACATGGCAAAGAAGCTTTACAGGCACGATTACTTTCAAATTTGTTTCCAAAGGAAAATGTTGGTGCAGAGAATATATATAGAAAAATTGCTGAAAATAAATCAGTGATATGCTAAATGCCAACTCTGCAAGAATGTGCAAACTTCAATGAAAAAATGTTGAAGTTAGAAAATGAAGAAATTATAAAATTGGAAGCTATTGATAGAATAGAGCATGAAAGAGCTACTATTATTTTGTCAGAAACGTTAAAGTCAAAATTAGATTCTTTAGAGAAATCACTATCTAAAACAGCTGGTTTAGAAAAGAATCTATATGTATGTTTAAATTGTCGGATAATTTTATGGCGTAATTTACATGTGGAAAGAGGTTTAGTAAATGGAGCAATGGGACATGTTGTTGGTTTTGTGAATTACCCAAATAGAGATGACATTGAATTTTTGAAAATCAAATTTGATGATATTGAAGAGGTACAAAAATTGAGTCGTTGTTTGACTCGATTTTTGCTAGTAAAAGATTTATATGTCCGCCGAAAACAGTGTCCTGTTTGTTTGGCATATGCGGTGACTATTCATAAATCGCAAGGTTTGAGTGTAGATAGTGCTTTGGTGAAGCACTGTGTTCAAAGAGGGTATGGCATATGTTGCTTTATCTCGAGTCAGAACTTTATCTGGATTATATTTGATTGATTTTGATGAAACAAAGATTAGTGCAGATCAAAATTGTGTGAAAGAGTACAATAGGTTAAGAAGAGAATATGCTCCAAATTTACCTCAATATCCTTTATTTGAAAAGCCTGTGGTACGTCGAAAAAGAAGATATGAGAAAATATGTAGTGAGGTTGTAGAGAAAAGAAGAAAACTAGATGAACCTGTAATTGTAAGCAAAAAGAAAATGGATACTATTGAAGAAGTTGTTTCAGTTTGAAAACAGTTATGGTGTCAACTGCTATGCTAATGTAGTGGTTAATGTTTTTTTTCTTGAAAGTTTACAAGAACAGATTGTTGAAAATCTGGACCAAAGATTTTGTTGTTTGTTGAATTCTGTCTTTGAGAAATGTAGCAGTGATAAAAGTAAAATAGAAAGTGTCTCTGATATTCGAAATGTTTTAGACATTTGTTCTGGTGTAAATCAATGTTCACAGAATATTCAGCAAGATTGTCAGGAATTTTTAATGTATATACTTGTTATATTGCAAGATGAAGGTGTAGACATTGAAAATCTTTTTGGTCTTTCTTATAAATGGCAACATGACTGTGACAATTGTCCATTTTCAAGCAGTACAGAAATAGACACTGAAAGATTTATATATTTAACGTTACCAGACTGCAAATCAGTGTCTTTTAATTATTTAGTTAGAGAAGCAAATCAAAACATGGTCTGTACCCAATGTAACTCACAAGTGTTATCAACATTATTAATACGGAGATATGGACAGTTTGTAATTTTAATGCTCCAACGATGTAGACCTGATGGAACAAATGTGACAACTTTTATTAAAAATGTTGTGGCTTCTCAATTATCAATTTCAGGAAGAACTTTTGTAACTGTAGCTATTATTTTCCATGATGGTCCTTCTACAACATCAGGACATTACACAGCTTATTTAAAATCTCCAAAAGGCTGGACACAATGTAATGATACTCAACTGATGTTTAAACAACGTTTGCCTTTTGACTTACCAAATTCTTACCGAGTGTTTTTAAAACCCACATTTTAGAGGAAATAATTGATGTAGGCAGTGTAGTCCTGTTAAGAAAGGTTAATCTGCTTTTGAGAATAACTTTGTGAGTGACGGTGATCAAGTTGAAAAAAAACAGGGATAACCATTGTTGGATGGTACAAAAGATGTTGGTGCTATTTATTCAGATAATTGGGAAACGGATGAATAAGAGTGCTATTAAGTATCTTCCAAACTAAGGATTTCACACATACTATTTGGCCATGGGGAAAGGTATTTGAAACAAAAAATGACTATCGCAGGTAAATGTTGTTAACCATTGTTGGATGGTACAAAAGATGTTGGTGCGTTTGATTTCGAAGGTTGGGAAATGGACGGAAAAGAGTACTATTAAGTAACTTCCAAACTAAGGATGTCACACATACTATTTGGCCATGAGGAAAGGTATTTGAAAGAAAAAGTGACTATCTCAGGTAAATGTTGTCAGCATATGTTTGTACATAACTTTATTTAGAGACTATAAATAAGAAGTAATAATGTTGTTGTTGATATTGGTTACTTATGAAAGAAATTGCTGATTGAAAGAAAACATTTAAGATATGTTTTTTTCAAATATTTACATTATTTATTGAAATGTTGTATGGGTTTTTTAAACACAATCTTTTTGATTGTGGTTTTTTTTGCCCGCTGTCATATTATGAGTAGTTTTGGACTCACTGTTTTTAGTGGAATTCAATATTTTCTGAGAACAGCAAAATAAAATATATAACATATTGTGCACATTATTTTGTATTATGAAATATAGATTATAACTCGATTCTTTCTTGTCTTTCACAGATATTATAGTTATGAGGTAAGTACAACAAAGAAAAAATACCTTTCCATCACTCTCTTACTTCTCTTTCTCTCTTTCTTTTTTTCACTCTCTGTTTTAGTCCTTTACCTTTCCTCAACGTACTCCTCTTCTCTCATTCTCCTTATTCCCTCTTTACTCTGTCTGTCCCTCACTTCTCTTTTCTATCTTCCTCTAGCACTACCCTTGTCTTGCTGTATTGTCCTCTTACTATCTTTCCTTCACATCATCCTTCAGTCACCTTCACTTATTCCACTCCTTTCACTTCCTCACTCCCTTTTGCTAACCTCCTTTCTCCTTTTTTTCTCCCTCATTTCTCTTTCCTCCATCCATTTCTAAGTCAATTCCTCTGCCTAAGTCACTATAACTGTCTTAGTCCCTCACAGTCCTTCAATCTCCATCTGTTTGTCTCTTTTACTGTCTCCCTCTTTCTCTAACAGTCTTCCTTTTATTTTGTTCTCTCTTACCATAAATGCTTCTCTATCACTTACTTCTTTTTACTTTCTCTTAATATGCTTTTTTCCCATCATATCTCTTCTCTCACCCTTATATCCCTTCCCTCACTGACACTGTGCTTCAGTCAATCTTAGTTCTTTTCCACCACTTCATGTTCCCCTCTCTCTGCATCACTCTAATTCCTTTTGTCCTGCTCCCATTCCCTCACTCCCCCTCAATCTCTTTTGCTCACTCCATTCGTAAATCCACTTCTCTTATTTCCGTTTCCTCAATCTATTTTTCTTTACTCTAATTCCTTTAGTGTCTCACTCCTTTCACTCCATTTCTCTCTCCCTCACTCCCTTTGTCTCACTCAGTCTAACCTATTCATTTCCTGTCAGTCACTTGTTCTCCCTCTCTTTCTCTGTCACTCTCTCCCTCTCTCTCTCTCCCTCATCCTTCCTTTCTTTCACTTTCTGTTTCCTTCACTCCTATTTTCTGTTGTATTGTGAAATATATATAATAACTCAATTTTTTCTTGTCTTCCACAGATACTATATAATTTGTCATTATTTATAAAGTAAGTATGACAAATAAAAAATATCTTTTCATCACTCTATTATTTCTTTTTCTTTTATTTCTTTTCTTCACTCTCTCTTACTCACCTTCCTTTTCTGTATGTTAGTCCTCTTCCATCATTCTCTTTACTTCTCTACATTCACCTTTACATTCCTTTTCTTACCATCAGTACTCTTCCTTTACCCTGAAGTACCTTATCCAACTCCCTCTTTCACCTCTCTGTCCCTCACTTCTCTTTCCTATCTTCCCCCATCACTACCCTTGTCTTGCTGTATTGATCAGTCTCTTCTCACTCTCCCCTTAGTCATCATCCCTCACTCTCTTTCACTCTCTGCACTTCTTTCACTCTCTTTCGCTCACTCCATCCGTCAGTCCCCTTCCCTTACTTCTCTTTCCTCATTTACTTTTGCTAACTCTCATTCCTTTAGTCTCTCACTTCTTTCACTTCATTTCTCTCTCCCTCTCTCCCTTTGTCTCACTCAGTCTAATCACTTAATTTCCTGTAAGTCACTTGCTCTCCCTCTCTTTCTCTCTCACTCTCTCTCTCTCGTTCTCACTCCCTCACCCTTCCTCTCTTTCTCTTTCTGTTTCCTTCACTCCTATTTTCTTTTGTATTATGAAATATATATTATAACCTAATTTTTTCTTTTCTTCCACAGATAGTATATGTTTTTGAAAAAAATATACTATAAACTTGTCAATATTTATAAGGTAAGTTTGACAAACAAAAAATCCTTTTTCATCACTCTCTTACTTTTCTTTCTCTCTTTCACATTCTTTAATCTCTCTCTTACTAACCTTCCTTACTTATCTTACTCACCTTTTCTAGTTGTGTTTACTGCCCTTCATTCACCTCTACACTCCTTTTCTCACCAAAAGTACTCTTCCCTCACCATACCTGACCTTGTATAACTCTGTCTTTCCACTGTCTGTCTCTCACTTCTCTTTCCTATCTTCCTCAATCACTACCTTCTGTTGCTGTATCGCTCAATCTGTTGTCACTCCCCCTTACTCTCTTTCTATTACATCATCCATCACTGACCTTCACTCACTCCACTTCTCTCACTCTTTCACTCCCTTTTGCTCACTCCCCTTCCTTTATTTTCTCCCTCATTCTCCTTTCCTTCATCCGTCTCTAAGTGTCTTCCTCTGTCTCAGTCAGTATAACTGATTTACTCCTTCACACTTCTTCACTCTCCCTCTGTTTGTCTCTCTCACTATCTCCCTATCTCTCCACCACTCTTTCTTTTCTTTCCTCTCTCTTTCCATAAATCCTTCTCTCTCACTCACTACTTTTTCCTGTCTCTTAATATGCTTCTTTTTCCCTCCCTGTCACTGCCCTTCACTAACTCTTACTCATCTTCCCCTACTTCATATTCTCATCTCTGTGCATCACTCCTATTCTCTTTCACCTGTTTCTATTCTCTCACTCCCCTTATTCTCTTTCCCTCACTCTATCCGTCAATCCTCTTCCCTTACTTCACTTTCCTCATTCACTTTTGCTAACTCCCATTCGTTTACTCCCCCACTCCCCTTCACTCCATTTTTCTCTCCCTCTCTTCTTCTGTGTCACTCAGTCTAACCGCCTCATTCCCTCTCACTCACTTGCTCTCCTTCTCTTTCTCACTCATTTTCCTTCCCTCACCCTTATACCCTTTCTCTAACTGTCATTGCTGTTTACTCACCATCAATCCCCTTGCCCCACTACATTTCCTCCTGTCTCTATCTCATCCCTCTTGTCGTTTCCACTCTCTTCCCCTCACTCTCCCTCACTCTGCTTCACTCATTTAAATCCTCAGTCCCCTTCCCTCACTACGCTTTCCTAAGTCCCTCCATTCCCTCACTCAATTTCTCTCTCCCTCACCCCCACTTCTCACTTTCACTTACCTCCCTTTTATCATCCTCATACCCCTTCACTCACCATCACTCCACTTTTCTTACCTTCACTCACGTTACCCTACTCTATTTCCCCCTCTCTGTCCTTTACTCCCCTTGCCTGTCTCCGCCCCTGCTCCACTTCTCTCACTCCGCCTCCCTCACTCTCCTTTCCTTACTGCCCTTCCCTTACTTTTTCACTCCCCTTAACTCACTCCCTTACCCTTACTCCCCTCCACTTATTCCTTCCGTCATTTTTTTTTCCATCCATTTATCTTTCCCTGTTTCCTCTGTGTCAATCAGTCTCACTGGCTCACTCCTTCTCAGTTCTTTGCTCTCCCTCTCCCTGTCTCTCACTCTATCCTTCTCTCTCCTTTACCCTTAAAGTCCTATCCTCTCTCTTTCTATCACTCCTATTCTATTCCTCAGTCACTTTCCCTGTCTCTTAATTTTGTTCCTTCTCCCTCACTTATCTTTCCACTTACTATTTTCCTATCTATCACTGTTGTTTACTCACCATCATTCACTTTCCCTCTCTGCACTTCATCCTATCTGTGTTTTTCACCACTTTACTTTCCCACTCCTTTTTCCTTACTCCCCCTCAGTCTGCTTCTGTCACTTCCGTTCTCTCACTTTCCTTCCTTTACTCCGCTTTCATCACACCATCACTCTATCTTACTTACTCCCCTTCGTTTACTCCCTCACTCACTTTTTTTCATTCATTTTTGTCTCCCTATCTCCCTATGTCTCACTCACTCTTAGTCTTCTTACTACATGGCTGCTCTTCAATAAACTGCACATCTGAGTCAGTTGATTAAGTTTTTTTACTCTTCCACTCTCCTTCACTCTATTTGTCTCTCCCTCTATCTTACTCAGTCTAACCGCCTTACTCCCTCTCAGTCATTCACTTTCCCTCTCTTTTTTTCTCACACTCTCTCTCTCTCTTTCTCTCCTTCACTCTTCCTGTCTCTCTTTTTCTTTTTCCTTCACTCCTACTTTATCCCTCAGTTCCCTTTTCTCTCTCTTAATCTTCTTCCTTCTCTCTTTTTCCCTTTCCTCACCCTCATACACCTTCCCTAAGTGTTACTGTCTTTCACTCACCGTCAGTACCCTTTTCCACTCCCCTTCCTCCTGTCTATGTTTTTCACCCTTTCACTTTCCCGTTCCCTTTTTCTCACACCCCCTCGCTCTCCTTCTGTCACTCCATTATTTACTCCCCTTCTCTCATTCCCCTTTTCTAAGTTCCTCCATCCCCTCACTCCACTTCTCTCTCCCTCACTCCCCATCTCTCACTTTCCATTACCCCCTTCCCTCACTCTCATACCCCTTTTCTCTCCGTCACTCTACTTCTCTTACTTTTACTCCCTTCACTCTGCTCTACTTCTCCCTTTCCATCCCTTACTTACCTTCTCTGTCTCTATTCCATGCTCCCCTTTTCTCACTCGTCCTCTCTCACTTTTGTTTTTCCTACTGCCCTTCCCTTACTCTTTCTTTCCACTTACCTCACTCCCCTACCCTTAGTCTCCTTCTTTTAGTCACTCTTTTACTCCCCTTTTCTCACTCACCATACTACCCTTCCCTCACTCATTCCATTAGTCGTTTCCTCCTTTTCACTCAGTCATTTCAGTCATTCATTCATACTCTACACTTTCATTCAAAAAAAGTGTGACACAGTATATATATATAAGATATAGCTCTTCTTTGAGAAGTGAGGTTAGTTCTGAAAAGAACTGTTTTTTTGTCTTTTTATTTTTTTTATTTTTTAAACAGTTTAATATTTTTGGGGGATTTTTTTAAAACAAAAACAGTAAACAGGTAACAAAAAATGGTATAACTGCAACAAAAATGAAAATAAAAAAGTTTAACTGCATTTATGTTCTGCAATCCTAATGTCAATTAGGTTGACACTTTGTTCTCCATAACAAATGATTTCATTGCAGTCATTGCACGAAATGTGCACTTTTTTAAAAATTGGGATGTATGTCCAATTGTCGAGAAGTAGGAGATTGAACTTCCGAAGATGTGCTCGGCACAGCAGGTGGAAGCTCCATAGCTTTAGCTCTGGTTGCAGCACGAGCATAGTTGATGGGATGCACGTTCTTGATGTGCCTAATCAATGCATAGATGCTAAAGCTGTATTTTGTTTTAGGGTCTCCTCTCGACAAAACAGCCCCACAGAGCACACAGGTGACTTTGGCGGCATTCACCTTTTTTTGCCCCTCTGGAATTGGGAAGAATTGACAAATAAACAAAATTTTCTTTTTGTCTGTTGGTGGCTCCACAACTAAGGTTTGCACATCACTGTCTGATGAAAGTCTTCTGCCATGTTAAGAGTTGAAATCAACAGGATGTCTGAAGAGGTCCTTCTCCTAACAAAGTGAAAGAGATAGTGAGGGAAGTGGGTGGGGTGTTTGAAGATTCTAGTACAGTAACTGCTATGAACCAATCAAAAGTGGTATTTTCAAGGCACATTACTTTACGCGCGCGCAACGTGCGCGCACGCATGCGTGCACGGTGCACGCACGCCGCTTCAAAATGGCGTTTTGCCCGATTTCCCAAAAAGTTCCAAAACACAAAAAGAGACTCACTGACCCCCTAGTATTTCTCAGGGGGTCCCTGAAAGACTCCGATGGGCTAAAAAAACATTTTTCTTTTTTATTAAAAAATCGCGTGGTGCGCGCATGGTGCACGCACCCCGAAAGTGTGTTAAAAACAATAGTGGAGAACGTGGTAAAGGAGGCAGTGAAGAGACTCCCTGACCCCTTAGGCCTTCTCAGGGGGTCCCTGAAAGACCTCTAAAGGCCAAAAAAAGGGTTTTTTAGTTTGAAAAAAAATCGTGAGGTGCGCTCACGGTGCAAGCACCCCAAGGCAAAAGTGAGTAAAAAATAATAGTGGAGAACATGGTAAAGGAGGCAGTGAAGAGACTCCCTGACCCCCTAGGCCTTCTCAGAGGGTCCCAGAAGGAGCCCTAAAGGCCAAAAAAATGTTGTTGTTTTTTAAAAAAAAACTGCGAGGTGCGCGCACGGTGCAAGCACCCTAAGGAAAAAGTGAGTAAAAAACAATAGTTGAGAACATGGTAAAAGAGGCAGTGAAGACACTCCCTGACCCCCTAGGCCTTCTCAGGGGCTCCTGAAGGACCCCTGAAGGCCCCCAAATTTTTTTGTTTTAAAACAAGAAATTGCGGGTGCACGCACGCTGAAAAAATCACAAACAAAAGGTAAACAACAACTATTGTCTACCTTTATCTTGAAAGCAAACACTTTGCATTCAGAGTTGTGAGGAAGAGAAATTCCTCCGCCTCTGTGATTAATGCGATCATGTCCATGAATTGTATAGCCAGGTGGAGTGGCTATGGCTAAGTCAGGTCCTGCTGAAGCATTTGACCATGTTTATGTTACAAACGCTAGGTCAATATTGTATCGGTCAATGAGATCTTTAAATTCGTCACAGTTTTTTATTGATGACCTTGTGTTAACGAGGATACACCCGAAGGGGCGGGCTTGTTGCTGCTTATTAGAGTTTCATTTTAATGAGGGGTTCTCATAAATTAGGAGATTGGGAGAAAATAGGCAGGAGGGACATACTATATTGTTTACATCCGTCCTGGGGTAGAGGGTGATACAGATTTGGGACTTACCACCAGGCTGGATCGATAGCAGGTCCTCTTTAGACTATATCTTCCTGAGGATAGGGTCTGTCTTAAAATAATGGAGAACGTGGTAAAGGAGGCAGTTAAGAGACTCCCTGACTTCCTAGGCCTTCTCAGAGGGTCCCTGAAGGAGCTCTTTAAACGCGAGGCGCGCGCATGGTGCAAGCACCCCAAGGCAAAAGTGAGTAAAAAACAATAGTGGAGAACGTGGTAAAAGAGGCAGTGAGGACACTCCCTGACCCCCTACGCCTTCTCAGGGGGTCCCTGAAGGACCCCTGAAGGCTCCAAAAATGTTTTTGTTTTAAAAAAACAAATTGCGGGTGCACACATGGTGCGCGCACACTGAAAAAAATCTGAAAAAAAGGTAAATAACAACTATGACTGCTATTTGTTGTTTGAAGTTGTAGACTATACTGTTCAACTTTAAGCAAATCATAAAAAGTCGTTGTGCCACTGCATATTACTGGATATAGTCAATCGATTATAATATACAAAGGCAGTTTGTGAAAAATAAATATATATGAAATAATAAAAATTGATACTATAATGACCATGTTAAAAACTTTTGAAATTCACTGAAAATTACATATGTTTAAGACCAGATATAGTTAGAAATTAGTGTTTAAAAACCTTGCAAATTCACTGAAAAATCCATAGGTTTCACACCCGTTATAGTTAGGAATTAGCATTTAAAAAACCTTGCAAATTCACAGAAAAACCATGGGTTTCACACACGTTATAGTTAGGAATTAGCATTTAAAAAACCTTGCAAATTCACTGAAAAAACCATAGGTTTCAGGCCTTATACAGTTAGGAATTAGCATTTAAAAAACCTTTGAAATTCACTGAAAAACCATAGGTTTCAGACCTTATATAGTTAGGAATTAGCATGTAAAACACCTTTGAAATTCAATCAAAAAACTATAAGTTTTAGGGGTGTTATAGTTAGCTGGACATTACACTCATACAAAACCATTGAAATTGCTTCTATATAGTGATGTAATATGTGACATCATTAGCAGTGGATTGCGGGTGCGCGAAATATAGTTAGTACAACTAACTATATAGAAGCAATTTCAATGGTTTTGTATGAGTGAAATGTCCAGCTAACTATAACACCCCTAAAACTTATAGTTTTTTGATTGAATTTCAAAGGTTTTTTAAATGCTAATTCCTAACTATATAAGGCCTGAAACCTATGGTTTTTTCAGTGAATTTCAAAGGTTTTTTAAATGCTAATTCCTAACTATGGGCCCTATTAGGTTGGCGGCGGACCATCCCCGAGGAAGAGGGACCGTCTGCATGGGCAGCGACGGTCCCTCCATGGCAATTAGGATGTGACGCCACCCTGGCGGTCACATCCTGTATTTTTAACATTGCGACGGATGCTGCTTCAAGCAGCACCCGCAGCAAGGTTAAAAAGTTTATGTTGACCTTTGCATGCACGAAGCGGCAGGCACCGCGTGGTGCCTGCCGCTTCGTGCACGCAAAGGCAGGGGGTACCATAGGTACCCCCATGTGCAGCCCCCACCCCCCCTTCACCCCTGGGGGCCCGCAAAGGGCCTCCAAACAAAAGACCTTATGCCTTTCCACGGCGGAAATGCCGCCGTGGAAAGGCATAGGACAGCAGCCATCCTAATATGCCTGGCGGTGTCTGATAGACACCGCCAGCCATGTTAGAGCTTTTCTGCCGCGGTCGGAAGGTGACCGCGGGGGAAAAGCTGCGGACAGTAAAAATATCCCTCTGCCATCCGGAGGATGCGGATATTCCGCTATCATAATCGGCCCCTATTTAAGGCCTGAAACCTATGGTTTTTTCAGTGAAAATATATATATATATATATATATATATATATATATATATATATATATATATATATATATATATATATTCACTGAAAAAACCATAGGTTATAGACCATATATAGTTAGGAATTAGCATTTAAAAAACCTTATTTTACTCACACAAAACCATTGAAATTCCATATATAGTTAGTTGCACTAACTATATATCGCGCACCCGCAATCCACTGCTGATCATGTCACATATTACATCATTCATGACATGGTCAGTGACATCACTGATGACATCACTGATGACATCTCAAATGACATCACTGATGACATCACTGATGACAACATCCAGTGACTGTATGTTTCTGTGAAGTTAAAATATGTCTTACATATTGAAGAATGAGTGGATGTATAAGTGTCTGGATGAAGGATTTAGTAGGTGCGTGACTGACTGTATGAGTGAGTGATTAAATGTGTCTCACTGAATGCATGGGTTAGTGACTAAACTGTCTTAATTTGTGCATCATTATGTCTGTTGTTCTGTAAACTGCTGCATGTGTTGATCATTAGCTATACGAGAGGCTATATGTGTTATTAATTGGTTGCCCAAGTATTTCTATGGGAGATTGAGTTTGTGTGGGGGTGGCTGGAAGGTGTGTGACTCTATGCATAGATGTGTGAGCAGTTTATTCACTAGGTGTATGAGTTCAAGAGTGCATGTGGAAACAGCTACATGGGCAGTTGACTGTGTGCATGAGTGTATTGATGAGTGAATGGATATCTCAATGCTACATGTCATAGTAAGTACATATGTAAAACACAGTACATGTGAGAGTTGGCATATATAAATAACTGTGCATGAGAGCCACTGAATGAGTGAGTGGTTGTATCGATCATTGTGAACTTGTATCAGGGATTGTATAAGAGAGTAAATATGTGTTAGTATATGTTTCAATAAGTAAGGTGTGTTTAACTGTATAGTTGAAGAAATGGAGGTGAGATTGTTTCTTTGCATGACTGACTGGGTGTGTGAGTAACTCCATGGATGAGTGGCAGTGTGTGAGTGTCTGTATACACTGAGTGTATCTAAGGTTATATTAGAGTCTGAAGAGGTTTATCGTATTAGCACAAGAATGATGTCAAATGAGATGTCATCAGTGATGTCATCAGTGATGTCATTTGAGATGTCATCAGTGATGTCATCAGTGATGTCACTGACCATGTCATGAATGATGTAATATGTGACATGATCAGCAGTGGATTGCGGGTGCGCGATATATAGTCAGTGCAACTAACTATATATGGAATTTCAATGGTTTTGTGTGAGTAAAATAAGGTTTTTTAAATGCTAATTCCTAACTATATATGGTCTATAACCTATGGTTTTTTCAGTGAATTTTCAAGGTTTTGTAAATGCTAATTCCTAACTATATATGGTCTATAACCTATGGTTTTTTCAGTGAATTTCAATGGTTTTTTAATAGCAAATATCATAAGCTGTCGAATGTCAAGTACGTGGTAAGTGAAAACATTTTCGTGTTTATGCACACTGATCTGCTTTGAATGGTGCCCCCCCCCCTCATTTCTATTAGGAGTACTCTCTCTTTGCAGATAGTGAAAGGTAGTTAACGCAGGCCTTTGCCCCCGTTGTAATCCGTCGTGCCTGCTTCTCTCTCCATTTGATTGATTGTTATCCAAGTATTTACTGTTTTAGAATTAGTTCTCTTTGGTTCATTCTCTATTTACAAACAAACACAGAGTCGCAATACTCTGTTTAGTCTTTGCAGATAACGAAAAATCGTGTAAAAAAAAAGAAAAGGAATCGAGCAAAATCAGTAGGCCACTAATGGGATCTCTTTTTGACCTCGCTAAAATAGAAACATTAGGAACAACCCCTCATGACAAATACAAAACTAGTGAGATGAACTGAACTCCACACAATGATGGCTGCAAAACAGCTCGGCTCCGCCACCCACCCCGCCCAAAATAACGATAAAGAACGGCTGCCATGATTGGTTGCGGAATGACCACGACGGAGCTACGAAATGGTGCTGCTCTCATGCTAACCCCAGCTTCAGTCTGAAACATCCAGAAACACTGTAGACTACCAATTCGATCAGTTCCGGTAGCGCCCCAATGTAACCCGGTAGAGAAGAACTAGCCCTCCCCTCTTTGACTGATGGTTCTTGTTGCCTGTCCCTTCTGTTGTCATTTAACAGAACTATTTAGCCTGCTGAAAGGGGTTGTGTTCCGACCGCTGGTTGGTGGAGACATTTTGACTATATTCTGTACCTGCGTTGTCGCGTAATGCGTCATATGACGCGCCGCGTTAGCGCATCCGGAAGTCATCCGGGGCGCGCAGCGCGTAACGTAAGCATAACAAGTCATGTGACTTGTTAATAAAACTTTTCATTGGTACATTTTACTTTTCTTATTGTAATGATGAAAGGCTTGGTCATATGACCTAAAAATTACGCTTTTCATTACTTCCGAACATTATTTTTTCTTAAATATATGTTATAATGTTCCAGGCTAATGTACTTTCCCGGAAATTTTACAACTGTCCTGCAAGTAAAATATATTCTTTTTTCGAGAAAAAGAGTGTTTCTTCGTCCCATTGTGGAAAAGTAAATTTTGCCATGTTCTGTGTCCCTACGTGTCCTCCATCTTATGTTATGTGTGCATGATTAAATATGCATATGTATCCCCCATGTTTGATTAAAGACGCAATTACAGTTGTGTCCATCACTAGTATGCCAGTTTCCAGTTCTCATGAAAGCTACGAGTATCAGGCCTATGTAAAGTTACGTTGCCACGTTTCTCAGTGTGCACGTTATTTCATTGTAAAGTCCCCGTTTCTAGGCCTCAAAAGGGCCCGGACACCAGATTCAGCTCCTGTCTCCTGAGCCTCGCTGAGGAGCGATACAGCCCCCACCTGTATCCTCGACCCTTCACTTACTTCCTGCCTCACAGTGCCCGGCTCAGCCTGGCTCTGCCTACGAGTCTGCCAAGAGTATGTTATGATTCTAGTTATCAGTCCAGCCCTCCTTCTCTGCATTCCTAAGCTACTGAATCGCATCAATAGTTTCCGTCATTGTCTAGCCTTTACGTCTCCATGTAAGAGAAATACTGCATTTAATGGTCATTTAATATTCTTCATCACGCACTACATGTGGAATAATGCATGCACCATTCTTAGAGTCTGTTAGCCTTTACCCCGATAACTTTTGGATTCTATCAACATGTTCTCTAAACATCAGATACTAGATACTGTTTAGGTACATGTCGCCCTGACTCTCCAGACTTCAGTCTCTGCTCCTAGCACAGAGTTCATAGCCCCCAGCTTCTCCTAGTAACACGTTATTGTCAGTTTGCGCGCACCATTAGGTTAGAGGTCCCGGCTCCTTAGGTAGCCCCCTCCATGTTTCCGCCCCATTTATGACATATTCTGTTACGTTTGCATCACATGTCTATGTATACGCCCCTGTTACACCCACTGCCCGCCTACTGTAATTCATTGTAATGTAACTGTTTTAGTATATATATTTGTGCACTGTTATTAAATGTTATGCCGATTCTGATCCTGCCCCCGGCAGCGCTGCCATCCTGTTCCCGTGCAGGTTGTCCTGTTCCTGTCCTTTATGCTGTATTAAACCTGCAAACTCCTACTACCTCGAATCTTGACTCTTATTTATTGAGCTATCTGTTATTGCTATGTCCAGTAAAACCTAGATCCGGTATTATTTATTTATATACCACATAATGGCGCCCGAACAGGGACTTGCCCTTTCCCCACGCGCCGGTGAAGCCACGCCGGCCCCCTGACCCTCTGCAGCCGTGACGGAACCATACCGTGCACGTGCAGATATTTCTGCTTCAAGTATCCCTCAGGCCCACGGAGGAGACGGAGGTGGCGGTCCAGCATCCAGACGAGGCGGTGGAGGAACGCGGCGAGTCCCGACCAGAGCCCAAGCCGAGAGTCCAAGGTCCGAGGTATCCGGAGGCCCACCCGTAACAGAAGTCCGAAGTTCGTCCGTCCGGCGTCGAAGCAGTCCAGTCCAGTCCGAGGCCTTCCGTTCTTGCTGCCCGGTGAGTACCATTGCTGGGGTAGTATCTAGACAGGGTCAATCTAATTGACTCTGGTCCGTGGGTTGGTGGTACACAGACCCAAAACGAAGTGTCCACTTCGGTGGATGCGGGTCCTGACGTGTCTCTTTATGAGACCGGTAAGTTTCGTACTGTTTCAGCAGTGCATCTAGTTTCTGTTCTAGTCAGTTCTGTTCTCGAGAAAATTCATGTATTCTGTTTTCAGTATTCCAGGTAGTATTCTGTTCGAACTGTTATTTTAAATATTCTTCATGTATTTTAATGTCGTGGTATGAATGTGAAGTAATTATCGTGTTCATTGTGTATTGTATTGTGTCTAGATTACAGTTCAGTCATGCCCTTATTCTCGAAATTACGTCAGTTAAAAACTAGAAAAGGTCTGCTAGAAGCAGCAGTTCCTGTCCCGCCTAGGGACAGTCCAGGTCATTTTATGTATCAGAAGCATGGCATAAGTGCCATATTATATCTAGACTTATGGGTAGAGTATACCAAACAGTTAGAAGAAAAGTATAGATGGCCTGTATCAGGCACGTGGGATGCCGAGTGCATCATGAGAGTAGAAGAAGCATTATGGAAAAAGAAAGCCAGACAGTCACAGAAGGATGCCATCGAGTTATGGCGCAAAGAATCTCATAAAAGAACCGAAAAAGAAATCAGAAAGTCAGAACTAAGTAGAGAATCCTTAGAGCGAGCCCAAGAAAGGGAACTAATCGAGATAGGTGAACGAGTTAAAACAGAACAGTCAGACAGACAGAGGAATGCCCTCATCAAGGGTATGTATCCTCTTCTTGCCGAGGGCTTGCCAAAATCGACCCCGGAGGCATCCAGTAATTTTCCGCCACCATTAGTTCCGACCAAGCTACGTCACAAACCGACCGCAGCTGATATTTTCATCTCGTCCTATTTGGACGACACAGTCCCGGAATATGCAAATCCTGTTCCGCCAGTCCCTGTAAATCAGGCAATTCCTGCTCCCCCAGACACCGGGGCACCTCTTGCAGTACCTGCTACGGTACCCCCGGTCCAGCCTACATTACAATTTCTCGCCGCGCTGGTACGAAGAGTATCAGTCGACGATTCCAGTTTAGGGGCCGCAGGAGGAGGTCCTCCTGGTACCCCGCCACCGCACCAACGTAGAACGTTGGCCGAGTTACATGAATGTGCGTTACAGCGTACGCCCAAATTTAAGTCCGTTGCAGAAATCCGACGAGCTCTCACTGAATGCCGCTATGATCCAGTTGCAGGTGATGATAGTACAGTAATATATTCCATCCGTGTAAGACGGGTGACCGGGTATTTAGACACCCTACCAGATATGAAAGGAGATCTAGACAGAATATATCGTTTCATCCGTACAGGGGATGATCCAGAAAGTATTGGCGAAGCCATGTCTCAAAGGAAAGCTGAGATCCAGCTCATGATATTAAAGTTTCTGATTAATTGTCTAATAAGAGAACAAGATTACCCGACTAAAGATCCGGCCGAAATGAAAATCCTGACAAGGTGGAGTGATAATATAGCCGAGGGTAAACACAAGACTATCAGTAGTATAGAGAGTATATACAAGAAAATTCGTAAGGAAATACTAAAGTTACACGAACAACGTAAAGCAGCACAAGTAAGCGAGAAAGAAAATGACTCTACTGAAGAGGTAGAGGACGAGAATCCCACTAGAATAGCGTATGTAGGAAAATCTAGATTTCCAGACCGTAATTTACGCCTAGAACACAAGTCAGTTTTTCATCATCCAGCACCAGAACAAGGTTCTCTGGAACAAGTATTTCAAGCTACCGATCACATTCTGAAATCACGAATCGGTTACAGTGAGTTAAGTACTATGCATGAACAAGAACTAGCCCGATCAGCAGTCCGATGGATTACTGATTCTACCACTTTTCCAGACGAAATAGTGGCACAAATGTTTCTGAAATTGCCCCCAGCCGAGCAGCGACTGGTGGGTATGTATATGATCCAGCACCTCATTACATTGTATGAGGGTCAACATTCTGATCCAGGTCCGTTACACGATGTCCTGAACGAGTTACTCCAGTATAGATGGAAAGGTTTAGGTACCGATTTAATTAGTGTCATTCTAGAACAGCGCCACAAATATAGTATGTTTTTGAACCCGCATTTTGTTCATGTCTCACCTCCAGAAAGTAAACCGTTTTACATAGACAGACAGAATCCGTTACGAGAAGTACACCCAGTTAGGACAACAGATGGTGAAATGCAACGAGTGTTTGTTTACACCCCGATTACAAAGATGGAACTCTTAGAGATGAAAAAGTGAATTCCCTGTCATGATAAAGATCCAGCAGGGTTCCACCGAGAATTAAAAGACATGCTCCGTATGGGAGAATACACGTATCCAGATATTATTAAAATGTTAAAGGTCCTGTTGCCCGCAGGGGTATATGAAAAACTCAAGGAAAAAGAATGGGAGGTGGGAGAGAAAAAGATCGATTGGGCAGTTCTCGAAGCTGAAGATAAGATACGAGTACCAGGTACCGGTCTAGGAGAGAAATGTAAAGAATTACCAGAACTGTTGATACAAGTTTTGCCAAGATTATTAGCCACTAAAAAGGAAGACTGGGATGCAATCTCAGCCTGTAAACAGAAACAAGACGAAGACACTAGTGATTTTTATTCTAGATTCGAGAAATGTTTTAGTATAAACAGTGGCCTCAAGACAAGTAGCGAGTCATACCCTCATCTTTTTGTTACTAAATTAGTCGAGAATTCAAGTCCACAAGTTAAGAATCGAGTTTTGAAAGTCGAAAGTACCTGGCAAGCTAATACCCCGTCCCAGATGTTACAGATGCTTCAATACCACCAGAATAGAATCAGAGAAGAGCAAGAACACGAGAGAAAACGTATGAAAGACACGAAAATGAAAGTGCTGGTTGCACAATCTATTCCACAAGACAGTCAGAAGAGGGGTACGAATCAAGCCAGTCATCCTGCAGTTCCCGTTAAAGGGACATGCAATTATTGTAAACAGCCAGGTCATTTTATAAACGAGTGTGCAGTTCTGAAACACAACATAGCTACTGGTAAGACTAAAGAAAGACCACGTCCGCCTAGACAAGAACAAGTTTCACAGACTTCTCAGCCACAGAATGCACAACAGACAGTTCCAGCACCGCAGCCTATTGCTGCAACACAGCATGTTACACAGCAGATGTACCAGTATGCACAGTCCGAGTATCCAGAGTATCAGCCATATTCATGAAACAGCCTAGAGAGGGAGGTAGGCTTGCCTCTCATCGAGATACCTGTAGATCAAGAGGGTCCCTATGTTCATAGTCAAGAACTAGGGAAAGACAGAAAGTTTCTGATTGATACAGGGGCAAGTAGGACCACCATTAGTCACGCCAAAGTTCCAGGGGCTCCGCTCTCAGGCTCTAGAAATGTTTCCCTTGGATTTTCAGGAAAGCCTATTATAAACGAGATATCTAAGCCAGTTACTCTAGAAGTAGGTCCATTGTCCCGCACTACTGATCTGTTACTTACGAAGTCATGTCCAGAAAATCTGTTAGGCATTAAGACACTGAAAGAATTAGGTGCAGTCATATGCTGTTCCCCAGAGGGAATACGACTGTTCCTACGTGACTTCAAGGGTCACTATGTATTACGAGATTTTGATCCGAGATTGTCTAATGTTCCGCAGCATCTATGGGCACAAGGTCCAACTGATGTTGGCTATATGCAAATCACACCCCATCGTGTGACTCTCAAGCCAGGTGTAGTGTTACCACGAATCAGGCAGTACAGATTGCCACCTGAGGCTGTAGCAGCCTTATCCAAAATTACTGACGAGCTCATCGCTCAAGGAGTAGTTGTAGAAACTGACTCCAATGTATGTAATTCTCCGATCATTCCAGTCATGAAACGTACTGATCCAAATGCACCCCCAGTATATCGATTAGTGATTGACCTTCGAGAACTCAACAAATGTATTATTCCCCAGTACCCAGTTGTCCCAGATATCTCTTCCCTATTGACAGCCATTGATTCTGAAGCCTCATTTTTTTCAGTCATAGACCTCAAGAACGCGTTTTTCAGTGTCCCCATTCATCCAGACAGCCAGTTCCTTTTCGGATTTTGTTTAAATGGAAGGAGCTATATGTTTACACGCGCTCCTCAAGGTTTCACAGAAAGTCCAAGTATTTACAGTCAAGCACTCAAGAGACAACTAGACAATATTCACATGCCAACTGACACTGCCCTGCTCCAGTATGTCGATGATCTACTGATCACAGCCCGTTCTGAACGTGCTTGCGAGCGAGCATCCCTTACAGTCTTGTATTTCCTTGCCGAGATGGGGCACAAGGTGTCCCCTTCTAAGCTTCAATTCTGTGTCCAGCAAGTGATCTATTTAGGCCACTTACTGTCCAAGAGGGGTAGGCAATTGACACCTGACCGTATCCAGTTAATAGCGAGTCTTCCTCAGCCCAAGACCCAGAAGGAGGTACGTGCTTTTATCGGCCTCACTTCTTACTGCAGACAATGGATTCCTCAGTATGCATTTCTAGCTAAACCACTGATACAGTTAACGACACAGGAGGCAGCCGTATCGACTGTCCTCCCTTGGACATCTGAACATACACTTAGTTTCAATGAATTAAAGAAGGCTCTATGCCAAGCTCCAGTTCTAGCAACACCGAACTACAGTAAGCCTTTTACACTTTTTGTCACTGAACGCGAAGGTACAGCATTATCTGTTCTCACACAAGATCAAGCAGGACAATACAAGCCCTCTGCTTATTTTTCGAGCACACTAGATCCTGTAGCCCAGGCTCTGCCTGCGTGCCTCAAGTCAGTTGCAGCCACAGCACTAGCTATCAGACAAAGTGATTCCATAGTATTAGGACATTCCTTGACAGTACAAGTTCCACACTCCGTGGAAGTTCTTTTAAACCGAACACAGACTCAGCACTTGACAATTGCATGTTTAACAGGTTATGAATTGACACTGTTCCAGCCACACATAGAAATCAGACGCTGCAACGTTTTAAATCCTGCTACACTGTTACCGTCAGTTACTTCAAATCCTGCCACACATGACTGTGTGGAAGTAGTTAACATTATGACTAAGCCAAGACAAGACTTGACAGATATTCCATTACCAGATCCCGACCTGACACTTTATGTGGATGGTTCATGTATGAGAACAAGTACAGGAGAACTAGTAGCCGCGTATGCAGTGACTACTGACACTGAAGTTATTGAAACACACCGTATTGACACCCTGTCTGCTCAAGCAGCAGAGCTAGTTGCTCTGACTCAAGCCTGCATACACGCCAAGAACCTGAAAGTTAATGTTTACACAGATTCACGTTACGCATTTGGAGTCGTACACGACTTCGGAGTGCTCTGGCAGGAGAGAGGTTTCATGACTTCTCATGGAACCAAGATTCAGCATGGTCTCCTTATTCAAGCTCTGTTAGATGCCATACACTTACCGACATCCATTGCTATCATGAAATGCAAAGCACATACGAAAGTTACTGACACTATTTCTCAAGGTAATGATCTAGCAGATCGCACAGCCAAGCTTACAGTACAGACGCCAGACATTCCAGTTAATAAGACACCGACATACACTCCAGATCCAACTACCTGTATGACAGTTAAGGACCCTACTCAAGATGTCATAGATATCCAGTTACATGCTACTCCCGAGGAAATCAAGAAATGGTCCGAACAAGGAGGGGTCCAGACAGATCAGGGATGGGTAACGAAGGGTAAAGCCACATGGTTTCTCCCCGATTCTATGGTTCAAGTCATTATCAATACCGCACATAGTCCAGCACATTTAGGAGAAAAAGCTATGTTAGATAGTATCCAGAACATTTGGTTCAACAAGCATTTACGAGCTGCAGCCAAGCAGAAGGTCCGTACTTGTATGATATGTTGCCAGTTTAATCCAGGTAAAAGTGTCCCGGTGGAACAAGGTGGATTCCAGCCCCCTGACCACCCTTTTGAAGTCCTCCAGATGGATTATATTCAGATGGAGCGATGTCGAGGTTTCAAGTATGTCCTTGTAGTTGTATGCGCTTTGTCCAGGTGGACAGAAGCATATCCAGTACCAGATTACACAGCCGCGACCACTGCCAAGCAGTTGGTTCGTGAATTCTTCCCCCGCTACGGACTCCCTAGAGTCGTATATTCTGATAACGGCCAGCCATTCTCATCCGAGCTTATGAAACATATTTCCCTGTTGTTAGGGTACCAGTGGAAGTTCCATTGTGTACGCCATCCAGAAGCAGCCGGTCTCGTAGAGAGACATAATCAGACCCTGAAAATCCGAATTGCAAAAGTATGTAAAGAGAAAGGTGTGGACTGGCTAGTAGCTCTGCCAGTTGCCTTATTTTATATGCGCATGGTCGCACATTCCAGATCAGGTCTGTCCCCTTATGAGGTCGTATTCGGCCGCCCCCCTAATATGTGGGGTACACCTAGACCTCGAAGTATTACCGATGTTTCAAGTAATATGCTGACAGATTACCTAGCTTCCTTGATGTCTGCCCTCAACTCTTGTCGTTCACAGGTTGCTGCCGCATTTCCAGACAATACCGAGGTGGCACCGCATGAAATCGTTCCTGGATGCATGGTTTTGGTCAGGAACTTTGATCGTTCAAGTCCGCTGGAGCCTCGCTGGAAGGAACCCCGACAGGTCCTCCTGGCCACCCGTACTGCCGTCAAGCTGGAAGGCAGGATGGGCTGGGTCCATTTGTCACATGTGAAAAGATTTTTTGGATTGAAACCTGTTTCAAAGAACATTTCCGAGGATCTTAAAGACTGCCAAAGTACTATTCTTAAGGACTGTCCCGCAAAAGACATTGCTACGAACCCTTCCCTGTTAGAGAAAACTCCACAACAGGAGTATAAGCTTAAACTAAGGTCTAGTAAAATAAGTCAGCCAGTTTGATTGTCTAAGTCCTCCCCTAGGTGAAACGGTTAGACCGGTTTCTGACATGTATATAATAGACCCCCACAGAGAGAGAGTTAGTGAGAACTCTAGAAGTTGCACTATTATTTTATGTTTTCTGCTATATTTCAGCATTATAATTTCCTGCACCAGTTATGCATTTTATTTGTATTTTTCAGTTTCTCATGTAAATAAGTCTGTTAATGTTACAGTAGAGCACACGTTTAGTGATCTGCCTCCCCATGAACTCTCATATCGTCTTGCTATGCGTAATAACTCCTTTATCCGCATGTTACATTATTCACACCAGACCAGCAATGCCACTAATTGTTGGGTGTGTGGTCGACTCCCCCCTTTCCAGACACCGAAGGGAGTTCTGCCACTCTTTCCTTATCCATTTTCACATAATGGTTCGTGTGGAGCATGGTCCACGTTAATGTCATCCTCAACAGATATGTCTTTTCTGAACAGTACATGTTTCCCAGACAAGCAAGGTCTTCCCCACAGAACAGGGTTAGATCTAGAGAATGAAGTTTATAATCTAGGTAATTATTCTTCGAATTTCATGGTCCTGAATGTTCAGTCTGATTCTACTCCAGACTTACCTGCTATTTCAGTACTACCAGTCAAAGGTGAATTATGTGTCCGAAATAATGGTTCCGTACATGTAGGCCATAGTGATTGTACTACCATTGTCAAGTATAGTGACAGTGGGAAATCTATTTTCAAAGCTTCACGTCATTCTTATTTTGTTTGTGGTCAGACCGCATATGTTCGTCTGCCCCTCGATTGGGAGGGAACATGTTACATTGCCTTCCTACTGCCACCAGTTTTCCTAGCCCCACCTGACTATCATAGGAATTCCCTCCTAGTACATACTAGACACAAGAGAAATTTCCCGATTGTCGATTATACTGAAACTGCTCTAGAACAATACATAGATATCAATAAAGGTGTCTTCCCCTACTTAGGTACTGTCGTGAATAGTAAACTGATACGTAGATTAACCAGAACACTTGAAGCAGTAGTGATTGAGACTACTTCTGCTCTAGGTAACTTAACCGAAGAACAATCCTTTATGAGAATTGTCGTGCTCCAGAATCGTCTCGTCCTTGACGTCATACTGGCCGATAGGGGCGGGGCATGTAGAGTCATCGGATCTAGTTGCTGCATTTTCATTCCTAATAACGCGCCGTCTGTTTATTCAGCTATTACCAGACTCCATAAAATTGCCCATATGTTACACCAAGATCCAGGCACCTGGACATGGTCCGGTTGGTTCTGGAATATAATTTCCGCCTGGGGATGGAGAGTATTGTCATTTCTGGGTATTGCAGTAGCGATCATATTCAGTTGCTGCCTCTGTTTACAATGCGGCCCTGCGATTTGCGGCATTTGTGCTACATCATGTGTTCCTAGTCCCAAGTCTCGTCCTAAATCCAGTTCCAAGACAATTCGAGACGAGCAAATGATACTGTATGAAATGATAGATGGTATCATGAATATTGATGTTTCCTGATGGAAACGTAGTGACAAGGAGGGAATGTGGAAAAGTAAATTTTGCCATGTTCTGTGTCCCTACGTGTCCTCCATCTTATGTTATGTGTGCATGATTAAATATGCATATGTATCCCCCATGTTTGATTAAAGACGCAATTACAGTTGTGTCCATCACTAGTATGCCAGTTTCCAGTTCTCATGAAAGCTACGAGTATCAGGCCTATGTAAAGTTACGTTGCCACGTTTCTCAGTGTGCACGTTATTTCATTGTAAAGTCCCCGTTTCTAGGCCTCAAAAGGGCCCGGACACCAGATTCAGCTCCTGTCTCCTGAGCCTCGCTGAGGAGCGATACAGCCCCCACCTGTATCCTCGACCCTTCACTTACTTCCTGCCTCACAGTGCCCGGCTCAGCCTGGCTCTGCCTACGAGTCTGCCAAGAGTATGTTATGATTCTAGTTATCAGTCCAGCCCTCCTTCTCTGCATTCCTAAGCTACTGAATCGCATCAATAGTTTCCGTCATTGTCTAGCCTTTACGTCTCCATGTAAGAGAAATACTGCATTTAATGGTCATTTAATATTCTTCATCACGCACTACATGTGGAATAATGCATGCACCATTCTTAGAGTCTGTTAGCCTTTACCCCGATAACTTTTGGATTCTATCAACATGTTCTCTAAACATCAGATACTAGATACTGTTTAGGTACATGTCGCCCTGACTCTCCAGACTTCAGTCTCTGCTCCTAGCACAGAGTTCATAGCCCCCAGCTTCTCCTAGTAACACGTTATTGTCAGTTTGCGCGCACCATTAGGTTAGAGGTCCCGGCTCCTTAGGTAGCCCCCTCCATGTTTCCGCCCCATTTATGACATATTCTGTTACGTTTGCATCACATGTCTATGTATACGCCCCTGTTACACCCACTGCCCGCCTACTGTAATTCATTGTAATGTAACTGTTTTAGTATATATATTTGTGCACTGTTATTAAATGTTATGCCGATTCTGATCCTGCCCCCGGCAGCGCTGCCATCCTGTTCCCGTGCAGGTTGTCCTGTTCCTGTCCTTTATGCTGTATTAAACCTGCAAACTCCTACTACCTCGAATCTTGACTCTTATTTATTGAGCTATCTGTTATTGCTATGTCCAGTAAAACCTAGATCCGGTATTATTTATTTATATACCACACCATGACGGAGCCGTTGAGCAAAAGAGGGTCGACCTGCTGTCTTAGTCGCCGATACGCCTGAATATGAGATTCTTATCGATCACTTTATGTTGCAGGAATAGAAAACACAACAGCCCTTGACCATTTATCTTTACTGCGTTCCTTCGTATTATACCTTTTACCCTTCATGTAATTGGTCTGCTTTATTTCACTTGCCTTTTAATGATTCTAAAACAGTCACTATTATTAAAAACTTTACCAATGTATATACTACTACCATGTTTTCTTTTAAAAACCTTTATTGTGAAAATGTCATTATACAAATACGAGCCTATAACCACGTGGGCCTGCCACAGAGCAAACTGTAATCGTATATGATGAATAGACATTTACACTGTAGAGGAACGTAACGGGCGGGCCATTAGGTTGCAAGAACTAAGGTGTCTAACAGTTACGGAATCGGTGGACGTACATTTTATAATTAAAATACGACAGGGCCAGTTACAATAAAATTATCTAGATATACATTTGCGGGCAAGTACCATGGGTGACGTTAATTCGAACTTTCAACAGTACAGTAATCAATAACACATCAGAACTTAATATCAATAGGGATGTCGAAATAGTCAATCAATTCTCGTCCCCGCCCGCCATGTGCTTCAAAACTGCATACGTATCTCGTGATTTCAAGGTTCTGCAACCAGTACACAACAAGGAGTTACGAGTCCCATTTATTCCGGCGCCATTTTGGGCGAGGACGGGCAGGTCCAGGATATAGTCAAAATGTCTCTACCAACCATCGACTATGATGATGTTCATATGCTGTATTTATTAGAGTAACACTCATCTGTCCACATGAAATTAATTTGCCACAATCTAAACATGTCATTTTAATCTTTCCAAAGTTCTTCTAAATATTTGGGACCGTTTCCATTGCCTCTGAAGCTCTCAGTGCCACTTCTTTGATGAATGTACTAGCAGGTCAGGGGTTCTCCTCCAAATCTCTCTTTTATGCAGCACTATAATTAATTGGTGCCACCTCTCCATATGACGATGCATGGTATAGTTACCACAACTATATTTTTTTTCGGTTCCTCTGGAGAGTTCATCGTGGCAGATGAAGCGTGTAACGTACCGGGCATTTACCTTTTTTTGCATGTACAGGAAAGGAAAAAAAAATCGAGCGTCCGAGTTCTAAGGTGTCCCAGGGCCATTTTAGTGGACCAGGCCCAAATCCAAAGAACAGGCCGCCATTTTGAGAGTCCTCTTGCAGCCGCCTGTCGCTGTAGCATCAAGAGCAGCCGAAACTCAGCTGAATGGCAACTGAAACGGTAAAGGGGCGCCCCACTACAGCAGACGAGCCTCCACCTAGGAAGGCCCATTCACGCCGGCTCCCCCCCCCTTCGGGCACCCCACGCCGTTATTCGGAGCAGTATTGTAGGATGGCCACACCAGTGCGGCAACTTGCTAGACATCACCTCGGTGGTAACCGAATCTCAACGCCTTGTGGTGTCTTCTATTCAAAAAACATTGTTATGCTGCCTTCGACCTATTCGCCGCAAGTGCGCACACAACTCAACTGCATAGCTTGCTAGACACCACCTCGGTGCCATCCGGATCTTGGAATGTCAGCACCTTTTGGTGTCTTCTCTTCAGAAAATATTGTTGCGCTGCCTTTGGCCCCATTCGCACATCAGTCCGCTACTGACGCCATCTCACAGGCTAATGGGGCGCCCCACGCCGACTTTCAGCATTGTAGAATGACCACACCAGTACAGCAACTTGCTAGACATCACCTCGGTGCCATCCGGATCTCGGCGCCCCACTGCAGATGAAGTGCCTCTCAACTATGAAACCACCACGGTGACATCAGGATCTTGGCGCGTTGTGCTGCCTTCGGCCTATTCGCACATCGGTCCGCTACTGACGCCATCTCACAGGCTAATGGGGCGACCCACGCCGAGTTTCAGCATTGTAGGATGACCACACCAGTACAGCAACTTGCTAGACATCACCTCGGTGCCATCCGAATCTTGGCATCTCAACGCCTAGTGGTATCTTCCATACAAAAAATATTGTTACGCTGCCTTTGGCCCCATTCGCACATCAGTCCGCAACTTAGACATCACCTCGGTGCCATCCGGATCTTGGCATCTCAGCGCCTTGTGGTGTCAGTCAGAAAATATTGTTGCGCTGCCTTTGGCCCCATTCGCACATCGGTCCGCTACTGACGCCATCTCACAGGCCAACGGGGCGCCCCACACCGACTTTCAACATTGTAGGATGGCCACAGAAGTGCGACAACTTACTAGACACCACCTCGGTGCCATCCGGATCTTGGCGCGTTGTGCTGCCTTCGGCCTATTCGCACATCGGTCCGCTACTGACGCCATCTCACAGGCCAACGGGGCGCCCCACGCCGACTTTCAGCATTGTTGGATGGCCACACCAGTGCGGCAACTTACTAGACACCACCTCGGTGCCATCCGGATCTTGGCGCGTTGTGCTGCCTTCGGCCTATTCGCACATCGGTCCGCTACTGACGCAAACTCACAGGCCAACGGGGCGCCCCACGCCGACTTTCAGCATTGTAGGATGGCCACACCAGTGCTGCAACTTGCTGGACACCACCTCGGTGCCATCCGGATCTTGGCGCGTTGTATTGCCTTCGGCCTATTCGCACATCGGTCCGCTACTGACGCCGCCTCACGTGCCAACGTATTTTCTCCGCATTTTATACCCTATGCCGCATAACAGGTCATGTGACTTGTTTATAAAACTTTTCATTGGTTCATTTTACTTTTGGTTTCCTAATGATGGAAGGCTTGATCATATGACCTAAAAACAACACTTTTCATTGGATGAAAACTTTTTTTTTTTTCCCAAACGATGAAAGCCCCACCTTGTTTCTGGATGTTTCAGACTAAACTGGCGTCAGCATGAGAGCACCACCATCTCGTAGCTCCGTCGTGGTCATTCCGCGAGCAATCATGGCAGCCGCTCCCCACCAGAAGCCTGCAGGAGTCGGGGCCCCCAAAACTTTTGATGAATTCTCAAGGCGGAGGGGACGCTTTCGAGAATGGGGTCCAAGACCTAGCAGACAAGCGTCCGATTTCCAAGGTGTCCCAGGGCCATTTCAGTGGACCAGGCCCAAAAAGGAAAGAGCCTGCCGCCATTTTGAGAGTCCTGTGACAGCCGCCTATCGCTGCACCGCAAGAGTGGGCGCAACTCAGCTGAATTGCGGCTTTTGACACAGTGGACCAAAAACGGACGGAATGGCAACTGAAACGGTAAAGGGGCGCCCCACTACAACAGATGACACTCCACCTGGAGAGGCCCGTTCACGCCGCCTCCCCTGGGGCGCCCCACGCCGTTATTCGGAGCAGCATTGTAGGATACCAAAACCAGTGCGGCAACTTACTGGACATCACCTTGGTGCCATCGTTCTGCTGCCTTGGAACTATTCGCACAACAGTTTGCTACTGATGACCCACCCCCCGCGACGCCCCACGCCGTTATTTGCTGGGTGGCAACTTACTAGACATCACTTTCGTGTAATCTAGATTTCGGCGCGTTCTGCTGCCTTGGAACTATTCGCACAACAGTTTGCTACTGATGACCCACCCCCCGCGACGCCCCACGCCGGTAATCTGGACGTTGTGCTGCGTTGGGACTATTCGCACAGCCGACCGCTACTTCGTTGTTTTTCCCTAAAAATGTTTATATGTTATTACTATTTTTGTTTTCTTGTATATATTTATAAATTATTAAAGTTTTATAATCTTACTACTTTGTCGGAGTGCTATATATTTTTAATGTGACACATAATTGTAAAAACTTTGATGTACAAAGAGTCATCCCTGGAATCTTCCGCTTCATGCTCGGTCCCCTCCCCAATCACAATACAGGATGGTTTTCAGATAATAGCAACGCTTCTGCTGTGACGGATCTCATCGAGTGTGGGCCTTGATCTACTATAACTCCTTTGAAGAGGGGTGATTCTTTACAGCTGTGGCCATAAACTACATCTGCAGGGCTAGCTGATAGCCTAGGACCGGCCTGGACAATCGGACACAGAGGAAAAGGAGTGTCAGAGGGTGCGGTAGTGAATAGGGCGAAAGGGAGGTGTCGGGCGGGCACAGGGTGTGATTCTCAGGGAAGAGCAGCGCAGATGGGGGGAGGTTTATTACCCATGCATAAGACAGAGAGCGGGGGTGACCACTGCCTGGGTGAGATGCTTGCGAGGGTGGGGAGCCATGCTAAGGATCGACAGCGTGCACAGAGTGGGTCTGGTCAAGGCATCTAAAATGGCTGCCGTGCACGACAAAAGTGTGGCATTTGAAAAAAGACAAGATGGCGCAGACAATGTTTTTCAACACTTCCTGATTTCCTTCGAATCGAACGTTAACAGACGTTGGGGCATATTACCAAAGTTAAGCGATATTTATCCCTAACGATGCATTGCAAAGATTTTTTTACCGTCAGAAATTATCGCAGATAAACCTTGCTATTATCAAGGTTTATCGCAAATACGATAAAAAACGACCGCAATGCATTAATATCGCTGAAAACTCAGCGATATTCATGCATTACCGAGCTAATGCTCTTAGCCATGTTATCCACCTCCCATTGGATAACATGGCTAAGAACTGCTCAGGGCAGCTGTTACTTTTTGGAGATATTCGCGCTTATCTCGAATATTTCCAAAAGTTGATAATAGGAGATAGCGATGTTAGCGACTGTTTCCAGTCGCTAACATCTTGGCATGCCCACTTTGCATGTCATTAGTGATAAATATCACTCACATGCAAAGTGGGGCCCAAGATGGTCGCTATCTCCTACTAGCCGTCGCTAACTGGTGTTAGCAACAGCTAGGTAATACAGATATAATTTTATCTCCGCGAAGCGGAGCGCTGTTACAGATATATATCTTGTTTTTGAACGTTAATTTCTCAAAATGCACTGAAGCACATATATTGAGACCTAGCAAAGGCACATCGGGCTACCAGTCCCTAATATTTTACCAAGTTTCGTGCAAATCCATTCAGCCGTTCGATTATTATTATTATTTTTTTTTTTTGCCCCGCGGGGCCCTTTTAAAACCTCCACATCAAACCTAGGGGGTCAGCGAGGATCTACTATGCCCCCTTATGGTCATTTGCCCCTTCGCTTTGGCCTCCTCTTGTCTCTCGATCCTACCGAGAGACAAGATGGCGGCCGCTACGTACTGTTTGGAATGTTTACAGACACCGGAGAGCCAATCAGCTTCGCTTCGCAAAGCTCCGTAACGCGAAAAGTACGCGAAGCGGTGCGCTGTTACAGATATATATCTTTTTTTGAACGTTAATTTCTCAAAATCCACTGAAGCACATATATTGAGACCTAGCAAAGGCACATCGGGCTACCAGTCCCTACAATTTTGCCAAGTTTCGTGCAAATCCATTCAGCCGTTTTATTATTATTATTTTTTTTTTTTGCCCCGCGGGGCCCTTTTAAAACCTCCACATCAAACCTAGGGGGTCAGCGAGGATCTACTATTCCCCCTTATGGTCATTTGCCCCTTCGCTTTGGCCTCCTCTTGTCTCTCGATCCTACCGAGAGACAAGATGGCGGCCGCTACGGACTGTTTGGAATGTTGACAGACGCCGGAGAACCAATCAGCTTCGCTTCACAAAGCTCCGTTGCGCGAAAAGTACGCGTCCTGGAGCGCTGCCCGGTCCGCTGTTACAGATATATATCTTTTTTTAAACGTTAATTTCTCAAAATCCACTGTAGCACATATATTGAGACCTACAAAAGGCACATCGGGCTACCAGTCCCTACAATTTTGCCAAGTTTCGTGCAAATCCATTCAGCCGTTCGGGCTAAAAGTGAGGCCAACCGCCCTATGGAAAACTCAATGTTAAAAACACGTTTTGGGACCCCCCTTTTTTCTCGACCCCCCCTGGACGAACCCCCCCCCAATTTTCAGGGGCTGCTCAGAAACAAAATGTGCCATTTTCCTGAAAATTTCAGCCAATTCCGTCCACAAACGCCAAAGTTATTAGACATAGAATTTTCAAAAAACCCATAGAGAAAAAATCCTAACTATATATACCTACTGGCGACCGCCAGTAGGTAATATATATATATATTCCAAATGAAGCTGCTTGCTTATTGAGGAAGCCACTCACAACGTTTTTCCTTTGCCTTCTTTATTCGATAAACAGTAACAGGCTTGATAACAGACCTCCCAGCATGATTTTCGCCACTGATGCCACACGCGTTCCGGGATAACTTCCCTTGTTCACTGGCTGGGCTAAAATGGGAGAAGAACAACGTATTCACTTCAATCCGGTGTTTAAACAAATTCATAAGACTGCCCCCACAGGGGCGTGTCCGCGCTATGCTTGTTGGTAATTGTAGTTCAGGTAAGTGTATAGTCTTTAGTAGACGCCGTCAGTTTCCCTTCGTAAGTAAAATTCCGTCAGGCTGCTGTTTGGTGTGCTATATTACTGCTGCTTTTCATATGTCACTCGAACTGGCACATTGTTCGGTTGTGTGCTTCTGAGTCTATTGCACACGGACCTGCACAGTTTGCAGCGGGGTTATCCTCGTGGCCAGAGCGGGCCACTAACATATTCCAAATGAAGCTGTTCGCTTATTGAGGAAACCACTCACAACATTTTTCCTTTGCTTCTTTATTCAATAGATAGGGGGGAACTTCTATTCCGGCCCAGGGGATCCCGCTACCTGTTTTGTTGCATCCTGGGGTCTCCAGCCGCCACTGCCTGCCCCCGCCGCCGCCGACCAACCGTGGCCGCCGAGAGGGGCAGGGCAGAAAAGACCACAATTCCCAGCGTCCCCTGCTTCGCGGGGACGCCGTCCGACAGCTGGGGCTTCCGCCCGGAGGAGTACTTTGGCCATCCCTTCCTCCGTTGGAGCGGGGAACTTCTATTCCGGCCCCGGGGATCCCGCTACCTGTTTTGTTGCATCCTAAGGTCTCCAGCCACCACTGCCTGCCCCCGCCGCCGCCGACCAACCGCGGCCGCCGAGAGGGGCAGGGCAGAAAAGACCACAATTCCCAGCGTCCCCTGCTTCGCGGGGACGCCGTCCGACAGCTGGGGCTTCCGCCCGGAGGAGTACTTTGGCCAGCCCTTCCTCCGGTGGAGCGGGGAACTTCTATTCCGGCCCAGGGGATCCCGCTACCTGTTTTGTTGCATCCTAAGGTCTCCAGCCACCACTGCCTGCCCCCGCCACCGCCAACCAACCGCGGCCGCCGAGAGGGGCAGGGCAGAAAAGACCACAATTCCCAGCGTCCCCTGCTTCGCGGGGACGCCGTCCGACAGCTGGGGCTTCCGCCCGGAGGAGTACTTTGGCCAGCCCTTCCTCCCGCGTCGCGGGACGCGCGCGGGCAGAGCCCGGGCAGACGGCGGGCCGTCTGTGGCCGTCAGAGGCCAGAGGAGGACGGGACGGGCCACCCCCCCCTGATTCTTTCCAATGAGGAGGTATAGAGACGTTTTATTTTCTCACCTGTCTTGCACTGTACTGCCTATTGTCGCTTTGGGACCCTTGCAGTCTTAATTTCTATTAATCATGTCCGTCTGGGAGGAGCTGAATGCCCTGTGTGGCACTAAGTATGTCCCGGATGTATCAACCCCCCCCCCCCCCATTATGGGTAGAGACGCGGACCAGCGAAATGGCACTCCAAGGGATGTACCTTTATATTTTAATAAAGTCAAATCTCAAGTCAATACACTGTCCCGGGGTCCAAATTGTAAACGGAAGCACGATGAGGAAAAAGATAATGAGAACCAATCTAACGCAAAAAAATTGTGCTCTACTTCTACACCATCCCCCCCAACCCAATCACTTCAATGGTGGATAAGGCTGTGTATAGAACAGATGATTCTTCATCACCCCTTCAATTGTCCTTACTGGCTCAGTTTGAGCAATTGTTAATATCTGCCATATCACCCCTGGTTACAAAAATTAACGATCTAGGGGACAGGCTGACCAGTATTGAAAAAACACTTAAAAGGAACCCTCCACCAATCAACAAATCAGATATACCTATTTGCCCCAATCCTCCTACCAATTACGAAAAGTCCAAGTCCACTCTATGCAGGAACATCCAATCTTTAGAACTACCTCTTACTACACCTATCCCAACTGGCCCTAAACTGACATTAAATTCTGCACCGGCCAGGACCACTTTAGAAAGAAGGCACCGCATTAATTTACCTCCCGAAGCCGCCCCATACGTGACTGTCCTCTCTGGGGTCCCTGCACTTAGCCAGGGCAAACTCGAAACACACCAGGACCTGTTAAATAAGGCCATTTTCTGGCTAAAGGACAACAGACCATTGCCCCCTGAACTCGATGGTGGAATTCTGAGTGTCAGGAGGGTGGGGTGGCTGGGTACGTTGCCCAAAGACATTTTGGGGGACTTGGTGTTAATCAAATTTAAGCATAGGAACACCGTCCCCTACCTACGAGTTTGCAAGCCAAAAGAAGGAGATGGCCCCATTTGCCTTCGGGACTTGTTTGATTTTTATCCGTGTTCCCTTTATCAAGACCAACGGCAATGAACTATAATTCCTGGAAAAGGAGACTCTGTGTACCCTGTGCCACTAACCCTCTAGCCTCTAATTAGCCTTGAATATGCACGAACATTGATTGCTGATTCGTCATACTGATTTAATTCTGTTCTAAGTGTTGATATTAACTTCGTAATGAAATGTTGAGTTAATTATTTATGTACTGTTGCTGCTTTTATGGTTTTTTTTTAAACTAAAAATCGAATAAAGCTAAATCGATCGAAATCGATCGATCAATAGATAGATAGATAGATAGATAGATAGATCAATAGATAGATAGATAGATAGATAGATAGATAGATAGATAGATAGATAGATAGCAATATTATGGACTACCTATGATTTATTTTATGCCTATTTAGTTGTAATGGGTGTCACTGGATATATCGCTTTATTTGCTTATCCCTATGTTTCACTTTTTTCCTTCTTAATTATCAAAGTACAAATATATCTGGGCAACTGTGAGTAGGAATTTATCTCACTTTTAACATCTCATAAAAGTTGTCTATTTTCCTTGATTATTGGAAACTGTAAAACCTTCTGGGTCTACAGTATGCCTAGCCAGTCTTTCCGTTTTTTTTGTTGGGTGATGTTTAAACAGTTTGGCCATGAAGAAGCCCGAGGTCGGGTGAAACACGTTACCGGAATAATTTTATTCTGTAAAGCTTGACTGTGGAGTGCGAGGTTTCCTTGAGGCTGATTATTAGCCCTAGGGTCTTTCTTCATAAATACATATATTATATATAATCTCGCCAGTAGGTAGTTATAGTTAAAACCTAGTTTCTATCAAAAAGGTGATTTTCAGTAGCCTATTTCTTTGGCGCCGGTTGACGAATCGTCATGAACGTTTCCAAAAACATTTGCCCGTTCCTTCACATGCTGGCTGGAAAGTTTCAGGATGTTTTGTGCAGTCGGGGCCAAGAAAAAATGGGGGTCCTAAACGTGTTTCCCTATGATTTTATAAATGGCAGTCGCCAGTAGGTAGGTATAGTTAGGACCCAGTTTCTATAGTTAGGTAGTTAGGTGATTTTCAATTGCCTATATTTTTGGTGCTGGTTGATGAATCTTAATGAAATTTCCTAAAAGTATTTGCCTATTATTTTATTTGCAGTCTGGAACGTTTCCGGTGTTACATGTAGCGTGGGCCAAGAAAAAAGGGGGGGATATGTTTTCTCTCTCTTAATTCCCATACAACCTTTAGACATGACTAGCGCTCAAACCACTGGACGGAATTACACCACATTTGCCAGAAAGCTAGCTGTTGGTCCATAGATCGTACTTTTGGTGATTTAGTGTTAATCCATTCAGCAGGTTAGGAGATATTAACTGGAAAACACATTTTTATATAGGGACCAAAATCTTCCATGCATCCAAATGTCCCCATGTTGACATCTGATTGGCTGCCAATAATTCAACCAGGAAGCACTATCAGCCATCTTGAGATTTGGCTTGAGCTGAGTCCCACAAAGATTTTAAAAAATAAATAAAGGGGGGCAGGATAGGACTACCATGACCCGCCAAGGGTTAAAAAAAAATTGCAGTGAAATCACAGCTGGATCCATGGCAACAGTGAAAAAAAAGCACGGGCTCCAGTGCATCTTTGTAAGGAAGACCCAAAGTGGGCCAATTCCTGGGGGTAGGGGGCATTGTAAATGTAGAAGAAAGGGCACATGGAGCCTTCCTTCAAGGCCTTATAAAAGCACCAGGGACGGCACTTCTTTTTAATTATGAGGGGGTGCCTTGTGCCCTGGCGCCCTCGGGACCACAGCCTCCCCAGGGCAAATGTTTTTAAATAAATGCGGGAGAGGCATGGCCTCCGCAGCCCTGAATCTCCGTCTCCAAGGGAGGCAGGAGGGCCCCCGGGGACGGCCATCTTGCTGGGTCAAAACAAAGTAAATAAAATTGGGAGGCCCATGCAGCCCCCTGCAGAATTGGGGATCACCACCTCCCCGGGGCAAAAGGAAGTAATAATGTGGTGGACCAGCGTGACCTCCCTTGCAGCCTTGGGGAACAAATCCTCCCCAGGGCAAAACAGTAAATTGATGCGAAGGGCCCACATTGCCCTCTGCGGCCCCCTGGACCACCACCTGCCCAGGGCTTTTTTTTATTTTGAGACGGGTCAGTGTGGACCCCCTAAGCCCCAGGGGCCTCCTCCTCCCCAGGAATTTTTAAAATTATGATGTGAGGGCCCAGACGGACGACCCCACCCCAGGGACCTCCACTTCCCAGCCAATTCAGAGCAAACACTCTTCTGTCAGCAAGCGGGACCTGTCCCGCTTGCTGAGAGCCGAGGTTTTGTCTGTTTCTCTACCAGCAGAGATGCAGGCAGGGAAACAGTGGACAATTGCTTTGACTGCATGTTTAGCAGCTCCCTGTGTGGCAAAGCAATGCTGGATTCCACAGGAGGTGGGGGCTGACAGGGACTGCAGGGGCCTTGAGGTTGCCCACGCTATTATATTCCATATAGGTACCTTACATAGCGCAGGTAGCATCACAATCTTTCATCTATATTCTTCCCTACATTACATGCATAATGGTTCTTAGGCACAGACCGTTTACCGAGAAACGATACTGCATTCAGAATGCAGGTTTTCACTTGGAAGCACAGCAGGACTTCCATCTCCTGTATAATATCTCTTTATAAAGTTCAGGCTCAACGTCATCCTCTTGGCCAACACAGTAACACAGCAAAGTAGGACTCCTGGGCAGACCCGTGGGTATTCATACGTCACGTCTTGCTTTAAAAAGACAGAGGAGACTGTAACTTCCCGGCTGACACACTGACCAGAGATGCTGAGTTTTCTGCATGCAGACACTCCAGCTCACAGTGGTCTAACATCCCTCGCGGGGTGTCCAACTCAAGGCCAGGACGGGGTCCCATATTCTCTCATTCGAAGGTAATGGGGTTGACTACATCCTAGAGGGATTCTTGGCAGAACACCTACACAGATGCTAGGTTCATTTAGGTACATCTAGTTAGGGAGGCATCGAAGAAGTACGCACTTATTATCATGTATTTTATGTACTGGTATATATTCATGATTATTGCAAAATGGTAGAACTGTACCATCCTTTTACTTTCGTAGTACTGCTAATCATATATCTCTTCTACTGTCTAATGGTTGTTACAGCTCATATATTCTACACTAGAAAAACAACTGTATAATAAATTCTTATTGAAACACACAGACTGTTTATTCTGTGTATCTCTGAGACAAACTAAGTGAGCCCGAGTGACTGAGCGAAAGGTAGTATATTGTTTCAACGATTCTGAGGGATCAGGGTTGTCATGTTCTGAGGTTGCCAGAAAGTATTCTCTCCCTGATAAGAGAAGATTATAGTGGCACTGTGAGCTAGCTGATACAAACAGGCTAACATATCCTGTGGGGATGCTCGGAACCGGTCTGCCACCAATCCCACAGTTTATGTTATCCAAACGCACAGATCCTGTATAGGGTACATAGGAACTACAGAACATGGTGCTCAACGTGGGACAGGTACCTATTTAACAGTAGAATCTGAGTAATTCAGTTGTGCTATTCTCAGAGAGCCCTACTCACAAAACACCAGTGACGTATGGAATGGGTGGGTACAAACTCCACCTCAGCTGAGTAGGCGAATTAATCCAGTTTATTAGCTGTTGGTTAATCGGGCTTGAAGGACACATTGTTCCTAAAATTGTGCACAAAAACACCTAATCTTAGTTTCCTTGAAAAAACCTTTGTCCTCTAAAAACATGACTGAAGGCGTGGAGAACGCAGGGAGAGTTGTGCATAATTCGCACCTCTCAGATGACAAAGATGCAGACGCAATACAAAATGCAGAAAAATACAGAAATACAGTCACCCTGAAATTATTAGACCATGGTTTAACACCTAGGGGTGGCATATTAGCTTTTGTGATTGAGGCACACGAATCATACAGAAAGGAGGTATTTTATTTGTGGGTTACATTCCCAGCAGCAAATGCCAGAACACAAAAATTTCACTCCTACACGGAAGGAGATGCACCAGCGGAATACTGTCTGTTTGAGGGCATTGAGGTTCTGCTCATGTACTAGGAACACTTATACTGGTTTAAAGGTGCCCTACCTGACATAAGAAGAAGAGTAAGACTCAGCCCGCTCGGAAGAGAAGGGGCAACATGGCCAATATTAGCAGCCTACACACCACATCCTTGTTGTGTATTGATTTAGATTTAGTATGCATTTCCCAATTCATGTCCTTATATAGGTACATTTCACATTGCCTTATATAGGCATAGAAATTCAGTCCTTATTTAGGCATAGTCTATGCTACCCAAATACAGGCATGGCTACTTCCATCCGTTCATCTTCGTCACAACGATTTCTTGGAAAATCAGACTCTTAAGCCGTTAGGGACCTCCCCTTGCTTGGATGTTGATTTCTCCAGGAACTCATTTATTATGCATGAACATCTATTCCTTAGGGGTTTATCCATGAAGTTCATATGCCCGACTTTCCGTCAATATTGGCATTCCTAAACACCTTCAAGGTAAAATATACCTTCACTTGCTACGGCAAAGCACAGTGTGGTTCGGTGCAGTTTGACTACCTACTTGCACAAAGCAGCTCACTACAGCAAGTGCCGAAGGAAGCCAACTCTCCAGCTGACACACTGAACAGAAGCTGTCATCCTCCTGCTGAGAATCCAGCTCCGGTGTTCTGACTCCCCTTGCGGGGTGTTAGGAAATCGAGTCCCAAGAAAGAGATACCAACCTCTCTCATTCTAAGGTATGGAGCTGATTGGAACCTAGAGAAACCTTTGGCAAGTCGTGGCAGAACTAAAACTATAACTAAACAGCACCTACTTCTTCCAGGGTACTAGACCTAGGTTAGGTACATTGGGGTAGGCATATTTTAGAAGCACCAGTTGAGTATTTTAGCCTGTGTTATTTATGTATGTATTTTTATATATGTCATAGCAACAGACAATGCTATTACAGTATTATTTTATATTACTCTTCGTGTTGTACACATTATACTTCGCATTCTGTCTAACGATTGTAGCAGTTCATATCTCTTGCATGAGAAATAAGACTGTTCAATAATCCCCTTTTTATTGAAACCGTCTCTATTTCTGTGCAACTCTGTAGAAACGAAGCATGCACGATTGACTGAGTTAAATAGTTATCTATTGTTTCCACGACTCTGAAGATATTGGTCCATTTCTAGGGGAAACAAAGTTGTCATGTTTATGCGGTTGTCAGAGACTAATCCCTTCTTGTTTACTCAAGAAAGTTTATAGTGACCTCTGAGATAGCTGGCACACACAATTTAGTTTAATGTACTTGATAGAGACATACTGACCTCAGTCCTATGTCAAATCTATAGTGTATATTATTCCAATGCACAGAGCCTATTGGGAATATAGGTGTGGAAATAAAATCTATAATTATGCCCCTTCGCTGCCCTCTGCGCGATCTAATTATGCCCCTTTGCGCGATCCCCTTTGCGCGATTAATAATTGCCCACATTAAAAGCCGGCACCATTTTGTTTTTAATTCACCCTTTGGTGTCCCAAGACCCCGAGCACGAGCACGACACCCCTGCACCTGGCCTTCCTCATTTTCACCATCTGTCTCTGTGGTTTCTGCCAAGTCCGGGAAACCAGTACATGAGTTCCTGCTCCCGCGCAGAGATGGTTCATGTTTCTGACATGAAGCACGAGCACAAACCCCCAAATGAGGAAGCCTCCCCCTTCCAACTGTCAGACTATTTCACATCGCAAGTCCCCTCACGAAGCCTAAGACACGCCCCCATTTCTTCACACTCTGCTCCTCTTGCTGATCTTTGTTCCTCTATCTGCCACGACCTGTTTGTTCCTCTATTTTGCCTCGTGACCAAGACTGTATAAATAATCTGCTGTTGAAAATAAAGACACACCCCACTTCAAGAGAGGGACTTGAGAGATTGCTCCTGTGCCCGCTTGGTGCTGGAAGCGCTCCCCTTAACTCGAGTTATTGGTCTTCTTCTCCTTCATTTGAGCACCACGGACTCCTCGCTTTGCATTGACAAGAAATTATGATTTATTAAGCATAGAAATTCAGAAATGAGGAAATAAGTAAATTTAATTTACCACATTAATTGGCGCCCGGAATAGGGACCTTCCCTTTCCCCCACGCGCCGGCGATATTGGACCCGGTACTTTCCCCTCCTGACCGTTGACGGACTTCAAAAGTGCACAACGCGGGGAATTCCTGCTAACTCCCTCGAGGCGAAGAGGGGGACCGACTGCGGCCCAGCATCCACACGAGGCGGTGAGGAAATAGCAGAACGTCCTGAACCAAAGCCCAACCTGCGAAGCAGACGAGTCCGAGGTTCTACAAATCCCACCTTGAAACTGCGCGCCACGTTTTCCCAAAATCTTCAAGAGGCCTTCCAGTTATTTTTCGGTGAGTACTGCTGAAAAGTATAAAAACGAACCCACAGCTTTTGTGGGGGCGGTAAAGATACGCGTTTTGTTGGTTTCTCACCTATCTTTGGTGAGGACTACTAAAACTAGTATAAAAGACGGACTCACTACCTTGTGGGCACGGTAAAGATACATGTTTTTGTGGGTTTCTCACTTATTTTGTGAGGACTACTAAACTAGTATAAAAGACGGACTCACCTCTTTCGTGGGTACGGTAAAGATATTTGTTCTGTTTGTGTTTTTCTCACTTCTAAAATCTTTGAAAGTCTTGCCATCATGCCTATTTTCTCGAAAATACGTAAGATGGCAACCAAAAGGAGTATTCTTGAGAAGGAAATTCCCCTTCCTCCTCGGGATACTCCAGGACACTTCATGTATGCAAAACATGGTGTCGGTGCACTTATTTAATGTGATCTATGGTAGAATATACTAAAGACCTAGAACTCAGATATAGATGGCCTGAAAATGGTAGTTTTGATACGGAGTGTATTATGAAATTAGAGCAACAGTTATGGAAGAAAAAGAGAGTCCGCCAGTCACAGAGTGACTCAGTAGAATTATGGAGAAAAGAAGCCCATAGGAGGCAACAGAAGGAATTGCATAAAGTTGAAAAGGGTAAGAGAATGTCAGAGCAGGCCAAGAAAGAACAGTTACAAGAAATAGGGAAAGAAGTAGTTAGTGAAAGGAATAAAAGGGAACAATCAGCCATTTCTACTGGTTTTTATCCTGTATTGCCATCTGCACCTGAAAACCTTAACATTGCATCAGCACAGCCTACAGCCCCACTACCAGAGGATACTTTTACTAATTTTCTCTTAGATACTCTACCACCCTATGAGGTTCCAGCCATTCAACACCCTCTGCCCCCGTCATCCCTTTCACAACATAACGTACCACCTCTCACTGCAGAAGGGGGTGCCGTAGGTCCAGACCCAGGTAAAACAATTCCCGACTGCCCCTATGACCCGACTCCGAGCAACACAGGGGAGGCGGGCCGAATAAGTAAAATACTTCATGACTCCTGGGAAGAAATAAGACATCTACCAGCAATTGACACGTTTCTTCAAGCGGCCTCTGAGTTTCTTCGTACTGGAGAGAACTCACGAGCCATTAACGCTATGACTACAAGAAGATCACACCCTGTAAAAATGCACATGTATAGGTTCCTCCTTTGCTGTTTCATAAAACACATACAAGCAGAGGAAAGAAATGTACCAGTTTCACTTTTTGACTTATTAGATTCCGCATCCGACCACACTAGTCTAGAACTTATAAATGATGCACTAGACAGGTTCACCCGTAATGTGACCCGTATTCTGCAAAACTTGCAAACAAATGAAGAGAATAAGAAACTTGAGGAGGAAATTACTGAACCTACTGAAAAAGTCCTACCCGTTCGTTCTTCCGCCCCTAATTCACAAACACCCCCGCCTACATTCCTCCAAGGTCACTCTGAACGGTCATCTCCAGATGAGTTATTTGAAAATACATCCAATGCATTAGACTACTGGTTAGACCAGGAACCTCCGCTTACACCGGAGGAGGAGGAAATAGCCAGAACTGCGACCCTATGGGTCTCTCAATATAAGATATATGACAATGATCTCATAGCCCAGCTTTTTCTAGCATTACCACGCTCACATCAAAGATTAGCAAGTTTCTACATGGTACAACATCTCATCACACTCAATGACACTCATTTTAAACATGATCCAAGACTCGAAGATTTTCTGTCTGACTGCGCTGATAACATGTTCCTCCACAATAGTTCAGTTTTTCTCAACACGTTTATAGATTTTTGACAGAAATACCATAAAGTGACTGGATATAGATCTCCCCATAATACGTGTGGATCAACTAATAGACTTCCTCAAACACGCCAGTTCCCCATGAGAGAGGTCCACCCCAGAGCAGACACAAATGGAGCGCTACAACACGTCTTCATTTATGTACCCTTGACAAAACTTGAGTTACTAAGGATGAAAGAGATGGTTCCCTCCCACTCAAAGGATCCTGCTGGATTCTTTAAGGAATTAGGAGATGTATTAATGATGGGAACATATACTCTTTCTGATATCACAGCAATTCTGACATTATTGTTGTTATCAGGTATATATGACAAACTAAGAGAAAAAGATTGGGAAGTAGCAGGTGAACACATTAGATGGACTGAACTTCAGAATGACGAAAATACTAGAGTAGCAGGTCAAGGTATAGGAGACAGACTAAAAGCACTTCCTGGCACTATTTTAAAGGTGCTACCACAGTTACTAAAAGTGAAAAAGGAGGACTGGGATGCCATTTCCTCCTGCAAACAGAAACATGGTGAAGACATAGGAGATTATTACACTAGACTTGAAAAGTGTTTTGCGGTAAATAGCGGCTTTACGCCAACAAGTGAAGCTTACCCGCATCTGTTTGTTTCCAAATTAGTAGATAACGCCTTGCCAGCCATTAAGGACAGAGTACTAAAAGTAGAAAGTACCTGGCAAGCACATACACCTCCACAGGTGTTACAAATGCTACAATATCACCAGAATCGCATTAGGGATGAAGAAGAAAATGATAAGAAACGCATGAAAGATACAAAGATGAAAGCATTAGTAGCCCAAACTGCACCCCAGCATCAACAGACACCAAGTAGCCAGACAAATATAAAAAGCACTTGTAATTTTTGCAAAAAGATGGGACACTTCGTTAAAGATTGCCCTGTCTTAAAGCACAATTTGGCTATGGGTAAGACCCAGCCACGCCCATATCAGCCAAAACAGAATGGTTCCCTAGACAGTTCAACACCTTCAGTTCCTCTGACAACACAAATGGCCCAAATGAATATTATAGACAGCGCCTACACTGAATATTACCCAGATTTCTCATGATGTTGCCCAGAGAGAGAAGATGACAAACTGCCCCTAATCCCCATTCCAGTAGATCATAGAGGTCCGACTTCTTGGGGAGGATAGGAAGTTTCTACTAGACACTGGGGCCAGTAAAACAACAATAAGCCATCAAGAGGTTCCAGAGGCTCCTCTCTCGGGTTCAAAAAGTGTTTCTCTGGGTTTCTCTGGACAACCTGTGACAAACGTCACGTCAGAGCCACTGCCCTTGCAGGTTGGTCCCCTCATGACAACTACAGATCTTATATTGACAAAATCATGTCCAGAAAACTTGCTTGGTATAAAAACATTGAAAGAATTAGGAGCTGTCATTGTTTGCTCACCTACAGATGTCAGACTATTTCTGCGAGATTTCAAGGGCCACTACACAAGTAAAGAATTAGATGAGCGTTTGAAAGATTTGCCACACACCCTGTGGGCCACTGATTCCACCACAGTAGGATGTATGGAAATAACACCTCACAAGGTTACACTGAAAGAGGGAGCCCAACTACCACGCATAAGGCAATACAAAATTCCACCTCAGGCTGAACAAGCATTAATGTTAATTATTCAGGACCTAATACAGTCAGGTGTGATTAAGGAAACAACTTCTAACATTTGCAATTCCCCTGTTTTACCAGTTCATAAAAAAGTGGAACCAGGAACACCACCTGTCTACAGACTAGTGGTGGATTTGAGGGAGCTCAATAAATGTGTCGTTCCACAACACCCTGTGGTTCCAGACATCTCCACCCTACTCACAGCCATAGATGCGGAAGCAACGCATTTTTCAGTCATTGACTTGAAAAACGCATTCTTTAGCATACCGATTCACCCAGACAGTCAATACCTTTTTGGCTTCTCCTTACAAGGACGAAGTTTCCAATTCACAAGAGCTCCTCAAGGTTTCACAGAGAGTCCAAGCATATATAGCCAAGCATTAAAAAGACAACTAGATACTGTTCAAATGCCCACGGATACAGCCAAACTACAATATGTTGATGATATCCTCATTACGGCCAGATCTGACGCAGCATGTGCTGAAGCATCACTACTAGTACTAGAATTCCTAGCTGCAAATGGCCATAAAGTTTCCCCTGGTAAGCTCCAATTTTGTTTACAGCAAGTGGCATACTTAGGGCACTTGCTGTCAAAGGAGGGTAGGCAGCTTACACAGGAACGCACCCAACTCATACAACAAATACCACAACCAACAACACAGAAACAAGTTCGAGCCTTTGTTGGTCTCACCTCATATTGTAGACAGTGGATTCCACAATTTGCACTCATTTCCAAACCGTTAGTGCAGCTGACAACACTCGAAGCTGGCGCTACTCCACAATTACCCTGGACAGATGAACACACGCAAGCCTTTCAGTCTCTTAAAAAAGCTATGTGTCAAGCCCCAGTGCTGGCAACACCTAATTACACCAAAGATTTTACATTATTTGTAACAGAAAACTCAGGTACAGCACTATCAGTTCTGACCCAACTTCAAGCAGACAAACATAAACCATGTGGTTATTTTTCAAGCACATTAGATCCAGTAGCACAAGCATTGCCTGCATGTCTAAAATCAGTAGCAGCTATTGCACAAGTTATTAGACAAAGCGATTCTATTGTATTGGGACATCATCTGATAGTTCAGGTCCCACACGCTGTAGAACTTCTGTTAAACAGAACACAAACACAGCATCTGACAATAGCCAGACTCACCGGATATGAGATGACACTTTTTCAGCCACACATTGAGATTAGACACTGCAACATTTTAAACCCAGCAACACTGTTGCCACTGACCTCTCCTACTGAAGAAATTCACGATTGTATTGACATAATTGATTTAGTGACCAAACCAAGACCAGATTTACAAGATACTCCCCTTGATAAGGCAGAAACGACACTCTTTGTTGATGGTTCATGTATGAGACTCCCCACAGGAGAATTAGCAGCAGCCTATGCCGTCACAAATGGTACAGACACTTTAGAAGCACACAAGATAGATATACTGTCGGCACAGGCAGCAGAACTCATAGCCCTAACAAGAGCATGTCACTTAGCAAAAGGAAAGTCAGTTAACATCTACACTGATTCACAATATGCCTTTGGAGTTGTACACAACTTCGGTACATTATGGAAAGAGAGAGGATTTCTCACATCACATGGGTCCAGAATACAGCATGCTACACTCATCACTGACCTCTTAGAGGCCAGTCAGTTACCAGAGAAAATCGCAGTGCTAAAATGTAAAGCGCACACAAAAGGAACAGATGAAATATCAAAAGGAAATGATTCTGCAGACAGTGCAGCCAAGTTAGCAGCAAACACAGAATTAAGTATACCACACCGCCAATATACAATACGAAACCCTTTTTCTGACATCCAGGATGTCCAAAGTCATGCCACACCACAGGAACTGCTAAAATGGAAGGAAAAAGGAGGGGTCCTTACAGATCAAGGCTGGATGACACCTGAAAGAGCAGTATGGTTTCTACCGGATGCCATGGTACAGGTTATGGTAAACACCATACATGGACCAGCGCATCTGGGAGAAAAAGCAATGTTAGACAGCATACAGAATATATGGCACAACAAACATTTGAGAGCTGCAGCCAAACAAAAAGTTAAAACGTGCATGATTTGTAATCAGTTCAACCCAGGAAAAGGCACAAAGGTGGAACAGGGAGGATTCCAACCCCCTGACCATCCATTTGAAGTTCTCCAGATGGACTATATCCAGATGGAGAGATGTAGAGGTCACAAGTATGTGCTAGTTGTAGTGTGTGCTCTGACCAGATGGACAGAAGCCTATCCCGTCCCATATTACACTGCAACGACAACTGCTAAACAATTAGTTATAGAGTTTTTCCCGAGGTATGGGTTGCCCCGTATCATCTACTCAGATAACGGCCAACCTTTTTCCTCTGAACTCATGAAGCAAGTGTCTCTTCTGTTAGGGTACACTTGGAAGTTTCACTGTGTAAGACATCCTCAGGCAGCAAGTCTAGTAGAAAGGCACAACCAAACTTTGAAGGAAAAATTGGCCAAGATATGCACTGACAAAGGCGTGGACTGGATGGTAGCCTTACCGGTTGCCCTCTTCTACATGCGTATGGTAGCCCATTCCAGAACTGGCTTATCTCCATACGAAGTGGTCTTTGGCAGACCACCAAATATGTGGGGTACGCCAAGGCCTAAAAGAATAACTGATGTTGACAGTACTATGCTGACTGACTACCTGGCTTCCTTGATATCTGCACTCCAATCTTGTCGTTCTCAGGTTGCTGCCACCTTCCCTGACAAAACCAACCCGGAAGAACACGCCATCCGACCCGGGGACTGGGTCCTCGTGAGGAACTTCGACCGGACCAGTCCCCTCCAGCCCAGGTGGAAGAAGCCAAGACTCGTACTACTAACAACACGGACAGCAGTGAAGGTCGAGGGCAGGAAGGGCTGGCTCCAAGCAAGCCACTGCCGGAAACATTTTGGACAAAAAGACACTGTTGCTGATGGCCCTGCCAATCCCACTGACATTGTGACTGAACAATCTTTATTGCCTTTGGAATTAACCCCACAACAGGATTACAAATCAAAGTTAAGGTCTGCCATTCGGACTCTGGCTAATTAGGTCCATTGGGCGTCGGTCCAGTGGTGAAGCGGTTGGAGCATGGGAATGGATTTTAACACCTTGACTATGTGGGAGAAAAAAAAATGAACTCTAGAAAAAGACATAATGGTCCTATTATATGTTTGACAGTATTATTTTTCCTCATGGCAGTTATGACGTGTCTTGGTTGGATTCTCCACACTGTTTTTCCTCCAACACAACACACCTCTCATACACCCAACAGCACTCAGGAACACACCTATCACGACCTACCCCCTCATGAACAAGCCCATAGACTAGCCTTGCGAAACAATACCTTCATACAGATGCTACACCACACTCAGCAGGCCAGTAATAGCACCAATTGTTGGATATGTGGCCGCATCCCACCTCATCAGAAAAAGGGAGGGATGCCTCTTTTTCTTTTCCCATTCTCTTATAATGGAACTTGTGAAGCCTGGTTCGCCCTAATAACAGCTGACGATACTACCCCCACCTCCTGCCCTGACGGAAATAATTCATGGAAGAATCGGTGGCCTTGGGGGGATTTAAACAAGGTACTCAATACTGCCTATTACCCTAATAAGGAGGGAGATCCTCAGGCGACCGGTACAGTCCTAAAAAGTGAAGAATACAAGCAGGGGAACATGACCATGTCCTACAAGATGTTAAATACCAAACCTAAAAAGAATGCTGGTCCCCCTTCCATCTCGGTCTCACCAGTAAAAGGACACCTGTGCATCCAGAAAAATGGCTCTGTTCCATTAGGACACAGTGACTGTCATACCCCTATAAGTTTTGAAGACAGAGGAAAGTCCTCATTTCTAGCATCTCGCCATACTTATTTAATCTGTGGCCAAACGGCCTATGTGCAGCTGCCCTTGAACTGAGGGGGAACTTGCTATATAGCATTCCTGTTACCCCCTGTCTTTGTGGCCCCATCCACTTACCACAGAGAGATCCTAGTGCCCCATGTCAGACATAAAAGAACGATCGATACCTCCTTGGTTGACCAAACGGAAACCTCATGGGAACAGTATACAGATTTTAACAAAGGGTTCTTCTTCTTTGTTGGCCCTGTACAGAACAGCAAGCTTATACGCAGGTTGACAAGGACCTTAGAGGCTGTTGTAAACCAGACGGAGTCTGCCCTGGGGAGCTTAACCCAGGAGCAGTCTGCCATACGATTGGTTACTCTCCAAAATCGCCTTGTCCTTGACATCATCTTGGCTGACAGAGGCGGAGCCTGTAAAATTATAGGCTCTAGCTGCTGTATATTTATTCCTGATAATTCCCCAACATGTATACACGGCCATAACAAAATTACACAAGATAGCCGTAAGTTTACATCAAGAACCTGGCACTTGGACGTGGTCTGATTGTTTCTGGAAGATAATATCGTCCTGGGGATTGGAACTGCTGTCAGCAGCAGGTATAATATTCCTGATAATAACTGGATGCTTTTTTTTGCATCCAATGTGGTCCTGCCCTGTGCGGTCTATGCCCTGCAAAATGCATTCCTAAACCACTTGTCCAGCAGAGAGAAAGGGAAAGAATCATGGTACAAGAATGTATAAATGATCTCATGCAAATTGAGATATAATGTAGGTACACTCTGGGGCAAGGAGGGAATGTGGAAATAAAATCTATAATTATGCCCCTTCGCTGCCCTCTGCGCGATCTAATTATGCCCCTTTGCGCGATTAATAATTGCCCACATTAAAAGCCGGCACCATTTTGTTTTTAATTCACCCTTTGGTGTCCCAAGACCCCGAGAACGAGCACGACACCCCTGCACCTGGCCTTCCTCATTTTCACCATCTGTCTCTGTGGTTTCTGCCAAGTCCGGGAAACAAGTACATGAGTTCCTGCTCCCCCGCAGAGATGGTTCATGTTTCTGACATGAAGCACGAGCACAAACCCCCAAATGAGGAAGCTTCCCCCTTCCAACTGTCAGACTATTTCACATCGCAAGTCCCCTCACGAAGCCTAAGACTCGCCCCCATTTCTTCACACTCTGCCCCTCTTGCTGATCTTTGTTCCTCTATCTGCCACGACCTGTTTGTTTCTCTATTTTGCCTCGTGACCAAGACTGTATAAATATTCTGATGTTGAAAATAAATACACACCCCACTTCAAGAGAGGGACTTGAGAGATTGCTCCTGTGCCCGCTTGGTGCTGAAGCGCTCCCCTTAACTCGAGTTATTTGTCTTCTCCTCCTTCATTTGAGCACCACGGACTCCTCGCTTTGCATTGACAAGAAATTATGATTTACTAAGCATAGAAATTCAGAAATGAGGTAATAAGTAAATTTAATTTACCACATAGGAACTGCACTCCATGGCGCCCAACGGTTTGGTAAGGTACTAATTTAACGCTAGATGCTAAAGTAACTCAGTCGTGCTTTTCTCAGAGACCCCTTTTCCCGTAATACTCCAATAGACATCCGGAATGGGTAAAGGGATAACACCCCCATAGCTGAGTAGAATGAAAAATCCTATGTATTAGCTTTTTGGTTTGTTCAACGTTGAAGGATACAGTGTTCCAAAATATTGTGCACCTTATCCTTGTTTCCTTGAAGCTTGCTCTGCAAACTTTTAGTCAACAAAATGGCCGACGAAGATAATCGCGAGGCCAGTGGAGCTGCAGGCGAAAACGCCGTACCAACTTTCAACCTAACAGGTTTCCAAGAACCCAATGAGAATGCTATAATCATTCCTCCAAATTTAAGGAAAGCCATCACTATAAAACTTATAAAACATGGCCTGACATCGAGAGGCGGTAGGGCAGTTTTTGTGATAGAGGCACATGAATATCACCAGACAGAGGTATTCTATTCATGGATAGTCTTCCCAGAAGCAAATCCAGTAACATATTTGTTTCACTTCTACAAAGAAGATGAACCACCGGATGAGTATATTCCTTTCGAGGATATAGAAATTCCACTCACACACCAGGAGCATGAGCTCTGGTTTAAAGGCGCCCTAAAACATTTAAATCACATTGCCAGGCTCGGTCCACTAGGTAGACCAGGAGCAACATGGTCGATTTAACCGGCTATACACCACATTCTGACATTGAAGAAATGACAGATGTAGAATTACTAGCTCAACTTAAAGAGTTAATTAAAATTACAGACAATTGGTTCAATATGTCATGCGGACTCTTACAGTCCAAACTACAGTAGTTATTCCACAACAAAGCTCTCACCAGGGGAATACACTAAACATTACACCACAGACTTCACACTCAGTCATAGGTAAATTACCTACAAAACGTGAGCAAATTCCATTCTGGATAGCTCAAAAAATTACTCAAATCGAAGCAGTATTTCCTAATACTAGCCTTCAAGAGAAACACAGAATTTTAACAATCTGTTTACCAATGGGGATCACACCACATCTGGAGGACTGCACCACTTGGGGTACAGTCTTCGCTGCAATCTACACTAAAACATATGGTGTTCCATCTATGGCGGTAATACCAGACGTCCTGAAACAGATTCAAAATGAATAAGGGGCAGAGCCTGCTTTAAATTTGGGTATGAAACTACTGAAAGATTTCAAACAGGTCTCAGCAATAATATTAGCAGCATCATTGGTGATCTACCAGAAGTTAAGGTAATTTGATATAACAGAACAACCACAAGAACTAGCCAGTATAATTTTAAAATCCTATGAAGAATTAGGCAGAGACAGTTTGGGTGGGAAACCAGTTAAACCCCATGGGCCCGATTCACAGATCTAACTTACGACAAAATCCTAAACTTACTACCATTTTGGTATTCACAGAAGGCACTTACTCATTTCGGTATTCACAGAAATTAGGAGTCCTAACTTTAGGACTCTTAAATGCCTTCTGTGAATACCAAAAGTCTTAAAGTTAGTATTTTTCTCAGTTTAGGAGTAGTAAAGTTAGGACTCCTAACTTTAGGATTCCTAAATGCCTTCTGTGAGTACCGAAAATCTTAAAGTTAGGATTTTTCTTAGTTTAGGAGTCCTAAAGTTAGGAGTCCTAACTTTAGGACTCCTAAATGCCTTCTGTGAATACCGAAAGTCTTAAAGTTAGGCATTTAGAAGGCATTTAGGAGTCCTAAAGTTAGGACTCCTAACTTCTGTGAATACCGAAATGAGTAAGTGCCTTCTGTGAATACCAAAATGAGTAAGTGCCTTCTGTGAATACCAAAATGGTAGTAAGTTTATGATTTTGTCTTAAGTTAGTACTGTGCATCGCGCCCCAACTGTCTGAAAGTCCTGAAAAGGTCTTTTCTAAAAACACCCCTACTCCTTCTAAAAAGAAGTGGGAAAATAGCAAACAAACTTCTAAAGACAAGCTTTCTCAATCCAGAGTTAGGTCTCCTCAAAAGGAGCCCCCTGAAAGGAGGTATAACCCCAGGAATAGGGATAATTTGAGAAAACCTGACAGATACAAAATACTGATACACGTTCCTCTCATACCTTTCAGACTTCGTCACAGAAATCCAAAAGAAGAGGACGGTCAGAAAACAAAGAAGAACGCGAAAAAGTCCAAAAACGATCAACACGTTCAGAAAAACAAGAAACCTCAATTCACCAAAAAGAAGGTAGCAGGTCTAAAAATCAGACATGCCGAGGATCTTGAGGACACAACTCAAGAACAGAGAATGGGCTCAGACAATGTTGGACAGAGCAGCGGAAGTCATAATAGCCCGCCAGAACGTGAAGGATCATCTGGAGACAGTAGACTTGAATTAATTAATTCTAGTTGAAACTGCAAATACCAGTGTTAGTTCTCCACAAAAGTTATATCAAATAACACTCCGAATGGAGGGAGGCATACCAAACAAAAGGAAAGCACTCTTTTGAGAGCGACTTTTCAAGGGTTATGATATACTTCTAGCTGAAAAAGACTGGCCACCACAATTTGACAGGGAGTGCCCACGTGGCAAAGACATCATTATGCCATCATTCTCTAACCATATTCCAGTACATTTAAAGTATACTTATGCCAGGAAATGGGCAGTTGCCCAAGCCCCAGCATTATACAAAAATCATGTCGGATGGGATGAGGACCTGCCTAACCATAACATCAAATTAAAAAATCAAGCAACTGCGCAAAGGCAGTACTCAGTTAAGCAAGAAGCTAAAAAACAGGTAAGGGAGATCTTAGATCATCTTTAATACCAAGGGGTGATTGAAACATGCACCTCATCAATGAACAATCCTTTGTTTCCTGTCTCCAAACTAGACAATACATATCGTTTAGTATTGGATTACAGACATCTAAACTCTTTGTACACAATACACACAGTACAGCATTAATGAATAACATTGTACGTAAAAGATATAAAACCACATTAGATATTTCTAACGGTTTCTTTTGTCAAAATATTGCACCTGAAAGCAGATATTTGACCGCTTTCTCAATTATGGGGACACAGTTCACTTCTGCCGTCTCCCTCAGGGATTTAAGAATAGTCATTTGGTATTCTCAGCAAGGGTAACAGAGTTGCTACAAATTTATGATGACTAGGCATTGTCAGATGTCGATGACATCTATCTGACAGATGATGACTTGGATAGGCACTTGAATAGGGTGAACACCATTATACTTGGATTCGCCTCTGAGGGTTATAAATTCAATTAAAAAAAATCTAGAATTGCCCATTTAAACATCCTCTTTCTAGGAAATGCACTTTCAAGTGAAGGCAAAAGCCTGGCAGCCAACTTTGTAGAAAAGTGTGCGCTGCTCCAACCACCAAAAACGCTGAAAAACTTACAGTCAATTTTGGAAGAACTTATATTTTAAACTACGCAGAAAGGGTTAAACATCTCTACAAATTAATCAAACCTGATTTTAAAATAATAAATTAGACACAAAAACACACTGAAATTTTGCGTTCACTCCAGACATGTTAGCAACTAAACATTTACACAAACGCGTAAATGTACGAAACTTAGTGATCCAAATCATTCCGGGTCAATGCGGATTCACATACTTAACTTTTAACGAAGGTGAAAAATTTCAGATAGCTTACAAATCACATTTGTACACACAATCAGAAATGAAGTTTACTTATACAGAAAAATTCTGACAGCTGTTCAAACCGCTGTAGCAAAAGCAATAGCCCTCGCACAGGGAAAACGCATTATGGTTGTAGCCCCTGTACGTGCCTTGGAGGCAGTAACAAAAGCAAGCATTCCAAATGCTAAAGCTTTACATCCGAGATGGATACAATGGGTTGATTCTCTTACTGCAACAGATGTTGAATCAGTTTTTGATCCTTATTTAAAAACACAAGCATTTCTACAACACAAAAAAGAATGTCCTCTGCCTACTGAAATTCTGCCTCTTGACCAGTATGAATGTATAATTTATAGTGACGGATCAGCTCAGCCCGCTACAGAACGTAAACAAGCATATAATGTGGCGTGCACGATAGTTAAAGGTCGCTGGCGCAATGGCAAATTTAGACCAATGGTCACTAAAACTCAATCCTTAGGAGATTGTACAGCTCAGTGAGCTGAACTACAAGCATTCAGGATGGCACTTGAGAATACGGATCGCGGAGCTGTTGACGATTCCAAACTTATTCAAGATTTCATTAAGTGACTTTGTTTCATCTACTACCTTTTCTGATGATTGGGACTTCAAGACTATTAATAATATAATGTCAGACCTAGAAACATCTGCAGTATTTACAAATTTATGAATATTTAGAAGGTTCATCAGTCTATGAACAAATGTATTGTTATAATCATTGTGGTCATCATTTCTTGCACAAATCTGCAAATCCTAGAAATGTATTAATGTATAACCAATGAGAACATTGTCCTACGCCACCAAAGGGTAGCTCAAAACCATTTGCCATGAAATTTCCATACTTTTCAGGGTTCAATGCATCCAATCCATAAACATTTTACTTTAGAAATGTGAACAGGACAGGAAAACAAAGTATTTTGACCAATACAAAACAGATCTATTCTGCAGCCTTTTATGACCAACTGTTTAAACTAGGTTTTGACTTTTGGAAAGATAACATTGAGACAAAAACTGTCTGGACTACAAAAGATTGGCAAGTACAGGGGTAGAAGCTATGTTTAGAGCCTGTATCGTCCCTGAGCAAATTATGTTTTTTGAATGCCACTGTTTAACAGACGTCTTGCCTTGGGTTAGCCAAGATCAAAGACATGAACAATCTGTCCATACCTACACCTACACCTGACGTGATAAAACTTCAGAGGGAGAGGTCGACGTACATACTATTTTGCATCACAACAGAACAGAACCAGATTGGAATAAATGGTTGATCTGGCCCACAGACACAAACAACTGTCAAAATAGAGTCCTGAACAAGACACAGGGTTTCACATCAATAGGTCAGACCCAAGATATGTTCAGAGACAGCTTCTAGGAATAGTAACAACATACAGTGTAAGGAAGTTATGCCTTGATTGGATACAAGATCTACACTTAAGGATGTAAAGCAACACTAATCTTTACTTAAAGATGGTGCAGATCTTAGGGAATTCTTGCTAGGACCAAGAAAACCGTGTAAAAAATGTTTAATATATGCCGGTATCTATGCTGCTTATAATGAAGCATGGAAGTATACAAAAGCAGAGACTGCTGAACGAATATGAGAAATTGATCATATTAATGTAGAGAAAACTCTCTCTGTGGTTCACAATGGGTTAACAACTCTGTCATCCAGGATATATTCATTGGACAGCATAGTGTCTTCTGCCATAGACATCCTGGAACAGGACTTGGTCATGCTGCAACATGGTCAGTCGTAATTATGTTCTACCATGCTATTGGCCTGGACATTGCAAAACCTTTGTTCAGGCTATGTGCTTTGACGTTTAATCAATACTACGTCACTGTTTTCAGAATTCAATTTCACTGATAAACAGATCAAATTGGCACAAAGGGGAGCAGACTATACGGTGCTGAGCATTGAAAAACTGGGAAGATTGCCATTTATGGTAGCAGAGAAACCAGCTACTGAATGCATAATACATGGAACAATCACTCTGCCTGTTATAATTTTCCATTGTCAGTATTGCCTAAAACACATACCAGCAGGCACATATGAAAGGTTGGGTAAAGAATACATCAAGACATCCTGGGAATTACCATACACACACAGATGTTGGAGTGGGGGACGTAAAGTGTTTCTTAGTCGTTCAAACTTTGAAAATGCACTAAGCAGTTCTCTCCTTTGTCAGTTTATTAATTTACATGGGCCTGCGATGGTTCCTCTAACAATTTATCCTGCCACCTGCAAGGTTCACCAGCTGCAGTGATTGATCCAATTTTTGGACAACTTTCAAATGGAAGTTACCTCATGTTGAACGATCACAGCTGCTGTGGCATGTTGCCAGGAATACCATATCTAGTAACTGTGTCATCCAGGGTCACTTTCTGTATGCAAGTATTGTTTCCAAAAACCAAGCTAGTCAGGGAGTCGCCACTTTGGCCTTCACTGAACATCTCTTCTATACAAATTGATACTCTAAGCAGAATGAAAGCCATTCTTTTGTAAAAAAAACTGTGCCATTGACCTCGGCCAAAGAGACCTATGATCTGCAAGTCGCAAGGACTTCTGCCGAGAATCATGCTCTCTTGACTACAAACTGCCCTATACATTTCTCAGAAATATTAAGTTGTATCTTAAACATGTCTGATACAAGCGGTATTGTACATCTATTTAAGAACGATTTTCCGGACTGTTAGCACCTTTTCAAGCTGTCCTCCGAATATTTCCAAACTTCGTGCACTCTGTGTTTGGCAGACTGCCCCTCCTTTTGTGACTCGTTGTAGGGATACTATTTTTGCTCCTACTGCTGCGATATGGCAAGCCAAATCACCAGCGACACCCAGTTCTCCATGTAGACAACTCTACTGGCGATGAAGTGTCGTGAGCGCATAGTTCAAATTTTGGGACAACATCGTTTACGAGAATTAAATACCACATGGTTTCTGTCATTCAGACAAATCTGGCGAGATTGCTTCTTACCTGTTCTACGCTGCCTGCTATGCGGAGGAGAATGCGTGCTAGACATCTGTCTGACACTTCCATAGCAAAGTTTAACAAGAAGGGGAGAGAGAGTTTTTGTGGATTCGTACTCCCTAGCAAGTCTACATAAACAAAATGAATCCACTCTTATGACGGATGGGTTTCCCAACTATGGTTGGGAGCACCCAGTGTTGGTAAAATACCCCTCACACACCAAAAGGTCCCTTAGTGTCATGCTTCATCATTGGGATCTTCGCACCCTTCTACGGGATGTGACGTGCTACGACCTGCGACTACGCGGGAGCACTTGTTCACTGACTATGTGTGTGTGTGTGAGGGTTTTTGTTTTTGTTTTATGTGCGTGAGTGGTGAGGTTATCGACGAGTGATGTTTAAAAAGTGCCTGGCTCGTGGGGTAATCACAAAAGAAATTTTAATGGGCCCCCGGGCTGGCGCTATTAAAAGGGGTGATTAAATGGAGGTGTGAAATGCAGGACAATGTGCATCACCTCCTGTGTGTGTGTGTCAACATGTTTCAGAGTGTGGAACTCCTTTTTCAGGGCGGGGTACACAAATCCCCACCTTACTCACGTTTCTCTACTTTAAAAATGTGTTATTTACAAAAGTGAGATATGGTGCAGGTTATGCAATGTACCTACAATTTCGCTATTATTTGTCGCTATTTAGCTGACCTGCAGAAGAAGGGGATAAAAAAAAATTGTGGTAGTCCACTTCTCTGCTTCCAGAGGTACAGTGACCTGTGGGAAAAAAAGATCAATATGTGGGGGCTTCGATCTCTAGACATGATGTCATTCTATGTGTGAAATCGTGCCTGGCATGAAAAAAGGAACAATGACAAGACACACAAACACTTAACATAAAGCACACACTCTATAAAACTATCACACTTTCAAGGGTTAACTTGGTTGTGCATCAATTCGGCTTCTCAAAGTTGTTTTGAAATTAAGGGTTTGTAGTTAGTGCAGAGAACGTTATGAACGGCATACTGTTATGGGTTAATTTTCAATATCTCATGAGCCTCAGGAACGTAGGGGTCTTCGTGCTGGTCCGCTACGATGCCTCAGAGAAAATCCCTCTAGACTGCCCCGTACGCGGCTCCGCTGCGAGTGTTGATCTGTCGGTCAATTCTCGTTTTTATACTGATCCTGATTGCCAATTATCCGTTTAATTGATAAATTAGTCCTTTCCAAATGCCCATGTTCGTATTATACGGTGTAGTGGTTTGTCGCATCTGTGCAGACTGATCGGGTTTGTCTGCCCATGCGCATTGGTTTAACGCTGCTACGCGCTTGCATTTCACCGGTATTCTATTAGGCCCGTGCTGGGATGGATAATGTGTCTCTGCGCTAGTGCGCTAGCGAGACACGTGTTTTCAGCGTTGCTGTTGTTTATTGTCGGGGATGACTGAAGCGCTCATCCCTACAGTTCTGTTAGCGGTACAAAATCGCTGACTTATAAAGTTTGCAATATAAAGGTGTGCATAAGCCCGTGCCGTATAGCCACGAGAGCCGATCTACAGTTCTCTGATGACCTATGATATGTATCACGGAGTCCTTGGCTTTCCACTGGGTGTATGAGAAAGGGCCTTAGGCCAAGTGTTAGCGCACAGGTCGAAATTTCATGCTCTATGCCCTGACTCAGATGTTTCGTGCATTTAGACTCGGGTTTAGATGTATTTTTAACATACATTGATTCCTTCCAGTGTCCTTTGTTGAGGGTTACTTCAAAGTGGGAATCTAGTGTGTACAATACGTTAGCTGATTCAGACCTTCTACACTTCTTTAGAAAAGTTGTTTTGCAAGACATACTGCTGGGTCAGGATGTTGAAATGTTATATGTAGTAGTTTATGTGAGTTGGCCCCACGGAATTTCGTCATTGAGGCCTCTGATGTGGGTGCCCAATCTGAACACCCAGCGTTGCTCTTTCTCAGAGTCCTGCCTCAGACGGTAATTGCTCTATGATTGTCCACATTATATCATTGACACAGTGTTGTCTTTCTAGGAAATGGGTGGCCATTTTGGTGGTGCTTTGTTTGCACCGAATGTTGCTCTTATGTTCGTTCAATCATACCGTTATTGCTCTAGTGGTCATGCCTATGTATTCTAGGCCACAGGGACAGGTGATCATGTAAACTACATTCTTACTATTGCAGTTGGTCAATTTGCGCTGGTCCCATTTCGTACCGTTGCTGAATGTCAGTTGTTTGCTCTTTCTTGTGAGGTGGCAACTCCCGCAGTTGCCACATGGGTAATAACCCTGTATTCCATGTGTGGCTAGTGGTAGTTGTTCCATTTGTTTGGGACGGTATGGACAAGGATATCCTTGATATTCTTTCCTTTTCTGTGTGTGAAAAGTGTTTTTTAAAATTTCAATGCCCCACATGTAAGGATCCGCCAATGTTTGTTAATGATTTTGGACACTTCGTTGGAGTGTGTACTATATGTAGTTACACATATGGATCTCGTTTGTTCCGTGCTGGATTGTACTTTGTCGTCTAGTAAGGCCTCTCTATTGTTATTTCTGGCCCTCTTCAAGGCTGCATTTATGATTCCCTCAGGGTATTGCCTCTTTTTCAGTTTTGTTTTCAGGTCAGATGCTTGCGACTTGTAGGCGGCCACGTCTGTGCAGTTTCTTCTCAAGGGAAGGAACTGCCCATGTGGTAGATTGTTCCGGAGGTGTCGGGGATGGAAGCTGTCGTACCTGAGTAGGCAATTTCTCGCCGTAGGCTTGAAGTGGGTCGTTGTTTTTAGAACTCCCTCTTCGTGGTAAATGTTCAGGTCAAGGTAGACCAATGATTCCTTGGACACTGAGTGGGTAAATTTTAGGTATTGGTTTTGGACATTTAGCCATTCTATGAATTGTGTAACCGACAGTGAATTCCCTTGCCAGATGACCAGCACATCATCAATATACCTTTTCCAGGTGATTATGTGCTGTCTGTAGGGGTTGTCTGTATGGAGGATCTTGTTTGTCTCCATGTGGTTGACATACAGCCCTGCAATACTTGGGGCGAAGGTGCTCCCCATGCTGGTACCATGGCTCTGGAGATAGATGGTACTCTTGAATTCAAAGACATTTTTTGTCAGGGCTAATGCGATGCATTCCAGCACTACCCCTCTAGGTGTTTGGTATTTCCAGTTTGAGGTGTATAGCACTTCCTCAATAATTGCTAAGGTCTCGTCGTGGGGGAGGCTGGTGTATAGGCTTTCCACGTTGAGACTGAGCCAACTCACATAAACTACTACATATAACATTTCAACATCCTGACCCAACAGTATGTCTTGCAAAACAACTTTTCTAAAGAAGTGTAGAAGGTCTAAATCAGCTAACGTATTGTACACACTAGATTCCCACTTGGAAGTAACCCTCAACAAAGGACACTGGAAGGAATCAATGTACGTTAAAAATACATCTAAACCCGGGTCTAAATGCACGAAACATCTGAGTCAGGGCATAGAGCATGACATTTTGACCTATGCGCTAACACTTGGCCTAAGGCCCTTTCTCATACACCCAGTGGAAAGCCAAGGACTCCATGATACATATCATGGGTCACCAGAGAACAGTAGATCGGCTCTCGTGGCTATACGGCACGGGCTTATGCACACCCTTATATTGCAAACTTTATAAGTCAGCGATTTCATACCGCTAACAGAACTATAGGGATGAGCGCTTCAGTCATCCCCGACAATAAACAACAACAACGCTGAAAACACGTGTCTCGCTAGCGCACTAGCGCAGAGACACATTATCCATCCCAACACGGGCCCAGTAGAATACCGGTGAAACGCAAGCGCGGAGCAGCGTTAAACCAATGCGCATGGGCAGACAAACCCGATCAGTCTGCACAGATGCGACAAACCACTACACCGGATAATCCGAACATGGGCATTTGGAAAGGACTAATTTATCAATTAGAGGGATAATTGGCCTTCAGGATCAGTATAAAAATGAGAACTGGCCGACAGATCAATTCTCGCAGCGCAGCCGCGTACGGGGCAGTCTAGAGGGATTTTATCTGAGGCATCGTAGCGAACCAGCACAAAGACCCTACGTTCCTGAGGCTCATGAGGCATTGAAAATTAACCCATAACAATATTCCGTTCATAACGTTCTCTGCACTAACTACAAACCCTAATTTTAGAACAACTTTGAGAAGCCGAATTGATGCACAACCAAGTTAACCCTTGAAAGTGTGATAGTTTTATAGAGTTTGTGCTTTATGTAAAGTGTTTGTGTGTCTTGTCATTGTTCCTTTTTTCACACCAGGCACGATTTCACACATAGAATGACATCATGTCTAGAGATCGAAGCCCGCACATATTGATCTTTTTTTCCCACAGGTCACTGTACCTCTGGAAGCAGAGAAGTGGACTACCACAAAAAAAAGTGTATCCCCTTCTTCTGCAGGTCAGCTGAATAGCGACAAATAACAGTGAAATTGTAGGTACATTGCATAACCTGCACCATATCTCACTTTTGTAAATAACACATTTTTAAAGTGGAGAAACGTGAGTAAGGTGGGGATTTGTGTACCCCGTCCTGAAGAAGGAGTTCCACACTCCGAAACATGTTGAGACACACACACAGGAGGTGATGCACATTGTCCTGCATTTCACACCTCCATTTAATCACCCCTTTTAATAGCGCCAGCCCAGGGGCCCATTAAAATTTCTTTTGTTATTACCCCACGAGCCAGGCACTTTTTAAACATCACTCGTCCATAACCTCACCACTCACGCACATAAAACAAAAATAAAAACCCTCACACACACCACACATAGTCAGTGAATAAGTGCTCCCGTGTAGTCGCAGGTCGTAGCACACCGCATCCCGTAGAGGGGTGCAAGACCCCAATGATGAAGCATGACACCAAGGGTCCTTTTGATGTGTGAGGGTATATTTTACCAACACTGGGTGCTCCCAACCATAGTTGGGAAACCCATCCGTCATGACACTTCCATAGGTCATGCCAACCGATGTTGACACTTTGCTGGACCCGGTAACGGCCCATGCCCAGTGTTGTCCCCAGCGGCTACCAATTCTTATGACCACATTCATTGAGATCTCACAAACGCGAATTGCAACTGCTGAGGTACGAGAGGAAACAGGTGCCATCCAATTCCAACTGCTAATGCGACCAATGCTGACGGCAATGCTTCACATCTATGTGCTGTTATTCTTCTGGACAAGGTAATCCCAACTATCACCTACAATGATAGATAACTTTTTTACAGACATAGAAGATTTCATGTTTTCTCCAAGCACTAGCACTGACATTTGAGTTCGGCTCACAGTGTTCTGAAAGACTTTGAATTTGACCTTCATTTTTTAAAACAAATAACTTTTTCCTAGGGTTAATTTTTTTTTTCCAAACTTGTATTTTTCATTTTTTGCCACAAGTAATTTGCTTAAAGTAGAACTATTCATGGAGAACGAGAATTCTTTGAATACTTCCACGAGACAATATATATGACCTTGTCCACAAACAAACAATTTTATGTAATCTGACTTGAAATGGTTTCTGCCATTTTTCTTCTGCATTTAACGAGCCATTTCATAAATGTATATTTTCATGCATCATTCATTTAACATTCGAATGTAAATATATGCTCAGAATGAAACATTGCTTTAATGTGTACAGCACCAATGCATTTGTTATGCTTAAAGCCTATTCTAATGCATTTTGTATGTATTTTGGAGGGGTTTTAGCACTTCATGTGTTGATATCTTTTAGATATGTTAAACATGTTTAGTAACGTCACGCATAAGAAAGTGGAGTGGATGTTGTATATCGATTTAGATTCCGTTTACATTTCCTGATTTATACCCTTATATAGGTACATTTCACATTGCCCTTATATAGGCATATAAATCCAGTCCTTATTTAGGCATAGTCCATGCTACCCAAATACAGGCATGGCTACTTCCATCCGTTCATCTACGTCACAACGATTTCTTGGAAAACCAGACTCTTAAGCAGTTAGGGACTTCCCCTTGCTTCGATATTGATTTCTCCAAGGACTCATTTATTATGCATGAACATCTATTATTTAGGGATTCATCCATGACGTTCAAATGCCCGACTTTACTTCAATACTGGCATTCCTAAACAACTTCAAGGTATAAATATACCTTCACTTGCTATGGCAAAGCACAGTGTGGTCTGGTGCAGTTCGACTACCTACTTGCACGACGCAGCTCGCTACAGCAAATACCGAAGGAAGCCAACTCTCCAACTGACGCACTGAACAGAAGCTGTCATCATCCTGCCGAGAATCCAGCTCCAGTGTTTCTGACTCCCCTTGCGGGGGGTTGGGAAATCGAGTCCCGAGAAAGAGATACCAACCTCTCTCATTCTAAGGTATGGAGCTGATTAGAACCCAGAGAAACCTTTGGCAAGTCTTGGCAGAAATAAAACTATAACTAAACAGGACCTACTTCTTCCCTGGTACTAGACCTAGGTTAGGTACATTGGGGTAGGCGTATTTAGAAGCACCAGTTGAGTATTTTAGCCTGTGTTATATATATATATGTATTTTTATATATGCCAGAGCAACAGACAATGCTATTACTGTATTATTTTATATTACTGTTCGCGCTGTACGCATTATACTTCGCATTCTGTCTAACGATTGTAGCAGTTCATATCTCTTGCATGAGAAATAAGACTGTTCAATAAACCCCTTTTTATCGAAACACCTGTCTCTCTATTTCTGTGCAACTCTGTAGAAACGAAGCATGCACGATTGACTGAGTGAAATAGTTATCTTTGTTTCCACGACTCTGAAGATATTGTTCCGTTTCTAGGGGAAATAAAGTTGTCATGTTTATGCGGTTGTCAGAGACTAATCCCTTCTTGTTTACTCAAGAAAGTTTCTAGTGACCTCTGAGTTAGCTGGCACGCACAATTAAGTTTAATCTACTTGATAGAGACATACTGACCTTAGTCCTATGTCAAATCTATAGTGTATATTATTCCAATGTGCAGAGCCTATTGGGAATATAGGAGCTACACTACATCCTGACATTGAAACAATGCCAGTAGGAGACTTTCTCATATAGTACAAAGAAGTGCTCAAAATATACAGAAACTTGACACAATTCGTCATGAGGACACTTATAGTCCACCAGCAATAGTTGCAACACATGGGTACAGCAACTAATATCACACCACAAAAATGACATGCAGTAATGGGTAAAATGCCCACAAAACGTGAACAAATACCATTCTGGGTAGCTCAGAAAATAACAAAGCTAGAGGCAATATTCCTGAATACTACCCCATATGATGAACATAGAATGCTAACAATCTGCTTGCCCATGGGGATAACACCACAAGTAGAGGATTGTACCAGTTGGGGTACAGTCTTTGCTGACATTTATACCAGGACTCATGGTATTCAATCATTAGCGGTGATACCAGATGTATTAAGACAAATACAGACCGAGTACAGAGCAGAGCCCACTCTGAACTTAGTGATGAAGTTACTAGGTAACTATGCCAAGGTATCAGCCATAATATTAGCTAATATTAAGAAGAGGAACACAAAGTACCTAAAAGAATTGAAACTACATATGCAGAATTAGACAGAGACAGTTTGGGTGGGAAAGCTTTAAAACCACAACTGATGGGCAGTTCTGAAAAGGACACCTCCAAGTAGGCACCTGCTTCAACTAAAAAGAAGTGGGATAATAAAAAACAACAAACATTTAAAGGAAACAGATCTCAATCCCGAGGTAGATCTCCTCCACAGGAGCCCTAAGAAAAGAGGTATAACCTCAGGAATTGGGATAATATTAGGAAACCTGACAGGTATCAGGATACTGATAAAGGCTCCTCTCGTTCCTTTCAGGGTTCATCGAAAAACTCTGAGAGGGAAGGATGGTCAGAAAGACAAGAAGAGCATACAAACTCCAGAGATAAGCAGCACACTCAAGATTACACTTTTAAGAAAGAAGAGAAGCCAAAGCAAAAGCTACAGTTTAAAAAGATGGTTGCAGGTCTAAAGATCAGACATGCCCAGAATTCTGAGAACTCGACTACTGAATGGGGAATGGGCTCTGATAATGCTAGACAGTGAGGCACAAGTAACAATAGCACACCAGGACCTGATGGAATTTCTGGTGATAGCGGACTTGAATGATTATATCACGGTTGCAACACTCATATGCGCAGGAGTGGGCAGTTGCCCAAGCTCCAGCATTATACTAAAACCATGTTGGATGGGATGAGGATTCGACCCACCACATAATTCCTTTAAAAAAAACTCCAACTGCACAGAGGCAGTATCCAATAAAGCAAGAAGTTATTAAACAGGTCAGGGAGATCTTAGATCAACTTGAATACCAAGGGGTGTTCGAAAATTGCACCTCATCAATTAATAATCCTTTGTTTCCCGTCATGAAACCTGATCATTCATATAATCTAGTTTACGTTTTCAGGCATTTAAACACTTGCACAGAGACATTTGCAGTCCAAAATGCACACAGTGCTTCATTAATGAATAACATTATGTGGAAAAAATATAAAAGTACTCTTGATGTCTCAAATGGATTTTTCTGCCAAAATATAGCATCTGAAAGCAGATATCTAACAGCAATCTCAGCGGTAGGGTCCTAGCGTCAATTTTGTGAACTCCCCCAGGGGTATAAGAACAGCCCAGGGTTGTTTTCGGCCAGAGTAACTGAGTTACTTCAATAATTGGATGAAGAGGCATGGTCCTATGTGGATGATATTTATCTGACCGACGGTGACCTTGAGGAGCACTTGAATAGAGTAAATACCATAATTTTGAGATTTGCAACTGAGGGCTAGAAATTTAGCTTTAAAAATCAAAAATAGCCCATCTCAGTGTCCTGTTTTTAGGATATGAGCTTTCAAGTGAAGGCAAAAGGCTAGCAGCCAATTTTTTTTAGAAAAATGCACGCTGCTCCAACCTCCAAAATTATTTTAAAATCTACAATCAATCCTGGGATTCCCAAATTTTGGAATAACATACATTTTTGATTACACAGAAAGAGTAAAACATTTAAACGATTTAATAAAAATCCAATTTTTCAGGAAGACAATGATCACAGGAACACACAGATACACTTCATTCCTTACAAGCTGACCTGATAGCTTCCAAACACTTAAAGACACGCGTAATCGTATGCAACCTGGTGATCCGTATATTTGCAGGTCAATCTGGGTACACCTATCTTACGTATAATGAAGGTGAAACAGTACCGATTGCATACAAATCACATTTATACACAAATGCTGAGGTGCACTTCGCATCTACAGAAAAGATTATGACAGTGGTAGAAGCTGTGAGAACGCTTTAAGTGGATCACTCATATATCACGATATAATGCTGCACAGGGCTTGTAATGGTTCTGTAGCGAACTTGTCCTGTCATTTGAGTGGGTGCCCCAGCTGCAGTAATTACTCCAGATTTTGAGCTACTTTCAAATGGGAGTTACTTGATGCTGAACAATCAAGGCTGCTGCAGAATGCTTCCGTGCATCGCATATCTGGTAACCGTGAGATCCAGGGTTACTTGTTGTATGCAAGTATTGTTTCCACCGACACATACAGTCAGGGAGGCGCCGTTATGACCTTCACTGAATGAATGTTTCTTTAATACAGTTTAATACTCTATGCAGAATGAAAGCCATGCTTTTACAGAAGTCTGTGCCCTCAGCCTCCACTCGAGAGACTTTTGATATTCAGATCACAAGGTCTTTGTCAGAGATACAGGGGCTTATCCATACCAACTGCCCTTTCCATTTCATAGAAATGGTAAATCGTATCTTTAAAATGTAGGATATGACTGGCATTGTCCACCTATTTAAGACCATAGGTTCTGGACTTCTAGGCACCTTTCAGACGGTACTTGGAGTTATACCAAACTTCATACACTCCGTATTAGGAAGCATCTTTGGAGGACTTCTGCTAATCCAGTTTCTAATAGCAGGTATCCTGATTGTCTTCTATCTGCTACGCAATGGACGTCCCAGTCACCTAGGAGATGGAAAAAGCACTCCTAGAGCGTAAATACCGTGACCACATGGTACAACATCTAGGCACGCCTCGCCTTAGAGAACTAAGTGCATCTTGGTTCTTGTCATTTCAACCAGTCTGGATGGACTGCATCTTACCTGTCCTCCGATGCCTGTTTTGCGGAGAAGAATGCGTGTTTGACCTTTCTTTGACACTCCCATCATGTGCGCAACCGGACTTGAATGCTCTACTGGACCCGATAACGGCCCATGTTCTGCAGTGTCCCCAGCGTATTCCAATGTTGATGGCGGCATTACTTGAGCCACCGCAGGTGGTAACTGCACCTGTTGGTATGGATACCGGCTCCTCCACTGACACCCAGGCTTTGGATGTGGCACAGACTGCCCCCAGCATCGGCTGCAGACAGCGTGGAACATCATCTGTGCTCAATTGAGGTACTCTGCGAGGTGCTACAGGGGCTGTCTACTGTGGAAGGAAGCAACGAAAATGTTGCGTCTACCAGCCAGGACACGTAAACAATTGACTCAATTTTGGCTCGTCGTGTGCTGGAAGAAATTCACCCATTTTTAAACAAGCTCAAAATTTGGAACCCAAAAACAAAATTGACATTCCTTTCACTTAATGGGCATACATGGCTTTCGAATGCTTATAGTGGCTCGGACTATAACTACGGACACTTTTAGAACAATAGCTTGCAAATATTTTCTTTTAACATTTTTAAATTTTTTAGAAATCTTTTGGACGTTTTGAAACATTTTAGCAATAACAAATGTTTAATGAACTTTGAGCATACCTATATCTAGTTAGGCTAGCAGTATGGTAATAAGTTACATATGTCGTCCAGTCAGAAGAGGAATGGGTGTCATATTCCATATAGGTATGTTGTATAGGCGCAGGTAACATCACAACCTTTCACCTATATTCTTCCCTAAATTACATACATAGCGCTTTTTAGGCACTGAACTTTTACCTAGATACAACACTGCATTCAGAATGAGGGTTTTCCCTAGTTCGAATCTCATACATTATGCATGAGGTTTCTTGGAAGCACAGCAGGACTACCGTCTCCTGTATAATATCTCTGTATAAAGTTCAGGCCCGGGGTCATCCTCTAGGCTGACACAGTAACACAGCAAGGTAGGACCCCTGGGGACACCTGTGAATATATATACATCAAATCTTGCTTTAGTAAGACAGAGAAGACAGTGACTTCCCGGCTGACACACTGACCAGAGACACAGAGGTTCTTGCATGCAGACACTCCATCTAGCAGTGGTCTAACATCCCACACGGGTGTCCAACTCGAGACCAGGACAGGGTCCCATATTCTCCCATTCTCTGGCAATAGGGTTGACTAGATCCTAGAGCAATTCTTGGCATAACACCTAAATAGATGCTAGGTATAATTTGATACATCTAGTTAGGGAGGCATCATAGAAGTACGCACTTATTATCATGTATTTTATGTACTTGTATATATTCATGATTACTGCAAAATGGTAGAACTGTTCCATCCTTTTACTTTCGTAGTACTGCTAATCATATATCTCTTCTACTGTCTAATGGTTGTTACAGCTCATATATTCTACACTAGAATAACAACTGTATAATAAATTCTTATTGAAACACACAGACTGTTTATTCTGTGTATCTCTGAGACAAACTAAGTGAACATGAGTGACTGAGCTAAAGGTAGTATATTGTTTCCACGATTTTGAGGGATCAGGGTTGTCATGTTCTGAGGTTGCCAGAAATGATTCTCTCCCCGATAAGAGGAGATTATAGTGGCACTGTGAGCTGGCTGATAAAAACAGGCTAACATATCTTGTGGGTGTGGTCATAACCAGTCTGCCTCTAACCTCACAGTTTATATTATCCAAACGCGCAGATACTGTATAGGGTATATAGGAACTACACGACAACGCAGTCCCCAACGGAGGTAACTTGGTGCCCTGGATGGGACCAGGTCACCCAGAATAAAGAGGCTGGTCCCATGGGATGGGGTCCACAGGACTGAAATAGGCCCAGGGAGGCAACATGTCCCCCTCCCCAATTTGCATATAGCTAGGTCCCACGGATGGGGGAGCCAAAATCAACACAAGGAAGGAGACCATGTGCCTCCTCTCCATTTGCATATGGCCGGGCCCAAGGGGATGGGTCCTGGGTCCAAAATCAGCCCCTGAGAGGAGGGCCGTGAGGCCACCGGTCCCCATTGTAAAAAAACCTGGACCCGGTGATGGGTCCCCACAGGCAAAATTGGCCAGGAAAAGGAGGGCCCCTGCCCCTAATATAAATAATGTTTTAAAAACTGGTTGCCCACTTGGTAGAAGTAACCGGAGGTCCTGCCCCCTTTAGCAACCACTCTGCAAAGGAGCCTCCTGACACTCAACTGATTGGGGGATGAAGTCCCTTTGGCTCCTGAGGGTCCTTGGGGGCCAACAACCCATCCTTTTACCTCCAGTAAGTCTCACACAGTGGGATTACTGATAGGTGTTCAAAAGCCCACACCCTTTCTCCACCACTATGCTAATGCACCTCCTGGCGCACTACTAATTGGGGGATGAAGTCCTCTTGGATGCTGAGGGTCCTTGGGGGCTAAGAACCCCTCCTGTTACCTCCAATAACTCCCACACAGCAGAATTGCTAAGACCAGGTCACAGACCCCGCCCCCTCTCTCCACCACTCTGCAAATGAGGGAATTAGTAAAAAAAACATAGAAATTCACTTTAAAAAAACAAAGGTTATAAGGAATTTATAGTTAGGAAATAGAATTGAAAAAACCTTAGAAATTCACTCAAAAAAAACAAAGGTTACAACAACGTTATAATTAGGTTCAGATTTCCCTTGTACGAAACCAGTGAAATTCAGCAGCTATAATTACCTGAGTTAACTATAACTTACGCCACCACAATTCACTGTTTATGACCACACATATTACATCACTCATGACATGGTCAGTGACATCACTGATGACATCTCAAATGCCATCACTTATGACATCACTGATGACAACATCCAGTGAGTGTAAGTGTTTTAAAGAGTTTAGGGGTGTTAAACATGTATACTAACCTACTACAAAAGTTAAATTAGTATACTAGTTGTACTACTAATGAGGAATACTATCTCTAACATGAGTGATCTGAGTGGCTTTGTGACTGTATCAGTGCGAGTGGGTGTGTGAGTGGCTGTATGTCACTACATGGCTGTGTGGCTATTTTTGTTTGAATTATTGGAATATATCAACTATAAAAGTTTTGTGGCAGGAAAATATCATGTAAAAATATTGATATAAAAATACTAATATAATGTAAATAACACAAATATGGATTATAAAGATACCAACAGTAAAAATATAGTATGTACAAAAATCAATTACCAAAATATAGAAACCAAAAGTTCAGTACTTGTAGAAAAACAACAGATTCAACTATATCATTGAAATAATAAATATAGCTTTAAAATTAAATTAAAAATTAATTATAAAAAATGTGAATATAACTTAATGTTTTATTTTTTAATTAAAATATGTAATACTTTCTAATGCATTTCCAATCAAACCAAAAACATTATTAATTTTATAAAGATCCAATATGTAAATAATAAATATTTATGCATTTTAAAATATTTGTTAAAAATGCATTTAATTAAATCTAAATATTTTGAAAGGATAATTTAATTTGATTATAATATAGTTTAGTTTAGTTTCCAAAAACAACATACATTTACTAACGCCTGTAAAATATTTTATTGTAAAGGTAAAAATATATTGTTATTAAAAAAACTAACAATTTGAGATAAATATGTATAAATCCAACCATATATGGATTATCAATTACAAATTTACAAAAATAATAATTATTATTTCTCCAAGGCACTAACATTTAAACTGTTTAGAAATCGTACATGAAACATTTATAAGATAGTTCAAATCATACAAAAACATAGAAAAAGAAATGCAAATATATTTTATTATATTAAAATTCTACAAACATTCAAGAAAAAAAGCAATTTCCTAATATTCAAATTTCCATTCAAATCCTTAGTCCCAACACATTGCAGAAAATGCTTAAATGAAGGGGTGCCATTCACTAATCTTCTCCAGTCCCAGAGACATTGTAGAAAGTGCATATGCTGGTAAGAGGTCACATATACTCTTCTAAATCCAATCCCAGGAACACTCGTGAAAGTGCATATATTGGGGTGGTCAGGTGTACTATTCTAACTCCAATCAAGTAAACTTTGGGGAAAGTGCAAATATTTAAGGGGTCAAAAGTGCTAGTCGAACTCAAATCCTACAAACATTGATGGAAGTGGGTGGCAGATGAATTTACCATTATAACTGAAATCCCATTTACTTTGTGCAAAATGCATATATTGTAATGGTTCGAATTACTATTCTAACTTCAATGCCACTAACATTGGGTAGAAAATGGGAAGCAAAGAGTACACATTTTTTAACCGCATGCGCCCTAGCGGTTTTCCCGCTGCGCGCTGCGTTTTTTTTAAAAACGCGTTACATGACAAGCTCAGCTCGTCATGAGCATACGAGCATCGTCACTCATGACGAGCTGAGCTCGTCATGAGCACGGAAGGGGTTAAAATCCATTTTGCATTCATTACTACCCATTTTTTTCGTTTTAACTATACTGTTTCCACTTGCACAAATCTGGTAGTATGCGCATGCAAGCATTATATATATATATATATATATTTAAATGGTGCAAATCCCATTCACATCTTTTTATCCACCACCGCTCGGGCCTGAAGGATCACATAAGTGTCTATACGAGTACAAAAAAAGGAAAGGAAAAAACTGTTACCATGTCTCAAAACTGCATAATTTTGTACGAATTCACTGGGTGGTTGACTTCCAAGTGCCAAGATGTGTTTACTATTGGGGACTTGATGCCATAAATCCACTCAGCAATGATGCAGTTTTTACCTTTTTCTGTCCTGTGAGCTATGTCCCTACACGTCCAGCTTACTGTTAGTTTCTGAAGAGATGGTAGAAGTAAATTACGAGTTGGCAGGTCGCTTGAGGTAGGATTCAGAGGGTTATGGAGGTAAATTTGAGAAAATAGTATGTTTCAGAAATATTTTTCCACTCTCAAGTCTTCATGGTTAAGAACATGCTGGGGATTTTCACAATGTTTCGCAATGTCAAAATCCTAAGGATTCCAACAAGCTGGTGGTTTCCCCAGGATTTTGACATTTGGAATAATGTATAGTATTGCTAGATGTCCATTGCTACTGGCCTGTCCTGAGCCAAAAACCACAGATATGGTACTGATTAATTCGGTTGGAGTAAGGAAAAAGTGTTGTCCAATGCACTCGACTTGACAGTCTGTACTTAGTGTTTCACAACCTCCGTTTGTCACATAGGTTACCACTTTTTTTTCAGGATTGTTGCAAGATGGTATGAAATGTATTGTTTGCAATGGAATTATATGGATTTGCAGAAGTAAAATGATCAAAGAAATATTTAGTAGTATAATTTCATTATGATACAGATACCTGTTTGAATCAATATAATCATACCTTTCTGGATTTTCCAATATGCCTCCTACCTAAAACATTTATAATGCTGCAAGGAGTCCTTAAATGCTTGGCTGAAACAATCCAAAAACAGAGAACATATCATTAATCAAATCAGAACTAACATATGGGGCATAAGTGTATTTAATGTGGCTACTTTTCTCGAAAATTCTGTTGTCTAGGTGAACCAACAAACCTCAGGTGCTAGTTTTACTGTTAGCGCTGAAGAAATGCAGAATGATTTTATATTTGTTTTTAACAGTTGAATTTACCAAGTTTCTAGAGGTAGTGTTACAAGTGGATGTTGCAATGTATTTCTCAATACTGCTCCAGAGTCGTGAAGTTCTCTGGCTACTTACAGCCTTTAAATATGTTGTAGGTTACCATTTTCAGTATTCACAGTCTTCCTTTCTAAAAATGTACAGCTTACTTTGGTAACAAATACCATGTTTTATTTATTACATAGCAACACGTAGCATGGCGATATGCAAAGAACTCTTACGAGAGTCGTGGATCAGGTGTTTGCAGTGACTTATGCGTGTTTGCAGACGTACCTTATGTGCACCTCGTACAAAGGGCACACCTTGCCTTAGTAAAAAAATATTATGTTTTATTTATTAGAGAGCCATGGAATGCATTATAATATGCAAAGAACACATAGTAAGAGTCATGGATTAGGTGTTGTCAGTGACTGGTGTGTGTTCTCAGATATGCCATAATAATAAAAGTCCCAAAAATACTGTAGGCTGTGCATCCTTGCAATTTTCTCCTTTTTCCCCAAAGTTCTCTGTCCTTTTGTTTGTGGTGATCTTTTTGGGCTCTCTATATCCTATGGAGTATTCGAACGACAGATTCATCACCCCTTTGTTGACCTCTAAAAATAGTAACCCAAATATTGCCTCCCCACCTTGTAATGTCAAGGGGGTAGTCCCTTTGGTCCCCACTTCTCAAGCCCTGGCTGATGGTAGCTTATCATTGGTTTAGGGGTGCACTAGGTAGGGTCATTTTCAAGATTCATGGAGTAATGGTAATGGGGATTGTGTCATTTTCCTGGCAAACATCCCCACTCAGTAGTAAAGAGACATGCAACAGAGCAGCGGGGAACCATTCAGTGAGTCAATTTCACAGTTAACTTGAAAACGTCATATCTCTTCAAAGCCCCGCCTACTGCCATGGCCCTTCCTCTCATAATCATTAACCTAATCTTGAAATTCAAATGTAGCATTGAATATGTATCTCCAATCTGGTGCCAAAATTTGGCAGCTCCAGACTCGGCCTGTTTTTCATTTGCTGTAATTTTGGGGGGCTTTATTTAAAGGATCTTTGGGCTAATTCCTTTCTGCTTATTTAATGGAAAATAATTCAGATTAAATACTTCCTAGCGCCCTGAATATTTCCCCCCAGAATTAATTTCTCTAAAAGTGCCCCTTTGCTGCATGATGGCATGAGATCTGTTGCACAACACACTCCTCATTCCAAATAGAAGAGGGTCCTTTCATCATCTTTTGAACTGGCTTTAAGCATGGAGTGTCTCTGGGACAATAAAGCAGTTCTTCGCCGACAAACTTTGGAAGTTGATTCTGAAGCAGCAGAACACATCAGGTTTTTTTTTTTCTCGCCGCTCTATAAATATCTCCTGGCAGGGAGGAACTGCCTTGATTGCATGAGGCGAAGTAGCAGCCCCAGCAGGCACTGCTGCTGAATAAACGGCGCGGAGCCGGGAGCTTCATCAAACGAATAATGGCTGCCACTTGACAATCAGTAAAGTGCCTCTTCTCCCGTGGATTTGGTTTTTAATGATGATTAGAGAGGATGGGCACCTAAAAATTCTCCGAGGGGAAAAATGACCTCCTATTAATTTCTTTTACTTGAAATGCGGAATTTCAAAGCTATTTTACAGCTGCAAACCCAAGGCGATGGCATAAAGCAACGATTATCGTTGTAATTGTGGTAACAAGTACTAAATTTGTCATCGATTAGCGCAGACTTTTCAACCTCGAGATCCGGTATTTTTGATTTATGCAGGTTTCTTTCCTAACGTTTCAAAGGGACATAGGTTGTTGATCGAGCGCGCACTTTTCACCTGCGTGCTGCGTGCGTGTGACGCCCCGTGTGCACGAAGCCCTTCTTAAGTAACATACTGAGTATTGCTCTGCTTGATCGATGGTCCGAGGTGCAGTTTCACTGATGGCAAAGATGTTCAGTCGCAGTAACGAGTTCTTGCTACGGGAAACTGCAGTCATATGAATGTTGCTGTTCCCCATTCAGTGATTCACAAAATTCCAAACTGTTAAAAAATGAAAGAGACCCTTACAAATATCGAAATATGTGTAATAGTACAGTATGGTTTGGAAGAACACATCGTCAGGGCCGGACCGGGAACACCAACCAGCCATGGCAATTCAGCAAGGGGGCTTGCTAGTGACCACTGCTGGTGCTTTTATTAAAGGGGATTGATATTGCTTCAAAACCGCCCCCACCCCCAATTAACAAAACCACCCTGCACCCCATTCACAAAACCAGCCCTCACCTATCCACAAGCATTTACAATGCAACGGTTTCGCCTTTGGAGAAGTTAGAGCTATTGGCATTGTAAATGGCAAAATTTGTATTTATGTGTTGGTTTTGAAAACAGATAAATAAATGGCATTGTCATTTACATTGCCAATAGCTTAATCTCTCGCAAATGTGAGAACTATTGTACCCTACGGACGAGCTCAGCAGACAGCAATTACTACCACACACACACACACCCAGAGCCACACACACCCAGAGCCAGCCACACATACCCAGAGCCAGCCACACACACCCAGAGCCACACACACACACCCAGAGCCCCACACACACACACACAACCAGAGCAGTCACATACACACACCCACTGGAGCAGTCACACACACACACACTGGAGCTGTCACACACACACACTGGAGCAGTCACATACACACACACACACATTCTGGAGCAGTCACATACACACACACACACACTCTGGAGCAGTCACATACACACACACACACACTCTGGAGCAGTCACATACACACACACCCTGGAGCAGTCACACACACACACACACACACACACAGGAGCAGTCACACACACACACACACACACACACACTCTGGAGCAGTCACATGCACGCACACACTGGAGCAGTCACACACGCACACACTCTGGAGCAGTCACATACACACACTGGAGCAGTCACACACACACACACACTGGAGCAGTCACACACGCACACATTCTGGAGCAGTCACATACACACACACACACTGGAGCAGTCACACACACACACACACACTGGAGCAGTCACACACACACACACACTCCGGAGCAGTCACACACACACACACTCTGGAGCAGTCACACACACACACACTCTGGAGCAGTCACATACACACACACACACACACACTGGAGCAGACAGAAACAGGGGGCTTGGAGAAGGTTCATGATGGATGGACTGAGGCATCAGGCAGTAGTTGGGGGGAATCTGTTAGTGAAGGTTGAAAGTGATCACTGCCGCATGTCTTGTGCCCGCCAGGTCGTCCACCAGCCTCTGCAGTGTGCATGTTGACGTGCATACATCTAGGAGCCTATATCGCTGCCGGACTGTGCCGTCTCCTCGGTACGCCGGTGGTGCCCGAGCCTATTTTCTGTCCCAATCTGACCCTGGATAGCTGCAATACATTAAATCCTTTAACACCACCAATTGTAACCACTGTATTGTGCCTATGCCAAAAACTACACATCTGCACAAAGCTCTAAACACAAGGGGCTTGGAGCATTGGCAAGCCAACTATTTACAGTGAAAGGAATGGAGGCACTGGTACCTAATGCACTTTTAAGAGGATGCCAAAGTTGGAGGCCCCTGACTGGAACCAGTCAAAAACAGGGGCAGCCTTATCATGATGCTCTTGCACAGAGATTTGGTACTGCATTTGGGAAAGGGTACAGGACTATCATCATATTGTAAAAACTCAACTCCATTGAGTGCTAGAGAGCAACGAGAGGAATGAGCTAGTGGAACTGGAGGGGGCGGGGCAAAAAAACAAACAGAGTTCAATGGTTAGGAGAAAGCAACAGAGGGCCAGGGGTGCAATAGAAAAAGCAGCACAAGGGAACAACAGCAAGAACACACACACACACTCACTTAGAGGGCTCAAACAAAATACAGGAAGTAGCTCCCTGAACCTAAGCGGTGGAAGGATACCACTCGTTCAGTCAGAAGGAAGCTACAGATGCTTTGCATCAGGGGAGGGACAAACGATGAAGGTGGCAAGCCATCAAATAAAAGGCAAACACATGCCACTGACATGAAAGCCAACCAATAAAAAAGCAACAATCTTACCCAGAGCACAGTGAAAGTATTGGTATAGTACAATGCGTCTTTCGACAGCAGACAAGCTACAGCGGTCGTGTAAGTGGGACCTTAAAAGGTATACTCTGTTCTAGGAACACCAATAACAGAGTAGGAGTAACCGGTTTAGCGAGCGATCTTCTCTTCCTAATATCATAAAACCTGTTTCATTGAAAAAATGTTGCAAAATGCAACCAAGACTGATGACGTGGCTAGCATATTTAAAGCCTCCTCATCTGAAAGAATGCTGCATAATGTCAAACAGGAGGGGGGAACAGTGACAACACCACGGAGACAGACAACAGCACCAACACACGCAAAGACTTAGCACAGAAAGGACATGAGACGGGGGAACACAGACAACACCACGGAGACAGACAACAGCACCAACACACGCAAAGACTTAGCACAGAAAGGACATGAGACGGGGGAACAGAGACAACACCACGGAGACAGACAACAGCACCAACACACGCAAAGACTTAGCACAGAGAGGACATGAGACAGGGGGGAACAGAGACAACACCACGGAGACAGACAACAGCACCAACACACGCAAAGACGTAGCACAGAGACACGCAAAGACTTACCCTGCAAGGCGCTGGACAGTAACAACAAAGACTTACCCTGCTAGGCGCTATACAGTAACAAGACGGGGCAAGTCGAAAAGGACATGAGACGGGGAAAACAGAGACAACACCACGGAGACAGACAACAGCATCAACTTACACGCAAAGATGTAGCACAGAGACACGCAAAGAATTACCCTGCTAGGCGCTGGACAGTAGCAAGACGGGGCAAGTCGAAAAGAACATGAGACGGGGGGAACAGAGACAACACCATGGAGAAAGACAACAGCATCAACTTACACGCAAAGACTTAGCACAGAGACACGCAAAGACTTACCCTGCTAGGCGCTGGACAGTAACAAGACGGGGCAAGTCGAAAAGAACATGAGACGGGGGAACAGAGACAACACCACGGAGACAGACAACAGCATCAACTTACACGCAAAGACTTAGCACAGAGACACGCAAAGACTTACCCTGCTAGGCGCTGGACAGTAACAAGACGGGGCAAGTCGAAAAGAACATGAGACGGGGAACAGAGACAACACCACGGAGACAGACAACAGCATCAACTTACACGCAAAGACGTAGCACAGAGACACACAAACACTTACCCTGCTAGGCGCTGGACAGTAACAAAACGGGGCAAGTCGAAAAGGACATGAGACAAAAACAACGTAAACATGCCGAAACATGCAGACAAAAGCATTCCATTGAAATGGACATGAGACAGGGGCAACAGAGACAACAACACGGAGACACAGGATTTTTGAAACAAAATGATGCTTACCTGATCGGATCACAAATATACAGAACATTGTCGGGAACTTAAAATTCGCAGTCCACTCCAACAGAAGACACTCCGAAAAAGATAAAAGCATGACCGAGGAAAAAAAAAAAAAACGCCCACCGCTGCATGACGTAGGGAAAGGGGTGGGATGAGTAAAAATAGCGGGAACGCCCACGAATCTGCTCCGGCAATGACGGACAGATCGCTCTTCCAATGGCTAGCCTCCATTTATGGAGCTAGCCAATGGAAGACAGAGGCGGGAGAAAGCTCCATACTGTTTACAAAAGTTTTCGCCTGCGCGATACTGCTTGCGCAGTAAACGCCAGGCGAAACCTAAAAACCGGCAGAGTGACAAGAAGAGCTCATTATTCATTCAAATAATTATCGCCAAAACCTCAAAGATAAAGTGGACACTGTCTACACTTTATGAGTTCCTGTCTCTGGCCAATGCTGTTGTAAATTCATTTTGGAGTGTCCTGTATCTTACTGCTATTTCGCAGCATAACAGACTGCGTCCATTTGAAGCTGCAATATTATACAACTGAATTCATAAGCAGAAAATTCTTCAGAACAGGTTTAATGTGAGCTCAATTACACCAATGGCTCACTAATAAACTTTGCCCAGGAAGAAAACCAGTGTTTATCATGTTTAATTTGCAGTACTTGTAACACTTTTTAATTTACGCATGCCTTCATTCCTTCTATTCCCTTTTCGTTCATTCTTCCATTCCATCTCTCATTCTTTTGTGCTTTCATTTTTTCATTCATTGCTTTTTTAGGTCTCGCCTAGCAGCGCGCATGCGCTGCTTGGCAAAAGACCTTTTAAAATGGCTTCGGCTTTTCAGCCAAAAATGTGCACGCATTCCATTGCCTTCAGTGGCAACACGCACACGTTTGGCGATTCCCTTGCGGGAGCAAGCAGCTGGCACCAATTGGTATCAATTATCACGCTTTGCTGCTCACTCTCGCAAGGGAATCGTGCAGGCCCCATCCTCTCTCCCCTTCCACTGCTTGTTTTCGTTAGACACGGGGAGAAAGTGATTTGCCCAGAATCACAGAATGTTGAGTGTCCCTACTGCTTATGCGCACACAATTCTAGATTTATTCTGCAGTATCTTCTTTCTTGTTTTCTAGTGCAAGGTAAATAATCACAAACCGTGAAATTCGTTTGTTATTTTTTTTTAACTCAAGAGTATTAATTCTTTTTCCATTGATATCGATGTTATATTGCTCAATTGAAAATATATAGAAAATGGAAGCCATTAGAGCGCTTTGTGAGCACCAGATTACATTACACAAGGTAAATGTTTTAAGTTTTAATCACAAGGAGAGTGAGTGTTTTGCCAGGAAAAACAGGATGTTAACCCAAAGCCGGATTTGAAACCAGGCTCACTAAATCCAGCGTCGGCAGCTCTGGCAGCTAGACCACATATACGCTGTTCGCCTGAAAGTAATCTGTCGCTTTATTTGGCCACATTGCTTCCGTCATCACATTGCATTGTGGCAGATGTTCCAAGGTAGCAAGAGAAATCTTTAGCAATCCCGCGCAGCTCGTAAAGCTGCTGCCCCGGCAGGTCCGATGTACACAAGAATGCACGTGTACTTCTCCGCCTGTCTGCTGTCGTGATAGTCTTAGGGAATTATTAGAGACATTCTCGGGGCTCCCATCTAGCTGCGTCATTCATTCGGCTCGCGCAGTTTGCCTGAACGGCCTTACACCTGCGTGACCTTTAAGGCGCATTCTGTATGGCACCCGGCACGCGGTTAGCATGAATGAGCCGAGAGGCAGACGCATGTTTTTCACTGGAAAGACACTTCAAGTGGTATTGCTCAGCTGCGCTAGTTTGCTAGAATTAATCTTAGCTTCCATGCAAGTCTTAATACACAATATTGGGCTATGACATGATAAATCCAGAATAGTGTTCAGGGACGTAGTTTCAGGGGAGGGCGAATGGAGTGGTGCACCACACCCTCCTAATAATTTTGTAGTAGGTTCTTGGCCTGACAGTGATAGTCGGGGCCAGCCCAAAAGAGAGCTGGCATGTAAATGGTACAACAAAAATCATACAACAAGCATTTGCAATGCAATCGGTCTCGCATTTGTGAGAGTTTTAGCAATTGGTGTTATAAATGACAATACCTTTCATTTATGTGCTGGTTTTCTAAACAGATCAATAACAAGCATTGGCATATCTAATAGGTCTCGCCTTTAGGACCTTATAAGTGTTTAGCCATGCAACACTTGATGTTGTTGCACCAAGGATATTGTGCTGGATAACTAAACACTTATAAGGTCCCAAAGGCGAGACCTATTGGCTATGCCAATGCTTGTTTATTACTGTTGTCTTTCATTCTTTTATTTCTTTTGTCTTGATTCCTTCCTTATTTCCTTCCTTCTTTCCCATTTCTTTCTTTCCTTTTTTCCTTCTTTCTTTCTTTCTCAAATGCAAGAGGCTAGCAGCAAATGGCACAGCATTTAGCATTTTTAGGTTTGTGTACCAAATGCCTTTTAATTTTACTAAAATTATGTGTATGACTTAGTTATTTATAGGGATTTTCAGCCACACTCATCCATTTGTCAGTGGTTGTGTCATTCACATTTTTCTCGAACCCACTCAAGCTTGTATTAAGGTGACAAAAATCACTCCACTTCAGCCATTGGCTGACTACACTATGAGTTACGGCATGATGCCCTTTCACAAGGAGCACATTCAAACACAAAGTAATTCCCTGGGTGATGACAATAATAAATGTGTTGCTGTGGGTCCCCTGCCAGGTTGGTTCTGTGGATGAGAATGGTCCCTCATGTGCAAAGTTAATAGCTGGAGCTGAGCTTGACAGAGTGGTAGTACTGTCAAAGACATATGGGATTAGGAATAGTACATTTGACTTATTCAAAGTGAAAACAATGTCTTGCTTGTTGTTTAGGTGGATTATGGAGTGTGTCCAACACTTTATTTAATGGAGCTCAGTTTGGAGTAGGAATCGCAAGTCTGATTATTCTGAACTCCAATACTTTTCTTATTGTTTCTTAAGTTGGAATCCAAATAGTAGATTTGACCCCTCTAAAGTCTAAAATCTTCCTTAAAGTTGTGCAGGTTGGAGTGGGTCTAGTAAATCTGACCCTTCAAATGGCAACACCTTCTCTACTGTTGCTCTGATTGGAGTGGGAATAGTAAATTTGACACCTCCAAAGTCCAGCACTTTCCATTCTGTTACATAAATGCACATGTTAATAGTACATCTAACCCCTCCAGAGTACAACACTTTCTTTACTATTGCTTACGTTGTAAGGAAAATAATAAAAATGAGAACTACTTTCCATACAGTTATAGAGGTTCAAGTTTGAATAGTAATTCCTTTTTGATTTCTATTGTTTTTATACTTTTCCAACTTCTGCTGCTTTATAAGAGAATGATATTTAAAGGCAATAAGACGGTCCCCTTCACCTCTGTGTGTGCTTAAACTGAAGAAAGGAGGGTAGCAACTATATCAAGGAAGAAATCCTGTCAAAGTGCAAGATAATTATTATTTGTGAACTTGAAGCAAGTATTAGCTATAGACAAGGGGGTTAATTCACAGCAGGACAGATCTTGTATGCAGACCCAATGCAGTGATTGACATTTGTATTTTAGAACAGCCAAATCATTGAGGTTATAACCTAATGGATGTGATACCTGAGAAGCCAAAGTAGATAACCATAGTATAAAAGTGGCTGAAGTTGAGAGGAGTATATGGGATTGATTATGTAACATTAATATGAGAAAATGAGTCAGGCACATTGATATATATGCTATTTTCTCCCTTAATCAGGATACGTCCAATAATTGTTTAGGTGTGAGTCTTGTGGATAACTACTAGAACGTTTTCAGTCTTGAAAAATATTTTAGAAAGATGTGCCAAGTATTTAATCTTTCGATGAAGTAATAAGATGATAGTACAAATGACGTATGAGAATTGTTTTGTACTTTAAAAACACATGTTGTAAAGAGATCATTAAGTCTTTTTAGTCACTAACATCAGTGAGATACTAATTGATTTATCCAGGGGAGAAGGAATAGGATGAGGTCCAATGTGAAAAGAAGAAGGGAGATGTAAAGTATAAAATTATAAAACTTCCATTTTATTTATCAGAACACTTGAAACAGAATATCCAATATAATCTCTATCAGAGATTTTGATACGTTGTTTGCTAGACAAGATAGCAGACGGATACTCATTTAGGCTTCTATTAGGATTGGCCCTGTTACAGATAACAGGGCATTAGCAACTCTAGGAGGAAATACCTTGCAGTGTTCTGAGTTATACTCTCAGAAATAATAGATTACTGGGGTAACTGGGGGAATCAGGAATACATCATTTATTTCCTCGGTAGTAAACCATTCTCCATGAGGTTTCATTCCAACATTTTCCCTACTTGAAGCAGAAGAAGGGCCCACTTGATCTGTGGATTTATGCCCAATCACGTAATCTTGATAGGGCTGGTAACTGCTCTACAGGCCCCATCAGAATTGTAAGCCATTTCTTAACAACTGTCCTAGAGTGATTATTTCATTTAGCCCTCTTCTCTGTTTTTTCTTCTCCCACACATTAGCACTCTTTGTTTGTATTTTTTTTTTTATTTCCCCCGGGTTATTAATGGTTTTGTAAATGCTTTGTATCTTAGAAAGTGTGTAGCTAAATACTCAATTAAACAAAACATTAGCAGCTAATCCCCTTTGATCGGCATTGTTTAAAAGAAACCACAATTATCAAATCTCTTTGCTCATGTTTCTATATCTTTATTTTATAAGATGTTACAAACGATAACTTAAACGTGCAGCTCACTCTAAACCAACATAGAAATAACTGTCTGTGGCTCTTTTGACCCTTTCTGAATGCATTAAGAAGAGTTAATTATGTGCTGGTCATGCTTCTATGAAATCACATGTCACTTTGCTTGCTTTGCCTTAATCTATGCGGGTTGCTTTCGATTACTCAGACAGTTAAAAAATCTCTTGAAAGACTATTACATGTACAATTTGGCTGTTCTGCAGAAGTTAGGATCCACAAAACCTCCACAACAGCTTTTGTGGATGCAAATTCCTGCAGAACAGCCATATCGTCTTTTGGCGAGTATTTGGTAGCACTGTGTGGTTACACCTAATCGCTAAAGAAATTCAGAGAAACCTACTACCAATTGGAAAACCTGACTAAAGAGAGGTGTCTGCACTGATCAGAGAACACACAGCTGTGCTGATTTGCTCTTTTCATCATGTCCAGGCTAGATTTTTGCCCACTGGGACAACCTTTTTTCGATAAGTCCTGCTGAACTGGGGGCGTGGCTTGGACGCATGGTGGAATAGGCACGTTTGCCAGAGCTCCCGCCGGTGAATACCGATCCAACACATATCCTTCATATTCCGGTTGAAAAGAACACCCCACAAGGGGGGGCAACAGATCAACGCTGCTCCACGGCAAGTGTGGACAGCACAAAAAAATTGTCTCCAGTGTCCGTAATAGCCGCAGAAATAGCTGCGACGACAGGCGCTGTGGGTGCCATCTTGTTGAGTCTCCGTACCGAAAGGAACGGCCTGGAGAACCAGACCTCTCGCAGGAAGAAGGGATACTGAGGGCGATCGAGTGCGGCCGCCCGTAGCAAGACCAGAAGTCCTTAGCTTGCTCCCAGGTCAGGCTAAGGAGCCCTGAAGACACGCCCAGACGAGTGGAGGGACGCCTTAAAGGGAAACAGAGCAGAGGACTTGGCGCCTCCTGGTAGGATCCACCGGTGCAGCACAGTAAGCCAGAGGGAGGTCGGGGGGAGTAAGATACCAGCAGGCAGCGCCCGTGCCACCCCTTCCTCCCCATCGGGGGTCTCGAATTGGAGCGGGGAAGGCACCCCGGCGGCTTAGAGGGGATAACAGAGTACCCCTGTCCACAAGAATTGGGGCATAGAAATGGAGAATTAGGCCCGGGGGAGGCCAAGGCCGGTCCATCTCATACAAAGGAGCAAGTGGACCTTACAGGGGGACAATAAGAGGAGTGACCCCAATGAAAGGGAAATTTCTTGAAGTTGTGCGCCGGACCGCACTGGGCGCTGGAAGGTTCCATCAGTCCTGAATTGCCAGGAGAGGGGCGCCTCAGAAAGTAGAAAGAAAGTGGCGGGCACACTGGGCAGTACCACCCTGTGAAGGGGCTGGAGAAGGTAGTACAGGCCTGGAAATTGAAGGGCTGTGAGACACATGGCCACTAGAGGGAAACAGCCGGGTCACAGCACGGACTAAAGAGGGGGAGTGGACTATGCCTGGAGAGTAAGTGTGCAGTTGCCCTACAGGAGAGAAGACATCCAAGGGTGCGAGCCTAGGATATTGCCTGTCCCCTGGGGCCCTGAACCTACCTGGTAGGATGGTGAAGGATAAGGCCAACAAGGTTCAATCTAACAACAGTTCTAATTATGCACAGCCGTGCCAGGCTGAACCGGCCGGGGCAGCAGGAAACTTGGAAGAATGGGGAGATGGAGTGAGGCGGCTGCCATACACGACCCAGTCACTGGCGGAAATCATGGAAGCGATCCAGGCATCTAAGGAAGGGGTGGTACATAGCATTGACGTAGTTGCGATAGAAGTGAATCTACTGAGATTCGATCTCCACAAAGTGTTGGATAGGGTAACAGCCATGGAACACAACGTGGAAGGTCTGCAACAGGAGGTCTGGGAACTCAGAGACTCGATGGTGCAAATGCAACAAAAGGTGGTGCATCTGGATGAGAATGCTGAGGATGCAGAAGGCAGATCAAGAAGAAATAATCTGCGCTTCACTGGCTTCCCTGAAAAGGCGGAAGGGCCAGCTGAAGATCTATTCTTGGAGAAGTGGATTATCAACGAAGTGGCCCCAAAAAGACTATCTACATTTTTCAGTATCGAGAGAGCACACAGAGTGCTGGGCTCCCGCCCCATAGGAGGACCCCTGAGGGCGATCATAGCCAGTTTTTGTAACTTCAGGGACCGGGACAGTATCCTCCAGGCCACCAGAGCAAAAGGCCTACTGGTGTAGTAGGGGCACTCCATTGCGATTTCTCCGGATTACACCCAACGGGTCCAGGAGCAAAGGCGGACATTTCTGGTGGTAAAACACCGACTGCATGAAACTGAGCTGAAATACAGCTCGGTCTACCCGGCCAAATGACGGGTTGGAACACAAGGGAAAGACATGCTTCTTTCAGACGCTGGAGGCGGCGACATCATGGCTATATGAGACGGGCATGTCGGATATGAGCCTGGGACTATGAGGGGATGCAAACCAATCCAAGCTAGGGCCTGGTCACTCAAAGGATGGAACCCGGGCAGCCCGACAGTCGCAAGAGGGGTGTGACAACACTTTGAAATGAATCCGAGTGCACACCAATGCAATGCTTCAGCTGGAGGTGGGAAAGGACTCAGACGGAGGAAAGCAGGATATAGTCCCGGACACCCTCCTGTCAAAAGGAGGATATGAGCTGAAGAGGGACGCTGAGGTTAAAAAAAATAAAAAATGACATGTAGTAGCAGATAAGTGAATGCACAGTGGGCAGTGTGAAACATATGATACAAAGGGAAGAGCGGAATATTAGCGAGGCAGTAACCGGCGGGGGTTCTGTGCATGTCCTCTTAGGAACCGGATTGTGGTCTGGGAACTCGAGGCTAGCCTTGCACCCGACTGACTGTCCAATCGCTTCTAGGTGCATTAGGGTGACATTCTGGTTCTTAAAGTTACCAAGTTCAAGGCAGCTTGGGCTGGTGATACAAAACCGCTAGAGCTACAGCCATTGTTAAGTTTAAGTTGTTTTGATGGGGGTATGGGGAGACACCGTCGAGCCCCGACTTGCCGCACCAAGGAAATGGGGGGGGTGTTGCCGGGTTGCCCAGGATGTGGGAGCTAGGGGAGAGTTTAGTTTCAGGGGATGGGGAAAGTCAGATGTCCTTGAGGCTACAGAGATTACTGATCAGGTATGAGATAATGTCTGTCCGAGTCTACACACAGATGGAAAAAGGGGGAGTGAGAATAATGGGAGGTGAGGGGGGTAAAGTATCAAGGTGGAAATGGCATCTTCAACTTTGAAAGTTCTCACATGGAATGTTCAGGGGGCTGGCGGCATTTGAAAAACATAGAAGGGTGTATGCTTACCTAAAAAGACACAGAGTGTCAATAGCATGTTTGCAGGAGACGCATGTGTGTGGAAAGGCACTACCATGTATGAAATGTAGGTGGGGAGGTCAACAGTATGCCACGTCGTATTCAGGTTTTGCCAGGGGCGTTTTGATCTGGGTGGCACCCAGAGTACCATTCAAGTTTATGAATCAGGAAGTGGACCCGGAAGGACAGTATGTGATTCTGCAAGGCACATTAGAAGGGAGGGACCTGTGCATCATTACTGTGTACGCCCCGAATATAGATTGTCCAACTATCTTTCTGTCTTTTAGGGTGGCTACCACACTGTATATAGGTGGGGCGATCATTATGGATGGGGATGTAAACGGTGTCATTGATGGTACCCTCGACTGAGAACCGCCACATCTACATACAAAACCGCACATAACTGGCTCACTGTCAGACATGTTGAGAGACATGCAGCTCACGGACGCATGGAGAGAATGCAACCCCATTCAAAAAATATTCTCATGCCATACGCCAGCCACGAACACACACAGCCATCTAGATTACTGCTTCGTCTCACCATTGCTAGCCCAAGAAGTAAAGGGGGTCTCACATCAAGCACGATATCTCTCAGTCCACTCACCGCTTTTACTATGCCTGGAGGGCCACAGACCAAGACAGGCTATTCCTATGTGGTGCCTAAGGGCAGAGGCTGTGCTGTATCCCCCGCTTGAGAGAGCAGTGGAGACGGCGGTGGATAAATATTTCAAAGGAAACTGGGGGTGGGCCTCGAACAGAGCATATGAATGGGATGCCATGAAGGTCGTCCTCAGGGGTGTATGTATGCACACCACATACAGGGTAAGGCAGCAACTAATAAGAGATATAGAGGAGCAAGAATGCAGACTGGCCAAGCTGGAGAATCCTGCAGAGAAGGGGGGAATGGTGTGAGACCAGGGAGACATTGCTGAGGCATGGAAGCGGCTGGAGAAGCAAAACTATACGGTTTACCGGCAGCGACTCCACCATGAGGGAGCCATGTTAGAGAGATTATTATAAATCGAGATGTCTCAGGAACCGATATTGTCGCTTATGGTTGGAACTGGGAAGCTGGTGTATACACAAATTAGGATAACAGACCTATTTGGTGAATATCTGGCTAAAATCTATGAAGAAGGGGGTGAGCCTGTGAATGCCGCAATAGAAGAGTTTTTGGCATTGGTGGAATTACCCCAACTGGCAGAAAAGATGTAAGAATTGCTGGGGGGGGGGGGGGGCTGATCACGAGAGAAGAGATTCTGAGTGAGATTAAACAGCTAAAATCAGGGAAATCGGTAGGGAATGATGGCTTCCCGGCAGAATTTTGTCAAAAAATTGCACCAATATTAGTAGACCGCCTAGTGGAGGTGTACAATGAGGCATTGCAAGAAAAGAGGCTGCCGGACTCTATGCGAGAAGCTTTAGTGATCATGATCCCAAAACAGGACAGAGATCCACAACAAACCAATTCATATAGACCAATCTTACTTCTTAACATAGATGTGAAGATGCTAGGTGGGGTTTTGGTGAGCAGACTCCTTCCCCACATGTCGCACTTGATCCATCTGGATCAAGCGGGATTTATCCCAAGACGAAACACTATGCTTAACCTGAGATGACTAGCTCATGTATGGCATGACCCCACTTTACTACAGGGGTAGCATGCCCTGGTTCTTCTGGATATCGAACAAGCGTTCGATTCAGTGGCATGGGTCTTTATATAGGCGGTACTGGAAAAAATGGGAATGGCCTCGGGGTTCAGAAATTGGGTACAGCTGCTTTATACTCTGCCCAGTGCGAGGGTAAAGACCGGAGGTAGAATCTCTAAGGCATTCCAACTAGAGAGGGGCACGAGGCAGGGTTGTCCCCTCTCCCCTTTAATATTTGTGATGGTTATCGAGCAGCTGGCAGGAACGCTCAGGAATCGGTTAGCTGAATGGGGTAGTAAGGTAGGGAATACTGGACATGTGGTCTCCATGTATGCCGACGATACCCTGGTGTATTGTAGACAACTGACTGACTCAATCCTAGTCTTGTTGAATGTATTGGAGGAGTTCGGGAGGGTATCCCACCTCCGAGTGAATCCACGGATATTAAAACTGCTGCCAATGAGGAGTTTGGCATGCCGGCAGGTGTACACGTTACCGGTGGTGGGCCTGCCCTGGACGACAGACACCCCCTCCCTAGATATATAGGAATCAGATTGGCACAACCGGTGAAGCACTTTTGGGAACTTAATATACTCAGAGTGGTAGAAGGGATTAGTGATTTGGTGCGTTTCTGTAGGGATTTGCCCCTGCCATTGATGGGAATCGTCGCAATTACGAAAATGATTATAGTACTGAGATGTCTACATGTACTCTCAAACTCATTGTATGCAATCCCGCCTAGTATTTTTAGAGAATTAAACATACTGAGAACGGATCTGTAGTGGGGTCCCAAACACAAGAGTGTTAGCTTGTCAACGCTGCAGCGACCATGGAATATGGGAGGGGCGGAAGTCCCATGTATGGACTATTATTATATGGCTGCACACCTGCAGCATTCAATCCACGGGTTGGATGACCAGGACAACTGGGAAAAGAGTCTGTCGGACGGGTCGTACGAGGGGGGCTCTCTTCCAGAACTGTTAATGAGGGGTAGAGGAGTTCCTGGAGACGTGCCATACCTTATTCGGCTGGTAGCAGAAGTCTGGGTAAATATGGTTAGAAAAGTTTGCACCAGAAACCCCCCTATGGGCAATCCCAGAGTTTTCTAAAATTGCGGAATCAATGTTAATCCACAAATGGAAAGGGGTGGTTGTTTGTCTATGGGGGATCAATATCATAATGGGTGGTTTATCACACAGGAACCCGTGGAGACTGCGTTTGCATTAGGAGCTGGTCAGTACTTACAATATGCAAAAATCTCGCAGGTGGCCAAGGAGATATTGCCAACATTCCCAGAGGAACTGCCAGTAACAAGAACCCTACAGGTGATGGAGTCTATGGTGCAAGGAAGGCATATGATAACTCATCTCTACAAAGCAATTGGCGAGGACCTACCACAAAACCACTCCCAATCCAGGCGCGATGGGAAGAATTCACAGGTGCACACGTGACAGAGAAAGACTGGGGTAAGATTCATGAAGGGGTAAAGCAAGGGTGCTCCAACATCCGCTTTAAACTAATGCAATATAATTATGTCCATCAAGTCTATCTTACTCCAAAAACACTCTGTAAGATTTATCCAGAGCGCTCCAATTCATGTCCCAGATGCCAAGCCTCGGGGGCTGAATTCATACATATGGTATGGACATGCCTGCCAGTGGAGGCGTTTTGGGTGGAAGTGCTACAAAAAATAAGGAAAGTCATGGGGTGGGAGGTCCCCAAGGAAGTGCGGACAGTAATACTGGGTCTTCTACCAACGCCAAAAAACAGAAAATTGAACAGGAAATTTGGGATGTACGTTGTTACAACGCATGCTTTTACTACACATGCCTACAACGCAGGTTTTTCAACGCAAGTCGTTACAACGACTTGCGTTGGGGGTGCTGGATAGTGAATAGTTTAATTTACTATTCCAACTCCAGTCCCCGTGGATAGTAGGGAAGGTGTTGGATAGTAAATTAAACTATTACCTATCCTAGAGCGCCCCCCCAGCGCAATTCGTTTTAATGGCTTGCGTTGAAAAACCTGCGTTGTAAAGGCACTGCGTGGTAAAAGTTGCGTCGTAAAGGATGTTTCCCGTAAATTTGTGCTTCTGGGCTTAATACTCGCAAAGAGGTGCATTGCCATCGAATGGAAAAAGCCGTCACCCCCAATGACAGATAGGTGGCTGAAAGACATGAATGAATGGGCAATAGCCGAGAGAGTCAGAATGGCACAAGTTAGGAGAGACGAGAATCTTGAGGACGACCTCCAGGCATGTTCGGTGATGATATAACCGAATTACAACCCCCTAGAGAAGAGACCTCACAGACGGAGACAGACAGAGATTCTGGGGATGCCACGACCGAAGGTTAATGGAACAGGTGACTCATTACACTGAGGCCTCAGTTGGATAAAAAGGAATTTAGTGGACAAACAGGATGCCGACTAGGGGTGGGGGGGAAGATGTTATGTTATGTTGGCAGCATGAAGCAACACGTTGGAAGCTTATGGATAAGGATGGGTTTCACAATTGGTATTGTCAAATGGAAAGTTGTAACCTGCAAATTGTAAGCCTTCTGCTTGTCAAATTGTTGCATATACCTATGTTCTCTTTGTTGAAAAGGCCAATAAAGCTATTTTTTTTTAAAATGTACTGTTGATCTGCTAGTAACTTTATTTGACCGACTTAGAGGTTGTTGGATTCTTGCGGACTGTAGAAGGTTTCCTTTGGCCAGATGGTACAGTAACCACACTGTTCTATTTTTGATGGATCTTGGCACGTACCTAGCCAATATGTTTGTACATTCGTCAATCCATTGAGAAAGCCCCAAGACTGCACACCGGGATGGGCAAAACACATGCTAGCTGTTTTCTGGACATTATCTTCTTTCCCATTTGGGAATCAAATTGGATTACAAGAAGAATACAGACTTTCCTATTTTTATTCTGGGTTCACTGTTCAATTTTGTAATCATAATACAAATGTTTATTCAGTTACCCAGCTCTGCCCTTCACCCTTCTCACCAATTATTGTCACAGTGCATGTGCTCTGCCTTGAAAATGGTACTGTTAATTTGATGTATTCAAGTTTCTGATCTGCTGTTGTAAGTTGGAGCACAAAATGCATAAGTGGCGAGAAAGTTATATATCATGTGGGTATTGCTGTGTGTATATACATTACCCATTAATATATTGCGGCAAGAGCACTGTTGTGCTCTGGCTTGGCTGCAGTTTTAAAGCACTGTAGTGACACATGGAAAAGGAAAGCACCTTTCCATTGAAGAATACCTATATTATATGTTAAAAAGTGACTGCTAAGGCGTGCCTTGTAAGCCCACAGGGCTGCATGCTTCATATATAAAAAGCGGCACAAATAAGGACAAGTGCACTATCTCAGTGAATAAATACCCAGAAGCTGCTTTCACTGTGCAGGTTTCCATAAACAGGACTATGTGTGATTAAAATCTTTATCTCACACCTTTGCCTGTGAAAATGCTATAAACTCTTTCAAAGCTATTCTATACTTAGTTTTAAAAGTAGACTTTAAAGGTGAATGTTGAATTGGATAGCTTCAAAGGAAAACTAACTTTATAAAAGTGGACTTAGGGTTGCGGAGGCAAATCTGGTTTTGATCCAGTTTGTAGCTCTGCGTATTCCATAGGCTCTTTGTACATTCATACCTGAGAGTTGATGTCCCTGCTCTCAGAATGCAATGGCTTGGCCTCTGGGCCCAGGAAGGCAGGGGTGTTGTTAACAACTGGCCACTTAACAAGGATAAGTCATGTCAAAAGGACACAGGTAATTTTGGTAGAACAAAAGATTGCATTCATACTTCCTCGTTTGACTTTGAGATGCCAAATGAGGCTGGAAGAATCTAATCTCTTCATTTCCAAAGCCCTTGTGGACTTTCAGGCTTCAGCCATAACAGGAAGTAGAATCATTTTGTGACCCTCAAACAGCAGAGAATATCTCATCTAAATGTCAGTGGGCAAAGGGAGAGTCAGAACCCCTGATATAATAAGGGGATAGCCATTTTGGACATAAGCTTTCTGGGAATTCTTACAGTAAATCAAAAGGAGGTGGGCACATTGTGAAAACATAGATAGGATTAGGTGGGAAAAATGCTCAAATCAGTGGATAGTGCTCAGGGTAAGATTAGTACCTCATTAGAACCTCTTCAGACCACTCCAGGGCCTGGGAAGACAACACCTGAAGAACGTAGACCCTGCTGGAAGAAAAAGACTGAAGGACTCTGGACTTCTGCTGACACCCACTGAGTGGAACTGCTTTGAAAGGGTCAGGTAGCTGATGTCCTATTTGCCTGCTCCTTTGAAACAAAAAGCAGATGGACTCCTGAATCCAAGACGGTATAGCCGATGACAGAGGGATGGACCTTTCTGGAGCACTGGTTGCAGGGAAACCTGTTGCCTAGAAGCCTATCCAAACAATCTGGGAGGTGCAGGAGTTATTAGAAAAAACCTTTCCGGCAACTGGAGAAAGGTGGGACTTTGTCATCACCAAATAAGCTTTATTCGGTTTGCAAAAACCATCAAAGCATACAAATACAAGAACATGTTTATAATTATAAGTCTAAAATACAATTTGTGCAATATAAAAGCTAAGTGGGTAAAAGAGGCCATTTAAATTTTTGCACAGGTTTAAGAGATCTAATAAAATGAAAAAATCAGCTGTAATACCAAATGTACAATGGCAGTCTCCTAAATAACGTCTGTGAAAATCTAGCAGAGGACTAATATATCCTTTCCTAGCTTAGTGTGCGTATAGTATTATAATGTAATTGAAGAGAGTCACACGAACCCAGCCATCAGAATTCAATTCTAAAAAGGGAGAAATGTACTCGTCCTCACACTAGAGTACAACCTTACAGGGTTTGTGCCAAACATTGACTAAAAAACGACTTACAGGAAAAACTATTGTTTCAGAGGTGTCCGTTTAAAAAAATTCTGACTGTAATTTTATAGGAATTAACCTTCAGGTTTTAACAGACAGGGCGGTATTGTGGGCAGAAAAACAAAATGTGTACCTCCGTCTCAGGAACTTCCCCACAGGCAGGACATTTGTATGAATTTTGCTCCCTTGCCCTCTTACTCGTCAAGGTTTTTAGCGGCAGGCTACCCAGCCAAAATCTCATAAACAGACTTTTGGCCAGTGGGGGAGAAATTTTATCAAGAAAAACTTCAACTTTGGGCTAGGCTTGAGTTCAAGGAACTGGTTAGTCAGATGACCTGAAGAAGCCTTTGTTAGTTGTTGGTCTTGCAGGAAGGCCCAATAACTTCTTTTAAGTACAGCAACCTCAGACTTTCTGGTTTTCTCAGGACTATCCCAGTGTCTGCTTAGCCCCATTCTCCTACACCATGTTGAAATATATTGTAACCAAGGGGTCTTGAGGGTGCCATTGACCTTCATTAAATCCCTTTATGCACCCCTATACTTTATTTATTTAGTTATTTATTTATGCAATTTGTATAGCGCACATATACCCAAAGGTGTCTCGGCGCTGAAGACAGTAAATACAGAGCACTTAGAATGATTAATTACTGGTTAAAAAGCCATGTTTTTACTGACTTCTGAAGGTTAGGAGAGAGGGACTAGCTCTGATATGAGGAGGTAGGGTGTTCCACAATTTTGCTGTGGCAACTGAGAAACATCTGTCTCCCCATGATGATTACTTTGTACGAGGGACTGTTAAGAGGCGGGCTGCGGAGGAACGCAGTAGTCGATTGGGAGTGTAATGGCATAAAGATCTTCTTAGGAACTCAGGTCCAGAGTTGTTAACGGCTCTGTATGCTATACAGAGTGGCTTGAATTTAATTCGGTTCCTAACCGGCAACCAATGAAGCTGGCGAATTACCGGAGGTAGACCAGATACGAACCCAAAACATCAAAGGTCTTAGGTGTGGCAAATCTGCAATATGTTTGCTACCAAAGTACAAGAAAAGTGGAATAAGGGGTGTACTTGAAGGAACACAGTTAAGTTATATGAAACATTTATTCTCCTCAACTGTTAACTTCTGAGTATCTGCATTCCCCCAGACCTCAGCACTAAAAAGGGCAGCACCCAGTGCGTTGGCTTGATATACCTCCAAAGCTGGGGATATGGCTCTGGACTGTGTCTGTTTATACAATCTTGGTATTGCTTTGGATCTTTGTGTCAGAAGAAAGGTTCTTTATCTAAGCTAGGTTCCCCAACTAAGCTTGTCGGTCAGTTTGACACCCAGATAATCAAATCAACTTAACTCTTTCAAGCGGTTCGTCAGCCACTCTCACAGTACTATTTCTAATGGGACCATTCCCAAAAATCATGTATTTAGTTTTTGATGCATTTATTTCCAGGCCCCTAGAAACACAGAAGTGCAGAAACGTGTTAATTAAATTCCGAAGGCCGGTGCAGGTTTTTGATATGAGTAAGGAATCATGAGCAAAAAATAACACAGGAATCTTGTTACTATTCAATACGGGAGAGTCAGTGTTACAGTCCTGCATTTCCTTAACAGCATCATTTATATAGAATGTAAACAGAGGAGGAGCCAAATCGCAACATTAGGGTACACCACGACAAATTGGAATCTGCTTTTTTAATTTCCCTTGGTTGCCCCATCGTACCTGGGCATAATTATTTTCGTGCAGCCTTGCAATTAAATTAATCAGGTTGGCCGGGTCCCCCATTGCAATTAACTCCTTCCTCAGAAGCCTTCGAGGAACTAAGTCGAAGGGCAACCGCAGATCTATGAAAGCCAAATAGAGTTTTTGATTACAAATCAGAGCATACTTCCAAAACAGTAATGTGAACCTAAAAATGGGGTCTGACGTGCTAGTTTTGGCATGGAATCCTGCTTGGAAGGCTGACAGGATTTTATCAAAAACTGGAATGATCTCTGCACCCCTCCAAGAGTCTGGAATCCTACCCCCAGCGCAATTTGATTGGACAGGAGATTGACATAAAATTCCCGAACTAAGGGTTCAGATTTGTATAAATCACCTGGGATGTGATCGGGCCTGGGGCCTTAGCTGCTTTTAGGCAACTAATGGCAGAGGAAGTGTCAATGAAACTGAATGCTAGATCCGCATCATTAATGATATTTGTATTATCGTTGAGACCCCAATTCAGATTTTGGAGTTGTAGCAAAGATGGAATAGCTTCTTCTGAATATAATGTTGTAAAATGATGGACCCACTTTTTAGTCTCCACTTCTATATCTTGGAGATAGGACTATAATCTTATGATAGAGGTCTCTTGTATCTTTCTGAACCTACCATATTACTTTCTCCTTAAAATTTGGAGACAAATTGGAACATTTCCCCCAAGTATTACTGTGGGGGGCAATTCAGCCCTGGCCATTATTGAACTAGCACCGCGTAAACCTTAGTGGCATGTAATCTATATCCTTTACTTCTACTGGAGGATCAATACTATAAGACACATATTATATGGTTTTATCCTTGAGAGGGACATTAAGATTTTTGTTGGCATGAATAAGGTGGTTGTACAATACTTCTTCCACCGTAATGTGTCAACGCTTCTCTTGTTATATATTGTTAAATTTGAGGAACTTTGAAGTCTGTGTATAACAGAGTTTACAGACTTTTGTGACATTGATTCAGTCAAATTAACACATCTGTGATGATATATGTTTGTTACATTTATTGTCTCTTGTTTTATGCCTTTGTGTTATATTCTAATGAATTTGAGATTCATTTTAGGATTGTTTTTAATTAGAAAAAAGTTTCTATATGAGTTGTTCTCTACACAATTGTAATTGTTTTTATTAAATGTGTTATTAAACAGATCTTTATAATTGATTGATGGGTCCTATCTTAAGAGCATTATGAGGATATATGGGAAGTACATGGACAGTGGAGTGTGAGATATTGTGAATGAGTGAATTCATCCAAGAGAAATTGTTTTGTGCTACATTACAGTAAAGACACCAACCAGCTCTCTGTTAAGAGAGTCTCCGCTTAAAGTAAAAATAATGGATTATGGTCACTGTCAAATCGGGACATGATTACCACATCACTCAGCAATGTCCAAATCCTTACATCAAGTAATATGTCATATATAACACTTGAATAAAATCCTCTTTTAAATGTAGGTGATCCATGAGGATCAGATTGGGTCCATCCATTGCAGGCCCTAAGACTGTGCCCAACCATCATCATCAATGACCTTCCGCTCCACCTCAGACAGACAACATCTCTCCCCATCTTCGCAAGAAACCTCAAAACGTGGCTCTTCGACAGACCCCCTCCTTGATGAACTGGAACCTGCAACCCCCCAGCACCTTGAGACCTTTGACGGGTGAGTAGTCACGCTTAACAAACACCTGATTGCTTGATTGATCATCGAGGCTACCTGCATTGCTGCACTAGAAAAAGAGAGCTGGGGTTTACTATGCAAGCCTGGTATATTCCATATCTCATCCTCCTCTTCAAGCAATGCATTAAGTGAAGTTGAAGGCTCAAAAGAGACATTAAAATCTCCTGCAATAACAACGTTTGCTCACTGTTGATAGAGCTCAATCTTATGTTCCAGCAAGGCAAAAATAGGAGAAATCTCTCTTACAGAAACTGACCTGGCTTACACATTGAGCACATACCATAGTTAGCCCAGAAGGGAACTTAAACTGAACTCCCATTAAATCTAGGAAATCGATCTCTAGCTGTGAGTGGGCAAGGGCGGTGGTATGTTTCACCAGAATCATTAATCCTTCCACTGCTCACCCAGTTTTATTTGGAGGCGTCGCTTCCACACTACAAGCAGTGTAACCATTTATAAATATTCTTTCAACGGAGCAAGTTTCTTGGAAGAAGCAGACATCCTTTCACCCCCCTACAAATAGCAGCCAATTGTTATCCATGAGTTTAGGTCTGATCCCTACAAGGTTCGATAAGATCAATGAGAATTCTTTTTGTATGCCAATATTTGCTGGAATGCTAGGATACCCTGATCCTATGACAATCGGGGCAGGGATGTACTAGCAGAGGTGACATCAGACACACCTCTGCTAATCGCATGGTCTGGGCCACCAAAGTTAACAACAGAAGCAGGAGACATTCCTGGTGGGTATGCCAATTTGTGTGCCTTTGGCAGGATTGTGTGTCAAAATATTATGGCATGAATCGTGGTCTGCTGTACATTAGGCCCAATCAAATTCCCTCTGCTCATGGCTATCTGTTCAAGAGCATGGAGTGCGCTCTTTTCCAATTTCTTAGCAAGCTCTTCTGAAATTATCTGACTTTCAGTTAGCCACCCCACTAATTGCCCCCTTAGTGTTTAGTGTCAATGCATGCTCCAAACTCTTATCATTTACCGCAGGGACAGGAGTTGTTAGCTTCTCATGAACATGCTCCACGCACTTTTCCCCAAGACTCAAGCTTCCCGTATTCTCTTCACTGCAATATTCATGACTAGCTATAGGTCTGAATACCAAGTTGGTCACTGAAGAAGTTACATTCAGTCAATCAATATCACCCAAGTCACTAGGGCCTCAATGGTTGGGTGACTCTCTTCTAGCAACTTGCTGCATGCAAGGAACATCCCTATACTTGATCTGGATTTGGGTGGCAACGTTATAAATTCCCCAGGCATCCATAAATAGGAACCCTTCGACGAACCTATAGTGCTTCCTAACTTCCCTTAGAACATAATTAATGGGGGACTTCGTAATTTTTCACTTCTCTCGAGGACTGGGACAAGGTGCTGAGGCTTGTCTAGAGATGTTGCACATTAGACTGGCAAGAAAACCATGTTCATCCTCCTCATAGCTTTTTGCTGTACAGAAAATACGTTCAGTTGGACATTGCAGTAAAGGTACCTTGTCTCATGGAGCACTGCCCAGCTACAGCTTCCTGCTTTGCCCCCTGGAGGATTTTGAGAAGCAAGAATAAAACAAAGGGCCTGTTTTAGCGTTTTGGCAGATGGGTACCCCGTCACAAATGTTAGGCATAACCCATCAGTGTTAATACAAATGCATTAAGATATAATGCACTTGTAATAAGAAGGACAAGGTATCCGCCACATTTGTGACTAAGTAAGGTCTGTTCCAAACTCTAAATCAAGCCTCAAGTCAAAAGTTAAAACCTTAGACCAGGGAGATGAAGCAAATGTATCCCAGAGGCAATGAAGGGAAGCATAGGCAGGTACAAAATCCAGCATTGCTCATGTGAGAAGTTGGCCTGATATATGATGCTCACTAGTTCTAGTGATCACTTTGTATCAGTCCAAACAACCCTTATGGTGATTGGTTGTAAGTCAACCTTATAGACCAGCTATCCTAATGGTAGCATGGACAAAGCAGTCTTAGGCTAAACTCTTTTGGCATGTGAAGCCAGCTGTTTCACCACAATATAACCCCTTGAATACCAGATGAAAGGACACCACACAGGTTGTTATGAAAATAAACAGTATATTTATTAATAACAACACCTCTGAACTCTTTATGAGGTCAGAGGGCTTAGCACATGACAATCTCTTACGAAAAATACGACAAGTTGCACAAAATTACAATGGTGCCCTAGGGGCACGACAAACCATATACTAAGTAAGTGGAATGTGAAAGTCGATAAAAGGAATGGAGCTGTCCAGAGGCTGTAGGATCGATGGGACCACGCTACACTAACTCTAGGTAAGTAATAGGAGGCCCACGGAACGGGTGTGCACAGTGTGAACTCACACGCGAGATGCGTAACAACGTCTATAGACAGTACAGTTCAAGTAAAAGGTAAGTACGGACAATCCTGACTAGTTAGGACAACAACGACTGTGGAATTGGACACTAGGACAGTTAGACTACCCTTGAGCACCGAAATGCTCTCGTTACCTCACCCACGGGCTGCGGGTGCATAGGTGCCAAAGTGTGTTGGGTTCTCGCGTTGAAGTCAATGGAGCCTGAAAGAAAAGATGCTGCAGGCAACCAGGAGGAAGATGTCCGGTGCGATCCAAGGGTGGATCGGTGAAGAAGAGGACCTGAAAGCAGAGGGGACAGTGTTCAAAGTCACTAGCCAGTGACCGGTGTGGAACCAGGAAGGAACCAGGTGCTGTCGTCGCGATCAGGCGAAGAGTGGATGCTTGACTCTGCAGCCACGTGGACCAGGAGGTGTCTTCGACAACCAGGATGGAGGCACGAGCTGTCCCACGGAGGTTCTCGCTGTCGGCGGTGTCGGATCCGGGATTGGAGTCAACAGGCCTTGGCAAAGGCAACCCACGCAATGAGTGGAAAAGACGTCTGGTGCGGACTAGGAGAGTCCGGGGTGCCCCTCTTTTGGAAGGGAGCAAGGGCCAGTCTGGAGCAACCAGACCAACAGCAAAGATTCAAAGGTTCGTCGTCTAGGAGGCCACAAGCCAGCCGGCAAGTGACCAGACAACGCGTCGAGCAGCAAACAAGCAGAAGGGCCCCACGCAGATCTCGTGGATGCTGGAGGGCTGATCTTCGGTGCAGGGGCTGCTCGGGGCTGGGGCTTCTCAGTCCCTAAAGCACTTGGTCGAGTTTACCTCGGATGTCGTGCTGGAAGCGAAGTGCAGTTTCTTCCAAGATGGCCGGTCCCACGTGTCTCGTCGCACCCACGGATCTCAGCTGTGCTGCAGATGTAGGTTGAGGTCGGAGAGGTCTGGGAATCTGGGTCTCGTCAGGCTCTGAAGTCTGGATCCTGGAAGGAAGACGACAAAGGGAAGCCGCTGGACGCTTGATGGTGCCTGCAGTTGCAGGGTGGACACTCCTTGCCCACAAGGGAGATTTCTTCAGTCTTCTGTGGAGCAGAACGTCGAAGTCCAGAGTTTCTTCTTGTAGAGTAGTTCAGGATTAATCTAATTTGGAATGGGACCAGCTCCTACCTTTATCCTGCTAAAGGGGGCTGCACTACTGACTAGGTCCCTCCCCTGCATGGGACCAGGAAGGGGGGTGGTTACACCCCCTATCCTTTGTCCGGTTTCCCGCCAGAGCTGGGGCTGGAGTACCCCAGCAACTGGTTTGAACCGGTGTATGCACAGGGCACCTTGTGTGCCCCAGGCATGTCTCATTCCTTTCAGGCCTATCCTACCCAATACACAAAATCCTGTCTGGGGTGGTGCTAGCACCTCCCAAGGCAGGAAACCCTTTGTCCAGAAGGACTCCCAGCAGCAGGAGGTCAGACTTGTGTCTGTGGTGGCAGCATCCATTTTGTGATGCCAAGGCTCGAGTTAACTTTAACCGGGGTTCACAGTTACATACATGTCGTGTCCCTCTAGAAGGGTGGAATGCTACCCCGGTCGCCAGAATTGGCGAGGGGGTAGTATTCCAATTCGTATGACACCTTACTCGACATGTTTTGATAATGTTATACCAGAGTTGGCATTTAACCGCGAGGTTGATAATGCACTTGAGAGTATATGGGATAGCGTTATCATGGAACAGCTATTAGGACTTGGTTCCGCAAGCTGCAAATGGGCTCAGCTCATGCCAGAGCACCATCTCACATAATTCCAAGCACTCTGCCTTCAGGATTGATAAGGCCTTCCATAGGAGTGACTGATAGGAATATATGTGTCCATTTTAGGGTTAGATATAGGTATACTATATCTATAGCAAAGGGTGTTTACACCACCTTGCCCCAGCTGTCATGCAGCCAGTTGTGTCAGTTTTAGATGGCCAGCCAGGGGTGGCATAATACATGCTTCAGCCCCTGGTAGGCCCTGGGTACACCTATGCCCTGGATACCTAAGGTACACTGTACAGGGACTGATAAAGTGGCCCAGTACCAATTGGTAAATGCACCTAAAGTACATGGTTGTCAATTTAGAGAGAAAACAGCTAGGCTGTGGGTCTGATTAGCAGGCCCACAGCCAGGGAAAGTCGTAAACCAGTGAAGCAAAAAGCAAAAATCTGGGGTGACCATAGGCTTGCAGACCCCACTCTCCTACAGCTCACTCAGTCCTATTTTAAGCCAAAATGTACATCTTCAGCTAGAGCTCGATGATGACATAGGAGGCTTCAAGGGACCCTCACTGACTTCAGACTTGAAACTTGCCCCACTGGAAGACTTTGAGCTCCAAAAAAGTGATGGCACCTCAATGTTAATACTGTGACACCAAGGGTGGAGAGTGATCATCGTCCCCTCGAATTATCCATAATCAGCAGTTTGTTGACCAGTTCAGTTGAGACTAGGGGTATTATTCTTGACCATATTGAAAATATTATAGTCAGTAATAATCGCCGCTCCGTTAAATGGGCGCATATGCTCGAAAACGGCGAAAAGCTAGCAAGTGTTTATAGGACTCTGGCAACTACCTTTTCTGACCACGTCATCATGGAAATAGATAAGCATATATTCTTAGAACTACCTAAGGGCTATTTCAAAGCACTGGTACCATTGGTAACAAAAAAACCTAGAATTAAAGGCGCAAATAATAAAGAAAAACCAATGGGTAAACCGTGGTATAATAAAGACTGTCGGGGCGCTAAAACGGAGTTAGTTTTTGCAATCAAAAACAATAATAGCTTGATAGTTAAGGGCGCGAGACAAAACTATAAGAAAGTCCTAGAGAATGCCAAATCCGATTGGGATGACAAGATTTGGCTAGATCTACTGATAGCAGCTCAAAGTAGGGACCAAACGGCCTTTTGGAAAATTGTTGCAAATGGGAATGGAAATGAAAGGGGCTCTAGAGAAGTCTTCCTTGACAAAACTACCTGGATAGAACACTTCACAAATCTTTATGCTGCCCCTGGGAATGGAGTTTCCATAAAGGAAGGGTTTATCAACCCGAGTGAAGAAAAATTAGAATTTGATTTACAGGAAACTCTTCTGGCTATTAATGCAGTCAAAACCAGTAAAGCCCCAGGCTTAGACAAGATCCTCAGGGACCTTTAGAACCATGAAACTGGAGTTTGGGGTCCTTATATTAACTATCTGTGTAATTCTATAGCCGAGGGAGCCGAGATACCGGAGACATGGAGGGGGGCAGAAATTATTTGTATTTTTAAGAAGGGCGATAGAAACGAACCCTCGAACTACCGCCCAATTAGTTTAATTGATGTTGTACAAAAGATTTTTTCTAGGCATATTTTAAATCGTATTAATCATTGGATTGATGAATGGGCAATCCTTTCCAAATTCCAGGCGGGATTTAGAGCAAAAACAAGTACGATAGATCAGGTGTTTAGGTTTTGCTGCATCTGTTGGAAATATATGAACTTGAGGAAAGGCCACCTATATGTGGCATCCGTCGATTTAAGGGGGCCGTTTGACCTCATCCCGAGACATCTATTATGGGAAACGCTTAATAACTTAGGCTTACCGGTAAATTTATTAGAACCAATTGTGAGGTGGCGAACTAACTAGTTCTATCCCAATAGAAAGGGGGGTTCGCCAAGGATGTGTCCTGGCACCAACATTGTTTTCAATATATGTTAACGACATCCCTAGTTTCTTACAAGGTTGCATTAATGATTCTCCCAAATTGGGGGGGGAGCGAATACCGGCCCTCTTATTTGCGGATGACACTATTCTTATCTCGCAAACACCTAATGGCCTTTAAACATTGCTTAACACTTTCCAAACATATTGCAGTAAAAAAAGGTTTATTAGATAAACACCAGCAAGACAAAATATATGCAATAAATCCCCATAAGCATTTTAGAGAAAATTTGGTCCTAAATGGAAAAAAACTGGAATACGTGGAACATTTTAATTATTTGGGAGTTTCACTTGATTCTAAAACAACATGGAAAACACAAATAGATAAAAGTAAGTTGTTGCTAACCCAAAACACACTCCCAATTCTGAAAAGACATCGGAATAGCCATAACAAAGCTATAACTCCTGCACTAGAGATTTTCCGATCAAAAGCCCAATCGGCAGCACTTTATGGTGCCGAATTGTGGGGCCCATCGAGTAAGAAGTCATTTGAGGTTAATGAGAATACATTTTTAAGAGATTTGCTAAAAATTCCTGTATGTACCCCGTTAATTCTGTTAATACTTGACCTTGATATCAAGCGTACGGATCACCAGGTAATTATTAGACCGTTGATGTTGTGGATTAGGCTCTGGATAACGCCTGAGTTATTGGATTATAGGGCGGCACTAACAGAGATCAAGGATTTGGATGGAAATAATTCCATCGCATGGTTCAAATATGTGGGTACCTGGTTTAAGAAGATTGGCTTAGCCCATTTTTGGAGTAGCCCTTTGTCATTAACTTCAGATTCAAAAAAGATATTAAAGGTATCTTTTTGGGCCTTCATGGATCGGAACAGATCGAATGGAGGAGATAAAGGATCCTTGACAATGGAATTTCTTTTGTTCAAAGATAGTCCATGCTTTGAATCTTTCCTGGATGAATTGAACCCTCCACTGGCAAAGTCGCTGTTCTTAAAGTACAGATATGGAGTTCTGATGTTAAAATCAAGTACAAAAAGGTGGGATAACTCCTGTAACGATTCATGCACGTTGTGCACAGGGGAAGCTAAGGAAGACCTTACCCACGTTTTATTTTTTTGCCCGGCATACTCGATTGTTAGGAAGTGATGGATTAAACCTCTCTGTATAAACATGGGTGTGAAATCATATAGAGAAGCCAAAAGGGTTTTCAAAACTGATACTCGCCAGGTTATTGTCTTCGGAATTAGCCGGTTTTTGCTGGCCGAAGGTTACATTAGGATTAAGGCTGGTGAGAAGTTTTAGGAATGCACAGAGTATTGATATGTTATGTATAACTGACAGTGGTACAAATGTGTTTTAAATAGCACGTTTAAAAATCGACACAATTTACAGATCAATTGGTTTTGTGTGGAACATGATGTATACTAGTTCAATGGAAACCCAATTGTAAATATATATTGATATGCCTTTTTAAATTATGTATATGGTTTTAGTAACGATGAATGCCCTAATCCATGTCGATGAAATTTAGTGGTTATCTATCCATGGAGGTCGCGATAATGTAGAAATGTTAATATCCTTTTATTCCTGTGTTTTAATGTATGAAAAGTTTCTACTGTATCTTTTATGATACCTTGTATCGAAATAAAGATTATGAAATGAAATAATACTGTGGCCAGGATGACCCTGAGCTCAACATGATCGTGGTCAATTCGCCTTGGTCTCAGTCAACCACAAACTGATGGTTTTTAATGGTGATTTGCTTTATGCCGTTAAAAAGTTTATAACTCAAGTCTACAGTTTTGAGATTTTAATAATTTTGGAGTTCCTTTGCTTATTACATTTTTCTTTATTTTTCTGAATCTCTTTCAGAATTTTACTTTGTTTGCTTTAAATTTGGTGGTTCTGCTTGAATTGAGCACTTATTTTTGTGGGGTTCTGCGTGCTGCCAGTGCCATAGCTATTATGGATTGAGAAGAGTTTCACTGAGACAAATTTGAAGCCTAAAATGTGTTAGTTTTAGTAAGCTGATAAGGGATTCCCCTTGTCAAGTTAACAGCCCACTTTCAAACATTTTGCTTACAGGGTGAGCTTTATTTGCATATATAGTCAGTGAAATGGTTCAGCTGGCATGTGTTTCGTTTGGGCCAGCTGAGCTTTCTCACTGTAAATGTTACAAGCCGAATATTGGCATTTCGTGGGCACCACTTAACATGAGAGTTCACTTTGGGCTGAGTTTGCAAAAACACCCTCATAGAAGCTGAAAATATTTCTAGTACTGAATTCAGCACACATTTGACTTCAACCCACCTGGACAGATAAATAACTAACACAATAACATATCACATCTGCATTGACAACATTTGGAATGACCCTAAAAAATCCAAACCTACTATATGCAATTTCCTTTCTAGGCCAAGCACTTATCATCAGTTATTTTCCATCTCAATCTCACACTACCACTGTTCTCTCAACCTCACTATCAATACCAAATTAATTTCTAATTTTCATTTTAGTGATTTTTATTCCTATATGACCAAAGTGCATAGCTCCAATTTTGTTTTCTAAAGTGTAAATGCAAAGCACCTGTAACCAAGCCTCCTTTCTCCAATGATAGCTCGTCAGCTACTTTCCAGTATGGCTGTATGTCTATGTTAAATGTTTCTCTCTTTTGGCTGCCATCAAATATACATCCTCCTTGACTCTACTGCACCACGCACTCTGTTATCAGAAGCCACTAAAGTATCCACACTGCCATTTGTACAGTCTTCAATTTCATCTTCCCAACTTGATCCATGGGCTTCATTTGCTTCCTGAGGTATGCACAGGTATTCTTTTCATGAGGTACTAAATTTACCTTGAAACTAGGTTCCATCGATTTGGTTGACAATCTAGCAAAGCAAGAAGTTGATTTCTTGATTGTGTTTTTTGTCAGTATATCAACCAGTGACAGTGGAGCATTTTAGGAACAGAGGGCTTATCACACAAATATACTTTACATTTCTCAATATGCAAAAATAGGGAATCATTTCCTTTTCCTTCACAGAGTATCTTTGTTCTTCAGATTGTTCTGGGAAGAGATCCCACAATCACTTCATTTTCAACATCCATTGGAGTCAGAACCGCACCCAAGCCATAAGAACTTGCACCATAACCAAGCTTATGCATCCCTCAACAAAATTATTGAGATCAGGAGCTGTAGAAATATATTTTTTGATTTGATAGTAACAAGATTCACATTGCTTAAGCAGTTAGAATGCAGCCACTTTTTTCAGTAATGACTCGAAACATTCAGTGACATCAGCATTTGAGACATTTCGTTTAAAATTCACACAAGCACAGTGTGGAAAGTTCCTGTTTCTATTCATTGGCAAAGCAGACTTGGTAATACTCTCTTCCAGACCTGGTTTTGGTTCCATACCTTCACCCAACAACACACCCCCAGATAATGAATTTCTTTTTTCATAAATACACATTCATCCATTCTCAACATGAAGTCTTTATTGTCTAATACAATCAATACGTCTTCAATAGCCTGATCGTGCTCTGATTCAATTTTTAGGCAATAATTGATGAGTTACATTTAAACATATTCAATATTAATCTCTGGGATGTGGCAGCTTCAGAAGCCACACCAAAAGTCATTCTGTGAAATTAATAAGTACCGTTAAGTGTAGTGAACACAACTAGATGTTGTGTTCAAAATTCAGCTCAACCTTATGGTATGCTGCCCTTAAATCAAGTTTAGTGAACCACTTAGTTTGTGCCAGGTCTGTTATTAAACGATCAGTCCTTGGTAAAGGACATTTTTACACCTATTTTCTGAGGTCTTCACAAAAACCACACTCATTTTGCTTTGCCCATTGCTGTATGAGTCATGAAAGCCATGATCTTACATCAATTGGTTCTATAATTCGTTGCTGGGACATATCTGTTAAAACAGTGCACTGGTCACTTCTAACATTTCATGGCACGTTGCACAATTTATGTGTCACTGGGACACAATTCTGTTCAACCTTGATACTATTTGTGGAACCCTTAAATTTGCCTAACTTGTCCTTAAACAGGGTCCTATAATTTTTCTAAAATATTGTTACACTTATTGTCAACAAATGATACTGAAATCTTGTCACCCTTGCCTTCAATGAAAGATGTTGTTATTTTGCTCTGGCCCAATGATTATTTCAAATTCGGCATAGTGCCATCTCACTTGTATGACTTTATTTGCTAAATGCCCATTCCTTTCACATTCAAATCTATAACTCTGATCTCAGCCTCAAAGTAACCAATAGGAGCAACTGTACTACCTTCAAATATGGTTGGCAGTGATATTGGGAGAAAGTAGCAGTTTGTCAATTAAAAACCCTTTTACCTTGGTGAGAGAGACAATTATGATCTAAACTCCTGAATCCACAAGTAACACAATATTCACTTTATCAATACTAACCGTGACATCAGAATCCACAATTTGTATATTCACATCTTGTGGCTTATCTTGATCACATTTCATATTAAAAACTAGCTCTCCAAGTGTATCTGATGCCTTCTCACATACATCACTATCATTCCCAAAAAATCACCCACTGCTAATTTTCCTGCCATGAAAGACTGTGAAACAATTTTACATTCTGGGCTAATGGCTGGACGATTCCTGGCACTAGGCACTCAAGAGTCTGTACACCTATAAAGAACATTTTAGGTGATTGTCTCAAGATTTTCTTCAATCTAACCACTTGTAAAGTGCTTTATTTGAAAGGAGTGGATATAACCGTAGACACGGGTAGATTCAGCAATAAAGCCTCCAATCTTTTTGCAGCCTCCTGTAGATTCTCTGTGTTTATTCCAGTATTTACAGTTTTGTCAATTATGGGTTTTTACAAGCGCTCTTGAATTTCACAGAGTATCGTCTGGCCAACAGCTAATCTCTAATCAATTGTGAAATATATTTTCAGATTTGCACTTCATAGCTAGACCCGTTTGGACAGTTGCCTAAATGCTAAATGACTCCTTTGAACCCAGAACTCTAATTAAATGTTTTTATTAACGTGTGTTGCGTGAAGAAATTGTTGCTGTATACCACTAAATATTTTGACCCTTCAAAATACATAACACTTTCAAAGCTTTTCAAAATTGATTGAGATTCACTTCTTCTGGTGGTAAATAGTCTGGCAGATGAACAAAAACATTTTAGCTTTTCTATCAGGCATAACCCTTGGAGCTTCAAGAACAAACATGTATAACCACTCCACTGTAGAGCCTCTTCCTCTCTTCTTGAATTCTGCACAAACCTGAAGACCTGGCTTTTCAATTAACCAACCTTCCATAGGCAAGGCTATGCACTTACACCTGCTCAGCTACAAGATACCCTCTTGAGTGATAGTGTGCGTTACAAATACATATTACAACATATATTGATCAATCATAGGGGATGCACCTGCATACTTGCTTGCCATGCTATACTGCACACCTGGTGTGTAGTACTTCTACATCTCTAACATTCTGCTCATATTAGAGTACTATGCTCTACTCCTTACCCGGTGTGTGGCACACCTACACCTCTAGCGTACAAAAAATAGGGAATAGTAGGGGGTTGCGGAACAAGCTGCCGAACCCTGTGATTAGCACAGGGATGGTTGCCTGCAAGGTTCAGCAGACCCTATGTCTATAATTGTGCATAAATAAAGAAACATTTGTATTAACAATAATACAGCTGATATCCTTAAAGGTAACAGGACTATGTTTAAAATATAAATGTTTTCTTTTTTTTAAAGTGTCAGTGAGAGTTGGCAGTGGTCCTGCAGACCACTGCGAACCCTCACTGAAACCTTTTTGAAGATTCACAAGGGGAATGGGTTTTAAATGTCACCTCTTCGCAAATTAGATACCACCCCCTTTGAGGCATCATTTGATCAATGCAATTCCTGTCACAAACCAGTGATACAATCCTCTTCGACCTGTAAATAGGATGGGGGTTGGCCCTTTCATGCCCCCTCCTAGTTGCGATTCGGACTGGGTCACAACAGCCCTTTTATGAGACAGAAAGAACTTTCTGGGGAGTGAAAGGACTTATGTTTACAAATATAAGTTCTTGCATTCGAAAAAGCTTTGATTTTGCTAATGGCAGGGTTTGCAATTGCAAAAGGACTTTGCACATGAGGCTGTGCTATTTGTACAGTATTGCTTAACATCTGATTCACAAAATGTTTCATTTCACTCCATGCACTAAATCCCATAGCCTCACTGGAATTTCTCCCTTACATTCAAGACATTATTTCTGTTGTGATGTGCTTGCAAAGTCTTCTATGGCTTTTTGATATGCCGTTACACCATTGTAACCTATTCGCTGTCTAAAAGTGGCAGTGGCTCCTACAGTCAATGCACATTCATGTGTTGTCAAAATGTGCTGCACTTTGCTACTAGTATGTTCACTTTCTACATATCTGATCGATTTCCAGTCACAGACAATACATTGCCTGGGTTACTGTGCACCACAGCAACTGGTGGTAATGTATGTTTTTTAATTCTTCCTCCCCTTTTCCTTAGTGTCAGCCTCTAAAATGATCAGCAGATGCTCCTGCACCATGACTAGCAAAGACAGGAGGACATATGTCAAACTTCTCTACATGTGGGGAACGATGAGACACAACCCACCCAGTCCAGCCCAAATCATAGTCTGTCTCCAACTGCACCCCTCAAAGAAATCTGCCCCGCACTATGATTCCTAACTGAGCGCATCACATGTTACCATGTACTGTCACATAGGTGTCAATCTTACACACACACGTGCACACACAGACACACACACACACAAACACACACACATAAAACACATACACACACTACACTAACACACACATGTTCCCACATCCAATGTGACGGTTTCCCCAAAAAGAAAGAATAATTACTGAGAACAACACTGGGAAGCAAATGATGAGTGGTTCACCACACACACACACACACACACACACATGTTACACGTATAGTCACATCCACACCATCATAATAAAATGTAACATTGTGTTGTAATTCTGGTTCCATTTCAAACTACTACTGCTGAGACACATTCATGCTGCAAACTAGTAAATGGTTTTGTTTAATTTCAGTATTTTAATGTATTTCTTCACCATGTTGTTTTTTGTGTAAGGGTGAACTATCCATGACTCAACCTATCCATTCCACTGCTGCCCCTCGCTCTCAGCTTTCCAGTGGTACTTTTGTTTACTCTTGCCATCACTACCTCCATTTTAAACTGTTGTTGAGGCACTGGGTCGCCCTCATGCGCCCTGCCTTACACCTGCTTCCATGTGAGGGTGAACGCAAAAACATAATTTTAAAGAAAGTGTCTGCAAGTGCTCACGTTGGGATTCCGTTCCAGTGAAGCTTTCCCTGCTTTTGTTTGTACTGCTCGCGGAACCCGCTTTGCGGGTCCCGCTTCGTGTGGGGGCTTCATTCAGCATTAGCGAGGTCGGACTGTGGAGTTTGTCGTCCTCCGCCTGAGGCAGTGACTGTGGGTGACTGTGTTGTGCGGGGCTGCGAGCGAGTGCGGGCGTAGGACTCCAAGTCCCAGGAGCGCCCGCCAGACCCAATTGCCAGCACCTGGGCCGCTCTCCCTGCATGCTCCTCCCCACCATCGCTTTTTAAAGACCTTTCTTTCTGGATGCTTGCTGGGACACTGTCTGCAAGTGCTCACGTTGGGATTCCGTGCCAGTGAAGCTTTCCCTGATTTTGTTTGTACTGCTCGCGGAACCCGCTTCGCGGGTCCCGCTTCGTGTGGGGGCTTCATTCAGCATTAGCGAGGTCGGACTGTGGAGTTTGTCGTCCTCCGCCTGAGGCAGTGACTGTGGGTGACTGTGTTGTGCGGGGCTGCAAGCGAGTGCGGGCGCAGGACTCCAAGTCCCAGGAGCGCCCGCCAGACCCAATTGCCAGCACCTGGGCCGCTCTCCCTGCATGCTCCTCCCCTCTCACATTGTTCATATAAAGTTAACCACCTATCCCCGCTGCGCGGGAGCGTGCGGGAGCGCGCGGGAGAAGCCCAGGACAAGGGCGGGACCGTCTAAGGCCGTCAGGGGCCAAAGGAGGCAGGGCTGGGCCAGTCCTCTGATATTTGTGACCTTGAACGACTTGATACAGTACGTTTCAGTTTTGATAGATCCCTGGTACTGGTTTATATAATATTGTTTGTTTTATAGCTTGCTGGCTGTAAAGAATGTCTATTCCCTTAAATACCACTGCCCAGATCCTTACCCAGGCTGAGGTGGGGGTAGCAGTTATGGGTCCCCTGGACAAATATTTTAGTCGGGTAACACAAGACATTGATAAAGAAATTTCTTTGGCTGAGAGACGTGCTGAGCGCAGGCTATCTATAGGACTCCTTAAAATTCCCTTGGAGAAACGGCCACCCCAGGGTTTTCCGGCTTTAGCATTGGTTCCTCCCCTGTCATCTCTAACTTTGCCAGTTGTATTGGAAACGCCCTATGCCTTTCCCCCTTTAGTAGAGCTGCTGGCTGGCTCGACTGTGGGGCAGGAAGTGTCCACTTTGCCCCCCACCTCGCCCCCATTATCATTAATTGGCTTATCTACAGGGCTGGAGACCACTGCTCTTTCGAGTGTGCCTATTCACGTAGAGAAAACTAAATCAAGTTCTAAGAGGAAAAGAAGTGCTGTCCTGAAAAAGTGTCATCTTCCCAAACATCCGAAAAAAATCAGGAAGGTTGGAACATCACGGCGCCCTTCCTGTGAGCTTATTGGGGATGGTTCTGTTTGGGCTGAGACTACTAACGAGGGAGTTGTCCAGGCTAGCCCGATATACAACACGATTGACCCTTCACCGGTGGAATCAGCTGAGATATTATCTTCTGCCCCAGTTCTGCTCCGCGAGCTGGAGAGGTTGATGAGGTCTCTCCTGATTCCTATCGAGGAACGAGTCAAACAATTAGCAGATCGGTTGGATTATTTCGAGCAGGCTACTTTGGATAACTTTTTTTCAACTAAAGCCCTAATCAAGTCTCACCCTAGGACGGGGATAGTAGTAACTCTTTGAAACAGAATGGAAAGGGAAATGGTGTGTCTATTGATGTGCCTCCCTCTATAGTCAGTATAGCAAGTAGACCCCAGTTGAAGGAACAAAACCCTAAGGCCAATTTAGATTTGTTGGATTGCCCAAGTAGTAATACCACCAAACAAACCAAGCTGCCTGTTAGTTTGGCGGTGGTTAACAAAGAGAGTTCTAAAAGATGCAACCCTGCATTTAATGGTTCCCAACAATTGATGAGCAGCTCAAAATCTTGTCATGGAGTTCCTGGAGTTCCTGGTAGGGGCAACCAAGACAGTTCTAAAACTAACACCACTGTATTGAATAGCTCCCAACCACTACCAAATATCCCAATATCCCGTTCTGCTGCTTCTACTATTAGCTTGCCCAATACCTCCCTGGCGAAAGTATCCCGCGCGACATCTCCTATGAACCTCACCCAAGACTCCTATCCTTATGTGGCTGTCCTCACAAATATACCACCTCTGTTGGCCGGGCAAAAAGAATCCTTCCAGATGCTAAAAAATAAGGTAATGCACTGGTTGAAGGCAAATAGACCGCTGCCCGGGGGAGTGGATGGGCTGATTATAGGAGTGAGAAGGACGGATTGGATAGGTCGTACTTCTAAGAACTTAGGGGGGGAGTGTATAGTTGTTAATTTCCAAGATCCTAGGGTGGCATGCCTGATTACGAATCAAAACGTGGGCATAAGTAGTGGTGGAATTGGTGTTGTTGATCTTACATTCTTTTACCCAAGACCAATAGGTGATCTATTTGGTATGACCAGTGAACCAGGGGAAACAACCATTATAACGCAACTTTTACAACGCACTACCATTACAACGAAACTTTTACAACGCAAAAACCATTACAACGCATGTATTTACAACGCATGTTTTTACAACGCAGGTACCTTTACAACGCATACCATTACAACGTAAGTATTGGTAAGTATATAATTATATTTAAAATTTTATATGTTTGGGTTTTTTAAGGGGTATTTTTAGGGTTCAGGGTCAGTTTTCAGTTTTTGGGTAAAGGGGCATTTTTAGGGTTCAGGGTCAGTTTTCAGTTTTTGGGTAAAGGGGTATTTTTAGGGTTCATGGTCAGTTTTCAGTTTTTGGGTAAAGGGGTATTTTTAGGGTTCAGGGTCAGTTTTCAGTTTTTGGGTAAAGGGGCATTTTTAGGGTTCAGGGTCAGTTTTTAGTTTTTGGGTAAAGGGGTATTTTTAGGGTTCAGGGTCAGTTTTCAGTTTTTGGGTAAAGGGGTATTTTTAGGGTTCAGGGTCAGTTTTCAGTTTTTGGGTAAAGGGGCATTTTTAGGGTTCAGGGTCAGTTTTCAGTTTGTGGGTAAAGGGGTATTTTTTGGGTTCAGGGTCAGTTTTCAGTTTTTGGGTAAAGGGGTATTTTTAGGGTTCAGGGTCAGTTTTCAGTTTTTGGGTAAAGGGGTATTTTTAGGGTTCAGGGTCAGTTTTCAGTTTTTGGGTAAAGGGGTATTTTTAGGGTTCAGGGTCAGTTTTCAGTTTTTGGGTAAAGGGGTATTTTTAGGGGTCAGGGTCAGTTTGGGGTTTTTGGGTAAAGGGGTATTTTTAGGGTTCAGGGTCACTTTGGGGTTTTTGGGGTACAGGGGTATTTTTAGGGTTCAGGGTCAGTTTTGGGTTTTTGGGTAAAGGGGTATTTTTAGGGTTCAGGGTCAGTTTTGGGTTTTTGGGGTACAGGGGTATTTTTAGGGTTCAGGTTCAGTTTTGGGTTTTTGGGGTACAGGGGTATAAGGTAAAAATAAAATAAAATTAAATTTAAATTAAATCAATTAAATAAAATAAAATAAAATTAAATTAAATTAAATTAAATTAAATTTAAAAAAATTAAATTAAATTAAATTAAATTATATTATTTTCAATTATTTTAAATTAAAAAAAAAAAATATTCTTACCAATACTTACGTTGTAATGGTATGCGTTGGAAAGGTACCTGCGTTGTAAAAACATGCGTTGTAAATACATGCGTTGTAAAAGTTTTTGCGTTGTAAAAAATTTGTTGTAATGGCATGCGTTGTAAAAGTATGAGTTGTAACGTCATACATCCGTGAACCAGGTTATTGTAATAATTTCCCCTCCACAGGGTTTGTTCCTTTTTCTGTACCTTCGCAACGGGGCAATTCCAATTATGGTCCAATGTATAATTATTTTGAACCAATGAAAGATCCAGGATGGTTCCATTGACCAAATTTTGATTATTACCCGACTGATAGGGAATGCATGACCCGCTGGAGTATATGTGGGAAACCGGTGGTAACTGTTTTATCTAAAAATGTGGAACCCAATGAAATAACAACTGGTGGGGAGACTGTGATTTTGGAGGAAATTTGTGGGGAGTGTATTCCAATTCCAGGGGTTTCTGAAAACAAGGAACTAATTACATATAGTACAGTTGGCACCGTGGAGATTAATAAAAACATAGAGGACACTACTCAAGTGAGGGAGGAGCAAGACCCTGGTATGTCATATGTAGGAATAGTATCTATGGAAGGCGTTAGTTCAGGGAAGTTCCTTTCTTGGAACATCGCGGGGTTGAGTAGCAAACTGATGTCCCAAAACTGGATAGATTTTATTAATGGCTTTGAAGTCTGTTTATTCCAGGAGACATGGGCTTGTGACCCTATATTCCTCCCTGGCTATCTAAATTTTTCAATTCCGGCCAGTAGAGGCACCAGAGGTCGACCGATGGGAGGCCTAACTATTTGGGTAAGGCAATGTCTTCAGATAACAGCTAAAGTGGTGGATTTGGGTTGTAAAGATATCCAAATGCTAAGAATAACCTCAGGAAAGTGGGGAGGGATAGATATATACAATATCTATGCCAGGGGTAGCACAAATGGGAGTTCACCCATTATAGAGGCCTTGTCCAACTTTTTGGAGTCACAGTCCTTGGGTAACAAAGTTGTAGTAGCTGGTGACCTGAATAGGACTTTCGAACCACTGGATAGTTCGGACGATCCCCTAGGACAAGAAGAGTATACACAATGGGGTGTCCCTACTCTACACCTGGCTCCTGTCAAGCGGTGGACGAATGATATATTACAATTGAATGCCATTTGTTTGGAACATGGGATGAGAGCCCTAAACGGGAGGACGAAGGGCGATAGAGAAGGTGCATGTACATTCGACAACGGTCACAACCAAAGTCGGATAGATTATGTCCTTTGCAGCCTTAATTTGTGGCAGTTGGTATGCGACATGAAAATAGAGGTTAGATTGGAAAGTGACCACAATCCCCTCTGTGTGACACATGATTGGTGGACGGCCATATCAGGGAACCTTAAACCAAGTGATGGCCTAACGCCTATTATGGCTAATGACATGCGCAGACTCAACTGGCCGAGTGTACTGGCGAATGCAGAGTCCATGGACTTCATAAGTACTGAGGTGGATACTGCAATCGCTGCTATGGAGGCTGTAAATTATGTAGTCCCAGGATCAAGGGAAATAACGGACATACACAACAAGTTTTTTTCCCTCTTAAAACCGCACTTCTTGAGGTCCCGTACTACAAATAGGAAAAAATCACCCAAACCTGCAAGGTGGTTTAACCACCAGTGCAGGGAAGCCAGGTTAAGCTTGGGAAGAGCAATTAGGAGTAGGGATAAGGCAGCGATTGCTGAGGCCAGGAAGAACTACAAGGCTAGCGTATTACTAGCAAAAAAAACATGGAATGAAGACTATTGGGCAGAACTAAAGGAGGTCTCCGGGGCTAACGATTCCAGGCTATTCTGGAATATTGTCAAGTGGGGTAGAGGTGGATCCCCAAGCAAACCCGACAATAATGTCGCTGAGGGTGCTTGGGTGGATTACTTTAAACCCCAATATGCTGAGGCAAACGAGTTTAAGGATGTGGAGGTAATTTCAGCTACTTTCCCAACTGAGAACTTATTCTCCCTTAAAGAAACTGAAGCTGCAATATGTGCTGCCAAAGGAGGAAGGGCCCCGGGTTTAGATGGGATACCCTCTGATGTTTTTACAAGTGATATGGCGAGGTGGGTTAGGTATGTATTCCTTTTAGGTAATGCAATTGCAAAGGGAATGGTAGTCCCAGAACTATGGAAGGGAGATATTATAATACCTATATATAAAAAAGGGGATCGGTCCCTCCCGGCCAATTATAGGCCGATAAGTTTGATTGCCACTATTCAAAAAGTGGTGGGGAGAATGGTGGTAAACAAGCTTATGGACTGGGTAGATGAGAACAATGCCCTGTCCCCATATCAGGCTGGGTTCCGGCGGGCTACAAGTACAGTTGATCAAGTGTTTCGCTTCGCTCTGCTCCAATGGGGGACGGTGGTGCTCGGCGAGGGCAGCCTGTATGTCGCTTTTGTCGACTTGCGGGCTGCCTTCGACCTGGTCCCACGGAGAAAGCTCTGGGCAGTGCTGAGCGAAATAGGCCTACCGGCTGAGTTACTCACCCTGATAATGCAGTTGCACGAGTCCAACTTTGCCAAAGTTCAGTGGGGTACGAGTGGGGAATCATCACTCGACTTTCCAATTGAACGCGGAGTACGACAGGGGTGTGCCATGGCCCCCCTGCTTTTTTCCCTATTTATAAATGGAATCGTGGCTCGGATGCTGGATGCCGGTGTTGACGCGCCTTCGTTGGCGGGCATCAGGGTTCCGATCCTGATGTTCGCCGACGATACGTTGATTCTATCTAAAACGCCGGCTGGCTTGCAGCGAGCTTTAAACACCTTTGATCTTTTCTGTGGGGAGCATGGCCTGGAAGTGAACGTGGGCAAGACTAAGCTGATGGTCTTCTCTCCAAAACGTAGACCCCGGCCCAAAATACTCCTGAACAATTGTGTGCTAGAGATTGTTACTGTTTTCACTTACCTAGGGGTGCAGATAGCAAATAATTTAAAATGGTCTCATCACGTAGAAAAGGCAGTCCTGAAGCACCAACAGATCTCGGGGGAACTTCGGGTGGATCACAATAAGTCAGAATCAAAGCCTACAAAACCAGTCTTGGCCGTATATGATGCCAAGGCTATTGGGTCAGCCCTATATGGGACTGAACTGTGGGGCTTTGACAGGCTTCTTCCCTTGCAAATATCGGAAAATAGGTTCCTTAGGGGAATTACGGGCCTCCCCCAGAGCACACCCCTAATTCCGCTTGGTCATGATCTAGGGAGAAGATCAATTAGTGACCGAGCTCGACTGCACCCGATTCTTTATTGGAGGCGCCTCTGGACCACCCCAGAGATAAGGCACTATGCGGAGGGGTTCTTTGCCATAATGAAAGCGGACATCTTCCACAAAATAGTCTGGTTAAAAATCTAAGGACTGCTCTAGGTGACCTTGGCCTCTCCAATCTATGGGAGAACCCATCTGGGGAAAATCTTCCAAGTAAAAACACTATCAAAGGTTTATATTGGGAATGGATTGATGGCAGACTCTGGAGTAGAACCAGATCAGATACTATGGCGGGGCGCTTCCTAGAAAGCAAATTGTGCCCTATACTGGAATTATACTGGGATAGTATAACGAACCCGGGGGATAGGAAGCTCTTTTTCCAGTTAAGATCAGGTGCCCTTCCTCTGAGATCACTGATGGGTAGGTGGAGGAGTGCAACGACCTCGTGCTGCCCGGCGTGTGGTGCAGCCGAGGAAAGCATAGGTCATTTCTTATTTGTGTGCAAAGCCTATGCCACCCCGAGAAGAGTATGGTTAGCTCCCGTATGTAGAAATCTAGGGACATCCAGGGGTGCTGAGGCGTTACGAATTATTTGCACAGCAACTGATTTGCCTATTGTTCTAGGATTAGCAAAGTATCTGGGGTGGGCATGGTCCATCAGACGGAGGGCAATTCCTATTAACTAGGGTATTAAGTGACCCAGTGTAAATGTGTAAATGTATATCAAAGATTTTTTATTGTTTATATATGTATAAATGTTTTAAAAGTATGTATAAACAAGGAATTTTATGGATGTATTTCAAATGTATGTATGTTTGTGCTTTTATGAGTATATTCCTCGAATAAAGCTTTTTGAATGAATGAAAGTGTTCCTGACATTGATCTATTTTCTAGTGAAAAAACCCCATTTATGACAGAAACAGTAACAAGGCAACGCTTCTGTTGTCGGTATACCCTTGCAACATCTTCAATACTTGCACTCGTTCCTTGATGAACACTGCATCCTCTCCCAGAATTCCCACTGTACTCTGGCTGTGGGCGCTTTCATTAAAACGAAAAACAAGGGAAATTATTTGTTATGTCTTTATGACTTCGTTATAGCTTTAATATCCCAAGGTTGGATTTGTTACATACTGAAGCATGAATCATACGTAATTGCAAACATTGTACTTGTGGCCATTTTCTGTTTATGTTGTGCATACCTCTAAAGCGGATCCATCCAAGAAATGCCAGGGCCAGGGCAGTGTTTATTATTTCAATTTAGTGAAGATGGCTTGTTCCCAATGTAAAGCCAAAGGCTAGAAGTGGATTACAGTCTACAGGCTTAAGCCACACACCAGCTTCCCTTGCGAATATTGTACTGTTTGATCCCAGTTTGAATAAAATAATCAAAACACGCTGTTGGAATTATGAGCTTTACAAGTGTTTTATCCCAGCAGTGCAGTCCAGATTATTTGATTGAGACTGAAGTTTGTAAAGTGGACTGTATAATATAAAATAAGCATTAGAAATCACAACAGAATTAGAAATCACACTATTGTAATTTTTCTGCGCTTTAATTTACCTTTGAATGTAATAATTAGAAACAGTGGAAATCATGAGATTTTTTTTGCATGTTATTTTTTGTACATTTTGGAACTGTTTATGTGTCCAGGGCTCTGCATGTAAAGCAGTTGATTAATAGTGTCCTTTATGCACGTATACATAATGCAAGCTAAAGCAAGAGCAAATGTAGTATAGGGTATACATTTCAATGATATCTTATTCATCTGAGTTGGGAAACCATAGCAGGATTAATTCTCAAAAATATTACCTCGGGAACATTCACATTCAAGTGTAAATATGTTAGCACATTCATGATATATGCTGTATTTTTCTTTTTAACAGGGTATTTTTTCGATAGGGCTGCTGAAGGATCTTTGCACGTTTACAGCACAATAAGTAACAAAGATTTATTTCAGTGATACTCATTTCATTAGACTCTGAAACATAGAAGGCTGCCTCTCCTCCTTCTGAATATGAACCCGTGATCGTCGGAGCGCGGCGATATTTAAATGCCCGCTAACCAAGCTTGGCGATAATTATCGCTACAGCTTGGTAATATGCCCAGTTGTTTTTGGGGGCTTTTTGCAGTTTTTCTATTGCGCAAACTCGAACCGCAAGTTTTGGAGCGCTTTACATAAGCACCAGTTATGTTACACAGGTAGACTTTTTTATTTTAGTAGGCAAGGCGAGATTAAGGGGCATATTTACTAAGACATCACACAGCCCAGGCAGGAGAGCACATACTCAAAACTATATGGCACATTCCTGTCATTTTCCAGCGCAGTTGTTCAATGTGCTGCCTAGCTCCAATGCAGGGTCCCTGCACTATAAGCAGTATTGGTTTATGCAGGAAGAGGCACCTTCCTGTACAAAAACAAGTCCCTGAGGCATGTTCCTCTTTCTAAGTGTGAGAATGCAGCACACATAGAAAAAGGAAGCAACAAGGAGAAATACAGATATTTCTCCTCGCTATGCCTCACCTGGGAGGGTGTAGCATTCTGATGCATTCCCAGGTCTGCCAGTATTGGTAAATATGGAAGTGCTTCAGAACCATTGGTGGATGTGGGAACATCCATGTTCCACAAGTGGAACGCCTTCCCAAGGGAGAATAACTCAATGCAGCAATTTGTTCTGTGCTGCTTTACTCTGGATTTCTCAAGCCACTCATGCTGTGGTGCAAGAGTGTAGCAAAACCTGCATAAATATGCCCCAAAGTGATTTGCCCATAATCACAGAAAGTTGACTTGTGTTTTGTGTCGCCCCAGCACCCCCTTGTGTGGTGCAAGGGTGTAGCAAAACCTGCATAAATATGCCCCAAAGTGATTTGCCCATTATCACAGAAAGTTGAGCCGGCACAGAGACTTGGATTTTGTGTCGCCTCAGCACCCCCTTGTGTGGTGCAAGAGTGTAGCAAAACCTGCATAAATATGCCCCAAAGTGATTTGCCCATAATCACAGAAAGTTGAGCCGGCACAGAGACTTGGATTTTGTGTCGCCCCAGCACCCCCTTGTGTGGTGCAAGAGTGTAGCAAAACCTGCATAAATATGCCCCAAAGTGATTTGCCCATAATCACAGAAAGTTGAGCTGGCACAGAGACTTGGATTTTCTGTCGCCCCAGCACCCCCTTGTGTGGTGCAAGGGTGTAGCAAAACCTGCATAAATATGCCCCAAAGTGATTTGCCCATAATCACAGAAAGTTGAGCCGGCACAGAGACTTGGATTTTGTGTCGCCCCAGCACCCCCTTGTGTGGTGCAAGGGTGAAGCAAAACCTGCATAAATATGCCCCAAAGTGATTTGCCCATAATCACAGAAAGTTGAGCCGGCACAGAGACTTGGATTTTGTGTCGCCCCAGCACCCCCTTGTGTGGTGCAAGAGTGTAGCAAAACCTGCATAAATATGCCCCAAAGTGATTTGCCCATAATCACAGAAAGTTGAGCCCGCACAGAGACTTGGATTTTGTGTCGCCCCAGCACCCCCTTGTGTGGTGCAAGGGTGAAGCTAAACCTGCATAAATATGCCCCAAAGTCATTTGCCCATAATTGCAGAATGTTGAGCCGGCACAGAGACTTGAACCCCAACTCCATTGTCAGCAGCCCGGGCCGTTACACATCTTTTTTTTATACATATTTGTTTAATTTCTTTCTAAACCCCTTACTGACTGTAATGTTTACAGATTACTCTATTGTTACACAAGAATCCCCACCATTCGTTCATCATAAATGGTATTGCGCACGTATATAAATATATTTCCATGCTGTGCATTCTTTTTACATATGGGTTGTGATGTCACATTCGAATTGTCCTATTACAGGAAAACATCACTTGTGGTCTGTAATCAATTACAGGCTACAGTAGTGAAATCATATTCCCTCTCCTCTCCTTCCTGGCGCTCAAACCATATTTCAGCTGCCGCCCAAAAGATCAAACATGTTACAAGACCTCCCTGCATTAGTTGACATTTAGAAATGTACAGCGATCACCAAGGAAAGATATTGTAATGTCTGGTTGAAGGGATTAGTTCTCCCAGACCAATTATAGAAATGCAATATGGAGTGGTTTGTTTAAACAGTCAAGTATTTTAGGAAGTCTGATCTCATGCAATTACAACTCAACAATGCAAAAATATGGCTGTGTGTACAAAATATACTTTATAATCCACATTGAGCTGCAGTGAGGTAAAACCATGGAACTTATAAAAGGTGCATAGCGATCAACTAATTATACCGACACTTCACTATTAATGAATTCCCTTTAATATGTATTTTTTTCTGTTGCTCCTCCATGCCAACGTAAACCATTACCACATATGGTCTTAAAAAGGATTTCCTCACTTGAAGGTTTTCATGTGAGTAAATCCACTCTGGCAACAGGGAATGTATGCACCAGAACTAGGATGACTTGTGAGTTTATTCACATCCACAGCGGTACATGTGTACTTCTCTCCAGCCTCTTATCACTCTGAAAAATGTCAAGAAATGTTCCCCTTGACATGGGCAGGTGTAAATCTCATTCAAGTGGGTAAAAAAGAGAAAAAACACTTCCAAAAATGTTGAGGTTGTAATGCAAGGGTTTCCCTGTGAGGAACATTTTTTCCCATGGAGGGGAGAGAACGTTAACAAGCAAGTGTAAAGTTACTTGCTTAGCAAATTATGGCAAGACCAAATCAATATACATCAAAATAGAATCCATAAACAGTTTCTAGGAGTACTGTTATAGGTTTTCAGGTATAACCTGACAAATGCTTGTGCTTTCCAAAAATGAGCTAATCCACACTCATACAAGTTTGTATATCTCTGGGTGTAGATGTTCTTATTTTATTTATGAGAATTGATCTTATATCTATTATTAATCTTTTCCCGTTATCCACTTTTACCTGATATTTCATGTGAATCATTTTTATTTTCAAAATAATATATTTTTAAACATTAAACCCTTTATTGTTGCTAGTAACAAGCAACAATACCTTCTTCCAGCCAGATATACAAAAAGGGTCTCATCTTGGTAAATAGACCATATCAATCTTTGTTTTTAACTTTAGACTTCTAATGTGGTGGATGAACTGTTAACGTCCATTGCACTACCACCACTGTGCAATGCATGTGAATGGTTTACCCACAGTGGGGACCAAGAGGAAACAGCCAGTGTCCCTCAGTTTAAATATTCATGTGTGCCGAAGTGAAATTGCTTCCACATCAACGCCGGCCCCTCATGAGTGCCTTGCTGACATTACTAGCTCACTGGATAACCTACATGCGTGTCCAGTGAAATTTCTCCTCTCCGAAGGCCTGCCAAAGCATGGGTAGGCCTCACTGAAATAGGTAGAGTCCCACTCTTCCAGCGATGCCTCCCCCAAAAGCATTGCTGCTTCTGAATCACAGCCACATGCCAATCTATGAGCAGGAGTATTCCCTAGGCCACCAGGGAAAATTTGTTTTTGGGCTGTTGGCCAGATCATAACTATAGGTGCATTCTATTCAGCATACAGTATTTGAAGAAGAAAGTTTTCGACAGATAACAGATTTTTTTGTTTGAATATTTTTATTGAGGGTTTACATTACATTACATCAAGTATCCTGGCAAGCATATACCGTTGTTAAGATACCATAAAAAGTACAGTAATTCATGACTAGTAGCTACATAACTGACAGCGGTAGGTTGTCAATTCAACAGTTGGAGTTATCATCCCAAACTGAATCTCCCTGTGCAGTCGTAACCATTACTCAGTGTGAATAGATCGCAAGTCCACCCTCTTGTGCATCACTATGAGGGGCACGGGCCATGTGGTCGGTGTTGTTTGGCGCGTTCGGGGACTCTGTGTTTTATCTCTACGTATTTCTATAGTGTCCCTTACCAGGTCTTTGGTGCATGCATTCCTAGGAGCTGTGCATCGGAGTCGGAACTTCTGAAATTTTAGTAGAACTATTAACTTTTGGGGGGAATGAACTGGGGAAGAGAGCTGCGGATAGCTCATTTTGGGTAGAAATGAGAATAAAAGAAAATTCTGAATCCGGGTAAGTGGCGTGGGCTGTGGTTGGTGCGTCATGGGTGGTGGTTACCGAGGGTGGCAGCGGTGCATCTCGTGAAGGAGGGGTGGGGCTAGTGTCAGGCTATTCTACATTCTAGGGGCCATTATTTACTCGAGAGACCTCTCCTATTTGCCCCTGTGGGGAGCCCTGTGCGGATTGTGTCTGAGAAGTGGGTAGGGAGGGCGACTGCGTCGTGACATGGGTAAATAGGTGCATCAGTTGCGCCCATTCAAGGGAGATTGGGTGTTTTCGTATGCCTTTCTCCTCCTCGTCTCGCAACACTCCCTCCTCTGCTGCCCCCCATTTCTTCAATGCTCCCGTCCATGCTGCCTCCGGAGGCCCATCCGGGGTGTGCCAGTGCATGGCTATCCCCCTTTTCGCTAGAAGGATGGCCAATGAGGCGAATCGGCATGGTACTTTCACGGTTTTCCTTTTGCGGAACAACCCCCGGGCACTAGCTTCCCATGTGGATAGGGTTGTGTTACCAGTTACTTCCCAAAGTATATGATGCACCTGGTTCCAGTATTGTTTAATGATGGGGCAATCCCAAAACATGTGTATGAAGTCAGCTTCGGGGGTCTGGCACTGGGGGCAGGCGAAATGTGTGTCAGGGTAGAACCGGTGGAGTCGCTGTGGGGTGAGGTACGCTCTATGGAGTATATTAAATTGGATGTTTCGAAAGCGGGCGTTTCTAGAGACTTTTTTGGGATACTCCAGGACTTTCTTCCACTCCTTATCGTTAAATACCCGACCAACTTCTTCCTCCCATGTCTGCCGTAGTGAGTCTAAGGGCCGTAGAAGAAGCTCTCAGATTGCCTTGTATAACCATGTGACCAGGTGTCTACCCACTCCCATATCCCTGGGTAGTGGGGAGGTAAAGCGTGGACAGGGCTACTTTGTGTCTCCCCCCTCCCCAAATCAGGGTTGTGAGGAGCGTGTTTAGTTCTTTAAAAAAAGAACTTGGTGGTATCACCGGGAGATTGGCAAAATGGTACAGGAGTCGTGGGACCATTATCATCTTTGCAAGTGCAATGCGACTTATGGGGGCTAGTGGCAACGTTTGCCAGAATCGTACTGACATTCGTAGTCCCGCTAAGACCTTACGGTGATTTCCATCGTATAGATCAGTGGGGGTGTGAAACAGTTGTACCCCTAAGTATCGGGGTGCTGCTGTACTCCAGGTTAGTGTATGGGGGCCCACCAGTAGGTCATGGGGAGCTAGATGTGGGCTTAAAGGGAATATTGTGGACTTTGTCCAGTTGACTTTGAGACCTGAGACCGGGTCCCTGTGTGGTTTGAGAAAGGTTACAATGATAGACTCTCGAAGTGACTTCGGGAGCTCTCCTCGGACCAGCGCCTCGTCTAGTACGGTCACTATTTTGGGAACAAGGTGCATTGAGAATGTGTGGTAGTATTCGAGTGGGAATCCGTCCATACCCGGGGCCTTTCGTCGTGCTAGTTGTCTCAGTGCTTGGGTGAGCTCCGGGGCTTTGATCTTTGAGTCCAGGTCTTTCCTGGAGGCTCTGGGGATGTGGGGCATATGTAGGGAGTGGAGAAATTGCGCTATTTCTCGTTGGTTCGTTTGCGTTGGGGCTTGGTAGATTGTCGCGTAGTAATCTCGGAAGATGTGCAAAATATCAATTTATGAGTGTCTGGGGGTACCTGTATGGTCTAGTAGTTCTGTTATGGGACTCGGAGTCACCTCCTGTCTGGCTAGCCATGCCAATAACGCGCCCGCCCTGTTGCCCTCCCTGTGTGTCCTGGCAGCATAGGCTCTAAAGTGTAATCTGCGCAGGTCCCGTAACGCCTCTGCATAGGTGGTTCTAGCTTCCACTATCTGTTCGGAAGTGGTGTCAGATTCGGTAAATTTACCGATTCTGTAAATATACAGATTCGGTAAATTTAAGGCCCTCTACATCTCAATCACCAAATACCGGTCGGTAACGGCCAAAATCGTCCGTTACCGACCGGTATTTGGTGACCTATAAACATGGGCGGATTTTGCGAATTGGCAATCTGCGAAATTGCGTATTTACGGATTCGCAATCCGGAAAATCCGCGAACTCTCGCGAATTTTGCAGATTCCTTTTTTTTGTGTTCGCAAGTGTTTCTGCTATTTCGCAAGGGTTTTTTACCAGTTCGCAAACGCGAACTTACTTGTCGGGTAGCAACGGTCGCGACCATGTTGTTTCTACGTCTGGTTCATCACAGCACCCTCTGTTTCACCACTGCCACCCTCTGTTTCACCACTGCCACCCTCTGGCTCACCCATGTCACCCTCTCGTTCATCACTGTAGATTATGGGGGGAAAAGCACACCTGCCCTGCCTCAACTGACATGAATGAATTAGGGGCTGATTAATGTGTCACTGAATTTGAACTTCCAGGCTGGCACCTGCTTCCTTATCTGTAATTGCGTTCTGTTGCAGTGTAATTTTTTTAATAGGACCTTTGTTGTATACTTGTAGCTATTCCCTGAGCCTGCTGTGAGGGTCAAAGCAGGGTCATAGAATAGTTGCAAGTAGGCAACTGAACTCTGAAGGGGCCCCTCAGGAAGCACTATATTGAATGGTTACTAATAATAAGATTGAACTTTTGCACCTGCTGAGTGCTTTCAGTTTTGCAAAAATCCAAATATCCAGCAGCATCCACAAAAAGTAATCCTTCCAGGTCAAGATCCAAATCAAAGTGACCAGCACATGAAGAAAGCACTGGGAGGAGCCTGCTGGACAGGAACAGGAAGTTGGAGACTGTGGGGCACTTCCTTCCTCCCACCCCACCCCACCCCCCAAAATGGACTCCTTGCAAAAAAAAGTGCAGGCAAATGTCAACCTGAGGAGTTATTCTGATAAAAATCATAATTTTCAAGGTTTATACTGCCTGCTGGGGGATTTCTTGTGCGAAATTGCAAATTTTGCAATCTCGTAATTGCGAGATTGTCGCTGCCCGCCGCATCTACGTGTTCGCAAGTGTTAACTCCCGCAAAATTGTATAGTATTCTAGTTGGCAAGTGCGACCAAGCAAAAAATCCGCTTCGCACGAATGTACAAATTTTCGGCAAGTTCGCGGATTGCGAATTTGCTGAAAATCCGCAAAATCCGCGAGCGGAACGGATTTTACGCCCATGCTTAGTGACCTACATCTGGCCCATAGAGTCTAAAGTACATCAAACCACAGTGTGTCACATTGTGTAAAACGCCTCAGAGAACTGTGCAAAATGCATAATATGTTTTGTTAATATGTTGAAACACCAAATCCATAACTTCAGTACTGAAGTTAACAAATTAAAAGACTTAGAGATCGATTAGGATGGCGGACGGAAACGGGTACTGTCCGCCATGTTCGGGGAATTTTAACTCCCGGCAGCGCCGCGGAGAATCCACGGTTGCGATTAGGATATTCATGTCAAGAAACTCCGACCGCCGCGGACGGATCACATCAAACACCGTCCGCGGCGGACGGATCACATCAAACACCGTCCGCGGTGGACGGAACACATCTAACACCGTCCGCGGCGGACAGACCCAAATGAACACCCACCGCTGCGGACGGAAACAGCCACATTTACCGCCATACCTGTGAAAACTCTGTGTCCGCAATTAGGATAACGCCGCCTGTACCACGGTACGCACAGCCATCCACGTCCGCGGTGGAAAGAATGCAACGAGAAACAGTGCATCACTGCGGAAGGCCAACACGAACAACATCCCTACCGTCAAACCAATGTCAAAAAGTGTGCCGCCAGTAAATAGCAAACACACGAAAAAGGTCAACCTCCCCACCTGAAACACCAACACCAATCACAAGCCACTATGACACCCCCCCAAGTACCCAATAATGCACACTAGTCAACACACCCACCTACCACCTGACTGCCAACAACCATTGAGACACGACTATAAAATGACACCCACCCACTACCACAATCCTTTGCATCACAGCATTGCTGCTAGCAAGAGGCCCTATACGATCTACAGCATACTCAAATTTAAGGCACACAACCACCACCCTACCACACCCACCACACAAACACCCACCACACCATTCCTACACACCACACACCACACACCTGCACCCCCCAACTCACTCAACCCACACACTGAGCACCACACACCATGGCACCCAAAAAAAAACCTAAATTCACGGAGACCGAGTTGAAGGTAATGGTCGATGAAATTCTCCGTGTTGAGCCCCACATATTCGGGGCCCAAGTCCAGCAGACCACCGTGGCGCAAAAGAATCACATGTGGTACAGAATCGTCAGTCGGGTGAATGCGTTAGGGACCGTGCCAAGGACAAAGCACGAAATACAGAGGCGTTGGCATGACCTGAAAACCAGGGTGAAAGGCATCCGCGCCAAAAACCATGCGAGAGCCATTCACACTGGCGGCGGAACACCCCCGGAGCCCATACCCTACACCAATTGGGAGGAGAAGGTGCTGGTTATACTTCACCCAGAGAGCCTAGACGGACTTGAGGAAGGAGAAGAGGCTGGTAAGTACAAACCAAGCACCACGATCAGTACGACATGGTCAGCCTCACACAACTGAGAAGACACATCTCCCAGGCCCCAACCCATTCACGTCGGACACATACTCACCAAAATGTAAATGGCTACCAACATGCCCCCATGTCCACAGGGAGGGTGCTGGAGGGTGGTGGAGGGTAGGGTGTGTGGGGTGTGTGAGAGGTCACTACTACAACTCCCAACAGGCCCCCATGTCCACAAGGAGGGCAGTGGTGGTGGGTGGGGTGTGTGAGAGGTCACTACTACAACTCCCAACAGGCCCCCATGTCCTCAGGGAGGGCGGTGGTGGAGGGTGGGGTGTGTGGGGTGTGTGAGAGGTCACAACTACAACTCCCTACAGGCCCCCATGTCCACCGGGAGGGTGGTGGAGGGTGGTGTAGGGTGGTGGAGGGTGGGGTGTGTGGGGTGTGTGAGAGGTCACAACTACAACTCCCTACAGGCCCCCATGTCCACCGGGAGGGTGGTGGAGGGTGGTGGAGGGTAGGGTGTGTGGGGTGTGTGAGAGGTCACAACTACAACTCCCTACAGGCCCCCATGTCCACAGGGAGGGTGGTGGAGGGTGGTGGAGGGTAGGGTGTGTGAGGTGTGTGAGAGGTCACAACTACAACTCCCTACAGGCCCCCATGTCCACCAGGAGGGTGGTGGAGGGTGGTGTAGGGTGGTGGAGGGTAGGGTGTGTGGGGTGTGTGGGGTGTGTGAGAGGTCACAACTACAACTCCCAACAGGCCCCCATGTCCACAGGGAGGGCGGTGGTGGTGGGTGGGGTGTGTGAGAGGTCACTACTACAACTCCCAACAGGCCTCCATGTCCACAGGGAGGGCGGTGGTGGTGGGTGGGGTGTGTGAGAGGTCACTACTACAACTCCCAACAGGCCCCCATGTCCACAGGGAGGGCGGTGGTGGAGGGTGGGGTGTGTGGGGTGTGTGAGAGGTCACAACTACAACTCCCTACAGGCCCCCATGTCCACCGGGAGGGTGGTGGAGGGTGGTGTAGGGTGGTGGAGGGTAGGGTGTGTGGGGTGTGTGAGAGGTCACAACTACAACTCCCTACAGGCCCCCATGTCCACAGGGAGGGTGGTTGAAGGTGGTGGAGGGTAGGGTGTGTGGGGTGTGTGAGAGGTCACAACTACAACTCCCTACAGGCCCCCATGTCCACCGGGAGGGTGGTGGAGGGTGGTGTAGGGTGGTGGAGGGTAGGGTGTGTGGGGTGTGTGAGAGGTCACAACTACAACTCCCAACAGGCCCCCATGTCCACAGGGAGGGCGGTGGTGGTGGGTGGGGTGTGTGAGAGGTCACTACTACAACTCCCAACAGGCCCCCATGTCCACAGGGAGGGCGGTGGTGGTGGGTGGGGTGTGTGAGAGGTCACTACTACAACTCCCAACAGGCCCCCATGTCCACAGGGAGGGTGGTGGAGGGTGGTGGAGGGTAGGGTGTGTGGGGTGTGTGAGAGGTCACTACTACAACTCCCAACAGGCCCCCATGTCCACAGGAAGGGTGGTGGAGGGTGGTGGAGGGTGGTGGAGGGTAGGGTGGGTGGGGTGTGTGAAAGGTCACTACTATAACTCCCAACAGGCCCCCATGTCCACAGGGAGGGCGGTGGAGGGTAGGGTGGGTGGGGTGTGTGCGACAGGACACTGAAATGTATACAAATTGATATGAACATGTAATGTCCACATTACTGACCTGCACAATCTTGTCCCTCAGGTGATCGTAATCTGACTGGGGAAACCAGCACCCGGCCGCAAGACTCGCCTCACACCCATACCGGACTCTCTGGGGACGATGACACAGGCAGCTCCGGTGCGGAGGATGGTGCGGGCCCAAGCAGACAGCCAGGGCCATCTGGCTCACAGGGAATCCCGGCCCCGACAACCGTCGCATGTGTAACTCCAGCGACACCGGCCTCAGTGATCTGCAGAGTCACCACCACCACCACCACCACCACCACCACCACCAGTACCACCACTCCTGCCTGTGCCACCCTGCCTAACCCAACGCACGACGCAGGTCCATCGGCCTCCCACCCAAGCAGGGTGAGTGGGCCACAAAGGAGAGAGGCGAGGCCACAGCAGGCAATCAGGAGACCCACACTCCGCCGCACAGAGGAAGGACACCCACCCCATCCTGTGGCAGAGTCCCTTGAAGCCCTATCCAGGTGCCAGGCTTCATAGACCGGGCCAGGAACAGGCAGATCGTGCCCACCAGGACTCGGTGGACAACACGAACATGTTGCATGAAATTTCGGGCTACCTTGGCCACATAGTGGACATCATGGGCCAGCAGACAACAATGTGGAGGGAATGGATAGCCTGGAACAACCCCACCCCCCCTCAACCAATTGTCCTGGCGCCACGGCCAGCAACATCACCGCCACCGCCACCACCACCACCACCTGTGCCCCTGGCGACGGATGTGGCCCCTGAACAACCTGCCCCCCAGCTGACTCTGTTCCACCTCAAAGACGGAGGGGCCGTCCAAGGCTGGAAGTGGGTGAGAGCAGTGTGGGTGCGCCATCCACATGCTCCAAGAGGGGCCGCCAATGACTCTGACACCTGAGCCAGCCATTCACCCTGCCAAGTATCCTGTCCTACATAGCCAATCATTGGCACAGGTCTGCTGGACTAGCCTGACACCACCCAATGTGGTGTCAGCACGGACATTTCATCGGCCATTACCTTCAACTCCCACTCCCCCACCCCACACTTACTTATAAATATTCACCTGCACAAATGCACAACCTGTAAATAAATGCCACTTACACACTCAATGATGTGTTGCCTCCATGTTTAATCACATGATTGCCTCAGAAACAGACGTAACCAGGTGCAGGGATCCAAGTCGTACATAATCATGCCGCTGCGGGAGTGACCTAGGGAAATTCAGAGACAGCAAACACACGTCAGGAAACAGATTCACACACATCACAACACACTGCACAGCAACATTACACAAACTACACTCATCACAAAAGCATTGGATGAGAGGACACACATCATGGAGACTTGCATGTCCAAGTAAATGAACACACACATATGCAACCATCACATACCAGAACACACAGCTGATGCACCCCACATCCACACAACACCAGCAAACATACAAAAGGCATTGTCAACCGACACAAGAGGTAGTTACTCACATTCAAGGGAAGTAGCGATCAATGAGCTGGCGCCTCTGGTCCACACCTTCCTCCTCACCACTATCCTCATCAGTCGACATGGGTGGGATGGGAGGCCGAGGAACTTCTTCGTCTTCAGGGTCCAAGAGCAGTTCAATGTCATTGCGCACGGCCAGGTTGTGGAGCATGCAGCAGGCAATCACGATCCTGCATACTTTGCCTGGTGAGTAAGGCAGGGTCCCTCCGGTCTTATCCAGGCACCGAAACCTAGACTTTAGCAGTCCAAAGGTACGTTCAACCACTCTACGTGTCCTTCCATGTGCATCATTGTAGCGCATTTCACCCGCAGTTGTAGGATTACGTATGGGACTCAGGAGCCAGGGCCGGTTTGGGTACGCCGAGTCGCCTATGTAGGGGGATGACAGACACAAATATCACTACCAGATTTGCTGGGTACCCCATGCCACACAGAGATCACAAAAGTCCCCACGCCAGACTCACCAACAAGCCACGCTTGACCGGGACGCAGATTTGCCATCAGTTGGGGGACAATGCTGCTCCGCATGATGTGGGCGTCATGTGCGGAGCCTGGAAATCTTGCGCACACATGGGAGATGATGTTGTTGGCCAGGCACACCACATGCACATTCAGCGAATGGAAGTGCTTCCGATTCCTAAAAACCTGCTCATGTGCCCGTGGTGGAATGATAGCGATATGTGTGCCATCAATGGAACCCACTACGTGTGGTATCTGGCCCAGTGCATAGAAGTCTGCTTTGACTGCTGGCAACTCTTCCGGCCGTGGGAAACGGATATAGTCATCCTTGTACAGCATCATAGCTTTTAAAACATCCCGAAGTACCATGCTGAACATGGACTGTGACATCCCCCCGGCATGTCCAACTGTGTACTGAAAGGTTCCAGTAGCAAAAAAGTGTAGGGCCGCCGTCACCTTTGCTGTGGGTGTAATGGAACCAGGATAAGTCCTTCGTGGCTGCAGATGAGGAGACAATTGGGCAACAAGCTCCATCAACCGACGTCGATCAAGCCGGAATTTCCTAATCACCTCCTCATCAACCATATCCTCCAGCACAGTGTATGGCCGATGCACATTTGGAGCCCTCCTGTGTGGGAGAGAGATGTAACTTGAGTCAACTTGCAAACGACGCATACGTGTGCTACTACATCACGTGTAAGCCAACATTAGCAAGAAGAAAAATGTTTAGGAGAATGGTCATATGTGTGACATCTCTGATAGTTACAACAATACGGAGTGGCCCTTTAACAATGTGCAGCCACTTGCAACAGGAAGTGTGTCAACACGTACAACGCAACTTAGTCACATGTCAACATTACTGACAATGTGTGTGATGACCCTAATGTGTAGAAGCCACATCACAGACACACATGCAAGTGCATGCACACAAACGATAATGATACACACACACCATGTCATCATGCACCAATGCCAACACGCAACAATGGTGAGCATACAGTCATTACATGCATGGTGACACAACAGCCAACACACATACACTGAATGCATGTGTACCCCCACCATTGTAGTCACCTCTCCTGAACCACACACTGACAACAGATTCAGAATGTGGCCATACAGCCGTGATGTCATGTGTAGATGTGAAGATGTAATAACGTCTGTAGGGTCACACCCGACGTCAACACTTCGACATGCACATCTGTTGCACATTGTGTGCCCACCGATGGGCATAGTATGGACACACATGGAATAGTGCATGACATATGAGGTTTCCCTATCACTCTCACAACCCTCATGACGCAACTGCAGATAACACATCACGGTGCAGCGTCTGACAATATAAAATCCTTGGCGCCGCCATGGCGGTGCACTGCTTCCGCTATCTTCCAATGGCCATACGCGGCCAGCGTTCCCTCTTCCCACTGGCACGGCGGTGGCTGACATGGCCGGCACGCCGGTCCTAGGCCGGACCTGGCATGGCAGTGGCTGACATGGCCGGCAAACCGGTCCTAGGCCGGGTTGGTCCGGCCGGTGGACGGTGGATGATGCAATGTGACTGTAAGAGGGGACATGAACTGCCATGTCCATTGACTACATCTAAAGGGTGTGTAGGCCTGCACCTCCCCCGCAGAGTACGTGCACCTCCATGGTGGCGCCAGTGATAGAACATTGTTGCAACTGAAGCATCCGTGCCGGAAGCTTGCACGTGCGGTTGCCGATGTGTGACCGTGACGGTCCGTGCACATGCAGCCAATGGGAAGAGGGAACGCTGGCCGCGTATGGCCAATCGAAAGTAGCGGAAGCAGTGCACCGCAACACCAGGGCCAGTCATTGGCCCTTTTACGAACACGCTTCCAGGGCTGACCAATTGCTGGCGACGTATGCCACTGACACGTGCTGAGGGCCCTATATATGTGTGATGTCAAAAAGCACACATCCTACCCTGGGAACCAGTGCTGCCTGTTCACCTCGACCTGCTGCTGCTGAGCTGACCACCGACTGCTGCCTGTGACCATCACCTCGACCTGCTGCTGCTGAGCTGACCACCAACTGCTGCCTGTGACCATCACCTCGACCTGCTGCTGCTGAGCTGACCACCGACTGCTGCCTGTGACCATCACCTCGACCTGCTGCTGCTGAGCTGACCACCGACTGCTGTCTGTGACCATCACCTCGACCTGCTGCTGCTGAGCTGACCACCGACTGCTGCCTGTGACCATCACCTCGACCTGCTGCTGCTGAGCTGACCACCGACTGCTGCCTGTGACCATCACCTCGACCTGCTGCTGCTGAGCTGACCACCGACTGCTGCCTGTTACCATCACCTCGACCTGCTGCTGCTGAGCTGACCACCGACTGCTGCTCCAGTGCCATACTCCGTGATCTTGCCATGTCGAGAGTAAAAGAGATCCGGTCTCGTCCCTTCACCGCCGCGGAACTTGATGTCCTCGTGGACGGTGTGCTCCGCAACTTTGGACGGCTCTACGGCGCACCCCGACAGGTGGTAAGTGCAGTGTGGGACATGTTGGTGTGCATGAGGTGGCCAATGACTCCTGGCTTCTGCAATCTTAGCTGAGTACTGTGGCCTCGACATATTTTTTGGATTGTGCATGGCGGATGACACATACGTGTTGCCCCTATCTGTGTGACAGGCCAACTGTCCACTGACTTGCACCCTTTTGTCTCCCATCATGGTAGGTCAAGATGCACCTTCGCAAGGACGTGTGGAGGAGCATTGCACCTGATGTACGGGCATTGGGGGTGTGCAACAGATGACATACACACTGCCACAAACGCTGGGACGACATTTCCAGGCTGAGCAAGAATGTAGCAGAAGTGACACTGGGGATGAATCCAAGGACGCCACGTCTGGCCCGACGCTCCATGACCCCTCTCATGCACCGTATCATTGCTGTGACGCATCCTGACCTGTCCGAATGGCTTAGTGTGGATCAACAGCAAACTAGCGGTGAGCATACTGTCTGTGTAGGATACTTGGGAGTGCAATGCGTGTATTGGTGCCCAGACACAGTATTGAGTTCCGTGGTGCGTATGTATCTCTGCGATGCCATGTTGGTGCCATTGGGTGTGTGTAATTTGACATCCAGGTCCGGCTTGTTGACACGCCACTTGCTTAGTAGTTGAGTGTTTAAGCACATGCCGTAGTGGTCCGTGGACCCATGGCAACACATGTGTGCAGATGTACGTGCTCCTGCCCTGTCCGCATGCTGTACATGTGTCACGGTCACCAACGCTTATGTAATGTGAGGATGACTGGTAGAGGTGGGCCGTGTGCAGGATGGGGGCTAGAAGAACTTTGTCAGCTATGGAATTAGGGATTCCTTGGCCTTCTGTACGTGAGTGTGCCCATGACATACACCTCTTTTCTGTGCATTTCAGCTTTGACAGAGGGCACTCAGCCACAGACGGCGGAGATGAGTGGAGGCAATGCATCCGGATCAGACTTTGCGCACACGCAGGCTGACACAGAGGAGGGCAGCAACGGAGAGGGGGACAGGACCGTCCCTGAGGACTCGCATGTGGAGACACCATCGTCCTCATCTTCGGAAAATCTTGGTGAGCCAGCACTGTTGTCACAGACTGGGAGTGGGCAATCAACACCTTCTGTCGGGACACAGCCCACAGGGCCCACACTTCCGCCAACTGCACCATGTACTGTTCGTGCACGCAGGAGTAGGGGGAGCAGAGTGGCGTTCGGTGCAGGCACCGCTGCCCCTGCCACGGTGAGCCAAAATGCACTGTGTGCTGAGGCTGTTGATCTGCTGCGACAGCTGTGTGTGGGACAGACCAATATGACAAATGCTTTCCAAGACCATGATAGGAAGTTGGGGCAGGTGGTGGCATTCATGGAAGGGATGCATGGCGATCTTGCTGGTCTACACAGGACAGTTCAGTCATTGGCAAGCAGTGTGTCGTCTGCCATAGTACAGTCGCATGGACAGGGTTCTATTTCTGTTTCCCCATCTACACCACTGGATGTCTCAGGGGGTAGTGAATATTCTGACCAGGACTCTAATACAGGTTATTGCACTAGAAGCAGCATCAGACAGCACGTCAGGGCACGGAGGGCACAGACACCATCCCCTAGGTCAGCAAAATCTGTTCACAAAGACAACGTCAGATACACTGGAGTACACACACAGGATCCACAAGTGGTGTTGGGGGACATGCCTTCACATGCTACACAGGCATTCAACACAAAAGGTACTCCCAAGGCAAGGGATACTCCCAAGTCCATGGACAGTCCCTTGGACAAGGACAGTCAAAAGACAAAGGCATCTCAAAAGAGCAGGGAGAGTCCCAAGGGCAGGCCCACAACAGAGGAAGGGGCCACTCCCAAGGACAGGGACAGGGACAGTCAAAAGACAAAGGCACCTCAAAAGAGCAGCGAGAGTCCCAAGGGCAGGCCCACAACAGAGGAAGGGGCCACTCCCAAGGACAGGGACAGGGACAGGGACAGTCAAAAGACAAAGGCACCTCAAAAGAGCAGGGAGAGTCCCAAGGGCAGGCCCACAACAGAGGAAAGGGCCACTCCCAAGGACATGGACAGTCAAAAGACAAAGGCACCTCCTAAGAGCAGGGAGAGTCCCAAGGGCAGGCCCACAACAGAGGAATGGGCCACTCCCAAGGACAAGGACAGTCAAAAGACAAAGGCACCTCAAAAGAGCAGGGAGAGTCCCAAGGGCAGGCCCACAACAGAGGACGGGGCCACTCCCAAGGACAAGGACAGTCAAAAGACAAAGGCACCTCCTAAGAGCAGGAAGTGTCCCAAGGGCAGGCACACAACAGAGCAAGGGCCATCTCCCAAGGGCAGGGACAAACACAGTGAGCAGGTGTCTTCTGGAGACAGGTACACCACAGACGACAAGTCTGCTGGCAGGAACAGGGCACCGTCCAGGGCACAGGCAAAGTCCAGAGACAACACTCCACCTACGGATAAGGCACATCCTAGGGACAAGGATTCTCCCATGGACAATGGCGCAGTCAAGGACAGGCATACGTCACCCCTGGCTGCACTGCGGCGGATGTTTTCAAATGAACGGCAAACAGATGTCTCTGCGGCGGAGTCCCCCCATACCTCCACTCCCATCCAGGCCAGTCAGAAGCAGAGGAGGGAGTCCCCTGTTGTTGCATCCCCCATTACACATGATTCTGATTCCAGGCGGCAGGCACACAGCAAACGACAAGCAGGCTCCAGCACGTCCCCAGAAAGCCGATCCCCGGCAGCAGATGCTCCACCTATGGTGGGTGATATTTGTTTTCAGTCACCACCACTTGCCAGTCCTGTCCTGTACAGGGTGCACTCACATATCCCTAAGAAACGCAGACACACACCATTGACACCTGCCCACCCCGATGTCGCTCAAGTACAGCTATCCCCAGCTCCCAGTGCCACCCTGCCTCCTGGCCCATACAGCCCTGTGGCTCATCATTTAAGTGGTCCCAGTGGCGCAGGTGCAGTTGACTCTCATGTATCAGATAGTGGCACTGTGTCTGTTGCTTGCTGTCATGCATCATGTAGTAGCACAGTCTCAGTTGTGCCCTCTCCTGTTTCAGGTGCTGGCAGTGTATCTGGGTCTATGGCTCATGTGTCAGTGAGTAGATCTGTGGCTGTGTCTCACACTCCTGTTTCTGGTGCTGGCAGTGTGTCTGGGTCTGTGGCCCATGTGTGTGTCACTCGGGCTGTGGCTGTGTCTCACATTCCTGTTTCTGGTGCTGGCAGTGTGTCTGGGTCTGTGGCCCATGTGTGTGTCACTCGGGCTGTGGCTGTGTCTCACACTCCTGTTTCTGGTGCTGGCAGTGTGTCTAGGTCTGTGGCCCATGTGTCAGTCACTCGAGCTGTGGCTGTGTCTCACACTCCTGTTTCTGGTGCTGGCAGTGTGTCCGAGGCAGGTAGTTCACGCAGTCCACCTGATTCAGTGATGTGAGGTGGTGTTCACTTCACTCACATGTTATTTCACATGGTGTGTGCATTGTCCATTGAGAACAGCCTTGCACTGTTGTTGTCCCTGGGACGGGTTGGTTGGAACACGTACTTGTGCTGCCTCTGATGTACCTGCTCTGTTGTCCACAATGCCCTGTTGATGCTGTGATACTGCATTCTGCCCTCCCACGTGCTGCCTCTGATGTACCTGCTCTGTTGGGCACAATGCCCTGTTGATGCTGTGATACTGCATTCTGCCCTCTGATGTGCTGCCTCTGATGTACCTGCTCTGTTGTACACAATGCCCTGTTGATGCTGTGATACTGCATTCCTCCATCTCACTTGCTGCCTCTGATGTACCTGCTCTGTTGGGCACAATGCCCTGTTGATGCTGTGATACTGCATTCTGCCCTCTCACGTGCTGCCTCTGATGTACCTGCTCTGTTGTCCACAATGCCCTGTTGATGCTGTGATACTGCATTCCTCCCTCTCACGTACTGCCTCTGATGTACCTACTCCATTGGGCACAATGCCCTGTTGATGCTGTGATACTGCATTCTGCCCTCTCACGTGCTGCCTCTGATGTACCTGCTCTGTTGGGCACAATGCCCTGTTGATGCTGTGATACTGCATTCTGCCCTCTGATGTGCTGCCTCTGATGTACCTGCTCTGTTGTCCACAATGCCCTGTTGATGCTGTGATACTGCATTCTGCCCTCTGATGTGCTGCCTCTGATTTACCTGCTCTGTTGGGCACAATGCCCTGTTGATGCTGTGATACTGCATTCTGCCCTCTCACGTGCTGCCTCTGATGTACCTGCTCTGTTGTCCACAATGCCCTGTTGATGCTGTGATACTGCATTCCTCCCTCTCACGTGCTGCCTCTGATGGACATGTTCAGTGCTATGGACTGTTGATGCACTTAGCCCCTCTCACGTTCTGCCTCTAATGGACATGTTCAGTGCTATGGACTGTTGATGCACTTAGCCCCTCTCACGTGCTGCCTCTGATAGACATGTTCAGTGCTATGGACTGTTGATGCACTTAGCCCCTCTGATGTGCTGCCTCTGAAGTACCTGCTCTGTTGTCCACAATGCCCTGTTGATGCTGTGATACTGCATTCCTCCCTCTCACGTGCTGCCTCTGATGTACCTGCTCTGTTGGGCACAATGCCCTGTTGATGCTGTGATACTGCATTCTGCCCTCTCACGTGCTGCCTCTGATGTACCTGCTCTGTTGTCCACAATGCCCTGTTGATGCTGTGATACTGCATTCCTCCCTCTCACGTGCTGCCTCTGATGGACATGTTCAGTGCTATGGACTGTTGATGCACTTAGCCCCTCTCACGTGCTGCCTCTAATGGACATGTTCAGTGCTATGGACTGTTGATGCACTTAGCCCCTCTCACGTGCTGCCTCTGATGGACATGTTCAGTGCTATGGACTGTTGATGCACTTAGCCCCTCTCACGTGCTGCCTCTGATGGACATGTTCAGTGCTATGGACTCTTGATGCACTTAGCCCCTCTGATGTGCTGCCTCTGATGTACCTGCTCTGTTGTCCACAATGCCCTGTTGATGCTGTGATACTGCATTCCTCCCTCTCACGTGCTGCCTCTGATGTACCTGCTCTGTTGGGCACAATGCTCTATTGATGCTGTGATACTGCATTCTGCCCTCTCACGTGCTGCCTCTGATGTACCTGCTCCGTTGTCCACAATGCCCTGTTGATGCTGTGATACTGCATTCTTCCCTCTCATGTGCTGCCTCTGATGTACCTGCTCTGTTGGGCACAATGCCCTGTTGATGCTCTGATACTGCATTCTGCCCTCTCACGTGCTGCCTCTGATGTACCTGCTCTGTTGTCCACAATGCCCTGTTGATGCTGTGATACTGCATTCCTCCCTCTCACGTGCTGCCTCTGATGTACCTGTTCTGTTGGGCACAATGCCCTGTTGATGCTGTGATACTGCATTCTGCCCTCTGATTTGCTGCCTCTGATGTACCTGCTCTGTTGTCCACAATGCCCTGTTGATGCTGTGATACTGCATTCCTCCCTCTCACGTGCTGCCTCTGATGTTCATTATCTGGTGCCCACTTTGCCCATGCTCACGCATACACTGTGATTATACCCCTATTATGTGTAATAAAAGTAGTCAATCATGTCTCGTGGTTTGTCGTTGTCATTCCTGCTTGCGTACTACAAATGTGTATTTCTATTTGCTTCTAATCAGTGGTTTCAGTAACATGACACTCCCCCTCCCTACGTCACGACCCTTGCAGGTATTCCCCTCCAGACAGCCAATGGTTTGTGCCTTACCTGCGTCGGCGTCGATGGTGGGCCAAGACTAGGACGTGGTGGATCACGAAGAGCATCGGGAAAGCGCGTAGCGCTGGGTCCTTGGTGGCGAACAGCTTGTGGTGGGTATCTCTGCTATGTATCTTATCTTCGCTGTGGGGAATCCGCCGTGTTCAGGCAGGTTGTTTTTCCACAGCGGTTTTATGTGTATTTTCCGCCATCTTGATTTGGGGGACGGTCTTAGACGTCAGTACGTACGGCGGAGTCTCAGGATTCGTTCCGTCCGCCGCGTGGTCGGGTGTAGTTGGGCGGCGGTGCGTGATTTTCCGTCGCGGACGGAATTTTTACACTATTTCCTATCCTGATATGGCGGACGGAGTGTCCGCGGCTGGCGGACACGGAAAAGGCATTTTCCGCACACTCCAGGGCTGCGGTCGCTCTTCCGTCCGCCATCCTAATGAGCCCCATAGTGTCCAAAATTCATAAAAAACTTCATCATCATAATCGGGCATAGCAGCAACAATATGTGCAAAATACGCAATAAGGACAATTTAAAACTTGTTCGTATCTGAGTCTAGAAATTCCTTTGTAAAGGGTATCAATATGTATGTATTTATGTATAATAGGTCCTGAAACTTAAAAAACACATGACAATGTTTACTAGGCCAGCATTCATAACTAGTTGTCGAGACCTGTGTCGTATCATGTATCCAAATGTAACCGCCATATTTGACTAAGCGGGGCAGTTACAAGAGTGATATACAAAATGGCTAAAAAAAATACGCACTATGTTCCTAAACGCTGACCAGAATAATTTATGTATTGTTTCAAAAGACAAAACTACATATATATGTATTTCGACATATATGCACTGAGCACTTTAAAGCACAAACCACTTGTTTCAGACTTTTAAGTACGCACAGCACTTTTTGATGAACAATGTTGTTTACAATGCTAAATGTATGATAACCTCATAAATATTTTCGATCTATAGTATTAACAAATGGGAATTCTGGTTGGGCCATTATTTAATTAGTAGAATAGAATAAGCATCACAATATTTATCTTGCAGTAATAAATGTGATGTATTCAGTTCTCCAAATGCAATATGACTTATATATTGAAATAAGATATTGTGCATAATCAATGAACAAGGTTGATATGATTTTAGCTTGTACACTGGGCTTGTTTGAAAGTTAACATAACCACAGAGGTCGAAGAGCGATAAAAAAATCATTAGAGCAATTGTGAATGTATTTGTCATCGAAACATAGTCTTTTTATTATGTCCATTGAAGCAAGTGTCATGTGACACATTCTGGGTGATTTAAACAGTTAACCGCAGGGTGTTTCGTTATGTGATCAAGGTCACGTGAGGTGACCGGAACGCGTCATGGCATGGAGTGAGTTGCAATACACTATGCTCAACAATTGAAGAGGAGTGTGTGCTAGTGTGTTCTTTTCAGTTGGAAAATAAGGCTGGGATTCTTATTGTTTATATCGATATATATATATATATATATATATATATATATATATATATATATATATATATATATATATATATATATATATATATATATATATATATATATATATATATATATATATATATAAAACAAAATTCCTGCCCCTCCAAATCAACAGAGGGAGGTCGCAGGCACAGACCACAGCAGGATGACACCCAAGAAGGTACAAAGGCTGGTTTCTTTAAGAATTCATCATGAATTTATTCACCAAATAAAACAGACAAGTGTCCGCCTCATATGCGTTTCGATCGCCTCCGAGATCTTGATCACCTCAATATATATATAAATCTTGAGTGAGGCAGAAATATCACTGCTCAACAAGCGACTTACATTCTGTCCCAATAATGATATTAATACACCCAACCTCCACATAGACCTTTACAAATTCTGTCGAAAAATATAACTTAAAAAATATTTTGAAGAAAAAACATTTACATCTAGACATTTAACGACTAGAAGTCAGGAGACCTCACCTCTGAGTCAGAATGATATACCCACCTTAAGAGCACTAGCATCCCTAGGAGATTGGGTAGAAATGACAACAGGGCAACATCATCATTCCTCAGAAACTGATAAAGAATTCTGTCAAAGAACGGGGGTTGATACAAAGAAGGGTGGCAGCAGTGGTTTGAAAACACAATCAACCTTCTGTCCACAACTCCCACCAGGCAACAAGATTGACCTATTTCATGGTCGAGGAAATTAATAAAATGACGCAAAATAATTCTACAAATAACAACAAAAAGAAGAATAGAAATAGAAAGAAATCGTGGAGTTTAACATATGGGGAATATAAAGCTTTAGAAGAAATGAGAGCCTCTGACAAGGGTGGAAATATCGTTATCCAAAATCGTGAGAGCTACATAACTGAAGCCAATAGACAAATGGGCAATATAGATCATAGGAAACCCACTGCATGCAACAGTGTCTTGCATGCCAATAGTGGACACCCGGAAAATCTAGACTGGAGCATACCCTACGGGGAAATGTTGTGAGCAAAGAGAAACTGCTCTGAAACATCAGACCTGAATTCCCAAATGAATGAAATGAGTGACCATTTCTTAGAACAAGGATATCCCCTTGGTGTAATTGAAACTTCAACATCCAGGGTCACCATGAAAGCAAGGGCTGATCTTTTACGATCCAACAGAGAAAATCCAGAAAGATGTAGAAAAGACAAAACTACTCGACTAATCATTGATTTTAATAATCAAAGTAGAGAACTAAAAAACATCATCCGTAAGAACTGGGACACATTAATGCTAGAAGGAACACTTCAAAGGAAACTGTCTCCTCAACCTAAGATCATGTATAGGAAAACTGCATCCCTGGGGGACATTCTAATACAGAGTGACCAACAACTGAAAAGGCTAACTATATCATCTTGGCTGAATACTCCAGGGTTCTGGAAATGCTCTAAGTGCAGAGCGTGCGAACACAGTCAAAATGTGACATCATATCGACTTCAGAATGCCCAAACTGTAAAAATTAAGGATCATATAACATGGGAATCGAAATTTGTGGTGTACCTGTTAGAGAGTCCATGCAGAAAACAATATGTAGGAAGTACCATCAACAACTTAAAATTGAGAGTCCTACGACATTTACAGGCCATCAAAAATAAAGACTTCACTTACCCTATGGCTAAGCACTTTCATGACTTCCACTCAAATGATTGTCAGCATCTAAAGCACTCTGGGATTAAGATTGTGAAACAAAATGAAAGAGGTGGAGATGGAACCCTCAATCTACGCCGAGCAGAATCAAGATTAATCCTAGCAATTGGCACCGAAAACCTGTTTGGCTATAATCTAGAAGCAGAATTGCACATCCATCTGTAATGGCAGAAGCAAAGGGTTGAAAAATGGAGAAAAGAGAGGGAAAGAAAGTAAAAAAAAAGAAAAAGAAAAAGGACAAGGAAGAAAAAGGTTTATCTTCTTCACTATCAGTTAAGAATGCTAAAACTTGATGGCTGCACCCTGCATGAGAAATTATTTTTTAAAAAAACACTGACATGGGACACAGCATAGGAAGATCAGCTTTGATATACCTCATGAGATATTGATCCATTTGCTGCTAAACAACTTGATAACTAGGAAATAAGTGAAGGTTAAACATATGGGACACTGCCTTCTCTAACATGAACACTGTGAAATGACTATTTCTTATTACTGATTTTAGACACTTAATCAATTCTTTTATGGTACATTTTATGACTCATTAAGGTACTTTTTGGAACATGAATTGAAAACCGATATCCTGTAGGGGTCACTGACCATGTCATGAATGAGGTAATATGTGACGTTATCAGCAGTGCATTGCAGGGGTGCGAGTTATAGTTACCTGAACTAACTATAACAGGTGGATTTCTATGGTTTTGTACGAGTGAAATGTCCAACTAACTATAACGTCCCTGAAACCTATGTTTTTTTCAGTGAATTTCTAAGCTTTTTTAAATTCTAACATCATGATGGCAAGTGGGAGTCCCTAAAATACTGGGCTCTAGAACAAGTCCCAAAAACAGAAAGAGGTGGAGACCGTAAGAAAATCCTGAGACAACGAGAATCAAAGCACATACTCGCCTACAGAACTTTAGATCCGAGGGGTCTAAACCAAAATGAAGAACTTTATGTGCACCTCTAAAAATCACTCCAACAACTACTCATCAGTCCGAATAACATCTGACTTCTCTACCTCAAAAAGTTCACTAGAGAAAAACAACTAGGAGATGAAATATAGGATACATAGAATAGCAGATGGCGAACCGTTACCAGAAACGGCTGACAAAATAAATAAATAACTTTGAAAGCTCACCAGAGAGCGATGAACATTCTTTTAAAAAATTAAAAGGACACAAAAGCAGAAATAGCCGATTAAAAAGGATTGATGCCATAAATGTTTTAAAATCACATGACAAAAGAGCACTTTTTGCACTGATAAATTTAGAACCTTAAGTTATGTTTGAATATTACACTATAAATACCACATTGCACTGGAAATTAAATACAGGAAGTAACTGAGTGCCTATTGAAATAAAAGAAGCCCTTTTCTTTTTGTGATTAGACCCCGTGAACAAGCCTTATGTTAAGGTGAAACGCGTTGGGCATGGTGGAACCTTGTGAATAAACCGCCTTAATTTCTGTCGACAAGAGAGTGCGTCTCTTTCTTTTTTACTGCGAGGTAAAATACCAGTTTGCATATTCACCGGCGTGACCCTGCCTGTAGAAACGCACCGCCCCACCTAAGAGCACCGGCGTCCACACCTTCTGGGTCACACAGCTGCTATATATATATATATATATATATATATATATATATATATATATATATATATATATCCAACAAAAAGTTTTAGCATTAAGCTGTAGTGGCCTCTATCAGCGGCGGGCCATGGACGGGATCGCCACTCCCTACATACCAGACACACACGTTCCCGGTTCCCCAGAACGGAGTCCAGGCCAGCATTAGTTTTCAAAACCGGATTTATTCCAAAGCTTTCACTCGACGCGTTTCGGGAATAGCCTTCCCTTTATCACGAGTACAAGAGTTTGTTTGCATCCGTTTTTTAAATAAATCACGTGACTGTGTTGCAACAAAATTATAATAAACATAGTTAACAGACTACCAGAGCATCTTATGTCTGGAGCTACGTTGTACATTCATCTTCGCAGAATGTGCGGCAATACTGTAGTATCAGCTCAAATTTATATTTCACACATTTACTTTTGTTTCATGCAAATTACGCATCATAGCAGTCCATTTAACACCTCATCCGAGGTATTTGCTATTTTTCATACTAAATGCTACGTGTGCAAGCCCCGTTCTCTGCCTACGGCACCCTGGTCAGAAATCCTCATTGTGGACTCGTGGCTTCTCATATTTACATTATTTGTCACGTGCGGAAGGCAATAAAGTTTTAAATGATGATGCCAAAATAAAATAAAACATGCAAAATCGAGGCATCGTGCACAATGGCTTCTCATATTTACATTGTTTGTCACATGCGGAAGGCAATAAAGTTTTAAATGATGATATCAAAATAAAACATAAAAAACCAAGACATCGTGCCAGATAATTTAACAACCTGACACGGGGCTCGAACTCACGACCTTCTGGTTCGCGCCTTAGATCATCAATCTGTTAGATCCATCCCGCAGCGTGAACTTTAGCCGCTTATTTTCTGCTTAGTGGCCTCCCCGCCCTGTGCTTGATCACTGTTAAGTTTCACGGACCAAATGCATACATTCTTTTGGCGCAGCCACTTTAAATGGATAATGCCCCAGTGGGCAATTTATAATCTATTTGCCAGTTCCCCGCATTGTTAGAAATGTCACTTTTTACATGAGAAGTCAATCGGTCCCATTGGATATTGCCATTTCAGTAAATACCGCCCCAGTGGGCTATGTGTATCATGTCCGCTCATTGACCATGCCACACCATTCAAGTTATGCTAGAGAACACAGTCTCATGTGCCAATTCTCTCGTGTTTGACTGCAAGTTGATACATACTGCCATACATGTTCTGATTGTGTTGTACTGTCATACTCTCCCACATTCAATGGTACCTGTGATAAATGATAAAACAAAAGTGATTTAGTGACCTTAAATTTTTGTGCCTACATTTCATTCATTCACTATTAAAAACAAGGTTGGAGGACAGCCAAACAGATAAAATATACATCTTTGCACACAAAACATATTTATCCGAGGTGCACACCTAGGGCTTCATCACAGTTGTGCCCTTGAGGCTGAAGAGTATGGTATTTGATTATAAATCTTGACTCCAGTCTTCTAAGCTCCTGAAGTCTATTCCCGCCTCTTTCTCTTATGGGCACTTGATCAAGTACCACAAAAGAGAGGAGACTGTTGTTGCTTTTATGGTGAGACGCAAAGTGTCTTGCCATCGGGTACTGTTTATCCTGATTTTTTATGGCTCTAAGGTGTTGAAGAATTCTTTCTTTTGCCGGTTTGATCGTACTGCCCACATAGAATTTGTCGCATGGACATTTAAGGGCATATACCACAAACTCTGTGTGGCAGTTCAGATGTTTGGTAATTCTGAACGGGGGACATGATTGTGATAGTTTCACCTCTTTAGTATTGTAACTAAATTTGCATGCCTTGCACCTGCCACAGACCTAAAATCCATGGATTGGATTTACTCTCTTTTTGTTGGCTATCAGGGTTTGGCACACTTTGTCTTTCAGGCATGGGGGTTTTCTGTAGGTGATTTGGGGGTGGTCTCTGAGGCTTGGTAGGATATCTTTGTCAGTTTTGAGGGCATTCCAATATTTGTTGATTGCCTCTCTTACCTCTTTAGTTTGGCAGTGATAATCGGTGATGAATCTCACTCCTTCCTTTTCACTCTCTGTTTCACTCGCTGTGGATTGGTTTTTGTCTTTATCCGCTACTTTCCTTATCGCCTCCGCGATAAATTTTTTGCTGTATCCCCTTACTTTAAACCTGTCACATATGATGTCCCTCTCTTTCTCATAATCTTTTTGTTTGGTACAGTTCCTTCTGGCTCTTAATAATTCCCCATAAGGGATTGAATTAATCAGATTACGGGGGTGACAGCTTCGTGCATGGAGGAGACTATTTCCAGCAGTCTCCTTCCTGTACAGAACTGTCACTAAACTTGAATCTTCAATGGTGATTTTCAGGTCTAGGAAATCCACCGATTTTGTGTCAATATGACTCGTGAATGATAGATTAAAATCATTGACGTTCAAGATGGCCACAAACTCTTCAGCCTCCTTCTTAGTGCCTTCCCAGATTATAAAAATGTCGTCTATGTACCGGAGCCAGGTACGGACTCCGGTACGGTATTGGGGTAACTTCCTGACAATGAGTTCCTCCCACCATCCTAGGTAAATCCCAGCAAAGCTTGGAGCAAAGCAAGTGCCCATCGATGTGCCAAGCAATTGGTGGTAGATGGCATCATTGAACAGGAAGTAGTTCTGGGTAAGGCACGTAAGGATCATGTCTAGCAACATTTCAGTGTGCAGCGTATATGAGATTGATCTTGTTCTCAAAAAGTATTTACAGGCTTTGACTCCCATCTCGTGGGGGATATTGGTGTACAGACTGTTGACATCCATTGTCATGAGGAGACAGCCTGGGCCAATCATGGTATTAGATATCTTTTCCAAGAAATCTCCTGAGTCTCTCAGATATGATGGGAGACCTTGTACGATTGGCTGTAGAAAATGGTCTACATATCTTGATGTGTTTTCAAGATTACTGTTTCTGGAAGACACTATCGGCCTGCCTGGTGGGTTGATAGGGTCTTTGTGCAGCTTTGGGAGTAAGTACAACGCTGGCAATTTCAGGAATTTACAGTTTAAAAAATTAAATTCCTCTGTTTCTAACAATTTCAGACTCCTCCATTCACACAATTTGTCATGATATGCCTGATTTTTACTCTCATATACCTTTCTGTTACTCTTCTCATATTTCGTAGTATCACTGAGCTGTTTCAAACCTTCTTGTACATACATTTCTTTTGACATTACAACAATGTTTCCCCCTTTATCCGATTTTTTTATCACAATAGTATGGTCATTACTTAAATCATCAATAGCCTGTCTTTGTTCTGAATTCAGATTGTTTTTTCCATAATTACTGGCATTCGCAAGTTTTTTAAATTCTGTGATAACTCCCTTCTCAAACACATCAATTGCTTCATTGTTAATCATTGGTAAAAAAATGGATTTTGGTTTAAATCCACTTTTGCTACTTAAATCCAGCCTAATGTTATCATTGATGAGGTTGATAGTGGAGTTTTCCATTGTATCTACATTTCCCTCCAATTCATGCATTACTTGTATTATGTCCGCATCTCCGATTTGTAATATACTTGGATTCTCAGAGTTTGTACCTGGATCGCTATTCATTCTCGTGGCGAACCATTTCCTCAGTCTGAGTTTCCTAGTAAATTGGAAAAGATCAATGCAGCTCTGTGTATAGTTAAAGTTAGATGTAGGGCAAAAAGATAATCCAAAGGATAATACCTCTTTTTCGGTGGTAGTCAGATTCCTGCTGGAGAGGTTGATTATAGTTTTGGTGTCCTTCATTTTAGCTTTTTCTGGCCCCTCGTTCTCTTTCCCACAGGGCTTGATGTGCTGGCATCCGTTAAGTTTAATCTTTTTCCTCCTCTCCCTCCTCTTCCTCGTCCTCTTGCTCCTCCGACAAATGCTTTGCTCTGGGATTCTTGTCTCCCTTTGGCCATAAGCGAGAACTCGATTAAAATTTTGTCTTTTGGGCTTAAAAAGCCCGGCCTTGTCTCACTTGGCTGGTTGGTGTCATGACCATTCTCTCCTGTTTGGTCTCCCTCATTCACTGTTGGTTTTTCTAAGGAAGTTGATACACCCCCCAGTGCAGTTGCTTTCTGTGATTCGGCTCGCAAATGATCTGGAATAAATCCGGTTTTGAAAACTAATGCTGGCCTGGACTCCGTTCTGGGGAACCGTGAACGTGTGTGTCTGATATATATATATATATATATATATATATATCCGCGCTCTCACCTCCTGCTAGTAACGGGAGCACTCTCAGACGGGTGCGTGTTGCGGTTGCAGGACCGGCAAAATATATCGCTCAAGGTTTCCACCTCCACTTCAACAGAAACCACGCACTCCGGGGCTAATTCTCCAAGTTAATTTTATTTAGTTAGCAACAGACGCGTTTCGGCGCTCCGCCTTCCTCAATGTTATATATCAATGCTGCAGCAACTTCCCTTCATTTTCCATGTCCTGAATTACAAGACGCCGAATTACAGCGAAATTGTGACCATTTCTAAACCAAGCCTGCCCGGGTACATCCTAGCACCAATCGATATACGGCCCAATTATGTCATGCTTTGGGAACGCAAATAACACTAGGGTATATGTAAATAGAACACGTATATTTCTGTGACATAAAGAATGTTCAGAGGACTGTTGATGTGATTTTAAACTGGGGTTTGACTGTAAAAGAGCATGAAATTTACCATGTTAAGATGGCCGCCAGTTTACCTGTAATGCTTGAAGGTTCCTCACCATCATCGAGCTTGTTACTTGGGTGACGATTAAGAGTTTAAATGGCGTCCTCGCAGTGTATAGAGTTGACAATGACAAAGGAAACTCCGAAACGCCTCTGTCTAGTGCTGTTGACGGCTGAATAAAGATCTACTACGCCACCCCAGTGGAGTACTTGACTTCTAACGGACTGCGAAAAGAACTTACTCAGCCTCGGACTCACCTTTTGTCCCAGCACACCTCTTGAATATACCCAGACTCGTATCGACCTTTTTAGATTTACAAGAAAGCTCAAATTACATAAATACTTCAAATTACGACCTCATTTGAAAGAAAGTGGAGACAAGGCCATTAGACTTACAGCAACGGATGCCCTCACGGGCAGAGAAATAGAAGCTCTAGAAACCCTTGAGGAACTGCGGGAAGGCAATCCCACATATAATCCATCTGAAACTCTCAATAGAGAACAGAGAGCACAGGCCCTTGGTATTGAGCAAGATCGAGAAGAGAGTGGGTATAAACCTCCTTCAGTTTTTATCCCACAGATGCCCTGGGATGCAATTGACGCTTTCACTGAGGCCCTGTCTCAAGAACTAATGCAGTATAGAAAAGTGAACCATCCTGTGAAACATAACATCACAGAGCAACAAAAACTTGCTCTACATGACCTCATGAAGGATGATAACATCATAATCAAACCTTCGGATAAGGGGGGGAATGTGGTGTTACTTACCAGAGACTATTACAGATATGAAGCACTACGCCAGCTCTCTGATACCAACTTTTACGTCAAGTGCACTAATGATGTATACCAAGAGAGTATCCGGAACTATGACAAACTTATAAGGAAATGGCACGACTGTAACATGTTGAGCAAGGATGAATTTCTCTTTCTCCGTAACAGCCAACCACTCATACCGACATTCTACCATCTGCCCAAATTACATAAAGACAATGTACACCCACCGGGCCGTCCGATTGTGTCATCCATTGGCAGTCTCACCGAAAACATGTCCCGTTTCATTGACAAATTTTTATTTCCCTTGGTACTCACTATATCTTCATATGTCCGGGATACCAAGGACTTTCTTAACAAAATTCGAAACGTGAACTGGGACAATGACTGCCAGTTAATTGTGCTGGACATCACAAGTTTATACACAGTCATAGTTGCGCAGAATGCGGCGGCCAGGGCCATTTTTGGTCTAAACAGACGCACCAGCGTCTCCGGGTTACTGGTGACGCTGCACTGGCTACCTATTCGCAAACGGATCGCCTTTAAGGCTATGACTTTGGCCTACAAGGCGCTCCATGCCGTGGGAGCAAAGCATCTCCAAAAGAGATTGGCCTTTTACCACCCGGCTCATGCGCTGAGGTCGGAATCTCTACTTTTGGCGGTTGTCCCTCGTGTTAAGAGAGCCCGCCTGGGCGGCCGCTCTTTCAGTCTGCTGGCTCCACAGATGTGGAATTCGCTTCCGCTCCCACTTCGGGGGGCTACTACTCTCCTTGATTTTAGAAGAGGTCTCAAAACGTGGCTGTTTACCCAGTAGGTTTCCCAGCAGTTCCTCTCTTTTTGTCTGTTTGTTTTCTACTCTTTTTAACTGTGTTATGTTACTCTGAATTAGTTCTCCTTACCTAAAGCGCCGGGACACTCTTTTTGAGTAACCGTTGCGCTATACAAAGGAATAAATAACATAACATAACATAGATCACCAGCAAGGCCTAGAAGCTATTCAGCACTTCCTGAACTTGAGACAATTAAGATTTACTAAACATAACACCATGATCCTCGAATTCACTGAATTTTGTTTGAGTAATAACATTTTTTTATTTGAGGATCAGTTGTTCAGGCAGGTGTCCGGAACGGCGATGGGTACCTGCTTCGCTCCCAGCTATGCGAATCTTTTCGTTGGCTGGTGGGAGGAGCAGGTACCCAGGAGCTGTATGGCAGATGGCTTAGAAGGAAGGACTGAGGGTTGGTTCAGGTATATTGACGACCTGTTTATCTTCTGGCGTGGCTCATCTAAAACAGCACATGCCTACATCAACCTACTTAATGAGAATGACTACAATTTACATTTTTCAGGGACGGTGAGTCCGGTAACCGCGGACTATCTCGACCTAAAAGTATTTTCAGAAAACCATCAGATTCACACAGCCCTACACAGAAAAACTACTGCTGGTAATTCCACACTCTTCGCCAGCAGTAGCCACCCCCCGCAACTCATTAAGGGTATTCCATACGGAGAGCTACTCCGACTCCGGAGGAACTGCTCGAGACTAGAGGATTTTGAGGTGGCAGCGAGGGAGTGTGTGAGTAGATTTATGGCCAGGGGGTATGGAGAAGTCCTTTTGAATAAGACCTTGAAAAGAGTAAGGGCTATCCCTAGAGATTCCTTGTTGACAACTAAATCGACCAAAAGGAACGACCCCAAGAAAGCATTAGCTGGTAAAGGAAAGTTCAGACTAATAACTCCCTTTTCCGCTGGAGCTGATGATTTAAGGGCCATGCTCCGAAAAAATTGGCACATTCTCAAAACAGATAACACACTCAAAGATGACCTACCTACCCACCCACTTATAACCTTCAACAAAGCCAGATCTCTAAGCGACTATCTGGTAGCTAGTCACTTGGAGAAACCACTTCCAAAGAGTAACACCTTAAAAACCATGAGTGGGTTTTACCCATGTGGTAAATACAAGGCGTGTGCCGGGAGTAGAAGGGTGCTCTCCATTGAGGTACCTGACACTGGTAAGAAACTGCAAATTAAGCAGTTTATTACATGCAGCACACCTTTAGCGGTTTATTGTTTGACCTGCCCGTGTGGCCTTCGCTACATAGGGAGCACAATCAATATGCTCAAACTACGGATCCTAGAACATCTAAGAGCGATTGATAAAGCAGACCCATCTTATCCAGTCGCCCGGCATTTTGCCGAGAAACACAATAGAGACCAAAGTCAGCTGCAATATTTTGGCCTCGACACCATCAAGAAGACCATCAGGGGAGGAGATCACCTGCGACGATTACGCAGGCTGGAATCACGCTATATAATAGACCTCTCCACGATATGGCCTAGAGGGATGAATAGTGGTGAGGAGATGGTATTTCATCTAGGTAAATGATGTAGGTGTTGCCTGTAAATCTTACTGTATAGAGTGTATCTCTGTCTGCTGAATTTTTGTGGATTACTTCATGAACCATATATACTCACTTCAGGTGCTTAGGACAATGGCTAAACCGAAAGTTCGGATGAATTTTGGATTAAATATCCATTTGTCGTATACTAATTTTTGCACTTGTATGCCAATCTATGGTTCACATTATTTGTTATAATCACTTATAGGTTCAAAGGGCTCTTTGATTCCTAGTAGAATATGACGTCTATATTTAAAATATGATGTACTTATGGCACTTTTTCCTTTCCTTTCCTTTTCTTTGTTGATTTCTTTTAGTTTATACAGGATGATATAGACTTTTTTTATCAATTTTGATGTATAAACCCTAGTGTAAGAGTGGGACCCACCTCTAATGGTCTTGTATATTTTCAGGGGACTGTTGCCGATCCACGGCTGTATCAAAGAGTGCAACTTTAGCACAATTAATAAATTTTTGTACCTCCCACTACAGCGCGCTCACCTATCTGTAGGTTTCATAATGCTTACTACATTTGTTATGAGCACTGAGCATTGTAAATGGCGAATATTTTACCATTACAAAATGGAGCCCGCGTTTGTTGGGAGGTTTCTAGTCCTCTGTTGATGCCAATTAAGAGGTGTAACCCCTGCACGATGTCAATATTGATTGCGATAAATGTACCGGTTTGTGCGTGTGGACACACACACTGACGAAGGCAAATCGCCGAAACGCGTCTGTGGTATAGCTTGTAGTTAAATAAACTACTCTGTGAGAAGGAACCTCCCGAGTGCTGTCTTTCATTCCTGGGGATCTGCCTGGATTTGACGAGCGCAATATATATATATATATATATATATCCGCGCTCTCACCTCCTGCTAGTAACAGGAGCACTCTCAGACGGGTGCGTGTTGCGGTTGCAGGACCCGCAAAATATATCGCTCAAGGTTTCCACCTCCACTTCAACAGAAACCACGCACTCCGGGGCTAATTCTCCAAGTTAATTTTATTTAGTTAGCAACAGACGCGTTTCGGCGCTCCGCCTTCCTCAATGTTATATATCAATGCTGCAGCAACTTCCCTTCGTTTTCCATGTCCTGAATTACAAGACGCCGAATTACAGCGAAATTGTGACCATTTCTAAACCAAGCCTGCCTGGGTACATCCTAGCACCGATCGATATACGGCCCAATTATGTCATGCTTTGGGAACGCAAATAACACTAGGGTATATGTAAATAGAACACGTGTATTTCTGTGACATAAAGAATGTTCAGAGGACTGTTGATGTGATTTTAAACTGGGGTTTGACTGTAAAAGAGCATGAAATTTACCATGTTAAGATGGCCGCCAGTTTACCTGTAATGCTTGAAGGTTCCTCACCATCATCGAGCTTGTTACTTGGGTGACGATTAAGAGTTTAATGGCGTCCTCGCAGTGTATAGAGTTGACAATGACAAAGGAAACTCCGAAACGCCTCTGTCTAGTGCTGTTGACGGCTGAATAAAGATCTACTACGCCACCCCAGTGGAGTACTTGACTTCTTTTGAAAACGAAGGGAAGTCACTTCAGCATTGATTTTCACGTGGGGCACCACCATTGAAAGCACCCGCCTACGAGTGCATTGGCTTTTTGGTGCAAGTGGAGCATTTATATATAGCGGTCGCCAGTAGATAGTTATAGTTAGGACCTAGTTTCCATAGGAAAAGCGTTTTTTCTTTTCCAATAACTTCGGCGTCGGATGACGAATCTTCGCGAAATTTTCAAAACTGTTGGGACGCTCTGGTCAGCTCCTACGTTAAAAGTTTTGGGTTGATTCAGCAAGCAGGGGCCGAGAAAAAAGGGTGGTCCCAAAACATGATTTTTTTTCTAAATGTTAATTTCCATAGGAAAATTTAGACACAGCTACAGCCCGAACTGCTGAACTGAATTACACCAAATTTGGCAAAAAGGTAGCGCTTCGTTCAGAAGTTTGTTAAATGGTGTAAATCCGTTCAGTAATTCCTGAGAAATAAAAAAAATAGAGGTCGGAAAATCAATTTCCCATAGGAAATTTTAGACACGGTTACAGCTTGAACTGCTGTACAGAATTACACGAAATTTGGCAAAAGGGTAGCCCTTGGTTCAGAAAAAGACCTATTTTTTTTAAATGGTGTAAATCCGTTCAGTAGTTGCTGAGAAAATCAAAAACTAAAAGTTTGGATATAAAGGCGCATTGGGTCCACACACCCTCCCGACCACGAGCCTTATTCGAATTGGCTGTCAACACTCCAAACCAGGAAGTGTTGGCAGCCATCTTGTTACTCTGTAGAACCGAGTAACGAGAAAAGAGAAAAAGAAATGCAAAAAACAAGAAAAGGGGGCAGGGTAGAAACACCCTGACCCCCTAGGCCTGCTCAGGGTTTCTCACAAGGTACCCCAGTGCCCAAAAAACATTTTTAAAAAAAGAAAATTGGTTGAATTGGAGCTGGGTACACGAATCCGGCTGAAAATAATGAACAAAAACGAAGCGCGGGCTCCTGTGCTTCGTTATTATTCAGCCCCCAGGTGGGCAAAGTCTTGGGGGCAGGCTGAAATATAATTGCGGAGGCCCAGGGGTACCCCCGCAGCCCAGAGGACCCCCGCCACGGGGCTTTTCTTAAACACCACTACCCCCTGGGATTGTTTTTTAATGTTTGGGGGGCACTTGGCCCCCTGCAGCCTCGGGACCGCCACCCCAGGGCTTGTTTTAAAAAAATAAAATAAACTTGTGTGGGGGGCTCGAGCACCCCCACACACCCCGGGGACCACCACCTCCCGGGGGCACTAAAATGCAAATTTGGGGGTGCCGTTACGGACCCCCGAGCCCCGGGGACCACCACCTCCCCGGGGCTGTGCATGTAATGGGAGGTGGCCGCCACTCCCCAGGGCTGGCTCCAGCAGTACTACTGTTTTCTATCGCAGGGCAGGAGTCTTGCGGCTCCCGCCCTGCCATAGCAAACTGTGGTTTGGATTTTGGAAGAGAGAACAGGAAACCTGCTCTCTCTTCCAAAGTTCAAACCAGATTGCTTTTCCACATGGGGAGCTGCATGTCAGCAGCTCCCCTTGTGGAAAAGCAATGCCTGCTCCTGCAGGAGGCGGGCAGCCGGCTGGGACCATGGGGGCATTGGGGCTCCCCCCCACAGTCCCCAACGAAAGGCCAGGCCCTGGGGATGGGGTCTCTGGGGCAAGGAGTGTCCCGTGAGGGGGGCCACACGGCCCCCCTCCCCCATATTAAAAAATATTTAAAAAACACGCAAAGGCTGGCCCCAGGGGATGGGGTCCCTAGGGCCATAAATGCCCAGAGGAGGGAGGCCACGCAGCCTCCCTCCAATTATTTAAAAAACAATACACACTGGCCACGCACCGGTCAGGCCCTGGGGGATACGGTCCCCAGGGTCCATAAAATAGGAAAGGAAGGTGGGCCACACAGCCCCCCCTTCTTAAAAATAAAAATACATTAAAAAAGACCGTCATCCCCGATGCCCTGCCCCCTCCCAGCAACACTCTGCAAACACGCCCTGTGGCGTTTTTTAAGTTAGGGAATGAACCACCCTTCAATACTGGGGGTCCCTGGGGGCCAACTAGTCCACCAGGTACCTCCAGTAAGCGCCACAGTGCTGCGTTGCAGAGTGGTGGTCCAGGCCATGCCCCTTTTCACACCTCTCTGCAATGCAGCTCTGTGGCGCTTACTGGAGGTACCTAGTGGGCTAGTTGGACCCCAGGGACCCTCAAGATTCAAGGGGACTTTATCCCTCAACTTAAAACGCACCATGGGGTGAGCCCCCCAGCTTAAAAAAAAACAACAAAAAAAAACAGAACCTCATTGCACCACCCTGGCGCATTTGCAGAGGGGAAACAAATTCCTCTTGAATACTAGGGGTCCCTGGGAGCCAACTAGCCCACCAGGTACCTCCAGTATGTGCCAGGGAGCTGCGTTGCAGAGAGGTGTTCTGAGGCCACGCCCCATTTTACACCTCTCTGCAACGCAGATCTGTGTCTCTTACTGGAGATACCTAGTGGGTTTGTTTGATCCTAGGGACCCTTAGGATTGAAGGGGACTTAAGTTGGGGAATTAATTCTCTTTCAATACTGAGGGTCCCTGAGGGCCCAACAGGTATCTCCAGTATGCGCCAGGGAGCTGCGTTGCGGACAAGTGTTCAGAGGCCATGCCTCCTTTTACACCTCTCTGCAACGCAGATCTGTGGCTCTTACTGAAGGTACTAGGGGCCGGATGTAGGTCGGTCGGTAACGGCCGAAAATCGGTATTTTCGGCCGTTACCAACCGGTATTCACGAAATGGTATGTAGGGCCACATATTTTACAGATTCGGTAAATTTACCGATCGGTAAATTTACCGAATCTGTAAAATACTGAATCTGTATTTTTACCGATTCGATAAATTTGATATGTAGGTGGGACTCTTCTGACTCCCACTACCCTTACCGAATCTGTATTTTACCATCAAATATGTATGATGGTAAAATACCGATTCCGGTGTGCATGCACATGTGTGCATGCACACCTGTGCCATATGACAGGCACACCTGCCCTTAGGGCAGGTATGCCTACCACATGGCACCCGAGCCTCTTTTGGGGGTGCCAGAGGGTGTCAAAGTGACACCCCCTGCACCCTTGTAGAATTCGGTATTTACCGATTCGGTAAATACCGAATCGGTAATGCCCATTCATTCCTATGGGCTGCAAAGCCCATAGGAATGAATGGGCATTACCGGTCGGTCCAGATGTTCCTTTTACCGAATCGGTAAAGATCTGTATTTACCGATTCGGTAAAAGGAACATCTGGATGTTCCTACATGTCCCCCATTCTTATTTACCGATTTTTAATTACCGAATCGGTAACATTCGGTAATTAAAAATCGGTAACTGAGTCCTACCTAGATCTGTCCCCTAGTGGGTTAGTTTGACACTAGGGACCCTTAGGATTGAAGGGGACTTAATCTCTCAACTTAGAACAGTGACAGTGTGCATTTACACAGTGGTGGAGGGAGGGGACGGGGCCAGACGTGATGTGTGCAAACACGCCAGGTGTCACGTTTTAGGTTGGGGAATAAATTCCACTTCAAACCTGAGGGAACATGGGGGCCAAGTAGCCCACCAGGTGCTTCCAGGAAGCGCCACTGTGCTGCGTTGCAGAGAGGTGGTGCAGGCCGTGCCCCTTTTTACATCTCTCTGCTATGCAGCTCTGTGGTGCTTACTGGACTTACTACGAATTCCGATTTACTCACCTGTTTTAGGGAGAGACCTCAGTGATGCATCTTTGAGCCCAGTACTGATCCGGAAAAGTAATTCTAACTATACTTACCAGTAACTTGAATTTCCTTCCTTAGGCTAACATTAACTGGTTTCACTTGGAAATTGTTCTAAGTGTGGAGTTTTGGAACTTTTAAATATTCACCTAAAATCATCTGGACAACGAATTCCGATTTACTCACCTGTTATCAGGAAAGAACCCAGTGCTGCTTCTTTGAGCCCAGCACTGACCCTGAAAAGAAATTCTAACCGTACTTACCAGTAACTTTTATTTCCTTCCATAGGAGTACATTGTCCTGTGTTCACCTGAAAAGTTTCTTAGTGTCTATTTTCACAAACTAAAAATATTCCTAAAGAATCGCCTGTATGACTTAAACGCATTCTTTCAACTGTTTACAGGAGATGCACCAGTGCTGGATCCAGGATCAACCACTGAGTAAGAAAAAGTAACAATAACACTACTTACCTGCTAAGTGAATTTCCACCCATAGGATAACATTGGTGATTCTATGTGAAAACATTTCTGTCAACTTTTAAAATACACTTATATTCCTTAAAAATCACTACTGTAACCAAAATTCTTTCACTCAACTGTTTACAGGAGATGTCCCAGGACTGAATCTAAGATCCAGTCTTGTGGTTAGAAAAGTAATCCATAAAGTAACTAATTGCATTTAACTAGAAATTCACAGTGAGCTAAATGTTGTATTGTGTTTACAATTGAGTTGCCCATTGCAACAACTGTAACTATTGTACTTAAAAGTCTACTGTCTATTTGCAAAGTATTTAAACTAAAGTAATTTATTCTGAGAAAGTATATTTTGTAATGTAATGTATAATATAATTATAATGTAATTTACAAAATAAAATATATAAAAAAAAATATAACAATTAATACATTTAAAAATTGTCATTTACAAAACCTTTGAAATTCACTGAAAAAAACATAGGTTTCAGACATGTTATATTTAGGAATTAGCATTTAAAAAAACCTTAGAAATTCACTGAAAAAGCCATAGGTTTAAGGGTGTTATAGTTAGCTGGACATTTCACTCGTACAAAACCAATGAAATTCCTCCGTTATAGTGAGTTGTACTAAGTATAACTCGCGCGCCCGCAATCCACTGCTGATGATGTCACATATTACATCATTCATGACTTGGTCAGTGACATAATTGATGACATCACTGATGACCTCTGATATGTAAGTCTAAAGGTCCCTTCAACACAAGCTGCATGGCCCCATTATTTTATATTACACCTCACATCTGGTACACAATGACTAGCGAGGGGCCTGTTAAAAAATAGGGGACATTTTGATGGGAGAGGCTCATTTACTTTAGCATTGTTATGAAGTATAATCATAATTGCAACTTTTATGAGTGAATGTTTAAAAATCATTATTTTGCTGAAGTGATATCGCTCAACGTTCTCAGTCAGATCTCTTCAGACATTTACTTCAGCTCCCATGTCCAAGCATCCATTACATTTTTTTCTGGAAACAAAATTTTAGTGGCATTTTAGATAAGATGAACATTTCCAAAATGATATGATCAGGATATAGAAATCATGACATAAGCAGTACAGCCCATCAAAGAAATCAATACTACTTGAATTGACCAATAATTCCCTCTTGTTCCCCTCATCCCCTTAAGGTCCCACCCTTATCACATCATAAATCACTGAGTTGCCTTAAGCCCACGGACATAGTATACATAGTCTACGCATCTCTTAACCCAAGGTATGTTTATTCAGGAATTTCTACTATGTGCGTTCCTTTCCAGATAGTTCGAAATTACTACTGCTTGCATTCCTCTTCAGCTATATCATCTGTGTCAGGGTATCTAAGAGAATCAAGTTAATGATCCCATGCTATATCTCTATTCATTGAATCCTTCCTTTCCTCACGTCCCTTTGCAACACAGCACTCTCGTAACCCACCCTCCCGATCAACTCCCCCCTCCATTTTTCAACACTGGGTGTCCTAATAGCTTTCCAATGCATAGTGATCTTGTGCCTAACTAGAAGCTGAGCCAAAGTCAGATACGTCCTATGCAAATAAAAAAAATAACCCGCTTAAATCTAGCATTCCTAGATACAGTATAAGAACAAGCAAGTATCTTTGCCCATTCTGCTTCTGAAAAAGGATGTGCAAAATTGTCTTCCCATTTCTCTCGAAGTTCCACAAGAGGTGTTACAATATCATTCCGTAGCACTTGGTAAAGAGACATTACCACCCTAGTGCAGCATGACGTACATAGCGCTTGGCAAGCACTGTGCTGCTGAGGCTTGTCTGCTCCCATGCCCCAATGAAGACGCACCTTAGCTACTACCACCCACAATAAAAAACAACATCTCGGGATCTCAAAGGTAGCTGAAAAATCTTCAAACAATGGAACTTTCCAATCTGTATAAAGATCCCTGATTCTAAGTACCCCATACACAGGTTGTTACACCAGCTCCCTCAATCCCTCACCTTGTGTAATTTGTTCCTAACTTCTCTGCAGGATATCCGGGGCATAGGGCACAAGGACTTGTGTACCATGGAGAGCATAGTGCCAGCAGGGTTGCTCAACCCGCAAACCAGAGGGAGTCACCTGAATGGGGCTCCTTGGTGCCAAGAGAAGTCTGTACAATACACAAAGATCTGGCAATAACCCCATTGTTGCCTCCTCAGAAAATCTCTAAAACTTAGTCCATTGAGCAAACCACTGCAATTGTGCTGACAAATACTAGGCCTCAAAATCTGGAGTTGATTGTCCCTCCATAGTTGTTGATCATTGTAATTTAGATAATGCCACTCTGCACCTACCCGTTCCAATAAATAATGAATCTCGTTCATGGAAGATCCGATGGGGAATCTCTATTGGTAGTGCTGAGAAAAGGTATAGCAATTGGGGGAGTGCCACAATCTTTGCTACCGTTATACGCCCTGCTACAAGTAGCAGAAGAGTTCTCTAGAAGTCCACACAAGAGGGATGACTTCTATTGGCCACACCAATGTTACCTTCCAAAAGTTCATAGGCCTCATGGTAGATTCTAACCCAAAAATACTTTGAGCATGTCCCCTCCCAGGCAAGCCTCTTAAGATCCTCAGGTTAAGACGCATCTTTAAGGAACAGAACCAGGTGAGACTTCCTCCAATTGATGCAGAGGCCGTATGCATGACCAAAATGCTCAAGGAGGCCAGTTGCATGTGGTAAGTCCTCATTTGCATCTCTCAGAAACAACAACATGTCATCTACATACAGTGCTGAGTAATGTGTGCTGCCCTGTACTTCCAATCCCTCATAGAGAACTCCAGCCCTTGCGCTACTATCATGTGGCTCAACTGCAATAGCAAATAATAACGGGGAGGGGGTACATCCCTGTCGCACATCTCTCACCACCTCATAAGTCTCTGAAATCTATCTTCCAGGCTGGATCCGGGCAGTTGCTACTGAATACAGAAGTTTGGTCCATTGGAAAAACCCAGGGTCCATCCCCATTTTTTTTAGCATCTTGTTAAGAAAATCCCAGCAAAAGCTATTTCTATGTCTATTGCCACTATCACCGCTTTATCGTTCCCTTCAATTTCTGCCTCCATTGCATTCTGCACTCCCTGAATGGTGTTTTCTCCACCTAGGTCCCCTGCTTCCTCACAGGTGACTGACGAAAATTCTATTGGATCTAGAAGTGGGCAGCACTGGAGGAGGTGCATATAACACTTTATAGTAGTCCTTGAATCTACCATCGATGCCCCCTTGTATGTACAAGTGTTCGCCATCATCTGAGTGTACCTCAAGGATTTGGGAGCCAATAGGTTTGGGATTTGGGAGCCAGGCCAGCAGAGTACCCGCTTTGTTATGTTCTGCATGTACACAGGCCATAAACTACCAAGAGCTGCTGGCCTTACAGGCTCCAGCTCCCGAAGCACCCTCCCATGCATCCCTATTATCTCTCACTAGGGTGCACCTCACCCTGTTTGTTTCTGCTATGCAAAGCCCCCGAATAGCAACTGCAAATGCATCCCATTCCATCAGAGGGGACGCAGTCAAGGACACATTGTCTTGGAATTAGCCCAACCTAACTTCTCAAATAGTGTGGAGAAAAGCAGGATCTTTCAAGGTCTCCAGTCACAAGTGCCAGGCCGGTATCCGGGGCCGCTCTCGATTCCAACCCAAGTGAGAGCAGAACCGCATTGTTGTTTGAAACCATCCTGCATAGATTCCCCACATATCATACCTAGCTATGCACACCCGGGGGGCACAAAAATGTATCTAGATGCACATGTGGATCAGGCATCCCCGAAAAATATGAGTAGTCCCTTGAGTCAGGGTGTGAACGTCTCCACGACTCCACAAGTCCCGATCTCTTTTGCCTATTTTGGAATTGTCGACCAAGTCGCTGGACCAAAGAATCAATCAGGGGCGGGTGCGCTCTGTCAAGGACTGGGACTGCAATACCATTAAAGTCACCTCCGAGAAGACATTTTGCATTATATACAGAGCCACTATTTTTGAAAAATCTATGAGGAACCCAACCTGGTCTGCATTAGGAGCATAAACCCCTAAAATAGTCAAGTACCTGCCAGCCAGGCGGCACAACATTACCAGATACGTTACACCTTGGTCAATAAATTAATGTGTTTTTAGGAAGAGTACCCCTGGGCAAACCCGTATCAGAGCCCCTCTAGCGAAGGCAGAGTATGAGGCAGCATATAATTGACCCCACTATCTTTTGCATAAGGCCACTCTTTCAGAAAAAGCACGGTGTGTCTCCTCTAAAAGTTCCCCATCTTTTAGATATGAATGGACATTATAGCATTTAATCATACTGTCAAGTCCCCACACATTACAGCTTATCAGTCAAACCAGCAGTAGTGACAGAGGCCTAGCCCCCATGGTGTCCACCAACTCATATACAGACTGGCCATTGGACCTAAAACCTAAAAAATCAAAATGTAACTTCCCAACCCCAGGACAAGAAGAAACACACTCTCCATCAACACCAGGTAACAAACACCATCCATACCACTACACTATGAGGGGTTGTGCCTCCCTACTCACCTCCCTGCTGCACATCATAGCGCCCAACACAGATCAGAATATAAGAACACCCAAACCAGCCACACACGCAATCCATCTAGAGCAAACTTTTTCGCTGCTTGCAATAATATTTCAAATTATATTAAAATATTTAAAAAGGTATCATTGGATGTACCAGGCATGAAATTTGGGAGAACCACTTCAGAGTCAGGAGTAGAAATAGAAGACTCATCTGTTTCCTTATATCTTCCTTCATCTTTTGTACTTAGGCAAAGGGGTCATGAACCCGCTCCATTTAGCACCTCTACTTCCTTTACCACTCTTTGTCTAGTCTGCAATCTAGAGGGGCTAACTTATCCACCCCCTCCATTACCATGTTTTTAGGAGGTCGTCTAGCAGACGACTTCTTGATCTTGGAAGGGCCCCTCTCTCCATGGGACAGGCGATCAATCTAATCAAAAAGCTGTTGAGGGGAGATAAAGACCAAGGTCTATGTGTAACTTGGAGCCTTGCTTGACCCAGCATAGAATAGTAGATCCTTTTTAACTCTATTCTCCATGTGGATTTGCTGTTTCCGCATAAAGGATATTTTGGTGGTAATTTCACCCAATGTTCATTCCGTGGTCACGACCCTCTCAACCAGTCAAGAGCAATCATCCCTTAAAAGCCCCTGCTCAGCCATCAAGGCATCATCCTCGTACTTGCTCTTATTTTGACATTTCTGAGGTGATGGCATAATAATAGTGCACACTTTCCATCTGGGAATCAGATGACAATAATAAGCAACATCCACAAGAAGTTTCGAATTGGTAAACTGGGCATTCTGGCAGCGTGATGGGCCGGTGCCTTACACCTAGCTGTGGGCTGCTTTTGTGATGCAGTGGTGGCACCCCTTTTAAACAATTCCATAGTAGATTTGTGCCTGTTGTTGGTGTGGTTCTGGGGGACTAAGCACCATCACTGGAAGCTTTCAGCAGGGATACTGTTAACCTGGCATCCTGATGTAGTTGTCCCCTAATGTTTTGTTATCAGACCTCCTGTTTTGCTGATAGTGCTAAAGAGCTGTCCTTAAAACATGGTAAGATTGGCTTACACCCAATTGGCACATTAATGTACTACCTGTGCCCAGGGCCTACAATGTTTTATGGTTAAAAATGTTCATTGATTTTAAGAACAAATAACATTACAGCTTAATAACTTGTCCCATACTCCCAACCAAAGAGAGGGATTTGAGTCACACTGTGTACAAATAGATATAACTCTATATCTGACATTAGATCACTTAGACTGCGTAATAGGTATTATCGTATCAAATTACAGATGATCAACACATCTAAAAAGCATTAATCAACTTTCCCCTCCACATCTTGTCCAGGTTCGGGATCTCCCATTTCCTGTTGAAGCCAGACTTCTACTTCCATTACATCCTTCCTCGTTGTAGTACTCCGTTATAAACTAACCAAGGTGAACCCCATATTCACCCTGTACCCACCTCGCAAATTTCCATAACCATTGCTTTTGTGTGAGCAGTCATTTCGACATCCATCTTAGTGCTACACACTTCTTTGTCATAGGGATACCTAGTTCCAATACCTTCTAAGCATATTTAGCATGTTTATTACAAATGATTAGTCCAAGTAAACACATCTGTATTATTGGCTGTAGTTGCAATTCGGTTAGTATTCCCAAAGTATGAATTACCTCACCCCAAAAGGCACTCACACCAGGACATGTCCACCACATGTAAATATAGGTTCCCTCTGTCATTCTACATTTGGGGCACTGTTCTAATCTGGAAGAAACTAGTCTGTGCAGCCACTGTGTTTTGATCTAATCCCTATGTACGCATTTATATTGTATAAACTAACCCTGGGCGGAACACTACGCTATACTCGCAGAGTGTGCGTAGTTTGCGCAACTACGCGCTACATGAATTGCACGTAGCAAAGTGCAAAAACGCATAGCGTAGCAGGCATTTTTTTCTCACTTGAGGTCCTCAACATCAAGTTGGCGACCGCAAGTGAGTAAAACACCATCCCGGCGAAACTTTTTCCTTGTTCGCGATCAGCAACATCAAGTTGCCGATCGCAAGCATGGAAAATAAACCTCCCAGCGAGATTCAAAATGGTTGTCAGGTTTCTCATTGTGAGTGGTCACGTATGCTCGCGACCGCTCGCCATGAAGAACTACCAGTCAGCATTGAGAAAGCTGCCGCTCCAGTACATATCTACTCGAGCGGCAGAAAACGATTGCTTGCAGTGTGCAAGATGATGTTTGCAATGATTGCACAGTGTGGACAAGCATCAGGCACTGTGCAATCAGTGCGAACAGCATTTTCCCTACCCAACTACGCAGCTCGCGTAGCCTGCGTAGTGCGAAGTGCACTTCGCGTAGCTACGCGTAGCGCTACTATGCATACTACGCCCAGGGTTAGTATAAACCTGTAAATTAAATGCCACTAGTGACCCTGCAGTACTGATTGTGCCGTCAACCTAAGTAGCACTGTAAACATATCTCAGGCCTACCATTGCAGTCAATGTGTACAGTTTTAAATGCCATGTTGACCTGGGAAAATAAACCTTTTGGCGGTCCAAACCTTCCTTTTAAATACATATGTCACCCCTAGGGTAGGCCCTGGACAGCCAAGAGGGCATGGTGCAATGTATTTAAAAAGTTGGGCATGTACTTGTAAGCTTTACATGTCCTGGTAGTGAAAAACACCTAAAGTCATTTTTCACTATTGCAAGGCCTACAGCACCCATAGGATAGTATTAGAATTACCTTATTGCATTTTATAAGTATAATTTCCAAATAGGAACAGGTAAACAGTTCATATTTGGTGTCATTGGAATTGTAGTGAAAAAAACAAACTTGTGGTGAATCGGATTTAAAATTAAAATTTAGAAACATTGCCACTTTCAGTAGATTTGCAGTTTCCTGCCTTAGCCTTTTAGTGCATAATGCTGTCTCTTAGTCACATGACTGGGTGTTGTTGACACTTGGGCTTTGTGTATTCTCCTAAAAAGCCACACAAAATAGGGAGCTGAGGTGTGTTTGGATAGGCCATCCTTTGGAAGGAAGGAGCTGGTCCCAGCCCCACTTACAGTTGAGTAGGTTTTGCCCTGACTCCACACAAAGGGCTGCATACCCTGTGTAGTTAGTCTGGAACTAGAGCAAGGAAGGCAGGGCTCCTATGCACTTCAAAGGCATGCCTCTAGAAGCTTCTTCCCACATCAAAGGCACTACTGGGTATGAACACTGGACCTCAGGCACCAACTCTTCAGTTAGTATGGCTATTATGCCTGTTTTCTAATAAAAATTGTTCCCCCATGTGATAGAAAGCTGGTAGTTGGTACAAGCATTCGTCTTTGTAATAGTAATCTTATAAAATCAAGACCCCCAGAATATTGGGGCACCAATCCACCCCACCAGGCACTAAAACTGTCCATTAAAAGAAGTGTTCGACTCTGGTCTTTCCATCGAGACAAGGCTCAATTGTCTAAAAGAAAACATGCCTGGTCTATAATTGCAGAGTTAAAACCCAGACCAGATGCCCAGTATCTTTCTAGCACTTATGCAGCTATCTGGAAAAAAAGATGTATGGCACTAAGGATGGGCAAATGGCCTTTTTAAAAACATTTACCAGCATGGGCCTCGCTTAAACGAGGACATTAATTGTAGGGGCTGCGGTCATCACTTAGAAACAATTGAGCACGTGGAATGTGTTTGCCCCGCATTTCTCAATGATAGAAGGCGGTTGTTGCGGGGCGAATGGATCAAACACGGCGTTCGATCATACCGGCAAGCCATTATATCAGCAATGAACCCTAATAACACGATGCTCAATGTTCGGTTTACAAAATTTGTTTTAAAAACTGCAAAAAAACTCAACTCTATAGGTTTACTGCAACCATCGCCATAATCTGTGATTCTATGACCAAACGGGGACCTTCGTATTCTCTATCAAATTTCAAGACACTTATTGGTGTCTTTTGCTTGTCTTACTGAAAGTTAAGGGTGGGTCTCACACCCATCAACAAGCTTATCATGTTTTTAATGTATTTTAGCTGTGTTTTGCACATTGAAAAAAAAAGATGTAGATATATATATATATATATATATATATATATATATATATATATATATATATATATATATATATATTATAACTTCTCCTCCAACGAAAAGAAAAGGGCCACAGCAGGGGAACTTTCGGAGGCCAATTTATTCACATTAGGGCGTATGCATTTCGGCTTCAGTTAAGCCTCGTCAGCGCCGGGTGAAAGCAGGAGCAATAAAGCAAGTCTGCGGTACACTGGGGATTTTAAAGTGTTCTGCCTTTACCGCATTGGGTGAATGTTGCCGGTTCCGCCCCTCAGCTGTTGCCAGAGTCACTCTGCTTCACATGGTAGAAGCAAGGATGAACTACCTTGCCCAGAATGCAATGTCGATCCCAGGTAAGTTCAGGTTAGGCAAGGGTGGAAAACCGGCATACTGGGCTCCGCAGGGTTGAATGTATGCCGCTCTCTGCTTGTGAATGTGACCTCCTCAAGTCCCCAAAAACCGCAACAACCACCAACAAAGTGCGGGAGTCCAAATTACGGGGGCTATAGTGAACATTCACCTAAGCCCGAGGGGGAGCCAAATGGCGCCCACACCGCTGCTTTCTTCCCGGCTTGGAGGTGGTGGGACACAGCCATTCCAGAAACCTGGACAAACAAACGTTCACCGAGGCAAACGAACCAGCAGGGCAAAGTCCACTTTGTGTTGCGGGGGTCCTTCACAGCGCGTCACTGGCATCAGCGCATAATGTCTATTATAACTTCTCCTCCAACGAAAAGAAAAGGGCCACAGCAGGGGAACTTTCGGAGGCCAATTTATTCACATTAGGGCGTATGCATTTCGGCTTCAGTTAAGCCTCGTCAGCGCCGGGTGAAAGCAGGAGCAATAAAGCAAGTCTGCGGTACACTGGGGATTTTAAAGTGTTCTGCCTTTACCGCATTGGGTGAATGTTGCCGGTTCCGCCCCTCAGCTGTTGCCAGAGTCACTCTGCTTCACATGGTAGAAGCAAGGATGAACTACCTTGCCCAGAATGCAATGTCGATCCCAGGTAAGTTCAGGTTAGGCAAGGGTGGAAAACCGGCATACTGGGCTCCGCAGGGTTGAATGTATGCCGCTCTCTGCTTGTGAATGTGACCTCCTCAAGTCCCCAAAAACCGCAACAACCACCAACAAAGTGCGGGAGTCCAAATTACGGGGGCTATAGTGAACATTCACCTAAGCCCGAGGGGGAGCCAAATGGCGCCCACACCGCTGCTTTCTTCCCGGCTTGGAGGTGGTGGGACACAGCCATTCCAGAAACCTGGACAAACAAACGTTCACCGAGGCAAACGAACCAGCAGGGCAAAGTCCACTTTGTGTTGCGGGGGTCCTTCACAGCGCGTCACTGGCATCAGCGCATAATGTCTATTATAACTTCTCCTCCAACGAAAAGAAAAGGGCCACAGCAGGGGAACTTTCGGAGGCCAATTTATTCACATTAGGGCGTATGCATTTCGGCTTCAGTTAAGCCTCGTCAGCGCCGGGTGAAAGCAGGAGCAATAAAGCAAGTCTGCGGTACACTGGGGATTTTAAAGTGTTCTGCCTTTACCGCATTGGGTGAATGTTGCCGGTTCCGCCCCTCAGCTGTTGCCAGAGTCACTCTGCTTCACATGGTAGAAGCAAGGATGAACTACCTTGCCCAGAATGCAATGTCGATCCCAGGTAAGTTCAGGTTAGGCAAGGGTGGAAAACCAGCATACTGGGCTCCGCAGGGTTGAATGTATGCCGCTCTCTGCTTGTGAATGTGACCTCCTCAAGTCCCCAAAAACCGCAACAACCACCAACAAAGTGCGGGAGTCCAAATTACGGGGGCTATAGTGAACATTCACCTAAGCCCGAGGGGGAGCCAAATGGCGCCCACACCGCTGCTTTCTTCCCGGCTTGGAGGTGGTGGGACACAGCCATTCCAGAAACCTGGACAAACAAACGTTCACCGAGGCAAACGAACCAGCAGGGCAAAGTCCACTTTGTGTTGCGGGGGTCCTTCACAGCGCGTCACTGGCATCAGCGCATAATGTCTATTATAACTTCTCCTCCAACGAAAAGAAAAGGGCCACAGCAGGGGAACTTTCGGAGGCCAATTTATTCACATTAGGGCGTATGCATTTCGGCTTCAGTTAAGCCTCGTCAGCGCCGGGTGAAAGCAGGAGCAATAAAGCAAGTCTGCGGTACACTGGGGATTTTAAAGTGTTCTGCCTTTACCGCATTGGGTGAATGTTGCCGGTTCCGCCCCTCAGCTGTTGCCAGAGTCACTCTGCTTCACATGGTAGAAGCAAGGATGAACTACCTTGCCCAGAATGCAATGTCGATCCCAGGTAAGTTCAGGTTAGGCAAGGGTGGAAAACCGGCATACTGGGCTCCGCAGGGTTGAATGTATGCCGCTCTCTGCTTGTGAATGTGACCTCCTCAAGTCCCCAAAAACCGCAACAACCACCAACAAAGTGCGGGAGTCCAAATTACGGGGGCTAAAGTGAACATTCACCTAAGCCCGAGGGGGAGCCAAATGGCGCCCACACCGCTGCTTTCTTCCCGGCTTGGAGGTGGTGGGACACAGCCATTCCAGAAACCTGGACAAACAAACGTTCACCGAGGCAAACGAACCAGCAGGGCAAAGTCCACTTTGTGTTGCGGGGGTCCTTCACAGCGCGTCACTGGCATCAGCGCATAATGTCTATTATAACTTCTCCTCCAACGAAAAGAAAAGGGCCACAGCAGGGGAACTTTCGGAGGCCAATTTATTCACATTAGGGCGTATGCATTTCGGCTTCAGTTAAGCCTCGTCAGCGCCGGGTGAAAGCAGGAGCAATAAAGCAAGTCTGCGGTACACTGGGGATTTTAAAGTGTTCTGCCTTTACCGCATTGGGTGAATGTTGCCGGTTCCGCCCCTCAGCTGTTGCCAGAGTCACTCTGCTTCACATGGTAGAAGCAAGGATGAACTACCTTGCCCAGAATGCAATGTCGATCCCAGGTAAGTTCAGGTTAGGCAAGGGTGGAAAACCAGCATACTGGGCTCCGCAGGGTTGAATGTATGCCGCTCTCTGCTTGTGAATGTGAGCTCCTCAAGTCCCCAAAAACCGCAACAACCACCAACAAAGTGCGGGAGTCCAAATTACGGGGGCTATAGTGAACATTCACCTAAGCCCGAGGGGGAGCCAAATGGCGCCCACACCGCTGCTTTCTTCCCGGCTTGGAGGTGGTGGGACACAGCCATTCCAGAAACCTGGACAAACAAACGTTCACCGAGGCAAACGAACCAGCAGGGCAAAGTCCACTTTGTGTTGCGGGGGTCCTTCACAGCGCGTCACTGGCATCAGCGCATAATGTCTATTATAACTTCTCCTCCAACGAAAAGAAAAGGGCCACAGCAGGGGAACTTTCGGAGGCCAATTTATTCACATTAGGGCGTATGCATTTCGGCTTCAGTTAAGCCTCGTCAGCGCCGGGTGAAAGCAGGAGCAATAAAGCAAGTCTGCGGTACACTGGGGATTTTAAAGTGTTCTGCCTTTACCGCATTGGGTGAATGTTGCCGGTTCCGCCCCTCAGCTGTTGCCAGAGTCACTCTGCTTCACATGGTAGAAGCAAGGATGAACTACCTTGCCCAGAATGCAATGTCGATCCCAGGTAAGTTCAGGTTAGGCAAGGGTGGAAAACCGGCATACTGGGCTCCGCAGGGTTGAATGTATGCCGCTCTCTGCTTGTGAATGTGACCTCCTCAAGTCCCCAAAAACCGCAACAACCACCAACAAAGTGCGGGAGTCCAAATTACGGGGGCTATAGTGAACATTCACCTAAGCCCGAGGGGGAGCCAAATGGCGCCCACACCGCTGCTTTCTTCCCGGCTTGGAGGTGGTGGGACACAGCCATTCCAGAAACCTGGACAAACAAACGTTCACCGAGGCAAACGAACCAGCAGGGCAAAGTCCACTTTGTGTTGCGGGGGTCCTTCACAGCGCGTCACTGGCATCAGCGCATAATGTCTATTATAACTTCTCCTCCAACGAAAAGAAAAGGGCCACAGCAGGGGAACTTTCGGAGGCCAATTTATTCACATTAGGGCGTATGCATTTCGGCTTCAGTTAAGCCTCGTCAGCGCCGGGTGAAAGCAGGAGCAATAAAGCAAGTCTGCGGTACACTGGGGATTTTAAAGTGTTCTGCCTTTACCGCATTGGGTGAATGTTGCCGGTTCCGCCCCTCAGCTGTTGCCAGAGTCACTCTGCTTCACATGGTAGAAGCAAGGATGAACTACCTTGCCCAGAATGCAATGTCGATCCCAGGTAAGTTCAGGTTAGGCAAGGGTGGAAAACCAGCATACTGGGCTCCGCAGGGTTGAATGTATGCCGCTCTCTGCTTGTGAATGTGAGCTCCTCAAGTCCCCAAAAACCGCAACAACCACCAACAAAGTGCGGGAGTCCAAATTACGGGGGCTATAGTGAACATTCACCTAAGCCCGAGGGGGAGCCAAATGGCGCCCACACCGCTGCTTTCTTCCCGGCTTGGAGGTGGTGGGACACAGCCATTCCAGAAACCTGGACAAACAAACGTTCACCGAGGCAAACGAACCAGCAGGGCAAAGTCCACTTTGTGTTGCGGGGGTCCTTCACAGCGCGTCACTGGCATCAGCGCATAATGTCTATTATAACTTCTCCTCCAACGAAAAGAAAAGGGCCACAGCAGGGGAACTTTCGGAGGCCAATTTATTCACATTAGGCGGTCGCCAGTAGGTATATATAGTTAGGATTTTTTCTCTATGGGATTTTTGAAAATTCTATGTCTAATAACTTTGGCGTTTGTGGACGGAATTGGCTGAAATTTTCAGGAAAATGGAACATTTCGTTTCTGAGCAGCCCCTGAAAATTTGGGGGGGTTTCGTCAAGGGGGGGCCGAGAAAAAAGGGGGGTCCCAAAACGTGTTTTTAACATTGAGTTTTCCATAGGGCGGTTGGCCTCACTTTTAGCCCGAACGGCTGAATGGATTTGCACGAAACTTGGCAAAATTGTAGGGACTGGTAGCCCGATGTGCCTTTGCTAGGTCTCAATATATGTGCTCCAGTGGATTTTGAGAAATTAACATTCAAAAAAAGATATATATCTGTAACAGCGGACCGGGCAGCGCTCCAGTTCGCGTACTTTTCGCGTTATGGAGCTTTGTGAAGCGAAGCTGATTGGTTCTCCGGCGTCTGTAAACATTCCAACCAGTCCGTAGCGGCCGCCATCTTGTCTCTCGGTAGGATCGAGAGACAAGAGGAGGCCAAAGCGAAGGGGAAAATGACCATAAGGGGGCATAGTAGATCCTCCCTGACCCCCTAGGTTTGATGTGGAGGTTTTAAAAGGGCCCCGCGGGGCAAAAAAAAAAAATAATAATAATAATCGAACGGCTGAATGGATTTGCACGAAACTTGGCAAAATTGTAGGGACTGGTAGCCCGATGTGCCTTTGCTAGGTCTCAATATATGTGCTCCAGTGGATTTTGAGAAATTAACGTTCAAAAAAATATATATATCTGTAACAGCGGAACGGGCAGCGCTCCAGTTCGCGTACTTTTCGCGTTACGGAGCTTTGTGAAGCGAAGCTGATTGGTTCTCCGGCGTCTGTAAACATTCCAAACAGTCCGTAGCGGCCGCCATCTTGTCTCTCGGTAGGATCGAGAGACAAGAGGAGGCCAAAGCGAAGGGGCAAATGACCATAAGGGGGCATAGTAGATCCTCCCTGACCCCATAGGTTTGATGTGGAGGCTTTAAAAGGGCTCCGCGGGGCAAAAAAAATAAAAAATCGTTTTTTTGGTGGGGTGCGCCCGGTTAGCGTAACGGGAAGCGGACTGGGGAGCGTACTACAAGGAATGAAGAATGATTGACTTTTAACTTATTGTATGTTTATAGACTTTTTTTTAACTTTTTTTTCTGCTGAGTGACGTCTCGGCCTATCTTCACGGGATGCAGTCCATACCATCTCGGCGTTTAAGCCCAGGGGGACCGGTAGTGTGGGAGAGATAACGGGGCATATTATCAAGGGGGTTTATCTCCGCTTTTTTGGCTTTAAAAGCCAAGAAAGCGGAGATAAAATTATCTCCGTATTACCTAGCTGTCGCTAACACCAGTTAGCGACCGCTAGTAGGAGATAGCGACCATCTTGGGCCCCACTTTGCATGTCAGTGATATTTATCACTAATGACATGCAAAGTGGGCATGCCAAGATGTTAGCGACTGGAAACAGTCGCTAACATCGCTATCTCCTATTACCAACTTTTGGAGATATTCGCGCTAAGCGCGAATATCTCCAAAAAGTAACACCTGCCCTGAGCAGTTCTTAGCCATGTTATCCAATGGGAGGTGGATAACATGGCTAAGAGCATTAGCTCGGTAATGCATGAATATCGCTGACTTTTCAGCGATATTAATGCATTGCAGCCGTTTTTTATCGCATTTGAGATACACCTTGATAATAGCAAGGTTTATCTGCGATAATTTCTGACGATGCTTAGCGGTAAAAAATTCGTTGCTAAGCATCGTTAGGGATAAATATCGCTTAACTTTGGTAATATGCCCCAACGTCTGTTAACGTTCGATTCGAAGGAAATCAGGAAGTGTTGAAAAACATTGTCTGCGCCATCTTGCCTTTTTTCAAATGCCACACTTTTGTCGTGCACGGCAGCCATTTTAGATGACTTGACCAGACCCACTCTCTGCACGCTGTCGATCCTTAGCATGGCTCCCCACCCTCGCAAGCATCTCCCCCAGGCACTGGTCACCCCCGCTCTCTGTCTTATGCATGGGCAATAAACCTCCCCCCATCTGCGCTGCTCTTCCCTGAGAATAACACCCTGTGCCCGCCCGACACCTCCCTTTCGCCCTATTCACTACCGCACCCCCTGACACTCCTCTTCCTCTGTGTCCGATTGTCCAGGCCGGTCCCAGGCTATCAGCTAGCCCTGCAGATGTAGTTTATGGCCCCAGCTGTAAAGAATCACCTCTCTTCAAAGGAGTTATAGTAGATCAAGGCCCACACCCGATGAGATCCGTCACACCACACGCGTTCCTACTATCTGAAAACCATCCTGTATTGTGATTGGGGAGGGGACTGAGCCTGAAGCGGAAGATTCCAGGGATGACTCTTTGTACATCAAAGTTTTTACAATTATGTGTCACATTAAAAATATATAGCACTCCAACAAAGTAGTAGGATTATAAAACTTTAATAACTTATAAATATATACAACAAAACAAAAACAGTAAAAACATTTAAACATTTTTAGGGAAAAAGAAGGAAGTAGCGGTCGGTTGTGCGAATAGTCCCAAGGCAGCACAACGTCCAGATTTCTGGACGGCACCCAGGTGATGTTGCCTGGGTGCCGCACTGATTTCGGTATCCGGCGTGGGGCGTCGCGGGGGGTGGGTCATCGGTAGCGGTCTGTTGTGCGAATAGTTCCAAGGCAGCAGAACGATGGCACCAAGGTGATGTCCAGTAAGTTGCCGCCCTCCGAATAACGGCGTGGGGCGCCCCGGGGGGGTGGGGGGGGGGAGGCGGCGTGAACGGGCCTCCCCAGGTGGAGCCTCGTCTGCTGTAGTGGGGCGCCCCTTTACCGTTTCAGTTGCCATTCCGTCCGCTTTTGGTCCACTGTGTCAAAATCCGCAATTCAGCTGAGTTGCCGCCCTCCGAATAACGGCGTGGGGCGCCCCGGAGGGGGGGGGGAGGCGGCGTGAACGGGCCTCCCCAGGTGGAGCCTCGTCTGCTGTAGTGGGGCGCCCCTTTACCGTTTCAGTTGCCATTCCGTCCGCTTTTGGTCCACTGTGTCAAAATCCGCAATTCATCTGAGTTGCGCCCACTCTTGCGGTGCAGCGATAGGCGGCTGTCACAGGACTCTCAAAATGGCGGCAGGCTCTTTCCTTTTTGGGCCTGGTCCACTGAAATGGCCCTGGGACACCTTGGAAATCGGACGCTTGTCTGCTAGGTCTTGGACCCCATTCTCGAAAGCGTCCCCTCCGCCTTGAGGATTCTACAAAAGTCTTGGGGGCCCCCGACTCCTGCAGGCTTCCGGTGGGGAGCGGCTGCCATGATTGCTCGCGGAATGACCACGACGGAGCCACGAGATGGTGGTGCTTTCATGCTGACACCAGCTTCAGTCTGAAACATCCAGAAACAAGGTGGGGCTTTCATCGTTTGGAAAAAAAAAATTGTTTTCATCCAATGAAAAGTGTTATTTTTAGGTCATATGATCAAGCCTTCCATCATTAGGAAACCAAAAGTAAAATGAACCAATGAAAAGTTTTTTAAACAAGTCACATGACCTGTTATGCGGCATAGGGTATAAAAAGCGTAGAAAATCCGTTGGCACGTGAGGCGGCGTCAGTAGCGGACCGATGTGCGAATAGGCCGAAGGCAGCACAACGCGCCAAGATCCGGATGGCACCGAGGTGGTGTCCAGCAAGTTGTCGCACTGGTGTGGCCATCCTACAATGCTGAAAGTCGGCGTGGGGCGCCCCGTTGGCCTGTGAGATGGCGGCAGTAGCGGACCGATGTGCGAATGGGGCCAAAGGCAGCGCAACAATATTTTCTGAATAGAAGATACCACAAGGCGCTGAGATGCCAAGATCCGGATGGCACCGAGGTGGTGTCTAGCAAGTTGCCGCACTGGTGTGGCCATCCTACAATGCTGAAAGTCGGCGTGGGGCTCCCCGTTGGCCTGTGAGATGGCATCAGTAGCGGACCGATGTGCGAATGGGGCCAAAGGCAGCGCAACAATATTTTCGGAATAGAAGACACCACAAGGCGCTGAGATGCCAAGATCCGGATGGCACCGAGGTGGTGTCTAGCAAGTTGTCGCACTGGTGTGGCCATCCTACAATGCTGAAAGTCGGCGTGGGGCGCCCCGTTGGCCTGTGAGATGGCGGCAGTAGCGGACCGATGTGCGAATGGGGCCAAAGGCAGCGCAACAATATTTTCTGAATAGAAGACACCACAAGGCGCTGAGATGCCAAGATCCGGATGGCACCGAGGTGGTGTCTAGCAAGTTGCCGCACTGGTGTGGCTATCCTACAATGCTGAAAGTCGGCGTGGGGCGCCCCGTTGGCCTGTGAGATGGCGTCAGTAGCGGACCGATGTGCGAATGGGGCCAAAGGCAGCGCAACAATATTTTTGGAATAGAAGACACCACAAGGCGCTGAGATTCGGTTAGCACCGAGGTGGTGTCTAGCAAGCTATGCAGCTGAGTTGCGTGCGCACTTGCGGCGAATAGGTCTAAGGCAGCACAACAATGTTTTCTGAATAGAAGACACCACAAGGCGCTGAGATTCGGTAGGCACCGAGGTGGTGTCTAGCAAGTTGCCGTACTGGTGTGGCCATCGTACAATCCTGCTCCGAATAACGGCGTGGGGTGCCCGAAGGGGGGGCGGGGGGAGGCAGCGTGAACGGGCCTTCCTAGGTGGAGGCTCGTCTGCTGTAGTGGGGCGCCCCTTTACCGTTTCAGTTGCCATTCAGCTGAGTTTCGGCCGCTCTTGATGCTACAGCGACAGGCGGCTGCAAGAGGACTCTCAAAATGGCGGCCTGTTCTTTGGATTTGGGCCTGGTCCACTAAAATGGCCCTGGGACACCTTAGAACTCGGACGCTCGAATTTTTTTTCCTTTCCTCTACATGCAAAAAAAGGTAAATGCCCGGTACGTTACACGCTTCATCTGCCACGATGTACTCTCCAGAGGAACCGAAAAAAAATATAGTTATGGTAACTATACCATGCATCGTCATATGGAGAGGTGGCACCGATTAATTATAGTGCTGCATAAAAGAGAGATTTGGAGGAGAACCCCCGACCTGCCAGTACATTCATCAAAGAAGTGGCACTGACAGCATCAGAGGCAAGGGAAACGGTCCTAAATATTTAGAAGAACTTTGGAAAGATTAAAATGACATGTTTAGATTGTGGCAAATTAATTTCATGTGGACAGATGAGTGTTACTCTAATAAATACAGCATATGAACATCATCATAGTCGATGGTTGGTAGAGACATTTTGACTATATCCTGGACCTGCCCGTCCTCGCCCAAAATGGCGCCGGAATAAATGGGAGTCGTAACTCCTTGTTGTGTACTGGTTGCACAACCTTGATATCACGAGATACGTATGCAGTTTTGAAGCACATGGCGGGCGGGGACGAGAATAGATTGAATATTTCGATATCCCTATTGATATTAAGTTCTGATGTGTTATTGATTACTGTACTATTGAAAGTTCGAATTAACGTCACCCATGGTACTTACCCGCAAATGTATATCTAGATAATTTTATTGTAACTGGCCCTGTCGTATTTTAATTATAAAATGTACGTCCACCGATTCCGCAACTGTTAGACACTTTAGTTCTTGCAACCTAATGGCCCGCCCGTTACGTTCCTCTACAGTGTAAATGTCTACTCATCATATACGATTACAGTTTGCTCCGTGGCCGGCCCACGTGGTTATAGGCCCGTATTTGTATAATGACATTTTCACAATAAAGGTTTTTAAAAGAAAACATGGTAGTAGTATATACATTGGTAAAGTTTTTAATAATAGTCACTGTTTTAGAATCAGTAAAAGGCAAGTGAAATAAAGCAGACCAATTACATGAAGGGTAAAAGGTATAATACGCAGGAACGCAGTAAAGATAAATGGTCAAGGGCTGTTGTGTTTTCTACTCTTGCAACATAAAGTGATCGATAAGAATCTCATATTCAGGCGTATCGGCGACTAAGACAGCAGGCCGACCCTCTTTTGCTCAACGGCTCCGTCATGGGACGAAGAAACGCCCTTTTTCTCGAAAAAGGAATATATTTTACTTGCAGGACAGTTGTAAATTTTCCGGGAAAGTACATTAGCCTGGAACATTATAACATATATTTAAGAAAAAATTATGTTCGAAAGTAATAAAAAGCGTAATTTTTAGGTCATATGACCAAGCCTTTCATCATTAGAATAAGAAAAGTAAAATGAACCAATGAAAAGTTTTATTAACAAGTCACATGACCTGTTATGCTTACGTTACGCGCTGCGCGTCGCGCCCCGGATCCCTTCCGGATGCGCTAACGCGGCGCGTCAAATGACGCATTACGCGACAACGCAGGTCCAGAATATAGTCAAAATGTCTCCACCAACCAGCGGTCGGAACACAACCCCTTTCAGCAGGCTAAATAGTTCTGTTAAATGACAACAGAAGGGACAGTCAACAAGAACCATCAGTGAAAGAGGGGAGGGCTAGTTCTTCTCTACCGGGTCACGTTGGGGCGCTACCGGAACTGATCGAATTGGTAGTCTACAGTGTTTCTGGATGTTTCAGACTGAAGCTGGCGTTAGCATGAGAGCACCACCATTTCGTAGCTCCGTCGTGGCCATTCGACGAGCAATAATGCTAGCCGCTCCCCACCAGAAGCCTGCGGGAGTCGGGGCCCCCCAAGACTTTTGTAGAATCTTCAAGGCTGAGGGGACGCTTTCGAGAATGGAGCCCAATCTCTAGCAGACAAGCGTCCGAGTTCCAAGGTGTCGCAGGGCAATTTTAGTGGACCACGCCCAAATCTGAAGAGCCGGCCGCCATTTTGAGAGTACTGTGGCAGCCGGCTATCGCTGCACCGCAAGAGCGGGAGCAACTCAACTACATGGTGAGCGAGACGCTGTAGTCGAAAGAGCGGGCGGTAAACAGCTGAATAGCGGAAGAGGCACAGTGTAGCAAAAGCGGGCGGAATGGCAACTGAAATGGTAAAGGGCCGCCCCACTACAGCGTGTCTTTAGGTGAAACGGATTGTGGGACAAGGTCAAGAATGGAAGAGTTACCAAAAGGCAAAAAGTTCCGCTTGATCCCGGGAGCCGGCCACCTATGTCGGGGGCGATCTCAGGCTACACCAGGAGAACACGACTTGGGGAGGGAGCCGGAGCCAAGCGCCCCCTCCGAGTCCGCGCCATCACACCGTCCCTCGGGGGCCTCCGTCAAGCGGTTCAGGGTGGCACCGCATTACATTGTTCACAAATGCAGTCACGTCCTCAAACAGCCCCCACTTTACTTTGAGAATAGTGAAGCTGAAGCAAGTGCAAATAGGCATCAGACAGTGTTACAAGCACTCCTCAAAACTTTGAACCATCAGAGTGCATGAGTTTCATGCTCGATCGATTGAGCTAGCCGGATCGGGCAACAAAAAGTATAAAATAGTTATGTAAATAGTTGTTTAATAAAATGTTTTACCCTGTTACTTTGCTGGTGTGTTGTATATATTTGTAATATTTGCATAGAGTTTATCGTTATTTTGGGCGGGGTGGGTGGCGGAGCCGAGCTGTATTGCAGCCATCATGGTGTGGAGTTCAGTTCATCTCAATAGTTTTGTGTTTGTCATGAGGGGTTGTTCATAATGTTTCTATTTTAGCGAGGTCAAAAAGAGATCCCATTAGTGGCCTACTGATTTTGCTTGATTCCTTTTGTTTTTTTACACGATTTTTCGCTATCTGCAAAGACTAAACAGAGTATTGCGACTCTGTGCTTGTTTGTAAATAGAGAATGAACCAAAGAGAACCAATTCTAAAACAGTAAATGCTTGGATAACAATCAATCAAATGGAGAGAGAAGCAGGCACGATGGATTACAACGGGGGCAAAGGCCTGCGTTAACTACCCTTCACTATCTGCAAAGAGAGAGTACTCCTAATAGAAATGAGGGGGGGGGGGCAGCATTCAAAGCAGATCAGTGTGCATAAACACGAAAATGTTTTTACTTACCACGTACTTGACATTCGACAGCTTATGATATTTGCTATTAAAAAACCATTGAAATTCACTGAAAAAACCATAGGTTAGAGACCATATATAGTTAGGAATTAGCATTTAAAAAACCTTGAAAATTCACTGAAAAAACCATAGGTTATAGACCATATATAGTTAGGGATTAGCATTTAAAAAACCTTATTTTACTCACACAAAACCATTGAAATTCCATATATAGTTAGTTGCACTAACTATATATCGCGCACCCGCAATCCACTGCTGATGATGTCACATATTACATCATTCATGACATGGTCAGTGACATCACTGATGACATCACTGATGACATCTCAAATGACATCACTGATGACATCTCAAATGACATCACTGATAACATCTCAAATGACATCACTGATGACATCACTGATGACATCTCATTTGACATCAATGACCACATCACTGATGATATCATTCATGTGACAATACAATGCATCTCCTCACACTTTAATATAATCTCTGTTACACCCAGTGTTAAATACAGAGTATAATTTTTGAAACCATTGACACACCAATACTAGTTACTACATACGCACTCAGTGATTCCTATGTTTAAACACACATTCACTCATTTACCCATACAATCATTCATACATACAATCACTCATCTTTACAACACTATCATATGCACTCATACACCTATACAGACTCTCACACTCTGTCACTCATCCATGGAGTTACTCACACACCTAGTCAGTCCTGTAAATAATCAATCACACTTCCATTTTCTAATCTATACAGTTAAACATAGAGCACCTTACATTTTGAAACATATACTAACACATACTTACTCTCTTATACAATCATTGATACAAGTACACATTGATCTGCACAGAGTCACACACCTCCCAGCCAGCCACACACACTCAGTCTCCCATACAAATACTTGGCCAATCAATCAATAACCCATATAGTTACTCATATAGCTACTGACCAACACATGCAGCAGTTTACAGAACAACAGACATAATGATGCACAAATTAAGACAGTTTAGTCACTAACCCATGCACTCAGTGAGACACATTTAATCACTCACTCATACAGTCAGTCACGCACCTACTAAATCCTTCATCCAGACACTTCTACATCTACTCATTCTTCAATATGTAAAACATATTTAAACTTTACAGAAACACACAGTCACTGGATGATGTCATCAGTGATGTCATTTGAGATGTCATCAGTGATGTCATCAGTGATGTCACTGACCATGTCATGAATGATGTAATATGTGACATCATCAGCAGTGGATTGCGGGTGCGCGATATATAGTTAGTGCAACTAATTATATATGGAATTTCAATGGTTTTGTGTGAGTAAAATAAGATTTTTTAAATGCTAATCCCTAACTATATATGGTCTATAACCTATGGTTTTTTCAGTGAATTTTCAAGGTTTTTTAAATGCTAATTCCTAACTATATATGGTCTTTAACCTATGGTTTTTTCAGTGAATATATATATATATATATCCAAACAAACGATTCCTTCCTCGGAAGGAAATCACGGAGTCGCAGTTTAAACCACAATTATTCAAGGAGATCGTGAACAAGACAGCGGAGGCTGTCGAAACGCGTTGGTTTTTTCGTTTGGTTGGCACTCCATGGATATAAATAAATAATTTTGAATCGATCTCCTTGAATAATTGTGGTTTAAACTGCGACTCCGTGATTTCCTTCCGAGGAAGGAATCGTTTGTTTGGATTGATAGCGGTTGGGCTCAACCGCAGGAGCAACGCGGCCACGCTCAGCAGCGCCACTTGGGAAAGAAACGAGCCATATGGATTACATATATATATATATGTGTATATATATGTATATATATATTCACTGACAAAACAATAGGTTTCAGACAAGTTATAGTTAGGAATTACCATTTAAAAAACCTTAGAAATTCACTGAAAAAACCATGGGTTTCAGGGGTGTTATAGTTAGCAGGACATTTCACGCTAACAAAACCATTGAAATTCCACCATTATAGTTAGTTCTACTAACTATAACTCGTGCGCCCGTAATCCTCTGCTGATGATGTTACATATTACATCATTCATGACATGGTCAGTGACATCACTGATGACATCACTGATGACATCTCAAATGACATCACTGATGACATCATCCACTGAATGTGGTTTGGTTTGATATTTAAATATATATTATATATATATAGCAATCTGTATTGAAGACTGACTGGATGTATAAGTGTCTGGATGGAGGATTTAGTAGCACTGTCATTGACTGTCTAAGTTACTAATTTAAAGTGTCTCACTAAATATATGGGACAGTGACTAAACTGTGTGAATATCTGTTTCACTGTATCTCTTGTTGTGTAAACTACTACATAAGTTGGTTAGTAGCTATGTAAAGTCTATATTAGTATTAATTAATTAAGTGAGTATTTGTATTGGATAGTGATTGTGTGTGTGGTTGGATGGAAGGTGTGTGACTGTCCAAAGATGTATAAATAGTTGATTTAGTAGGTATATGAGTTAAGACTGCACGTGGAAACACTTGTTTGGGTGAGTGAATCTCTTTATGGGTGTGGTGATGAGTAACTATATTTCTCAATGATACATGTCTAACAAAGTAGAAATATAAAAAGCAGTGTATGTGACCGTTGTTGTTTATAAATAAGTATACTTAACACTCAGTGATTGTATGAGTGACTGTATAGAAAACTGTATACTTCTAATAGTGATTTTATAACGCACTAAGTATGAGTTACTATCCATATGAATAAATGAAGTGGTGTTTGTATAAGTGTGTAGCTTAGTAAATGTAAGTATGATCAATTGTTTGCATAAGTGAGTAGGATGACTGCCTAAGTGAATAGGATGTGTGCTGGTGTGTAATGTCGATGTAGGTGTATAAGTATATTTAATAATGTTCTATTGATCTTTGTTAGCATGTATGAGTGAATCTTTAGGCAAGTGTTTAGATGTAGGAATCACTGAGTGGGTTTTTAGAAAATTAAATTGGTGTGTCAATGGTTTCAAATATGGTACTCCATATTTTAGAATGAGTGTTATACTAGTGTATGATGAGTTGTATCAGATTGTCACGTGGATGATGTCATCAGTGATGTCATTTGAGATGTCATCAGTGATGTCACTGACCATGTCATGAATGATGTAATATGTGACATCCTCAGCAGTGGATTGCGGCCGCGCGAGTTATACTTAGTAGAGCTTACTATAACGGAGGAATTTCAATGGTTTTGTGCGCATGAAATGCCCTGCTAACTATAACACCCCTGAAACCTATGTTTTTTTCAGTGAAGTAAATGACAATTTTTAAATGTATTAATTGTTTTTATTTCTTTATACTGATTTTCTAAAAATGTTTAAACAATTTATGTTTAGATATTTTATTTTATTTTTTAAATTACATTATAATTACATTATACAGTACATTACAAAATATACTTTCTCAGGATGAATTACTTTAGTTTAAATACTTTGCAAATAGGCAATAGACTTTTAAGTACAGTAGTACAGTAGTTACAGTTGTTGTAATGCGCAACACAATTTCAGATACAATGCAACATTGAGGTCAATGTGAATTTCTAGTTAAATGCAATTAGTTACTTTTTGGATTACTTTTCTAACCACAGGACTGGATCCTAGATTCAGTCCTGGGACATCTCCTGTAAACAGTTGAGTAAAAGAGTTTTGGTTACAGTAGTGATTTTTAAGGAATTTTTAAGGAATATTATTGTATTTTAACAGTTGACAACTTTTTCACATAGAATCACCAATGTTATCCTATGGGAGGAAATTCACTTATCAGGTAAGTAGTGTTAACGTTACTTTTTGTTACTCAGTGGTGGATCCTGGATCCAGCAAGGGTGCATCTCCTGTAAACAGTCGAAAGAATGCATTTAAGTCATACAGGCAATTTTTAAGGAATATTTTTATCTTGTGAAAATAGACACTTAGAAACTTTTCTGGTGAAAACCAGACAATGGATTCCTATGGAAGGAAATACAAGTTACTGGTAAGTACGGTTAGAATTACTTTTCAGGATTAGTACTGGGCTCAAAGAAGCAGCACTGAGGTCACTCCTGATAACAGGTGAGTAAATTGGAATTCGTAGTTCTGCTAATTTTGTAGGAATTTTTTAAAGTTCAAAAACTCCACACTTAGAGGAATTTCCAAGTGAAACCAGTCAATGTTAGACTATGGAAGGAAATTCAAGTAACTGGTAAGTACAGTTAGAATTACTTTTCATGATCAGTACTGGGCTCAAAGATGCTGCACTGACGACTCTCCTGATAACAGGTGAGTAAATCGGAATTCATAGTTTGGCTGATTTTCGAGGAATATTTGTACGTTTCAAAAATCAAACTTTTCTACTGAAAACCACACATTGGATTCCTATGGAAGGAAATACAAGTTAGTGGTAAGTATGGTTAGAATTACTTTTCAAGGGCAGTGCTGGGCTAAAAGATGCAGCACTGGGTTCTCTCCTGAAAACAGATGAGTAAATCGTAAATCGTAGTTCGGCTGATTTTAGAGGAATATTTGTTCATTTCAAAAATCGACACTTAGAAACTTTTCTGCTGAAAACCACACAATGGATTCCTCTGGAAGGAAATACAAGTTACTGGTAAGTATGGTTAGAATTACTTTTCAGGGTCAGTGCTGGGCTTAAACATGCAGCACTTGGTTCTCTCCTGATAACAGGTGAGTAAATTGGAATTCGTAGTTCGGCTGATTTTAGAGGAATATTTGTCCGTTTCAAAAATCAACACTTAGAAACTTTTCTACTGAAAACCTCACAATGGATTCCTATGGAAGGAAATACAAGTTACTGGTAAGTACGATTAGAATTACTTTTCAGGGTCAGTGCTGGGCTAAAAGATGCAATAATTACACAATGGGGGGTTTACCCAATTAAGTCACAGGGACCTGGGCGCTAATTGGTACATAGAGAAAAGGGGGTCCCTGTACACGTCAAATACCTTAATAAAACACACAATATTGGCAAAAGAAAAATATCAATACTTATAAGAACACAAAGTTGTCAAACTGTTATTTAATCACAGTGTGCTTTTCAACTGAATAGAATACCTCATGTGTAGTCATATACTTATAAAAGTGCCCCAGGAGTGGGAAAAGGGGTGGGAGGGAAAGTGATGTGAGAAAGGGAATGTGCAGAATTGGTCAATTGTGCAAAATAGACAATCAATGCATCACAAATTATACAGCAAATCAGTCTGGATTATGGAAATAGCCAGTACTACAGTTAAAGCAATCGATGCTTAATTTAATGGCAAAAAACCATGCCGGCAGCACATATATTAATATATTCAATGCTGGGAGCGCAAGCTGGTTCAAGGTGGTAGCCGTCGATGTTTTGACCCCCAATAATCGGGTTAGGTATACATAAAACCTTAATGCGGGGTCTTCATCAGGATGCAGGGAGTGAGGCGGGGCAGGTGATTTTCACAAGGAGCTACATGTAGTCTCTCAAATATTGGTAAGGCCGAGGATCAATGCCATCATGGTCATCGTGGTCGTTTGTGGTCGATTCCAAAGATCACAGAAAAAAGCCACAGCTGCGGTCTCAAAGTTCTCAAGGCCAAAAACAGATTGATATCACAGGGAATCTTTTGAGTGAAAATTGCTGCACGTCAAAGAGACAAGGAGCCGCAGCCGCGAACTCCGTTATCTCACAAGGAATCACAGTGGACTCGGGGTCTTCGTGTTCATGGTTCACAATAAATGCGAGCCTCTCCCGCAATCTCGATTACTTAGACAGCGGAGGCAACCAGGGAGGTAAAAAATCCCTTCCTCTTCAGTCGCAGCACTGGGCTCTCTCCTGATAACAGGTGAGTAAATCGGAATTTGTAGTTTGGCTGATTTTAAAGGAATAGTTGTACGTATCAAAAATCGACACTTAGAAACTTTTCTGCTGAAAACCACACAATGTATTCCTATGCAAGGAAATACAAGTTACTGGTAAGTAGGCTTAGAATTACTTTTCAGGGTCAGTGCTGGGCTAAAAGATGCTGCACTGGGTTCTCTCCTGATAACAGGTCAGTAAATAGGAATTCGTAATTCGGCTGATTTTAGAGAAATATTTGTACAATAGCGAAGGAAGAGGGCGGGGCCTGAGGTGACATGTGTGCAAACATGCCCTGTGGTGCATTTTAAGTTGTGGGATTAAGTCCCCTTGAATCCAGAGGTCCCCTGGGGGCCAACTAGCCCACCAGGTACCTTCAGAATGCGCCAGGGGGCTGCGTTGCAGAGAGGTGCAAAAAGGGGCGTGGCATTAGAACACCTCTCTGCAACGCAGCCCCCTGGCGCATACTGGAGGTTCCTGGTGGGCTAGTTGGCCCCCAGGGACCCCCAGTATTCAAGGGGGCGCATTTGCAGATTGGTGCAAGGAGGGGGCGTGGCCTCCGGATGAATCCCGTTTATTTGTATTTATTCTTTTTTTTAAAGAAGGGGGGCTGTGTAGCCCCCCTTATTTTTCTAATTTATTGGCCCTAGTGACCCCATCCCTCAGGGCCTGCCCCCAATTTTTAATTAAAAAAAACGCGTTTCTTTTTTTTATAACGGTAGGATGCGCGGATCCTACGTGCATCCCGCGATTTTAGCAGGTTTCCTGCTCTCTATTCCAAATAGGAAAGCAGTTTGCAATGACAGGGTTGGAGCCACGAGGCTCCCGCCCTGTCATTGCAAACAGCAATGTCCCGGGGGTGGGCACCCCAGGACACCTAGGGGGTGGTGGTCCCTGGGGCTGGGGTGGCCTCAGAGCCCCCACACCTAATTTGAATTAGCCCCGGGGGTGGCAGTCCCCGGGGCTGGGGGGCCTGAGAGCCCCCCACCCAATTTTAATAAGCTCTGGAGGGTGGCGGTCCCCGGGGCTGAGGGGGCCTGAGAGCCCCACTACATCATTTTCAAAAGCCCCAGGGGTGGCAGTCCCCGGGACTGCGGGGGGACCCCGTGAGCCCCCGCATATATTAAATTAGAGCCCCGGGGATGGCGGTCCCCAGGGCTGGAGGGGCCTCAGAGCCCCCCAGTTAATTTTCTAAAGCCCCGGGGGTGGCGGTCCCTGGGGTAGGGGGGCATGAGGGCCCTCCACACCCATTTGAAACAAGCTCCCGGGTGGTGGTGGTCCCCGGGGCTGCGGGGGCCCCGTGAGCCCCCGCATATATTAAGGAAGAGCCCCGAGGGGTGGTGGTCCCCGAGGCTGGGGGGGCCTCAGAGCCCCCTCAGTTAATGTTTTAAAGCCCCAAGGGTGGCGGTCCCCAGGGCTGGGGGGGACAAAGAGCCCCCCCACCCATTTAAAACAAGCCCCGAGGGGTGGCGGTCCCCGGGGCTGCGGGAGGCCCCTGTGAGCCCCCTGCAGATATTAAGTAAGAGCCCCCGGGGGGTGGTCCCCGGGGCAGTGTGGGGGGGATTGGGACCCCCACACTATTTTTTTCATAATGCCCCTGGGATTGGGCCCCCCGGGGGCAAATGACCATATTTAGCGAGGGAGACCGCGTTTCTTTTTTTTTATATCGGTAGGATGCGCGGATCCTACGCGCATCCCGCGAGTATTAATATATTTTTTGGGCCCTAGGGGTCCTTGTGGGACCCCCTGAGCAGGCCTAGGGGGTCAGGGTGTGTCTACCCTGCCCCCTTTTCTCATTTTGCGGCGTTTGTTCTGGATTTTTTGTGGCTCGGTTCTACCGAGGCACAAGATGGCTACCAAGACTTCCTGATTTGGAGTGTTGTCAGCCAATTAAAATACAGCTTTTGCACGGCAGGGTGCACGTATGCTGCGCTTAGGATACACAGATAGTTACGCGAATCCACCACGCCCATAGATATATAAAGGACTTTAACTGTCATTTTCTCAGGAACTACTGAACAGATTTACACCAAATAAGCAAAAGGCCCGAGTCTGAACCAAAGACTATCTCTTTGCTAAATTTGGTGTAATTCCGTTCTGAAGTTCGGGCTGTAGCTGCGGCTAAAAGTCCTATGGAAAATTGCATGGGGAAAACGCGTTTTGGGATCCTCTTTTTTCTCGGCTCATTGTGAAACTTTCAGGATAGTAGCGGACCGGAGCTGGCCAAAAGTTTGGAAAATTTCACACAGATTCGTCAATTGGCGCCAAAGTTATTCCAAATAGAATGTGGTGGATTTCCTATGGATAATAGGTCCTAACTATATTTAGCACACTAGTTAATGTGTACTCAGCAGTGCATGTCATGCCCACGTTTGATCTAGACTGTGATGTCATAAATATAAAACCAAAATGGCCACCAAAATCATGTGGAAAACTTTTACATTCGAATCTGTTATAAATATGATGTAAATATTAATTCTTATTGACATGTTCAAACATGAATTAATATGTATTATATATATTAATGTGTACCTTATTTTTCCGCTTCAATACATCTTTTGTAATGCCTGAAAAGGAGTAACATGTCGAAACAATACCCTATTGCAACAACTACAAGCAGTGGTCAAGCTGTTAAGCACGATGATAGTGTTGCAACAAATTGGTCCATCTGTACTCTTTGTCAGGAAAGCAGTTCAGAAAGACTTATTAGCCCAGAAAATGCTACACACAAACATTATGGGTCTGGATATAGTGTTTTAGACCATAACCTGAAAATATTTAAAAAAACTTGAATGTATACCTATAAATATCGAACTAGAACTGCTTAGTAATGGTTCAAGTATTAAGCAGACACTAAGGACTAACAATGCAGTGTGGCATGAATCGTGTTTTAACAAGTACGACAATCTAAAACTGCAATGGACTCAGAAAAAAAGTGATACGGATCTATATCGTAGTCCAGTTAAAACACATTTAGCAATTCCAATTCCTAATAAAATTCCTGGAAGAAAAGCATATTTCTTTTGCAACAAATCAAATACATCTGTAATATATAAAGTGAAAAAGGTGATGTGGATGCTATTGTTCGTTAGTGTGCCAAGTTAGTTAAAGATATAACACTCATGGCAAAATTGGCTATGGGTGGTAGGCATGGACAGGGTGCTAAATACCACCATAAATGTTTAGTTGGACTCTATAAGAGCCTAGTTTGTATCTTATCTGAAAACAGCTCAAATCACTGTAGCTAAGACTAACTAGACAAGACTAAAAGAGAGAATTCTCAGAAATACAAGAGGTTCAAAGGCATACAATGAAGGAAGAGCTATCCTGCTTTCGAAAGTGACATAGGATGACAAATAATATCTGCCTGTGACAAATCAGATTCTGACATAGTAAATATTGTTAACGCAGCAAACGTTGTTAGAATGGAAATGGTGACGATATCTGAAAACTTCAATGGAATGTTTGGGGATGACTGTGGAAACCGATCAGCTCTGTAATAGCTTCTTGCCCTTGTTAAAATGATACTTGATGGATTCAACATGAGAGATCGCTATTCCTGTAAAACAGCCACTACCCATATGGCGTTGTCTATTTCCAAATTACTGAAATTTAACAGACTCAACAGAGTCTTTTTCAGTTCCTAGACATGACGGCAACAAAGAAACTCCTCTTTCCATTTACATTGCTCTTTCTACCCACAGTCAAAGGAGAAAATCGAGAACTTATAGAAAACTTCAAAAAACTAGGGGGTTTATTTACAGGTCCTGTGTGCCGCCGGAACATCACTTTTTGTGACATTTCAGTGGTGCACAGGGCTTAGCCATATCTCCATGGCCACATAGGGCAGCCTGTGTTGCTTTTTATGGCCTTGTAGATATGGAGTGAGGCAACGCAGTGAAAATCACTTCTTTGCCTCACACTGCTTTGCAGAGGCGTGTGATTGGCATTGCAGTGGATGTTCCCACGCAATGCGCATAGGTTTTTACACATTCCCAGGTATACAACATGGCGTAAATCTGGGAATACATTAAAACTGTGTGCCTCCCTAGGAGTGGCGTAACAAGGAGAAATAACATTATTTCTCCTATATTTTACCTCTTTCCATGTGTGCTGGATTCTTCAGCCCACATAGAAAGTGAAAAGCACCTTGTTTTTGTGCAGGACACTTTCTCTTCATGCACAAAAACAATCATACCAACAACACATATACTGTTGCACCATGGTGCAAGGATGTCTGCGTTGGAGCATGGCTGCTAATTGTGCGCTGGCTGGACAGGAATGCACCATATCTTGTGAATAAGTTGCCTTCCTGCCCTTTCGAATTGACATAGGGTACCTTAGCAAAATGACTTGTGGTACTGCCCTACGCCAATTCTTTGTAAATATGTCCCTAGGCATTTGAATTTCATATGATAGGGTTTTGCAAATATCTGCTGGCTTAGGAAATAGCATTTGTGCACTGTATGAGAGTGAACAAGTTGTTGGTAAACCAAAACTGAACTTTCAAGTATTCAATAGTGGAAATGCTGATAACATAGATAACAACCCAAGTTCCATGACAGCTAAGGACTCCTTCCATGAGACAGCAATAACTCTGACACAACACACAGAATGAGAACTGGAAGGAATTGGTTGTGGTATTGTGGTGATTAATCCTAATATGGCAAAGTGCAACAGATTTCTAATCTTCCAGTACTGTATACAAATTTCGAACCAGCTTCAATGAACAATACAGATCATCACGTTCCATTACTATTTGTAGTAGTTGATTGCCAAAGTGATCTAATTGATGCTGAAAATATCTATGAATATGAAGGGCTTGAAAATGAGATGCACAATATTGAGAGTGGAAATATTTCTTCTGATGAAAACATATCTTGGGCATCATATCATGCATCATTGCTACCACCTATCAATAGACCACTGTCAACTACTGCATCGTTGTTGCTGTTCATAGCAAGTGCTCATTCTAAATCCATGGTCTTGCATTGTATTACAGTCATTAAAGAGTATGTTCATTAGCTCAATCCAAGACAAACACTATTTATTTCTCTTTGCCCTAGAAAAAATAAATTCAATGGGGTGTACCACACCTATACGATGAAGATAAATATGCTGTGATGATGGGGGGACATAATATCAAAATGTCTTTCTTTAAAGTACTTGGAGAATGACTTTGGAACAGTGAATGGACCAGTATGTTAGTGCGAGTTGAATTCACCACCGTAGGAAAAGCTAAAGCTATATTGAAGGTTTCCCACTTAGCCCGTACCTGTCATGCTCATCAAATTACTGTTGCTGAACTGTACATATTACAGAGGAAGACTTATCAAAATGATCTTGAATACAGACAGTCCCATGAAGAAATATGGGAAATTTCTACCTGGATTAAGTCGAAATCGAACAAGCACCCAAACTTTCAATTTTGGGCTATTGTTACGGATCTGCAGATACTTGCACTTGAATCTGTTCATTCAATTAGAGAGGATAACTTTGATTTGTATGTGCACGTACTTGTTTAGATGGTTCCATTGAAGTTTGCTTCAAATCATAGTCATTATTCTCAATGGCTGGCTGTCCACCTTCACGACACGGCGACACTAACAGAACACCACCTACACATTCACTCAGAGTTTCATAAAGGATAATTTGTTGTCAATAAAAGCAACCACACATTCCCATCTAGATCAAAATCATAAGAAGGAAAATGGTATCATCAAGGGAGATGGAGGTGCTGTAGGTTTGATGGAAATACAGGTGCTCTCAGAAGATGGATAATATCTGGACCGTAGATTTGTAGAGTTGCAAATTAATTTGAACAAACATTTGTGAATGCCAAAAAAAGCAACCTCTGCCACCATGAACAAAAATCTTTCGCAAAAGATGTCAAATCTCTACTAAATACAGTTGAGGAAGTTGATAATCCGTTTATGGAGGAGAGCGGTGATCTACTCTATCTGGACAGCAACAAATTTATGCTTGGTATAGTTATCACGCCGGTGAAAACAGACCATAAAATAGGTAGATAATTCAGAGCTTAATTTGTTCTGGTGTTTGCATGTGCTCAGCACCAGCACTTATTTCATAACACCGGCACATATTTATGACTGTCCAGCAAATAGTGTGGTGCTGTCAGTCTGTTTAAAAAAACAGCCACATGAGCAAAGTTTTTAAAATTCAATATGCTATTGCAAAGGTAGTAATACCAAGATTCTCAGGCTGGGTTTACTGCTTTGGGCCACCTAGTATAGTACAGATGTTCACATTTGTAGAATTATAATGGTAAATAGGTGTCATTGGTACTGGGATTTTTTAAGCGCTGCCATGGACCAAAGTTGTTGGAAGCTGCAATGGGCTCCTGGGAAATACCTTAGGCCCTTGCACTTATTAATTCACAAATTAAGCACTAGATAGATTGCAATATATCTCCTATTTTCATGAGGTGTTTCAAGCATGTTCAAAGCCCACAACAGATAAAATACCAAGGAACAAACGTCAATTTCTCAGCACCAGCCTGTGTCAAAGGACAAACTGTCCTCACTAAAAAGTATTTGCAATCTGCCCGAAATATCTTCGCCTCCTGAGGTTCACAGGCTCATCAACGTCAGAAGACATCTCTGAAGATTAGATATACCTTAACCTCCATAGGTGCCAACTAAACTCGTAATGACTATGGCACATCGGTTCCGGGAGGGGGGGGTTGAGGGGGGCAAAGGGTTTGGTGTTTTATTCTTTTGTCAAATTGAGTTTGTTTTGTGTGTACCTAGCAGGGGAACTCACCCTGCCGGGCATCTTTGGACATTTGCCTCAAAGACGACCTCTAGCTTTGAATTGCGAAGACGTTGGGTGGTTGGGTCGGAGATGGAGAGGGTCCTGCTTACTCACACAGAAATATTTGGGGTTTGTTTTGTGTCTACTTTATTGCCTGAAATCCAATAAAATAAAGTTAACAAAAAAAAACCATTGGATATCAATAATTGTAGTAAGCATTTGGTACAGGAAACACATTCTGCTACCAGCTCACAATACTGCAGTAAGCTTAGGCATTGATATATGTAAATCTCGGCCCTTCTTCCATGATGTTACAGGCTGATTCACCATGTTGGTTTTTGATGGAACAGGGAAGAATGCAGCACTATTTACTGCTAATCCCGTATTTAAATTTCTGTCTGATAGACCAAGTCCTGTTTATCCTGTTCACTTTAAAATTGTTGAGAGATTCATTGTACTAATGTATAACCATACTTGTCCATTGCATGAAATAAATGATGCTTGCCAATTCATGTTTTCAAGAGGCAACAGAACTATTAAAAACATCCCACCTACATAAGATGCCCTTCTTCAACATGTTAAGTGATCTGTGTACCAAGGGGGCCATGTTTGGGGTTTGATTTTAGTGCTCATGGAAGAATTGCCACATTTAAATGATTTCGTCTGGAAGCTGATTGATACAGAAATGGTACAATATTGGACAACCATTTCAGAGACATCAAAGGCATGCAAAGAACATATTTGTTGTGAGTGCAAAAGTGTGTGCTGAAATATATGCAAATGATCAAAAGTGAGCATCCCATGCACCAACCTTTGCTTTTGCAGTAGAAACTGCTATCAAGATTAAGACAGTATGTGAACTCAAATCATCATTGTTTCATACTATAGAAATGTTATCAAGGTTTAATGTAGTCTTGTATTGTTTGATTACAATGGAAACATTATCCACATGTTCATAGTACGTGTTGTAAGGATTCAAATGATGCAAATTATAATTTTACTTTCACTACAGTGTATGTTACTTCTTCCTGGCATCCTTATTGGTGGCCATTTTGGTTTTATCTTTATGATGTCATAGCCTAGATCCAATGTGGGCATGCACATGACATGCACTGACATGTACACATGAGCTTTTGTGCCAAATGTGATCCAACTCAGAAGTTTTAAAATGTTTTTTTGATATTTGTCACGGGAAACATCACTTACAACGAAACTTTTACAACGCACTACCATTACAACGCGGTCATTACAACGCAAACCATTACAACGCATTGCGCTGGGGGGCGCTCTAGGATAGGGAATAGGTTAATTTACTATCCAATAACCTTCCCTAGTGTCCACGGGGACTGGAGTTGGAATAGTAAATTAAACTATTCACTATCCAACACCCAAAAGCGGTGTGCGTTGTAATGGTATGCGATGTAAAAAACGCGTTGTAAAGGCATGCGATGTAAAAGCATGCGTTGTAACGTCATACATCCTTTGTCACCCCTCTTGGATTTTGATTAGACTATGTGACGTCATAGGCAAGATCCACTGGAGTCTTGTTCTTATAAGATTACTATTCCAAAGATGAATATATGTACCAAATTTCAGCTTTATACCACACAGTGAATGATTTTTCAATCTAACAGCTAAACCTAGTACATACACTCATGGACCTGTGAATACTCTGCCAGGAAAAATAACTGCTGTGCTGCTGAAAGAACTATCACTCTGTAGGACAGTTTATGTGGAGGACTGGTTAACTGCTGTGCTGCCCTGCTGCCTTCTGCCCTCTTGCTTGGGTGTTTAGGTATGGACCTGCATCTTTTGAACCCTGGACCCCAAAGTAACTCCACGCCTCAGGGACAGAAGTCTCTAATGACTTTGAACCAGCACCTGGCCTCTGCACTCTGTGAAACTACCCTGCTAATGTTATGTTATGTTATGTTAAAATTATTTCTACCGCGCACGGTCACCAGTCGGTTTCATGGCGCTCACAGACAAAAGCAGAGAGGATAGACAACAGGGTTTATTCGTAAGCTAGCTGGAAGAGATGCGTTTTGAGTAATTTACGGAAACCAGTGTAGCTGGGGCAGAGTCGGATGGTAGTGGGAAGGGAGTTCCAAGTTGTAGGGGCAAGAAAGGAGAAGCAAGAGCCTCCGTGCTTTTTGCGTTTAAACCTGGGGACGGTTAGGAGGTTATGAGTGGAAGTGCTAAGAGGTTCCATCCCAGTCCTGGGCCATTGGAAGCGGGCTTAAGGTGCTCTGCCAGACTCTGTGTGGTCGGCCTGAACTTGTGACTTTGTCATGGTCCGGCGTGACCAGATCGCCACAGTTGGTGCTTTTCTGTGCTATTTTCCCTACAATCTTTACAATTGAATATCTCTGGTTCTACTGATTTAAATGTTGTTGCTTTGATCTCATTTTATTTATTATAGTAAGCTCTATGTTTCTAACGAGGTGTGAGATCCTTTTTTGGTCTTGCTGTGTTTTCACTTTATTACTGTGTAGTTATGCACAAATACTTTACACATTGTCTCTAAGTTAAGTCTGACTGCTTTGTGCCAAGCTACCAGAGGGTTGAGCACAGGTTAATATAGAGTTTGCTTGTACCTCGCGCTGACAAGGATTGTGGCTGCTGCTTGACCAGGGCTTACACCCCTGTCAAAAAACAACCCAATTTCTAACGAATAGCCAGACTCTTGCCACCTCCCCATCTCCTAGCGGGGGTTGGCAGTACCCTTCCCCATTCCCTGTGGGGCCAGACCATTAGTATATGGGGCTGGCTTGGAATGGCTATAGACACACAATTATCTGCAGATTGAGTGAAACACAGGGACGGAAGTTAGAAGGAACAGCATTGTTAGAGGCAATCAGTAAACAGACTTTTCCACTCTCTCATCTCTCTGTATGAGGCTGGCAGTGACCTTTATCTGACGCCCCTAATGCCTGACCAGCACATGAAAGAGGTGGAGAGTGATCCTGCGCAGTCTCACTAAAGCCAAGATAAGGCGGGCTATTTCACATCTTCACCTTTCCATAGGATACTGGCATTGTAGTGCCTTGGTTCCTGCCCCACCAGGCTCTCTACCATGCACTTGCCCTTCAGTGCTGTCTCTGTGAGCTCAGAGACCATGGGATTGCATAGAATACAAGAAGGTAGTATGAGGAGGTACAAGTAATTATTTAGGAGGAAGGGAAAAAGACAGACAGTGTGGATGAGCTATGGGATACATATAGAAGGGGTAAAAGGCTATGGAAAGAGTAAGAGAGGAACAGAAAGTCACGATGAGCAAACATTTGGAAGAGAAAGTGCTGGTTTGAGAAAAAGTAAACTTGTGGTAAATTAGGGGATTAGAGAAAGGTACAGAGGAGAGAGAAACAGGAGTGAGTGGAGAGAGATCGAGAGGTTAGAGATGTGACAAGGAGTAAGAGAAGGATCAGAAGTAGTAAGATAAAAGGTGTATGTGAAGTAGAGAATTGAAGTTTGCATCCCCTCCCCAGCTGTAAGGGACAATCAAGATGCCCTCCTTGCCTCCCTGTGGCTGGGCCACATTCCTCACTCTCCAGAATTCCATAACAGCAAAACAGCCAGCGATGTTTTAAGAAATGGGCAACACAGACAATTGCAAATGCCCTCACCTTCCAAGGTCCCTTCTCATACAATGATCTCTCGCTGATGTTTATTTGAACCTCTGTCTCATTATAGCAACCTCTCTTTCAATCTCTCTATCTACCTCTGGCTGTGTCTCTCTTACTATCTATGTCTCACCACTTTCTTCTTGTCTTGTTCTAGCATCTCTCACTATCTGTCATCAACCTTCTTCACTGACCTCTCAACTTGTTATCTCACCCCCTCTAGCCAACTCTTCACTTCACCTCCCTCTACTTACTTTGACTTTCTCTCTAAATCCCCCTTCTCTTTGTACTTCACTTTTTGGTATTTCCTCTCTTTCCAGCTTTTTGCGAGTCAATTGTCTCTACCTCAACAGTCAGTAACGCCCTGCCCATACCTATCGTCCTTCTATCTGACAATCCCTGTTTCAAATGTTATTACATTAAACCTCTATTTCTCTGTCTCATTTACCTTTCTTTCTCAGATCTCTCCACTTACTTGACCCCAGGTCTTCTACCTCACCCCTTTTCTTTCCGTCTCCCCTTACCGATCTATATACCTCTATGTACCTAACATTTATTTTCTAATTCAGCTCTTTCTACCACATTTCAGTGTATCTCACCTCTCTCTTTCAGATACACCTATGTATCCCACCTGTCTTTATCTGTCCCTCTCCTACTCTCTGCGTCTATCTCCGCATCTCTTCCTCCATACCACATCTCGAATTCACCTCTTTCTCAACATATTCATGTCCTTCTTTCCATCTCACTAGCCTGTCTATCTAATCCTTCTGCTTTACCTTTCTCTCACCTTTGTCTACTTCTTTACCTCAACACTTTACATCCCTATGATTCACCTCTCCCTTTATCATCCCACTCTTTAACTCACCACTCCCACGTTCACTTCTCATGCACTACCTTATCTTTCTCCCCCTAGATGTTTCTCTCTCTCAGGGCTCGGCCTCTCAATTTCCCTCATAATTTGATCACTGTCACCTCTGCACTTCTTTTTACCTCTGTCACCCATCTCACAACCTTACTCCTCCATCACTATTTCGCTAGGTCTAGCCCTCTTTTTCAACTATCATTGCTTTTCTTTCTCTTTTCCATTTCTCTCTCTTTGGACCACCATTCAACACACCTTCTCTGCTTCACATATTGGCCTCTTTCGGTTTACATCTCTCTTCTACTTCAGCTCACTGGTCTTTCCTCACACTCTTAATCTTTCTCTGCCTCAATTCCCCATCGCTTTGTCTACCTCACCTCTGTCTCTCTACTTCACGTATTTTCTCTACAACTAATCACTTTTTCTAACATTCACCGTTCTCAATCTACCTTTCTCTCTATCTCACGACCCACTTGACCTAACCTATCTTTCTGCACCCTTCTTTTCAGTCTACCTCCTCTCTACCTCACCTCACCTCTGCCTCTAGTTTGCATTTTTCTATACTCCACCTCTTCTTTTTGCCAGTGTACTTCTACAGTTCTCCTTCTCTAGTTCTCTATAACTCAATCCTTTTTTCTACATGACTTTTCTCTCTAACTCACCCCTTGTGTATTCCAATCCTCACTTTGCATTCCATTATCCCTAGCTTTTTCCACACATCTACCTCTCCAACTCACTTCAAAATCATATCTATCACTCCACTTCCCTTTTTATATCTACCACTTCTTCTTTCTTACTCTGCATATCTTTCTTTCTGGCCATCTCACAATTCTCTTTCTAGCTTATGTTTTCTTAACTCAACTATCTCTCTACATCATTGCTGTCTCTACCTCCCTTCTCCCTTTACTTTACATCTCGCAGTGACATCAGTACCTCACTCTCCTTTCTTTTTTGGGCCACTGAGCAGAGCTGTAGATCACTTTCGAAAGAAAGAAAGAAAGAAAGAAAGAAAGAAAGAAAGATGCAATAGCTATCATGGGTTAGTGCATTCCCCTTACCCACAAGGAGCACAGAAGGTTGGGGCACTCAGAGGTCTATCAGAATTTTGGGTTTACGAATACGTCTTTTAAATGTGGCAGTCGCTGCCGGCCCTATGCATGGGCACACACACAGGTGGCTCTACGTCTTAAACAAAGGATCGTTTTTCATCACCTTCACATTGTGTTAGTGACTACAAAAGAACAATGCAGGGGAAGAGAATTAAACAGTAAATTATCATATTTCACCCGATATAAAAGTGGAAATCTTCAGAGATCTGATTTGAGTTTTACTATTGCAGCAAGAGGGACAGTAGTAAAGAGGGATTTATTTGTGATAAATGTTCAGCAATAAAAGCTACAGTTATAAACACTATGAGCTTTTGAGGAGCGGGCTTGTTAAAAAATGTATTTGTGCATAAAGTTTCGTTTTCTTTTGACATGACAAAATATTTGAATCCAGAAGCAAAATTAAATTACTTTACCAATGTTTGTTCAAGCTTTATTTTGGTACTGTTTGGCTGGGCATCTTCATTTTTCAGCTGGTTTTGGTGTGCCCCCATTTTTGAAAGGTTAACATATAATTCAGTGTTGTTTGACCTAATGAGAGCTTAAATGGTTGGACATGGGTACAAAAATCGAAGCTGTTCTGAACAGTGGCCCCAAAAATTGATCTTCCTTGGGGCACCAGAAATCCTTAAGATGGCACCGAAAACAACTGTCCTGGGGAGCTTGTGCCTCGGGACTCTCTCCTGTTTTTCATCCAACCAGCTAGGTGGGGATTTCTAGAGGGAAAGGGAGTGATAATGAACGATTTCCTTCCTGCATCCTGGTTTTCACATCCACTTTTGTCAGGTGTGATAGATACATGTAACTGGATTCTACATTGCCCAATAACAGCAGCATTTAATCTAAAGGTTGCAGCAGAAGGGAAAAAAAACAATGCCCACAGGTGAACGGAGACCAAGCTTCAAAGAATGCTGCTTCGAACCATTTCTTTACCTCTCGTTAGCTCCTTATGCCCCAGGCGTTTCCTGCCCTGCTGATTGTACTAATGAATATCAACACCAACAATGTTGTGTCATATCACTATTGAGGACACAATATCAATGGACAGAATATCAAAAGGTAAGTGCATATAAGAATGCACAGGTTTACTATTCGTAACGTCACAGCTATGTACTTTGAAAATATATGTATTGCATAGGTATATATATGTGGTGTTAGGTATAGAAAATCTAGACTTACCTGTTGATATTTTATTTGTGATATTCTGACTTGGCCTTGGGCTAGATGTATGTGATAATCAGACTCAAGGATGTAATTGGTTAGGACAGGGTATCTGTTGTTGTGTAAGGCACTGAGACTGCAGGTAAGTATTCAGGAGCAGATCTAAAAGGTTAAGAAACACAATGCAGCAGGCAGGCTGCTGTGCTGCATTGCATAAGTGGGAGGCAGCTGAACTGTGCCATATTTACAAAGATGTAGCACCGTTCAGTTCTCTCCCTATGCTGGCTCACTTGTGGCTGCCCGGTGCTGAAGCAGGAACCCTTGTTTCATTTAGTAAAGGTGTCTGCCTTGTGGTCTCATTTGTTGTGGTGCAGGAAGGTGTGTCTTCCTGCACAAAAACCATCCTCACAGGCTATTTCTGTTTCTGCGTGTGCTGTAGAATGTAGCACACATGGAAAGAGGTAGTAATGAGGAGAAGTGAAGTTATTTCTCCTTGTCATGACTCTCAGCTAAGGGTACAATTTTGGCACAAACCGAGGTTTACTGCATTTAGTAAATCTGCATTACAATAAAAATGGTTTGATGCGGGGGAACACCCATGCCCCACTCATGTAACACCTATCTGACGCAGTCTAATGCAACTCTGTATCACATTGTTTTTTTGTTTTTCTTCTTTTTTGTAAAGTCAAGCAACATGATGCAAATCAGCCCATTGTGTGTCTTTGCAAATCACTGTAAGCATTTTGGATCAAAGTTACGTTAAAATAGTGGCGCAACCATGATGCACAGCGTTAGTAAATCTGGAACTCGGTTTTCAAAGCTTCTGTGTTTCTAGCCGGGGCCAATGTGACTGACCCCTAACAGCTTAAAATGCTTAATTTACCACTCAAAGTTGTAAAAATAACTTTACTGATAATAATCTAACAGTGTATCATGAAAGGGAGCAATCCGCGAATGCGGGCCACTATTATAGCCCAGAAGAACCTACATTGATGACTAAGAAGAAGGGCTCATTTCTACACATTTAGCTACACATTTGGGCCCACATGCATCATTGTGTCTTTTTGCATTTCTTAATTTGCGAAAAATAAGGAATCGCAAATTAAGAAATGCAAAATGATATGCATCAATATTTTCGGTATTCTTTTGGGATTCGGTAAAAATCGCAATTTTTACCGAATCCCAAAGAAATACCAATTTCTTAACTTAATTTTCGCAATTCCCATTGATTCCTATGGGCCAAAAGGCCCATAGGAGTCAATGGAAATTGCGAGTGGCACTTAGAAAATTTCATGGGTGCAGGGGGGGGTCCAAAGGAATCGCACCGTTTGCGAATACAAAAATGATTGATGCATGTGGGCCTTGGCTTCAATTTCGAGACACCTTGCTCCAATAAATAAATAAATAAATAAATAAAAACTGCATAGTTGTTAAGTCGAGTTGTTTTTTGTGTGCAGAATCAAAAGGTTTATATACTAGGTGAAACTAATAGCACCTTTGCAATTAACTATGCATGAAATTCCAGAACAAACGGAACTTAGTACATTTCAGATTCCAATTGCATTATCTTGATGCCACAGAAATAATATTTAAACATTTCTCACAGAAAATTATGGAAATCAGCCTTGTGTTTTATTTATTTCTGCATAAGAGCCTTGCAGCACATGAAGTGATTAACCTAGTTATTTTTTTCCACATTTTCCGTACATTTACATTTAAAACTAGTCTGATCTGGCCCCTTCCCTAACAATTTTTAAAACACCAATGTCTGGTAATTTGAATGAGAATGTTTTAGTTGAATGCACACAGTACACTGGGGGTTTTCAGGTCAACTGGATAATTCTAGGCTTCCCGTTTTGCAATTACCTCAGTAATGATATGTTGGAAATGTGAAAGTCCAGCTTGCTTTGTTCACGCGATGGTAATTCTGCTTACTGGCATTCACCGCTGGCTTGTTACCATGGGAATCTGGGGCCATTTTAGAATGTTAATACCCTGAAATTTAAATTGGTGATTGAAAAGGTATAGCCGTAACTGTTCTTTCTTGACATATGGATAGGAAAACAATGATTAATTATGTCTAACAGAAAGCAATGTTTTAGTTAATTTAGGGATCTATTTTTGGCCATATAGGGGTGAAAACTGGCAGTCTACCATGCAGGATGCAGCCCCATGCAACACGGATTAGAGACTGGTGTAGTTGGCTGCTCCTTGTTCAATGGCTGTATGTGTAATAAAGACCCTTTAACACCAATTATCCTTAAATGGGGCTTGGCTGGGCCCTTTTCAAAGCAGCACATTAAAAAGCGCATACAATTGTGACTAGTCATCTTTTAAACCAGCCGACATATTTCCTTCTCTTTATGAATGTTCTTGTTAACTTTAAACTGCCCAGTTAACTTAATTATGTCCAAAAGAATTTATTTATTTTGCATTGAAATTGTGCAATGACCTAGGTAATTCAAATAGACTAGGAGACAACCCAAATGTTGCCACACAACATAAACTTAACATCTAAAACCAATCTGGATGGATTGTTTAATATGAATAATAAAGCGATACATTCGATGGTAAAGTGTACTAATTGTTACCTACCGAGCACTATATCACTTAAACGTATAGGGACACACGAACAAGCACACACACAGACACATGCAAGAACATTTGCTGGACAATGTAGAATTTATTTAAAAAAAGTATGCAGACATATATCAACAATCGATTTGAGTATTCTTGGGGCATACATACAAATATCACTATTTGAAATTCAATTTTCAAATTCTGGAGAACTTTGTTGGGGGAGGCAGCACTGCACCCTTTGTATTATTGGAAACCCATCAATTTTGGATATGGCTTTTGAGTCACTAAGTCAGTATGAAGGGCTTTTATTATGACAATTATTTTTCAATTTTATTCAGTTGCGTTATTTATTGCATTAATACTATGTGATCTTATCTCCCTATAAAATTATATAAATCAAAAAAGCATTTTTGCTGCATAATACCCCTCCCAAATCATCTACAGAGTTCTGCTTCAAGCCTCCATACATACACAAAATCTGGTGATAGCAGAGTTCACTTCTGTTTATCCCTTATACCGAAGATATTAAAAATATTGGGGCATATTCTGAAGGAGTTATCGTCGTGTTATCGGCACTTTATTGCAGCCAAAGCCACGATAAATGTATCACCCCATTCACAAGCTGGTGCTAACAGCCCAGAGCACCAGTTTACCTGCGATAGCAGCCGCACAAAACATCGCCATGGATGACCCCCGCAACTATCGCTAATGAGATGCAGAGTAGGCGTTCCCGTGCAAAAAGCCACGACAACACCACGTCGCAACATTCTCAACGACCAGCCAGATCGGCGATAAGACCACAAAACATGCGATAAGGCGTGTTAGCAGCAGGAAATTAACACCTGCTCTGACCTGGTGTAAAGTCGGACCACAGCCTGCACCATGAAAGGGAGCCAAGGCCAGAGCCACACCTGAAGGGCAACAATTGCCATGGAGCCAACGATAATGCAGCACGGAGCCCCAACAGGGCCACAACACCCACCGCCACCACACCCGGGCCCCCTCCGGACCAACACTGAGGCAGCGCAGACAAAGACAGCGACCCTCCGAAAATGCACCAACCTCACAGACCCAACACCAGAGAATGTCATTGCCCACTACATGCTCAAAGGGATAACCATCTTCCGCATCCTGACCACTATTGTCCACAGGCTGACGGTACCAACACAGCGGACAACAAACATCCCACCTCAGACAAAGCTGCTGGCCGAGCTGCACGTGTCGGCCTCAAGTACCCTCCAACCAACAACCGCCTGGGTCAGAGGAGCGACACAGCCAGCCCAATACAAGTTCCACAGAACGATCGTGGGTGACACCATCAGTTTGGTACCCCACTATATATGCTTCCCCCACACTGAGCAGGAACAGCCGGAGACTAAGCAAGGCTTCTAAGCCATAGCTGGCTTACTGCACGTGTGAGGGGGCAATCAACTGCACACATGTCCTACTTGTGCCGCCTGGCAACACTGCGCACAATAAACACAAGAGAAAGCGCACGTATCCCACCAATGTTCAGGCAATATTGGACCACAGGGGAATCTCCACCAATGTCGTCGCCACCCACCCAGGCAGTATGCATGATCCCTACACCTTCTGACAGTCCACCATCAACCTGAGCTACCAGGATGGCACCCACGAAAATGTACTGCTTATTGGCAAATACAAAATGAACACACCACACACCTCAACTCCACAATCATGCAACTCACAACACTGGAAGTGCACACGTCACAAGCTCACATACAACATGCCAAACAACATGCACACCCACCAGACACGACAGCACAACTTACTGTGGGAACCTGGGCCAGCCATGCACAGAAGCCATCAATCAATCAATCAATCAGGGGTTTGTTAAAGCGCGACTACTCACCCGTAAGGGTCTCAAGGCGCTATGGGTGGGGGGGGTGCAGGTTCCATTCCATCAAGGAGGGGGTCTGTCGAAGAGCCAGGTTTTGAGGTTTCTTGCGAAGATGGGGAGCGATGTTGTCTGTTTGAGGTGGAGCGGAAGGGCATTCCATGCTTTGGCAGCGAGGAAGGAGAAGGAGCGGCCTCCCGATCTGGTCTTTCTGGTGCGGGGGACCACGGCGTAGGAGAGCTAGGCTGATCGTAGGGTCCTTTGGGGTGCGTGGAATTTGAGTCCTCTGTTCAGGTATGCTGGTCCGATGCCGTGGAGGGCCTTGTGTGCGTGGGGGAGCATCTTAAAGGTGATTCTCGCCTCGACGGGGAGCCAGTGGAGTATGCGCAGGTGCTGGGAGATGTGGCAGTGTTTTGGCAGGTTGAGGACCAGTCTTGCGGCGGCGTTCTGGATGTTCTGTAGCTTGCGGGTGACGTTTTTGTTTATTCCGGCGTAGAGTGCGTTGCCGTAGTCGAGTCTGCTGGTGACCAGGGCGTGAGTGACTGTCTTTCGGTGTTCGAGGGGGATCCATTTGAAGGTCTTACGAAGGAGGCGAAGGGTGTGGAAGCAGGAAGATGAGACAGAGTTGATCTGGCGGTCCATTTTGTGCTCGGAGTCCAGGATGATTCCCAGGTTGCGTGCGTGGTCTGTGGGGGTTGGCGGGTTTCCGAGGGCGGTGGGCCACCAGGTGTCGCTCCAGGCGTCGGGGTTTGGGCCCATGATGAGTACTTCTGTTTTGTTGCTGTTTAGTTGTAGGCAGCTGTTTTTCATCCATTTGGCGACGGCTTCCATGCCTTCTCGAAAGTTGTGTTTGGCGGTGTTGGGCTCGTTGGATAGGGAGAGGAGGAGCTGGGTGTTTTCTGCGTATGACACGATGTTGAGTCCGTAGGTTCTGACGATGGGGGCAAGTGGAGCCATGTAGACGTTGAAGAGAGTCGGGCTGAGGGAGGAGGCCTGGGGGACTCCGCAGGTGGTAGGTGTGGGGTCCGAGAGGAAATGGGGGAGTCTGACCCGCTGCGTCCTGCCGGAGAGGAAGGAGCAGATCCAGTCGAGGGCCTTGTCCTGGATTCCTGCATCATAGAATCTGCATATTAGGGTGCAGTGGGAGACTGTGTCGAACGCCGCTGATAGGTCGAGGAGGATGAGGGCTACTGTTTCTCCTTTATCCAGTAGGGTGTGGATGTCGTCTGTTGCGGCGAGGAGGGCGGTTTCCGTACTGTGGTTTTTTCTGAAGCTGGATTGGGAGGAGTCGAGGATGTTGTGTTCTTCAATGAATGTGGCGAGTTGGCTGTTGATGGCTTTCTCGATGACTTTCACTGGGAACGGGAGCAGGGAGATGGGTCTGTAGTTTTTGAGGTCGGTGGGGTCCGCTGAGGGTTTCTTTAGGAGGGGGTTCACCTTGGCGTGTTTCCAGTCGTCGGGGAACGAGGCAGTCGCCAGGGAGCGGTTGATGGTGTGGCGGAGCATGGGTTCGATGGTGTCGGCGGCTCTGTTGAAGATGTGGTGGGGGCAGGTGTCCGTGGGGGCCGCTGAGTGGATTGACTTCATTGTCTTCAGTGTGTCTTCGGTGGTGAGGGCTGTCCAGTCATCAATCGCTGGTTTACGGGTGTCGGGGGTGGTTGGTGAGGGTTCAGTGTGTTGGTTGTCTTCGTCGAAGTTGTTGTAGATGCTCTTGATTTTGTGGTGGAAAAAGGTGCTGAGTTTGTCGCAGAGGTCTTGTGAGGGTGGGATGTCGGTAGACTCGCTGGTGGGTTGGGCGAACTCCTTGATGATGCTGAAGAGTTCCTTACTGATGTGTGCGTGGGTGGAGATTCTGTCTTCAATCGCTTTTTTCCTCGTTTCTCTGATGAGTTGATGGTGGGCGTTGGTGGCGGCTCTGAAGTTGTTGTGGACTTCTGTGGATTTGGTGTTTCTCCAGGCCTTTTCGAGGCGGCGGCATGTGCGCCTGGATTCTCGAAGTTCGGTGGTAAACCATCTGGCTTTCTTGGCACAGGTATTGTTGTTTTTCTTGAGGGGGGCTATGGTGTTGGTGCTGTCCAAGATCCATCTATGCAGGGTTCGGGCTGCGGTGTTGGGGTCGTCGTTTTCCGCGATGGTTGGGGTGGAGTTGTTGAGTGAGGATGTGAGCTGGTCGTCGGTGATTTTGGTCCAGTTTTTTTGTGGAAGCAGGTGCTGGTGTCTGTGGATGGTGGGCGTTCTGAAGGTGAAGTGGACGCAATGATGGTCGGTCCATGGGAGTTTGGTGGTGTGGCTGAAGGTGATGGAGTTTCCTGTAGTGAAGAGGGGGTCGAGGGTGTGTCCTGCTGAGTGCTTGGGCTCGGTCACGATCTGGCGGAGTCCAATGTTGTGGAGGTTGTCCAGGAGGCATGTGGTGTTGGGGTCCAGTTGATTGTCGAGGTGGAAGTTGAGGTCTCCCAGCAGGGTGTAGTTGGTGGATGCAATGGCCTGCGGGGAGATAATGTCCGTGATGGAGTTGGCGAAGGGTCCGCGGGGTCCATGGGGTCGGTAGATGAGGGTTCCTCGGAGGGCGGCGGTGGGGCTGGCCAGTATCTTGAAGTGAAGGTGTTCCATCAGTTCTGTGGACTCGTCAGGGAGTGTGCTCAGGCGGAGGCTGGAATTGTGGACGATGGCGATTCCTCCTCCTGGGTGGGCGGGGCGGTCCTTCCTGGAGATATTGTATCCTTGGGGGATGGCGATGGCGATGTCCGGTCCCGAGGTGGTGTTGGTCCAGGTTTCGGTGAAGAATGCTACGTCCGGGGTGGCGCTGTCAAGTAGGTCCCAGATTTCTGTGGCGTGTTTGTGGAGGGATCGGACTTTGAGGAGGATGCATTGCAGGGTCTTCGGTTCGGTTGTGTTCTTGTGGGTGGGTTGTGCTGGATCCGTGTTTTTGGCGGTGCTGCAGGTGTGCCGGCAGCGGTGACAGCTGAAGGGTCCATGGGTGTCGGCTGGTGGTGCTAGCTTGCAGTTGTTGTTGCAGCCTGGGTTGAGTGCGTGGAGTGCTGCTGGGTCGTAGCGTTGGTGGGGCGGAGGTCCAGGGTTCCTGGTGCTGGTCACGGACTTGTCGCAGACGGGCGCAGACGTGCTTGCCTTTGACGCGCCTTCGGTGCACCGCCATTAAGTAGGGGTCGGGGAGGGCTGGACAGCTGGGAGGCGGGAGCGGGGAGGGGAGCTGGATTGGGCTGGTCGCGCTGGGGGGGGGGGGAGGGGCCGCAGGGGCAGCAGCTGCGGGGAAAGGTGAAGGGAGGAAAGAAGGGATAAAGAAAAAGGGAAAATAAGCAGAAATAAGGCACAAAAGAGCAGAGATGCAGAAAAGAGCAGAAAGGTGAAAGATAGAAAGGGTAGAAAAACGAGTGAAGGAGCAGAGGGAGAGAAAGGGAAAATGGGCAGAAATAAGGCGCAAAAGAGCAGAGATGCAGAAAGGTGCATAAAGGTGAAAGATAGAAAGAGTAGAAAACCGAGTGAAGGAGCAGAGTGAGAGAAAGGAGACAGAGGTCCACTGACCACTAGGGATGAGGCGCAGGGAAACCTGCGGGTGGAGGAGGGCCTCGATCACCAACACTCAAGAGTGCAATGGCAGGGGCACCTCACTTAATGGTGGAGCTGCAAGGGTGGGAGAGCAATTTCACTGACAATGCTTACTGGCATTCACCGCTGGCTTGTTACCATGGGAATCTGGGGCCATTTTAGAATGTTAATACCCTGAAATTTAAATTGGTGATTGAAAAGGTATAGCCGTAACTGTTCTTTCTTGACATATGGATAGGAAAACAATGATTAATTATGTCTAACAGAAAGCAATGTTTTAGTTAATTTAGGGATCTATTTTTGGCCATATAGGGGTGAAAACTGGCAGTCTACCATGCAGGATGCAGCCCCATGCAACACGGATTAGAGACTGGTGTAGTTGGCTGCTCCTTGTTCAATGGCTGTATGTGTAATAAAGACCCTTTAACACCAATTATCCTTAAATGGGGCTTGGCTGGGCCCTTTTCAAAGCAGCACATTAAAAAGCGCATACAATTGTGACTAGTCATCTTTTAAACCAGCCGACATATTTCCTTCTCTTTATGAATGTTCTTGTTAACTTTAAACTGCCCAGTTAACTTAATTATGTCCAAAAGAATTTATTTATTTTGCATTGAAATTGTGCAATGACCTAGGTAATTCAAATAGACTAGGAGACAACCCAAATGTTGCCACACAACATAAACTTAACATCTAAAACCAATCTGGATGGATTGTTTAATATGAATAATAAAGCGATACATTCGATGGTAAAGTGTACTAATTGTTACCTACCGAGCACTATATCACTTAAACGTATAGGGACACACGAACAAGCACACACACAGACACATGCAAGAACATTTGCTGGACAATGTAGAATTTATTTAAAAAAAGTATGCAGACATATATCAACAATCGATTTGAGTATTCTTGGGGCATACATACAAATATCACTATTTGAAATTCAATTTTCAAATTCTGGAGAACTTTGTTGGGGGAGGCAGCACTGCACCCTTTGTATTATTGGAAACCCATCAATTTTGGATATGGCTTTTGAGTCACTAAGTCAGTATGAAGGGCTTTTATTATGACAATTATTTTTCAATTTTATTCAGTTGCGTTATTTATTGCATTAATACTATGTGATCTTATCTCCCTATGAAATTATATAAATCAAAAAAGCATTTTTGCTGCATAATACCCCTCCCAAATCATCTACAGAGTTCTGCTTCAAGCCTCCATACATACACAAAATCTGGTGATAGCAGAGTTCACTTCTGTTTATCCCTTATACCGAAGATATTAAAAATATTGGGGCATATTCTGAAGGAGTTATCGTCGTGTTATCGGCACTTTATTGCAGCCAAAGCCACGATAAATGTATCACCCCATTCACAAGCTGGTGCTAACAGCCCAGAGCACCAGTTTACCTGCGATAGCAGCCGCACAAAACATCGCCATGGATGACCCCCGCAACTATCGCTAATGAGATGCAGAGTAGGCGTTCCCGTGCAAAAAGCCACGACAACACCACGTCGCAACATTCTCAACGACCAGCCAGATCGGCGATAAGACCACAAAACATGCGATAAGGCGTGTTAGCAGCAGGAAATTAACACCTGCTCTGACCTGGTGTAAAGTCGGACCACAGCCTGCACCATGAAAGGGAGCCAAGGCCAGAGCCACACCTGAAGGGCAACAATTGCCATGGAGCCAACGATAATGCAGCACGGAGCCCCAACAGGGCCACAACACCCACCGCCACCACACCCGGGCCCCCTCCGGACCAACACTGAGGCAGCGCAGACAAAGACAGCGACCCTCCGAAAATGCACCAACCTCACAGACCCAACACCAGAGAATGTCATTGCCCACTACATGCTCAAAGGGATAACCATCTTCCGCATCCTGACCACTATTGTCCACAGGCTGACGGTACCAACACAGCGGACAACAAACATCCCACCTCAGACAAAGCTGCTGGCCGAGCTGCACGTGTCGGCCTCAAGTACCCTCCAACCAACAACCGCCTGGGTCAGAGGAGCGACACAGCCAGCCCAATACAAGTTCCACAGAACGATCGTGGGTGACACCATCAGTTTGGTACCCCACTATATATGCTTCCCCCACACTGAGCAGGAACAGCCGGAGACTAAGCAAGGCTTCTAAGCCATAGCTGGCTTACTGCACGTGTGAGGGGGCAATCAACTGCACACATGTCCTACTTGTGCCGCCTGGCAACACTGCGCACAATAAACACAAGAGAAAGCGCACGTATCCCACCAATGTTCAGGCAATATTGGACCACAGGGGAATCTCCACCAATGTCGTCGCCACCCACCCAGGCAGTATGCATGATCCCTACACCTTCTGACAGTCCACCATCAACCTGAGCTACCAGGATGGCACCCACGAAAATGTACTGCTTATTGGCAAATACAAAATGAACACACCACACACCTCAACTCCACAATCATGCAACTCACAACACTGGAAGTGCACACGTCACAAGCTCACATACAACATGCCAAACAACATGCACACCCACCAGACACGACAGCACAACTTACTGTGGGAACCTGGGCCAGCCATGCACAGAAGCCATCAATCAATCAATCAATCAGGGGTTTGTTAAAGCGCGACTACTCACCCGTAAGGGTCTCAAGGCGCTATGGGTGGGGGGGGTGCAGGTTCCATTCCATCAAGGAGGGGGTCTGTCGAAGAGCCAGGTTTTGAGGTTTCTTGCGAAGATGGGGAGCGATGTTGTCTGTTTGAGGTGGAGCGGAAGGGCATTCCATGCTTTGGCAGCGAGGAAGGAGAAGGAGCGGCCTCCCGATCTGGTCTTTCTGGTGCGGGGGACCACGGCGTAGGAGAGCTAGGCTGATCGTAGGGTCCTTTGGGGTGCGTGGAATTTGAGTCCTCTGTTCAGGTATGCTGGTCCGATGCCGTGGAGGGCCTTGTGTGCGTGGGTGAGCATCTTAAAGGTGATTCTCGCCTCGACGGGGAGCCAGTGGAGTATGCGCAGGTGCTGGGAGATGTGGCAGTGTTTTGGCAGGTTGAGGACCAGTCTTGCGGCGGCGTTCTGGATGTTCTGTAGCTTGCGGGTGACGTTTTTGTTTATTCCGGCGTAGAGTGCGTTGCCGTAGTCGAGTCTGCTGGTGACCAGGGCGTGAGTGACTGTCTTTCGGTGTTCGAGGGGGATCCATTTGAAGGTCTTACGAAGGAGGCGAAGGGTGTGGAAGCAGGAAGATGAGACAGAGTTGATCTGGCGGTCCATTTTGTGCTCGGAGTCCAGGATGATTCCCAGGTTGCGTGCGTGGTCTGTGGGGGTTGGCGGGTTTCCGAGGGCGGTGGGCCACCAGGTGTCGCTCCAGGCGTCGGGGTTTGGGCCCATGATGAGTACTTCTGTTTTGTTGCTGTTTAGTTGTAGGCAGCTGTTTTTCATCCATTTGGCGACGGCTTCCATGCCTTCTCGAAAGTTGTGTTTGGCGGTGTTGGGCTCGTTGGATAGGGAGAGGAGGAGCTGGGTGTTTTCTGCGTATGACACGATGTTGAGTCCGTAGGTTCTGACGATGGGGGCAAGTGGAGCCATGTAGACGTTGAAGAGAGTCGGGCTGAGGGAGGAGCCCTGGGGGACTCCGCAGGTGGTAGGTGTGGGGTCCGAGAGGAAATGGGGGAGTCTGACCCGCTGCGTCCTGCCGGAGAGGAAGGAGCAGATCCAGTCGAGGGCCTTGTCCTGGATTCCTGCATCATAGAATCTGCATATTAGGGTGCAGTGGGAGACTGTGTCGAACGCCGCTGATAGGTCGAGGAGGATGAGGGCTACTGTTTCTCCTTTATCCAGTAGGGTGTGGATGTCGTCTGTTGCGGCGAGGAGGGCGGTTTCCGTACTGTGGTTTTTTCTGAAGCTGGATTGGGAGGAGTCGAGGATGTTGTGTTCTTCAATGAATGTGGCGAGTTGGCTGTTGATGGCTTTCTCGATGACTTTCACTGGGAACGGGAGCAGGGAGATGGGTCTGTAGTTTTTGAGGTCGGTGGGGTCCGCTGAGGGTTTCTTTAGGAGGGGGTTCACCTTGGCGTGTTTCCAGTCGTCGGGGAACGAGGCAGTCGCCAGGGAGCGGTTGATGGTGTGGCGGAGCATGGGTTCGATGGTGTCGGCGGCTCTGTTGAAGATGTGGTGGGGGCAGGTGTCCGTGGGGGCCGCTGAGTGGATTGACTTCATTGTCTTCAGTGTGTCTTCGGTGGTGAGGGCTGTCCAGTCATCAATCGCTGGTTTACGGGTGTCGGGGGTGGTTGGTGAGGGTTCAGTGTGTTGGTTGTCTTCGTCGAAGTTGTTGTAGATGCTCTTGATTTTGTGGTGGAAAAAGGTGCTGAGTTTGTCGCAGAGGTCTTGTGAGGGTGGGATGTCGGTAGACTCGCTGGTGGGTTGGGCGAACTCCTTGATGATGCTGAAGAGTTCCTTACTGATGTGTGCGTGGGTGGAGATTCTGTCTTCAATCGCTTTTTTCCTCGTTTCTCTGATGAGTTGATGGTGGGCGTTGGTGGCGGCTCTGAAGTTGTTGTGGACTTCTGTGGATTTGGTGTTTCTCCAGGCCTTTTCGAGGCGGCGGCATGTGCGCCTGGATTCTCGAAGTTCGGTGGTAAACCATCTGGCTTTCTTGGCACAGGTATTGTTGTTTTTCTTGAGGGGGGCTATGGTGTTGGTGCTGTCCAAGATCCATCTATGCAGGGTTCGGGCTGCGGTGTTGGGGTCGTCGTTTTCCGCGATGGTTGGGGTGGAGTTGTTGAGTGAGGATGTGAGCTGGTCGTCGGTGATTTTGGTCCAGTTTTTTTGTGGAAGCAGGTGCTGGTGTCTGTGGATGGTGGGCGTTCTGAAGGAGAAGTGGGCGCAATGATGGTCGGTCCATGGGAGTTTGGTGGTGTGGCTGAAGGTGATGGAGTTTCCTGTAGTGAAGAGGGGGTCGAGGGTGTGTCCTGCTGAGTGCTTGGGCTCGGTCACGATCTGGCGGAGTCCAATGTTGTGGAGGTTGTCCAGGAGGCATGTGGTGTTGGGGTCCAGTTGATTGTCGAGGTGGAAGTTGAGGTCTCCCAGCAGGGTGTAGTTGGTGGATGCAATGGCCTGCGGGGAGATAATGTCCGTGATGGAGTTGGCGAAGGGTCCGCGGGGTCCATGGGGTCGGTAGATGAGGGTTCCTCGGAGGGCGGCGGTGGGGCTGGCCAGTATCTTGAAGTGAAGGTGTTCCATCAGTTCTGTGGACTCGTCAGGGAGTGTGCTCAGGCGGAGGCTGGAATTGTGGACGATGGCGATTCCTCCTCCTGGGTGGGCGGGGCGGTCCTTCCTGGAGATATTGTATCCTTGGGGGATGGCGATGGCGATGTCCGGTCCCGAGGTGGTGTTGGTCCAGGTTTCGGTGAAGAATGCTACGTCCGGGGTGGCGCTGTCAAGTAGGTCCCAGATTTCTGTGGCGTGTTTGTGGAGGGATCGGACTTTGAGGAGGATGCATTGCAGGGTCTTCGGTTCGGTTGTGTTCTTGTGGGTGGGTTGTGCTGGATCCGTGTTTTTGGCGGTGCTGCAGGTGTGCCGGCAGCGGTGACAGCTGAAGGGTCCATGGGTGTCGGCTGGTGGTGCTAGCTTGCAGTTGTTGTTGCAGCCTGGGTTGAGTGCGTGGAGTGCTGCTGGGTCGTAGCGTTGGTGGGGCGGAGGTCCAGGGTTCCTGGTGCTGGTCACGGACTTGTCGCAGACGGGCGCAGACGTGCTTGCCTTTGACGCGCCTTCGGTGCACCGCCATTAAGTAGGGGTCGGGGAGGGCTGGACAGCTGGGAGGCGGGAGCGGGGAGGGGAGCTGGATTGGGCTGGTCGCGCTGGGGGGGGGGGAGGGGCCGCAGGGGCAGCAGCTGCGGGGAAAGGTGAAGGGAGGAAAGAAGGGATAAAGAAAAAGGGAAAATAAGCAGAAATAAGGCACAAAAGAGCAGAGATGCAGAAAAGAGCAGAAAGGTGAAAGATAGAAAGGGTAGAAAAACGAGTGAAGGAGCAGAGGGAGAGAAAGGGAAAATGGGCAGAAATAAGGCGCAAAAGAGCAGAGATGCAGAAAGGTGCATAAAGGTGAAAGATAGAAAGAGTAGAAAACCGAGTGAAGGAGCAGAGTGAGAGAAAGGAGACAGAGGTCCACTGACCACTAGGGATGAGGCGCAGGGAAACCTGCGGGTGGAGGAGGGCCTCGATCACCAACACTCAAGAGTGCAATGGCAGGGGCACCTCACTTAATGGTGGAGCTGCAAGGGTGGGAGAGCAATTTCACTGACAATGAGTCAGTGGTCTTGCTCCAACAGCATGGTACCTCAGCCACACACAAGCAGAATGTGGAAAGAGGTGGAGACCAGGCATGTGCGAAGGAGGCAAGTGACAGATGAATAAGAATGTAGACAATGCCAAGTGCGGCATGGATGTGAGGGCCAGACTGCAGCATGCAGACCACAGACATATCCATGACGACATACACCACTGGTGTCTGGAGTGTAGTGGACAGTGGACGCAACCATGTCACCCCAGCCAGTGGGGAAGATTGCGGAAATGTAGCTTTTTACGTTCCCTCCGTAAGTGTGAGCGGAGTTGGCTGGCCCGGCGTATGCCAGGCCAGCGTAGGGGTGTGAATAAAAGGCACGTAACCCTGGGCGTGGTCCTCTTCTGGAATGCCCAGCGTCTCTGCCGTGAACGGTGTGGCCTGCGATCCTTGTGCCTGTTGCACCCAGGGACACTGGTCCCCGAACCAGTCCTGCCCGCCCCTGCGCACCCAGGCCTAAATACCCACATGCCGACACTAGCATGTGTCAAAGAGGGCCCACCACGCCCCGGTGCAAGCTCCAAGCCTGAGGCCCCCGACCTTGGCAGCCTCCTCAGACCATTGCTGGGCTCCGCGACACAGGCCAGCAGCACTCCTTTCACGTTGACATACTCTAACGGCATATAGATTGGACTAGTAGTTCACACATTTGGAACTGAGTTTTGATTACACTATGGCAGAGAACATTATTTGTAGTAGAGCTTATGTCACTATACTCCCTTTGATGTGTTGCCACCAGGTCTGTGGATAGCATTACAACCACACATGTGTGTGGTCCCACGCGTATTACTGCCCTCGGCCTACGTTGCGCCAGAGTAGTTCACATAATTGGAACTGAACATCGATACCTCAATGGCAGAGTACATATCATTGCACGCAAGGAGAGGTGTAAGAGGAAGACGCGTTGCTGTCAGGAGGAAAAAAAGGATCATCGTTACTGAGGTGATCGAACACTAGCAACAACTGGCCTGGTGTCACTAACTCTGTGCATCTCGAGCCAACAACACGTGGCTGTGGGCCACTGCTGACCGCTGCCTCCGGCCTACACTGTGCTCCAGTAGGTCACACAGTCTTGATTTAGCAATGGCGGAGTTCATATCAGTGTACCGGCATCATCGCAGACTGCATCCCGTCGCAGCCCCGGTGCCACTAAGTCTGTTCCCCGACATTCGAACTTTGGTGGCATCTGAGTCTATGGACTAGGGGATAGTATTCATCTTCATGTAGCTGATACCGAATTGGTGGTGGCACCGAGGCTGTAGCACTTTAATCCTCCATTTGCTGCTTCCAGATGGCTACTGCCCTCTGCATCATGCCCTGGAAGACACCTTCCACTGTCCCCCGTGAGCCTCTGCCACAGTCCCCTTGGACATCACCGAGGACCCGCTCAGTTTGTGTGGCCCTGCCTCGGTGGACCGCAAGGCACCGTCCCGTGGCGGTGTGTCTGTGCTGGCCACTGTGCATCCGGGGCCACTAACTCTATGCAGCTCAAGTTAGGGACCCTGTCTGATTGAATACTGGGTGGCCTCTGAGACAATGGCTTTGGGGCCGTCAATGCCATGTGTCTGTGGCCCTGCGCTGTCCACTGCTTCCGGCCTCAACTGAGGTCCACAAGGGCTCACACATCCAATCCATGCTTGGCTGGCCCAGACGTAGCATCACCGCAGAAGGCACACGTCAATATCAGCAGGACCACCTCCAACCGCCATCTGCCAGAGTTGATACAGTGGTACTGGCAGACTGACAGAGTTGCTCAATCAATCAATCAATCAATCAATCAATCATAGTATTCATAAAGCGCACTACTTACCCGTGAGGGTCTCAAGGTGCTGGGGGTGGGGGAATGCTGCTACTGCTCGAAAAGCTAGGTCTTGAGGAGTCTTCTGAAGGTAAGTAGGTCTTGGGTCTGTTGTAGGTGGATGGGGAGGGTGTTCCAGGTCTTGGCGGCGAGGTGGAAGAACGATCTGCCACCGGAGGTCGCTCTTCGGATGCGGGGGACTGTTGTGAGGGCGAAGACGGCGGAACGGAGCTGGCGGGTGGGGGGTGTAGAAGCGGAGTCGTCTGTTGAGATACGCAGGTCCGGTGTTGTGGAGTGCCTTGTGTACGTGGGTGAGGAGCTTGAGGGTTATCCTCTTGTTGATGGGGAGCCAGTGCAGGTCTCTCAGGTGGGGTGTGATGTGGCTGTGGCAAGGGATGTCCAGGATCAGGCGTGCAGAGGCATTCTGGATGCGTTGAAGCCGTTTCAGGAGTTTAGTTGAGGCTCCTGCGTAGAGGGCGGTTCCGTAGTCCAACCTGCTGCAGACGAGGGCCTAGGTAACCGTTCTTCTCGTTTCGTGGGGATTCACTTGTAGATCTTGCGCAGAATGCGGAGGGTGTTGAAGCAGGAGAAAGAGACTGCGATGACCTGCTTAGTCATGAAGAGGGTGGAGTCGAGGATGACCCCTAGTTGCGTGCATGGTTGGTGGGTGTTGGGGCTGTTCCCAGTGCTGTCGGCCACCAGGAGTCATCCCAGACAGAGGGGGTGGATCCAAGGATGAGAACCTCCGTCTTGTCTGAGTTCAGCTTCAGCCAGCTGATCCTCATCCATTCGGCGACAGCCTTCATTCCTTCGTGGAGGTTGGTTTTGGCGGTGTGGGGGACCTTGGTGAGGGAGAGGATCAGCTGGGTGTCATCGGCATAGGAGATGATGTTGAGGTTGTGCAGTCGGGCGACGTGGGTGAGCGGTACCATGCAGATGTTAAACAGTGTTGGTCTGAGGGATGAGCCCTGGGGTACGCCGCAGATGATCTTTGTGGCTTCGTAGCGGAAGGGGGGGAGGCGGACACTCTATGTTCTGCCAGAGAGGAAGGAGGTGGTCCGGTCCAGGGCCTTCTCTTGGATCCCGGCGTCGTTGAGGCGTGTGCGTAGTGTGCGGTGGCAGACCATGTTGTAGGCGGCTGACAGGTCCAGGAGGATGAGGGCCGAGGTTTCTCCGTTGTCTAGCAGGGTCCTGATGTCGTCGGTGGCGGCGATGAGGGCGGTTTCAGTGCTGTGGTTGCTGCGGGAACCCGGACTGGGACAGGTCTAGGATGCTGTTTTCCTCGAGGAAGCAGGTCAGTTGTTTGTTAATGGTCTTCTCGATGACCTTTGCCGGGAACGGGAGCAGGGAGATGGGCCGGATGTTCTTGAGATCATTGGGGTCTGCCTTGGGTTTCTTGAGTAGGGCGTTGATCTCTGCGTGCTCCCAGCTCTCCGGGAAGGTTGCTGTCTCGAAGGAAATGTTGATGGCCTTCCGGAGATAGGGTGCGATGGCGGTGCTGGCTTTGTTGAAGACGTGGTGCGTGCATGGGTCTGACAGAGAGCCGGAGTGGATGTGTTCAAGATCTTGATGGTGTCGTCATCATTTATGTTGGTCTAGGAGAGCAGGTGGTTGTTGCGGATGGTGGTCGTGGGGGTAGAGGCCTCAGTGGTTGTTGGGGCAGTCGTGTCTTTGAAGCTGTCATGGATGTCTGCTTTCTTGTGGTGGGAGAAGGTGGCCAGTGAGTCGCACAGCTCTTGCGAAGGTGGGATGTCGTTGGTGTTGGAGCTGGGGTTGGAGAGTTCCTTCACGATGTTGAAGAGCGTTTTGCTCTTGTGTGCGATGTTGTGTAGGCGGTCTTTGCAGGAGGCCCTTTTGGCAGATCCAATGAAGTGATGGTGTCTGCAGGTGGCATCCGTGTGGGCTGCGTAGCAGTCTGGTGTTCGTTCATGGTTCCAATTCTTCTCTAGCTTTCGGCAGGTTTGCTTGGAGGCCTGGAGGTCTTTAGTGAACCAGCTGACTTTCTTGCTTGTTTGGCTGTTTGAGGGTTTCTTGAGCTGGTCGAGGGTGTTGGCACAGTCGTCGATCCACTGTCTGAGGTTGTGGGCGGCAGAGTCGGGGTCGCTGGGCTCTGGGCAAGGGTAGTGGTTAGCTGGTCTTCGGTGAATTTTCTGCAGCGGAGGCGAGGTATCTGTTGGGTGCGTTGGTGGGTGGTGGGTTTCCAAAAGGTGAAGTGGATGCAGCAATGGTCGGTCCAGTGGAGTGCCGTAGTGTGATTGAAGGCGATGTGGGGGTTTTTGGAGAACATGGGGTGAAGCATGTGGCCGGCAGAGTGGGTGGGTGTTGTGACGAGTTCTGTGAGTCCGAGGTTGTCGATCAGGGTGGTGGAGTTGGTGTTGTTGTTCTCAAGGTGGAAGTTCAGATCCCGAAGGAGGATGTAGTCCATGGAGGCGAGGGCGTGTGTGCTGACAAAGTCAGTGATGGATTCACTGAACTGTGGTCAGGGTCCGGGGGGCCTGTAGATGAGGGTTCCGCTGAGGGTGGTGTTGGGGTCGGTGTGGATCTGAAAGTGCAGGTGTTCTGCGGTGCTGAGGGTGTCCTCGGTGTTGGTCGAGACTCTGAGAGTGTTCCTGTGGATGATGGCGATTCCTCCTCCTACTCCGTTGGTGCGGTACCTGCGGGTGATCTTGTAGCCTTCTGGGATGGCTATGGCGATGTTGGATGCTGAGGAGGGGTTCAGCCAGGTCTCCGCCAGGAAGGCGATGTCTGTGGAGGTTGAGTCGAGTAGGTCCCAGAGTTCAATGGCATATTTGCGGACAGAGCGAGTGTTGAGAAGAATGCATCTGAGGTAGTTGGGTTCTTTCCTGGTTGGAGGGTTGGCGGGCCGGACGTTGGTGAAGCTACAGTTCCGGCAGGAGAAGGGTCCTTGGGTGCACTTTGGGGCAGCCAGGCAGCAGGTGCTTGATCGTCCGGCATTGAATGCGAGGAGGGTGCTGGAGTCGTAGCGGTGCCGGTGTTGTGGCATTCACGGGGGCCAGGGGTTCTAGCGCTGGGTGTAGTCCAGGTGTGGACGGGCACAGATGGGTTTGCCTTATAAGGGGAGGTGGGAGGGAGGAGCAGCTGGGAGGAGGGAGCAGGGCAGCAGATGGGAAAACAGGGGGGTGGGGCCGCAGGGGGTGCAGCAGCGATGAAAACAAAGGGGGAAGTGGGTGGGGGGTACAGAAGGCAAGAAGGACACATTAAGGGGGAGAATAAGCAAAAGATACAGCAAATACAAGAAATACAATGGGGCACAACAGGAACCAACAGGTTGTGGAGGTGCGAAAAATGGAGGGGGAAGCGGGCAGGGGTACAGAAGGCAAGAAGGGCACAGTAAGTGTGAGAATAAGCAATAATACAGTAAATATAGGAAATACAATGGGGGACAACAGGAACCAACAGGGTGAAGAGTGAAAAATAAGGGAGACTATGTGGGGGTACGAACCGTAGCGAGCAGCAGAAGCTGTCTGAGGTCAGAGTCCCACAGGTGGTACGGTGTGGCGGGGAAGCGACCTGCCTGGCGACAGGGTCAAGGGCCACTCACACCTGTCGTGGATGCCATCATCTGCCTGAAACCCTGCTCAGCTCTCCAGGTGCCACTGAGTCAGTGCACAGCAACTCATGGACCACTACTGATTGAGTGTTGTGCTGTGGAGAGGTTGCACAGCAATGTCACCTCAAGCAGTGTGGGAGACCTGGGACGTTGACGAGGAAGATGATGCTTGTCTAACACACCCCTCTGCATCTGTATCAATAATATCTTGAAGGGACACAATCCTGGACATTTTCTTCACATGAGCGCATTCGGCTTAAGTGCTCCAACCTCAGTGCACTGCAACTCACGGACACTTTTGTGTGCATATTAGGTGATCTCTGTACTTCCTCTGGCTCCCTCCATGTTGCTCAGCAGTTGACTCTGTTTTGCTGGCGTTTTCTGTTTCCCTTTCAATGTTGTTCACTGTTCAGGTTGTTGTCAGCACCAACCACTCCGTGAGGGCTGGCTTACACTCACCACACACAAATCCAGCACAGGCATCACTGTGCATGTGGCCCTGCCCTGCTGGGCACACGTGCCCATAGGCAGTTCCACATACTATCTGCGTGTGTTCCTGTGGTCTTGTTGTATGCATGAGTGCCCAGGGCCCTACAACATTACATTGTGCTGTGTACAGCGGACGCAGACATGTCACTGCAGGCAGTGGGTTCGACCTTGGACAAGTCACTCACTCAATACGTAAGACTGGGACATCGTACGCAGAGCCAACGTGGGTGTGTGACTGATATATTTGTGTGCCTCTGGGTGTGGTTCTGTACTGGGAATGTGCATCTGCATGTGTCTCTGTGGCAGTGTGGGGTTTCCTTTGTGTGGTGTAGGTGGTCCCTGAAGGGTATTAGACACCCAAGTATGTGATCTACTTCACCTTCCATGTGTTCAGACCCCACCCGCACCTGTTTGGCCACCTCCTTTTGGTGTTCTGACACCTGGCATTTGGATGCTATGTGTGGGTCGGTGAGGTGTTGGGAACCAGCCGTGCGTGCGGTTACTTCCTACTGTCTGGTCTGTTGCAGGGGCTTTGTTCTCCTCTATGTATCTTGGCTGACCTGGTCCTAGTGGTGGGCTGCGTGGGATGTCCATGGGCTGTTGTAGGGCATTGGTGTTGAAGGTTTGGTTTGTCCTCTCAGGCATCATTTATTAGTGGTCTTCTCTGATCTGCTGGAGGTGTTGTGTGTCCGTCTGCAATGTGAAGGGTGGATGCATGTTGACAATGTGTTGACATGTATGTTGGCGGATTGTTCTTGTTTACATGCAGACTGTACGACAATGTACATTGTGATAGTTTGGGAGGTGCTGGATTTAGATGTGGGACAGTGAACATTCGGACTACATGACGTATGTGAGGTTGTATGCGTACATTTCCATTTCACAGTTTCCAGCCCTGTCAGATGTAGTTGGCCAGTTTCAGCGTGTGTGCGGAGCCAGTTGTGTCCTCTGTTCTGCAGTGTCGGTGTTACACTTTGTACCACATTGTCGTGGGATTTGCCGTGATTGCTATGTGTGTGTGCTGCAGTGTGCAACAGGGATCAAGGACATGATCCTGGGTAATTGTGGGTGTGCAGTGTGCTACATATCATTGTGCATGTGTGCCATTGTGCCCATCTCCCCCATCCCCCCAATCCCTGGTCGTTACTCAAACTGTTGTTGTTGTGTCAGGTCCTCCCGAGCTGTCTCTGGACTCCTGACTCCTTGCACCGTCTCCACACTGATGACTGTGGCCTCCATTTCCTCCAGCTTTTTGCGGCAAAGCGTTTATTTTAACGCGGTCATTTGACACGTTATCTGGAGACTATCGCATGGTACTGCTGTGTTGTGAATACTTAGTTAACACAGCGTAATTTTCCCGCGATAGACTGCGATGTTGAGAGTTGCATTGTTACTTTTGCGATGGTTATCACATGTTCTTGAGAATATGCCTCATTACTTTTTGACTTTAAGAACAGCAAAAGCTTTTCTGCGGAATAAACCAGAGAGGTCCTTTGTATGCTATGTATGATTTCTTTTGGGTGTCTGTTAGGTGTCAGAAATAACTTAAACTACTTAACAGAGATCTGCTTTTTCTATTTAACGAGGATGAGTATCTCTATCTTTCGCCTTTTTTTGCTAAACTCTTTTGTAAGGAGTGCTTACATTCCATTATTTTGGTGATAAATCATAACACTACTCATAGGCTTTACACTTCTCCTTTGCTCAAGTGCTAAAGTCCATGCGAAGCCCTCTACACATCTGTTTGCTTATTGGGTCTGGAAGAGAAAGCTTTACCTGTCTGCCAGATGTTATGCAATCAATGAGACAGCAGATGAAAACAATGGGTCAGATCACCTTAGCCAGTGCTTATTGCAGGTGTCAATCATGCTTTGGATCAGCCCACTTAATAGCCACTAGTAGAAGGGGTTAGCCTTTCCAACACTTTCATGGGCCCAGCACATCAGCACTTCATTGAGCTGCTGTGTGGAGTAAATATATGCAGGGGTGTGGCAGGGGAGTCAACACTGCAGATCATGAACATGCAGTAGCTCAATAGGCCATGTTGGGTATCTACAAGAGCTCACACCGTAAGCAACGTGATAGGTTATTGGTAAAACTTTCACAACCTGGGAGCCAATTCAAAGCTCTGGAACAAAAGAACATGTTGACCTCAAGGGCGGGCAAAGCTTAACTGTTACCTTATGCTGGGTTAAAATAAGTTAGGGTGTGGTATGTTGGATGTGTAGATGAGCAGCAAGGTGTCCTTAGTATGGCCATTACCAATTTGTAAAGACCATAGGCAGCCGCTCATTGAGTCAAAGCACATTCCTAATGCAGGCCGTTTTGTGATTTAGAAAATTTTGTGGCACACACTGAATCCCAGTACACGACACTTTCCCATGGTTACTTTTGGCACCTTACTGCCTTTGTCTCACTCTCTTCAGAGTCCGTTTATGTTTTTATGCCACCCCTTGCTTGCTTTGATTATGTCTCTAGCTCTCAGCCTGACTTTGATACCCTCTCGAAACAGACAATCTTGAACAGCACCCTTAGCCTTGAAAGAACGAAGGTGCTACTTACTCGGACCAGCTCCAATTGAAAATCACACTGAATGGACCTTAATGGCTTTTGCAGCAAATAGTTTTAGGAATTAATCCAAGCACAAATAATTTCTTATTTATCAGTCGATATACTCTGACCCATTCATCCATCCATGTACTCATCCGTGCTTGCAGACATTTGCCCATACACTCAATATATTCTTCTAACCATTGGCTGATTCTACATTTACCCATTCATCCAACTACAAGCTGCCCAAACAAACTCACCATCAATGAATACAGACTTTTCCTTAGAAGACGTACTGACTGCCAATAGTTGTTAGCCTTTGCCTACAAACCACAATAGCTTAAGTTGTGATTACAAATTTGGAATTTTAAGAAAGTCTAAAATCCAGGAAGAAAGTCTTCCTCTAATTTCCTTAGTACAGACGACATTCTTCCAGTTGGAAGCCATCAAACCCCTCTGTGATGTGTAAAATATTTACCATATATTGAGGGGGGATACTTTAGCCCATATATAATCAATTGCAATACATAATGATGGAGTGTGCAAACTTTAAGCGTATATACTTTTGCACTTGATAGGTATGTAAAGAGTTTACACATTTCATGCTTCCTGTTAGAAATGAGATTTCTGGTTGGCTAAGGTTTGCACCAAAGCTAGGCAGAAACCACCATTATAGTCAGGAGACGGGAGTTACACTCCTAAAACAACCCCTGCTCACCCCCTTGGTAGCTTGGCACAAGCAGTCAGGCTTCTCTTAGGAGCAGGGTGTAAAGCATTTGCACATAATCAACAGTAATACAGTGGAAGCACTACAAAAGGACACCACACAAGTTTAGAAAAATATCCAATATTTTATATACTCAAGACAAGACCAAATATGAAAAATATCCACAATATAGTTAATTCACCAGAAGTCTTTAAATGGCAAAAATATGTTGAAAACACAGTTCGTACGAGTCGGTAGCTCGGTCTAAGCCTACCGCGATGCTGAAAACAACAGAGTCTCGCAGTTCCAGCTGACCGTGTTGGTACAGGCAATCAACAGCATGAACAGACTCGGTAACAGTACCTTTCTTAGTGCAACTTACACAGAGGTGCGAGTCGGTGTTGGCATCCGTCGCGGTTGCGATGCAAAGTGGAAGCGGTGCCTCTCGATGCGGTGCGAGCAACAGCTCGGTGACGATCGTCCAGATGGCGTTGGTAAAACCAAGGCTTGCTGTGCAGGGCAAGACAGTGCTCGATGCGGGGCTGGCAGGTTGCGGTGCAGGTGACAGAGCCGGTCGTGGCGTCCATCGCGGTTATGGTGCAAAGTGGAAGCGCTGCAGGGCACGGTGTACTCTCGATGCGGTGCAGGTAGAGGCTCAGTGACGATCGTGCAGACGGCGTCAGTGAGACCAAGGCATGCGGTGCGGGGCGAGACGGTGCTCGATGCGGTGCTGGCAGGTTGCAATGCAAGCGACAGAGCCGGTTGGCGGGAATTGCCGCTGGCTGACACGGGTGTCGAGCCAGCGGTGACCGTGCCGGTGAGACCAGGCCAGCGAAGTGAAGCGAGGAAGTGAGAGCAGCGGTGCCTCTCAATGCGGTGCAGGCAGCGGCTCGGTGACAATCATGGAGACGGTATCGGTGAGACCAAGGCGTATGGTGCAGGGTGAGACGGTGTGGCCTGCGGTGCCTTCAGGACAGAAGGTCAGCGATGAAGTCAGGTGACAGAGTCAGTCGCGGTTCCCTCTTCTCTGTGGCAACTAAAACAGTAGTTACAGGAGCGGTACCCAGAGGGTGGTGAAGTTTTTGCAGTCCCTGAGACTTCTTAACAGGAGGCCAGCTCAGTTTCAGGCCCTTGGAGATACTCAGCACAAGTAGAGAAAGTTCAGTCAGTCCTTTCACTGACCAAGGCAGAAGCAGCAGCTGCAGGCCAACCCAACAAAGCAACAACACAGCAAAGGGGCAGTACTCCTCCTGGCAGCTTTTCCAGCTCTTCTTCTTGGCAAGTTCCTTGATTCCAGCGAGTTCTACAGTCTTGGGGTCTGGGCCCCAATATTTATACCAGCATTTCCTTTGTCCTCTAAAGGCAGAGAGGCCTGAACCTAGTGTGGGGTGCATTCTGCCAGAGTGCACCTTCTTCCTTTGTCAATGTGGGCCAGGGCCCTCAGACGCACCACGGGAGGTGGAGCCAGCATGGTGGAACGCAAGCCCAGCCCTATTCAGTCCCAGGTGCTACTCCTCCCACCCATCTATGTGTAGAAGAGCCCATTGAGCCCTGTGCTGACTCACCCTGTCTCCTGGAGTCTCCCCTAAACCCTGTCACTCACAAACCAGACAGACAATACACAAGCTAGCAGAGGCAGGCTGGATGGTTAGGTCAGAAAATACCTACTTTCTAAAAGTGTTATTTTCAAACACAGAGTGTTAAAACCAACTTCACTAAAAGATGCATTTTATCATTCTGAGTTCAGGCATACTAAACTTGACTTCCTACCATGTTCCCTGGGTCAGTTAGGATTATAGGATGTTATAATTAAACTGCCAATCCTGGCCTACAGGGAACAGGTAGCCTTGCAATAGTAAAAAACAAAGTAGGCTGTAATTCACTATCAGGACATGCCACACACACCAGTGCATGTCCTACCTTTCACCTACAATGCACCTGCCCAGGGGGGGGGCCCTTGGGCCTACCTTAGTGGTGACTCACATGTAGAAAAGGGAAGGTTTAGGGACCTGCAAGTGTGTGCACTTGCCAAACCGACATGGCAGCCGCAGGCTGAACACAAGTCCTGCAATGGCAGGCCAGAGTCACACTTTACAGGCTGTTTGCGTTGGTGGCACAAGCCAGTGCTGCAGCCCACCAACAGCATTTTATTTATAGCCCCTGACATGTGCAGTTCACTTTACTAGGGACTGAAACATAAATCAAATAAGCCAATCATGGAAATACCAATCCATAACACATTTTATGCAGGAGCACTTGCACTTTACCACTGGACAGCAGTGAGAAAAGTGTACAGAGTCATTACAGCAGCAAAAGCAGAGTCAAAACTGGGAGGTCAGAAAGCAAAAATTCAGGGTAAACCAGCCAAAAGATGTCACTTCTAACACTTCCTTTTCTGTTTATCTCTTTGTATAGGATTTGAGGTATGCACTACAAATAAATAAATACTTCCAGCTTTAGACTAGAAGAATATTACAAGTCACCTCAGTGTTCTTTTCTATGACCTTTGCTGCAGTATCATGGAACATCTTCATAACTTGCAATATGTTGATTGCTTGGAGTTAGAAATTCTTTGTACCATACCGATTCTTATGTTTATTTAGATTTATAAATAGGCTTAAGATAACACTTCTGCAGAAATGGCCCTCTTGGTTGGCTATTTACCTTTGAGGTTGTTTGATGAACCCGTGCAGAATTTGAGATATGAGTTATATGTTTAGATGAGGTTCTTAATTAAAAACAAAATTGCAGTTTTTGAAAGGTGTCCAAAATTATTTGGCGCCTATTCTGTGTAAAGGTCTATTTTCATGCCACATTTTGTGTAGTTTTTGCACATTCTACAGTTTCTATTGAAGTGAAGAGCAAATATTTCGATGGAAAATGCATCTTTTTTTATATCCCTTTAAAGTTGGCCGCATGATGGATCTGCATGAAACTTGGCAGAGCTAAACCATGCCATAAGCCCTCATTACCTGTCATAAAACTCACTCAGTCAACTTGTAATATATATAAAATAAGAGTTTTTACTAAAAAACATAATGTAACAATTAAAGGCCTGATTCTGATGCGGGTTGGAAAGCTTTCCGACTGAATCGGTTTGGAAATGGTTTCCAACCCACTCAGATTGGGAGAGTCCGACCGATGGAGTACAATGCATCCAGATGCTTCCAGATATACGATTTGGTAGGACTCCCATTGACTTCAATGGGAGCATATGTTACTAACCTCATCATAATTGGGCCCTGAGTGGTTACCCGATCCGATTTGGAAGGCGCAAATGCCCTTAGGAGGCCTTCCTAACCGCATCAGAATCAGGCCCTTGGTGGGAATACTTTCCTAACCGCATCAGAATCAGGCTCTATGTGGAGTAAATCCTTGATCTCTGTCCTCAACGGAAGGCTTCCTCCCCAGCCCCAACATTTCCCAGTGAAGGAAGCAAAAGAAGGATTTCCATGCATGAGGATGTATATAACAGCGGACCCCAGGGCTAGCTATGAGAGTAATCTACTGCCCTGCTACAATGACTAAAACGAGATGTAGGAAACTGGAAGAGTCTCCCAATATTGTTACTTGGAAGAGCAGCTCTATTTAAAATGATGTTGTTACCACCCTTTAGCTATGCCCTGCAAAATTTCCCAAAGAGTGCACAGAGAGAATCACACTGGCATGGACATCCCCGTATATCACATGCAAAGTTGGTGAGGGGAAGGTACGACGGGGGAATTGGGCTCCCAGACATAACAAAATACTATTGGGCGGCCCACCTGACTGCCATCAACGGTAAACAAACATTACAACGCAGTCATTACAACGCATTACCTTTACAACGCACTCATTACAACGCAACATCCTTTACATCGCATGCCATTACAAAACAGCCATTACAACGCATGCCACTACAACTCATGCCATTACAATGCATGCCATTACAATGCATTATAGGGTAAGTAATGGAAAATAGTAACTTTTACCCCTACACTATCTAACACTTACCCTACTGTAGCACTCACTGGAGTGGGAATAGAAATGTTACCGCTACACTATCCAACACTTACACTACCGTTGCCCTAAAAGTATTATGCGTTGTAACGGTATGTGTTGTAATGGTATGCATTGTAATGAAATGCGTTGTAAGTGTAATTTCTAAAAATGTGTTGTGATGGCATGCGTTGTAAAATCATGTAAAATCATGCATTTTAATAGATGTTGCGATGTAAAAAACGCATTGTAAAGGCATACGTTGGAAAAGTTTGCTTTGTAATGTGTACTGCGTGATTCAGAGCAGCTGGGCACCTTGCGAAAGACGAAGGAATTTCATTAATGGGATATAATCGGGATCTCAAGGGTTGGCGACTTATGAAGGAAGGGAGGGATTATACCATTTGTCACCCCACAAAAAGAATATGAGATGGCAGACATATGCTGAGGAATAGATTATTGCTGCCCTCATATCACAAAGCACATGTATACTGCTCAAATGAATGCGGAGTGTGTGCAAACAGAGGGCCAGATTTATCAAACTTTGGTGCAGAGCACTGCAGCAAGACAACTTGCTGTGCTGCGTCAAATGCAGTGTGCAATATCTATCAAGATATGGTGTATTCCTGCTCTCTCCTTGCACCACAAAAGGGGGTGGTGATGGACGGAGCAACTGAACCAATCAAACACTCACACCCAGTCAACTGATCTGGGTTTAACCGCAGGCGTGCGGCATGATTTCCGCCCGTACGCTGGATTTTGCGGATTCGCACTTTACATGACGAGCTGGGCTCGTCATGAGTGTGCGAGGAGGCTACCTCATGACGAGCCCAGCTCGTCATGAGCGTCGAAGGGGTTAATCCACCACCGTTCTTTAGCCCACTCTGCCACCCCAGTTCAGACATGGCCATATGCAAATCAGTCTGACCTTGTGCCTCATGGGAACAGTCCAGCCTGAACTGCCAAGCCATGCCTTCCCTGGACCGGATTCAAGCTTCCTAGGACCGGGTTCTGGCATTACATCCGTCTTCAGCCAGGCTTGCTTGAATCCAGTGGCAAAGTGAGCAAGGGACTCACGTCTGAGCATACCCTGCCAACTTAATGCGAACAAAGCGGTACAAAAGAGGGTGGTGATGGACGGAGCATCTGAACCAATCAAACACTCACACCCAGTCAACAGATCTGGGTTTAATCCATCACCGTTCTTTAGCCCACTCTGCCACCCCAGTTCAGACATGTATAGTGGGCTAAAGAACGGTGATGGATTAAACCCAGATCTTTTGACTGGGTGTGAGTGTTTGATTGGTTGAGATGCTCCGTCCATCACCACACCCTTTTGTACCTCTCCTTGCGCCAGCGCACTCAGTGCAGGCCAGAGTTGGGAGAGGGACATTTCAGAATTGGCTGAAGATGAATGGCAGGGAGCGATGGCCTCCCCCAGAGAGGTAATGATCTCAGCTCGACTTAGATTGGTCCAAATAAAGATTCTCCACAGAATATATGTTATAGGACCAACACTAGCTAAGATGGTCAGTAGAGAAGATTTGGGGTGCAGGAGGCAATGTGGCCATGAGGGTACATTTATAATATACTGTGGGAGTGCACATATATTGAGAAATACTGGAAAGGAATCCACCTTAGCTTGAAGGAAGTCCTTAGGACACGAATGGATCTCGATGTCAAAAGACGCTTGTTGAATATCTGGGAACCTAGAGACCTGAACAGCAAAGAAAAAACATTGGTGACATTAGGACTGATGGTAGACAAACGGAATGTGGCCAGAATGTGGGGCGCAAATGTTGCACCTTCAGCGGAAGCCTAGAAAAACTGATATGGACTGGTGCATGATGAGAGAAAAGACTGTATGTATGTAAATGTAGTTGAGCTTATATAGCGCACAGCTACCCGCAGTGGGTTTCCCGGCGCTTGCTTAGGGAACCCTTCCTGGTATTCCCCTGTGAGATAGCAGGGTATCCACAAGGTGAAAGTCAGGCATCCCGCCACGAGGGGCCGTTGTGGAGATTAAGCAAGCTATTGCCCAGAGTGTGAACCTGTGAGTCGAGGAGGCACCGGGGCGAGAATTATCAAGTCCGTGGAATTTTTAGCCCAAGACCCCACCGAGGCGGGGAATTGAACCCTGGTCCAGGACTGATCTCTGCTTCCGGGTCTGCTGCCTCTAACCCCTGAGCCACACTTCCCCATGTAAGGGGCTGCCCGAAAAAATGGTCACATATATGGGGCAAGTGGAATGAATATCGAGGTAATATCTGTGGCCTACCGTCTGTCCCCTCCCCTCCTGTCTCTTCTACGATATAAACAATGTAATACTGAATTGGTAAATATTGGTACAAGTAATTGAATGATATAAATGTCGCACTACTGTTATCAATAACAAGGTCACCGAAAAAAAAACATAATGTTGCATAGTTCACCAAACATTAAAGGAGATGCACAATCACGAGTGTCTCATTGGTTTATTTCAATTTAAGACGCCAAAAAATGTGTCTTTATTCCAAATTCTTGACTAAAAGAACCTGCCAAATAATTACATTTATTCAAAAGTGTCTCTATTGGTTCCTGAATGTCTATATAGACGATGCCGTCCCAGACAAATAAAGTAAAATATTCACTCTGGGACAGATTTACCATTGGATTGAGTTACCCTTGCTTCCTGCATGGTGCCACAAGGGCAATGCAATCATTAAACCAAATTTACCATGCAATGCAAAGCCACCTTGCATCGCTGTGTGTTGCTGGGTAAATCTGCAGTAAAGCAGGGCAGTGCAAGTCACTGCCTTGCATTACTCTGCCCTGGGAAAGCATTTAACCCCTTGTGTGCTTCAGACGGCCCCTGGCTGTCCAACGTCACCATGGGCGTGTGCTGACGACGGCCAGGGAACGTCTGAATCCCGACCACTAATTAAAACCCTGGCACAGCGTGAAAATTCGCGCCGCGCAGAAGGGGTTAATGGGTGGAGAGTGGATGGTCCCTCATATCCACCCACAGATTGTGGTGCATTTACAGATTTAAACCTGAGAATGCATTTAAATGCTAAGCCTTCCCAAAAGAGGTGCAAAGAGGAGAAATATCTTTATTTCGCCTAATTTTTTCCTCTTTCTAAATGTGCAGCATTCTGCAGTACTCTTAGGAAGAGGTAAACCCCTCTGAGGATTGTTTTTGTGCAGGAAGGTGTCCATTCCTAAACAAAAAATATCCTGCCTGCAATGCAGGCACCCTTGCAGCATAACATAAGGGTGCCTAAGTTGGCACTGAGTGCGCTGGCGCAAGGAGAGAGCAGGAATACACCATATCTTGATAGATATTGCACACTGCATTTGACGCAGCATAGCAAGTTGTCTTGCTGCAGTGCTCTGCACCAAAGTTTGATAAATCTGGCCCTCTGCACACACTCCGCATTCATTTGAGCAGTATACATGCGCTTTGTGATATGAGGGCAGCAATAATCTATTCCTCAGCATATGTGTGGTGAGAAGACTGGTGAGATGACTGATCACAAATTCTGCCTAGCCCCTGTACAATATTTCCGGGTGGACAGACATATAAATATGTTTTGTCTACAGTAGCACAGAGACTACTCGTCTGAGCCGCTGACATACAGACGTTTGGCCATTTGACAGCCCAACTGATTTATTGCGGGCCGTCAAAAAAGATTTCACTGCCTGTTACCACCGGGTAAAGGCGGTATGGGGCAGTGAAAACTCCAAAATGACCCGCACACCATCGGATACAGCCCCCGTGAAGTGGGGGTCATTCGTTTTTGTTTCATTTAAAAAAATAAAATACTGCTTTGGGATTTTGTTTTGGAAAATAAAAGCAAGTTAAACGTTTGGCTGATAATACCGTTATGTTTACAGGGCTGCCTGTCAAACATTTAGGGGCAGATTTATGAAGGCCTTGCACCGCCGGTGCGTCACTTTTTCCCATGTTAAAAATGACGCACCGGCGGCGCAAGGCCTTCATAAATCTGCCCTTTAATGCTTTGACATGGACTGCAATGATAGCAGTGGACACCTCTAGATTTGGAGAAAAGGTACTTCTTCAGAGTAGTTCACTCCATCACCCTGACGGAGTAAAGACCATCCTCTGCAGTCCGCATTGGTCTTTCAAACTTCAAGAGAGTGCAGTTTACACATTCTTCGTTTTCCTGTGCTTCGTTCCATTGGTTTTATTGTTTTTATGTCCAGCTTTGTTAAAGTATTTAGCACTTCAACAAGTCTACAGAGGTGAAAATAAAGCAAGACATTTTTTACTTCTTTTCTGAGATGTTGGCAGGGACCAAGTTAATGGACTGATGCACAAAGGTTTCATGCAGTCACAATACTTGCCATTCAGAAAATCACGGGTTTTAGACTGCGAAAGAGCAGGTCATGCTCTGGAAAAGACAGTGCACTTTATGGTCCACAATACCTTCCAAAGGAGGTACGTAATTTGGGACTCACAACAAATTATCACTGCTTTGTGACCTTAATAGCAGTTTCAGAGACTACGCAAGGGACAGGTTCCACATTGTGAATGGTGGCTGTTGGCATTAGGTTGGAGAGATGCCCAAGTGCCTTTAAAGCCTTAGGTGCTAAGGCTTTCCCACCGCGCTAAACCCTTTTTGATGCTTGGAGCAATTTGCAATTAAGCTTTATAACTTGTTTCCACTAGAGATATCCAGGCAAAGTGCATATCGCTTTTTCCCCACAGATAATGGATTCTTATGGTACCAGGGTTTGATGGAATTCCCCAAAGGCAACTAAGAAAAAAAATCATAATTTAACAATTCTTTTTGATAAATGGGAACATATGATGTGCATGAAAGGTCACGTTCATTTTAAATGGCATCAACAAAAGATTTTCAACCTCTGTGACTGCCCAGCAGAGCCCTGCTGTTTCCCAAGCAGCCATGGTGACCAAGAAGAGCTGGGGCTTTCTGAACATCCTTTTTGCTCTCTGTCGAATTTGCCCACTTTGCTTCTCGCTTAGTCACTCATCAGGTTCCTAATGGCAACTTTGCGTCTTGGGATGGACTAAAGCCTTGTTTCTTTTCATTGCCACACATAACACAGGAGAGTGGTGCAATGCTGTAAAATAGAATGTGAAACAGACACCAGGAACACAGACAAAGGCACCAGACTACTGATTGGAAGAAGGTGAATGGGTGCAGACTGGACTTTGAGCTTATTGCTCTATATCGTTGTTAAGCCCGATTCCTTGAGCTCCAGCCAGCTAAACAACCGACCCCCTGCTCCTGGTATGTGATGACAAAGCCCAGACTTGATGGCAGTATATTCCTGTATGATCAGAACATTACCATCTCCATATGGTGGTAGCAAACCTCACATACAAAGGTAGCACACTACTGACGTTTGAAGTCATCACAGACCTGGGATATGACGGATGTCCCCAGTCAAACAATGGCAGCCCTCATGGCAGATAGTAGAAGCATACCCCTACATACACACCTTAAATTATTTCCAAAGCCACATGTCTCTTTCTGTGATATCATTAGGGGTACAGATTAAATTAAAGCATTAGCTGGGATGCCATCAGCGAGTTCATGGGTTGGTTTTGTAGTTTATGCACCGACTATACTTTGTTTAAATGAAGCAACTGTATTCTTTTATACCTTTGCATAGTGTTCATTCCAATAGGTGAGCACATGACATTTTGTCAGTGATGTATGTCATAACTTATTATCACTCAAAAACATATTTCTGCACGAACCAAGCACAGAATGGCTTACCTCAATGCTAAGTTACCCGTATATCTCTTATAAAAACATGAGGGGATAATACCACCTCATTAGCCAGTCACATCAGATCCCATTATCAGGACAACCAACCCAAGCTCTGACAGTGGCAAAAGTATGGACTAATGCCAGAGTCAGATTGTGGACCTGGCATTAGTCCATTCATACTGCTTCCCTGCTACAATGCCAGCAAAATGTGCCATAGACCCTTCTACCCACCACCCCCCATGGACATGGCCATCCTGTTATTTCAGTCTCCATCTCGAGATGCAATAAATGTTTCAGTGTATTTTATTGTATTGGTTTCACTCTATGAATCCAATGCCTTCCTAGCTCTGCTGCTTTATATTTTAAATGTGTTTTTGGTATTTTGCAATAATAGAACACAAGAGTGCAAATCAGTGCTCAATCCATACAGAGGTAGCTTTGTAAGATTCCAACAGTAAAAGTAAAAATTAAACAGAAACAGCAAACCCCTTACCTGCCCCCTTCCTTGCCATACCTCGTCTATGTCATATGTCATTTTTCAGCGTCAACTATCATGTCCAAGGTCGTCTTATATCAGTGGCGGTGGATACTCTCAGAAGCCGCTACACCCTTAGATAATGGGGGCACGTTACCACTTAGAACTCTCGAGATAGAAGGGAAACAAACGCCCCCCAGAGATCCTGGAAGGACCTCTCCCCAGTGCTAGAAGCATATGAGAGCTTCTCCATCCCTAGGACAAACCAGAGGCAGTGGAGCCAGCCTGAGTGGGTGGGAATGCGTCCAGAGCCACAGTAGGTGAGGACATTCTGCAAGGCAGCCCCAGTGTGATTCCCATCTGCTTGACTTTCATCGATTTTTAGGGGGATATGTCAAAGGATTAGGTAAACCCAATAAAATGTAAGCAGGGAACCTCGGGATCTACGTCTCAAAGTGCTGGTCAACCTCGTCAATAATTTGTGACCAATAATTACAAATCTGCGGGCATTCCCATAATAAGTGGGCTAATGTTCCGGTCTCCTGACAGTCCCTCCAACAGCACTGGCTCTTAGTAGGGTCGATTTTGCATAAACGCCCCGGGGTGAGACACCAGTACGAAGTTATTTTCGTAAAAGTTTCAGTCAAGACTGTGTGTTGGGCTGTGTGGCGGGATCCATAGTAGATACTTTCCCATTCTTTGTGTGTTAGTGTCCTACCCAATTCCCCCTTCCACCTGACTTGATTGGTTTTGTGTGTGTGAGCTGAGCACTGCACTAGAAGAGATTAGAGTGTAGAGATCAAGCCTTTACTGGACGTGTTTGTAACCAGCCATTTCTCATATGCTGTAAGTTACCGTTGTGTATTATCTCTATTGTCTGGGTCTGACAGCCAGTGTCTAAGTTGTAGCTACTGCAGCCGTTCCGACTCTCCCAAGTTAAAGTCGATTTGCAGTTGTAGGAACAGTACTATCCCTTCGCAGTCGATCATATGGCCCATCGAATGTCAACTAGACTGCCTCCATTTGGAAACAGAGGACAACCCGGGTGTAAAGTCTGGATTGTCAAAGAGGGGAGTAATGGGGGATGGGGAGGGAGTGAGGCCATGATGGATCCCGCAGCTATCCCAGGCTGCCATGGTAGACTTAGTGACTGGAGACAAATAGATACTCCTGGGCCTCTACGCTTTCTTCAAAAAGGGAATCTTCCAAAGTGAGGTTCCGGTCACCGCTCTGTCCTGAAAGAGCCACCGCTGTTAGGATTCTTTTTAATTATTCCATGCAACCAGGTATCTCATTTGTGAAGCCTGATAATAGAGTTGGAGGTTCCGCAATCCCAGACCACCCATGGAGGTGAGGAGGTAACTCTGCTCTTTCCACATCCTTGGTTTCTTCCCAGCCTAACTGAAGCAATGTAGCATGGTGTATAAGTTGTGAATCATTCCGGGGAGGGGTGGAGGTGGGGGTGGCGGGGGGGTTAAGGGAGTGCCTGTAAAATATGCAGTATCTGAGGTTGGATAGTCATCTTGATGGCTGCAATTTTCCCCAGCCAGGAGATCGGGTAACGCAATCACTGCCCTAATTCTGCTTTGACTCGTTTAAGTAGGGCTTGTTAATTAATAAGAGAAGTATTTTGAAGAGAGGGTACAATCCGAATGCCAAGATAGAGTAAAGCGTCTCACTCCCAGGAGATTGGAAATTGTTTTGCTAGGGTGTCCGAGGGGAGCGAAAGGTTGAGAGCTTGGGACTTGGAGAGATTGATTTTGAAACTGGACATGGCGTCGTGCACCTCCATCTCAGCTAGGACGGCAGGGAGGGAGACCAGCAGTTCAACTAGGGACACCAAAATATCGTCCACATTAACATAGGTTAATTTTATGTTCCCCCCGCCCCGAAAACAATTCCTCGTATCTCCACCATGTCCCAGACCCTCTGAGCAAAGGGCTCCATGAATAACACAAATATTAGTGGAGACATCGGGCAGCCTCGATGGGTCCCTCTACAAATAGGAAATGGTGCATCTTGGAGCCCATTTACCCTCACTGATGCCGAGGAGGAGTGGTAGCAGTTCAAGACCCACATGCGGAATCTCTCAGGGATCCCAGAGAGGGCCAACACCACAACTGGAGAAATGGACAGTTCACTCTGTCGAAGGCTTTCTCAGCATCGACCCCAAGAAACATATAATGATTAGGAACTCTCATATCCTTCCAATTAGATGCAGCACCCTCTTTGTGTTGTCACTAGTTTGACGCTGGGGGATAAATCCAGTTTGGTTTGGATCAATAATATAAGGGAGTCGGGCCCCAACCATGATGCAAAGGATGATAGTAAAAAGTTTAGGATCTGAGTTGAGGAGCGAGATAGGGCGGTATGAACCGCAGTGCTGCCTTTCATTGCCAGGTTTGGGAATAACAAAAATGGTGGCAGTGAGCATGTTGGAGGAGATCTCCCAGGGGACGAGAACCTGATGAATAATGAGTTAGGATGGGGGCCAGTTTCATGCACAAGATTTTATAAAATAGGGGGAAGAAGCCATCAGGGCCTGGAGATTTGGCTGTGCTTAACCTGAAGATTACAGAAACAACCTCCTCAATTTGGATGTCTTGCTCTGTGTTTCAGCCTGGGCTGCTGTGAGGGACGGCATGTGTGCCTCCCCCAGATATGCGTCAATCACCTCTGAATCCAGCTGTTGGTCAGTATACAACTCTGCGTAAAATTGTCAGAATATGTCAGCAATAGATGCATTCTCAGTAACAACTGAGCCAGTTGGGTCCCACAATGAACGGACTGTGGTGCACTGTTGCCATGCTCACAGGCCGGCCACCAGTAAGTGCCCACACTTGTCGCCACCTGTGTAATAGTTGTGTCAGAGACGTAGGGCAGCAAACTCTGCCTTATCCATATCTATGCTGGCCAATTGGGCGAGTGCCGTGGATCGCTGCCTCCAAACCCACGAGGCCCTGGTGTGTTGATGTATGCGTTCTAATCTTCTAACCTGTCCTGCCAATTGCTCCCTCTTCTCCAAGCGTGATTTATTATCAGAAGCAGAGATTGAGATAAACTCTCTGCATATCACTGCTTTGAGCGCCTCCCAGAGGTTGGAGGTCATAGTATCGGGGGTGTTGTTAAAAGACAGGTTCTCAGTAATGGAATTTTCTATTTGTTGGACCGTCTCCTTACGAGATAGTAAGGTGTCCGCAGCCACCAAACTCGTCTAGGGGAGAAATAGGAGGGATGTCTAGAGACAACTGCACCACCGAATGATCTGATAAAGCGGAAGGGAGTACATTAGGTGTAATAGTTCAGCTGTGCCTAGAAAGAGATCTAATCTAGCATATGTCTTATGGGAGTGCGAGTAGTAAGAGTATTCGTGAAGCTGGGGATGTCTGAATCTCCAGAAGTCACAGACCCTAAGTTTCTAAGCACCCTGCAAACACCGGGAGAGGGATCCGGAGTGTCCGAAGCTGTATGTGGATCTATTGAGAGCGTTTTCCAGGACCAAATTAAAATCTCCCCACACGAGAACATGCCTGCCATGTGCCACCAGTGTCTCCGGTAGGGCTGTGTGAATAAATGCCTCCTTACCCTCATTAGGCACGTATGGGGAGGCTACAACCCAACCATGTGCCCACCGACACCCGGAATGCTAGCAGCCGTCCCTTTATTTCAGCAACTTTGTCTCCTACAGTACCTTTAAAGGTGAGGGAGACCAAGAAAGCCACCCCTGCCATCTTGGAGCAGGCGGAAGAGAAGAACTGAGTAGGGAAGGACCGTGAATGGTTTTCTTGGGGCTTCTGCATGGCCTTACTCCCCGCTCCCCCTCTGCCACCCCGCCGCCGCCCAGGAAATAGTCAAAGCAAATCACCCAGTTGCCTCAAGAAGAGTCTGACTGTGTTAAGGCCTTAGGTAGTGCCTCCACTGCGTCTTGCTGGCGTTTAGCTATGGTGTCCGGATCTGGCTTGGTGATTTTGGATCTGGGGCCTCTAGTGCAACCGCTCCTTGGTCTAGAGGCCTGCTCCGTTTGCTCATCCACGGCCGGTGTCCAGGCCCAGGACTCTGCATGTCTCCCCGTAGGAGGTTATTTGAAGTAGGCATCCATCCCAGCGAAAGATAAGTCAAAAGGGGTGCCCCAGGAGTGAGCTATGCCTTTACTATGCAAGAATGCAGTTGCTGGCATAAAAGTACGCAACTTCTGTAGTGTGGACGACGCATGGTCCTGGTATAGTGTCACTGATTGGTTCTGTTAAGTGATAGGAGTTTTCTCCCTAGCTTTACGGAAGATCTCCTCCTTCAGCTCATAATCTTGGAGGTAAGCCAGGATGTCAGCTGGGGGGCATTGTCTGAGCGCTTGTGTCCCACTCGGTGCACGCTGGGCATCTTGATTTCTTGGGATGGCTCGGTGCCAAGGATGAAGCGAAAGAGACCGGCTGGGAAGTCTTTAATGTCTGCACCTTCAGCTTTGGACTGCACACCCCGGATGCAGACATTATTGCATCGGAATCTGTTTTCAAGGTCCTCCCTGTGTGCCTGTAGATCTAATTGTTGGTCTTGGAGCCACAGGATTTCTTGCTGTAGCATCTCAACTTCTTCAGTGTGGTTACAACCTTGTTCCTCCAGGGCCGCTACCCTGTCCTCCAAACTGTCCATGTTTTTCCACAGGACTCGAATATTGCTTGATAAATCCTTTTTGACCTCCTGCAAGTCCTCTCGGATGGATATGAATAGCGACTCAAGGAAGGCCCTAGTCACTGGTTCCCCCATCCTGTCTTTCTCTGGATTCTGTTGAACAGCTTGCATGTTGGGTCCAGGGGTCCCACTGCTTTGTTTGATAAGCATGTCCTTAAGCAACCTATCCTTTTTCAGCCTAGTTGCAATCATTGCTTCCTGTGTTTGTGGCTGTCTAGAGGGAATGTACAAAGTGTAGCTGTCACCAACCCCAGAAGTGTATTGGAGAATTGCTGCAGGCACATAGAGCTACATGAAGAGCAGAGAAATGAAATAAATGAAATACCAGCATTTGTAAAGTGCACAGCTACCTTCGGAAAGGGATTACCAAGGGCTGGAGGCCCTTGGTAAGATTAAGTAAGATGTTGCCCAGAGTTCCATGGTGCTGGTCAAACCTGCCACCAGCGAAGGGGATCAAACAGTGAACCCCGTGGTCAGGCACCCTGGTCGCTGCGCCACACCTCTTCCACTGTTCACTTTCTAAAAGTGTAATTTCTAAAATAGTAATGGTCAATCCACCTTTACCAATAAAGTGGATTTCTCATTAGATATGAACCATGATACAGCTACCTCTTTCTTTTCAGGAATTACAGCTTATTAAGGAATTCCGAATGATAGTCAATGAGAGGAGCAGGCCTCACAGTAGTTAAAAACTAATTTTGCTGTTTGTCACAACCAGGACATGTAAATCTTACAGGTACATGTCCGACATTTTACTTACATAGCACTCCACCCTTGGGGATACCTAGGGCCTTCCTTAGGGGTGAGCTATGTGTAATTAAAGGGGAGGTTAAGGCTTGGCAAGGGGTTGTAAATGCCAAGTTGAAGTGGCAGTAAACTGCACACACGGGCCTCACAATGGCATGCCTGAGATAGCTTTGAAGGGCTACTTGTTTTGGTGGCACAATCAGTGCTGCAGGCCCACTAGAACCATTTTGATTACAGGCCCTGGGTATATGGTTTTCGACTTTACACAGGACTTATAAGTAAACTAAATATGTTAATCTTGTACACTCCAATGCCACTATGTTTAAGGGAGAAGCACATGCACGTTAGCACTGGTTAGCAGTAGCAAAGTGCTCAGATACAGCAAAAAGTGGAGGTAAGCAGGCAAAAAGTATGGGGAAGACCACCTTAAGGATGTCAAAGCATATTCCCCCAGCAAAAAATAGGGAGATCTACCCAACCTCTAGGGAGTTCTCATCACTAATGCAGAAGAACCTAGATAGACCATCAGCATTGGCTTGGTCTACCCTAGGTCCGTGTTCTACCCTGAAGTCTATACCTTGCAGGGAAATGAACCACCTCAGTATTTTGGATTCCTAACCCTTCTTTCTATGAGGCACCTGAGGAGCCTGTGGTCAATCTGAATCAGGAGGTGAGTGCCAAACAGGTATGGCCTTAAATTATTCAATGCCCAGACCAAACCAAAGGTTTCTCTCTCTATAACAGTCCATCTCTGTTCCCTGGGGAGTCACCACCTGAAGATGAAGGCTACAGGTTGGTCCAGGCCCTCTTTATTTAGCTATGTTAACACTGCCCCATGCCATGTTCTTAGGCATCTGTTTGCATGAAAAACTCATTGGAGAAGTCAGGGGCCCTGAGCACAGGATCTGTACACATGGCTTGCTTTTTGGCATGCCTTTGTCCAAATCAAATTTCTAATCTGCTTCTTAGAAGTCAGCTCTGTCAAGGGGTCAAGAATTGTGCCATATCCTTTGAAAAACCTCCTGTAGCACCCAGCAATGCCCATGAATGCTCTGAGCTCAGTGTGGGTTTTCGGGGGCTCGCATGCCATGATAATCTCTAACTTGGCATGTAGGGGATGCACCTTAACCCTGCCCACAAGGTATCCCAATTACACCACACACCCATGCCCTATCTGGCACCTCCTGGCCTTGATAGTCAGGACTGTTTGTTGCAGGGCCTGAAGCTCGTCATGGAGGTGAAAAAGGTGGCTCTTCCAACTGCTACTGGACAGTTTTGTCATCAGGATAGGCAGATGAGAATGCCTCAGTACAAGCAAGTACCTGTTTCACCAACCTCCTGAAGTTGGCCGGGGCATGTTTTAATCCAAAGGACATCACCGGAACTGTAGTGGCCCTCTGGCGTGGAGAAGGCTGATCGCTGATATCTCAAAGTGAGATTTGAGACGATTGATATTAAGCACCCAGTGGGGCTGCCTGGGGCTTTAAAGTCCACCTGGTAGGTGGCCTTACCTTTCCTCTCAGTCACCTCATAGGGCCCAGTCCAATGCTCCTGCTGGGCCCTTGGCTCCACAGGTTCCATCACCCACACTTTCTGCCCAGGCTGTAATTCCACATTGGTAGAATTTGGTCAAACCACTCTTTCATCACAGTTTGACTGGCTTCTAAGTTGTCAGAAGCTTGGATTCACAGCTTAGCCATTTGGCTTCTGAAGCCAGCATGTAGCTTACTACATCCTGGGGAATATTCCTGGGAGTTTGCTCCCATAATTCCTTGACCAAACGCAGAGGCCCTCTGACAGGGTACCCATACAAATGGTGAAAGGGGCTAATGCCACCTCCCTGTAGGCAAACAACAGGCATGGCAAGAGAATGTCCCACTTATTCCCCAGGGACTCAAGTAGGCTTTGAATCGTGTCCTTCAGGGTCTTGTTGAATCTCTCAACAAGCCCCTTTGTTTGTGGATGGTAAGGAGTGGAAAACTTGTAGGTTGCCCCACACTCCTTCCACATTGACTGCATGTTTGCAGACATGAAGTCTGTGTCCCTGTCAGACATAACTTCCTTGGGAAACTCACTTGTCTAAAAATCCCCATCAGGGCCTTTGCCACTGCAGGTGCAATTGTGGTCCTCAGATGAATTGCCTCTGTGTACCACTACCTGGTTGCATGATTCACGAGAACTAGAATAAACCTGTTGCCTGATGAAGACTTGGGGTCGATAGCCCCAACAATGTCAATGCCCATTTCTCAAAGGGTGTGCCAATGAGAGGCAAGGGATTAAGGGGGGCTTTCAGCCTCATCCTTGTCTTTCCACTGGCCTGTCAGGTTACATAATTCCTACAGAATGCATAAGGGGGATTATTGATCCTAGGCCACTATAAGTGGGGGTGAAGCCTTGCAAAGGTCCTATCTAGGCCCAAGTGTTATTTAATGGGAATCCTATGACCCCGCTCCAGTAGGAAGGCACTGTAGCATTGGGGGACCAACAGGGCCCTTGTTGTCCTTTGCACAAGAGCATTAGGCTCACAGTAAAGGAGGATACCCCCCTGGTAAATGTGATAACTCCCAGAGACATAAGCTGTTGCTTGGGCTTCAACCCGTTGCCTTGTTCCCTCAAGGGTTGGCGTACTCACGTTGTGCACTACAGAACTCCTCTCTGGAGGGTCCTCCCTCTACATGCCATCCAGCAAGTGTAAGAAGGTCACTAAGGAAAGCAGTGTCCTCCTCAGTGCTTTCCTGGGTGGCCACCACATGTGCCCCATCCACCTCACTGGGTAGACACTCTAGGGCTGGTTTCACACACCCTCTGCCTTTCCCCTTCTTAGTAGCTGGCTGGGCAATTGTTTCAGGCACCAGCCCTTTTTGACTTCCATCTTGGGCAGCCATGGATCATGTTGTGGCACAGATCCAATCAGAAACACCAACATCTAGACAAGAGCCTTAGCTCCACCTCATTCCCTATAGGGTGCTGGAGGTCATTACCAAGCACACTGTTCACAGGCAAGGCAGGGCTCACAACAACCTTCAGAAGATCTGAACCCCTGCTACCGCCCCCCCACTGAACAGGAACAAGAGCTACAGGGTACTGACCCTCTCTGTTGACAGCCACCACAACTTGGTGGAATGCATTGGGAATCACCTGCTCCAGGAACACCATCTGACTCCTTACCATAGTCGAGCTTGCACCAGTATCCCTCAGACACTCAACACCTTGCCCCTTGATGGTGACCTATTGCCTACATGTTATAGTATTTGAGGGCTCATTGATCTTAGGGGCAATCTCACTGACACCCAGGGACCCCAGCACTATACTAGGGTAAACAACCTTTACAACGCAACTTTTACATTGCAGAGCCTGTACAACGCAACCATTACAACGCAAACTATTAAACTATTCACTATCCGGCACCCCAAAGCACTATACGTTGTAATGGACTGCGTTGTAATACTTGCATTGTAAAGGCATGCGATGTAAAAGCATGCGTTGTATTGTCATACATCCCTATACTAGCCACCCCTGAATTATTTCCTGCAGTGGCAGGTGGTGTTCTTTTTGTGCACTTGGTACCCCCCCTTGTTGTTTCCATACTCATAGCACTAATAGCACATGATTGGCTAAGGCTGCTGACTCTTGTCTGGGTAGTTCTTCTGCTGGTGGTCAGACTGGAATGAAAACCAGACCCTTTTCCCTGTGAGTTGTTTTGGGGGGCCTTTAGAGAACCTTATGTTTTTATCGCCCCCTTCCTCCTTCAGACGGGAACCATGACCACCCTTTTGGGAGCACCCCAGATGCCTGATTGGACACTCTGGTGCTGACCCAGATGTCTGCCTCCTCATAAAGCTTCCTGGGGTCAGTAAGCTTGCTAACAACTAGGTGTTGGTGCAGCTCTGGAAAACAAATATCAAGCATGTGCTCCTTTAAAATTCAGCTGCACAGCCCTAAATATTGATCAACCTTGCTGCCTCTCACCCAGCCCTTCAGTATCTTGCTGGTATAATCCAAGAAATTCACCCATGTTTGTAATGAGATCTTGTGGTTGGCCCTGAATCTCTGACTATACCCCCATGGATCAGTTCAAACGTACTGTCTAGGATGGTCTTCATAGGAGTGTAGCATATCTGATCCTTCAAAACTAGTGTAAGGAGTATGTCCCTTCACACTGAGGGCAGATACCGCCATAATCCACCATCCCAGAACTCCCTGGGATCTTCTGCACTCTTAAAGCCACTTCATAGGCTCCAAACCATTTGTCAATGTCATCTTCCACCACATATCTGGGCACCAAATCTTTGGGCATCTGGGCTTTGGACTCACTAGTGAACACTGCATGTCTGCTGCCACCAATGTTGTTGCTGTGCCCCACTTGTAGGGCTCTTATGTCCGGAGACTGGGCTCATGAAACATCTTCCTCTCCTTCGTCACTAGTATCCTCTACTCTAAAGCCTGTTTTTTTCTCAGTCAAAGCAAGTTTCTGTCCCCGCTGTAGCTTGGCAAGCTCCAATTTGAGTTTTCGTTCCTCCATCTTGTCTGCCTGCTCCTCTGAGGACAGTTTTTTGTTGGAGACACTGCTCTGTGGTCTGGGAACCACTTCTGCTCCTGGTAAGTTGTTGGACCCTTGTACAGGCACGCCCAAATCCACAATGAAATCAAGAATCAGGTCATCCTCATCCTCAGGAAAGAGTTCCACACCTTAGTCAAAATGTCTGCTTACGCAAGTCAAATCATTCGAATTCTCACAAGATTCTTTCATGTGAATTTCGTTCTTGCATTAATAGTTGTATGTGGAGTGCCACCTATGTAGTATGCATCATTTGCATTACTTTACATAAAGAAGAACAGCAGGTGATGGTACAGGTGAGGGGACCTTGTTGATGACGAAGTACACCAATCTATTAACGACTATGAAAAAGTCTCAAAGTAAAACATGTCCCAAGAAAGAGAGGGCTTTGAACTAGAAAAGCTGAAATGCCCCCGGTTTTGATCAAAACAATCAAAACAATCCACAGTGTGTCCACTCTAGAATATTTGAACACCCTGTGCATGATTCGTAAAAAAATTGCAAATCTACACCTGGAGATGATGACCTTGCAAGTATGTACTAACTTAAGGAGAGCACAGCACTTTCCAAGGTTAGTCATGGAAACCTGCAACAGTTGAATGGTTCCTGGCATTATCCTGATAAATGTCTGCATACCTTAAGTTTTGAATTGGGCTTCTTTTCTCAGATGGATCGTAGCTGCAGTAGCTGTTTGCAGCAATCAGCACCAGCTGATAAGTCATATATTCGTACATTGATGATACACTTTTCTATACATATTGCGATTCGCAAAAATCGTCTGTTTGCGATCGCAAAATGGCCTTGTCTAATGCATGAACGTTTTTTGAACTGTGTATTATATCAAGGACCCCCTGATTGGGATATGACTCCTGGGTCAGGGAAACAATTTTTTGTGCAATATAAAAACCCAGGCAGACTCACAAGAAACAATCTGGCTTTTCTCTAGGACATGTAATAGAATTTTCAGAATTCACACACAAACAACATATAAACTGAGCAAAGAGTAATAATGATATCAAAAATAATCTTTAATTATGATATAAAATTGTATAAATCCATTTAGATAATTGAATACACAAAGTATACTTAATAAAATGATTAAAATATAAAAACCATTGATTTGATCCCTTCTTTTTTAAAGCGAAAACACAAAGTTTCATCAAACATTATAGTAAAAATAATTTCACATATAATCCTGATACAGGTGAGCCTTTTTTGAATACACAATTTACGTTATCGCGATTCCCTGAATTGCGAATGAAAATGGGGAATCTCCATTTGTGATTCCCTAATGCACATGCAAGAATCATTTCCTTAATGTGCACTGTGCATTTCAGAAACTCTAATTGCATTCAACTTCAAGTTGGTGGTTAAGAATTGCATTCTTTAAAAAATGCACAGAACTGCATTTTTTAAAGTGTCATGTGGCGCACTTGTGTGCCTTACATGTGCATCTTTTTTTGTTAGGGACGCCTCGGGGGGCCTTCGGTCCCTGGGCACCCTTGCCTTTGCATTACCTAATTTGTGATTACCAATTAGGTCATTGCAATTTAGGTAATGCAAGACCATTCTCACCTATGGGCCTTGATGCCCATAGGATAGAATGGAGTCGCAATTGTAAATAACGATTCCCTAATTACATTTGCGATCCTTAATGAATCACAATTAGAGAATCGTTATTTGCTGTATGTGTTGTTGCATTTCATTTTGCTATTTGAAAATCATAAAATGCAACTTTCATGCATGTGCCCCATATTGAGTTATTTTATTTAAAATGTATTTATTCCTTCAGACACATCCTTAGGGAAAATGAAAGTTAACTTCAAATTGAACTTAATGCTGTCGGATATTTAACCTGTTCAAGTTCATGAAAGGCTGCGTCGGTACATTTGCAAACATGCTGAGTTACTTAAAACACAAACCCTCAATTTCTCTTTTTTCAGAATCATTCTGACTGTGTGTCTGTTAGGATTATATTTATTTTTACCAGTAGATCTGTTATTTAAAGCTTAAGAAAGGGCCACGTGCCCCCCCTTCCTGCTATGCCAGATCTTATGAAAGGTGGTTCATACAGCTAAAATCTCAAAATCATACATTGAAAGTATTTCGCTTCACAGCTTCAGTCTGAAATGTATCTTTCAGTTCTTGTTGACCATTTACTGTAGCAAACTTTGTAAGTGGATGCAAAGGCAACGTTTCTGAAAAACCCACAGAGGGCAAACATAGAATTTATACATTGTGCATGTTCCATTAGAGTCCACCATCATTCCTCTGCACAAAAAGAGTTCCAAAGTAAACGAGTAGATAGGAGTCAAAGTGTTTCAGATTGTTTCAGATTGTTCCAGTGTTTTCCAGAAGTAAAATGTGAAGCCACATTTAACTTATATGCTTTCGAAAAAAAACACTATGCAAAGGAGGTAGTGCTAAAACCCACCATTGAAAGTACCAAGGGCCGCATGTGTGACCGTTTTAGCGGTCACAAATGGAGATTCGTATCGACTGTGATGACTAAAAAATCTTGTAGCATGAATCAACCCTGTTTTGCGAGTTTGTAACCTGTTACTTACTCACAAAATAGGGTTTGCAAGTTGCTATTAGTTAGAGGCATGCCTAGGGCATCCCTTCCCAATAGAGAGTCGCAAGGGCATGTACAATTGTTTTGTGATCGCAATGTGGATGCAAAACAATCGCAGTTTACTGCCTACTTCAAGTAGGTGGCAGGGCTGCTACTACCATTAGGCAAGACTAGGCAGCCGCCTAGAGCGGCAAAAGGGGGAGGGAGGCAAAAAAATGCATGCGTGAAGGTCAGGGTCCCTTGGAAGGCACTGGCGCACTTTGGTAGAGTCCTGTCTGAGGACGCCGCATACACGGCACTGTGCCCCCGTCTTGAACACAGGGGAGGGCGCCTTGAGCCTCCGAGGAGCAGCAGAAGAGCTAGACGGGTGGGTGAGGGGCATCATCAAGAAGGGCCCATGGCTTTGCTTGGAAGGACATTAGTTAGAAGGTGCCGAGACCTTCCCACTAGCGTCCCCAGCCTTTAGCAGCGCCTCCCCCCCAGTGCCCGCCTCTAAGCGCTTGGACAGCCTCGGGTCGCCAGCTGTGGGCAATACACAAATATTTCTATTAATGTCCATGCCGAACTGCTGTTGAAGATGTTACTCTGACATTTGAAGTGCCTAATCCAATTTTTGCCATGTTGGTTTCTTTTTAAACATAAAATACTAACATAAAATACTTTCCCATTTTCTGTACTGGCAATGGAGGTTTGCACTGCCTGTGTTTATAACACACACTATGTGGAGTTAAGCCAGCCCTTTCATGCCAATCGTTAGCAGGGCAGATAGCGGTTATTTCAGAGAGGGAGTGAGAGCGTTACTAAGAGCTCGATTCTTCCTTCAGTAACACCTGCCACTCCCACCCGGCACATGGATGCAGATGTGAGGCAAGCAGGCCTAGGAAGGCCTGGCCAGGTCCACAGTGCCTTTCATTAGCTACGCATTTCATCCGTTCCACAGAGCTGGATGGGGCCAGTCTCCCATCAAGAAAGGATCTTTGCCTTTGATTGCAGCAAGCCGGCACTCAGGAAAGGCATCCTCACGGACCACTTCCCGCAGAGGCTTGAGGATATTGGCTTGGCAAGAAGGGATGTTTGTCCAAGCCAGAACTAGACATCCTCCCATGGCCACCGCCAGCTCAACACTGTCATCCCAGCAGGCCCCTTCTAGTAAGTAGTAAAGGTGCAACGCTGCAGAAGACGGATGTGCCCGGTCCTGAAAAAGCACTAGACAAGCTTCATTTCGTAGCGCTGCATAGGGCTTCTTTGGAAAACAATATGAAGTTTATTTCAAACAAAATTGTTATTTTTAATGGCGTTGTCTTGAAAATGTGCTTCTGATCAGTTGTTTTACTTTTGGATCAACATTTCCCCCCATTTTTTGGCCTGCTCCTGGTGCCAAGGGGAGAGGATGTGGGGTAAGGGCCAGAGATGCCAACATAGGACCTGGGGAACCAGGTTCGAGCCTCTGCGTCGACTGAACATCCTGTGATTCTGGACAAATCACTTATCCTCCCCATGCCTACCAAAAATGAATGCATCCTTGGGCAACATAAGTAGCGCTCTTGTAAAGTGCTCCAATACCTTTGGGTCGAGTTTGCCTATATAAAACTGCAAAAATTAAACGTGCATTGGGTACAAATCTGGCCTCGCTTTAGGCCCTTCCACGTGACTCCGTAGGTGTTCAGAAAATTACATTAGGACTCACTCAACCCTGGCACTGGCAGCTCAAAGCTGTAATCCTCAAGGGTGCTACTTTGCAGTGGGGGCCAGCTGAAGTGGACAGATCTACAAAATGCACATGTCCAATTCCGAGGAAGCAGGCACGCCTAATCTTATGGCGTGCCTGCTTTGGAGTTAATGTCAGTTACATAAAGTTTATATTTGATGGACCTTCATTTGTGTTTAACAAGTGTTTCTGAGCCTTTGGTACAGGTTTAGGTCAACTTCACCCCCTCCTCTCACTGCCCCCTCCAAGCCATGTAGTCAGGGCCGGACTGGGAACCGAAATCGGCCCTGGCAAACTGCTCGGCCGGCTCCCCTGAGGGGGGGTGGGGGATCAGCCGAGCTGTTTGGAAGGGCCTTTTTTGGCCGATTTTGTTACAGGGGGCGATATTGCCAGCCCCCGGTAACAAAACCACCCCCCAGGCTCCCAAAAACGGCCCTCACCCTGGCGGCCCACCAGAGAAACGCCCCGGTGGGCCCTGCATGTAGTGTTTCTTAGCCCTGGGGCTCCACTTGGTAAGCACGTGTCTTGGGCTCAAATTGCAGCTGTTTTGTACATGAATCCCTGACCCCAGCAAAGTGCAAGAACAGCGGAAATAGAATGTGGCCAGGGAGGCAAATCCTGTGACTATTCCCAGACTTGTTGCAATACTGTTGAATGCTTTTGCTATAGCTTTAAAAGCAAACAAATCTGGACACGGGAGGGGGGCTGCTTTTTCCAATTCTCACCTAGGGCAGCATAACACCTAGAAACGGCCCTGGTAGGTGGTAAGCAACCTGCAAAGAGGAATGGTTCCCCAAGACACCTCCTTCCTCTTTGTGATTGGCAGCAAAAGCCTTTTTAAAGAGCAGACAGTGGTCCCACTGTAAGGAAAACAGGCAGCATTTTTTTTAAGTGCTTTATTTAAAAAGCAAAGCCAGTCATGGATTTTCTTGGCTACTCCAGGATGGCATTTACACCATGTTTAGTGCTGAAATACAAGCAACAAGCTTTAACACTGTCCCAATGAGTACTCATGATCACCTGCTCAAATAGTCCTGAGGGAGCACAGAAACTATTGTTTTTGCTTCCTTAGCTGAAACACGCTGATGGTTTCCCTGGCTCAGGAATGCTATGCCTTACATGGTGGTCCTTGGCAGAAACATCTAGTTATAGCAGCTAAACCATAAATGGGGTGGAATGGCAGTCTCTATGACCTGGCGGTCTAGCGACTGAGGGGCCACAATGTCATAGCTGCTCACCAGTGCTGCCAGCTGCCACTCTGCTTTTGAAAACACTTCACTTTGCCTTCCTCCAAATGGGGTAAGCCAACTGTGAGATTGTCAGTGCAAGAGGTCTAAATGGCTCCCTAAATATCCTAGTAAATATCTGGAGCTCCATTTTCCGTGATACTTTTGCTCGCCATTGCGACTCTGTCCCTGGGCCACTGAGAGTTGAATAACTTGTAAAGTCATTATAATGAACATGTATTTGTAAAAGGATGTAGTAGATGAATGCTCTTGATTCAAGCATGCCATTTTAGGGTCTTCCGCGCTAGACTAAATTCACATTGATTGTTTAGGCACCAGGCATAGTGAGACCTCGAACCTAATACCTTTTATATTTCGCAGCCCCTAAGCATTTGGCATTTTAGCATTATTTCTTCCTCCTTTTTCTACTCACAGACATAGCAGGAGCAGAGGGAGCTAAACAGTGCTGCTATGGACAGTTGTCACTTGCAGTCAGCCATCTATACCTTAATGGCAGGAAGGCAGAACAGGCATGAAGTGAACAGGTTTGGTGTAATTAGATTATGAGCCAATCATGATGGCTCCTAACTTTTTTTTTTGCCGAGTTTTATATAGCGCGAACTAGACCTGAACCGAATCGGGTATCAGAGCGCTTTACATAGCACCAGTTACGTTACATGAGGACACACATTCATTTTTTTTGTTAGGCACGGGGAGATTAAGTGATTTGCCCAGAATCACAGGATGTTTGGCGTCGTTACCGAGTCTCGAACCCAGTTCCTCCAGGTCCGAGGTCGAGCGCCCTAGCCATTAGGCCAACTCCTCTCCCCCACTCCCTCTTTTGTGCCCTTTTTCTTAGATATTTTATTGCATGTTCAGTGAGTATTTCTATGTCTTTCTTCTAGTTAGCTGATAATGAAGCAGAAATTATGGCGACCCTCCTTCGACTGATGTCATACTGGAGCTGGCACTTATATAATGGGAAATAAAGTAGTAGGCATATGACAATAGCACTAAGTTGCATCAAATTATTAAAAAAGGAATACCAAATTGCTCTTTTATTGGTGAATGTAGAACACTTTGATGGCAAGCTCATATTATACTTGGAGTTCCAAAAATATCTGCACCACACTTGTGCATCACTCTTTTGTACCACCTTGCTCGCCATAAGTTGGCAGGGTATGCTCAGACATGAGTCCCTTGCTCACTTTGCCACTGGATTCAAGCAAGCCTGGCTGAAGACGGCTGTAATGCCAGAAACCGGTCCTAGGAAGCTTGTTTCCGGTCCAGGGAAGGCATGGCTTGGCAGTTCGGGCTGGACTGTTCCCATGAGGCACAGGGTCAGACTGATTTGCATATGGCCATGTCTGAACTGGGGTGGCAGAGTGGGCTAAAGAACGGTGATGGATTAAACCCAGATCTGTTGACTGGATGTGAGTGTTTGATTGGTTCAGATGCTCCGTCCTTCACCACCCCCTTTTGTACCACTTTGTTCGCCATAAATTGGCAGGGTATGCTCAGACGTGAGTCCCTTGCTCACTTTGCCACTGGATTCAAGCAAGCCTGGCTGAAGACGGCTGTAATGCCAGAAACCGGTCCTAGGAAGCTTGTTTCCGGTCCAGGGAAGGCATGGCTTGGCAGTTCGGGCTGGACTGTTCCCATGAGGCACAGATTCAAACTGATTTGCATATGGCCATGTCTGAACTGGGGTGGCAGAGTGGGCTAAAAAACGGTGATGGATTAAACCCAGATCTGTTGCCTGGATGTGAGTGTTTGATTAGTTCAGATGCTCCGTCCATCACCACCCCCTTTTGTACCGCTTTGTTCGCCATAAGTTAGCAGGGTATGCTCAGACGTCAGTCCCTTGCTTACTTTGCCACTGGATTCAAGCAGTCTGGCTGAAGACGGCTGTAATGCCAGAAACCGGTCCTAAGAAGCTTGTTTCCGGTCCAGGGAAGGCATGGCTTGGCAGTTCGGGCTAGACTGTTCCCACGAGGCACAGGGTCAGACTGATTTGCATATAGCCATGTCTGAACTGGGGTGGCAGAGTGGGCTAAAGAACGGTGATGGATTAAACCCAGATCTGTTGCCTGGATGTGAGTGTTTGATTAGTTCAGATGCTCCATCCATCACCACACCCTTTTGTACCGCTTTGTTCGCCATAAATTGGCAGGGTATGCTCAGACGTGAGTCCCTTGCTCACTTTGCCACTGGATGCAAGCAAGCCTGGCTGAAGACGGCTGTAATGCCAGAAACCGGTCCTGGGAAGCTTGTTTCCGGTCCAGGGAAGGCATGGCTTGGCAGTTCGGGCTGGACTGTTCCCACGAGGCACAGGGTCAGACTGATTTGCATATGGCCATGTCTGAACTGGAGTGGCAGAGTGGGCTAAAGAACGGTGATGGATTAAACCCAGTTCTGTTGACTGGATGTGAGTGTTTGATTGGTTCAGATGCTCCGCCCATCACCATCCCCTTTTGTACCGCTTTGTTCGCCATAAATTGGCAGGGTATGCTCAGACGTGAGTCCGTTGCTCACTTTGCCACTGGATTCAAGCAAGCCTGGCTGAAGACGGCTGTAATGCCAGAAACCGGTCCTAGGAAGCTTGTTTCCAGTCCAGGGAAGGCATGGCTTGGCAGTTTGGGCTGGACTGTTCCCATGAGGCACAGGGTCAGACTGATTTGCATAAGGCCATGTCTGAACTGGGGTGGCAGAGTGGGCTAAAGAACGGTGATGGATTAAACCCAGATCTGTTGACTGGATGTGAGTGTTTGATTGGTTCATATGCTAGGTCCATCACCACCCCCTTTTGTATCACTCTAAAGCCAGCGTTGAATCCCATTTATTTGTTTATTTATTTATAAAGTTTTATATAGCGCGGACTAGACCCCATGAGGGTATCAGAGCGCTTTACGAAAGTTGCAAGCTAGTCACATTTAACTGAGTATCTAAGAAGAGATTGTATATGTTGTTAGTTCTTGTTGAAGGTCATGACTGTTTTAGTCATTCTCTATTAGAGATTAATACGGTTCTTGGTTGATGAGTAGCTTCTGGTTGGTATCAACTTGCATCAGGGCTGTGTATAATATTGTACATTTAGGGATGCATACATTTGAACATTGCTACATATGGCCAAGTGTCATTTGCACCATTAATTGATAAGCAAAGGGCTGTTCTGTTGTTATGCAGGCAATACATTAACCAGCCAACGTCTCATATAATCTAGGTATATGTTGAAATGTCGGTTAAGTGCCTATTTTTTACCCATGTGCATGTCTTGTTACTACCCAGGTCTCACCCCCTCACCTATGACTATGAGGAAGTGGTGTCAGGGGACGTGGTGTTAGGGCTTCTTATGATGATGGTTCTACAATAGTTTCCCCTTTGTGCTGCTTCTTATTCCCATCAGTTAAATTTTTTCAGTTGTAAGAATCAACAATCTCCTTTTTGAACAGTATTTGCTTGGAGTGTGGGATAATTCTACTGTTTCCGCGGTCTATGCCCTCAATATTACATATTTTGGCAGCTTGCATAGGGGCTTGTTAAAATGATGGTGGCATGTAGGTTTGGGTCCTCTGTAAGCCTATGCTGGGTACCCTTTTGTGCAGATGGTTGTTTCATGCATGGAAATAGAAACCTCCTGCGTATCCAGGCTTATCTTGTATGCCCTTTGGACTCACCCTCTTGTACGGAAAGCCCTTGTCTGACCTTCAAGCTATTCTTTCTGATGTGTGTCGAGTGCAGTTATGGCATACATACTTGTGTGTGTTTATCGCTCAATATTGGCAAGCTAACAGTTGTCCTTGTTCCTTATCAATTGAAAGATACGCTCAGAGCATGGGGCGGGGGATATTTTATGGGCGTGTGTTCTTGAACGGATGTGTTTGCTTGATGCATTTAATTTCTACAGTGTTCTTCTGGTATTTAATTAAAGCTATAAAGCTTTATTCAATAACGCATCGCTTTTTTTGTGATTTTATTTTTTTAATGGTGCGTTTTATACAACTGTTGTTTTTATAGCAGGGGACTTTTTTTTGTAACAGATCAAAACCGACATACACACACAATATTACTTAAAATGATATTCCTTAGAAGTGCTATGAAATGTAATTATAAAGTCTACTCTAAACATAAAACGAGTGTAGGGTAATGAGTGTAATGCGTGAGTATAGCCCAATTAAACTGAGCTACCACGCACAGAATAATTTGAATGTAGTAACCTCTTCGGCATCAGGTTTCTGTGGTCAGATTTCAGTTCAAGGCTCATGAGTCGAAGCAATTGGTTCTGTTAGTGATTCGGTAAAGCCATCGTGGGTATTTTTAAGTCCATAAAAATGCCAAAAAAACATCTTTAATATGAGCCAGAAGGGAAGCAATTTCCAGAAATAGGATGAGTAGAAATTATGATTGACAGATTTTGGAGCCTTGGAAGCAGTCTTTAACTGGCAGGGGTTTAGGTTTTCCCTCCAATCTTTCCATCCGTTCCCATCTCGAGATTGGTATCCTGACACAACCCACTGCCGGCTCTGCCTCTGTTTTGCTCTCGGAATTGAAAAAAAGTAACTCAAACAAATTATGTTAAGGACATCGGCCAACTACAGAATTTCAGTTTTCGCAGTTTATTCCAAACAGTTTATGTATGGCAGTATTTAAACTTTGAAAAATGCAATAACTTTGTCGGCAGGAAACTGCCGAAAAAACGGCGATAACTTTAACACCGGTCTTGATAATATGCCCCCCAGGATTCTAAAAATATCACTCTACCCCTTAAGGTAAAGCATTGAGTACGGTTTTGTGCAGAGTGCAAATTCAATGTGTCACACATTAAGAGCTACCCATAACACCTGCCAGTACATTTACTTCTCTGTTCGATTCATAAACATTTTCCTAGAAGTGGTAATTTGCACAGATGTGATATTTAGCACCGTGCTACATTATACCAGGGTGTGCTTTTAACCAGTTATTTTTGAGTTGGTCAGAGCTGTTTCCTGCACACAAATGTTTATATGTTGTGCTACAAAACGATATAGAAGAATTCAACCATTATTTTTGCTTCCTAATAACAACAGTGGCAGTGACAAACAAGCATTTACAATGCAATGGTTTCGCCTTTGGAAAAGTTAGAGCTATTGGCATTGTAAATGACAACATTTGTATTTATGTGTTGGTTTTGAAAACAGATAAATAAATGGCATTGTCATTTACAATGCCATTAGCTTAATCTCTTGCAAATGTGAGACCTATTGTACCCTACGGACGCGCTCAGCAGACAGCAATTACTACCACACACACACACTCAGATCCCCACGCACACACCCAGAGCCAGCCACACACACACACCCAGAGCCAGCCACACATACACACCCAGAGCACGCCACACACACTCATGAAAGAAATCACAGTTACCTGTTGGAGCTCCTTGGCATATAGGGAATCCTTCGCTTGAACTCCCACTACTGGAGCGGAATCATTCTCCCAAGGCAGTTTGTTTTTCCCTTTACCTGCGCTTAACACCCTCCTGGCACCAACGGTGGGATCAGCCAGAAGCAGTAGGTCATTAAAGGATCCGTGGCGCCTGAGGGCACAGTCACCGCTGGGAGTGTGCACACTCTGAGTCCTACATCCAGACAGAAGCCAGTCTGAGTCCGCTCCTGGAAGAATGTGAGCACCTCTTCCATGAGCAGAGGTAGGTAGAGGGGTGGCATAGTCTACTAGACCTTGTGCATCAAGTTTGGGAAGGGTTTTTCTGGCTAGCCTTGCCTGGACTGCATGCATCACTCCATCCCCCTCCTCATTAAGTTCCAAAATATCCACGGCCTTGAAGAGGCTGGCTTTATCTGAACCCATGGACGAAACCAGCAAGGCAAATGCCTCCAGCGCTGCATGGCGTACCTTTCGTTTAATATCCACAAGACAGGGGGCAATGTCCCGGGAGAGTTGAGGCAGGTTGAAATCTTCACTTGGGTAGGTGAGCAGAGCACGCACACACACTCAGATGCGCACACATATATAGGCACAGAAACATAGGGACGCACACATCTCCAGACTCAGATGCTTTCACATACACAGGCAAACACACACACACACATACACACACACAAAGATGCTTTCAAATACACAGGCAAACACACACAGATGAGCACACACGCCCAGGCACGCACACAACCCCTTAGTACACAATTTGCACCACAGCTGGGATTCAAACTTATTTTGCAGCACATCGGGATGTACACAGCACTAGGGATACAGAAACAGTGTCCATCAGGAAACAAGACAGACTAGCCTCCCATGCCATTAGTTCACAGAGATAGAGCAGGCAGGCACATATCTGAGCAGTTAGGCAGGTCTCCTAGGAGTCCCGATATAGAACAGGCAAACACACCTCCCAGCCGGTCGCATAGGTATAACAGAGAGGCACTCGTTTCAACAAATCATGGAGATACAGCAGGCAGGTAATCCTCACAGCAGTACATGTAAGTAGAGCAAGCAGCTTCGCGCCCATCATTTTACAGATTTGTGTGCCCAGGGGAATAGACAGCACTTGGAGGAGGAAGGAGGTCTTTCTTTTAGTTATCCAGGTCCCATGCTTTGGATCAACCTTCGCTTGGTGAGTAAGAAAGAGGGCAGTTTTATATCCTCCAGGCATGCCTTGAAACCCCTTATTTTCCGTTAATATCCGTGTCCAAGCTACTCTTTTACCTTTAGTAGTCTCGACGTCAGGAAGCCAAGTGGTGACAGTGCACTTTACATTTAATACACAGAAATCATTGAAATACTAGATCTAAGCAGGGGTTGGCTTTCTGAAGTCCATGCCCCAGACAGAGGAGCTCACCTACCAGCAATGGGAGGCTGGCATTACATAGAAGTCTAAACTTGTATTCTGCAAATCATGGTTTAGGACTGGTGCTCTCATAGCACCCTGAAATAGATAGCCATGAAACCCACAGCTAGACGTTCCACTGAATACACATCTAGGTATGGCAATTCAGGCCAAGGCCCTGTCCCAACTAAACAAACTTGACCCATGTCACGCCCCTGGACTTAAGCAGGCCAAGCTGCATAGCAGATTAATAAAATATCCCTAGGAGGCCGAGTGAATGCTGTAACAATAACATGAAATCCAGCTGTGGGCAAACAAGTACAGAGCAGCAGGAATAAAGAATGTTCATCATCAGCTGTGAACACAGGCTGGCGCCATCCGATACAAGCAGGACGGGTTGGCAGCAACAAAGAAAGGAGAAATCACATTTGTCAACCAAAACACCGATCATCAGCACGTAGAGAGACGCAAACTAACGCTAATGCAAACAGAGTTGGAATGGGAACCAAAAGCAGCCCGAGCAAAAATGTACAAACCAGTACTGCTCCTTTTTCCTCTCATTCTCTCGCTTTCCCCATTAATATATTCTCTGCCTGGTCTGACAAGGGCAGAAAATAGACCTGGGCGCCAAAATGAATGTTGTGGCTGCACTATTAAATATTTTTCCATTCAAAGGCCTGCCTGTCACCTTCTGATATCAGCAGGCTTTGCAAAGGAAGGATTTTAATGTCGATCCTATCCAGGTGGGGACCAGGCGGGGGCACTCATCACGAGGGGCTATAGCAGCAACCAGCTTCCAGCGCCTTGAGTAGCACATGGTGGAATACAGCGCTATACAAACCTTAATATTGTGCCTAAAATATTGTGCTTCGATAGGAACCACCTCATTCACGAGAGAAAGGGACTGCCCCCTTCCCCTCACCAATAATGCCCTTCCTACTTCCACATTTGGAGTCTTAGTTAACCTGCATGTAGAACCGGAGTTCCTAGTATGAAGTGCACCGAGGCAGTAAGTTTAGGGCAGAGCCAAAGGAAAGAAAAGGCCAAACAATGGTCTTTAATCGTCATGGGGTAGCGCCTCTAGTGCAAAATGCATTTTGCTCGGAATGCCACAATTCCTTGCCCCGTTCCAGCCTCAGTGTGAAGGTGCCTTCTCTGCTCACGGATCGTTGATCCCACATGGGGAGGGTTGTGTGATTGTGCATCAGACCTTAGGGGTGAGCGAAGAGTGCGTCCTTTCTTTGTGCGTGAAATTGGAATATTTCTGGGAAAATATAAAGCAAATGTGTGCGAAATTATGCAAAAGTAAACGCATCATTTAGCTCTGTACTTGACTGCACAATTTTAGTTCCTTGCATTAAAGTTCGATGCTCGGGCGCAGATGGCGCTGTTAACACAGCAAACAAGTATTTGCATTGCAATGCGAGACTTATTGTATTGCAAACGGATGGGGGCGAAAAGGCAGGGGCGGTAAGAGAGCCTCATTAAAGAAAACCATGAGTCAATGTGAATTTTTGTAACTGCAAAACAGAAACGTAAAACAGCCCAGACTTTACCTTAAAGCGGCATTTCACTATCCGGGTAAGTCCATATGTGTGCATTTGCAGTGCAAAACGGAGACACAGAATTACAGAACTGTTTGCATAAACTGCTCGCACAGTGAAGATTGCTGGATGGAAATAATGGACATTCGAATTCTATGTTTGCACGACCCGGGTTAAAAGCTACTTCCAGAACACTGATTCTATGTTCATATTCAGGTAACCAGACCCAAACGGGACAGTGCAACTACGGGCGAAGTTTACATCTACTTGCGAAGTAACACCGAGCTGTTGTATACTGAACCTCGACGAAGCGACGTCCACAGAGCGAACACTTGGGCAGTGCAAATAAAAGTCACCTGCCTTTCGTCCGGGGTGTGTGTTTTTTAAAGTACGGGACGAACTTCCCACGGTACAATGCAGCGCAGTGCCTAACACGCCTCCGTTGTCACACCAGCAGTACAGTTGATTGTTTTTGTTCAATACTCTGCCAAGTGGGATGAGTACACAATGAGCGGGCTAAATGTCTGCGGGATGCAAACGAGTACACTGGAATCAGCACAGAAACAGTTGGGAGACCTGTTTAGCAGTAGGTTATACCCGCTGGACATCTTTGATGAGGGAAAACAGCAAGACAGAAGTGGACGTCATTGCAAAGCTACGCAAAGCATAAACAAGTCAGGTCCCGGGCCGGCCAGCCAATCACAGCGCGGCCCGGGAATGACGTCACGGGGGTGTCCCGGGCCGGCAGCCAATCGCAGCGCGGCCCGGGACAAAGGGGCGGGGCTTAAAAAAAGCACCAGAAACGCCCCCGAATCGCGTTGTCGAGAGAAAGCGCGATTGACAGCCTCTGCCTCCCAATGGCTAGCCTCCATTTATGGAGCTAGCCAATGAGAGGCAGAGGCGGTCCGAACCTCACTACTAAAAACAAAAGATTTCGATTGGGAGGGGCTTCGCCCCTCGCCAAAGTCGAAACCTAAAAAGAACAGAAGAAAATGGAACACTGGTACAATACGTAGGGTGCTGCTAAATAGCCCTTTGGTGCAAATTAGCACAACCCACACAGTTGGTGAGATCCGATCAAGGCTGGGTGACATTCAAAGAACGTCAAGGAAAAGGTTTATTAATGTAATAGCATGCGCACATACTTTCTTAAAGGCACTTGCGACAGTGTGTTTGATTGGCCAACTGTTGATCTAACTAACTAGCATTGACAAGGCATCTAGGTTTGGTTTTTGAACGGTGCGTGCACAAGGATGCACAACATCCAAGAACATATTGACATAGAATACACCTACAGATACATATTGAGGCAGGGAAACATCCTGACAGACATCCGTGCACAGGCAGAATAACACACTTAAAGACATCTATAAGCAAACACTATTAGATATTCTGAAATGACAAAATACCAGTAGATCTGTGGAATGCAATAGAACATGACGGGAGGATGTGGCAGGGCTGAGACAGTTTAAGTCTCTAATTTAGAAGAACATTCTTAGGCAATTAATCTTTCTCTGTTTTCTCCTTTAATTTCACTTCCGGACTGGTCTAATTTCTTGAAAACCCAGAAAGTGTTTTGTCCAATGTTTTGGATTTGATTCTTCCCAAAAATACTACGGGGCAGATTTATGTGGGACTTGCGCCACTTTTGCGCCGCCGTTGCGTCACTTCTGTGACGCAGCAGCAGCATAAACCTTGCGCCACGTTGCGACATACTTACATCGTGACGCACCTATGGCGATGCTTCACTGTGTAAAGCCCTGCGCCACATGAAACCTGCGTCAGCGTTCAGGAACGCCCCTGAAAAGTGACTCACTCAGTGAAATCTTGCACTTTACCAACGCTGATGCGTCAACACCCTGCTAAGGCGTGTCACACCACGTTACAGATAGGGCAAGTTGGAAAAGTGCTGGAGTTGCGTGCCGCACGCAACACAACTTCAGCACTGCGCCAACTTCACGCCCTAGATACGACACGCATCTGTTTATTCCTGCGCCATGGTGCGCCGCATTGTAAATGTGGCACATCATGGGAGGCACAAGGATAAACTTGCATGCCGTATCTTTCCTGGCGCATCTCTGCTGATTTGCAGAGATGCGTCAGGCAACATAAATCTGCCCCTACGATCTTGGAACAAATGAGGCATACTTAGACATTGGGTGGCTCATCATGGTTTAGTAACTCCAAAGTAATGTAAGGCAATGCATATCTCTGCCTTACGTTACCTTGTGGCAGAGAATCATTACCTGAGTAGAGCATGGACATTTTGATGCATCCTCCCATGGATTTTTACACAATCCCAGATTTGGAAATGTCTGCAAACCTGGGATTGCACCAGAATGGTGGGGCTATCCAACCTAGGCGTAACAAGTAGAAATATATTTATCTCTTCTTGTTACTTACTCTTTGTATTCATGCTGCATTCTGCAACACACATACAAAGAGGGAAATGCATTTCAGGATTGTTATTGTGCTGGAAGGTGTCCCTCCCTGCACAAAAACAATCCTTCCCGTAATGCAGGCACCCTTGCACCAGGCACAAGAGTGCCTGTTTTGTTGCTAGGCAGCCACAAGTATGCCAGCGCTAGGAGACAGCAAAAATGTGAAATATCTTTGTAAATATGGTGCATTTCAGCTCTCTCTTTTTCATGCAACACATCAAGTTGTCTTGTTTTGTTGCGTGGCATGAAAGAATAGATAATCTGTTAATAAGTAACTTTGTCAAGCTGTCCCAGGTAACTGGTTGCCATAGTCTAAATTGGACTGTACTCAGACCATAACCAATGGAATACCTTGGCTTGTGCCAATATATTGTCGGATCTGATTAGGAAGTATAAGCTGCAAGAAAGGCCACTTTAAAAGTCTGTTATTCTGAAAAGAGGCCCTCATCCAGATAAACACCTGGATTGAGGACTACTCTAGAATGCATATGAGATGGCCCATTGCTTTCAGCTGGCTGATGGAATTCGATGTATTAATGCAATTCCTGGTGCTTGGCAGCTCTTATTTGAGTTTTAAAGTTCATATACATCAAGAAATGTATTATAGATAGAACATTGGAGAGAAGAAAAGTAGGATTAAGCTGAGAAGTCTGTAAGGTGGACAGCGGGATCATAAACTGCATATCATCTGCATACATATATAAAACAACTCCCTTTGAATGAAGGAGATGTGCTAAAGGATTCACATAGATGTAAAAGACCAAACGCAGGAGTATGGAACCCTGCAGCATTAGCACATCCAGTAGGTTTGCTGATAGACTTACATAGTGGAAGCAAGGTAGTCTGAGTGCGACATGAACAGTTGCAGTGCTAAAAGATGTTAAGAGGTCTAACAGGATTAGTAAGTCTGTGCCTCCAATGTTCAACATTCGTCGTAGTCCAACTACAAAAATCCAGAGTGACAATTTGTAAGGTCAAAAGGAGTGAGAAGCCTTTTCCAGGCGGGGCTTATTCATATCCACCTTCCAGACCTCGACTACTACTCTTTGCATCAAGGAGTCAAGATCAAGGTCATGCTAGGAGCTATGAAAGGAGACATATAATTTAGCAGGTGTGCCTGATGGTATAGAACTAGAGATGCTTTGTGTTACCTTAGAAATTGAGATTTCACTGAAGATATTTTCTGAGTCAGTGAATGGAAGAGCTACAGCCAAGGGGGTTCAGTTTTTGCCTGGCACCTGGTGTAACTTTGACTGAAAGTGTGCTGGGTTCCTGCTGACCAGGTCCCCAGCACCTTGTAAATGGTACTACCTCTGGCACCTAGTGCATTGGACCTAAAGAGAGACATTAAGAGCTGCAACATGTGGGGGCATGGCTAACCGCCAAGCATGGCGGACGTGGGATAGAACACCTCCGCGTTGAATCTGCTTGTCAAGGCCGACACTAGCCGAGGCCAGGGCCCCCCAGTGCAGAAATATTCTGAAGGGGCAGCGGAACATAGCCTGCACCAGCAGAGCGGAAAAATTGGTCTGTGCGTGGCTCTGACACTATGAAGCATGTCAAGCATTTCGGCGCCCCGAGGGTGAAAGGCCGGAGGCCGAAGAAGACGCCCCGACTAACGGCACCGGAGTAGGAACCTCAAACGCTGGGGTCGAGAGAGAACTGTGGCACATTTTGTATGGTCCTGCGAGCAGCAGTGCCTGGTACGGCACCATATGAATGTTGCGGCTGCAGGAATCGCAGGGGAAGGAGTCCGGTGAGTGGATATGACATCACAAGATGGCGGGGATGACTCGGCACAATCACGCTGCCCGGAACCCACCAAGTGAGGCATAGGCGCGGACCCATAGTGCTGCTGCTGGAGGGCTTGGCGTGAGACCATTGATTCCCCGCATAATTAGCAAGACATGCTTGGTGCAGTTCCAGGGCACTTGGCATGACACAGGAGTAATGGGAATAGTGTTGATTGCCTGTAAAGTGGGCTGGCATTAATTTTTTATGGCTGGGCGAAGAGGAGAGTACACGGTCACAATTGGAGTGTGCCCACAGGCCCTTCCGTGTGACTTGTCGGCACCTGTGTGTGCATATGCTTTGCCTGTGTCTTAGCTGTGCCTGTCCTGCAGACTACTGGTGAAGTCCAGAGTTGGTTTTTTTGGCCAGTGTTGTTTTTGGCCTTGTGGATTTGACTGCACGTTCAGGCACCCCCTGGGTCTGAGAGATGGAACATTGCCAGAGCACGCAGGTGGGTGATTGGAGCAATTGGTGCAGACAGTCACTTGCCACTCAGAAAGATGGGCCTCCCAGAGCTAAACAGCTGGATCCCACTACACAGACTGATCCAGACTAGGGGACCCCACGTAACACGGTTGAAAGTGATGGCTCTGGAGTTGTCCCGCCTACAGTACCGGAGGGGCAGATCGACAAATTAGACTTAATTTTAAAGGAGATCAGGGACACCCGTGATGCCCTAGAGATGCAGATTGGTACGTTGTCGGTGGGACTAAACTTATTGAAGGCAGACCACAAGAATTTGGCAGAAAAGGTGAAGTCTAATAAGTTGGCGTTGGATGACCTGATCCCTCAGCAGACAATACTCGCATCTCAGTTGGAGGAAATGCAGCGCCAAATGAAAGGATTGCAGGACAGAGTGGACAATGCAGAGGGAAGGTCGCAAAGAAACAACGTCAGGATAATAAATATTCCGGAGAAAAGTGAAGGGGCCAACCCCACTGCTTTCGTGAAGAAATGGCTGAGAGACCACGTTGCGACGGAAGGACTTACAGATCATTTCCGTGTGGAGCGCGTACACCGCCTCCCCCCAGACCTCCCCAACCTGGGTGACCTCCGTGGCCACTTATTGCGCGCATATTGAATTATAGGGATCGGGACATGCTTCTGAGGTCGGCCAGGGAAAAAGCACCAATTCTCTTTGAAAACAAGACTACCTCGTTGTATCCGGATTTCACTCTGGCGGTGCAGAAGGCACGTGCAACTTTTCAAGACGCCAAAAAGAAACTGAGAATGCAGCATCTAAAATATGCTTTACTTTTTCCTGCTAGATTCAAGGTGATCTATAACCAGAAGGCAATTTTTTTCGACAACCCTGAAGAGGTAGCAGATTGGCTGGAAATGACATTTTCCTTTCAGCTGTCACAGTCACCTACTCAATCGACTGGGAGTGGGGCTCCGCTCCCGCAGCATCCAGATGGCGCTACAAGGTCTAAGAACACTCCATTGGGCACGAATCATGGAGGTCCCCCAACTATGTCACAGGTCGCCGAGAGCCAGAGAGACGCCCTTATGTCTGCTGCCACAATGACTGCGCTGGATAAAGAGTCGACGGGCGGGGCCTCTGGACTCCTCGGAAGACACGAATGAACAATCCGACTCAGACCCCAGTCTGGCTTTGTTTCCACTGGTAACCCCACAGACAGCAAATGAATATATCGGTTGAAGTTTACCACAACTGAACACCGGTGACGTATGCCATAGTATGATTGTATAATTGTGAGATGTAAAATTTGAATTTAGGATGGGTGTCTATGTTTATAACCGGTGGGTTGGGTTAGTCAATGTCTGGAAGGTTGGACCAGTACTAAAACACTAAAAGATTGCCGAAACGTAAGTCCTCTATTAGAACTGAATTGGTTATACAGTGGGCTGGTGGGTCTCGGCTTTCAATTTCACTTTTATTGTACAATATGAACAATAACTGTATGGTCGCAAGCGGGTTATAATGATTTTGTCATTCTTTCAAATTAATGTGTGTGCAAGCTTTGGTGGTTGCTGCCCCCCCGGCAACTGCCCCACACTTTGTTAGGTGTGTAATGTTAATTATGTTAGTTTCTAAGGTTTGGTCCCTCAAGGTTGAAGAAGGGAACCTTGTATTGGGTTTCTTTAGGGGTAAAGTAGGCTCAGCTGGGTCCCTTGCACGGACTGAATTGATCGGGGTACTCATCAACTGCAGACATTTACTTATCCATTATAAAGATGACACAACCTAACAAATATCTAAATGTCTCCTGGAACATCAGAGGTCTAGGATCCATTCACAAAAGGCATAGACTGTTAGCGCAACTCAATCGCAGAAAAGCTAATTTGGTTTTCTTACAGGAGACTCACCTTTTGGATGCGGAAGTTGTTAAACTGAAGAGGATATGGAGGAGTCCGTTTTTTTATACCTCATACTCGGCAGGACACATTCTGAGAGACTATTAGCACAGTTCTGGTGAGATGGGAAGCTTACCCCTGGATAATAGGAGGAGATTTTAATATGGTGTTAAATGTAGCATTAGATAGGTGCCATCCTCCGTTGCAAAATACTAATAGCGAGAAACTAGCGGAAGCCCTGCAGAGTTGGGTGATTGGGTTGGGGGTTGGGAGATGCATGGAGAATGTGCCAACCCACTAGCAAATCATTTTCCTTTTTTTATCACCCGCCCGGCCTCCATACTATGATAGATAGAATTTTTGCACAATGAATTTGTTGGCAACGGTTAGTGATGCCACTTATTTGGGGAAAACCTTGTCTGGACATAATCCATTGGAAGTCACAATACAATGGGGCAGGGTACCAGCACCTGTGCCAGCGTGGAAACTACAACCTACACTACTAGAGGATTAGGGCCCACATGCATCAAGCATTTTTGCAGTCGCAGACGGTGCGATTCCTTAAAATCGGCCGTTTGCGAATGCAAAAGTGCTTGTTGGGATGCATCATGCCATTTTAGAAGTCGCATCTTTTTTACGATTTCTAAAATTGCATTAGCATTTAAGAAATCGCAATTGTGCGATTTCTTAAATGCTATGCATCATAATAGAAAAATATGCTTTTTTTAAAATTGGAAGTGCAAATTACCACGAAGTTCAACTTCGTGGTAAATTGCGAAATTGATTAAATATGCACAAAAATGCATTTTTTAAACTGTAAAGTTACACACACACATGTCCTTAGGACATGTGTGTATGTAACTTATGCTGAAAAGTACATTTCAGGGGTGCATGGGGGGGTCCTTTGGACCCCCCCCTGCACCCATGAAATTTTCTAAGTGCCACTCGCAATTTCCATTGACTCCTATGGGCCTTTTGGCCCATAGGAATCAATGGAAATTGCGAAAATTAAGTTAAGAAATCGGTATTTCTTTGGGATTCGGTAAAAAATGCGATTTTTACCGAATCCCACAAGAATACCGAAAATATTGATGCATATCATTTTGCATTTCTTAATTTGCGATTCCTTATTTTTCGCAAATTAAGAAATGCAAAAAGACACAATGATGCATGTGGGCCTAGGTCTTTCGCACTGCATTGTCAGATGCAACTAAGAATTATTTTGATGAAAACATGGGCTCCGCCAGTAGTTATCAAATTGAATGGGATGCGTATAAAACTGTAATCAGGGGAGTGGCAATTAGCACAAAGGCAGGAGTGCGTAATACATTGATCCAGCACCTTTCAGAATTAGAAGCCCAACTGGGAGAATTAGAATGGAAAGCAGCCCACAATTCACAACAGAGCACACTTCAGGAAGCGAATATACAATATGCTGAGCTACGTATAATTGATTATGCTCTGTATATACAAAAGCAGCATGCAATAGCTGACAGAGCAGGCCCCTTGTTGGCACGATTAGTAAAAGATGCCCCGACAACCTCCCCCATTCTTGAAGTAAAAACAATGGAGGGTTACATTGTAGGTACACAACTAGAGATAAATGCTGCTTTTCAAAATTATTATGCAAAATTATATGACTCTCCGGGAGAACCAAAATATGTAGAATATGATTCATTTTTTAAAGAAATACAACTACTGCAATTGATGGCTGAGTATAAGGAGGACCTGAAAAAGCTGGTAACTGTGCAAGAGATTAGAGTTGCAATAAAATCGCTGCCACGAAACAAAGCGCCGGGTAGTGACGGGCTACCTATTGAATTTTATAGGGGAATTTATATAATAGATGTGCTGGCCCCCACGTATGCACCAATTATATCAAACATCTCTAGCCACTGGGATGCTGCCAGTTACCACACTGCAAGCATTGGTCGTCCCGCTTCCCAAACCAGGTTAACATTCGGTAGAGATAGGGGGGTAAAGGCCGCGCTGGCTATTAAATACGGACTACAAAATTCTAAGTAAGATACTTGCGAATCGTTTTACCTTTTGATCCCCAAACTGATACATATAGATAAGTGTGGTTTTGTGCCGGGGAGGAGCACAGCTTTGAACATTAGGAGGCTGCATCAAATAATGTAAAGCACATCTGCATGGGCGGGCAGACAGGGTTGTGTCTCGTTGGACCTTTGCCAGGCTTTTTAACACCTTGCATTGGAGTTACATGCTGTACGCACTTAGAAAGTTTGATATCCCTGTAGAATATACTAATTGGGTGAAGCTACTCTACACTAATCCCACGGCTACAGCTCGTATAGGATTTTAAGCAATACTCAGTAGTACGGGGCACGAGACAGGGATGTCCCCTATCCCCATTATTATTTATATTGGCATTGGAGACGTTATTATGCACTATTTGTAAAGTGGCGAGTAATAGCGGAATAACCATAGACATGAATAAACATACAGCTGTATGTTAATGACTTAAATGACACATGTGAACCACTACCGACTATTTTTGACAATTTCCAAAGGATTTCGGGGTTATCAATAAATGACAGCAAGTCATACTGATATACATTTAAAGATAACGCACATGTAGAAGTACTTCAATTTGGGCAGAGGACCTTCCAAACAGCACCTGTGACCTTTAGATATCTGGGTATTCAGATCTACAGGGAACCACAAGACTTGCTAGACGATAATTTAATGCGAAAGATATCATCACTTAAGTCCCAAATACAATTTTGGATTTCTCTTCTCAAATCAGTAGCGGGTAGAGTGGCACTCAGTAAAATGGTGTTGCTGCCCAGATTATTATAATATTTCACGAATCTCCCAATATTAATCCCATCCTCGGTGTTTCGTCTGCTAGATACTTTACTGATTGAGTTGATATGGGGACAGGACCCAGAAGGATAAGTTTAATGAAACTACAGATAGATACTAGATGTAGCGGGCTGGGGGCTCCAGACGGACTTGCAAGCTTATTGCTATGCGAGTCAACTACAATGGTTAACTTATTGGATAGTGGGCTAAAACCTGCATGAATTTGCAATGTCGCACCAGTCATGGGAAAATGCCAATTTACCCAGGTTATTGCTACCAGGTGGAAGGACACCTGCAGACGCTCCTCATCTACTGAAAGTGGCGTTGGCATATTGGAAAAGGGCATTACGTTATACCAAGAGACTGCCCCCGTATGTCCCTAACATTCCATTGCTGAGTTTACCACTGCAATTAGTCACTATCACTAGAAGGAGAGTTAAGGCGTGGAATAAGGAGGGGGTTACTAACATAGGCAATTTTTTTGTGGATGGTGCTCTTGCAATGCACAATGTATTTGTTAGAATGCATGGTGTGCCTCACACATTATTTTTGATTCATGCACATATTACGCGTTATATCCGCAAGGTATGGGCCCGGAAGGGTCAGGAACCATTGATACATGACTTAACGAATCTGCAATACCTAATGGGGAATGGCAGTCATACACATTACATGAACCTTGCTCTTATATTGGCAAAACGGAATATTATAAGGCGATGGAAGACTACAAAGCCACCTAACATTGCAGACTGGCATGAAGAAATGGTTTGATGGGGTAGGGCAGAGGGCGCCGAAATTCAATGTGAAGAACAAAGGGGGCTGCATAAAGTGTTGATATCCCTAGAGTGGAATGTAATGATGGAAGAGTTTGCTGCCATAGATGTCCACACAGAGTGATACTACTAGTTGCATTTCCAGATGTTATGCACCGTTCGGTTGATGTAATGGGGGGCTGTAGTTTTTTCCTACAATTGGTACATTATAGTATTTATTGCTGGATTAGGAAAAATATGAAGATGGGTTGGAGTGCTTCGTATCTAATGGTACGTGCTAGTAATATTGCATAGTATTGGCCTTGCAGCTGAGTTGGTGGGTGGGATGGGGGGGACCCTTTTTTCTAGGACTTTTGGTATTGTCAATTGTTCATTTTCCTTGTGCTAATATATTGGTAGCAATTGTATTGCAGAAACTAGATGGTCACTCAATACTATGTAAGAGTTTTACAGGATTCACGATAAGGCACACCAGCCGGTACAATGGAGGTATACAAAGTTTGATGTAAGCCATGCTTTTAACATGTTGATGCTATACTTTGTAAGAACATTATGGAATTATAATGTGATGAACTGTATGACCTTGCCTCTAATACAATGATATACCATAATCATTTTATGGGGAAAATATTTTTTTATAATATATATTATTAAAAAAAAGGGCTGCAGCATGATTTGTGCCACCCAAAGGGGCCCCTCACCAAGCTCATGAAAATTGCCATCGCAGCCTGTGTGTCTTGGTGCAGAGAAAGCTGAAGCGTTGATATGGCACACACCCCATATGCCAGCAAAGCACTGCATGTCATATAGGTAAGACCCCCCCTACAGCAGGCCTCACAGTACATGGGCTGTACACTCATCGTTATGGGTTCCTCAGCTACATCATGGCTTCACTGTATCCCAAGGTGTTTAGTACGAAACACCTCATCTTAATGAGTTCACACTGATGCCAGTGCTGGATCTATTAATAAATGCACCCAGAGGGCCCCTTTTGAGGGCCCTCTGAAAACATACCAACTACTAGTGTGTTGACTGACTGGTCTCAACCAGCCAGCCACCACCGACAGGCTTCTGGCCTACTGAGGCATTCCAGGGTGGGAAGCTTTAAAGGCCTGCCTCCTTTGTTATGGGACTCCGGGCCTTTTCAGATAGTGGAGATACCAATCCCATGTTCTACTACCACTTTAGGTGACAAGACATGTGGGAAAAATGTGTAAATTTAGGAGGTGTGCCCACATTCAGCCAGCATCACTCCTATGGTGGGCCAGCTGATGTGGATGCTACATTTCAGATTCCTCCATGCTGTTTTGGACTGCATTAGCATTTTGGAGTCAGGGTTATTCCCACTTCCCACAGGAAGTGGTCATATAGAGGGTGTAGATACACTAAAGGTAGGTAGCCCGTTGGCTACTACCTGTCACTCCCCGAAAACATCCCTAAATTGAGTATTTAGGTTGAACCCCTAAACCCAAGAACTCAGTTTCGACAGATCAACAGAAGAAGGATGAAGAACAGTCACTGCCTGGTGAGAACTACAGCAGAACTTTGGACTATGGCATTAAGCCCTGCCTTCCTTAGCCCTCTCTCAACAATAGCAACAGAGTGACTTGTCCTGCAAGCTAGAGAACTATCAAAGCCTTGGATAGCCTGCAAGCACTTCAAAAATCGCCTAAAGTGTCCCTTGAAGTAGAGGAACTACTCCCCTGCAGTTTGCAGGCATCGACAAGCAGAGTCTGGTCCACCACTTGGCAGATCTCCACCCCGACTGATGCAGTAGACTACCTGGAGAAGGGACTCAGGCTCTGGAAGGTCAGATCGTACAGACCCAGTAAGGTCTGCTGAACAAGAGTGAAGCGGTGATGTGGAGCCTTGCCATGGTGTGAGTTGAAAAGCGGTGATTCTGATGCCAGACTTTGTGTCGGGGATGCGTCATGTAGCGGCTGTATTATGCTCTTTTACTATCAGTACATGCACACACATGGTATTCCCTTCAGTGCCAGTGTTTATGGTGTGGTTGGACAGCGCAACTCTCACCGGACAATTATGTGAGCATCATCAGAAAGAGACTTTGACATTGGGAGTCAGGAGTACATGTTTTGATGGGGCAAAAGTTGTGTGCTTCCACAAAACAGTGCTTGCCCTTCACACAGATGTGATAATTTTGTTTATTTGTCCAGCTGCTTGAGTGTGAACTTACATGGGCGCACACATGGCATTGGGATGATTGTAAACTGTCTTGGTAATTATGTAATATATGTTGTTTTTCTATGGGAGCAGTACATATAGAAGGGGGGCAGTCCATTAACCGACATGGATTTTTATGTTTCTCTTGATAGTGCAACTTTCACCTTGTCTTTTAACCCACACCAATACCATTATACAGTACTCTGCCACCACAAAAATTCTTATGTATTTCAATGCTATTTAATTGTAAGGCTTCCTAGCACCATACAACATTCATTTAAAGTCCGACCTATTGGCAATACCAACGCTCATTCTATGGGATAGCCCCGTTAGTGTCTAGGAGCCGCTAGAATCATGCCTGCTTTTTTCAACCAGTGATAATTTTGCAGTACATTCAGAATAAATATTTTATGTACACATAATTATTAAAAGCCTAATAAAATATAATGTAGCAGCAGATGAAGGCTAACAGTTCTAATTCCATCTAGCTTCGCTCTCCCTACCGGCTGAAAACATTTTGGCCCATGCATGTCCTTGATTCTTCTGTTTTCCTCTCACCAAGTCTCTCAAAACAGGTACTATTATGTCCAACTAAATTTAAAAGCCATCTGGTCTGCTAATCTCCTTCATGTCATGATACACTGGCCTTATGTGGTCTCACGCACTTTAACCTCGCTTTTCAGAATAAATAGTCTTTCCAAGTGGTATTATAAAACATTTTCAGGTTTTTCTCCAACCAGTCCTGCATGGAGGCACTGATCTAGAGTAATGCTTGAGAGAGCTGTTCTTAACTCGCATGAACCTCAGCTTTGCCCACATAAAAGCTCCCTCAAAATCACATTTTAGCACATCTGTTGTGAGAGTTATTCAAACCTTTTGATTGATAGTTAGGAGAGGAGTTGGCCTAACGGCAAGAGCGATCAACCTCTAATCTGGGGAGCCGGGTTCGAGTCTCAGCAAAGATGTACAACATACTGTGATTCTGGACAAATCACTATCATCCTGATTCATGAAGCTAAATTGCACTCGCAAAGGGCAAGATTCTCAGAATCTTGCCTTTTGCAAGTGCAATTTTTGCATTTGGGATTCATCATCCCAAATGCAAAAGTCGCTTTTAAAGAATTCGCACATTTGCGAATAATTGCATTTAAGGAATCTCTATTTGAGATTCCTTAAATGCAATTCATGAATCATTTTAAAATTGCGAAAATGCAATTTTGGGCCGCTATTTACCGAGAGGTCAGACCTCTCGGTAAATAGCAAAAACTTAGAAAAATGCTTTTAAAAGCATTTTTCTAAGTTGCATGTTGCACACACACATGTCCTTTGGACATGTGTGTGCGCAACACCTGTTTCAATTTGCATTTAAGGGGTGCTACAGGGTGTCCTTTGGACACCCCTGGCACCCTTTAAATCGCTATCTTATTTGCGAATAGCTAATTGCTAATCGCAAATAAGGAATACTCCCCATTCATTCCTACGGGCCTTTTGGCCCATAGGAATGAATGGGGAGTTATTCCTTATTTGCGATTAGCAATTTGCTACTCGCAAATAAGGAATGTGTAGGAATCGCTATTTATTTAGCAATTCCTACATGAATACCGTTTTGCGAGTCCTTAATAGCGATTCGCTATGAATCGCTATTAGGGGCTCGCAAAACGGCCCGTTGATGAATAAGGCTGTTAATTTCTCCGTGCCTAACAAACATGAATGTGTCTTCATGTAACACAACTGGTGCTAGTGTAAAGAGCTATGCTGCCCGAAATCTTTGGGTCAAGTTTGTGCTATATTAAACTCAGTAAAAAACAAAGTAAATGCAAGGAAATCTACATTTAGATTACTAAAATGTTATATTATGTATTGCTTTACTTTGATTATATTATTGGCAAGAACTGTACACACACAACTAGCACTAGCAACTAATGCGGAGATCTGCATTGAGTGCGGACATACAGATAGTACTCGTAAATGCCCTTTGTAAATTCCTAGTCATAAACGTCGATATTTTGTCTAAGTTTAGACCAAACTTCTACATATATCTCTGTGAATCGGTCTCCAGGATTTCCTGTGGGTGAAAAATGCACGGTGTACCAGAGTTTTCCAGCTGACAGTCAGTACTAAGGGAAACCTAGAAACATTCACATGCCAAAATATATTAGAGGGAGTATGAATTATTGCACAGCAATTGTACTATTGGCTTGCTTGGCAGATCAATGAATGAGACACCTATGCACTAGGAATAGAATTTTAACTAAAGTTTGACATTTCCATCATATTCATTATACAGCATTTGCTGTTTTCCTTGGTCAGGTGCAGGTACAAACTACGTTCGATTTAAACACTTTAAACTGCCTTGGCTGATCATGGTAACACAATAAGTCAAGCTTTTATAAGATCTCTTCCAACTGTTGTGTGACCTACTTCCAGTTGGATAGTCTTGCACCGCAAATAGGTTCATTGCAATTTTTTCAAATAATTTGTTGGACAATCCGAACAGTATTTAATTCCTCTGGAAAAAGCAACATTCAAATTTCTATTACAGGGACCATTGGGTATTATAGCTTGTTATTAATTCTGTAGTACATTAAGGTGCATGTTTTTGAAAAAAATTGCCTTGCTGCACTGCATGATAGCCAAATAAGCAGGATTTTTTTTTGTGGAGTAAGGCACCCCTCCTGCACAAAGACAATCATGAGAGGCATTTTCCTCTTTCTATGTGTGCAGTAGAATGTAGCATAATTAGAAAGAGGTAAAAACAAGGACAAATACAAATATTTCTCCTTGTTACGCCTCACTTGGAGAGGTGCAGCATTTTGACAAATTCCCAGGTCTATCAAAACAGATGCAGCAAATTCCATGGGTAAATGCTTGGGAACACACCAGCTCCACTCATAGAACGCCTCCCTGGGGCAGAGTAACACAACGTAGCTATTTGCGCAGTGTTGCGTTAGAGGAGTTGGCCTAACGGCTAGGGCGCTTGACCTAGGACCTGGGGATCTGGGTTCGAGTCTCGGTAACAACGCCAAAACCTCCTATGATTCTGGGCAAATCACTTAATCTCCCCGTGCCTAAAATGAAAGTGTCTCCTCATGTAACGTAACTGGAAAAATGTAAAGCGCTCTGATACCTGATTCGGTTCGGGTCTAGTTCGCGCTATATAAAACTCTGCAAAAAAAAAAAAAAAAAGCGAGCAGGCTTGATGGTTGCCCTAGCTCGAAAAATAACCTGCCACATTTTCACCCAGGGAACCGAATCAACTGAATCAAATGCTGCTTCGCAAATATAATATTTTTGAAGGCCTAGGAAAATAGAATGCAGCAGTAGATGAAGAGTACCAGTTTTAGTTCCATCTAGCTTCAAAAGTGCTTTTGCGGGCTGAAAAGGGTGAAGGGTCTGTAAAAATGTCATTGCCGAAGAAGCATTACTAGGAATACCCTCCAATAGGTGGGATGAAAAGGGTGGCCTCCTGCTGGACATGAAATCCAGCTTAAAAATGATTAATAATAAGCTAGATATTCTCACCTCTCAACTGGACCAAGTCAAGAAGTAAGTAGACACTAAGAAAACCCGCTTGGATCAGCTGGAAAACCGTACATCTGATGCCCACGTGTTCCAAGTTGAAACAAGGGAACAACTGCTCCAAATGAACAAAGTACTCAATATTATTAGAGCCAAAAACGACGACTTGGAAGCCCATTCACACAGATACACCCTTTGAATAATGAGCATTCCGGAAACAACAGCGATATCTGAGATTGAAACCTTTGTGGAAGATTTATTGCATGAACTGTTTGGCCCAGATCTCTCTTCCATGTTTACAGTCGAGATAGACCACCACACTTTGGGTCCCAGGCCTCCGGTAGGAGCCCCGCCCAGACCAATCCTGTCCCGCCTGTTAAATTATTGAGACTGTGACACCCTCCTGCGCCTGACTAGAGAGTGGAGCAGCATTAGCCATAAAGGAAACAGCGTCTCGTTCTAACCTGACTTCACCCCAGTGATGCAGGCAGCTAGACGAAAATTTGTACCTGTCAAACGTATCCTGTTGCAAGCAGAGATCCCTTGTGCCCTGCTGTATCCAGCTAAGTTAAAAGTGACATATGATGGAGCTGTGCACCACTCCACTGATGCCAAGTCGACCATGAAATTCACCAAGCATGTAGGGGGTCAGAAATGTGTTCGTAAGGTTGCCAGGAGCTGTCCCTCAGATACTGGAGTAAGTGATAATGGCTAACTATTGTCATAATGAAGTGTCGCAGACCTCTAATAATCTGTGACTATTCTCCAAGTCTGTTCTTCTACGTACATGCAGCGACTACACCTGACCCTAGCGAACACACTACTGGAGGTGAAACCGATGTCCATCACCAGTACACCACTCTCGCTTATTGGCACTTGGCTCTTCCCCACATGAATGGCCACCCCGCCTCATGGCAGGGATGTATGCCAGTGAACTCAATCCCCCAGGGAGAGCTCACAGCTCTTGTCCCTTTGCTTGTTGCTGGGGCATAGTATTGGGTTGATTGCAGGTGAGTGTTTTTTGTACAACCTAATTGGGGAGTTGGTGTGGGTGGGGGTGGGATGGGGTTGTTCCTCAGGCATTTCAGATCGGAGCGTCACTACCTTAACATGTACTAGGACACTGCATGGCAAAATGCATCCTCAAAAACACTCAACAATCAGGCCCATATCCATACATAAAGTTAGTGCATGCTGGCACACACAAAGGCATAGAGCGGACAGTAAAGTCTGGAAGATACCGTTTGCACTCCCATACTTAACTTAGTCTGCTATGACATCCTACAACTACCTCACCTGGAACATTCAAGGGTTTAACGACTACAGGGAAACCAGACTTATACAGTCATATTTAACCAGGTACAATATAGACATCTGTTTTATTCAGGAGACACATTTGAGCAGCACCTCCCCTGCTAAACTACATTGCAAAAGATGGGTTAGTATTTACTCCTGTATATTCTCTAATTATGCTATAGGAGTAGCTATACTAATACATCACGAACTGGCCTGAACAACAAATGAGGGGATGCGAGGGGATATTTTAATACTATTCTTGATGAGGCTGGGGATAGAAAGGGAGCTTATCACAGGTTACACCCCAGATCTAGTGAGGTTTTAAACACAATCATATCAGATGGTAGCCTAACTGATATTTGGTGAGACCGGCACCCTGGCATGGCTAAAGGCACCTGCATTACAGCACACCATAACGTGTGGTCCAGGTTAGACTACTGGATGTGTCCAGAGATATAGCCGCCTGGACGACGGATGTTACATATGTACCCAGGACATTATCAGACCACGTCTCATGCCGCTTACAATTGAATATCCGGGACTATAGAAACTGGCATTTAGCTGGAGACTCCCCCTGATGCGCTTTTAGATGCAATGTTTCAGGAAGAATTAAGGGGTGATATAGAGGAATACTTCACGGTAAACACAGGGTCTGTATCAACTCAGGTCTTACTGTGGGAGGCCTTTAAGGTTGTAATAAGGGGGAAATGCATAGTCCGACAAGCCGGGTTATTGAAATCAATTAGACTATCCCCCTCAAAGTTAGAAAATAGCATTAGGGACACCGAATTGCAATATTACGCCACCGAAAATTCTGATCTTTTGGCAATACTCAGGGAAAAAGTCATAGAGTATGAAGAGGATGTTCAAAAGGAGGTGACGTTTCTGGGCAAATACGCCCAAGCTAGACAGAATGACGAAGGGGATAGGCCGAGCAAAATCTTTGCTGCTATTCTTCGTAACCCGAGCAATGCCACAAATATAACGGCAATCTTAGATGTAAATTATGTTCCTATCAGTGGCACTCAGGAAATACTAGATCAATTCACACAATTTTATACTACTTTATATTCCTCCACCTCCTCTGCAATACCGGATGCTCTCCAGTTCTATCTTGACTCCATTGAACTGTTGTGGCTGGAGAGGGCACTTAGGGACTATTTGGATGAGTCCTTCACTGCTGACGATATTATACAAGTCATTAACAGTCTATCTTCCGACAAAGCTATGGCCTCAGATGGGCTCACTACTGCTTTTTATAAATGTTATGCATATCAGCTAGCAACCCACCTTTTGACAGTATATGGGGAGGCACAGTAGACCGGGTTAATTCCCCCCACCATGTGCGACGCGATCATAATGTCATTGCTAAAGCCCGGGAAGTCCCCAAATGAGTGGGACTCGTTCCGACCTTTGTCGCTGATAAATATTGATACAAAAATGTATGCTAACTTACTGGTAAATTTATTAAAGCTACTTCTCCCCTTAATAGCCAGACCAAACCTTTCCAGTTTAATCTCTCGAAGATCTATGGCACATAACCTCCGCACCTTTTTTGCGGTACTGCACTATCTAGATCCACACACACATGGACTGACGACATTCCTCGATGCTACCATAGCTTTTGAGTTGTTGAAGTGGCCGCATCTGTTTACTATCCTGGATGGGCTAGGAATCAGTCTGACCTTTTTAAAACAGATGAAGCTATTATATTCTGCTCCGACAGCCAGACTTCGATTAAACGGCCTGATCTTGCCCCCGTTTCAGATTACTCAGGGCACAAGCCAGGGATGCCCTCTTTTCTCCCTACTTTTTGCCATTACCATGGAGCCATTAGCTGCCCGATTTAGGCAACACCACGCAGCCAAGGGATTGGGGTTTAATACAAGAGGGCTTATTATTTCACTCTATGTGGAAGACATTACTTTTTAAATTAACAACCCCACGGAAAACATACAGCCCGTCCTTCGGGAGATTCTTACATTTGGAGGGGTGTCGGGCATTCATATTAACTGGGCAAAATCAATATTTTTCCCTCTGACCGATGACACTGTGCCCTTCATGTTAGAGTATCCTCTTAAATGGGCAGATGGTCCGGTACGATACCTGGGGATATGACTTAGTCATAATGAACAGGAACTATGAATTATGGACGGGCTATAGCTTGGTTGGAGGGTAAAATAACTACTTGGTCTAAATTATCATTATCCCTGGTGGGGCGAACTTCAGTCGCTAAAATGATTGTTTTACCTAAATTCTTATACATGTTCATGAATCTCCCTGTCCCACTCACTCAAGTTTTTTTTTAAACATTGCGCTCTCTAATGCTATCTTTGGTGCGGGTAGGAAAACAGGCCTGAATGTTGTGGGAACTCCTGACGCTCTCCCTGGCTCAGGGCGGGCTGAGTGCTCCGGATATCCCGCTATACAATTACTGCACTGAAGCTCAATTTCCACTCCACCGGCTGCATTGGACTCCATTTCAGCCTCATGTAGCGGTGGAGGCAGACTGGGCAGCACTGACCCCCCCTCCAAGTGGAACACTATTAGCCATATTGTCACCCCCAGAATAAAATAAACACAATTGAGACATTGCGTTGGGCTTGGGAGGTCTTGAGGTTCCGTGAATTCTGAACCCGTTCCATAAAGGTCATGGTTTCGTTACAAATTTGATATTAGCAAACCTTAACTAGTTAGTGCGGCAAGTATGAGTGTTTTCATCATGTTAGACCGATGGATTCACTACGTTTTTAGGGATTTCGTTCTGAACCCTTGGGTTACCTCTGGTGTGGATACATGTGATTGGACAGTTTGTAAATGTTAGGTATTTGTCTGGAATGTTTGCCTGAAGCATAATGTTTGGCATAAAAAGGGATGACTTGCTTTGTAAAGTTGAGCAGTCTCCTGAGAACTCATACCGTGATGATTTCTAGGACTTCTGTTACTGGCTACAGCCAATAAATTTGATCTTTGACGCCACACAGAAGTATCCCTGTCTCTGTATTCTAAGACAGGTGAACCCGAAGACTTTGGGCGTGCCCCTGGCGCCGCTGGGTTCTAAAACCCGGTTCTTCAGTTGGCGCCCAACGTGAGGCGACTTCAGCGGTACCTGTCCAAGCCTGAAGATTGTGAGGAGCTTCGTGAGGAAATTCTGGAGGACGGCCACCACTTCATCGACCCCGGCATGTCGAATGTGGACTGAAGGTCTTTTCTGCGAGGCTTCCCGCTTTCCTGACGGCTACTAAGGACTGCTGCCCTGACTGTCGCCCTGTCTTGGACCCATTTGTGATGCTTTGTAAGGCGAGACGATAGACGGGTCTTCTGGTGGCATGACTGATACCTCAGTTAAGTATAAGTGGGTCGCTCCCAGTCCTTAGTTTTTGGTTCTTTGGTTCTTAGTTTGTTTGGTCCTTAGTTTTGATTTGAAAATTGCAATTTCCAAAGCCGAGGGACTCGTATATTTGCGAGACTATCGTTGTAGATAATCACTTGAAATTTGAAGCTAGATTAGTGAGCGAAGATGCCTGGTCTTAGCAAAATTGGGAGAATGTTCTGTTGTGGTTTTAACAGGGATTCCCGATTGGAGGCTTCATGTCCGATACCTCCAGTTGGAACTCCGACTTATGAGCTCTATTCTAATAACGGCGTGGGCCCCATTTCGTTTATTGAAGTATGGGTCCGTTACACTAGGAAAGATGGGGTTTTACGATGGCCCCAAAATGGTAGTTTTGATACTGAGATTTTAGATAATCTAGAAACAAAATTGTTTAGGAAGAAAGCCCGGCCGGCAATGTTTGACTCCTTTCGCCTTTGGCGTAAAGAAGCCAGACAACGAGAAATAAAACAAGCTAAAAGGGATAAGAGTGAAAAGGGGTTGTCGATAATGCAAGCTGCCAGGCAGTTTAAAGAAAACGAAGAAGATAAAGCAATTGAGGTGTCAGATAGGCAACATAATATGGCTATTGATAAATGTTATCCGGCCTTGCCGTCTCCTCCTCCGAAAGCGATTGAAGATCTTGAAAAAGATCCTTTGATGTCTCATTTACTAAGATTACCACCTCCTTATGTGCAGGGTGCTACTGCACCTCTATTACCTCCGGTTGTTCCACCCTTTGTTGTTCAACCTCCTGCTGTTGTTCAGCCACCTGGTACTCCACAGATGGTTTTACCTCCTCCTGTGCAACCCGCTCTAGGGTTGCCAGCTTTGCTACTAGCTTTGCCTCAGACTCCTTTGCCTTCCACTTCTGCATCTGAGACCCCTACTGTTCTTGTTCCTACACCTTCTTTGCCTCAAAATACTTATTCTTCTGTTCTTATGTCTGCTTCTTCTCCTTCTGTTCGAAAACGAATGACAGAGACTGTTTCTAGTTTATTGTCTCCACTGTTTGGGTCATTGAATATGACCCCTGTTTTGGAACATAGGCAGAGTCGTAGTCAGCTTCCTGGTTCCGAGGAACGGGCTGTGTTGGATTTGTTGGCTCGTAAATGGATTATAAATGCCTCAAGGTATAGTTTGGCAGCGGTTATGGATGTTTTCTTTCAGTGGGAACCGCCCAAGCAAAGGTATGTTTTTAATGTAATGTGTATGTTTCTGCGTCAAGAATGGGAAGATAATGATTTGGGTTTGATCCCGCAGGAACTACTTGATGTTCAGTCGGATTTTGCTAAAGGGATGATAGTCGAATCTGATATTACAGATGCCGTAGAGACGATACTGGCTTTTAGATCCAGCCTTCCGCCTCAGACATTGTACGAACCTGATTCCTCTGTTAGAAGAAAAGCGAGACAGTATCCCATGAGAGAAGTTCCTCCTGTATGGAAGGAAGCAGTTCAGGCTAATGTAAATCAGGGTATTGTTGCCGCACCTGCTCATTTTCAGCGAGTATAGGTACATGTCCCTTGGAAGAGAGCAGAGGTCTTGGCTCTTAAGCAGACCTTACCTGATCCTCGTAAGAATCCTGCTGGTTATTACAAAGAATTGTCTCAGACAGTAGATGAGTGTATTATGAATTTAGCCGACATCGACATGTTGATGGGTAATGTAGTTCCGCAACCTTTGTGGGCGAAGATTCGTCATGAGAATCATGCGGCAGAATTAGGAGATACTTGGGCGAATATTATTGCTGCAGATGGTTGACAACAAGGAGGTGCTGAACCTGAACCTTTGGTTACGGAATTGCCAGGTAGAATTATTAATTTAATGAAGACGATGATGCCTGCTTTACAAGTGAATTGGGATAAGTTAACAGCATGTAAGCAGAAGAAAGATGAAAGTGTATCTGTTTTCTTCACTAGGTTTGAAGAAACATTTATAGATCATAGTGGTCAGGACATGAGTACGGAAGGTGGGCAAAGATTATTTGTGGACAAATTTGTGTTTAATTTGCTCCCTGAAATTTCTAATAAGTTGAAAGATTCTGAAAGTTCTTTGGCTGTTTCATCGTTGGCCCAGATATTGGCGACTGCACAGTACTATGAGAATAGGGATAAGGACGAGAAAGAAAAAGCAGAGAAAAAGACAAAAGACTTAAAGACAAAGGTTCTTTTACAGCAGGCGTATCCGCCTCGCTCGAATCAGCAAGAGTCACAGCAGCGCCCACAGTTTCAGCAACCTCCACAGTTTCAGAGACCCCAACAGAACGCTGGGTATTTTCCTCCAAGACCCCCCTTGGGTTTGAATCAGTGTTCGTACTGTATGGAGGAAGGTCATTATAAAAATGAGAGCCCTGTTTTACGACAACGCGCGAGTGGTATGCCGGCTCCAAGAGGCCGTGGTGGTTTTCAGCAAGTGTCAAGAGGTAGAGGACGTGGTGCGTTTCCTCAGAATGAATGTTCCTTTCCCCCACAAAGTTCTATGAATTGCTTTGATCAACAGAAAATTGCATCTGGTCAGTCGACTCAGTACTATGCTGATGACTATTATGTTGAGAGTGAGAATGCTGACTATAATGATTGCTAGGACAGCCATGGACAAAGGGAGGGAGTAGTGTCGGTTCCAGTAGATCAGAGTGGGCCTTATGTTGCAGTAGCCACATCGGATGTGGTAGAGTCTTTTCTTTTGGATACTGGTGCAGCGAAGAGTTCTATCATGCACTCTAAACTCCCTGGCGCACCTTTGTCTGGCTTAACTAATGTTTCAGTAGGATTCTCTGGCGCCCCAGTTCGTAACCCAGTTTCTAGTCCCTTGTCTCTTTCTATAGGGCCTTGTGAGTTGGAAGCACCTCTCATTTTAACAACAGGTTGTGGTGAGAATTTGTTGGGTTTGGATTTGTTGAAAAGGTTGCATGCAACATTACGTTGTTCTCCTTCCGGAGTACAGCTTACATTGGGTAAGAAAGTGATCTCTCCGATGTATTTGTCTAAAGATCGGCTTCCACCGGAATTGCGTTCTCTCCCTGATACTCTTTGGGCTACTGGTCCTAATGATGTGGGTCTTTTGGAGATTCCACCTTACGTTGTAACGCTTAAAGCGAATGTTAAATTGCCGCGCATTCCCCAACATAGGATTTCTAGCGATGGTGAAAGAGCGCTTTTAGCGATCGTCTGTGATTTGATTGAGAAAGATGTGATTGAAGAAACGAGAGGTAATGTGTGTAACAGTCCCGTTTTGCCTGTCCTGAAGCGCACTGACTCTACTCAGCCACCTGTTTATAGGTTTGTGATCGATCTTAGAGAGGTTAACAAGATTGTCGTGCCACAGTTTCCAGTTGTTCCAGATATTACTGCTTTGTTGACTTTGATTCCTGCTTCAGCTGCCTGGTTTTTAGTTATAGATCTGAAGAATGCTTTCTTCAGTATTCCAATTGCCGAGGAAAGTAGAGATATTATTGGCTTCTCTTTAGGAGGCCGAAGCTTCCGGTTTAAGAGAGCTCCCCGAGGCTATTGCGAAAGTCCTTCTATTTATAGCCAGGCTTTGAAGACTCAGCTTGATACTCTTGCGTTGCCTGCAGGTACTGCTCTTATTCAGTATGTTGACGATTTATTAGTGGCTGCTGATGATGAAGAAACTTGTAAAGAAGCTACTATTTCTTTGTTGCGACATTTGTCAGACTTGCATCATAAAGTGTCACCTTCTAAGTTGCAGTATTGTCGCCAAGAATTGACCTACTTAGGTCATCTCTTGTCGAAGGAGGGAAGAAGGTTGACCCCAGAACGAATTCAAGCGATTGCTCGAATGACTGTGCCAAGTACACAGAGAGAAGTGCGTGCTTTCTTGGGTATCACGTCGTATTGTAGACAGTGGATTCCAAACTTTTCTTTATTGGCAAAACCTCTATTGGCATTGACTTGTAAGGATATACCGAACCCTCTTCCTTGGTCCGACGATTGTCAGAAAAGTTTTTCTGAATTGCGTGATGCGTTGTGTTCTGCTCCAGTGTTGGGTACTCCTGACTACAGTAAGCCTTTTACACTCTATGTCCACGAGAGAGAGGGTTGTGCATTGTCAGTTTTGACCCAACAATTTGGTGATAAGCAACGTCCATGTGCGTATTTCTCGTCGACTTTAGATCCGGTAGCTAGAGCGTTGCCAAGTTGCTTAAGAGCGGCAGCGGCTGTTTCCATCCGACAGTCTGCTGGATTGGTGATGGATAATACATTGGTCGTGATGGTTCCACATGCAGGGAATACTCTGTTAAATAGAACCAAGACTCAGCACCTTACTAGTGCGAGGATGTCGGGTTATGAGTTGACGCTTTTGGCTAGTCATGAGCACTTCAAGCGGTGTCATGTGTTGAATCCAGCAACATTGTTGCCGATTTCTGTGGACACAGATGGTCAGGAACAGCATGATTGTTTTCTTAGGACGGAGGAGGAAACGAAGGGGAGAATCGATTTAAAAGATACTCCTCTTTCGGATCCTGATGGTACGCTATGGGTTGATGGGTCATGCTACAAGCTCCCGAATGGTGATACAACTGCAGCATATGCTGTGACGACATTGTGTACGATCATTGAAGCTGCACGTATCCCACAAAATTCAGCCCAAGCAGCAGAATTGATTGCACTGACGAGAGCGTGTGTGTTGTCGAAAGGAAAGAGAGTGACTGTGTATACCGATAGCCAGTATGCGTTTGGTGTTGCTCATAGTTTGGGGCGTTTGTGGAAAGAACATGGATTTCTTACTTCGCATGGTACAAAGATACAGCATGGTCAGTTGGTGAATGAGCTTCTCGAGTCGCTTACGTTGCCGATGCAAGTTGCGATCGTGAAATGCAGTGCACATAAGAAGGATACCGATTATGTTTCTCGTGGTAATGCGTTTGCGGATGAAGTTGCGAAAGAAGCGGAGAAAGATGTGACGAGTCGAATGTATGTTGCGGGCCCAGCAAGATGGGTTCTGGATTGAGGAATGTGTGAAGATACGATAGAGAGTGTTAAGTCAATTCAGGCGGAAGCTACGGAGAAAGAATTGAGTGTGTGGAGAGAGAGTAAGGGAAAATTGGATTCGACTAGTTGTTGGACTGAGTTGTCAGAACATCAGCGATGGTTGTTACCTGATGCGTATGTGCTTGCAGTGGTTACGATGGCGCATGGAATGGCTCACATTAGTGCGAAAGGGATTTGTAAGTTGTTGGCTCCAGTATGGCAGAATGCTGGAATTCCTAAGTGTGCGGAGAATCTGGTCAAGAACTGCATGGTTTGTCTGATGTATAATCCTGGCAAGGGAACTCCAACTCCAGCTGGTCACTTTGCGCCTCCGACGTATCCGTTCGAGGTGCTACAATTGGATTTCATACACATGGAAAGGTGTAATAATCTAAAATACGTCCTTGTAGTTGTTTGTGCCTTTTCGAGGTGGGTAGAGGCATACCCCCTAAAAGATAACACTGCCTTGTCCACAGCTAAAGTCTTGCTCAAAGAATATTTCCCTAGGTTTGGATTGCCAAGGATGGTGTGGAGTGATAATGGAAGTGAGTTTGTGGGCCAGATCATGAAGAAAGTGTGTGAGGGTTTGGGCATTCGTCAGAAATTTCATGCTGCAAATCACCCCCAACCAGCTGGCCTAGTCGAGTGCTATAATGGCACTCTGAAGCTGAAGTTAGCCAAGATTCAGGCAAGCTCTGGTCTTCAATGGCCCGATGCTTTGCCGTTGGCACTTTTGTCAACAAGGACTACAGTGCATTCCCGAATTGGTCTTAGTCCCTATGAGATCGTGTTTGGCCGCCCGGCAAATGTGTGGGGAGTGCAGAGGCCAACAAAGTTTAGCGAGATTGAACATCCTGTGCTGGTTGACTACTTGTATGATTTGACGGCTAAATTGCGTGTCTTACACCAACAGGTTTACGATACACTTCCTCAACCATCTGAAGATTCAGGACACGCCATTGACCCTGGTTCCTGGGTGTTGGTGCGCAACTTTCAGCGGACAAAGAATGATCAGCCCCGCTGGATTGGACCATTTCAAGTCCTTTTATCGACGCGTACCGCAGTGAGAGTTCAGGGCAAGAAGAACTGGATCCACGGCGTACATTGTAAGAGGGTATCATTGCCTCTGCCGTACGACCAGTGGGTCCAGGAGGGTGTTGTTGATTCAGAGACTGACACAGTGCCACGTTACGTTCCATTCAGTGACGCACGTTTGGTTGGGACAAGTTCTGAGCGCGAGGATAACAATATTTTGCAAGAAGCCGTGTCTCCACCTGCACGATTGGACACTTCTGAGCCTGAGTTGTTGTTCCGAGATCAGACAGTAAAGGCCGCTATAATCTACGACCGAGAACCGATGGACTAATAAACAATTAATTCCTTTTTGCTTTTTAAAAAAAAACGCTCTCTCATCCGAAAAGCTGTTTTGATCTATTTTTCTTTTTTCGAACCGCCATCTGGGTTCAGCTGTAGGGTCGCGGTATGAAGCCTTGGAGTGTACAGCCGTGTAGACATAAGGTCGAGGGTTCTGGTTTGTTCTAGGGCGTTCCCTGGACTTACAGACGTACCTCTGAGCAGAAGAGAACCACCTGCCGCGAACAGCACGGTTAGAGGATGGAGTTTTTTTGAGATCGAGAGAGCTGTTGTAGAAATGAACTTTAAGACGAGACTGTGTAGACTAATGAGTAGCAAATGTTTTTTGATAACAAGTCTTTTAATGTTACTTAGCATAACGATGTTTTTAGTGGGATATCTTGTTTTTTCTTTCCAAGTGACTTTTGCACCCACCATACAACCTATGTCTTTTCCTACTACTACTTCTTCGCATTCTTTTCATCCTTTGCCTGAACATGAATCTATCAGAAGATTGGAATTAGTTAATAATTCCTTTGTGCAGCTTCTACATCAGCATCAGTTAGTAGTGAACACCACTAATTGCTGGGTGTGTGGTCTTATGCCTCATACCACGGATAAGGGTATTCCTTACCTGGTTCTGCCATTCAGCTATAATGGATCTGTATGGGCATATAGGATGATGTTTATTTATGCCCATGAAGTTTACCCCCTGCGTTCTATGAAAGATAATCCAAGTAATAGTGCTCTAGTGAAAGGAAAAGTAGATATGATTAGAGGAATCGATTCCTATGAGACTATCCCTAAAGATGAGGCACTAGCTTATATTGGTTGGAACGTGACTGGATATGGTGTTAGTCTGAGTGAAAAGCAGCGAAGGGAAAAATCATCCCCGATTTGGATCGTGCCCCATCGTGGTCATTTTTGTCTGCAAGGTAATGGCAAGAATCCGAGAGCTCAATTAGGGAAGAGTGTTTGTACTGAGACGTATGTTTTTGCGTCCCAGACTTCCCCACCGTTTTTAGCAGCTAAGGGTACGTATTTTGTGTGCTATGATAGAGCATATACATGGTTGCCCCCTGATTTTTCGGGAACATTTTATGTTTCGTATCTGTTGCCCCCTACGTATACTGCAGCGGCAGATTACCACAGAACTAGAGTAGTTAGAGGTGTCTTCAGTAAGGAAGATACTTCAGGACAAGAATTGGGAAATTTTCTTAAGGGTTTCCTGCCGTTTTGGGGACCTATGGTTAATAGTAGGAACATACGGCAATTGACGAGAGTGGTTGAGTCCACCATAGTTGAGACTGCCTGTGCCCTTAGTAATTTGACTGCTGAGCTCCAATCGGATCGTCTTATGACGTTGCAGATTCGAGTTGCGTTAGACGTCATACTTGCAGACAGAGGAGGGGTATGTAAATTGATTCAATCGAGCTGCTGCATTTTCATTCCAGACAATGCTCCTACAGTGTACCAGGCCATTTCCAAGCTACATAAGATCTCCGAGTCCGTACACATGGACGAAGGAGATTGGTCGTTGATGGGATGGTTCTGGGGATTGTTATCCACTTGGGGATGGAAGATTTTGATGATCATTGGGATGGCTTTAGCGATTCTTTTCCTGTTCTGTATTTGTGTGCAGTGCGCTCCTGCTATATGTGGCCTCTGTGCTACTACGTGTGCAAGGAGGCCTGCCCCAAGAGAGGTACTAAGTAATAGGATTATGCTCCAGCAACATCTTGATGATCTGATGAATATAGACCTGGACTCAGATTGACGTGAGTTTAGGTTATTGCCTATGTAAGGGCAAAAGGAGGGTCTGAGGTTCCGTGAATTCTGAACCCGTTCCATAAAGGTCATGGTTTCGTTACAAATTTGATATTAGCGAACCGTAACTAGTTAGTGCGGCAAGTATGAGTGTTTTCATCATGATAGACCGATGGATTCACTACGTATTTAGGGATTTCGTTCTGAACCCTTGGGTTCCATTTTGTGTATGGCAGCCATTTTGTGGTTGCCCTCACATAGGCCGATGACTGTGGCTGAACTAGTCTTTTTAAGGACATGTACACCTTAGCTCGAGGTTGTGCTGACTCCTGATTGACCTGAGTGAACCGTCCCTGTTGCCTGAAACTGACCTTGTTAAACCAGTTCCTGCCCTTTAGCTGACCAAGATTAAGGATCAGAGCACAGGACATCATAAAGTTTTACTGCACACAAATATGCCTTATCCTACTCTCACCTGTTTCTGCTCCTTTCTTTATGGTCTATTTACGATTGGGTTGTGCCCTTTTTTATTATGGGTTCGTTCGACCTGTCTAAAGAAGAATGTTGGGTTTGACCAATGATTGATCATGGGCTGGGCAACTGAAAAGTGGGTTTTACTGTCATGCGATACCTCTGGTGTGGATACATGTGATTGGACAGTTTGTAAATGTTAGGTATTTGTCTGGAATGTTTGCCTGAAGCATAATATTTGGCATAAAAAGGGATGACTTGCTTTGTAAAGTTGAGCAGTCTCCTGAGAACTCATATCGTGATGATTTCTAGGACTTCTGTTACTGGCTGCAGCCAATAAATCTGATCTTTGACGCCACTCAGATGTATCCCGTGTCTCTGTATTCTAAAACAGGTGAACCCGAAGACTTTGGGCGTGCCCCTGGCGCCGCTGGGTTCTAAAACCCGGTTCTTCAGTCTGCGAAAAAGAACTCGGCTGGAGATACTGTATGCTCCCTCTATACCTTTTAAACAAAAGGGGAGTATGGCCCTGTGGACAGAAGTGGGGAAGGGCCCAACTATACTTTTCAAAAAAGAACAACCCACACTTCAAAATATTTCCAAAAAGTATTATTCTGATTGAAAAGATAAACAAAAACTAATATGTTTATCTTGGCAATTAATTGCACTATTTATTCATGGTTTTTTAGAAAAATACTGTTTTTTAGCGAGAAAGAACAATGCCCTTCACATACATAGCCAGACAATCTTGCTGTCTTGGTTGTACTCAAACATATATACAAAAAGTGAAAAACATACAATCACAAATAATTACAATTTACAAAACATAACATTCAAAAAGAACGGAACAGGTGAGAAATGTCAAGTTCTGTCCAAATACCATCATTAAAGTATTGAAAAATAAATACAATGAAATAAATCCTGATTGTTATCAAAGAATAAGATTTGTTCCCCTTTATCTGAGGAGCGTTTCAAGAGGACTTAATCCCATTTGCCTCTTTTCTCAACCTTTATCCTATTGATAAAAAAAGACAAAAACAATTTTTCTTGCTTATTAAAATTGCTTCCATCAACCTTAACAGGCTCTACGTTTTGTTCCAACTTAGCCCCAGAGGCCCTACCTCAAAGCTGTGGAGGTCGAGGTCACTCTTCAAACTTGTAAATGCGGCTGTGTGCACGGTTCTAAAATGAGAATCGTTATGCTTGTGTCAATGCAACACGTTCTACGTTTGTTTCTCTTAAGATTTAAAGGGGGCAAAAGCAGGACGATCATACCTGCATTTCGGTCCCACAAAACACGGGTGTGCGTAATGTTCGTCAAAGCCGAATTTCAGGGCACCACTCGTGTAATTCAATTATGTTTCTTTCTGTAAAAAGAGTGACCGGGTGACACCATTATGGTTCTCCTTACACATATTTTGAACAATCAACCCTAGTTGCCCCAGCGTGTTACCGCCACACTCACCGTGAGCTGACTCACGTTGGTCGCAGTGTCTCGCGCTAATCCAGGGAGTCCCTGTAAGTTCACCACTTGCTGTGAATCTAAAATGTTAAAAACACCACATTAGGGACGCTTCACCGGTGGGAAGGCTTCCAAGCGTTTCTGTCCTGGACTGTATCTGACGCTTACCGCTGTATTCCATATGTGTTTGTCCAAAAGCACTCTTCCTTCGTGGTTCACCAGTCGTGATCAGACAGGCTATTGTCTGTCACGTACTTCAAAGTTCCTTGACCAATCAAAGACGGTGCATCCAAGGAAGTGCATTATGGGACTTGTAGTGAATTGAACAGCTCGTGTAGAATTCTCATTGGAGTCTGTTCAGCTCACTCATGGAATTGAGTCCTTGACTAATGCTGTCAAATTTCATTATTAGATATGCTTCCTTGCGAAGCAAAGCTTGTTCAACATTTGGTGATCTATGTCTTGGATCTATGCTTGCAAGAACAGTCCATGTGAAATCAGTTTCTTTATGGTTTTGGGCCACAAAGTGGTCAACCATGGGCGCATTAGGTACTCTTTTCTTCAATCTTGACCGGTGCTGAGTGGTTCGTGTATTAACTTGCTGGCACGTTTTGCCGATATATATCTTTTGGCAAGCACACATTACTGCATAAATGACATTTTTGCTTTTGCAATTAGTATGCCTCTATACCTTTAGCACATAATCCACAAGTCCCTCCATTGGAAGACAAAGGGAATGTAGCCCTGATGAGCCAGGCATGATTATGTTTGCAGACCTATATCCAGAAGATACATTTTGCCCCCCACAATCAGTCCAGGTGGGAGCCACACCAAGTTTCTCCGAGGTGTTACTATATCACCCTATTCGTACGACATGTAACCAATTACACAGCATTCTTCCCAGTCCCCCACCTATGCAATGTGACAGTGTGTGTAGCATGTTAAAAATGCCAATAAACAAATATAAATAAAGTTATTGTAACTTGTTGGAAAGCTATTTCTAAAATACTTATATAAGCTAGGAGGAATCTTATTTGTGATGAACATAGACTATCTACCGTCTCATCTTCCTCGATATCTCAAATAATTAAATCTGATTTACTTTGGCTACCTTTCACTGCTTTTCTGCATTCACACTCATAATTTTCCTAAAACTTATAGATCGCTTTCTATTTTCTCTCTCTATTTTCTTTTTTCTATTTCTTGTTACTCTCTATAGATAAATATTACTGGTTAATTTTGGTATTTCCCTTTAATTGACTTGTATTTCATCATTCTTTGATTTTCAAGGGAGTCCTCGACCAATACGTTTATCAACTCTGTACTATGTATAATTTGTTATATTTTGTTTGACAACTGTAATTCTTACTGCCTTTAATCTTAAATACAAAATATTTAACAAAAAATATATATATATGTTCCTTTGCTCGCAACAAAACTCTTTAATATTAATGTTTTATGATGGAAATATTACTTGTTATAACTTAAGCTTGTTTTGTCTGCCTTTCTTTAATGTATCTTGTATTGCTATATTAAAGATTGTTTATATTTTTTCAGCAACAGTGGCATGACTATATTCTTGGCCCAATTGTAGGTAGAAGTATGGTTAACTGTGCGGAACATATTAATGTCCACAACAAATGGCATCTCAGTAGATAGAGTGAGGGTGTACATTATTTAAATCTGTTTAACTTGTGTTATAAAATGCAGGATCAGAGACCAGTATCATTGTTTATATCATTAATTTACTTACATTACAAATGTCATTGCAATCTCAAAGCAGTCAATAAAAGCAATCACAATAATAATCTTATAAAGTAGTAATATGGCTGAATTTAGAAAATGTTTGAGGATTGTTCATAGTAAGCTTAAAATACTTCATTTATATGAAACATACATTAGTGGGAAATGCATTGGTGAATGTCTAACATACCTGCATCTCATAATCGTATAAAAATTAATGGTGAATGGATTGGCACAGGTAAAAACATACCCGCATCACAAAATTCATGCAAATTAATTATTGGCTTGAAAAATAACACGAGTAGCAATTCAGAACAATAACACAGATAGCAAGTGATGGACATCTTTTACCTAAAGTTTGCACATCATCATCCTTGGTATTCCTACATAACTCAAAAGTTATCACAGTTGATCTCACTGCAGCTCACTGCATGGGTATTGAGAACTACTTTAAATGAACATTGTTGAATAATAACATATACATGTAACACAAGTAGGGAGCATTCAAGTGTTTCACTACTTAGGGGGAGTGGAATTTACCCTCTCTCTTGTACAAGGCGATAACCAGTTGCTTTCTTAGATACCAATGGGCATATTTACAAGATATTTTGAAGTAAATAAAGTAGTACTCCAGTAGTAGTGTTTTATGTTTAGTTACATGCCTTTTTTAATTTTATGTCAAACATCAAAAATAGGAATAAAATAGGAATATTCAGGGACTATTCAATTATGATTCATACAAATAGAAAGGGCTGTGCCTTTTCTACACTTTTACTAACATGAGGTTGCTCTGTTACCCAGGTGAATGAACTTATTATTCTGTAAAAAATATTGTCAGTTCTTAATATTGTTGGAGTAATATTGCAATATCTTTTCAATTGAGGTATCTTTTATTACAAGCAACAGTATCATTATTTTACAGATTATTTAACATTGTTGTATTTAATAATATGTTTCTAAACATCACTTTGTGTAATATAATTTGTGTTTATAAATAGAACTATATTTTTGCTTTTTTAATAAAAAAAATGTAATTGTATGTTTTTTTGTGTAATGTGTTAGAAATTGTAAGTGCTTGCATGTTGGATTTGTTTTTACAGTTTTTTTTCAAGCCTACATTGTTCTTTTGTAAAATGTGGTAAAGATTGTAATTTGATGGTAAAATGAGACTCCTTTGCCCCCTGGAGTCTAACATTTCCTCTTGCACGTTTGGGTTTGTAGTGGGAATAACTCCATTACTTTCCTCATTGTGGTTACATTTCCACTAGGAACAGTAAAAATGACCCTGCCCTCCAAATTCAAACACTTTCCCTAAAGTGGTTAAATTTTTACTGGGAATAGTTAATTTCACCTGCCACCCTAACTTCAACACTTTCTTCATGTGGGAAACCAGGCACTAATCTCGGCAGGAACACCTAACATCCTGTGATACTAGGCAAATTACTCAGGGCCTCATTGCGATGTGGTTCGGACTGCAACCGACGACTTGTCGGTTGCGGTCTGAACTGCATATACTGCTGTGGGATTTTGATGTGTGCAGCCGAAGGCAGCAGTCGGAGAGACCGCCCGACACAATCCTACAACCTCATGGAGCTCTTCAGTTTGTCAGAAAGGGCTCATAATCCTTTACGGACAGTGTTTCAGCCATGGGATTATGATGTTGGTTTCCGACAGGCTTTGCATGAAGGCCTTTCTGCCATGGAAAGGGTGTTGGAAAGCCCCCTTTTGCCTGGCCTGCCGCATGTGGTCCTGGGAGGGTGTCACACCCCTGCACCGTGTGGCAGGCACAGTGAGGTGCCTTCCACCCATTGCAGGGATGTTCACAAATGTCCAGTTCTCAATAGGAGCTTGTGCTGTGGGCACTTTCGACCAGCCGGACAATCTCTCATTGAGAAATGGGAGTTTGAGACCACACCATTTGTGGTTTCAAACAAATAATGCAGTCAGAACCACCTGTGAGAGGTTGGCGTGATATATGCTGTCCAGAAATTAAAGTGGGCACCTTGCACCAGTCCAAAAGACCCTTATGATGCATGAGGTCAAAGATAACCTTTAGAAAGCTGTCCTAGTGGTAGCTGTGGAGAGCAGCCTTCAGGCTTAATCTTGAAGGAATGTAAAGCAGCTTGCTTTATCAGAATATCACCTCCTATGTTGACTGAAAGAAAGGGGAACCCCACCGTAGTTATATAAAAATATGTATTTATTAATATAACACTTTCTAGTATCCTCTACACGAGGATAGAACACAAAGCACACAATACAAGATCAATAGAACAGTTGTCAGTAGCACAATACACAGTGGGCTCCAGGGAGAGACCAAACCATATACTAAAATAGTGGTATAACGATCACGACTTGTGTCAAAACACAGTCAAGAGCACGTAAAATTGACCCCAAGGAACCACCCATGGTGAGTAGATAGGGACCCCACAGAGGATGGGTGCAGTGTGCTAACGCGACCGCGGTCCCCGTACAGTTCTATGGGAAAGTCGCGGTTACAGTTTTAAAGTTTAAGGACCCTTCTAGGAGGACTTCGAACAAACCCATTGGAACTTTGGAGGTTGGAGAGCCACCCCCACCCATGGATAACATAGTACCCGAGTTACCTATCCCAGAGGAGCTGGGTGCCTAGGTCTGGAGTGGCGTCGGAAACCGCCGTTGTTCTCAATGGAAGGCTGTGAAGAAGTATTACTGCTGTGAAGGTGAAAAGAGTCCGGAGGAATCCAAGCCTGGATTCTAGAAGAAAGGAACCTGAAAGCAGAGGGGGCAGAGACTTTAGAGTGACTATGGGCTTGGTAGACCTCGGTTGTCCTTAGTGCACCACAGGTACTGCACAGAGCTTGTATGGAGCAAGGGCACAGACAAAGCTTTGAACCGAGAGGGGGACAAAGTCGGGCCCAGTCAAAGTCCAGCAAAGTCCAGAGTGTTCCCACGGTCGAAGGTCAGTGATTTCTTCTTGTAGAATCTTGTCCACATAAAATCTAAAGTCTTCTAGCCAGGTAAGCTATTTTGTACCCACGGGAGAGGGTTGGACAGATTCGGGGGACCCTCCTAGGGTAGGGGCAGGATAGAGGGTTGTTTACACCCATGTCCTTTGTCCAGTTTCGTGCTAGAGCAGAAGCCAATGGCTCCCAGAACTGGTTTCATGCAGGGGCACCCTCTCACTAAAAATCCAGCACCCTGCCTTCAGGATTGACAAGGCCTGCTATAGGGCTGCCATAAGTTGTAATGACATAAGTGTTACGTTTTTAGATATAGTGAACTTATATCTAAGGTAAGTGGTGCAAGCACCATCTTACACAGGTTGCAGTATAAGACATGTAGTTCCATTTTGCATGGTTTCTCATGGGTGGCATAATACATGCTTCAGCCTATGGGAGGCCTCTGGAGTACCTATGCCCTGGGTACATGGGTACCATACACTAGCGACTTATAAGAGTACCCATGTATCAAATCTGGATGTACCAAAGTACATATGTAACAATTTAAAGGAGAAAGCAGATAGACTGGGGTCCTCATTAGCTGGATCCCAGCAAGACTAGTCAAAAACAGTGAAACATCAAGCAAAAAAGTGGGGTAACCATAAGAAGCAGATCCTACTTTCCTACATCACCGACCTGAGGTCGGTCATTTCCCAATCTGCTGCGATGTCGGTGAAAGGCAACTCCAACCGACGTCATAATCAGGGCCATAATCTCCCTGTGCCTACCAAAATTAATGTGTCTGTCTGTATCGCAACTAGTGGTCTTGTAGAGCGCTCTGATACCTGATACCTTTGTGGTCAAGTTTGCGCTATAGAAAACAAAAAAACAAAACGTTTATTTAAGTTTGGAGTGTAAATAGTAAATCTGACTTCCTCAAAGCAAAGTCCAACACTTTCCTAATGTTCTTCACTTGGAGTCAAAAAACCTTATGTAAGTTGCATAAAAGTTTTGCTAGAGTATGTAGCTCAGTTTGTACAGTAGTATTCCATTTTGTAATGATATATTTTTTCACATGTATATATATATATATTTTTTTTAAAATAAAACACAATGCAGTTTATTAAAGCCCACACAAGTTTTATTTTAAGACCACTTTTTTTAATTAATTTGCTGTGAAGAACGTATGCATATCTATTTTAGTAAGGTTTGTTTTAAAAATTCAAATTCACATTATTAATATCTGTTTAACATATAGCTTTTTATATTTTTCCATAATTTTTTTCATTTGCTACAGTTCTAGATTTTTTAAAACACTGTACATAAATTATTTTTTATTTTTTACAGTATTTTTTATAAATATTCATATTTTTTGAAGGAACATTTTTACAGTTTGTCTTACATATAATGCATGGTTTCAAATATTTTGTACTTTGTTTTAAGAGGACTATATTATTTGCTGAATTATCCATTGGTTTGCATAGTAAGGCAGTCTTTTTTCATTTCCATTATCCTGCCATAACTTTACTACTTGCTTTATTTTGTATCCTGCTTTTGTCATTTTAGGATGCCAGCAGTAGTGCAGGTTAATAGATGCTCTTCTCCTATAAAGGTAACTTTTAATCTATTTGCAATACTTAACAGTACTCAACTCTTGGCTGAGGTGCTTTTTTGTTAGCTAGCTAGTATTGGATATTTATGTCGTTTTTTAGGTTATATTTAGTGCAGGTTTCTCTCTTAGCTTTTTAGGGTGCATGTACCTGGACTAAATCTGATCTATTGTACATTTTTATATAATGTTAGATAATATGTTACATTTGAACTATTTCTATATATTTATTTTTGTTTTTTCATTGTTTACATGGAGTATATTTGTATGAGGCTAGGTTGCATGTGTTGTCTTCTACGGGTTTTGTATCTGTGGAGTGGAGTTGAGGTTCTCTTTTTGGGTTGTGGATGTGTTTTCTTGTACAAGGAAATATAGTTGGGATTTTCTAACAAACCCTATTTCAATTCCCTTACAGTTTGCAGTATTACTAGAGTAGTTTTGTCTTTTTTTATGTAGTGTGGGGTTTTAGCTGGTTTCCATGTACTTTATTTTATCATATTGGATGCATATGTGTTTTATTAAATGTTTGCATTTTATTGGAAATTTTTTATGATTTTTTAAATTTTATTTTGTTAGGAATGTTGTATCGTTTGCAGAGTACTTTAGCTCCATAATCATGAGTAGTTATATACTTTATTTACTAATTTGTTGGATGGCAATTTGTTAATGCATTGGACTAGTTAAAATTTGAAAACTCTACATCTATTTGTAATATTGTACAGATGTTCATTTATGTGTGCAATATTTTAATTTTATGGCACCTGTTTTATTTGTAGAAAGCTTTTTATAAGTGTAATTATTGTTTTTTTAATTATTGTGGTTTATAGTTGTTTTTATTCAGAATGATAAAAAAACGTTAATAATTTATTATTTAGAAAATGTTGGTGTTTATGTTGTTTAATTCTCTTAAGTCAGTATTTAATTTTAGTGTTCTGACTACTGTTTCAAGGTCTTGGTTACTAGTAAATAGCTGGACTTAGCTTGGTAGCATTCAGTGCTTTTGTTAAGTTTGTTTGGATGTTTTTTGTTTGAGTTCCATCAGGGATTGTTCTAATCATAGTACTTGATAGCTTTGTTCTTTTTTTTTGTATTTCTAGAAATTGATGTTAAGAGTTCATTATAGGTTTCGTCTTGCGTCTTTTGACAGCAGTGCATACATAAGAGGGACATTTGTGTTATGGTATTGTGCATGGACAGTGTATAATCATGGTGGGCATGATTTAGGTGTGTTGTATTATCCCTATGTTACACTGTTTTAGGATTTTAGGACAGTGATTCTTCTTTTGGTATTTCATTGTCAAGCAGCACAAAATCGTGGTTAGATTGCGTTATTTTAGATTTTTGGATTTCACCATATGCCCTAAGTATTCTTGGTGTTTCTATAGTCATTCTCCTTCTTCTAGTTATTAGCATTTTTAGGGTTATATATGACCAGGAGTTGCCCTGTCGCTTCTTCAGGAATTTAGGGAATTATAGATCATATTTACAAGCCCCCATGACCACCACAACGTCACATTAAGTGACGCTGTGTTGGCGATAGGCACTTCATCTTATTTACAAGGTAGCCTTAAGCTACTTACCGTGGCTTAACATTGCCTTGTAAATAGGGCCTCTTTTCATGATACATTTAGGGGCCAATTGCGAACTCGTTAGGAAAAGCTCCAAATGGGATTTGGTATTGCAGAATCCGATTTGGAACACTTGTTTCCGAACGAATCGTACTCATTTTCCAATGACCAATTAGGGTGCCCGGAAACCGTTTGGGAAGTCCAAATTGGTTCTGAAAGGCATTCACACTGCCTGAGTCATTTGGGGCTCATTCATACAACTCCATGGACACGGTTTCCGGATGAGCGATTACAATGACTGATTAGGACAGCCATTTTGATTTGGTCTGCCTGACACAAAATGGCCACTGAAATCTGTCTTTGGGGGCCCGTTATAGGCCCCAGTTCACCTGGAGGTGTCTGAATGGGGCCTGTGAGGGTACCCAAGGGACCCCTCTTCCCAACCATGCATTCTGTGGCAGGCACCATGGTGTGCCTGCCTCAGGGTACAAGGTTTTCCCCACCCAACACTTTTTTTTAATGGGAGCCTGTGTTCTCGTTCGTAACACAGACTCCCATTGAAATCAATGGGAATCTGACCAAACAATTTTGGGAAGCATCATAATCGATTGGTTGGACTCACATAACCCGTTTCAGAAGCAAACGATTTGAAACTGGTTCAGTCAGAAGAGTTTTCTAACAAGATCGTAATTGTCCCCTTGGTGTGACAGAGGCGAGCAATGGGTGTTTGCGGTACGCATTCCACCACAACACCCATTGGTTCTGACGCTGTCCCCTATTTGCAAGAGCAGCATAAATAGGACGCAGGGCCAAAATTCAGACCAGGGAAAACCTGGTTTTAAACAGGCGAAATGAGGAAAAATGCTTTATTTCTCCTCATTTTTGCTGTTTCCATGTGTGCTGCATTGTGCAGCACACATAGAAAAAGCAAAACACAGATGTTAAAATGCAGTCTTGCAACTTCTATGTGTGCAGCATTGAGTAGCACACATAGGAGTTACAAATAGCATTTAAAGATTGTTTATGTGCATAAAGGGAGACATTCCTGCACGTAAACAATCCTCCCCTCAACCCAGGCACCCTTGCAGTATGATGCAAGTGTGCCTGCGTAGGTGCTAGGCAGCTAAAGTTAGCATCAGCCCAAGGGGAAACGCAGAGTTGTGCCATATTCTAGTAAATATGATGCAGCCCTACGTTTCTGAAGTGTTGAAATGTGTCATTAGCCTTCTTGGCTTAAAGACATGCTTTGCCACTCTATTCTAAATATGCCCCTATGTTTTTTAATGTTTTGCGACTTGAAACCAAATATTCTAAGTTTTGAAATGTTTGGAAGTTAATTATGTCCCTTTACACTTTCAAAACTATTTTCTTAAATGGTGTCTCTGCCATTGCAAGCATTAGAATAATATTCAGTGCATTTCCAATGCGTCTTTTTGCAAGAAGAGCTTTGTTTGCTATAGGCATATCCCCTAAAACATAATTATAGTTTCTCCTTTTGTGATTTGATGAGTGCTGCAGATTTCAACATTATATCTTTGCATTGTACAATTATTGAAGTGCATGTTACTATTGTGTATTATAAAAAAAAATTAGATGCAAATGATGAGAATCCTTCACAAGTAAAATGTCTGCAACTTCCTCTTTACTGGGAACCAACCTCACCATTCGAGCTGAATCTCTCAGGGTAGCAAAGCAGAGCGGTCCAGGACCTACTTAAGGGACAAAGGAGAATGGGCTATTAAACGAGCTCACTGGTACGCAACAACAACACTTAATAAATTATTGCCCAGCCTATGCTTTTTTTAAATAAAAAAGGAAAATAACTTTATTACACATACTACTAAATCTAAGTAATAAGCACAAACATATACAACTCAGTAGAAGAAATTACATTCTCAGGACAGGTCACACCCACAGCAAGCCTGAAACCCAAAATCACGATACCCTCTACTCGAATAGATTTCATAAAATAAGTAGGTGTCTTTATCAATAAGGCAGGCCCTCTGGCTTTGTCACTGTATCATTACATTTGTAAAATCAGAAAGTAAGTTATAATCCACAATTGCAACACCGCTGCAATCAATGGGGATACTACCAGCATTCAATTCTATTGATTTTATTACAAAGCAAAAGCTTGCTTTGCCAACCGGTCACATTTTAAATAAAACATTGTATTGAATACCATGTGTCCCAGAGTCCTATGTCTATTGTTACTACTGCAACTTTAGGTGTAACAAACAAGGGTTTCTCCATTCCAGACACAGGAGCACCATCCTCAGGAGCTCTTTGAAACAGGCAAACCTTTTCCTGGGGGATATAAGTTTAATCCATTTGGAGACATCTAGCAAATGTTGTGTTAACATTTATGTGGAGGGCACCCAACCACACTATACAGTCACTGGTGTTATAATATGTTATAGAGAGATTTATACTGCGCACTAATACTCTGGAGTGTCCTGGCACGTAGGTGAACTGTGGCATGCGTGTACAGAAACATTCAATCAGTTGTTTAAACAGGAAAGTTTTGAGAAGTTTTTTAAAGATACGGAACTCCTGGGTGTGCTGGAGGTTGGCTGGAAGAGCATTCCACAACATGGCTGCTTTAACCGCCAAGGACTGACCCCAATCCGCGGCCGACGGAACCTAGGGACCACCAGCCGGCATTGGAGAGAAGAACGCAAAGGTCGCCTAGGTAAATAGAGCGCGAACCGTGTTCTGATGTAGACAGGGCCGGAACCGTGGAGTGCTTTATGAATCATGGTCAATGCCTTAAAAGGTATGCGCTGGGCCACGGGAAGCCAATGAAGGTCCCTGAGCTGCTGCCAGACACTGGAAGTCCTCGGGATATTAAACAGGAGTCTGGCTACTGCATTTTGTATAACCTGAATTTTTCCAAGGAGGTAGCCCGGTATACCAATGTAGAGAGCATTAGCATAAGAATAAGCCCGGGCAACCGTTTCCCTTGCAGTATGAGGCAGCAGAGAAAAGAATCTCCTCAGGGCTTTAAGAGAGCCAAAGCAGACTCCTGTGAGGTTTTTGATTTGGTCGTGGAAACACAGATCTTCCCCAAACCATATTCCTAGGTTCTTAGCAGGCTCACCCTCAGACTTAGGGCACGGGAAATCAGGTGGCCAAAGAGTCTCTCTGAAGGTAGGAGGAAACTGGCCATAAAGGAGCACCTCGGACTTGTCTTCATTACATTTAAGACTAGCCTGAGCCAGCCAGGAGAATACAGATGAAAGGCACTTATGAGCAGTGTCAGTTTGAAGATCAGAGTCCTTCCAAGTAAACAGGAGCTGAGTGTCATCGGCATTAGCCATTATTTTGGCCCCCAGCTCCTCAGCCAGGAAGATCGGGGGTGTCAAATAAATATTAAAAAGCAAGGGGCTAAGTGTAGACCCCTGTGGGACCCCCGTGGACAGTTTACTTACTGATGATGAAAAATGTGGCATCCATACCTGTTGGGTGCTGTTATCAAGAAAGGATTTGACCCAATCCCAAGCCAGGCCCGCAATGCCGATGGCAGACAATCGGGCAAGGAGTTGTTGGTGGGGTACAGTGTCGAAGGCGGTACTGTCCTTCTTGAGCAAAAAGAACAGATGGTGGATGGAAGGCTGAGTTAATCAAACATTCACACCAAGTCAAAGATCTGGGTAAAATCCATTGGTTTTTTGCATGCCACGCAATCCCAGTTTAAACCCAACCAAATGCAAATCAGTCTTGACCCTGTTTTCCATGGGAACAGTCCAGCCTAACTGCCAGGTCAGGTTCTCCCTGGATCAGAAATAAGCACCCTGGGACCGGTTTAGGGGTAACACCCCATATCAGCCAGGCTGGTTTGAATATGGTGATACACAGAGAGGGTTTGGCTTAAGCGCAGTAAGGCTGCGCCGGTACTATGAACAACAGAACAAGATGCCAGTACTGCTGGGTTATTTAAATTGACTTTTTAAACGAGAGAACAAACAGCTCATTTATATGGACTACTCTTTCAGTCCTGAGTCTCTTTCAAATAAAGTTTTATTAATTCAAAATTGTATTATTGTACTTTTTGTTTTTTTCAAAAATTATTCAAAGAACTTCTATATTTGACAATTATTTACATACAAACATAAGCAATCAAATACTCATTAGGGGAGGATCTAACTTCAATATAAAAATGTGTAAATATGTACAAGAGTGTGGTGAAATAGAAAAAGAGAAATCAAGCATACTTCAATTATAAATCTCAACTATCATACTGTGATCCATTCATAATCAACTTGCTCATGCTTACTAGCTTATACACCAGTCACACAGAAAGAAACTGGGTGAGTGAAAATCGTTGTTTGGAATGTGTATAAGTGACCCTAAGCTATTTGATCTCTTTCTATTACAAGGGTCCCTATCGCAACTGCAATATTTGCCAATCTTTTCAAACTAAATGGCCATCAAATAGTCTTATTAATCACAATACTTTATCAATGATTGGCCTAGCAAAGAAAAAACAAGAAGGGGGGTCGACGCGTTTCGAATCCCAAACGATGAAGGGATCCTCATCAGGACCATAAGTGGAATTAATCTGAAAGACATGAAGAGATGAGCAGACCTTACTATAAGTATTTTTGGATAGAGAAGGGTGTGCAATCCTCAACTTAACATTCAGACAGAAACATACACAAGCAGTACCTGTACTCTTGGAGATGTCTTGTCTTTGAAGAGAAATCTGTATAGATTCAAAGGAATAGGTCAGCTTCATGTACCAGGGTGCAGCGAGTTTGGTTTAACTCATTTAAAAAAGTACTCACTAGAATGGGCGGTAATGGTTAGTTGTCCATTGTTCCACTATCCAATTGGCTGTACTCTCAAAGGGTGGACTACAATTTGTAGTCGGTCTCCATGGCCAAAATCACAAAATGACGGCGTGTTACCTCAATACGCTATGATATAGCTCAAAATACCAAAGCATGCAGTCGTGTTTTTTGGGGGCAATGTAGATTGAATAAACTTTGCTATAATTCCCTTAGGGGGTCGAATCAGTTCGCTTCTACGCCCAATTTGCTAGCTTTTTTAAGAAATATACTTCACCCATTCCTCAAACCATTTTAAAACCACACTGTTGACAGAGTGCAATAGATGGCCGCATTAACCATCACGTGCACTTCGTCTTTGTGGCGTCCTCTACGTTGCGCTTTTGGTTGATGTTGCCTACCTTTACTCAGTAACACGAAGGCTCCTCGTCAACAGCAATGCCATTAGCTGTTCGTAACTCCGATAGTCAGTCTTTTCTCGTACAATATTTTGGCGAATACTTCCGGTTGTGAGGATTCTGGGGTTTGTGGTTTCTTGAGCCGAAATAAACGGCGGACTATAGATGGCATTTCAAGTATAACGATTGTGGTTTGTGTTATAATTATATAACTGATTCGAAGTGGCAGTGCGTCTAACACAATGCTGCTGCTTGTTACAATCAACAACGAAGTCATAACGTGTATTGTTCATTGGTCATCAAACATAAAATCCTTACCGATGGGAGGATTGTGGATTTTGTAGTTTATTTACCACCATGCACCGCCGGCGGTCGGTAAAGTTTCAATATGTATTGTGTGAATTATCATAACACTGCCTATAGTTTTGAAAAAACGCTACCAATAGTTTTGAAACAAAGGATGGTAAAAGGAGGGGTAATTGTGGCATCGAACTCTTGGTACATTTTTTGGTCTCCAGGATGGAAACTTTATTCGAAAGTTCTTTCTGTTTTTTGCATTCCAATGTATTTGTCCATGCGTTTTCTGTCGGAAAGCTGAAAATGCTATATTTGCATGCACGATGTTGTCTCGCAGCTTGTAAAAAACCAATTTCAGATTGAATATTTACAAATGATACAACTCTGACATTTCGTTTAATCCGTTTATTGCTGTATTAAATTTCAGGATCAACAGTGCCTCTCTTTTGCCAAGTTTCATTTCAAGATCTCCACCTCTTGGGTCAGATTCAACTTTTGAGATTATTGTCCATTTTAAATCATTCTCTCCGTGTGCATTGTCGATCCAATGTTGGACTAGGGGTGCTGTCACTACTTTTCTCCTAATCCTCGACTTATGCTGGGAGATCCGTTGTCTTGCTTCTTGATTGGTCTTCCCAATATAAAGCTTTTTACAAGGGCACAAGATGCCATAAATCAAGTTCCGCGTTTTGCAATTTGTGAAACAATCATGCTTCCATGAGATCCCTTCATGTTGGAATAGTGAACCCTCAATTGTAGAGGGGCAGCACACACATGTCCCACATTTGTGATGGCCTGTAATTGGAGGTAGATTTACATAGTCTCTAGGGGCCCGATGTAGGTGGCAAATACCGGTCGGAAACGGCCGAATTCGGCCGTTTCCGATCGGTATTTGGCATCTTGAGATGTAGGGGGCGAGATTTTACAGATTCTGTATATTTACCGATTCGGTAAATTTACAGAATCTGTAAAATACCGAATCGGTATTTTTTCCGATTCGGTACCTTCCAGATGTAGGTGGGACTCTTCTGAGTCCCAAAGGCCCTACAAATTCGGTATTTTAACACACAATCCAATTGGGTGTTAAAATACCGAATTCAGGTGTGCATGCACATGTGTGCATGCACACCTAGCCATGTGACAGACAGACATGCCCTTAGGGCATGTCTGTGTGCCACATGGCGCATATGTCTATTTTTGGGGTGCCAGAGGGTGTCAAAGTGACACCCCCTGCACCCTTGCCAAATACGGTATTTACCGATTCTGTAATTACAGAATCGGTATTGCCCATTGATTCCTATGGGCTTCAAGACCCATAGGAATCAATGGGCAATACTGATTCGGTATTTACAGATTCGGTAAATACCGAATCTTAACGATCCGGTATTTACAGAATCTGTAATACCCCCCCCTTCATATTTACCGACTCTTAAATACCGAATCGGTAAAATTCGGTATTTAAGAGTCGGTAAATATGAATTACCTACATCTGGCCATTAGTGTAGGGTTTCTACTTTTAGGGAGTGCAGCTCTTACAATTTGATTGGAAATGCTTTTATCTTTTTTAAAAGCAAATAGTGGTCCTTCTGCCAATTGTGGGTCCAGATCTTTTAGTAGATGCCAATTTTGATGAATCACCTTTTTTAGCTAATTTGACGAGGGACAATATGTTGATACACAGACAATTTGTGTTTGAGATTCACGTTCTCTTTTTGTTAAAAGGTCTTCTCGCGGTGTCCACCATGCTCTCTTTATGGCATGTTTGAGTAATTTTGAAGGATATCCCCTGCTTAATAGCTTCTCTTTCAGGACATTCGCATGTTCCATGTACTCATCTTTACAAGTACAACTTCTTCTAATGCGAAGAAATTGTCCTATTGGTAGGTTCTGTTTCAGACTTCTGGGATGATTACTGGTGTAATGGAGAGCTTTATTCCGGTCAGATTTCTTTTGATACAGCGTTGTTACTAATTCATCATTTGTGCAGTATACCTCTACGTCCAAGAATGCCATACGGACTTTAGAGTGCTGCAAACTGAATTTGATATCTTGGGTCCGATTATTTATCCAACTGTGGAAGGCTGTTAGTTCTTCCTCATTGCCTGTCCAAGTTAGGAACACGTTGTCGATAAAACGATACCATCCACTAATCCATTTTTTGAAAGGATTGTTATTATAGATAAATGTCTCTTCATATTGGTTCATGTAAAGTACTGCCAATTCTGGGGCAAATGGACAGCCCATAGCGACTCCTTTAATCTGGAAAAAGAAATCATCTTTAAATTTAAAATAATTCTTTTTCAAGGCCATTTTTGCCAACTCAATGATGAATTCTGTTGGTATTTTCATTGGTCGATCTCTTGAGTTATGGAAGATTTTTAATACTTCTAGGGCTTCATCTTGTGGTATGTGCGTGTATAGGGCCACTACATCCATGCTAACTAACAAAAGGTCTTTGTTCTCTGTGAATTGCAATGTTGTAAGTTTATTTATGAAGTCCGTAGTGTCTTTTAAAAAGGATTTGACCTCTGTCCACAAATTTTGATATTGGTTCAAATAAAGACCCGCAACCTGAAATAATTGGTCTTCCAGGGCGTGCTTTCTCATCTTTATGTACTTTTGGAAGTACATAGAACAGTGGAGTTCTTGGATGTTTGTTTTGTAGTTATTCGAACTCCTTCTTTCCAAGAAAGCCCTGTTCAAATCCCTTATTGAGTATGGAAAAAAGTTCATTTTGAAGTTCCAAAGTGGGATCTTTATCAATTTTCTGGTAGCATTCCCTATCCGTTAGCTGTCTGTTAGCCTCTGCAATATATTCCGTTGTGCCCCAGACGACTATAGACCCGCCCTTGTCGGCTCGTTTTATTATGATGTTTTCATCATTCTTCAAAGAGCATAGAGCCTCTTTTTGTGCTTTAGTTAGATTTGGTTTCACAAAACCTGTTTTTTTCTTTTCTTGAGAGGAGATGGCAGATAAAATTGTTTTCTCAAAGGTGGTAACCTCTTTCGGAACCTTGTATGCAGGTGGGCAAAAATTGGACTTTTTGTGTAGTCGCGTTGATTCTGTATGTGTTGTCATTTGTTTGTCTGCGAAAAAAGTGGTTAGACGGATTCTCCTGCAGAATTCAATAAATTCAGATTTTAGACGGACAAAATAAGTTGCTTTTGTCGGCACGAATGTGAGGCCCTTTTCAAGAACACTTATTTCTGTTCCTGTGAGTACCTTATCAAACAGATTGAAAATAGGAGACTTTTCTAATTTTTTTTATTCTGCCTCCTTGTTGACATTTCCCATGGCTGGTTCTGATATCGCGTTTTTTCTCGAGCTTTCGATTGGCCTCGTGCTAAAAAAGACTGTTGCTGTTGTTGTGGTGTTGTTTGTTGATAATTGTGTTGGAAGTTTTGTGGATAGTTGGTTTGATATCCTCCTCTTCTACCAAAGTTCGGTCTATATCCACTGTTATCTGAGTCGCTGCCACTTGACGAAGAAGTATCAGAGAAGGTTATGAAGTTGTTGCGAGATCGTCCCTGATTTTCGGAGAGGAATCTTCTTGACTCTGCTTTAGAATAAAAATCCTGTTGAAGGTATGGATAGGCTTTTTCTAGAGAAAAATTCCGTTTGTCTCGCTCAAAGTTGTTTTCTTTTTGATTCACAGTATAGTCTTTAAATTCAGAAATTTCTTTTTCAACTTTCTCAAGTAAGGCTTTTGAATCAAGAATCAGTTGGTTAGATTTAATTTCCGTTCCCAAGGCTTCTATTTCTTCTAATTGCGTCTTTGACAACCTTTGGGCGGTTTCATTTGTTAGAACCATTAAATCTCGACTACATTTCGTTTCAATGAAACTATAGCCCTTTTTGTAGATAGGGTCTTCCGTGAAGATGACTGGTATGTTTTTGACAATTAATCCTGTGGGAATAGTACCTGCTCTCAGATGTTGAATGATGTAGTGTCCATGCAAGTCCGTGCGGATTTGTTTTTTCTTTAATCGGATCAATTTATCTGATTCATTACTAGTACGTGCAGTATTGCTGAGTGTCGCTGAACTGAATGAAGGAGGGTTGCTCAGGAGTTTTTTAATATGCTCTTCACTATAAGCAAAGGTTTGATCTTCTGACATGTTAACCTATTAATTTATTGAGTAAATGTTCTCTTCAGTTGACGCAATCATCCACTCCCAAACACTCAATGATTCGTGAAAGAAAATCTACTAAAGGATAAAAAGGATTACTCCTAGTAGAAAGGAGAAGGGAGAAACAAAATTTTTGATATATAAACAACAACCAGGAAAAGACAGCAAAGCCTAACCTGGATCACGGACACAACAAAGTGTCTGGGATAAACCTCGCGAGCGTGCACCCGCTATCAATGACGATAAACAGAGAGGGTTTGGCTTAAGCGCAGTAAGGCTGCGCCGGTACTATGAACAACAGAACAAGATGCCAGTACTGCTGGGTTATTTAAATTGACTTTTTAAATGAGAGAACAAACAGCTCATTTATATGGACTACTCTTTCAGTCCTGAGTCTCTTTCAAATAAAGTTTTATTAATTCAAAATTGTTTTATTGTACTTTTTGTTTTTTTCAAAAATTATTCAAAGAACTTCTATATTTGACAATTATTTACATACAAACATAAGCAATCAAATACTCATTAGGGGAGGAGGGCTTCTAACTTCAATATAAAAATGTGTAAATATGTACAAGAGTGTGGTGAAATAGAAAAAGAGAAATCAAGCATACTTCAATTATAAATCTCAACTATCATACTGTGATCCATTCATAATCAACTTGCTCATGCTTACTAGCTTATACACCAGACGCACAGGAAGAAACTGGGTGAGTGAAAATCGTTGTTTGGAATGCGTATAAGTGACCCTAAGCTATTTGATCTCTTTCTATTACAAGGGTCCCTATCGCAAATGCAATATTTGCCAATCTTTTCAAACTAAATGGCCATCAAATAGTCTTATTAATCACAATACTTTATCATTGATTGGCCTAGCGAAGAAAAAACAAGAAGGGGGGTCGACGCATTTCGAATTCCAAACGATGAAGGGATCCTCATCAGGACCATAAGTGGAATTTATCTGAAAGACATGAAGAGATGAGCAGACCTTACTATAAGTATTTTTGGATAGAGAAGGGTGTGCAATCCTCAACTTAACATTCAGACAGAAACATACACAAGCAGTACCTGTACTCTTGGAGCTGTCTTATCTTTAAAGAGAAATCTTTATAGATTCAAAGGAATAGGTCAGCTCCATGTACCAGGGTGCAGCGAGTTTGGTTTAACTCATTTAAAAAAGTACTCACTAGTTTGTTCGCAGGGAATGGGCGGTAATGGTTAGTTGTCCATTGTTCCACTATCCAATTGGCTGTACTCCCAACGGGTGGACTACAATTTGTAGTCGGTCTCTGTGGCCAAAATCACAAAATGACGGCGTGTTACCTCAATACGCTATGATATAGCTCAAAATACCAAAGCAATATGGTGGCATAGCGAGCACTGGAACCACGTCTGGGCATACCCTTCCCATTTAGGGCAACAAATGCAAAGAGAACAGATGATGTCACTGGATTCAAGCTAGCCTGGCTGATGAGGGGTGATGTTATGTTATGTTGTATGACTTTTATATAGCGCAAATCACCTTCAGGTCTCTAAGCGCTTCCAGAGAAGACTGAGCAAGTCATTGGGTCAGAAATAGAATGGCAGCGGCGGTGGCAGATATTACGCGGTTGTTAACGCCTCTCTAAATAGGAACGTTTTTAAAAGCTTCCTAAAGTTGAGCAGAGCCAGTTCCCTGCATAGGTACTCCGGCAGATCATTCCAGATCTGCGGGAGGAAAACAGAGAACACTCTACCCCCTTTGGATTTAGAGATGTACCTGGGGGGAGCTAACCTACAGGCCTCAGATGATCGCAGAGTCTGGCCAGGAACATATTTATCCAAGGGATCTTTTATATTCTTTTGCCTGACCGTAGATTGCCTTGTGGGCAATACATAGACCCTTGAACTGTGCTCTCTGTTTGATGGGGAGCCAATGTAGTTTATGTATCAGAGGGGTAGTGTGTGTCTTTCTAGGAAGTCTATAAATCAGCCTAGCCGCATAGTTCTGCACCACCTGCAATCTCCTAATAAGCTTCTTGGGAAGGCCAATTTAAAGGGCATTCCCGTAATACAGCCTGGAGATGAGAGTGGCGGAGACAATTGACTGTAGTGAAGATGTTGACAAGAGAGGAGCGAGTTTCGTAGCTGCCTAGGTAAGTCAGTACAGGTTCCCACTACCGTGGTTACCTGGCAAGACATATATAGTTCAGAGTCAATTTTCAGCCCCAGGCTTTTTACAATCGGGACTGGTACCGGAACTACACCTAGTTCCGGAGGCCAGAAGAGATCACACCAGGGGCTATTACTTGTTGGAATGAGGAGCAATTAGGTCTTATCTGGATTTATTCTCAATTAATTACCCGTCATTTCGTTCACAGCGAACCTGAGCAGCTTTTCAGCCGACTCCTGGGCCTGGCGGAAGTTGTTAAACTGGATAAGAAGGTGAGTATCATCGGCGTAATTAAAGACCTGGCAGTCCATGTGGGTTAGAGTCTGCACCAGGGGTTGCAGATAGATATTAAAAAGGAGTGGAGATAGTGCAGAACCCTGAGGTACCCCACAGGCCAGGGAGCCCAGGTCTGATATCTCCTCACCCAGCTGAACTCTCTGAGTACGGTCAGACAGAAATGCTTTTAGCCATTGGAATGCTTGCCCGCTAATACCAAGATTGGTGAGACGATTCAGCTGGCTGACCGTATTGAATGCCGCTGACAGATCTAATAAAATCAGGGCACTCAGCTGTTTATCGTCAGCCATACCTCTGAGCTCGTCCAGAACGGACAACATCACTAGCTCTGTGCCATGATGAGCTCTAAAGCCAGTCTGTCTAGCTTGGAGTAGCTAGTGGTCCTCCAGGTACTTCGAAAGTATCTTTAATGCGTGCTATTCCAACATCTTAGTTAGAAAGGGGAGCTGAGAGATGGTCTATAGTTCTTTAGAGTCAGAGTATCAGCACCAGGTTTTTTCAACAGGGGGGGACCCTGGCTTCTTTGAGAGTTATTGGTAGATAGCCCATATCCAGAGAATTATTTAATAGTTCCAGGATCTGCTTCTCCAACCCTGGCAGGGCCATTTGAAAGATCCTTGGAGGGCGGGGTCTACTCGAGAGCCTGATTTGGTGTGGGTTGCTAATAATGCTAAGGGGACTGAGTCAATTTTAGGGAAATTAGAAAACTGACTGCTGAGGAGGGAGGTTGGTCTGATGGAGGGAGCTGGGGTCAGTGGGGGTTCTGGCAATTTCCGAGATGATGTCCTTAACTTTCTGAAGGAAGAACTCCTGGAAGACATCACAGTCTAAAGATGCGACTGTGGATTTCTTCTCAGCATTTTGACTCAGTTCCTTCAGAATAGCGAAAGTCTCTTTCTGTCTGTTCTCTGCCAGGACAATCCTTCCCTCATAATACTCTGCTTTCCTAGCTAAGATGGCTGCTTTATAAGCGGAAAGAAGGGCTTTGTAGGCATTTAGCTCTGCTGGCTCACAACTTTTTCGCCATCACCTCTCAGCTTGACGGAGATGTTTTTTTTTTCCCTGAATGGTTCATTGAACCATGGGGCCCCCTTTCTTTTATCTCTGATTTTTCCTTTCCGTTCTGGTGCCTCTATATTTATAGCCTGCTGTAGATGGGTCAGTAAGGCTTCGCTTTCCTGGTCCAGGCTAGCTATTTCCGTCCTAGAGGGCGGAATTGAGTGCAGGGTAGCTATTAAGTGATCTGCCTCAATATTTTTCCAAATTCTTACCTTTCGCCACAGGGGTCGGGGCTGCAATAATTGGCTATCACTCGGGACCCAGCATCTAAGCAGTGAGTGATCAGCCAAGCACAGGGGCTGATATCTGTTATCTCTGCCCAAGGCTGTGAGGTCCAAATAAGGTCAAGAGTGTGGCCCTTTACATGGGTAGGACTGTTGACCAATTGCTGAAGGTCCATTGAGAGCATGGCGGTCTGAAATAGGCCCGCTGCTGACTCTCTCTGTGTCTTGTCCCAATGGTAGTTAAAATCCCCCACTACTAAAAGACGTTTATATCTGGACATAGATCAGTAATAAGTTCCAGAAAAAGCTAATTAAAGCTAGGGGTAGTCCTCGGGGGCCGATAAACTACCATGAGTACGATGCAGGATGATTTAATGGAGATTTTCACCCCCAAGATATCTGCATTATCGTAATTTTCTGCTGTTATTTTAGGGACCATTAGGCTCTTTTTAAAAAGGAACACCACCCCGCCCTCTCTAGTGTCCCCTGGTCGGTTTTGCCAGAAGGCATCAAATTCTGTTGGGAGTGCTGCAATAATATCTGGGACAGACAAGTCCCCTAACCCGGTTTCTCTAAGTGCCAAAATGTCTATATCACCAACTTGTAACAAAGAGAAAACCTCAAGATGGTGCTTTTGTAAAGAACGTGTATTTAGCACCGCTACCTTCAAACCCCATGCTTTAGGGGAACAGACATTTTCCTGAATCATCAAATGAGATGGCTGGACATGACCTCCGTGTTATTAGTCCTCAGTAAGTTTTCAGCCAGCAACCTCGCCTGAACATTAGCCTCTAAAATGTGCTTACTCATAGCAAAGGTCCATAGAATGTCCACAGTATAAATCAGTGGGGAGACAGGGGCTCTGGCCCCTGGTCCCGGCCGGACGCAGACGGGCGCAGATGGGCTTGCCTTTGGCACGCCCACTGCACGCATTCACTGTGTGTCAGCCCCATCAGCTAGTTTTGAAGCTGCGGTGGGCGAGGCAGTTGAAAAGACTAGAGCGCATCTAGAAATAGCGGCGTAAAATGTGCTGTCGGAAGTGAGTATTCTAATAAGGCCGTAACCCTCACCCGTGCTCCCTCCACTCAAACAGCACTCTATAGCTGTGGTGGACCGGGGAGACGTGATCGGCATGCGGTATGTAGGTGGAGCATCAAATTTGTTATGCCCCCAGAAGTTTAAAAACCACAATAGAACAACATGCAACAAGTTTAAAAAGTGAGTTTAAAATTATGCAGGTTCATTCAGAATGAGAATTCCATAAGGTCCCCCAAAGCGCAAAAGCCGTCAGCGTATTCTGCTTCCCGGCACAACCTGTGCTTCTCTATACTGCGCGTCGACCCCATCAGCTGGTTTTGAAGCTGCGGTGGGCGAGCAAAGTAGAAAAGACTAGAGCGCGTCTAGAAATGGCGGCGTAAAATGTGCTGCCGGAAGTGAGTATTCTAATAAGGCCATAACCGACACCGTGCTCCCTCCACTCAATCAGCACTGGTCCCTGGATGCTTGTTTCCAGTCCAGGGAGGACCTGGCTTGGCAGTTTGGGCTGGACTGTTGCTGTGAGGCACAGGGTCAAGAATGATTTGCATATGGCTAGGTCTAAACTGGGGTGGCATGGTGAGCAAAAGAATGAGGGATTGAACCCAGATCTGTTGACTGGGGTGAATGTTTGATTTGCTCTGCATTCCGTCCATCATCTGTGTGTCTTTTGCTTTCTTGCCCTAAGAGCGCCGGATATGCCCAGACATGGATCCTGGGCTCACTGTGACACTGGATTCAAGCTAGCCTGAATGACGAGGTGTGATGCCCCGAAATCAGTCCCAGGATATTTGTCTCTGGTCCAGGGAGGACGTGGCTTGACAGCTCAGGCTGGACTGTTGCCATGAGGCACAGGGACAAGACTGATTTGCACATGGCTGTGGGGTGGCATTGTGCGCAAAAGAAAAATGCATTTAACCCAGATCTATTGACTTGGGGGGAATGTTTGATTGACCCTGCATTCTGTCCATCATCTGTGTGTCTTTTGCTTTCTTGCCCTAGGTGCACCATATTTACCCAGACGTGGTTTCTGTGCTCAGTGTGCCACTAGATTCAAGCTAGCCTGGCAGATTAGGGTTGATGCCTGGATGATCAGGGGTGATGCCCCAAAACCGGTCACAGGATGCTTATTTCTGGTCCAGGGAGGACTTGGCTTGGCAGTTCGCTTGCCATTCTCGCCTTAAGTGTGCTGGGCATGCCCAGATGTGGGTCCCGGTCTCACCGTGTCACTGGATTCAAGCTAGCCTGGCTGATGAGGGCTGATGCCCCGATAATGGTCCTAGGATGAATGTTTCTGGTCGGTGGAGGGCCTAGCTTGGCAGTTCAGGATGGACTGTTGCCATGAGGCACAGAGTCAAGACTGATTTGCATATGGCTGGGTCTAAACTGGGGTGGAATGGTGAGCAAAAGGACAATGGATTTAACCCAGATTTATTGACTGGGGGTGAATGTTTGATTTGTTCTGCATTCCGTCCATCTTCTGTGTGTCTTTTGCTTTCTGACCCTAAGTGCACCGGTATGCCCAGACATGGGTCCCGGGCTCACTGTATCACTGGATTCATGCTAGCCTGGTTCATGAGGGATGGTGCCCCAAAACCAGTCCCATGAAGCTTGTTTCCAGTCCAGGGAGGACCTGGCTTGGTTGTTCGGGCTAGACTGTTGCCTTGAGGCACAGGGTCCAGACTGATTTGCATATTTCTGGGTCTAAACGGGGGGGGGGCATGATGAGCAAAAGAACAATGGCTTTAACACAGATCTATTGACTGGGGGTGAATGTTTGATTTGCTCTGCATTCTGCCATCATTTGTGTGTCTTTTGCTTTCTTACCCTAGGTGCGCCATACTTACCCAGATGTGGTTTCTGGGATCACTGTGCCACTAGATTCAAGCTAGCCTGGCTGATTAGGGTTGATGCCTAGCTGATCAGGGGTGATGCCCCAAAACCGATCACAGGATGCTTGTTTCTGGTTCAGCGAGGACTTGGCATGGCAGTTAGGGCTGGCTTGGTAGTTCGTGCTGGACTGTTGCCTTGAGGCACAGGGTTATACTGGGAAATGTGGGCAGAGAAGAACTTCAAATTAAACTAAATAGATTGGAGGCTAGATTAATAGAGAAGTACCACACTGCCACAACAGGCTTCAATGACAAAGATGAAATTTGAGCACTATTACAATAATTTCTCTGGAAGCGAAGATAGGTATGTACAATACCCTTATCACCTACAGGCTACATTTTGTAACTATTGATAAGTTCTCAACAGAAATGTTAAGATTGTGAGGAGTGGCGGTACAACTAATGAATAATAAGGTGTGTTTTTGTACCAGTTTAGTTGGTTGTAAATATGGTATTCTTTTATTTTATTTTATTTTATGTTTTTTGATAGATGTACATATTAGATCATGGAGGCCGATCCCAGTGTTTATTATTAGTATTTGTTACTGTTAATGTGTGGTGGTTTGATGCTCATAACGGCAGGCACTATTTGAGAATTCGTTTTCACCTACAGAGTTTTATGCTCAGTTGAACTGCAGCCAGTAAGATTAAGAGAATCTTCCTCATAAAAGATGTAAAAAGCTTTTTCTTTTGGGAGCTTTCTCTAGGTTCAGCTTGTTTTTCTTTTTTAGGGGGGTCTTTTTGAGGTGCAATAACAGGGCACCTGTATGTGTTGGGGGGTGAAGTATGTGGACAGCGGGAGTATCCACATTTCCTTGGGAGTGGAGGGTTTTTGGTTCAGGGTAGGTTACCGGGGTTAAAAAACAAAAAAATGAGCAGTTGCTATACGGAATTCATGAGATGGCTGAGGAATTTGTCTGAAAGAATTTAAAGAATTGTAGAATATGGAGCTTCTTGGAAAGAAGGTTTTTTTTTTTTAAATGAGTAATTGTCAAATCCTTTCCGTGAATGTAAATGGCATTTTGAATAGACGTAAATATGGGGGATTGATCAGATGGTTAGTTACTTTAAAACCTCAGTTCTTTTTTTACAGGAAACCCATCTGAAATGAAATACCCCAAACTGCTATATTCCAGGAATGTTTTCCAGGGTTTTTTTCGCTTCAGCTGGGGTGGCAATGAGGGGTTGGCGATGTACTTTTCTCGTGAGTTTGATTGGGTTTTTCTTCAGGAAGAAAGAGATACTCAAGGGAGGTGGATTTGGGTGCAAGTGTCATTAAATAACCAGATTTAGAATTTTATTAATTATTACGGTCCAATATTTGATGATGAATCCGCACTACGTTTGTTACATAGGCTTTTATGAGGAGTTACGGGGCAAATTGTTTTGGGGGTGATTTTAATTATATTCAGGATTTGAAGTTAGATACTTCTAATATAGGGAAAAAACAATTGAAACCTAAAACTAAGAAACTTTTTGATACATTGAAAGATGATTTTCAGCTAATTGATGCTTGGCGATTCTTAAATCGAACTGTTCAGAAATATACTTGTTTTTCACGCCAACATCAGTCGGTCTCTCATATAGATTACATATTGGTATCATGCTCTGTGAGTTTTAGTGAGGCAGACATTGGTGTTAATGCCTTCTCCAATCACTCTTATGTGAAAGTGTGTATAGATTTGGGACTTGTCAGAAGGGCTAGGTCCAAGTGGCAGATGGACCGGCTCCTTCTGCAGGACCCAATGTGGGTTAATGAATTTAGAGAATGGATAAAAGAATATTTTTCGATTAATGAAGAGACGGCCGATATGTTTTCAGTCTGAGGGGGTTTTAAGGCGGCAGCCCGTGGGAGGATGATTTCCACTGTCGCTAAGAAAATAAGGGAACGCCTAGATAAGATATCACAGCTTCAGCAGTCATTGAGCAACGCTGCTAATCCTTTGGGAGTATTAAATAAACCTTTGTTGGATCAGGCTAGGAAGGCTATATGCGATTTTTTTGTTTTAGAAGAGATAAACAGTTCCCAGTCCTATTTATAGAAGGTGTATGAAGAGAGCCAAATGGTGGGTAAGATGCTTGCTTGGCCAACTCGAGCTTGACAAGAATCCTCTTGTATCGTCGAAATAATAGATCCTTTATCGAATACAGTGGCTACCGATAGAGCGGAAATTCCTCTAATTCTTTTTAATCATTTTCAACAGATTTATACCACTAAGTATTCAGTTGATAATGAGCTGATCGAAGGCTATTTTGACTCACTACAAGTCCCCAAATTATCGTATAATTTGGCAACAATGCTGCAAATGTAAATAACGGCAGTTGAGATAGAGGCAGTAATAAAATCTCTGGCAGGTGCTAAAGTTCCTGGTGAGGATAAATTTCCAAGCGAATTTTATAAGTGTTTTATGAAAGAGCTAACCCCTTTTCTGGTTAAACTATTTGACTTTATTAAAATGGGCGGATTAGTGCCTCTGGAATTTAAAAAAGCAATAGTTGTTAGTTTCGTGAAAATAGGCAAACCATCCAACAATCTAAATACTTATCGTCCAATCAGTTTACTTAATACTGATTATAAAACCTTTATTAAGATTTGGGCCCTGCGTCTGCCTCCCGTAGCTAAGGAAGTAATTCATGAGGATCAAACTTGGTTTATTGCGGGCCGAATGATGTCAACAAATACCCGCTTTCTGATTCAAGCACTGGACTTTTTTAATGTAAACACCCCTGCTTGTATCATGATGGTAGACGCAGAAAAAGCTTTTGATTTAGTTAATTGGGTTCATTATTTTATGCACTTTTTAGGTTTGTGTTTCCTTTATCTCTAATAACTATGATAAAAAATATTTACCAGGGGGCTCATGCACAGATTATAATTAATGGGGATCAAGCTGGTCTAATATAGATAAATCGGGGAACAAGGCAAGGTTGCCCCTTGTCACCCCTTTTGTTGACCTTTTTTATTGAACCTCTCACGATTAAAATACGTATGAATAGCAATATTAGAGCCCCTATAGGAGGGATGCCAAAACGAAAACTTTTTGCAGATGATGCTATTTTATATTTAGATCCTGAAAAATTAAATGTACAGGCTATTAAGCTGGAATTTCGAAAGTTTGAGAAAATAGGGGGTTATACAATAAATCCTTCCAAAACAGAAATTTTGATGCTAAATTCCGGCTCGGGTTGTCTTCCAGATGAATTAATACACCAGACAATGAAAACAGCACCCATTAGATATTTTGGAATATACGTCACAGTTCATTATAGGGACTTATTTAGGAATAATTTTGAGACTACAAGCACTAAAATCCAAAATCTTTTGAATAAATGGTCCAATCATCCCCTGAGATTGATAGGACGGGTGGCGCTAATTAAGATGTCCATCCTACCGCTTTTGATTTTTTATTCACAAATATCCCGGTTAAAGGTAATGTTAGTTTTTTTAAACAAATTGATGCTATGATTAGAACTTTTGTTTGGAATAAAAAAGATTGCCAGAGTGAGGCTCCCGATTTTGCAATTAGATACCAAGTTGGGGGGGGCTTGCTCTCCCGAATATTTGATCGTATTATGAAGTAGCATTACTTGATTATATAGCATGTCTGCTGTCTAAACCTTACCAGATGGACAATTTTTCTCAGCAAAATGATCCAGGAAGCCGGATCTCAACTTCTGGCTTTTTTAAAGACTACGAAATTTCCCCCAAAAACTTGCTATAAGACATTGGTAGAATTTTCATATCGTTTACGTATGGTTTTTAAGCTAAAAGGTTTCTCTGGGGTTTTTTCGTTAAAATTAACTGAGTGCCGTTGTTTAGGAATATATATTCACTCTGCTCTATTGAAAAAATGGAACAACTCCGGCTTAGGGATTCTGAGCCAACTAGCCATCCAGGGCAGGGTGATTACCTGGCCGGAAGCTCAAGCCAGATGCACGGGGTCGAATAAAATCTTCTTTTTTGAATTTCTTCAAATGATTAACTTTTTAAAGAAGTATAATTTTATTTCTTGCATTCCTCCTGGTAAAATTGCCTCAGCATTATATGTTGCAAGACTAACTGGTGTCGGAACTGGTATCGTTTACTAAACCAGCAGGATGCATCTCCTTTGGTACGAAAGATGTTGGAAAAAGTTTAGGGGCATACTCGATGTGTATTTTCGTATCAAGATTGGAAAAAGATTTCGTCTTTAGGTAATAAAGCCCTAAGAGCAGCTAACTATAAAAGGATGGCTTTTATGCTAATTGGATGGTATACTATACTCCAGAAGCGTTAAATAAAATGTATCCAGAAGTGCGGAATAGCTGTTTTTGCTGCGGGACTTTGGCAGCCGGAGGATGGCGACATATTTTTTTTTCTTGTCCTAAGCTTCAAGTTTTTGGGGAACAAATATTTGTGTATTTTAGTATCGCAATAGGGAAAACTTATAAACCTTCTCCAGAAGCAGTTATGTTTCGCATAGGTAGCAAAGAAGTGTTACTTTCTAAATCGCAAGGGCATTTTTGGCCATTATGATGGTAGATGCTCATTCACTGATATTACAAAACTGGAGATCAACAACAATACCTACATTTGGGAAATGGATGAAGAAAATGCAACGTATAAAGTGTTTTGAAGAGGCTTATGCCAAGCGGGTGGGCTCTATAAAGAAATTTGCAAGGGTCTGGAATCTTTTTTTCTCTGATTAAGTAATTAATTTTTTGTCTACCTTGAGTGTTTAATTAAGATGCGATGTGCTTCCAATGTAAAATATCTTGTTTCTCTTTGTCTTCCTAATAATATGCTAATTTGTTGTTGTTTCTTGATGATACTGCTCAATTAAAAAAAAAAAAGAATTCATTTTCCCAACAGGTAATAATGGACAGTGTATTTCCCATCCCTTCTGATAGATGATATGCGGGGCCAGGAGTTTTTGTCGCTAGTCCCCTCTCTATTTCAATGAAAGCTGTAGCCACGCACTTCCGCATATATTTTGCTGTCCGCATCAAGTGATATCATGCACTTTTTGGATGCGGCATGGCAACGGCTAACAACGTGGCTGGATAAGTGTGGCAGTATGGTATGAATCGCTACGGTATATGGTAGATGAAAAGAGAGATTTATTGTCCATCTCGAGAGACATCTAAAGCATAACGCTATGGTCTCGTTACAGGGAGGCCCAAGAAACAAAGGGGCTGAAATGCGTCGACATTTAATTTGAAGACACCCATGAAAAATGTAAATAGTATGAGAATAATTTAGGAGTACTACAAAAAAATAAAGGTTGGAGTAATTAACCTCTGTTGTACCTCTTGGAGGGTGACCTTCTGAAAAGGAATGCTTGTTGCGAAATATTTTTAGAAGCATCCTTGTTAATTCAATATGACTAAGAGAAAGAAGGAAACAAAACGTATGTCTGTTTGTTTAAATGTAAATATTGTATATATATGTATTGATGTAATGCATATGTTTGTATATATATGTTGAACAAAAAGGAATAATTATCTACACCTATTTTGATAAACTGCAAAATAAACATTAAAAAGTTTTTTTCAAAAGATGAGCATTTGTAACTTCTCAGAATTGCCCCTGATTTTTGATTGAAACAAGGTATAGATGTTTTTCTTGTAATTTATCAGCACAGGAAGGGATAATTGAAGTATCTCTTCTGCCTATAGTATATTGTTATTTGTCCTGAGGCATTATTTTCTTTATGAAATTTGTGAATTTACCCAGATGCCAGAGGGTTACTTGAGTTACCCCCCTGTTGAAATAGGACTGTTGTTGCCTTGAGGCACAGGGTCTAAACTGGGGTGGCATGATGAGCAAAAGAATAGTGGCTTCAACCCAGATCTATTGACTGGGGTGAATGTTTGATTTGCTCTGCATTCTGCCATCAACAGGGTCTCTTTGGATTTCTTGCCCAAGGTGCGCCAGATTTACCCAGACGTTGTTTCTGGGCTCACTGTGCCACTGAATTCAAGCTAGCCTGATTAGGGGTGATGCCTGGCTGATCAGGGGTGATGCCCCAAAACACGTCACAGGATGCTTTTTTCTGATCCAGGGAGGACGTGGCTTGGCAGTTAGGTCTGGCTTGGTAGTTCGGGCTGGACTGTTGCCTTGAGGCACAGGGTCAAGACTGATTTACATATACCTGAGTCTAAACTGAGGTGGTATGATGAGCAAAAGAACAATGGCTTTAACCCAGATCCATTGACTGGGGATGAATGTTTGATTTGCTCCGCACTCTGCCATCATCTGTGTGTCCTTTGCTTTCTCACCCTAAGTGTGCCAGACATGGTTTCTAGACTCACTGTGCCACTGGATTCAAGCCAGCCTGGCTTATCAGGGGTGATGCTCCGAAACAGGTCACAGGATACTCGTTTCTGGTCCAGGGAAGACCTGGCTTGGCAGTTAGGGCTGGACTGTTGCCACGAGGCACAAGGTCTAGACTAATTTGAATATGGCTGAGTATAAACTGGGGTGGCATGGTGAGCAAAAGAAAAATGAATTTAACCCAAATCTATTGACTGGGGGCTGAATGTTTGATGTGCCCTGCATTCTGTCCATCATCTGTGTGTCTTTTGCTTTCTCACCTTAAGTGCGCTGGTTATGCCCACATGTGGGCCCTGGGATCCCTGTGTCACTGTATTCAAGCTAGCCTGGCTGATGAGGGGTTATGCCCCAAAACCAGTCCCATGGTGCTTGTTTCTGATCCAAGGAGGATCTGGCTTGGCAGCTTGGCTGGACTGTTGCCTTGAGTGACAGGGTCAAGACTGATTTGCATATGGCTGGGTCTAAACTGGGGTGGCATGGTGAGCAAAAGAACAATGGCTTTGACCCATATCTATTGACTGGAGATGAATGCTTGATTTGCTCTGCATTCCGTCCATCACTTCTGTGCCTTTTGCTTTCTCACCTTATGTGTGCCAGGTATGCCTAGACGTTGGTCCTGGGCTCACTGTGTCACTGGATTCAAGTTAGCCTGGCTGATATGGGGTGATGCCCTGAAACCGGTCCCAGGATGTTTGGTTCTGTTCGAGGGAGGACCTAGCTTAACAGCACAGGATGACCGGTTGCCATGAGGCACAGGGACAATCCGTATTTGCATATGGCTGGGTCTAAACTGGGGTGGCATAGTGAGCAAAAGAATGATGCATTTAACCCTGATCTAGTCTAGTGTCTTGGGGGTGAATGTTTGATTTACCCTGCATTCCATCCATCATCTGTAATGTATTTTGCTTTCTTGCCATAGGTGCGCTGGGCATGCCAAGATGTGGGTCCTGCGGTGGCATGGTGAAAAAAAGAACCATGGATTTAACCCAGATCTATTTAATGGGGTGAATTTTTGATTTGCTCTGCATTCTGTCCATCGTCTGTGTGTCTTTTGCTTTCTTGCCTTAAGTGCGCTAGGTATGCCTAGACGTGGGTCCCGGGCTCTCTGTGTCACTAGATTCAAGCTAGCCTGACTTATGAGGGGTGGTGCCCCAAAACCGGTTCCGGAATGCTTGTTTCTGGTCCGGGCAGGACCTGACTTAGCAGTTCGGGGTGGACTGTTGCCTTGAGGCACAGGGTCAAGACTGATTTACATATGGCTGGGTCTAAACTGGGGTGGCATGGTGAGCAAAGTTATGATGGCTTCAACCCAGATCTATTGACTGGGGGTGAGTATTTTATTTCCTCTGCATTCTGTCCATAATCTGTGTGTGTTTTGCTTTATAGCTCTAAGTGCCCCAGGTATGCCCAGACATGGGTCTCAGGCTCACTGTGTTACTGAATTCTAGCTAGCCTGGCTGATGAGGGGTGATGCCCGAAACCAGTCCCAGGGATTTTTTTTACTGTCCGGGGAGGACCTGGATTGACAGTTCAGGCTGGATATGAGGCACAGGTTCAAGACTGATTTGCATATGGCTGGGTCTAAACTGGAGTGGGATGGTGAGTAAAAGAACTATGGATTTAACCCAGATCTAGGGACAGGGGTGATTTTTTGATTTGCTCTGCATTCAGTCCATCACCTGTGTGTCTTTTGCTTTCTCGTCCTAAATGCGTCGGGTATGCCCAGACGTGGGTCCAGGGCTCACTGTGTCACTGGATTCAAGCTAGCCTGGCTGATGAGGGGTGATGCCCTGAAACCAGTCTCAGTATGCTTGTTTCCTTTCCAGGGAGGACCTGGCTTAGCAGTCCGGGCTAGACTGTTGTCATGAGGCACAGGTCCAAGACTGATTTGAATATTGCTGGTTCTAGACTGGGGGACAGCATGATGAGCAAAAGAATGATGGAGTTACCCAAGGTATATTGATAGGGGGTGAATGTTTCATTTGCTCTGCATTCCATCAATCATCTGTGTGTCTTTTACTGTCATTCTTGTGGCACAACAGAATGCCAGTATACTAATTTAAGAGCCCTGGCTGTGACTGATGGAAAGCTCATTCAGCAAGGTTGTGAATATTTGATGAGTGGCTTTGTGCTCTTTAAGAAGCGCAGCCTTCTTCTGTCCTGGGTAGATATGGGTCTGCTGGTCCAGTGCTTCTGTGCATTGGGCCCCACAGATGAGGTCCACGGAGAAGAGAAATTTCAGGGGGTTACTCACCACTCACGCACCATCACCGGTAAAATCAATTAATTGAGGTGCTCTGACCCCTAGGGGCTTGGCCATCTCTAGGGGAATATTTAGGACTTTGCAGTAAACCCCTATGCTTTGATCTCCATGCAAGCCCCCAAATGGCTAAGCCTTCCAGGCCTGTATCTTTAGCCCCATTGGGTTGATTTACTTACTTCTAGTGTGTTGGTTGCTCCTTGGGACCAGTTCTAGTCCCCAGGAGCATGTGGGGCTTCCTGGCCGCCAATTGGTGATTTTTGTGCGGAGCTTAGTTTTGATGCTCCCTTGCCAAACCTGTTTTCTGCTTGGCTCCTGATGCCTTCTACTGACTGGGGGAGTCCTCTACAACTCTGCCACAGACAGAAAGTGAGTAAGGGGAGTCAAGGGTCAGTCCAGAGAAGTTCCAAAGGAACAATCCAGGGTCCGGCAGCAGGTACATTTCCTAATTTTTCCTCAAGAGTTACATGGGACACGCCTATGCCAGCTGAATGTAAAGTCCTAAAATCCATTGTTGTGGAATTTCAGGGGCCTTCTTTTTTCCAGCTCGGCATTATTCTGATGTTGCCGCCCTAGGTATAATGACTTCTCATGTGCCTCTCTCTTGTGCAATTCTTTTTCTGTGGGGCTGAAATGTTCTAGATGCTAGGCACCCCTGGCCAATCGTAGGGTTCCACAGAATCACTGTACCCCTGCCTCACCTCTCCTGGACAGCATTCCAGGATATTTAAAGGTGGTGACTACAAGTGGTATTTGAAAACCTTCCCTGGGAGCCTCAGTCCTGCATCTAGCAGACACATCTGCCTAAACCTGAAAGATGATTCAAAAAGGGGGTGGTGATGGACAGAGTATCTGAATTAAGCAGAACACTCCTACCCAGTCAAAAGATCAGGGCTTGATCCATCACCGTTTTTTAGCTCACTGCACCATCCCAGTTCAGAACCTGGCTATATGCAAATTAGTCTGTCCCTGACCCAGTGCATCATGGGAACAGGGCAGACCAAACTACCAAGCCAATTCTTTACTGGAAAGGAAACAAGCTTCCGGGGACCGGTTTCTGGCATTACAGCCGTCTTCGGCCCGGCTTGCTTGAATCCTGATGGTGCAGTGAGCAAGGGACTCACATATGAGCATACCCTTCCACACTTGTGATGGCCAAAACGATTCAAAAAGGGGGTGGTGATGGACAGAGTATCTGAATTAAGCAGAACACTCCTACCCAGTCAAAAGATCAGGGCTTGATCCATCACCGTTTTTTAGCTCACTGCACCATCCCAGTTCAGGACCTGGCTATATGCAAATTAGTCTGTCCCTGACCCAGTGCATCATGGGAACAGGGCAGACCAAACTACCAAGCCAATTCTTTACTGGAAAGGAAACAAGCTTCCGGGGACCAGTTTCTGGCATTACAGCCGTCTTCGGCCCGGCTTGCTTGAATCCTGATGGTGCAGTGAGCAAGGGACTCACATCTGAGCATACCCTTCCACACTTGTGGTGGCCAAAACGATTCAAAAAGGGGGTGGTGATGGACAGAGTATCTGAATTAAGCAGAACACTCCTACCCAGTCAAAAGATCAGGGCTTGATCCATCACCGTTTTTTAGCTCACTGCACCATCCCAGTTCAGAACCTGGCTATATGCAAATTAGTCTGTCCCTGACCCAGTGCATCATGGGAACAGGGCAGACCAAACTACCAAGCCAATTCTCTACTGGAAAGGAAACAAGCTTCCGGGGACCGGTTTCTGGCATTACAGCCGTCTTCGGCCCAGCTTGCTTGAATCCTGATGGTGCAGTGAGCAAGGGTCTCACATCTGAGCATACCCTTCCACACTTGTGGTGGCCAAAACGATTCAAAAAGGGGGTGGTGATGGACAGAGTATCTGAATTAAGCAGAACACTCCTACCTAGTCAAAAGATCAGGGCTTGATCCATCACCGTTTTTTAGCTCACTGCACCATCCCAGTTCAGAACCTGGCTATATGCAAATTAGTCTGTCCCTGACCCAGTGCATCATGGGAACAGGGCAGACCAAACTACCAAGCCAATTCTTTACTGGAAAGGAAACAAGCTTCCGGGGACCGGTTTCTGGCATTACAGCCGTCTTCGGCCCGGCTTGCTTGAATCCTGATGGTGCAGTGAGCAAGGGACTCACATCTGAGCATACCCTTCCACACTTGTGGTGGCCAAAACGATTCAAAAAGGGGGTGGTGATGGACAGAGTATCTGAATTAAGCAGAACACTCCTACCCAGTCAAAAGATCAGGGCTTGATCCATCACCGTTTTTTAGCTCACTGCACCATCCCAGTTCAGAACCTGGCTATATGCAAATTAGTCTGTCCCTGACCCAGTGCATCATGGGAACAGGGCAGACCAAACTACCAAGCCAATTCTTTACTGGAAAGGAAACAAGCTTCCGGGGACTGGTTTCTGGCATTACAGCGTCTTCGGCCCGGCTTGCTTGAATCCTGATAGTGCAGTGAGCAAGGGACTCACATCTGAGCATACCCTTCCACACTTGTGGTGGCCAAAACGATTCAAAAAGGGGGTGGTGATGGACAGAGTATCTGAATTAAGCAGAACACTCCTACCCAGTCAAAAGATCAGGGCTTGATCCATCACCGTTTTTTAGCTCACTGCACCATCCCAGTTCAGAACCTGGCTATATGCAAATAAGTCTGTCCCTGACCCAGTGCATCATGGGAACAGGGCAGACCAAACTACCAAGCCAATTCTTTACTGGAAAGGAAACAAGCTTCCGGGGACCGGTTTCTGGCAAGATTTCACTCAAGGGCTTTGCCCTTCCCCCTTTGTCTCTGTCCAGGCCAGGTGCATTGTGAGGAGTCAAAAAACACTTGCTGATTTCCTCACCAACTAAGGCCTTTGATTCTCCTACTTCCCAACGGAGTAATCAGCTTTGCCCAGTAAGGAGGGACAAAGGCTTGGAATCTGATCGTGACTGAGTAATACCTTTATCAATTCTTCATGTGTCATAAAGAGTACCGGTATCACATAAATTAATGTTGACTGGTATTCAGTGTACTTTTGCCCCAAAATTGATAACAGCTGGGTATCTCTAGGCCTAAGTATGTGGCAACTGTGGTGGCGCATATTTTGCCTATAAGCTATAATGCAATGAGGACACAGCCTTTTCAGTAAGCAGTACCAAACTACACTATAAATGTCCAGTTACATTATAAGGCCACCACCAGATCTGCACCAATCCCTGAACAGTCACTTCTGTGACAGGCCATCTGTGCTCAGATATCATGCTGGGCTAGTTGGTAGTCTCACACTTTCAGCCCACACATTTGTCTCACATCTTTGCATGTTACCAGCTCAGAGTCTCTTAGCTTAGCTGCACATCAGTAGCCTTATTTGAAAAAAGAGTATGTTTAAATGCTCTCAGTCAGGTAATAACACTCACTCACAGTAAAGGTACTAAACAAAAAGGGTAGTCAAAACCAATAAATCCATGGGCAATACATTGATGGAACCCACTATGATCCTCATACATGATATGTTAATCAACAAACAGTGTTACATTTTTGCATGTTTTACGTTAAGTACTTACATTTTAGGCATTTATTTTTATTCAAGAAATGTGATTCTGTATTATATGTAGGGATTTTCTTTTCCTTCATTTTGTCGTTCTTTTTTTAAAACTTGAGAACGAGAAATGTTTTAGTTGTGATTGTCTAGTTAATTGTGCTTTTTTTTTTTACTTTTTAGTTCATTATTAAAGGAAATATAGGGCTTTATTTCTGAAAGTTGTTGCAACCTTACAATGGAGCCTTGGTAGGGAAGAGTGATGCTTTCCAGCAGTAGTAACGTCTTATTTAGAAAGACTTTTTCATTTCTCTTTCATCCAAGTTTTTCTGTTTGTTACTGTTTTTAAGTTTAATTTCATTGCTTGTTTGTTTAGAGTTCAATGTTTTAACTGCTTTAACTGTGTCCAGTAATTGCTCATTATAGTTTCTTTTATTTGTGTATGTTTCCCTTATTTATTTTTTATACAAACAGACACACAGATACACACACATGTATTTGAAGGAATCAATGTAAATATATTTTTTTAAATATTGTTAGCGATATTCGATTTTCTGTAATTGTGGTCTTGTTTCTTATATTTTATTTTAATCTCAATATTTGAAATGTCCATATTTTCTTTTTCAATATTTTGGTATTTTAAATGTTTTTACTGTGATATTTGTGGTCCTATGTTTTATGTATACGGTGTCATGTTTGTGTTCTCAATATTTTTTTCACAATATTTTTGAATGTCAATGTTATTTATGTAGATATTAAGTCCTAGAGGCACCTCCTGCACAAATAAATGTTTTGGTGAATTGCCCCCATTTTTCCCTGGCAGATGGTTTACTCTTCAATGTAACATAGTCTATGCCTCAATCCCATACCCTTTTATGTCGTGCTCAGAAGACCCAAATTTCTAAGTGCTATGATATATACATTTCGTGCTCTGTTATTCGTATCATTAACACTGCCTCACTTAACTGGTCTCTAAGGAACAAGTGTTAGCTTTGCATAATAGCCTTGAAATTCCCTCCTTAATTAAATCATTGTATCCATTATAGGTGCACTGTCAAAGTGATTTACTTTTTCTATATTTTTTCCAAACTCCTGGAATTTGTGAATCACCAGCATGCTTTCCAAACACAATATATTTTTACATTACTTGCATTGTTGGTTCTGCGAGAGATTATCTCTGGGGGAGAATGACCAATGTGTCCTCAGTTCATGCAAGAGGATAGCTTCATATCTAAACAGAAATGCATGTCAGGGACCAAGACTCAAATGATGGCCAGTTAGAGCATTTATGAAAATGTTGAATACGGCTAGTGCCAAAATGCACCCTCCCTGACTATGCACTTAATCAAAACAATCTGTAACCACCTCTCCAATGTCAGATCAGGCCCTAATTTTCCCTGCACAATGGAATTCCCTCCAAACTCTCCCCAAGGTTTCACTCATGGCATCGGTTCACAGTCAAGCCCAAAGCACACCGATGTTTGGTGCGTCAGTGGCTTGGCACAGTTCTATAAAAAAAATAGCACAGAAGGGACTGTAGTTCCTTATAACTTGCAAAACACAGTGAAGTAAAGTGACAAACCAAACCAGGTCAGACTTAAACCAGTTCTTGCTCTGATGCAGCAATCAATCAATCAATCAATCAATCATGGGTTTGTTAAGCGTGACTACTCACCAGTAAGGGTGTCAAGGTGCTGATGAGGACAGGAGGTGCGGGTTCCAGTCCATCAAGCAGGGGGTCTGTTGAAGAGCCAGGTCTTGAGGTTTCTCTTGAAGAAGGGGAGTGTTGTTGTCTGCCTGAGGTGGAGCGGTAGGGAGTTCCATGCTCTGGCCATGAGGAAGGAGAAGGAGCGGCCTCCCAATCTGATCTTTCTGGTGTGGGGAACCACGGCGTAGGAGATCTTGGCTGATTGTAGTGTTCTTTGGGGTGAATGGAAGTTGATTCGGCTGTTGAGTTCTGCTAGTCCGGTGTGGAGGGCTTTGTGTGCGCGGGTGAGGATCTTGTAGGTGATTCTAGCCTCGATTGGGAGTCAGTGGAGCGTGCGCTGTTGTTGGGAGTTGCGGCAGTGTCGTGGTAGATTGAGAACCAGTCTTGCAATGGTGTTCTAGATGTTTTGTAGCTTGTGGGTGAGGTTTTTGTTTATTCCGGCATAGAGAGCATTGCCGTAGTCGAGACTGTTGGTGACGAGGGCGTGGATGACGGTTTTTCTATGCTCGAGGGGGATCTATTTGAAGGTTTTATGTAAGAGGTGGAGGATGTGGAAGCAGGAGTATGTGACAGAGTTGATCTGGTGGTCCATTTTGAGCTCGGAGTCTAGAATGATTCCAAGGTTGCATGCATAGTCCGAGGGGGTGGGTGTGCTACCGACGGTGGGGGCCACCAGGTGTCGTTCCAGGTGTCCGGGTATGGGTCCATGATGAGTACTTCTGTTTTGTCGGTGTTGAGTTGTAAGCAGCGGCTTTTTATCGATTTGGCGACAGCTTCCATGCCTTCTTGGAAGTTGTGTTTGGCTGCATTTGCCTCATTGGATAGGGAGAGGATTAGTTGGGTGTTGTCGGCAATGTTGAGTCCGTAGGTTCTGGGGATGGGGGCAAGAGAAGCCATGTAGACGTTGAAGAGCGTTGCGCTGAGGGAGGACCCCTGGTTGATGGTTGGTGTAGGTACTGAGAGGGAAGGGCGTAGTCTGACCCGCTGCATTCTGCCGGACAGGAAAGAGTAGATCCAGTCGAGGGCCTTGTCCTGGATACCTGCGTCATGAAGTCTGCATATTAGGGTGTGGTGGGATAGCGTGTCGAAGGTCGCTGAGAGGTCGAGGAGGATCAGGGCTACTTTTTCTCCTTTGTCCAGTAGGGAGCAGATGTCTTCTGTTGTGGCGAGGAGGGTGGTTTCTGTGCTGTGGTTTTTTCTAAATCTAGATTGTGACGGGTCGAGGATGTTGTGCTCTTCGATGAAGGTGACGAATTGGCTATTGATGGCTTTCTCAATTACTTTTGCTGGAAACGGGAGCAGGGAGATGGGTCTGTAGTTTTTGAGGTCGGTGGGGTCTGGCAAGGGCTTCTTCAGGAGCGGGTTAATCTCGGAGTGTTTCCAATTGTCAGGGAAGGAGGCGTTTGTCAGGGAGTGGTTGAGGGTGTGGCGCAGCATGTGTGCGATGGTGTGGGCAGCTCTGTTGAAGATGTGGTGGAGCAGGGGTCTGTGGGGGCCCCGGAGTGGATTGACTTCATTGTCTTCAGAGTGTCTTCGGTGGTGAGGGCTGTCCAGCTGTCAATTGTTGGCTTCAGTGTGTCGGGTGGCTGGTGGGGGTTCCGTGTGTTGGTTGTCTTTGTTGAAGTTGTCGTAGCTGTTCTTGATTTTGCAATGGAAGAAGGTGCTGAGTTTGTTGCAGAGGCCTTGTGAGGGGGAATGTCAGTCGACTCGCTGGTGGATTGGGCAAACTCCTTGATGATGTTGAAGAGTTCTTTGCTATTGTGTGCGTGTGTGGAGATTCTGTCTTAAATTGTAGTTTTTCTTGTGTTTCTGAGGAGCTGGTGGTGGGGGTGGTGGCGGCTTTGAAGTTGTTCTGGGCTTCTGTGGATTTAGACTTCCTCCAGGACTTCTCGAGGTGGCGGCAGGTGCTCCTGGACTCTCGGAGTTCAGGGGTAATAATTGCTGAACATTTTTGGCAGGGCATATTTGTTTCATTTCATACAGTTAGTTAGAGTGGCAGCATCGTTCTGCCCCCTTAATCTCTCTAGATATTTTCACCTTGACCATTTGACTGTTGGCTCTTTTGTGAGTCTCACTAGTTGAGTCTCACTCACTGTAAGATTTTGCAAAATGATGTTGAGTGTTAACTGCCAAGGACTGGCTTTTAAAATTCGGTCTTCTGCTGCATATTTTACATAAGAGGTTCTGCGCTGGTTATTGCACTGGCGACACGTGTGCAGGATAAGTGAGTGAAAGTACTGGAGAGCTCAGCCAGATATCTGAGCATGGGTAACCTGTCACAGATGGGGTCTTGCATAAGCTGGTTATGGTTTGTGCAGGCCCTAAATTTTAAATTAACAATAAGAAATGTCCCTATTATTTTTTTTACTGTAGTGTGAGTCCGCAATGCATAGCTATGACTTTGTAGTGCTTCACTGTAAATCTATGGTGCTTTAGTGTATTCACTTTCTAAGTAAAAGCTGAAACAAAGTAATTTCATTATTGGCCAAACATAGAGAAACATTTAAAGTCCCTTTCCTTTTTTGTAAGAAAGACTAAAACTCAAATACAATATTATTTTGGCATATATCACACACTTTGGTTTTTGCTGTATTTTCCTGTCAGCCCTTGAACTGTCTCACTGGGCCAAGTTACTTACTCTGTTCTGCTGGTCAAACAGTAAATTAAAGTCTCCTCACTATATGACATTTGGAGGGATTTAGCATTTCTCACAGTGTGGATCAGCATAGCTGATTACCTGTCACCTCACCAACAAGCCTTGACAAGCTTTTCTTACAGAAACAAAGGTTGGCAGCCAGACTCCTGCTGTCACTCACACCAGGGGCTCCTTTTCGCAATTTTGGAGACAAGGAATCAGTTTGTAATGGTAGTTAGATGTTGGGTTAAAACCCAGGAGAGAGCTGTTGCATTCTGCCTTCTTGAAAAATCCCATCATGCTGTACAAGGAAATAGAAAGATTATGGGATAGTCTGAGAAAGTCTCTATCAGTGATGGATGGATGATATGGCATCCTTGGAATGGGCAAAGATGCTTACTTTTGGAGATATCCACCTCCATCTATTTTAAACCCATGGACAAGTGAAAAACTCTGAGAAGAAAAGGGAACTGCAGGAGAGCAGGAAAGATAGACCCTCTGTCAATGAACCACTGTCTGGAATGAAAGGATACTCTGGCCTTCTATCTTATTAGACTCTGACTCCTGTACCTAGGGCCAGCGACACTGGCCTTCCCATTTCCTCTGGGTGGCAGTAAGGAGTGGCATAGGAGATGGTTCCAGAGGAATTTATGTGTGTCAGTTCAGGTTGAGAGTGCCCTAGTCAGGGGTAGTCCAAACTGCTGCAAAGCACACAGGTCCCCTGCAAGTGGCCAGAAGGTGACCTGGGTAGTTCAGGCATGCCGTGTGGTCTGCCTGAGAGATTTGTTGGCTGCTGCTGGGCAAAGTCAACTGTTGAAAACCTGAAGGGGCAAGAGGGCATGTACATCTCAACAGATGAAAAGCAATGTTAAAATAGCTCCATCAAGAAGATTGCTAAAATTTAGAGTTAAAGAACTGTGAATAGGCTGTCAAATAATGCCAAAATGTATGCTCCATGTTTTGATTTCCTCCTGGGGAGGTCCGGTGCCCTGGGGAAAAAGCACCCTTGCATAACCATCAGGCTGCATTAAAAATCACTCCTATTAGTGGAGGGTTGGGCATCATGGATACAAAACACTCTCCCTGGGTCTGCCCTGCATGGCCGGGTGGCACAAAGCTAACCCAAGCCAGCCTGTACCCCAGACTGCAGTTAGCAGAGTCCAGGAAGTGGTAAGGACACAGACTAGTGCTGTCTCTTCCCAAAACAAAAGTTGTTTAAAAAACGATTTTCCCTTTCTGTGATTACTGTCTTTGCCTGTGGTTGTTACAGTTTAAAATTGTAGTTTTGACCTGCCTGTGATTGCCTATTTTATCACCTGTTTTGTGTTTTAAACTTGTGTTTTTTCCCTGCCCATGATTGCTCCTATTTAACATGTTGAATTGTGGGATTTGAAGTCCAACCTCTGTAGTTTATCCCTCTCATTCCTTGGTGACAAATCTGTTTTCCCTCCAAATTTCTCCTTTGCTCTGTGCTAAGACCTGTATGTTAAAACAGTGCAACCCCAGCCACCATTTTGTGTTCACAAGCCAGTGAAACCAGCCCCCCTGCCTCTCCCCCACCCAGCAGCAGGGATTTTCTTCATCAGAAGGTGCTTCTATGAGGTGTTTAAACTGTGTTTACTAGGGCCTGTGCACTTCGTTTTTTGGCCAGCAGATGGAGTAAAGTTTTATTCAAACAGTATTGTTAGATTTCAAGTTAGTGAGGCTTTTACCTGCAGTAGTCCAAAGTGTGAAATGAGCCTGTCTGTCTCCTAGGAGATTCTGAGCAGGAAAAGCCTCTTCCAATTCCCTGGCCAGCAAACCTTGTCTGAGGTGTCTCGGACATTATATGGTCTACTAGTAGTTGATAGATGTGTACACTGATTGGTGGTTGTATCTGGTGTTTCTATTGGATTTGGGTTAATGTCCTCATTGGTTGGGTATTTGAGGGTTCTTATTGGTTTCTGGGTCTGTGATTCAATCATTGTAGGGTTGGGACTAGGGCTAGCGTTAGGATTTCTATTGGAAGTAGGGACTAGGGCTTCCTATGTTATTGGTTTTTGGGAGTAGGGTGGGACTAGGGCTAGGGTTAGACCTTTAATTGGAAGTAGCGACTAGGGCTTCTGGTGTGATTGGTTGCTCGACTAGTTTTGGGACTAAGAGTAGGGTTAGGCTTTCTATTGGAAGTAGCGACTAGGGCTACCTGTGCCATTGGTTGCTTGGTCTTGGGTTGGGACTACTGGTAGGGCTAGGGCCTTTTTTGGGCATTGAGATCAGTTTTTTTTAACTGATTGGGTGCTTGGACTAGGGCTAAGATTGGCTGTAAGATCCTGGTCTCCTATTGGTTCTAGATTTTAGGGCTAGTATTGTGATTGGATAGTGTTAGGGCTAGGGTTCCCATTGGCTGAAGGGGTCACCTGATTACTAGGGATATAAAAAGGTCAGGGTTAGGGCGTCGAGGCTAAGGGCAGAGAGGACAAGGGCAGGTACCTGTTTGAGACTAGGGCCAGAAACGCTGCCCATTTTTGTATAGTTTGTGAGGGGAGGTTGTGACGTAGAGGGGGTGGTGATGTCTTTATGAGTAGAGTGTATGTTGTGTGTAGGAGGGAATGAAGTAGAGGTGCGAGTGTTTATCTTAGACTGGTTTGTTGCAAGAGTTACAAAGTGTGGTGGTGTGCAGTGTGTGTGTTGTGCGTTAGTGGTATTATGGTAAAAGGGAGAAGAGGGTGTTTGTTGGACAACTGATGGAAGGATGATTATATGTTTGTTAGTGATGAATGGTGGTCTGTGAGGTGTAATTACAGCAGGGAGAGTGTGTATGAATGAAATGTAGTTATGTATGGTGTTTATTGGTGTTGTGTTATTGATGAGTGTATTGGTTAGTGGTATAGGATAGCATTTCCAATGCACTACCCTATTTCTCAGCCTATACTTCACTCAATATATCTTCTAGCCCAACCTTCTGACTCATCTCAAACTTCTTTCTACTACTCCTTCCAATGCACTACCCTATCTCTCATCCTATACATCTATCAATACATCCTCTACATCCACTCTCCCATTTAACTCAAATCCCATATCATTACTATGATCACCAAAATAACCCTTTCTTGACTCTCTCCTACTCTACCCCTCCTTGCATCATCTGACACCTCTTTTTACTATACCGATCCCCTAAAACAAACCTTTCTAAACTCTTCCCTCTGACTCCTCCCCTCCAAAACTCATTTTTACTCATCCAAAAGCCTCCTCCTACTGCTAAGACCTTAAAAAAATCCTTCACTCTTGTATCCCTCCACTATCCTTTTCAATCAAAATTAACAGACTAACATGTTCACTTCTCAAATTCCATATTCAACTATACTAATATACTACCCAAATAACTGAATAACATAGCCACTACTCAAATTACTTCATATTTACACTATACTAGTTTTCAACACTAATCCTTTATGGGTTCCGGAGTGGCGTGCTACTCGCCAGAAAAGCTCTTCAACACCCATTAGGGGTAACAAGTGCTATATGAATGCAAATCTTTCTTCCCCTTTTTATCCCTCTGCTATCCTTCTCACTCCAAGTAACTGATTAATATCCACCACTGAAATGACTTCATATTCACCATATTAATTCACCACTAATCCTTTGTAGGCTTCCTGAATAGCGTGCGTCAACAAGCGCTATATAAATACAAACCTTTTGTCCTCCTCTATCCTTCTGCTATCATTCCAAATCCAAATAACTGACTAACCTATCCACCACTTAAAATGTACTTGCATGTTTCCCTATACTAATTCAACGCTAATCCTCTATGGGTCCCGGAGTAGCGTGCTACTCGCCGAAAAAGCGTTCAACACCTCATTAGGGGTAGTAAGCGCTATATAACTACAATTACAATACAATACAGTGCAGAAGCATGGGGAATGAGGCAGAAGGAAAGAAGGAAACCCGTCCCTAGTCAGCTCAAAGGATAAAGTGTCCAGTGGGTGGGGAGCCAGCTGAGGCTTAGAGGGCCACGGAATTCCCCCTTTTCCCACAGCTCTGACTATGTGGGTGTCCAGAGAAGAACAGGGGCACCTGCACAACTCTCCAGAGTGCTTTGTTCCTAAAAACAAAAAGAACAACAAAAGGAAAGGGAAATGTTTATTAACAGCGGTCAGTTCAAAGAAACACCTACACTGGATGTTAGAACACCACAGAAGACCTTACACAGGAACCACAAATGTGCATAAAGTGTGCCTGGAAATGCCCCAAAATGGCACCCAGGAGCCATTGTGTGTCCCCCTTTAATTAACTAGGTATTCACAGTAAATCTCCACGGTCATATGAAAAGTGACTTCAGGAGGAGTTTTACACATTTTCAAATGTTTTCGGAGCTTCGACCTTTCTCCAGATGTTTTGGGAAAGTAGTTTTAAATGTAGTTTTCCTTCTGTGTTTTGACCTGCCCATCTTCTCCAGATGTTTTGGGGAAGCAGTTTTAAATGTAGTTCTCCTTCTGTGTGCTGACCTGCCCATCCATAGGGCAGTGTTCTGCAGCTGAAGCCACCTCAGTCAAGTCAGTTTATGTTAAAAACTAAACACAACACGCTTTGAAACCTAAGTCCAACTAGAGTTTAATGTAAATTAGCAGGTAGAAAAGCATTAAGCCCTTTTTCATCACTGAATGACAGGCATGGGTCATAGGCATGGCAATACCTTTTGGTGGATACTTATGGGCTGCGGTTGTATGAATCTTCCTGTCCATGATACAACCTGGCGAGGTTGGGAAGTAGAACAGTTGGTGTGACCACGGATGTATGACATTACAACGCATACATTTACATCGCGGTACATTACATCGCAGTTTTTACAACAACTTGAGTTGGAGGGCGCTGGTCTTAGGAGTAGTATAATTTACTAATCCAACTCCAGTCTACGTACAGGAGGGAAGGTGTTGGATAGTAAATTATACTATTCCTTGTCCTAGAGCGCCATCCAGCGCAAGTCGTTGTAACGACTTGCGTTGTAGAAACCGCGATGTAATAGCATTGCGATGTAATCCCCACGTTGTAAACAATGTTTCCCCTGACCACATGCCCAGTGCTGTCACTCACCAACCCCTCAGGGTCTCTTTTATATTGTTGCTTGATCCAGGACTTTTTTATACTTAGAGGCTTGCTCCTGCAATTGAGACAACATCCAAAAGCGTTGGTATATAAAATAAATTAGTTTTCACAAAATACATGGCAACATCAGCAGTTTTAGACAAGGCGGCATATTAAGCAGCAGAATCAGCAGGTACATTGCCTCTTGATACAGCACCATGAAGGTGTTAGTGGTAAGCAAATTTTACCACAGCCCCCTTTTCTGCAAATGCAAAAGTTTTAAAAGATTTGAAAATAGTGCAGATCTTTTATTGGAACTACTGCTGAGGTCTAGACTCTTTTTTGCATCCAAGTCATGTGTTACTCCAAATGCAAACTTTGAGACCATGCACACTGTAACAGGCTCTGCCTTCGGTAAGATGCAAAAGAGGGTAAGTACAATGTGCTCTGCTACTTGGGTGGATTTTACTGTGGGTATATTGCAGCTCTTAACCAATAGTTATATAGTGCAAACAATGTAACCAACATCTAGAGGACCTTCATAATTTTTGAGATAGGAACCATCCACAAAATCAAATTATCTCACATACATTGAGGGGCATGTCAGTTAAATCTGTACTTGGTTTGGTAACTTGTGCAGTGGTTAAGATACAACAATGTTGGTCTCCATCTTCCCCTGATAGACATCAGAAAAGCATCGTACAAAGCTAGACAGTCATCCAAAGTAATATGAGAGGCAGACAACAATAGTATTTCATATCAGTACATCTGTGCTGTGGAGAAATGCCGAGATTTTGTGTTGAGAAGAAGTGGAAACACAGATTGTGGCACAGCAGAGTTAGAGGAGAGCTTAACACAGTATTTTCAGAAGCTTTCGCAATAACTGTGGAATGCTGCCACAGAGTGTAAACATAGTGGAAACTCAGCCACAACTGGGTCCACAGTCAAGGAGTAATAAGGTATGTGCCTTTTCTGATCCTTGTTGCTTTGTACCAACTTCCAATTTTTCCTGAGTATCTGTCATGGTCTGAATATGGGATTTATGATTGTGCGCCGCCTCAATCTTCTGGATAAAGGTGCAAATAAAGGAAAAAGCTGGCAAAGAAACTCAAAGAGCATCCTCCACTGAAAGGTGAAAATTATCCTATCCCTCAATGGAAACAACACAGAGATTGTGCTGGTGGTCAATAGCCTCAAGAACAGCCTTCCTTTCACATGGCAATAGACATTATGTGAGACTTCCACCCAAAAGAAAACCTTATTCATTTGGGTACCAATTTGACAAGATGCCATCATACGTTCTACAGATCAGCACAATGGTAAATGGAGGGACCCACGAATTGAATATACTGAAGATTCTGTACCACATGAATTAAGGCCACTGATCAAGCGAGTAGGGTAACCCATCCTAATGAAAAAGGCTTACTGTATAGTGCATACTTCAGACGTCACAAAAGTGATGAAACAATGCAGCTATAACATAAACAATCACAAGCAAAGCCTTTAGTGCAGGCTTTTTGCTACCTCACAGTATTTAGCAGTAGTCTCTTTCCTGCACAGACTGCATTTGCAAGTTAAGGTGTACCTTAAGAGGACAGGGTTATGAAAATGAGTCAGATGATTAGGTTTGCCTTGTACGTGGTGAACAGAAGGAGCATACATAGCAAAATATAGCATAGTTGTTATGTTGACAAAGAACCAGTATTTACTTTGCTTCGTAAAGAAAGTCTAAGTTCGAGCTAGTTTTAACTTTGTGAACAAGAAAGCTGTAAATCCAACAACATGTCAGCAAGGTATAACAAATGCATAATAAACGGTAATTAATTACTATTACTGGGTCTTCATACTTATTTGGATTATTCAACTAAATTCATCAAACAGTACACACTGGCTTTAGTCTAACAGAACAGAAGGACAATTTGAGGTTTGTCACCAAAACCTAATGGGATACCCAAATAGGGAAATGTAAACACCCATGAAATGCAAAGGCATTGGCAGGCAGCCCATCCAAGCAATATTAAAAATGAGAAACACTAACAATTTCAAGGACTGAGCCAAAGCCCACTTTCTTTCTATTTTGTATTGCACTGTTTGATGCATCACTTATATGAAGTCCTTGCTTATAGTGCCTCCTCTCCAGCAGGACTACGCGTCTCTCTCTCTTTCCCCTAATTTAAAGTAAGCCCTGTTACAATACTCCAGCACCACATAAACAGTGAGAAAGTGGCACTATTGAACGCAGAGGAGCGTGTAACAAATGTGAGCTCCGTTTCCCGAAACCACGCACAAGCCTGGAGGTTTTGTGCTGACCTTTGATAATTAACAAAAAAATAAAAAATAAACATGCACGGCCTGAGCTTACAGCTTTACAGCGTTGGCATTTCTGTTCTATAAGGAACGCTATCACATCTACATATCCAACAAAGGCAGTATGGTTCACAGCAATATACTCAGCTGCCTACAGGGGTTACCTATTTGTTCAGGCACAGGTCACATCTTTTTACCAACCCAAATAAATTCTACATTCAACTGAAAAAATGTACTGAGTTTCAAAATACCAGGTCTCAATATACTAGTGTGTATGGAGAGTCTGTGCATGATCTGATTGTAGATTGGTGGTGCCATTTAGGTTTCACATTAGCTAATCATCACAGGTGCAGACATGTATACAGTGCATACTGTTAGCAGTGCTAAGGAAAGAATGTCAGAAAAGCCCTGGATAATAACTAACATGAGCACGGTCGAATTGTTTCTGTTAGGAGACATGTGAAAGGTACCACCATGGCAACAATAAATATGCTGGTAGTGGTGGTCAATGAGGGGGAGCAGGACATTTGTCAACATTTATTTACTAGTGAAGGAGTTTTTTTTATCTTTTGATTTTTCTACATCTTAGGAGGGAATGTGATGCCAGCACATTTCACTGCAATCAGATAACATGTCAGTCTAATTAAATGCAGCCCACGTGATTACTGTGTGTCTGAGTAGGGCACAGAAAGGGGTCAAAGGTTAACTTGGTTCTTATGGAATGATTGCAGCAATGCTAGCTTTAATTTCCTGCACCATTCAGAGCTTTTAAATTTGGCTCTCTTCAATTGCATATCAGTATATGTGTGTAGAAAATAACAACACTGTTACCAGGCATCACATGAGCAAATGATTATGTCTAATATACAAACACTTTAAAATCTTTATTTTTAAATAAGCTGAGGTTCAGGTTTCGTTTTGTGTTGTGCAGGGAGGGTGTTTAGAAGCAGCATTTTGGGAAAAGCTGATTGAAAGAAGTATTACTATTAATTTATAATGCATTGGAACTTACAGCAAACACAGTTGGAGGTGTGCAATGAGGAAAAGGAGTCATACAACAAGATCACTTGAAGAAAAATCTGGCCCCTCTATTGGAGTCAAAAGAAAGCGTGAACATTTACAAAAAGTGAAGTAATGAGTCGAAAGTGGTTGCTAGTTAGACAGTGAAATTTGACATGCTGCATTCTGGTATAGCGGCACATACACAGAGTGAAACTTGAGACTTCATCAGTGCTTAAATGTGGGGTGCCTCAGGGTTCCCCATCGTTACAAATCTTCTTCAGAATATTCAGACCACTTTCTTCAATCATCAGAGCTAAAGGGCTGCAATAACACTTTCTATGGAGATGATTGGCTGATCTATCTGCCTATCAATGGCTGTTTATTTATTTATTTATTTTAAAAGTTTTATATAGCGCTGGCTAGACCCGGAGGTATCAGAGCGCTTTATATGAGCATCAGATCATAGTTACAGGTTACATATTTACAAAGGTTACATAGTTCTTAGAGCATGGCAACATACTTACTTGTAAGGTTGAGATAAACAATAAGCACAAATACGTAAGAGGAAAACAAGGCAAGGTGAGAGATTCAGGGGGGGTTGGAGTAGGGGAAATAGACAGATAATGAAGGCGGGAAAGAGGAAGGGAGGGTAAGGTGAGAGTCACAGCATGGGGAGAAGAGGGGAAGGGTGACGGGGACACAAACCGGTAGAGGAGTCAAGGCAACGTCCAAAGTCTAGTAAGCTGTGATCCCAGGGGAAGTGATATCCCTTTCCTATCTCTATTGCGAGAGGCTCCCTTTACGCAGTGGACTCTCTCAGAGAGGTCTCTGAGACTCCAAGGTCTACATACTGAATCCTTCCCCAAAAAAGGGGAGAGGGAGTGCTTTGGCAAGGGGTGCCATACCATACCTCAAGTATGAGTGGCTCCCTTGGCGCAGTGGACTCACTCAGCGGGTTCGCTGAGATTCCAGAGTATAAATATTGGATCTTTCCCCAACAAGGGGAGAAGGAGTGCTTAGTCAAAGGGCACAAAGGACAAGGGTAGGCAGAGTAGCAGGCAAGGGGAGAGAGGATAGGACCTAGGGAAGAGACAATAAGGAGAGACGAAAAGAAGTCTGCCTAAAGACCGACTGGGTAGGTGACGACCAAGGGGGGAGTCCAAGGCCCATCTCCCCTATATCTAAACCAAGTAGCTCCATCGGGCATCAGACAAAATAGTTCAGTCTCAAAACATTGAGAGAGGAGGGAGAGACATAAATAGAGGGAGGGTGCGGTAGGAGACAATAGGAGAGACGACAGGAAGTGCAACAATGTGGTTCAACAATATACTAGAAGAGAATCAACAAGTAAACATTAAATAAGACAATCAGCAATACAATTGGGGGAGGAGTAAAAGGCGAGAAAAAGTAGTGGGGGGTAGGGGACATAGGGTCATAGCATGAGTAGGGTCTTATCAGGGTTTGAAAGTAACACTCCACAACCTCTTGAAGTAGTCTACCTCCCTACCACCTTCCTACAACCTTTCCGAAAACAGCAATTAATTATTGGAGACGATACTTATATATATTATGCTGATACACCAGTATTTTAAGTAGATACAATTCATTTTGTCATTAAATTTTTAAATGAATAAAGAAACATTTGAGAATATTTTTCTAGAACATATGCAGAACGTGTGCAAAAAATTCCAATTGTGTTATCGATTGTTGCAAAGGTTAATTCAGGCCTCTGTCTGACTGCCCCTGGGTGCATCGTTAGTTTAACGTTTAAACTAATACACACAGGACACACAGGTAAATGGTTGAAGTTGGAGATTTATTAATAAACACCTCATCCATCTGCAGCCGGTGAGCAACTGACAGCAGAGGAATGTCTAACACATATTCTACATTCCATAGAACTCTGAAGCATGAACACCAAGAAAGAGAACACCACACATCTCCCTTCTAACATTAGAGAGAATATGAAATATACCATTACATAATTACAAGAAAATAAATGGTTGTCACCAAATTACAAAAGGAAAGAAGAACTAATTAATATAATCTTTCAAATAAGATGGCATAGTTGTTTTCCGTCCACTTCGTCTGAGATCCGAACAAATCATTTGAGGAGACTCTTCGCACTGATCTTTCTTTTCCAAATCCATTTTTTGATCAGACTTAAGAATCACCACACAACTCAGATTCGAGATTCTTCCATCTTCCAATTTGACAGCATTATAAAAACATTTTATTACACGAAAAGGCTTTGTGAATTTTGACCATGACAAAGTACCTACAGGCACTTTAACTCTAACAATGTGGTACAAAAATGGGGTGGTGATGGACGGAGCATCTGAACCAATCAAACACTCACACCCAGTCAACAGATCTGGGTTTAATCCATCACCGTTCTTTAGCCCACTCTGCCACCCCAGTTCAGACATGGCCATATGCAAATCAGTCTGACCCTGTGCCTCATGGGAACAGTCCAGCCCGAACTGCCAAGCCATGCCTTCCCTGGACCGGAACCAAGCTTCCGAGGACCAGTTTCTGGCATTTCAGCCGTCTTCAGCCCTGCTTGCTTGAATCCAGTGGCACAGTGAGCATGGGACTCATGTCTGAGCATACCCTGCCAACTTATGGCGAACAAAGTGGTACAAAAAGGGGGTGGTGATGGACGGAGCATCTGAACCAATCAAACACTCACACCCAGTCAACAGATCTGGGTTTAATCCATCACCGTTCTTTAGCACACTCTGCCACCCCAGTTCAGACATGGCCATATGCAAATCAGTCTGACCCTGTGCGTCATGGGAACAGTCCAGCCCGAACTGCCAAGCCATGCCTTCCTTAGACTGGAAACCAACCTGGGTACAACTTTGTATTGAGAGTTCTACCCTTAAACAATTCAAAAGGAGACATTCTAGTAGAGGTGTAAGGAGTAAAATGATGAGCCAGGATTCATTTCTGTAATTCATCTTTCCAATTTAAACAATTAACTCTAGACAGGTGAATATTTTCTTTTATTATCCTATTGAATCTTTCTACAGAACCATTAGATTCTGGATGATAAATGGAGCATTTTTTATGACTGTTTTAGGAAAACCTTCTCTTCTGAAAACATCTTGCAAAAAAGAAATCACACATGCAGAAGTCACCTCTAACACACAAGGGACTTCCACCCATCTTGAATATAGGTCAATGGGAACTTTCAAATAAGGTGTGGTATGTTCACCAAAAAGTGGCCCAATGATTTCTATAGCAATATCCTCCCATGGACTTCTAGGTAACTTTTGACAAACCATAAGTAAAGTGCGAGGATTGAGAATCTTATCACTGACGTTACATTGTAAGCACTCTCTCACCTCACGTTCAATTTCTAAATCCATCCCAGGCCACCAAAAACTAGCTCTCAACCTTTCTTGGTTTTTTACAATCCCTAAATGGACCTGGTGAGCTACCTCAATTAATTTCCTCCTAAGAGACAAAGGAGAAACTAACGGAATACCTCTTAACAAAATACCATTGTCTACAGACAATTCATCTGAAATCATTCGCTAAGTTTTTGATAACGAGCTATCACACATAGTATTGATTTTAAGCATGTTCATAACATTCATTAACCCACAATCCTTTTGCATTTCCTCTTTTTCATCTATTATCCCCGAAGATATTTCACAAACACTTACATCATCCTCTGATTTATCTTTCCAATTCTTATCCTCTTCTACCTCACCCACCAAACGAGACAGACAATCTGCTGTTACATTTTCTACACCTGGAAGATGTTCCACAACAAAGTTAAAATCCTGAAGACCCATAACCCAACGTCTTATCCTTCAAAAGACAAAATCCTTTTTTGAAAACAATTCTTTAAGAGGTTTGTGATCTGGACATACTTTAAAATGAGTTCCCCAGATAAATTTGTGAAACTTATTGAGAGCCCAGTAAATAGCCAATGCCTCCTCTTCAATTATGGAGTAATTTAACTCCCCACCTCTTGGACTTCTTGATGCACAAGCAATAAGCTGTTCCTTTCTTTGTTTCAAAATTGCTCCTAAACCTTTCGAACTAGCATCTGTTACTTCTACAGTCTCCATACCTGTAATGAATGCCTGCAATTTAGGAGCACCTTTCAAATTTCCTTCAAATCTTCAAATTCTTTTTGACAATCTTGCGACCACACAAACTCTTTATTTTTACATAGCAATTGCCTCATATTGTTGGACGTACTAGATAAATTATTACTAAACTTTCCAGAAAAATCAACCATTCCCAGAAATGAGATAACTTCTTCTTTTGTTTTTGGTGTAGCCAAATTTATAATAATGTCTACTAATTCCTTCTTAGGAACAACACCCTTGGATGTGATGCAATGACCTTAATAGTTGACCTCTTGTACTGAAAATTTACATTTATCACATTTCAAAGTGAGACCAGCCTTTTCAAGTTTCTTCAACACAAGACTCACTCTACTGTCATGCTCCTCCTGAGTCCCCCCAAAAATTAACAAATCATCTTCAATCAATCAATCATAACATAATCATAACATTTGACCCCTTTGATACCTTTTAAAATAGATGTCATAACTCTCTGAGAAACAGATGGGGCACTCACTAAACCAAATGGCCTTTTTTATACGTAAACGCTCGTATAGGAGTGATGAAAGCTGTTAATTCCTGTGAATCAGCTCAATTTGATGGTACGCTTGAGTGAGATCTAATGTCATAAAAAATGTAGCCCCACCCAATGTAGATGTAATTTCATCAATATTAGGTAATGGAAATGTATCTACAACAACTTCTTTATTAAGTGAGCAAAGATCAACACAAAGTCTTATATCACCATTAGGTTTGTTTGCGACAACTACTGGAGCCAACCATTCTGAGGCTTCCACAAGAGTGATAATTCCTTGTTTAAAAAGCTTATCTAATTCTTGTTCAACCTTTTCTTGTAAAGCAATTGGAACTCTCCTTACTTTCTTTAGCAATTGATGGCACTGCTCCCATTTTAAGCTTGATACAATGTTTGTACCCACTTAAACATCCCAACTCATCCTTAAATAAACATGGAAAATTCTTTACAAAATCATTTTTGTTGGTCCCAACATCTTGAATTTGAACTTGGGGTATCACATTAGGATTAAGAGTAACCCCCAACAAACGTTGAGGAGGCCACCCAAGCAATCCATCATCCTTTTTTGATACAAAGACTTTACCCAAAATCAACTTGTTTTCCATTTCTATAGTTACAATAAAATAGACCAACATATTTATGGGTTGACCACCATAACCTCCTGGATTGACATCCATTTTATGGAAGTGATTCTTCTCCTGTAACCACTTGTAATACATTTCTTTATCAATAATAGTAAGATGAGAGCATGAATCAAATTTCATCTCAAGTTCAATTCCATCTACTATACCTTGTTTCATTAACTTGACATATAACTTCTTTTACACTTTTGTTCTGAAACCTTTTCTGTTTAGATTTACAAAATCTTATAAAATGTCCTTTTTTTGCCACAACCATGACAAGTCACATTTAAAGCAGGACAGTGCTTATAATTGGCTTTATGGCCAACTCTCCCACAACGAATACATTCAAATGAATTATTTGAGACTTCTTCTTTTGGTACCTCTTTTGTAACTGAGGGTGTCTTCTCATCTTTTACAATTAAAACTTCTTTTTGAAATTCCTCTGTAGATGTTTGTAATTTACATTTTCCACTCTTCCATTCATCAACACATTTCAACATATGTGCAACTCTTTTTGCAATTTAAATAACTTCTTCCAATGGAGGTTCATCTTTAAGCCACAATTCCTCTCGAATGTTATCCTCTCTACACTTTAAAACAAATTGATCCCTTATACGTTCCTCATTCAACCTCCCAAACTTACAGCTTGAAGCCAATTTTCTCAAACACATTAAAAAATCTTCTACCGTCTCCTCTTTTCCTTGTTCTCTCAGCCCAAAATGATATCTCTCCATTATAGTACTTGTTCTAGGTAAATAATGCTTATCTAATTGAAGAAAACAAATTTCATTTTCATTTAAACCTCTTTGTTCCTCTGTGGATAATTCTGGTACATTCTTTAACACCTCCTGTCCCTCTCCACCTAAACAATGTAGAGTAGAGAATGTTTCCTTTCAGCACTCAAATTGGTCGCACAAACTCTAGCATAGTGCGCAAATATTTGTTTCCACTTATTCCATTTGACCACAGGTTCACCTGGACTGGTTAAAAAAATGAGGTGCTGGTACATTCTGCATGTCTTTTCCCTCTTATTTTTGAATTCTAAAAAAATAAAAATAATAAAATAATTTTACGAAATCAAAAACAAGCTTAAAGTAACCTATTTTCACGTAAGTGTTTATATTTTACCTGTGCCATTTTTAAATACCCCACACATTGTTGCAAAACACAAATAGTGAGATTAATCAGCAGTAAAATAGCTTTATGTTGTATCTATCCCTTTTTCATATGTAACAATATGCCAATTATATTCTGAAAAATGTTGATGTAACCATCACTGAGATAAATCCTGTTTAAGAAAAACACTTTTAAATAAATATGCACCAAGATGAATAAAGTTTTCTACTTTTCAATTTAAATTTGAAAAAACTTCACTTCCTGGTATGCGTGTCACCGTAGTTGCACCTCTCCAACACGATGACTTCTGATTGGACACTTAAAGATCGTCAGCCTGACACCATGAAGTCCGTTCAGAAGCTGAGGCTCACTGTAACTGACACGCTGCCTTGATCAGAAGTTCGTTGCCATCAAAACTGAATGAGCCAACACGAGGTAACTTCGTATTCAACTAAATGTCACGCCATATATCTTCATGTGCTTAAACAGTGTAATGAGAAGTTCCGCTGTTTGCATGCCAGACTTTACATGCGCCGAGCTCCGCAGCTTTGCTGAATTAAACAAACGCGCCAGCCTTACTCATGCCGCTCTCCATCCACGAGCCGGCCGCGCCGAGCTCCGCAGCTTCGCTGATTTAAACAAATGCACCAGCCTTAGTCATGCCGCTCTGCATCCACATGCCCAGCCGTGCGCTGAATTCCTTACACTATTAAATGCTTAACTTTTCACTGAAACTCTGTCCCTTCAAATCAAATTCACCATACGCTCTGCAACGTTTACAAGAAAGAGTCCTCTGAGCTTTGACACAGCACTGTCTTTAATAATGCCCTAAAGATCGTAACTTCTTTCTGCCATTTACGCTGAATCTTATCTGCGCATTAAATCAAAATTAGTACCTTCACGGGTGTGATCCGCCTGCATTCTTCCCTCAGGAAGAGCTTACACCATCTCTTGATTCCGAAAATGCCTCTTACATTAATCACCATGCTGCGCAGCTTCCCTCTTTACTCATTTTTATATGATGTTGAGGTGTCGCACTGCTACTCCCTCAAACGTTCCCCGCTAGTCGCCAGTATAAAGTTTAATCTGCTCTTCCTCTCCATTCTACATCTTAGTCCTTGCACTCACGCATCATCTACAACCATACTTCGTTCCCCTTCCTTCCAGATCATGATCTCTCGTGATTTCTCATCCCTGTGCCTTTTTCCGAATTCATTTAAGTTCCAGTTCCTCTCTCAAATCAGGTAGGCTTAGTACACTGGCACAAAATGAATTACATCCGAACAACTAGAATCTTTCAGTGGCAAAGCCAATGTAGGAAGAGCACCAAAAATAGCAAAACCTAAAATTGAAATAGCAATACAAAATACAGTCCTGATGGCACCCTTGTATTGTGGTGCACAGCCAGTTTGCTTGTATTGTTATGCCATCATCAGCTTTGGGGGAGATGGTGGCTCACACAAGGTTTGCTGTCATAGAAACCCTGTCAGAATTACTTTCAGACGCTGTCAGCACTGACAGTAAGCCCCAAAATTTACAGATCACTAAAAACAGGAGCAAAGTGCAATTTTTGGGAACATATAAAATACTCTAGCACCAAAGAGAGGACTGCAAAACAGGCCCCAAGTGACAAAGAGTGGACAGAATAAATTAACAAAACAATTGCCTTAATCAATGTAGGACTTGTGCATTTCTACAGGTTCACCCTCAAATACTTCGCCTTTACCCTCCTATTTTTGCTGAATTCGTTTTTGTTGGCCTTAGGACTCTGCACTTTGCCACTGCTAACCAGTGCTAAAGTGTGTGTGCTTTCTCCTAAACACATGGTAGCAATGGCTTATACCTATCTGGCATATTTAATGTACTTATAAGTCACTACTAAAGAAGCACTGCATGTGTCCAGGACCTGTAAATTAAATTCTACCAGTGGGCCTCCCACAATGTTTGTGCCATCCACTTAAGTAGCACTTTAAACATGTCTCAGGCCTGCCATTGCAGAGCCTGTGTGTGCACTTTTAGACTGCCATTTTGACCTGCCAGCCCCAAACCTTCATTTTTAAATACATATAAGTCACACCAAGGGTAGGCCCTGGATTGCCCAGAAGGCAGGGTGCAATGTATTCAAAAGGTTGGACTCCAACATTTGTTTTTCACTGCAGCTGTAGGATAAAATTAGAGTTGTCTAATTTAATTTTATAACTGTAGTTGTCAATTGGAAGGAGATAACTGATTCATATTTGGTGTCTCTGGAATCCTGATTTTAAAACCTAACTTATGGTGAAGTGAGATTTGAAAGTACAGTCATGAACATGTCACATTTAGAAAGTTAATTCAAACAAAAAACAATTGGTGGCTGTGTGTTTTAAGTGTGTTTTACTTTTTTTTATAAAGATCATTCTACTAAATAAACATGACCGCAGGATCTATTTAAGCACATGACTACATCACTTTTCTGCTTTAATTGGCATTTTGACAAAGAGAATGATACCAATTTCAAAACTGTTCAAAGCATTGTGCTAAATATAAGAATCACAATACCAGCATTAAAGCATGCGAATAGACCACGTTACAACGCATGCGATACATCGCATGCCATTACAACGCGGTCGTTACAACGATCGCGTTGCTACATCGCATACCATTACAACGCAAGTTGTTACAACGACTTGCTGTATGGAGGTTGGATGTTGGAATAGTATAATTTACTGTTCCAACTCCAGTCTGTGCAACAGTAGGGAAGATGTTGGATTTTAAATCCAACATCGTCTGCCCCCTACAGCAAGTCGTTGTACCAACTTGCGTTGTAATGGTTTGCGATGTAACAACGTGGTCATGGTAACAACCACATTGTAATGGCAAGGCATGTGTTGCATGCGATGCACACATGTGTGACATTCAATGTTTACTGACTCACAACTAATAACCAGATTGGCTGAAAACTAGAATTGTTTATGTGGGGAAATGTATTATTGTAAAGACGAGAACCCTCACTCAGCCAAAGGTGACATGCTTCCTCATTGGGTTCCCTCTTACACACTGCATACGCAATGTACACAGTGTGGGCGACAACTCTCCCACAGGAGAGGAGCGAGGGGTGTTTTAATCATCCAATAGTGGTGGGAGTGACGGGCAGAGTGCAAAAAAAAGTTATAAACAAGTGAATTAAAACTATCTCATGAGAGGACAAAAAACTTTAATCGGTGTCCTCACAGGATAGACATAAAAACAGTGTGAAAATAGGGGTATGGATGTTCCCTATATTAAATGTTAGATTAGGTCAGCATGTTTCTGCCTTGATGACCTCAACGGTTTGTGGCATTCTTCAGGACCATATCGGGTAACTCTGCTATTGTTTTCGTGAAAATGTGTAGATATAAAAAATTACCATACTTAATTGGATGGGAATAAGCAGAAACCTTGGTCACAAAGGGCGGTATTAGGAAATCTTGGCTATTCTCTAATAGTTGCTTCTCACCAATCTTCTATGATTAGAGGAGTAACAATTTTAGTCAAAGAGAATAGGGTTACAACGACTCATGTCTGGCCGACAAAGGTGGGAGGTGGGCCATTGCACAATGTCTTTTTGGGCATGTTAAATTCACTATCTGTGTAGTATATGGGTCTAACCTAGATGAATCTTCTGTTTTGGTGGAATTAAATGTGGAATTAGCGTCATGGGATTTACCACTATATACTTTGTGGGGATATGAATATTAACTTAACGAATTCAGAATTATATGATGGTCCACGAAAGTATAAAGGACGGAAACCCTGTGTCTTTAAAGCTTTGTACAACTTTATTAATTATCCCGCGCTAATAGATTTGTGGAGTTATTTGAATCCAGCAATTCCTGGGTTCACCTATTATTCATATCCCCATAAGAAATTTGCGCGTTGTAGATTATATTTTTTTGTCTTCCTCTTTGAAAGATGAGGCTTCAATTCAAGTTTTTCCAAGGATCACATCCGATCATTCACCGATTTTAATGACACTTAAAGCTAAAAGTCAAGGCCCACCTTTAAGGATGTTCTCATTTGACCGTAAATTTTGTGCGAATGAGAGATTTAAAGAACAGTTGGCCCAATGGATCAGTGAATTTTTTTGTCAACAATAGGAATTCAACCCACTGTGCTACCGTTTGGGATTCATTCAAGGAGAGTTTTAGGGGAGAAGTCTTAAGTTTTGTCTTTGGACAGAATCGAGTGAAAAAGTTGGAGCTGCGTGCACTATATGAACAGTTAAAGGAGGCTGAGGAAAAGTTAGTGAAATGTGTTAGGCTAGGGGCAAATAATATTCCAGAGTCTGAAGAAGCTACTGAACAAGTAAGAGTGAGATTTCAAGGGATTTGGCACATAGATAATGCACGAAAATATCTAGTTAATAAAAACAAATGCACGAGTACGGAGAATCGGTAGGACGATGTTTGGCGTGGAAGTTATGCAGGAAAGAAGCTACGGGCAGGATTAAAGCCTTGAAAGATAGAGATGGGACAATATGTTTAGATCCTGAAGGGATTTTATCATTATTTCATAGATTCTACTCTGATCTATATACTGCACAACCGCAAGACCATAGAGTTTTTTAAGCTAACTGAAGGGACTCTGAAATATCTAGATCCTATTGATATATTAGCTTTAGAAGAACCTATTTCCATGGAAGAGTTGGAGACAGCAGTCAAGGGCTTAGCTGTAGGGAAAGCTTCTGGGCCAGATAGACTACCTGGGGAAATCTACAAGCTCTTTTTTGGTGTAATTAAATTTGATGTGCTTGAAACTTTTAGGGCTGCACAAGTAGGACGGGAACCAAAGTCATGGGCAGAAGCTACTATAGTAGTATTCAATAAAAATGGCAAAGATTCAGAGTTGGTAGGCTCATATAGGCGATATCGCGATTAAATTGTGATAGTAAGATCTATTCGAAAATATTGCCCACTCGTCTATCCAGGGTTATTCCTTCACTGGTATCACAAATGCAACATGGTTTTATATCAGGCCGTAGTACCACTTCACACATCAACAAGGTAGTGACATTATTCGATATTGCACAAGTGGAGAGAAGTGATCTTGGCTTGATTTTACTAGACGCGGAGAAAGCGTTTGACAGCGTGGAATGGACATATTTATGGGAATTAATGCGACTCTAAGGTAACGCTTTCTGACAGCCGTTCAGGTGTTATATACTTCACCAGTAGCAAAAATTTCTATGATGGGTCTGATGTCTAAAACAGTTAATATTACTAGGGGTACCAGACAAGGGTGCCCCAGTTCACCACTATTATTTGCCCTTTATATTAACCCGTTTATTGAGTTGCTGGCTAATAATGTCCGGATTACACCATTTGTAGTGCAGAATATTTCATATACCATATTTGCTTTTGCAGATGATGTTGCGATAGCTTCTTCAGACCCAGTTCTAGCATTACAAGAGATGGAACAACTGGCGATAATATTCGGCCAAGCATCTGGGTATAAATTGAACGCAACAAAAACACAAATATTGACTTCGGATTCCATCACAATGAATGATCCATGAGTGGAAAAGGAAGTGTTATATTTGGGTCTAAAAGTTCATTCCCATACCTGGTCCAATCCGTGGCCCCCTTGATCATTAGAAGCAACCACCTGGGCTCTGTCATGTATCCGCCTTATCCAGCTTGTCTCATGCACATCGGGAAGGACCATAACTCTAGAATAACAGGCTGATTTACAAACCCCATTAAAACCCATCCCTTTCCCATGCATCCTGCTCTTCCAGGTGTAAGTGTTTTAATGTATGAGTTTCTATGGGGGAGAGAACTGTATTGTTGTATTGCGTATGACTTGACTGTGTTTTGAGGACTGAGAAATTCACTAAGGTTTTGCCAATGTTTGTTTTCAGGAAAAAACGTTGACACCGTCTGCAGCTTAGATTTTAGTACGCTACATCATATAACTTTATAGGGCAAATGTTAGGATTTGGTAGGATTGTTCGCGTTTGCATGCTATCTCCGTTATACTTCTAAAACGGGAGAATACATGCAAACGCTCGTGAGGAGGTCTTTTTCTTTTACTGTGCGGTTTCAGCGTAAGGACGCTTGAACACGCGGGGCTTGGAGGACATCTTTGGGTGCGGTTGGGTGTGGCAGGAGTATTTAAAGCCACACCCGACTTCCAGAAAGCGCTTAGCCTTCTGGATTTTGTCGGGACAACATCACGCTTTGGATTTGTGCACAGCGCTTGGAATCATCACTTACGAAGAGGTATCCAGGCGTGTCCAGGCTCCTGAATCACCGGCTTCGTTCTTTAAGGCGAGATGAAACCTGCGAGAAAATCAAGAAAAGAAAGTTAAGTGAATTATTTAATTCTTAGGCGCCCACCGCAAGAGAGAATTCAAGAAACAATTTTTGGAAACATCATTTTAAGAATAAAGGATTAAAACTTTGGACTAGAGACTTGATTAGTAGTACAGTGTTAGATTTAAAAAGACTTTAGTTTTTCTGTATTAATGTTTGTTAACAGAATTTCTTTTTTAGAACTTTGACGCTTTAGAACTTTGACACTCGTGAGGAGAATAAGAACCAAAGTCTTTTGAAGTAAGTTTGAGAAAGATGTGGGAAGTATTAATCTGAAACAGGATTAAGAAGGAATGTATGTACTAATTTAATTTGCTGTTTGTTTCTTAGGAGAAGTACTAGTGTCTACTTAACCTGCAGTGGTTGTAAAAGACAACATAAGAACGACACCCATCAGGACAACACTAAGTGCAACGCCCACCGACTATACCCTCAATAGACGCCAGCCTTCACTCATGACGACAACTGAACGTGAAGCCCTATTCAGTAGATCGCAGGTAGGAACAGTTTAATAATCTGTTAAAAAGAAGGTGTTAGGAACAAACTGTAAAAGGACTCCTTTTGCAAGGGACTTTTGCTAAGGGACTTTCTTGTTGCTTCGCAGATCGACTACAAGAACTTCATTTACGTTCGAAACTGGCCCTCCTCCCTAATTACTATAATCAACCGACAGTGTATATTTAAAATCACAGGCTGCATTATAGGGTTCCTGGGAGTTTGGCCCATAGCGTCTCTGCGAAACACTACCAAGCACCTTACAGGTAAGAAATCAGGATAAGCAGGTAAGAGTGCCTTGGTATCCTTGACAGGCTCCCTCGGTACCAGCGACCCCACCACATCGGCCATCATGTCCGTGACCTTGGTCCAGAATGGCGCGATCTCTGGGCACTCCCACAAGATGTGTAAGAAAGAGCCTTCCTCCTGACAACCCCTCGCGCCGAGGGCTGACTGACACCTACCCCCTAGTACATACAAGTGGGTGCGGGGTAATACACGCGGTGCAATATCTTGTGCTGCACTAAACAAAACTAGATTCGAATCGCAATCTCCCGAGGGCTCTGCAATGCGTCTTGCCAGTCCTCTTCTGCTAATGCACCCAAGTCGTGCTCCCACTGCACTTGCAGTGGCCCAAAAGGATCCAGCATGTTGTTAATGAGCTTACTATAGATTAGATTAGGCGATCCTCCAGGGAAGAATATTCCGGAATAGAACTGCCTCTCTTAATCTGTGATCTGCGTGAGGAGCAAATATTGATACCGCTGTGACTCATGCATATCGTATTCTTTTTTCAGATAATCGAACGAGCGAGGGGGGGTCCCCCTTCCACACGTCCCCCAGGTATTCTATAGCTATTAGTTTTCACCCTCGGAAGCCCACCAATTGACCTGTAAGGGATCCGGACCACCCCAGAAAAGTATTCACCTCCCTCCAGCAGTGCACCACCACCCTGGTGTGCCAGGGCCAGTACGCTTGAAGCCTGTGGGCATATAGCAATGATTCGCGGCTCCCACTCTGCATCACCAGCCAGCTCTGATCTGTCTGAGTACACCCAGTCGTTAACCACCTGCAACTGGGAGGACCAATAATAGAGCGGCACTTCTGGGAGGGCCAGCCCCCCATCATACACCCCTTGTGTGAGCTTATGTAGTGCTAGCCATCAAATTAGATTGTTGATTGATTTCTGTCCACAATGTCTTGTGTCAGACAAACATAGGAAAATTAATGAAAATCCTTTGTTTCCAGTTCCTTTACCTGAAGGTCCTTAGAATAAAGTGATTTTGATTTTTCAGGACCTCTCCAACTGCTGTCCTCATATTGTCATTTTATGAATGTATTGATTGATTATTTTATTAAATGGATATACTTTGCTTTTGTAGCAGCACCTCACTCAAATAATGTGATTACATTTTTAGGAAAAGCATTATTTCTGGAAGGTCCACCCGAAAGAAATTGTCATAGAGAATAGTTCACACTTTATTTCATGAATGATTAAACATTTTCTTGAGTCACAGATTGTCGGACATCTCTCGTGGGCTGAATATCATCGATTATCTTGAGTAAAAAGTATGAGCTTATCACACCAACCTCCACTCCACCACAAACATCTCTCCCTTCACACTTTTAAGAGGCAGGAATCCTAAATCTAAATTAGTGCCCAACAGAATAAAATCAGTCATCACAAATTCAAAACGTTGCCTCTTCCTTGAGATATATGCATGACATGGTCTGCTGTAAGCAGTTATGACAGAATTCTATTTTTTATGCCACTAAACATGTCAAAGAAGTTAAGTTTCCCATTGGTTGCTGGGTGCTGTTGGACTTGGCCCTCTTTGCAGGATCATCCCTGAACTTTGCCTTCCTCCTGTGGGCCCTTTACCACTGCTAATCAGTGCTAAAGTGCATATGCTCTCTATTGTAAATTGATGTAATGGATTGGTGATTGTAAAATGTGGCTCAGGCCTGCCATTGCCGGGCCTGTGTGCAGTCTGGGACTGCCATGTTGACTTGGAAAGTGCACCCACTTACCAGTCCCTAACCCTTTACTTTTCTACATGTTAGCCACCCCTAAGGTAGGCCCTGGGTCATGGTGCATTGTATGTGAAAGGTTGGACATGCCCTGATGAGTGTGGCATTTCCTGATAGTGAATTACAGCCAATTTCATCTTTCACTGTTGCTAGGCTACCTGTTTCCGTAGGCCAGACTGGGCAGGATGATTGTAACATCTTATAATCCTAACTGACCCAGGGAACATGGTAGAAAAACGAATTTAGTATGCCTGAACTCAGGATGATAAAATACATCTTTTAGTAAAGTTGGTTTTAAAATTCCGTTTTTGAAAATACCACTTTTAGAAAGTAGGTTTTTACTTGCTTAACCACCTAGCCTGCCTCTGCTAGGTTGTGTATTGCATGTCTGGTTTGTGAGTGACAGGGGCTGGGGTGGCTCCAGAAGACAGGGTGGGTCAGCACAAGGCTGAATAGACCTATCTGCATTGGGAGTGGTGGGAGGAGTAGTACCTGAGCCTGAATAGGGCTGTGCCTGCCTTCCACAATGCTGGCTCCACCTCCTGTGGTGTATCTAATGACCCTGGCCACACTGACAAAGGAAGAAGTTGTGCACTGGAAGATGCAGCCAGAACTGGTTTTGACTAGGTATAGACACTCTTTGCACTCAGAGACAAAGGATTTGTGTGTTTAAAAAGGGGGACCCAGACTCCAGAACTTTAAATGACTTCTGGGAAATCAAGAGGACACTTTGCCAAGGAGAAGAAACCCGAGAAGCTGAAGGAGGATTACTGCCCCTGTGCTGTTTGCTGTCTGGGGTTGGCCTGTAGTGGTTACTTGTTGCCAAGGAAAGGAAAAAAGGTATTTGCTGTTTGCTTTGTCATCTTGAGGAAGAGCTCCATGGGCTTGAACTGAGTATGCCACCTGTCTGAAGTCTCAGGGGCACAAAGACTTCACCACCAGCTCCCTCTGAATTTCCTTGCTGGGATTTCTGACCTGCAGTGAGGTGCCTGCTGTTGTTTGGGCCCTCTGAGAGACTTTTCTTTCTGGGAGCTGGAAGCGTGACACAACAAGGAGAAGTGTGTCACCGCAGCAGCAGTTACCGTCGCATCGCCGAAGAAGCGTGCCGCCACCGTAGCTGTTCGCCAATGCATCACCAGAGAAGCGTGCCGCAGAGGTCACCGTCGTATCACCGGAGAAGCGTGTCCCAGGGCCTGTGGCGGCTCCAAAGATCAGCGATTTTGCTGCCCGGCCATCAGGCATGCACGCATTGCATCCCCGTTGTTGCATCACATCAAAGACGCCATTTTGTCACATTGCACCGGATCGTCGCATCGCATTGAGGTGCCAAGCAGGAAACCGACGCATCACCTTCCCTGCAACCCTTTTGTTTGTATTGAGTGACGCATCCAAGGTACTTTTAGAGTAAAGTGTTACTTTTACCATCTACATTGAACCAAGCTATTTCTACCATTTTAAAGTCATATTTTTATTACGGTATTGTGGATTTTTGTCTTTGGGTCTTGTGTTAAGTCTAGTAAAGATTACTTATTTTTCTAAACTTGTGTGGTGTCCGTTAGTAGTGTTTACACAAATGCTTTACACACTGCCTCTGAGATAAGCCTGTCTGCTCATGCCAAGCTACAAGGAAGTGAGCAGGGGTTATTTAGGAGTGTATCCCCCTTTCCCTGACTGGAATCAAGGGTCCCTATTTGGACAAAGGTGTATACCATTGGCAGCTAGAGACCCCCATTTCTAACAGGTGCTAATTAATAAACCAAACAATACTTTGAAGAGGGTGAGTCAAAACCTTCCACTGCAGTAGAGGTTTTAAGAGGCTGGATAAGTCAAAATGATTGTCTGGAAAAGGGTAGTGGAACAAGAATTGTTTGGTTCCCATCACCAATTTGCAAACTTACATTTACAAAAAAAAACATACATGAGCAAGAACAGTTGTGACTCCATGTTATGAACTGTTTTGGGTTTATCAAGTGCCATTGGGATATTGATGGTGGGGGCGGATTCTGAGTTGCAACAGAATTATTTTGATGATCAGAGTGTTGGGAATGATCTTGTTGCAGACACACTTTCCAGCAAAAATATGAAATCCTTGGAGTTACAGTCTTCACAAGTAGAGCCTCAAGTGATTTCTCTTTGAGGCCAGCAAAGTGACCTGTCAGATTGTTGGATTACGATATGTCTTAATATCATTTTCAACATTTGTGTTTTTCTTTTCCTTTATAAGGAGGGAAGTGTGTTGCATCATCAAATGTAGTATAATAAGGATAATGTTGTGGTTTAATGTATTTGTATATCCTCTAATATTTTCATTGGTGTATGTTACTTTTAAATGTATTACAGCATACATCATTGTACTGTAGAATATGGAATGGGTGGAGGATTCGCTGGCCCCTCTGCAGTTGGAGCCTGGCTGCAGAGTTGACCAGTCCTCACTCTTCTCTTCCCCTATGTCGCAGGTTATTCGTTTTGGATTGAGCTTCTATTATTAACTATATGTTTTCTTCAGTTCGTATGCGCCCCTCTACAATATTACCATAATTTGAACTGCTGCCCCATACTGTCCATAAAGTAGGCCTGCTGAGAAACGGTGAGTAGACACTATGCCAAAAAATACTCCCTACTCTGCCACCTTATGAGCCACAAAGACTTACATTTATAAGATAAAGACTGCACATCAAGAAAATAGAAGGCTGGAGAATGTTCCCTGGACACTCAAAGCAGCCAGTGACACTGGTGATTCGGTGTCCAAAAACCGGGGCCATGTGTATGGTAAGTCTTCATTGGCCACTTGAGAATCAGCACCTGTCATAAGAGACAGATGTCCCATCAGGCTTCCAGGTCCTGGACTCTGATATTGGGTCCAAAGGATATACTCTAAAGCCGACACAGCCTCTTTTGGAATGATATTGATGAAGATGGAGGCAAAAGTACAGCACTTAGAAAAAGGTAATGGAACAGTGGATGCATTCCTTAATATACTGTCTGCCCACATAGAAGAAGCTTCAAAGAAGTACTCAGCTTTTCAAAATTGCACCAGGCTCGGAAATATCCACAACAAAAGTCTGGAGACACAAGGGTCAGACACAGAGGCATTTGTGACAAGACTTTTCTCTTCACTACTAATGAACGATTAGCCAGAGGTCAGGCTAGAACTAGTCTATTAGGTGGGCCAAAGAGGCAATAGCCATATACTTGGCAAGTTCTATAGCTTAAAATTGAAAGCAGAGGCCCAGCAAACCATAAAGTCTGCAAATACAATCTTCTTTCAAAATTATGAAGGAATTCTTTTTCAGGAAATTGCTGCTGCCACGTTACAGCACCGCTCCAAATTCTGCCTAAGCACCAACATGCTGAGAAATTACAAACTTGGATACAGGTAGACATCCACATTTGTGATTGCCTCTGGACATGCCAACTTATCAATTAATGTTATGGTTAAAAGAGGCAGTAATGGTGGTAGGGATTATGGTGGACACAGCTGGAAGAAATCCAGAGCACAGCAGAGTTGAAAATCTAGAAAATGATTAAGGTCAGCAGAGACAATCTTTGAATGAAGTAGGCATTGCTGTACTACCTAATATGCACGACTTACAGCTACTTTCTTATGTCCAGGGATTGAGGGAAATTTAGTGCTTCGGTCTCGCCCTGACCCAGCCTAAAGTCGTACAGCTGCTTCCTGAAGGAGAAAAAGAATGACCATATTCTTCAGCCTTAGATACTGGGCTTTTCCTTTCTCTTCTCCATCTATCTCACTCTAGGGCTGGACATGTCTGCCAAGCTCTCTACCCTATCAGCATGTTGGTGACGGACCTGGGTGTACGTCACCAGAGGTTTTCTCTCATGGAGTGGATTTATTGCGCGGGAAACAACTTTTTTTTCTTCGCTGTCAAGATAGTTTAACCCAAAATCTTAATAGTAATATGGCTTGTTCTTTATATTTGTTTGGTTTTGATTTGGTTTGGGGGATGGAAAGTAATCTTTCCGAGTATTGGTCATCTCCCTTGCTTCACATACAGGTCTAGCAACACCATCACTAACCTCTACATGATTTTACTGTGGGCCCCGGATACAGATGCTTAACTAATCTAGGAAATACCTAACTTTAGAAACACTCAATTTCCTTGAACACTAAGGGCACGATTCACAAAGGTAAACCTAGATGTTTGGTCAGATTATAGGCTTGCGCGGCTAGTAGAAGGAGAAAAACACCTTCCTCACTGTCATCCTGACATGTGGTGGGGTCAAGTATTACCACCTCTCCCTCCTGTGTTCCACTCCTGCAAACTCTTGAGAGGTATGTATGTCTCGTGGTCACTAATGAGTCTTCTGCAAATGAGGAGGATTCCTTCTCCTTTTCTTTTTCCTCTTCCTCCTTTTGCTCTGTGGTGGTGGGGACAGAGGATGCCCCCAACAGCCATTATTCTTCTTTCTCGCCCAGGATCCAACTGTCTCTGTGCTGCACACTGTGGACTAATTGGGCATAATATGAAGGTAGAGGAAGCCCCACGAGTGCAGATGTGTATGTCAACAGCTGATACAAATTAACATGGGTAATACATTTTGATCATTTCATTATTAAACAATACACTACAGCATGTACATATTCCAAACCATTGCAATGTTGGATGACATGCAAGCCCCATTATCAAAGGTAGACTTTGAAGGTCAACCTAGCCTACTCTGGATAAGTATCTCCCATCTGCATTAACAGCCAACAATATCACTGTCTTAGACTTAACGTTCAAAGGCATGGTGGCTTACAATACTCCAGCATTATGTCAGTAACATTTCATTGTTCTTGCACTTACATATGATTGCCTAAAAAGAAGCTATTAATGTAAGAATACATGGGTCTTAACCATCTATGGCTGGACCCTGAAGGGAATTCTTTCCCCTCAAAAATGGAGTTTAAGGCTCTATTCAGGGAGTTGGTATGGCAGAAGATGTTTTCCAAGGTGAATGGAGACTCCCTAACAGGCTTCTTTATGGAACATAAAATGGAATCTAGATTGGAGGCTTATTGGGACACCATCACCAGTTATGGGGAGAGGACGCTTTACCACCAATTGAGAGTGGGAAGCCTCCCTATAGAATCGTTCACCAAAAACTGGGCGACTGATTTAGATTCATATTGCCATATTTTCCCTTGTGTGGAAGAGACCTTCCTGCACATCCTTTTTGTTTGCCCTGCTTATAAGGCACCTCATAGGAAATGGCTCAAGCCAGCTTGTGCACAAATGGGAACGAGATCCTCCCAAATGGCTTTGCGCATCTTAAAGTCTGATATCAGAGAAGTCATAGTTTTTGCTATGGCAAGATTCTGGAACTGGATTTGGGACATTAGAAGAATTAGGATGCAGTGCATTATGTAATCATATATGTATTTTGATACCTTTTTGCCATCTTATAATAGGTGTCTTTGAGCTTTAGTATTGTCTCCAACTAATTCAAGTTACTAACAGCTAGATTCATGAAAGACCCGCTTTGCGAGTCTATAATAGCGATTCATAAGGAATCGCTATTACAGACTCGCAAAACGGGATTCATGTAGGAATCGCAATAATTATTGCGATTCCCACTGATTCCTTATTTGCGATTAGCTAATTGCTAATTACAAATAAGGAATAACTCCCCATGCATTCCTATGGGCCTAAAGGCTTCCCTAAATGGGGAGTTATTCCTTATTTGCGATTAGCAATTAGCTAATCGCAAATAAGATTGCGATTTGAAGCGTGCCAGGGTGCCTAAAGGCCCATAGGAATGCATGGGGAGTTATTCCTTATTTGCGATTAGCAATTAGCTAATCGCAAATAAGATTGCGATTTCAAGCGTGCCAGGGTGTCCAAAGGACACCCTGTAGCACCCCTGAAATGTAAATTTACACAGGTGTTGCGCACACAAATGTCCAAAGGACATGTGTGTGTGTAACATGCAATTGAGAAAAATGCACTAAAGTGCTTTTTTCTATTTTTTCGCTATTTACCACGAAGTCAGACTTTGTGGTAAATAGCGACCAAAAATTGCGAATTCGCAATGTAGAAATGGTTAATGAATTGCATTTAAGGAATCTCAAATAGAGATTCCTTAAATGCATTTCCTCGAAAATGTGCGAATTCTTTATTAGCGAATTTTGCATTTGGGATGATATATCCCAAAATCAAAAATTGCACTCGCAAAGGGCCAGATTCTCAGAATCTGGCCCTTAGCGAGCGCAATTAAGCTTGATGAATCTAGCTGTAAATGCTTATAACATTGGGCCTAATTTTATCACACCCAATTGAAATTCCATCTCACAGAATGATCTTATCTATTTTTTATGACATAAGTTCCCCTATATGTATTTGGAAATAGATATGTAAATGTATTTTAATGAGTTTCATTTGATGTTTTTTATATGTTTTATTAAGACAAATTTTTTTTAATGGTGTTTTGTACATGTGTCTTTTATGATTGTTCATAATCGAATAAAGACTAATTGAACTGAACTGAACTGTAAGAATACACAGTGTTACATACCTATCTAAATGTATGATATCAAACACACATTTACCTACAAACCTAAACATGGTACAATGGTCCGAACATTACAGGAACATCATAATCCCTGACATTTACATTGATATACTTAGCAATAAGAGGACATGTACTCCACACCAAGTTGCATTGTTTAGTACTTGTAGACCTTGAACTCTGAGCACTGTTCTAGCTCTGTGACTGAAATAGGGCCATACTCTTTAGGGTTGAGCTATGTTTATGCACTGTTGCATGATGATAGTGTGGAAAACGCAAAAGAAAATGATGATCTTGAACCTTACATCATGGGAATAGCGTAACACCCCCTGCCATGTGTTCAAGGCATCTGACACACGATTTAGGTTGATTTAAGTATACTATTTGTGCTCTCTTTGATGCCTCAGGACAGAAAGGGAGTACTCTTATACCTCTGTTAAGGCGCAGTGGAAGGAGGCTTGCAGGAAGGAAAGAGAAGGGGAAGGAGGCAATATACATCATCACCTGCATAAAACACTTAAAGTATTGGATACAGTTGTTGTTTACCCCATAAACACATTTAGGATTTTTTTGATTTTTATATGGAATTTTCTTGTGAAGGTGTTGTGAAGTGTACTACTCACTGTGCCTTAGGTTTTCTTTCTTGTCTTGTCGGTATTAGCTGTACTCACCATGGGCCCGATTCACAGAACTGACTTAAGACAAAATCCTAAACTTACTATCATTTTGGTATTCACAGAAGGCACTTATTCATTTTGGTATTCACAGAAGCCACTTACTTATTTCGGTATTCACAGAAGTTAGGAGTCCTAACTTTAGGACTCTTAAATGCCTTCTGTGGATACAGAACGTCTTAAAATTAGGATTTTTCTAAATTTAGTAGTAGTAAAGTTAGGACTCCTAACTTTAGGACTCCTAAATGCCTTCTGTGAATACCAAAAGTCTTAAAATTAGGATTTTTCTCAACTTTACTACTACTAAATTGAGAAAAATCCTAATCCTGCATATTACAAAACATATTTTGAAATGTTTTGGCCTCTTGCATGTATGGGTTTTGTTATGGTGCCACAATGGGTGTGTAAACTGTTGTGTAATTTTCTTTCAATTTTTTTTTCTTTTAATTTTATCTTTCAAATCCTATTCTCTGACTTCATTGTATATCTCTACAATTCCAATGCCCAGTTCTGGTGTGTGAATTACTTTGAGTCTTGGCGTGTGCAGCTTTGAAATTGCTTTGTAAGTAGTATTATCTCAATATCATTACATATAATGTTTGTGACTTTGTCTTGACTTGTAACTTTGTAGGTGTGTTGGTGGACTTTCGGGACACTGTTTCTGTCCCTTATTGATTTTATCCTGACTCAACCATTTTGGAGCAGGTCTTTCATAATTTTAGCCCAGTGCCCCATTCTGGCCCACATGTTCACCTTACTAGTCAGTTTTGAATGTATCTGGTCATGGAGAGCTATAGGCACACTAAGAACAACCTACTAATGCATGTATGTTTTTGAAGGAGCCTTTGTGGATTGCCATTACACATACCCCTGGGGCTGTTTGGGTAACATACTATCCTTCATTTGTGAATCTGGCCCAAAGTACACTGCCATAATGCTTCCTTGATGCTACTTGTTCACTTTAGTTGAAATATTGCAGCTGTATGTGATCCTAGAATAATAAAACGGGGTGGGCACCCGCATTGATTATAAAAATGAAACAAAGGAAAAATGGGCAAATAAGCGGCAGTCAGTGCGGGGTGGGCACCCGTGCCACAAGTCAGAAAAAGGGGGATCCCCAAGCCGGGGAATCCCTTGAGACAGGCGATTGCAGCTCCGGGCTACAGTCAAAAGTAGAGGCGTTCTCAGCACTCAGGATCTAGCGATCCTGAAAGTAGCAACCAGGCACTTCCCAGACAAAGTCCAGCCAAGTCCAGCAAAGTTCTTAGGAAGGCAGGGGGCAAAGGCTGGGCCCAGGGGCCAGCTCACTGGGCCCTCCAGGCAGGGGGCAGTCCCCAGTGGCGGTCCTCCTGGCGCCCAGCAGCACTAGGTCCCCCTCAAGGTAAGATCAGGAAAGAGAACATTTTGCAAGGGGTCACAGCCCCTTCTTATACACATAAATCCTTTGTCTAGGCTGCAGGGTTAAGGGAAAAACCAGATGCAACTGGTTTTTGAGCACTCTGTTATGCTCAGCCCCTCTCCCCATTCAGAGGACAGGCTAGGGTCATCAGTCGCTCCACATGGGGAGGAGCCAGCATTGTGTGGGGAAAGCCCAGCCCTATTCTGGTCCCAGGTGCACTCCTCCCACCCATCTGGCTGTCAATCTCTCTATTCACCACCGGTGCAGACCCATCCTGACTACTGGAGCCAGGCTCACCAGCCAGCTCCAGCCAATCCCAAGCCAGACAGTCATTTTACCTTTATTACACAGACATGCCAACTTCTAGAAGTAAGGAAGGAAGGGCGACGGCTGATCGACAGACGCCGCGCTATGGAGAGGAGACCCGTGTTGTGATTGAGGAACCGGGTCCCTGAGACTAATCAGCTAGCCGAGCCTGGCACGTAGAAAAGAAAATAGAAGAGACTTAAAGATAAAAGACTTCCTGAATAAGCACATGATCGGTGCCACAGTACACAGGACATTGTAAATCTCGATTTGTCGAATTGTGGGAACATGAGCTTTTCCATCTTTGAATGGGAAGAAGACAAGGAGTGAATCCCCCAAGGTCCTGAGGGGAAGCCCCGCCATTAAGGGGTTTCGAAACGCGTCGACCCTGTTTTGTTTGTCCAGGCCTATCGCATGCTAAAATCATTTGTGAAAACGCTTAGATTGTAAAAAATTGTTTTTGATGGCCTGTCTTTGAACCACTTGTTGTCACCTGGCAAATTGTTGTGAAATAGTTCTATTAATACCCCACCACCCATAATAATAATAGATTCCCCTGAATCTAGGTGAGGGTATTCACGTTTGTTCTTACCTCTATTTTTCCCACCTGTATGTTTGTTCTAGCGAGAAAGAAGTGTGTGTAAAACTTTTACACGGAATGAATGTTTGAGTATAAATGAGCTTGTGTGATTGAGGTCTACATTTTCGTTTGTTTTGGGTAATTTTGGCTCATCTTTTTATCTTTATACACTATTTTTTTTAAAAGAGATCTTAGACATTTTCCTCTCCCCCTGCCCTGATCATCGTTGACAATTTTGTCTAAAAAAGAAAAACTGTTTGTGCAAAAAATTCCAAAAATAAAAAGGATTAAGTCTGACATTTGTTTGTCTATGTGTATGCAGCAACAGTTTCAAGTCGTTGTGCTTTGTAAGTTGGTCGATTTATATAGCAATACTGGCAATTTGTTCTGTTTAAGCTTCTAGAAGTGGCACTTCCACACTAGGCACATTAACGCCGCACGCATCGTTGCGCAGCATTTAATCACACGAGTCCGCACATACCAAACTCAACCCTGCACTCCACATGCGGTATGTAACCTTTACCATGGATTTTTTACAATGCAATACCATTACCACGGATTTTTTACAACGCAAAAACTTTTATAACGCATACTTTTACAACGGATACTATTACAACGCAAGTACTTTTACAACGCATGTACTTTACAACGCATTTTTTGGGTACAGGGGTATTTTAAGTTTTAAGGGCTAGGTTTGGGTTTTTGGGTAAAGGGGTATTTTTAGGGTTCAGGGCTAGGTTTGGGTTTTTGGGTAAAGGGGTATTTTTAGGGTTCAGGGCTAGGTTTGGGTTTTTGGGTAAAGGGGTATTTTTAGGGTTCAGGGCTAGGTTTGGGTTTTTGGGTAAAAGGGTACTTTTAGGGTTCAGGGCTAGGTTTGGGTTTTTGGGTAAAAGGGTATTTTTAGGGTTCAGGGCTAGGTTTGGGTTTTTGGGTAAAGGGGTATTTTTAGGGTTCAGGGCGAGGTTTGGGTTTTTGGGTAAAGGGGTATTTTTAGGGTTCAGGGCTAGGTTTGGGTTTTTGGGTAAAAGGGTATTTTTAGGGTTCAGGGCTAGGTTTGGGTTTTTGGGTAAAAGGGTATTTTTAGGGTTCAGGGCTAGGTTTGAGTTTTTGGGTAAAGGGGTATTTTTAGGGTTCAGGGCTAGGTTTGGGTTTTTGGGTAAAGGGGTATTTTTAGGGTTCAGGGTTAGGTTTGGGTTTTTGGGTAAAGGGGTATTTTTAGGGTTCAGGGCTAGGTTTGGGTTTTTGGGTAAAAGGGTATTTTTAGGGTTCAGGGTTAGGTTTGGGTTTTTGGGTAAAGGGGTATATTTAGGGTTCAGGGCTAGGTTTGGGTTTTTGGGTAAAGGGGTATTTTTAGGGTTCAGGGCTAGGTTTGGGTTTTTGGGTAAAGGGGTATTTTTAGGGTTAGGTTTGGGTTTTTGGGTAAAAGGGTATTTTTAGGGTTCAGGGCTAGGTTTGGGTTTTTGGGTAAAGGGGTATTTTAGGGTTCAGGGCTAGGTTTGGGTTTTTGGGTAAAGGGGTATTTTTAGGGTTCAGGGCTAGGTTTGGGTTTTGGAGTAAAGGGGTATTTTTAGGGTTCAGGGCTAGGTTTGGGATTTTGGGTAAAGGGATATTTTTAGGGTTCAGGGCTAGGTTTGGGTTTTTGGGTAAAGGGGTATTTTTAGGGTTCAGGGCTAGGTTTGGGTTTTGGGGTACAGGGGTACAGGGTAAAAAGAAACTAAAATTAAAATAAAATAAATTATATTATTTTTAATAAATTACATTTTTAAAAATATATTATATACTTACCAATACTTACGTTGTAATGGGATGCGTTGTAAAGGTATATGCGATGTAAAAAAATGCGTTGTAATAGTACTTCGTTGTAAAAATTGCGTGGTAAAGGTAGGCGTTGTAAAAGGATGTGTGGTAACGTCATACATCCTCCACATGCATCAGGAACTAACATGGACACACACATTCCCCATGCATTCCTATGGGAGGAAGGACAATCTCACAACATGCACTCAGAGTGCACACGCACTCTACACTGGGACACAGCGCACATACCAAAGCAAAAAGTTTAGAGGTGAACCAGCCAGAAGGGCCAAGTCCAACACTAGTTCTATGTCCTATTTCTATTATTTTCTACTATATACAAGGTAAATTATCTCCTACTAATCAACAGTGAGAACAACGTGCCTGCAATCACCATGGGCCCTATACATAAAGGTATGTCTGCTTGTGTAGATCGTCTCATCTGTAGATTTACTCCTAGATGTAGACTTATGAGTCTTTACAGCCTCAAATGAGAGGAAGCTCCTATGACTGAATTTACAACTGAAAAGTTACTATTATTAAGTGCTTGCCTGTTTGTGGAGATCCACCAATAGAATGTAGTGGGGAATTTTTTAAAGCACACTTGAACTGAAACTTGAAATAATAATATATTATATAATACAATAAAGACACAGTAATAATACAAATCAAATATTATTACATATTAAAAAAAACATTTTTTTTAAGTGAATACAATTTTTTTATGGTAATTTTCCTTCCCCCATCCCTCCTTACAGTATCATTTCTGTTAAAAGCATCTCAATATTGGAAACTTGTTGTGTATTATTTTTTGACTATATTATCATTTACTCTATATTATATTAAAATGTTATGTATACTAAAAATTTACATTTTGAATTGTTTACGTTGTATTTTGTGAATAGCAATTGGCTTAGTCTTATGTAGGGGTTTGAACCCTTGTCTCTTCCACATTTACTACTAAATTGTGCAACGATGTGTGCTGAGATCTCAGCCACTGGGGCAGAGATCTATGTACAGAAAAAATAGGAGTGGTGGAGGTAGAATCTCCATCCAAAGGTTTGTGAATTGCATCACTGCTTTGCATACTCCAAATTAGTGTTTGTGAATAAGTCCTCATATGTTCACAACAGAAAACAAGCATTAGAAAGGCACAAGGTCTCTGCAATGCCCGAGCTATTGGCCTTGTCAATGTGAATGTCTTTTAGCCATGTTGTCTAGCAGCACATCCACTGTTCAGAATGGCTAAAAGTCACTAAATAAAGCTCTATGGTGTGGCCAGCGCAGGCCATGTCCTAACGTTTTTTGTATGCGAGGAGGGGTGGAACAATGAACTTAACATGGAGGACAAAAAAGACTTAGCGTCGGCGCAACATCCTATGATTCTTACTCTTCCCCCAGCCTACATCAATGAATGTGTCATTGAAGAATGTAAATGTTGACCACGTAAAGCAGTCCAACACCTTTGGATTGAGTTCATGCTATGGAAAACCTCAAAGCCAAAAATAAATTTAAAAGAAAATCAGTAATGATGAAGAAGGTAGTGGGGGGGGCAGGGGAAGCAGGAAAGAAGGAGGCGGTGGGGAGACGGGCAAGCAATGATGGGAGAGGGCAGGTGGAAGCATCAATGAAGGCCAAACGAAAATAAGCAAGCCATAATGGCAGCCTGGCAGAGGTCTTAAATAACAGGAAAACAAACAGATCTCTTGCTCCATTTGTCTAACCTGGCAGAGGGTTTCGCTTTGTGCTTTATACACATGGAACAGAAAGGTGAAGCTCATTTAAGAGTGATATCCATCTTTCCTTGCACCCCATACTGTGACACGTAATGAATGCTCCTTTTGTCATATACAAGTCAAACTAGCCGCTAAACTAAGTAGGCCAGGGAACAAAAGAGTTAACAAGAAAGGTACAATCTGTCTAAAAATGAAATATGTGAGCCTGGAAATTGAATCTAGCAGCTTTCCCTAGGACTGCTTTACTGAATAAAACTCTGAATGGCAATTGCCTGACACGGTTAGACATGAATAAAGTGTACAAACAGTACCAGATTAATTACCTTGTTAAATATGCAACAGAAGTATTCTGCGACTTACAATACACACAAAGAGTAGAACTTGTAGACAATATGCAATACTATTTACAGTGCAATCAGGAGAGCGCACAGTGCTGTTAAATTGTCATATATATATAGTAGAATAATTTGCTATTTGTGAATAACATTCAAATCTCTTCATGAGTTAAAAATGTAGATTTATATATTGGAATGGCAGTTTTCAATAAACCAGACATCGTGTCCTTTTTTTCACGAGGTCATTTGCAGTTGGGATGTCTTTTTATATACTTCTACTAGATGATGTCAGAGGCCATGCAGAAATTATTCAGCATTTCTAAGGTTAATAAAAGATACAACCAACCACAGGGTTGGGGTGACCGACCACAGGGAAAGCAACAATAACAAGCAATGATGGATGGAGGGGGCAAGCAGCGATGAAAGAGGGGGTGGACTGGTCAAACAGAAAAACATGAGGGGGTTGGGGGATGGGCAAGCAACACCAGGTCGATAACTAAATGAATCCTCTGACTTTAAAGTCAGAGAAAGAAAGGTAAATAGGTGCCCCTCGGAAAACAACGTCTTACATTTGACTAAGATCTTGCACAGTAAATATGATGAGATAAGAACAAGATTTACAGGCCTGTTTAGAGAAATGTAGCTTGGAGTAAGTGAAAACATGAGCACTCATGTGAAGTGCTCAAAAACAAAGAATACAGCAGTTCCTAAAATGGGAGCAGTGGATGGATAGTGGCAATTGGTCCATGCTCTTACGGAGGCTAAGAACAGGAAGAGGCATGAAGGCATGCATGTCATGGACATCAGTGGAGAAAGAATATGAGAGTGATGATGATGCCAGCAAATGGGAAGCCTATAGGAGAGCTGTAGCCCACGTAATGAATACGGCTTTCTCTTTGAGACAGCACACTCGCTGTCTAGCTGAGAGCTAAAAACTACTGTAGATGGAAAATAGAAAGAGTTTAAAGCCTTCCTGGAAGACAGCAGTGGCAGGTAAACTTGAAGAGCAAAGGAAGGGCCTTCTATGACCTTTGCTTTAGAGCAGTGTAAGTTTTAGATGCAAAAGAGTGGAATGAAGCAGAGTGAGAACTGAGAATCCGTTTTTTATTCTTTATCAAACCAATCAACCACCACACTGCTGTGGTTACTCCTGATATAATGGATTATTTTGAAGAAATAGACTCCAAACCATGGAACAATCAGGGAGATTATACTGAAATTGCTGCCTTACCGATCTTCTAAATGAGTAACTTATACAAGAAACTTCAGATTGAGGCTAAAGCACAAAAGATGATCTGGAATAACTGATGTGTTGTCCCAGAAGTAATACAGCAGTTTAGGCTTCATTCATTTTTAAGCTGCTAATTATGCTTCCTGCAGATCTTCACACTGCAGAAACCCTGGACGTCTAACATGCACATAAATCTGCATTATTATTTGAATAAGAGTGTAAAGGCAAAGCAAAGCACATCAATGAGTTGCCTTATGAATGTTTAAAATAAACTGTAGGGTGAGAGGAGTCCCCCTATCTCACAATTTCATTCTTCATCTCCTCATTATAACCACCTGTTCATTATCAACAGGATAGACTAAAGTATCTCAATGGCCAGCTGGAGGCCCCAAATTTTCAAGGACAAAGACAGGGCCAGGTACACCTGCAGTAAGCACCAAGGGGCATAATATCAAGAAACGGCGTTAAAATTATCGCCACTTTAGCGGCAGAAAACTGACGCTAAAGCGGTGATAATGGGCTTGATAATATGCCCTTGCGAATTCCCATAGAAGCCCATGTTCTTGTGTTAACATGGGCTTCTATTGGAATTATCAAGGGCATATTATCAAGCCCATTATCGCCGCTAAAGCGGTGATAATTTTAAAGCTGTTCTTGATAATATGCTCCCAAGGAAGTACTATTGGCTGTCATTGGTCCCTTTAGTAATCAAACCATACTAACTCACTGACATGGCCACTATGAGCCTGAGCCACAGTACTATCCTAGACATCCTCAGGTGCTGCCTCTACCTGGTGACCAGATAAATTCAAAACTGATAACAGTTTTATATGTAAATATCATCAGGTAATGGGTACAACTCGTAGAGAACCGCTGCCTCCAATGAGAGAGGAATTAATTATATGAACAAAAGAAGCTGAGCAATAATAAACCTATTCTTTAGCCTGAACTGCAGAAATGATGTTGTATGGATTAAAATAGTAAAACAAGAGAGTTGGGTCACTCTTCTCTGGTGCAGGAGATGCCAGTATTTAATGTCTGCTGGTGGCATCATCAGAACTCTTTTTAGGGGACTGGGATCTTTTCTTTGTCTCAGAACCCCTACTGTCAAGGATTGCAAGTTAAGAGAACTAGTAAATATGGACCTCTTTTCCACTGGCACCACCTTGAAGAGGAATTACAAACTGTAGGACGTGAGGCCAGAGACAAAGTATTAACCAACCATTCACAGGGAGTTTCATATATTGTAACCACGATTGTATGTGGCTAATGTTATTAAGTGAACTGAAGCATTGCTTCAGACACAATATGCGATCCACACCAGTAATGGAAGACGGTGGTGGGCCTAAGAATAAGTTTGGGACCATGCACTTATGCTTTTTTGTACATAAAGCTTCAGGGGAAACACCGCAATATTCTTCAAACAGAGTATGGGTTTAAGTTGTCAAAAACTCCCCAAGAAAAACCCAGCTGTGATGTCAAATATTCAGTATTCACAACAGACATTCTACAACAATTGTCTACCTTCAGAAAGATGGATTGATTTAGCAGTCACTTTTGCTATATAGTAGAAACAATACGATATACCCTGATCATTAGACTCTATGGGGCAGATTTACAAGCCCCTTGCGACACTTTTAAGCCGCCGTTGCGTCACTTTTGTGATGCAGCAGCGGCATAAACCATGCGCCACGTTGCACCTCATTTACAACGTGACGCATCTATGGAGATGCATCACATTGTAAAGCCCTGCGCCACATGAAACCTGCGTCAGGTTTCATGTGGGCATTCCATCGCCGGAACGCCACGTAAAAGTGATGTAGTGAAATCTACAAGATTTCACTGAGTCACTTTTACAGCCATGTTGCGTCAAAATCTGCGCCCCCTTGAAGCAGCCGAAAGGAGTGACACACTATGTTGTGGATAGGCAGGGTTGGAACAGTGCTGGAGTTGCGTTGCGCCCGCAACATAACTCCAGCACTACGCCAACCTTAAGCCGGCAGATGCAACACGCATCTGTTTATCCTTGCGCCATGATGCGCCGCATTGTAAATGCGGCACAAGGGTAAACTTGCGTCACTCATCTTTCCTGTCGCATCCCTGCTGATTTGCAGGGATGTGCCAGAAGTTGTAAATCTGCCCCTTTGTATTTTGCCACAGAATCATCAGGAGTTTATCTTGGTATAAGGTTTCACGGAGTGCCCTAATTGTGCGGGTCTACGAAGACGGTCAAACCATCCATTTCTAATGATCCTCTTGAATTTCGAACATGCCCTGCTACCAGCTGCCTTCAAATTCCCCATCAAAGCTGATTAATGTTCCATCAGTAAAAATACTAATGGCAGTGACAGACCTTCACTTCATCTGCTCTACAACTTCTAGTCTTACATGATTAACTAGCCACAGCCACCCGCCTCAATTCACTAAAATGCCGGAGCTAGCAGAAATTAAAGCACCTTTCCTTTGTCTACCGTTGACATTACTGGGCCCTTTGGGGCATATTACCAAGCAATAGCGATAATTATCGCTATTGCTTTGTTAGAGACAAAATTTTACCACTGAGCTGCGGCGATTTTTACCGCAGATAACCTTGGTATTACCAAGGTTTATCGCAAATGCGATAAAAAACGGCCGCAATGCATGAATATCGCTGAAAAGTCAGGGATATTCATGCATTACCGAGCTAATGCTCTTAGCCATGTTATCCACCTCCCATTGGATAACATGGCTAAGAACTGCTCAGGGCAGGTGTTAGCTTTTGGAGATATTCGCGCTTAGCGCGAATATCTCCAAAAGTTGGTAATAGGAGATAGCGATGTTAGCGACTGTTTCCAGTGGCTAACATCTTGGCACGCCCACTTTGCATGTCATTAGTGATAAATATCACTGACCTGCAAAGTGGGGCCCAAGATGGTCGCTATCTCCCACTAGCTGTCGCTAACTGGTGTTAGCGACAGCTAGGTAATAGGGAGATCATTTTATCTCCGCTTTCTTGGCTTTTAAAGCCAAAAAAGCGGAGATAAACCCCCTTGATAATATGCCCCTTTGTTCGGCCCTTAGCCCCTCAACAGTCTCCTGCTTGCAGCGCGGAGTTTAGAGGGGAGGAAAGGAGTGAGCTGCAAAGGCAGCGTAACGTGTACTTGGGGAAAAGTAGCAAATGCTCCCCTAGCAAGCACTGATTTACGACCATGGCCAGAAAACATCACATTTAATCAGGCAGCACTCTTTAGCGACAATAGAAAGGCTTTTGCGTTCAAGCCGAAATAGGGGTACATTTTTTAAAAGTTAGTGGCACATCTCTGGAGAAGTGCACCTCACACGAGAGAGCAGAACATTATGAACGATTTTGCTGTGCTTCTTGGACTTTTAGACCTTAAAAATGCTTTTGGAAATATAATGGTGATATGTGAAGAATAATGATATGAATGGTAATGGGTTTTATATTTCATTATATATTGTTTTTCTTTTTTGCTTTGGTTTCCTATTCTTATCCATGTGTTTTAGGTAAGGCTGTGAAACCAGCCATGTTATAATAGCATTTTCTCCAAATACATATGGCGCTCATACAATAAAACATGATGAGGTTGTGCTCAGCTTACTGTAGCTTAAACATAAACAAGGCTGAGGTACACCTATTGGTATACCCTGCATAAGGCTAGTGTGGGAGAACATGTTCATTGTCTGAAGTATATAGAAGGAAATGCAGAACTGATGAAACAACTGAAAGGCATTGCTTCTGGAAATTCACCAGCATCACTTCATTATAGAATTCAAGGACTTAGGTGGCAGATTTACTTACAGTTCATTCAATGCAATGCAGCAAGTCCGGTTGTTCTGATGTGCTGCATAAAAGGGAGACAGAGGAATTGTGCCATATCAACAAAGACGTGGCACGTACATATGTCCGAACAATGAAATCCGTTACAACGAATTGCTTTACAACGCTGTTTGTACAACAAAAATGCCATTCCAACTGAAGTCTTTTACAACGATATTTTTTAAACTCGATATGACTTTAACACAAAAATGTAAGTATTTTACAGGTAATTATATGAGTGTGTGTGTGTGTATATATATATGTACACAATTTAAATACATAAAATGTATATTTATATAGATATATATTTATATTTATATATAGATATGTGTGTATATATATATATATATATATATATACACACACACACACAGATGGCGTGCTTCTGCCGCTTTTCACGGCGGGCACTCGACAGGGTTCGCCAGCCCCTCAATATTCCACAACACTCCTGGTTCGCTTTTCTTTTCCACGAAAAAAACAGAGTCGAGGCCCCAATGTAGTTGACAGTGCTTCAGGTTTATTTGGCACAAGAAAAACCCTACGCGTTTCGAGGTCAGCCGACCTCTTGCTCACGAGACATTTTTTTACCCTAAAAATTCCTTTACCACCCAAAATCCCATAAACACCCTAGACCCTACAAAATCCCTTGATACAACAAAAACCCATACCCACTCGAAACTCTAAAAATTCCTTTACCACCAAAAACCCCATACCAAGCCTGAACCCTAAAAATTGCCTTCTCAGACAAAAACCCATCACAACCTAAAAAGTTTCCTTGCCACCCAAAAACCCCATGCACACTCTATACCATAGAAATTCCCCTATCACAAAATAATGCCAACCGTAAACCCTAAAACTTCCCTTACCCTAAAACCATAATATACCCTTGCCACCCAAAAAACCCATAACCAACTTAAACCTTAAAAATTCCCTAGCCACCCAAAAACCCATAGCCACCCTAAACCCTGAAAATTCCCTCATCAATCAAATTGCCATTCTAACACTAAACCCTAAAAATTCCCCTGCCACCCAAAATCCCATATGACTGTAAAAATTCCCTTGCTACACCATACTCACCCTAAACCCTAAAACTTCATTTACCACCTAAAGATTCACACCCACCCTAAAAGTTTCCTTGACACTCAAAAACCCATACCCACCCTAAACCTTAAGAATTTCCCTACCACCCCCAAAAAATAGCCACTCTAAAACCTACAAATGTTATCTCTCTCTCTCACTCACTCTCTCTCTCTCTCTCTTTCTCTCTCTCTTTCTCTCTCTTTCTCTCTCTTTCTCTCTCTCTCTCTCTCTATCCCTCTCATTCTCTCTTTCTTTCAAAGGTTTTTCAAATGTTAATTTCTAACTATAACATGCCTGAAACCTATGGTCTTTTAAGTGAAATTCAAAGGTTTTTTAGATGCTAGTTTCTAACAATACCTACAGAGGTAGGACATGTGAAGAAAGAACAAAACACGCACAGAAAGAAGCAAAAGAGATGAAAAATGAAGCAACAGAAGTCCACAAAGACAAAGAAAAGTGCAGAAAGAAGCAAGACATGTGCAGAAAGAGCCAACAGAGAAGCAGAAAGAGGCTTTGTTGCAAAATCATCCTGTGCCCACAACTTTTTTAGACGGGTACTGGTGGCAACTTTATTATTATTATTATTATGCGTTCTTATATAGCGCTCGATTACCCGTAGGCATCTCGGCGCTTGCCTTGGGAACCCGTCCTGGCTTCCCCCAAGGTGAAAGCCAGGCATCCCGCCGCGGGGGGGGGCCATAGTGGAGATTAAGCAGGCTAATGCCCAGAGCTGCATAGTGTGAACCCATGATTTGAGTAGGCACCGAAACGAGAATTATCGAGTCCGTGGATATTTGGGCTCAAGACCCTGCCGCGTCGGGAATTGAACCCTGGTCCCGGGTCTGACCTCTGCTTCAGGGTCTGCCTCCTCTAACCAGTGAGCCACACTTCTCAACTGACTCTGACTAACCAGGCCTAGAGCCAGTGCTATGCTAAAAGACACTTAGAATACAGTGAAAACACCTACATACACTAGGGAACACTATGCGTGGGGGTTCCCCTGTGATTAGCATGACCTCCCCTGTAAGGCCCTAGTACATAGTAAGGCAGGGGGATTAAAACTACATCCAAGTCAGAGGTGCAGAAATATGTTACTTTAACTAGTAGTCGCGTTTGCAGAGTGGTGGAGAAAGGGTGCCGGGCGTCCAACCAACGCTCAGGAATTTCGCTGCGTAGGACTTACCGGAGGTACCAGGAGGGATTCTTGGCCCCCAAACTCCCTCAGGACTAAATTGGACTTCACCCCCTATCCCATAGTCGGTAATGAGGCACGTTTTCAGAGTGGTAGAGAAAGGGGGCCAAGGTCTCCAAAGACGTCTTAGCAATCCCACTGTGTGGGACTTACTGGAGGTAACAAAATGTCCTTGGGGGCCAACTTCCCAAACTATTACCTCCAATCAGTCCCACACAGCAGCACTGGTAAGTACTTGTACCAGTCCACGCCCACTTTGCCTACCACTCTACAAAGACGCTCCCTGGCACGCTCTTGGATGGGGATTGAAGTACCCTGCACTGCTGGGGGTCCTTTAGGGGCCAACTAGCCTACCTTTTACCTCCAGTAAGCCCCACGCAGTGGGATTGGTGAGAGGTAGACAAAGGCCATGCCCCCTTTCTCCACCACTCCGCAAACAAGCCCCCCTGGCGCATTGTTGGCTGGGGGATTAAGTTCCCTTGAATCCTGAGAGTACCTGGGGTCCAACTAGCTCACCAGGTACCTCCAGTAAGCGCCACAGAGCTGTGTTGCAGAGAGGTGTAAAAAGGGGCATGGCTTGGCCCACCTCTCTGCAACGCAGCGCAGTGGCGCTTACTAGAGGTATCTTGTTGGCTAGTTGGCCTCCAGGGACCCTTAGGATTGAAAGGGAATTAATTCCCCAACTTTAAACGTGCCACATGGTGTGTTTGCACACATGTCACCCCGTGGCGCGTTTTAAGTTGGGGGATAAAGTCCCCTTGAATCCTATGGGTCCCTGGGGTTCAACTAGCCCACCAGGTACCTCCAGTAAGCGTCGCAGAGCTCTGCTGCAGAGAGGTGTAAAAAGGGGCGTGGCCTGGACCACCTCTCATTTGCAGAGAGTTACAGGGAGGGGGCAGGCCTCGACGATGCTGGTCTTTTTTAACTTATTTTTATCTTTAAGAAGGGGGCTGTGTGGCCCCCCTTCCTTTCCTATTTTATGTGCCCTGGGGATCCCATACCCCAGGGCCTGACCCCTATTTGCCCCCTCCCGAGGCCATATTCGGCCCCGGGGACCCCACCCCACGGGGCATGGCCAGTGTTATTTTTTTTAATATATTTGATGGGGGGCTGCGTGGTCCTCCTATTCTGGCCCCCAGGACCCCATTCCCAGAGGCCGGCCTTTCCGTGTTTTAAAAAGATAATAATCTTATTATGGGGGAGGGGGGCTGCATGGCCCCCCCTCCCGGGCCACTTCTGGCCCCAGGGACCCCATCCCCCAGGGCCTGGCCAATTCATTGGGGACCGTACCCACGGTTCCTGCCAGCTCCCTACTGCGGGTGCCGGCATTGCTTTTCCACACGAGGAGCTGCTGACATGCAGCTTCCTGTGTTGAAAAGCAATCTGGTTTGGATTTTGGAAGAGAGAGCAGGTTTCCTGCTTTCTCTTCCAAACTCCAAACCACAGTTTGCTATGGCAGGGTGGGAGCTGCGAGGCTCCTGCCCTACCATAGCAAACAGCAGTGTCCAGGGGGTGGGCACCCCGGGACACTGCAGGAGCTGGCCCTGGGGGGGTGGCGGTCCTCAGGGCCATCTCAGGCTACAGGAGGGGGGCTGCCCAGCCCCCCTCCCATCTAATGCACAACCCCGGGTAGGTGGTGGTCCCAGGGCTCCGTAACTGACTCCCAAATTTGTATTTTAGTGCCCCTGTGAGGTGGCGCTCCCCGGTGCGTGTGGGGGGGCTCATGCCCCCCACACAGGTTTTTTCTTTTAAAAAAAACAAGCCCCCCGGGTGGTGGTCTCTGAGGCTGCGTGGGGTCCTCCTGGGCCCCCACAATTATATTTAACCATGCCCCCGGACTTGGCCCACCTGGGACTTAATAATAATGAAGCGCAGAGTTTTTTTATTTTCGACCTGATTCGCGCACCCAGCTCGAATTCGGCCAATTTACAAGAAAATGCTTATTTGGGCCCTGGGGGTCCTTGTGGGACTCCCTGAGCAGGCCTCGGGGGTCAGGGTGTTTCTACCCTGCCCTCTTTTCTTGTTTTCTGCGTTTCTTTTTCTCTTTTCCTGTGACTCGGTTCTACTGAGTCACAAGATTTCTCCCAATACTTCCTGGTTTGGAGTGTTGACATCCAATTAGAATATCCACCGCGCCTCTAAATATCGAAACTATTATTTTTTTATTTTCTCAGCAACTACTGATATACACCATTTAAAACAAACGGCGCTTTCTGAAGCAAGCACTACCTTTCAGCAGTTCCAGCTGTAGCCGTGTCTGAAGTTTCCTATGGGAAATTCATTTTTTTACCTCTTTTTTTGTAATTTCTCAGGGACTACTGAACGGATTTACACCATTTAACAAAAAGAGTTCTTTCTGAAACAAGGGCTACCTTTTTGCCAAATTTAGTGTAATTCCGTTCAGCAGTTCGGGCTGTAGCCAAGTCTAAAGTTTCCTATGGAAATTAACATGGAGAAAATCCGTTTGGGACCCCCCTTTTTTCTCGGCCCCAGAAACTTTCAGGATAGTAGCTGACTGGAGCACCCACGAGTATTGAAAATTTCGCCAAGATTCGGCATCCGGCGCCAAAGTTATTGGGAAAAAAAAAACGCTTTTCGTATGGAAACTTGGCCCTAACTATAACTATCTACTAGCAACCGCCAGGAGATAATATATATATATATATATAATTCATGTCATTTGAGATGTCATCAGTGATGTCATGAGTGATGTCACTGACCATGTCATGAGTGATGTAATATGTGACGTCATCAGCAGTGCATTGCACGCGCAAGTTATAGTGAGTCCAACTAACTATAACGTGGGAATTTCAATGGTTTTATGCGAGTAAAATTTCCACCTAACTATAACTGGTGTGAAACCTATGGTTTTTTCAGTGAATTTAATAGGTTTTTTAAATGCTAATTCCTAACTATAACTGGTGTGAAACCTATGGTTTTTTCAGTGAATATATATATATATATATATATATATATATATATATATATATATATATATATATATATATTACCTACTGGCGGTCGCCAGTAGGTATATATAGTTAGGATTTTTTCCCTATGGGATTTTTGAAAATTCTATGTCTAATAACTTTGGCGTTTGTGGACGGAATTGGCTGAAATTTTCTGGAAAATGGAACATTTTGTTTCTGAGCAGCCCCTGGAAATTTGGGGGGGTTCGTCAAGGGGGGCCCGAGAAAAAAGGGGGGTCCCAAAACGTGTTTTTAACATTGAGTTTTCCATAGGGCGGTTGGCCTCACTTTTAGCCCGAACGGCTGAATGGATTTCCACGAAACTTGGCAAAATTGTAGGGACTGGTAGCCCGATGTGCCTTTGCTAGGTCTCAATATATGTGCTTCAGTGGATTTTGAGAAATTAACGTTCAAAAAAAGATATATATCTGTAACAGCGGACCGGGCAGCGCTCCGGTTCGCGGACTTTACACGTAACGGAACTTCGCGTAGCGAAGCTGATTGGCTCTCCGGTGTCTGTCAACATTCTAAACAGTCCGGAGCGGCCGCCATCTTGTCTCTCGGTAGGATTGAGAGATAAGAGGAGGCCAAAACAAAGGGGGAAATGACCATAAGGGGGCATAGTAGATCCTCCCTGACCCCCTAGGTTTAATGTGGAGGCTTTAAAAGGGCCCCGCGGGGCAACAAAAAAAAAATTTTTTTTTGTTTTTTTGCGTGGGTAGCGCCCGGTTCGCGAACCGGGAAGCGTTCTGGGCAGCGTACTATAAGGAAAAAAGAATGATAGACTTTTCAAATACTGTATGTTAATTGATTGTTGGTTTTGTTGATTATTTTTTAATTTTTTTATTTATTATTGTGATTGTGTTTCAAAATTTAATAACATTTCTAACATTTAACTAGTTTATGAATTACATATAAAAATGATTAAAGACTCAAACAATTTTTTAATATTACATACAATTTTATTTTTCGGATTGTTTTTCAAAATTTAATAGAACGTCTAGCATTTGACTGTCCGATATGTCCTCTTGTTGAGTGAACATAAGTTCCCACATTTGACCGTCATCATAATGAAGTAAATGATCCACAGATTCTACACATTGAACTAATTCATGGTCCCGTGATTCATCCATGAAATCTGAGTCATCATTGTCCTCAATATCTTTTTCTGTGTTGTTCTCCAGAACAATTTCGAAGGAAACATTCTGCTCACCTTCCATTTTATTGCTGTAATTTGCATAAAAAATAAATATATCAGTAGAGATAGGGCACTGTTGGGTTTAAGTTCAGACAGGTACTTGTGAGTTTATAACAGAGAAGTAATCTATGGGCACTGTATGGTTTCAGGCGTGAAGTAGTACTATTAAAAAGTGCCTGTGAAGAAGCCTAAGTAAATTCATAATTATACCACAGAAACCTAAATCAATCCATAATTATAATAAAGAAGCCTTTCTCAATGTCTAACTCTTACAGGGGGATAGTATATAACTATCTGAAAATGTTTTCAAATTTATAAAATAATATCTCACCTTCTAAAAACAAGTTTAAGTTGTGAGTGAAAATGATCTTGCAATGTAGTTCAGGAAGTAGTAGTCAAAATGGCTGTGTTTCTCTCTCTTACTTTATATATATTCAGGTACATAGCCAATCAAATGTCAGGTAAAAAAAGTAGAAAATGAAAGTAACATTTTAATTGGTTGTCAATTCCAACACTTCAGATGTGTTTTGTGAAGTAATTTACCTCAGGGTATTTAGAGAGGTCTACAGGCTAAATGGTTAAATGGAATTTCAATCAAATTTGTGAAAATGGTAGGCATTGGTATGTAGTATGAGCTAATCTATATTTGGTGAAATTGTCTCCAGTCGCTTTTCTGTAAACTACTTTCCCACCTTTTTTGATGGTGCGCTTCCCAGGGAGCGACCCGGTACGCGAACTGGCGAGCGCCCCCGTTCGCGAACCTTAAGCGTTACGGGAGTCCACCATTTTGTGTTTCGGTCGAATTAAGATACAAGATGGAGGGCAAATAATGTTCAGAATGGGTAGAAGGGGGCACGGTAGACTTATCTTGACCCCCTAGGTTTTCTGAGGGTGGCTGAGGAGGCCCATATGTGCGGAAAAAAAACATTTTTTTAAAAATTTAGCGAGGTTAGCTCCCGGTTCGCGTCCCGGGTAGCGTCCCAGGGAGCGTACTTTGTTGAAAATTAGTGAAAAAAGTTAGAGTAAAATAATAATTGTGAGTGATCAGATGTAGGGTAGCTATGAGAAGAGCTTTTGGGTTTATGGTACATTTAGGTACTTATAAGTAGGTACCAATGCACAGTCTTAAATTCAGAATGAAAATTCTGTTGCCCTCATCTGGGAAGTGAACTCCATCTCCTCTGTAGATATCTTGCATGTAGTAACGCAAGTTATTGTTGTACAGGGAGCCCATTCCATGGTCTCTCATGTAAGCTGAAACAGATTTGTTTACATGCTTCCTCGACTTCTCAATTTGTGGACAAAATTGGTTCGACCACCTCCATTTCTGTCTTTGGCATATATTTGAATATACCAAGGCAGTCTGAGGAAAAAGTGCCATCAATTGCTCAAAGGTGTCCTTTAAAAGCATTTCCAGACCTACCCCAGTCAAAGTGCCCAAATCATTACCTCCACAGTGCACAATTAACAGGTCAGGTTTTGGCAAATGCATAAAGGTTTTCACCAATGGTATCAATTGGTGACATTTTAATCCTCTGTGGCCAAACCACTTAATTTCCACATCTTGTAAATTGAGGTTAGGTAAATTCCTGTTCTCAGCATACCTCTGAGCCCAATAGATGTAACTATGTCCAACAATCCAGACAGAAAACATGGTGAGAGAAGGTTCTCCTGCAGTCATATGAAGTGTGGCAATGAAATGGCAGTTGAAAAAATAAGAGTTTAAAATGAAAAAAACTGTGGAGTTTCTGTTAATGAAGCAGTAACAGTGATTGGTGGATTTTGATTGCTGAAAACAGAAAGTTAGGGTGCATGGATGAGTTGTTTGAAAGATGTATTTTGAGTGGTCAAGAAAAAATCATTAAATGAAAGAATGCACTGGATATGAGGTGCACTGAGAGTTCAGAGTTCAATTGCAACATTGTTGTGTGAACTTGCAAACACCAGAGGTCTTCCAAGAGGTGGTTGCCATGCAAAAAAGGCAGAAAGGGCAGAGGGGGGAAGGGTTTTCATTTGAAAAAAAGTGAGGGAAGAGTTTTGATTGGGTGACATGAGAGATATGTGTGAAGAATTACAGCATTTCTGTGCTTTTGATAGCTGCAGACTCTGGAGTGCATACCTTTTGCTCTGCTGAAGACAAATTGGTGTGTTTCTGAGACTGTTTTGAAACTCAAAGTATTTGCTAAGGTGAGAAAAGATTTCTTTAATTTAGATAGAGAATAGTGTGCTTTAAGGAGAAAATTATGAAGAAAGTTGTGTTTTTCAAATGTTGCTTTGTCTCAAGTGTTTTACAAATAGATTTTGTTTCTTTGAGAAAATGTAATTGGAGAAAATGTGAAGTATTAGTACTGACAGGGTGTTTTTGTGCATAGGAGCTGTGGAGTCTTTTCAAATTATGACTTGAAAATCGTTTTTGAGGAAAATGAATGGTTATAATATTTATGACAAGGACATAATGGTGTATGCTTCTTTATAAGGCAATTGAGTGTCTCTGATGTTATTTTTCCCATTTTAATGTAAGACCTTTCTCTGTGGAGCAAATTGCTTGTAAATATGCTCCCACCTGTGCATGGCAAATTTAGATTTTGAATGTTTGCGTTACATAGCCATGTTAAAAGTGACACAAACATGCTGCAAAGGCAATCAAAAAACGCTTTTATGTGTCTTAAGGACATTTTAAGTCATTTCTCCATGTGCAGTGTTTTGAAATTATGATTTGAAAATCGTTTTGGGGGAAAAGGAATGGTTTTTAAATTTATGACAAGGACATAATGGTGTATGCTTCTTTATAAGGCATTTCAGTGTCTCTGATGTCATTTTTCCCATATTACATTAAAAGACCTTTCCCCGTGGGGCACATTCCTTGTAAATATGCTCCCACCTGTGCATGGCAAATTTAGATTTTGAATGTTTGTGTTACATAGCCATGTTAAAAGTGACCCAACCATGCTGGAAAGGCAATCAAAAAACGCTTTCATGTGTCTTAAGGACATTTTAAGTCATTTCCCCATGTGCAGTGTTTTCAAATTATGATTTGAAAATCGTTTTTGGGGAAAAGGAATGGTTTGTAAATTTATGACAAGGATATAATGGTGTATGCTTCTTTATAAGGCATTTCAGTGTCTCTGATGTCATTTTTCCCATATTACATTAAAAGACCTTTCCCCGTGGAGCACATTCCTTGTAAATATGGTCCCACCTGTGCATGGTAAATTTAGATTTTGACTGTTTGAGTTACATAGCCATGTTAAAAGTGACCCAAAAACTTGCAAAGGCTTTAAAAAACACTTTCATTTGTCTTAAGGACATTTTAAGTCATTTCCCCGTGGGCAGTGTTTTCAAATTATGACTTGAAAATCGTTTTTGAGGTAAAGGAATGTTGTTAAAATTTATGTGCGCCATATGCCCCCAAATTTCTTTTTCAGGGGTGCAGCAGGGTGTTCTTGAGACACCCCTGCACCTTTGGAAAAATTCCTAATTTGCGATGAGCTAATTGCTAATCGCAAATTGCACCTTCATTCCTATGGGCCTCCTGGCCCATGGAAATGAATGGGTAATTTGCAATTAGCAATTTGCTCATCGCAAATTAGGAATGGTAAAGAATCGCTATTTATTCCTTAAAATTCGCTATTTTGGAAATGCAAAATAGTTTGATGATACATATGGCGGTTCATCTCTAACAAGATAAGAAGCTTAGGGATACATTTATGATGACTGGCGCAATGAAGTGGACATCACTTACTTCATTGGTAGAGCTTTACATGTATTATCTCCTCTGTATTCTTCATCAAGCGTAACTTTCATCTGCAATCCTGAGTAGGCCTCACCTTAAACAAACCTCTGGATAGGGCACACCTTATCGTCATCCTGAATTAATCATTTAAAATGCTAGGGACAGATTTATGATAGGTGTATGCCTCTTTTGCGCCACTGTGCGTCACTTTTGTGATGCAGCGGCGGTGCAAAAGATTTGCTATGAGGCGACAAAATTACAAATTGATGCATTTAGGCAGATGTGTCATGGTGTAAAAAACACCGTGCCACATGAAACTGATGCAGCAGTGATGCAAAAGATGCACCATGTTGCAAGACATGCCTCACTTGGGGCCATATGTATGAAGCTAATTAGCATTTGCAAAGGCCGAAGTTCTGTGAATTTCGGCCTTTGCGAATGCTAATTAGACAAATGGTATGTATCAAACAAGTTTGATGCAAAATAAGGAATAGCAAAATGTGCTATTCTTTATTTTGCGATTGCACTGAAGGATTTGCAAATTTTGTGATTTCTTAAATGCAATGTATCAAACAAAAAATATGCAAAAAATGCCATTAAGGATTTGCAAATTACCACCAACTTCTAGTTGGTGGTAATTTGCGAATTCTTTTCAAAAAGCTTTTTTTCCAAAAAACAAAAGGTGACATATGACGCCCATACATGCCCTTAGGGCATGTATGTGCGCCATATGCCCCCAAATTTCTTTTTCAGGGGGTGCAGCAGGGTGTTCTTGAGACACCCATGCACCCTTGGAAAAATTCCTAATTTGCGATGAGCTAATTGCTAATCGCAAATTGCACCTTCATTCCTATGGGCCTCCTGGCCCATGGAAATGAATGAGTAATTTGCAATTAGCAATTTGCTCATTGCAAATTAGGAATGGTAAAGAATCGCTATTTATTCCTTAAAATTCGCTATTTAGGAAATGCAAAATAGTTTGATGATACATATGGCAGTTCATCTCTAACAAGATAAGAAGCATAGGGATAGATTTATGATGACTGGCACAATGAAGTGGACATAACTTACTTCATTGGTAGGCCTTTACATGTATTATCTCCTCTGTATTGTTCATCAAGTGTAACTTTGATCTGCAATCCTGAGTAGGCCTCACCTTAAACAAACCTCTGGATAGGCCACACCTTATCGTCATCCTGAATTAATCATTTAAAATGCTAGGGACAGATTTATGATAGGTGTATGCCTCTTTTGCGCCACTGTGCGTCACTTTTCTGATGCAGCGGCGGTGCAAAAGATTTGCTATGATGCGACAAAATTACAAATTGATGCATTTAGGCAGATGTGTCATGGTGTAAAAAAACCGTGCCACATGAAACCGATGCAGCAGTGATGCAAAAGATGCACCATGTTGCAAGACAGGCCTCACTTGGGGCCATATGTATCAAGCTAATTAGCATTCGCAAAGGCCAAAATTCTGTGAATTTCAGCCTTTGCGAATGCTAATAAGACAAATGGTATGTATCAAACAAGTTTGATGCAAAATAAGGAATAGCAAAATTTACTATTCCTTATTTTGCGATTGCACTGAAGGATTTGCACATTTTGCGATTCCTTAAATGCAATGTATCAAACAAAAAATATGCAAAAAATGCCATTAAGGATTTGCAAATTACCACCAACTTCTAGTTGGTGGTAATTTGCGAATTCTTTTCAAAAAGCTTTTTTTCCAAAAAACAAAAGGTGACATATGACGCCCATACATGCCCTTAGGGCATGTATGTGCGCCATATGCCCCCAAATTTCTTTTTCAGGGGGTGCAGTAGGGTGTTCTTGAGACACCCCTGCACCCTTGGAAAAATTCCTAATTTGCGATGAGCTAATTGCTAATCGCAAATTGCACCTTCATTCCTATGGGCCTCCTGGCCCATGAAAATGAATGGGTAATTTGCAATTAGCAATTTGCTCATTGCAAATTATGAATGGTAAAGAATCGCTATTTATTCCTTAAAATTCGCTATTTAGGAAATGCAAAATAGTTTGATGATACATATGGCGGTTCATCTGTAACAAGATAAGAAGCTTAGGGATACATTTATGATGACTGGCGCAATGAAGTGGACATTACTTACTTCATTGGTAGGCCTTTACATGTATTATCTCCTCTGTATTCTTCATCAAGCGTAACTTTAATCTGCAATCCTGAGTAGGCCTCACCTTAAACAAACCTCTGGATAGGCCACACCTTATCGTCATCCTGAATTAATCATTTAAAATGCTAGGGACAGATTTATGATAGGTGTATGCCTCTTTTGCGCCACTGTGCGTCACTTTTCTGATGCAGCGGCAGTGCAAAAGATTTGCTATGAGGCGACAAAATTACAAATTGATGCATTTAGGCAGATGTGTCATGGTGTAAAAAAAACGTGCCACATCAAACCGATGCAGCAGTGATGCAAAAGATGCACCATGTTGCAAGACAGGCCTCACTTGGGGCCATATGTATCAAGCTAATTAGCATTCGCAAAGGTCAAAATTCTGCGAATTTTGGCCTTTGCGAATGCTAATTAGACAAATGGTATGTATCAAACAAGTTTGATGCAAAATAAGGAATAGCAAAATTTGCTATTCCTTACTTTGTGATTGCACTGAAGGATTTGCAAATTTTGCGATTCCTTAAATGCAATGTATCAAACAAAAAATATGCAAAAATGCCATTAAGGATTTGCAAACTACCACCAACTTCTAGTTGGTGGTAATTTGCGAATTCTTTTCAAAAAGCTTTTTTTCCAAAAAACAAAAGGTGCCATATGACGCCCATACATGCCCTTAGGGCATGTATGTGCGCCATATGCCCCCAAATTTCTTTTTCAGGGGTGCAGCAGGGTGTTCTTGAGACACCCCTGCACCTTTGGAAAAATTCCTAATTTGCGATGAGCTAATTGCTAATCGCAAATTGCACCTTCATTCCTATGGGCCTCCTGGCCCATGGAAATGAATGGGTAATTTGCAATTAGCAATTTGCTCATCGCGAATTAGGAATGGTAAAGAATCGCTATTTATCCCTTAAAATTCGCTATTTAGGAAATGCAAAATAGTTTGATGATACATATGGCGGTTCATCTCTAACAAGATAAGAAGCTTAGGGATAGATTTATGATGACTGGCGCATCACCAGGGATGTGCCAGTCATCCTGCGCTGCTGTTCCGCCACCCATGGTGTGCTGCATTTACAATGCGGCGCAGCATGGGGCAAAAATGGCACAGATGCGTGACGCATCTGTGCCGTAAAGGTGGCGCATTGCTGGAGTTGTATCGCAAGTGTGATGCAGCTCCAGCAAGGCTCAGGGGTGCCCCATCTCCACAATGTTGCGTCAAGAACTATGCCTGCTTCAAGCAGGCGCAGGGTTTTGATGTAGCTTTCTCCTATCTGATTGTAAATGCGGCACACCATGGGTGGCAGAGCAGCGGTGCACGTTAACTGGTGCATGCCTGGGGATGTGCCATTTAACATAAATCTGCCCCTTTACATTTAAGTATGTGCAGGGGACACAGAGTCGGTGAGGCTTATCCAAGGTTAAGAAGAGATGAGTCCTGTTCACTGAAAAATTAGACATAGGCTTCACCTGCTCAGCATCGCTGGACATGGCTATATAATAGCTGCAAAATGTTACTCTTGTTAAACAATTTTACTATTATAATCTCTGAGATTTGTCTCTTACTCTGCAACATCTCATTGTTGTTATCTTTCTTTAAAGATAAAGACAACATCAACATGAGCGACAATCAGCAATCAGTTGATTTTGACCTCATCATTGAACTCGTAATTGAAACATCAGTGGATGTTGATCCCTTGGATGATTTAAATCCTGAGGATGAAGAAGAACGTGATGAGGATGCAGATTTGTCCGAATTATATGACATAGGATGGGAAGCTGACGTGCTTGAGCCTATGGAACTATAAACATTTATTTTAAAAATTTATAATAAATAAAAAGTAAAAATGTAAACCGTTTAATTTAAAAATAAAGACACCTTCAAAAACAGGTTATGTGTAGTGTCTTCAATAAAATATTAAAATATGCTCATAAAATTAGATCAGATTCACATATAAAATAGCACAGGTAACATGAATATAAATTCCATTTCTTTTCTGCTATTTCTGTATTCTAAATTTGCCAAGCACTAAAAAATCTTCTATGTAAAAATGTCAAGTAGTGTTTTAAGTTTTTGATTACTGTTATTGATTTACTGTTGGGTAATAGTGGTTAATAAAATTTTTAAATATATTTTACCACAGATTCAACTGCAGATCATTTCAAGATTTCACCATGCCAACGAAAGAAAGACTGAGAAAGGCTGCAAAACGTCAAAGACAGCAGGTGAATGAAAAAAAGCAGCAGTCCTCTAATAAAAAGATTTGTCAAGTCACCAAGAAAGCACCGGGTAAGAGTACAAAAACATTCATAAGAAATATTTGTAGTAAAAAAAATATTACTACAGAAAATGTTTCAGTCCAGAAAAAGAGAAGCAATTCAAACGGAAAGGAAAGGCCAATGAAAAATGTTACTGCTAGAGCAAGAGATAACTCTGTGCATGATATTAGAAGGAAACAACAGTTTAGGGACATTCGTAAATGAATGTTCCGCAACAGGATAATTGGCAATTTGTTAAAAAATATTAAGAAAGGTCAACAGAAAGTGGTTTTTTATAAGAGAAAAAAAAAAGTTGAGAAAGTTATTGATCAGGCATTTGAAATTAAACGTAAGTTATTTATTTTGATAATCAATAGAATTAGGAAGCTAAACAAGGCAATTTATGATTTCAAAAGAAATAGTAGATGGAAGAGAATAGTTAATCGTAGTAATTTTTGTGAAGTTTTTTCTGGAGAATGGATGCATAGTTCAAGCTGTGAGGCATTTTTTAATGAGGAGAGTTATTTCCAGGATAATGATTTGGTGCATGCAGTTGACACCAGTGGTCGTGCTTATGAAGTGAAAGATGGTTGTCCAGTTGAAAAAGAAAAACTTGTGACAACAGAGGCAGAAGAGGTGTTAGGTAATGAGGTTTTAGGAAGACGTGCTAAGGGTCCTGTGTACACCTGGAAGTGTAGTAGTATTTGCAGTGTGCGACAGGATTCCATCAATTTGCTTTGTGATTTTGTACGGTCATTTAATAAGAAAAGTTTGAAGCAGAAAATGAGGTTGTTGCAAGAATTAGATCCTTGCAGAGTGAGAGAAGTGACAGGTTTGCATGGTCATTCACTGGCTTGTCTTTCCAGGAGAGTATGCCAGAGTGTTTTTCATCATTTCAGGATGCTAGCAGTGCATCATAATAAAGTGAGGAAATTAGTTAGAATGTTGTATTATGCTAAGAGTCCAGCAATTATGCTTAAACAATTATGCGCTGCTCTTTTGCATGGTTCTGAAATAGATGTGAAGAATATATGTGAAGAAATTGAGTTTTGTTACTTTGGAAGTAAAGAGGAGAATGTTGAAATTGACCAAGAAGAAGCGGGTAATGTGGAAGATAGTGTACAGGTTTCCAGTACAGATAATTTCCAGAGGGAAATTGCGACGTTTCAGGTCAAATCAAGTGAGAGGCCAAATTTCACTTGTGTGTGTTGTCGACGCACTTATTATAAGAATCAGACTAAGTTAGTGGATTTATATGCAAAAAGTGAAAGGGAAAATAATAGTGAATGGAAGGATTTCACAACATACTTGATGGCAGAAAATTGTTTTGATTTGGGATTGGATCAACGTGTGTGTACTTATTGTTGTTGCAAATTAAATCAAAACCAGATGCCTGCTAGAGCAGTTCATAATAATCTGGAATTGGTTGAGATTCCTTCTGAATTGAAGGATTTAAATACTTATGAATCTATTTTGATTCAAAGTATCCATCCCTTTCAGGCTATTGTAAGAATGGAGCCAAAGACAGGGAAATTGCCTCCATCAGATTTACAGAGAGGATTAAAGGGAAGAGTTGTTTATTTGCCTCTAGATTTGAAGAAAAACATTAACACAATTGGAGTAGAAAAAGTGGAAGAGGAACCTCTGGTTATCTTAGTTAATGGGGTTCCGACAAAGAATAAGAAAATATGGCAAGATTTAGTGGATGTTAGGAAAGTTAAAAAGGCAACATTGTATTTGAAAAAAAATAATAAATACTATAAGAATGTATATGTTGCAGAAGAGGAAGTAAGTGAGGAAGAGGATAGCGATTTGTGTGCTGGTCAAATTGAGAAAGTAGTACCCTCTACTAGTGAAGAAATATATGAACATTATAGTGTTCATCCTTTGCATTCCAAGGAAGTCATGGGGAATGCTATTGAGTTGTTTCAAATGAAACAAGCCAAAGGGAGTCCCATTAGTGTTTGGGAGGAAAGTTTGGAAGCTCGGTGTTTCCCACAGCTTTTTCCAACAGGTCAGGGAGGAAGATATGATGAGCGACCTCATCAAATTCCTGCTTCTGAATACCGGACTTTGCGATTGTATGCAGGAGATGCTAGGTTTCGACAATGCATTCCTTATTTGTTTCATCTCCTGTTTGAAAGCGATCTGTCTGGACTGTCATATGCAGTGAACCACATCTTGAAAAGTGGTATACACATGCAAAACATCTCGGCAAGTGACTTTATGGATAAAGTCAATGTCCAAGACAGTATTTTGGATTCTCACCTGATTAATCTCATGGCGTGTCAGCGTGGTACTAATGAGTACTGGTACCGTCGTCATGGTGATTTAAAATGTATGCTGAGGAACTTAGGAACTCCCACATGGTTCCTCACTCTGAGCTGTGCCGAGTATGGCTGGGAAGACTTACTTGAATTTCTACGAGAGGCAAATGCTAACGTAGAAAACATCGAATTCAAGACACCCGGAGAACTGTGCTCTTTGGATCCAGTCAATGTATGTAGGTACTTCAATCATAGATTTGAAGCTATGATGTCTTTCATCATGAATAAGAAGAAATCACCTCTTGGAGAGGTGTTGGATTTCTTCTGGAGAAAGGAGTACCAAGCAAGAGGTGCTCCTCATATACATATGTTGCTGTGGATCAAGGATGCACCTAAATTTGGAACGGATCCAGAAGACTCAGTGATGAGTTTTATACAACAGTATTCTACATGTGCTGTTCCAAACGCAAAGTAGAAGAAAAGCCTAAGAGAAAAAGTTCTGCGTTTCCAAAGCCATCGATGTGGAAAGTACTGTCGTCGTAAATTCCGAAACAAGGACAAGTTCTACACCAAATGTCGTTTCGGCTTTCCACGACCGGTGATTTCTAAAGGAAGAGTAAACAGTTTGATGTCTTCGCTGCGACATAATGTGATGAAGAAATCACCTAAAAACACATACAATTTGAAGAGGAACGAAGAGTCCAAGTACATCAACGACTACAACCCGGTGATTTTGTCCATGTGGAATGCTAACATGGATATACAGTTTGTGGCTGATAACTGTATGGCTGTGGCTCGGTATGTGACATCTTACATCACCAAAAAAGAGAAGACAGAATTGAAGGATATGTGGGAGGACATTTCCCATGAAAAGAGCCTCAGCAAGAAGTTGTACAGTTTCAGTCTGAAGATGTTGTCGCATCGAGAAATCGGAGCGTACGAATGTTCTGACCGGTTGTCTTCAGCAAGTCTCTATGCCAAGTCCAGGAGTATTGTTTGGGCGAGTCTTGGTCTTGCTGCAACGCGTAATCGAGTTCTCAAACCTGTGCGGGAAATTGAGTATTTGGCAGAAAAGGAGCCAAACAGTACCGACATTTTGAAGACCAACATGTTGGATACATATTATCCAAATCGAAGCATTCACCTCGAGAATGTTTGTCTGTATGAGGTTCTTCAAAATTACATATTCAAGAGGAACATCAAAGAAGATACTGAGAAAGGAGTGTATGCTGTAATAGGAAGTGAGGGATGTCTGGTCAAGCAAAGAAAATGCCACTTGGTAAACCATCGAAAATTGAGTGGCGAATCTCCTGAAAAAAAGGAGTTTTTCTATTTAGCACTTTTGCAACTTTTCAAGCCTTGGCGTGCAGAAGAGGAACTGCTTGGAGATTTTCTCTGTTACGAAGACTCTTTCAATGCCGCCAAGGAGACCATAGAATGTCCTGCTTTTCCCAAATATGTAGAAATGTTGAATGCGGAAATTGAGCAGGAAGCAATGATTGCAGCCGAGATTGCCAGAGACAGTTCTCAGGACAGTCAGAGTTCTGCTTCATTGAGTCAGGATCCACTAGGAGGACCTGTTATCGAAAATGAAGCTGCCACTGCTATGAATGAAGTGGAAAGAGCCATGGCACATGCTCAGGAGGATGCGGTTAACTTAGAAGAGTTGGAAAGACAACTCAACGTTGAGCAGAGGAAAATATATGACGAAGTTACCATGCAAATTGATCATGGATTAAGTCATGACAAGAAAGAGTGCTCATGTACGTCGTTGAAGCCTGTCCGACTGTACGTGAGTGGAGAAGCGGGAACTGGAAAAAGTTTCCTTATTAAAGCAATTTCATGTTATTTGCAGGAAAGGACAGAGTCATCGCTGTCTTGTGTTGTCACCGCTCCAACTGGACTGGCAGCACATAACAATAAAGGGATTACTTTACATCGTTTACTGATGCTGCCAGTGGAGCATGACAACAAATTACAATATCACAAGCTATCTGGAGATGCTTGTTTTGAAGTTTCAAGAATCTTGAGGAAAATGAAACTTCTTATCATTGACGAAGTAAGCATGGTTTCCAATGTCATGTTTGCCTTTGTGCATTTGAGAATGCAAGAAGTTCTCAAAACAGAGTATGATGTGTTATTTGGTGGCAAACACATCATTGTTTTCGGAGATCTTCTGCAGCTGACACCAGTGAAAGGGCAACCTGTGTTCAAAATGCTCACGCATGAAGATACCAGGAAGTGCCTAGGCAGCATTGGCAACGTCAATATATGGTTAAACTTCAATTATGCTGAACTGCATGAAAATATGCGCCAGGCGAAGGATGAAGTTTACAAGACTATTCTACAAGATGTTAGAATTGGAAAAGTGACCGAGCATGGGAAAGAAGCTTTACATGCACGATTACTGTCAAATTTATATCCAGAACAAGATGTTGTGCCTGAGAATATTTTTCAGAAAATTACTGAGAAGAAATCTGGAATATGTTTGATGCCAACTCTTGCAGAAGGTGCCAAATTCAACAACAAAATGTTGCATTTAGAAAAGCAAGAGATTGTGAAACTGGAAGCTATTGACAGAGTAGAGCATATGGGATCAACAATTATTTTGTCTGAGAATCTGAAAACAAAATTGGATTCATTAGAGAAGAGTATATCTAAAACTGCAGGTTTTGAAAAGACTCTGAATGTGTGCTTGAACTGCCGTATAATTTTAAGAAGGAATTTACATGTTGAAAGAGGTCTGGTAAATGGATCAATGGGTAATGTTGTTGATTTTGTAAAATACAGAAATAGAGATGGAATTGAATTTTTAAAAATTAAATTTGATGGCATTGAGGAAGTACAGCTAATTGGTCGTTGTTCTGCTAGATTTTTGCTTGTAAAAGACTTATATGTTCGCCGTAAGCAGTTTCCTGTTTGCTTGGCATATGCGGTGACAATCCATAAATCGCAAGGTTTAAGTGTAGACAGTGCATTGGTGAATATTGGCAGTTCTGTGTTCAAGGAGGGTATGGCATATGTGGCATTGTCACGAGTTAGAACTTTATCGGGATTGTACTTGATTGAGTGTGATGTCACAAGCATTTGTGCGGATCTAGATTGTGTTAAGGAATACAATAGGTTAAGAAGAGAGTATGTGCCACATTTGCCTCAATATCCTTTGTTTGAGAAACGTGTGGTAGGCCGGAAACGAAGAAATGTGACCAATACTGGGGAGGTTGTAGCAAAAAGACGAAAAGTCGATGAACCTGAAATTATAAGCAGAAACAAAAAGGATTCTGTTGAAGATGTTGTTGGTTTTCAATTTGAAAACAGTTCTGGTGTCAACTGCTATGCTAATGTAGTGGTTAATGTTTTGTTTTCTCTAGAAAATGTAAAAGAAGAGATTGTGGTCAATTCTGATCAAAGATTTTGCAGTTTGTTAAATTCTGTCTTAGAAAAATGTAGCACTGATAGAACAAACATAGAAAGTGTGTCTGAAATTCGAAATCTGTTAGACAGATGTTCAGGCCAAACACAATTCTCTCAAAATATTCAGCAAGATTGTCAGGAGTTTTTAATGTATATGCTTGATGTATTGCATGCTGAAGGTGTAGATGTAGATCAGCTGTTTGGGCTTTCTTATCAATGGCAGCATGACTGCGAGAACTGTAGGGTATCAAGTACTACTAGTGTAGACTCAGAAAGATTTATATATTTAACTTTGCCAGACAGTAAATCAGTCTCCTTTATTAAGCTAGTAAAAGCAGCTGATCACAACATGGAGTGTAGCCAATGTAAATCTGAAATGATGTCCACATTATTTATACGAACATATGGCCAGTATGTCATTTTAATGTTCCAACGATGTAGGCCTGATGGAACAAAATTGACAACTTTAATTAAAAATTTTGTGGCTTCGCAGTTGTCAATATCAGGAAGGACTTTTGTAACTGCAGCAATTATATATCATGACGGTCCTTCAATAACATCAGGACATTACACAGCTTATTTAAAGTCTAGAAATGGCTGGTCATTCTGCAATGATTCTGTTTTAATTTTCAAAAAAAAATTGCCGTATGACCTTAAAAACTCTTACCTGGTGTTTTTAAAACCAAAATTTTAGGGAAAGAATCTCGGGATGTGCTCTGAGGAATTTCAAGAAGTTCTAATGGCTCCTACACGATTTGGCCTTGAGGATAAGTGTAGTTCAGAGACATAACTTCTAACCATAAGACTGGACGTCATGGAGAAATAAGTGCACTTTGAATGAGTTCAGAAAAACTATTTCTTTTTATAAGCTAATTGAAGCAGCCAATCAAAACATAGAGTAGAGGGAATGTAAGTCTGCAATGCTGTCTACTGTTTTACATTGCTTTGTGATTAAAAGTGATGTAGAGAATTAAATAATTGTAGTAGTCATAGAGGTAGTGTAAGTCTGCTTCATAGTAAGCAGTATCAGTGTCATAGGAAATGTAGAACATGACTGAGGAAGAAGGGGAAGATATTACTAGTCCAGGATTGTGAAAATGATCTTCAACATTTTAATTCTGAAAGTTGCGGAAATGCCAAATGACGGGATTGGTCTACAAGAAATCCAAGAGTTATAAATGGCTCTGACAAGATTTGGCCTTGTGGAAACTTGTGGTAGAGAGCAAGAAGTCATTTATTGTATGTAACATGTTTTTCAAAACGATGGAGGTTTTCTTTCAGAAAGTGGCGTGCTGAAAGTAATAACAGCACAACAGAGTGTAAGCTGTTCATAGGACATCCTTCGCCGTCATGGAAAGTAAGTTAACTTTAAGGAATTCTGAATTCTGATTTGTTATGTTGTATGGGTTTTTTAAACACAATCATTTTGATTGTGTTTTTTTTTCCCCGCTGTTATATGATGAATACCTTCAAGTCACTGTTTTTAGTGAAATTTGATACATTCTGAGAACAGCAAAAATAAACCATTTAACATGTATAATTAATTCTGTACTGTTTCCATTTATGATGTACATTTAGAACTGTGTAGGAGGCATGGAGAAGGAGAGGCTTCTGTAAGTGTCAAAGTTCTTGCATACAGTGCTCATATTCTACGTAGTCTTTCATATGATAGACTACATTTCCACAATGAGATACCTAAGCAAAGGAAACACAGGTCATATGATTGTGGAATGAGCAAAAAAATTTGCATGTTTTTCAATTATATTACCTGTGTTTCCTAACATTACACACCACATTGTGTAGATGAGGTTTAGGCCTGTTCCTGGAGACAGAGGAGGTCTGACATTTGTTCAAGAGTGCAGTGGACATGACTCACTTCGTTGGTAGGCCTCCACATGTATTATCTCCTCTGTATTCTTCAACAAACCTAAATTCCATCTGCAACCCTGAGTAGGACTTACCTGAAACAAATCTGTGGATAGGTTACACCTTATTGGCATCTTGAAACAATCATTTAAAATGTTAGGGTCAGATTTATGGTGGCCGTGCGCCTCTTTTGCTCCATTGTGGGTCACTTTTGTGTAAAAGATGCACCATGTTGCAAGATAGGTTTCAGTTCATCTCCAGCAAGATACCATCAGTTTAAAATGTATATAATTAGCATTGTGTAGGGGGCATGCAGAAGCAAAAGCTTTTATAAGTGTCAAAGTTGTTGCATGCAGTGCTGCACTTCTAGGTACTGTTTAATATGCTGGACTACATCTGCACTATGAGATACCTAAGCAAAGGCAACACAGGTGATGTGATTGTGAAATGAGGAAAAGAAACTCCACATTTTTCAATTACATCACCTGTGTTTCCTAAGTTTATGAATGACATTGTGCAGATGAAGTTTAGGTCTGTCCACGGACACAGAAGAGGTCTGGCCTTTGTTCAAGAGTGAAGTGGACATGACTTACTTCATTGGTAGGCCTTCACATGTATTATGTCCTCTGTTCTCTTCAAACAACTCGAAATTTCATTTGGAACCCTGAGTAGGTCTCACCTCAAACAAACCTCTGGATAGGACACATCTTATTGGCATCCTGAAGCAATCATTTAAAATGTTAGTGTCTTGCGACACTTTTCTGAGACAACAGCAGTGCAAAAGATGCACCATGTTTTAAGATAGGCCTCACTTCATCTGCATCAAGATACTGTTAGTTTAAAATGTATATCTTTAGGACTGTGTAGGGGTCCTGGAGAAGCAGAAGCTTCTGTCAGTGTCAAAGTTGTTGAAAAACTGTTTGTCCTTCAATCTTTTCCCTTGTCTTTTGTAATTTTTAAATACATGTTTTAATATTTTTCAAATGTTTGTTCTCTCTTTCACAGATTGAAAGTATAAAAACAAAAAGTGAGTAATTTAACGACAATTATAAGGTAAATGTTTTGTATTCTTTTCGTTACATTTCTATCACATTCACCTACTATTAGTTCCACAGCTTCATTTCTTTAACCCTCAGTTTCCTGCCTTTGCTACTTTCCTCATTCCTTTCTCTATTACCTACTTACTCAACTCCTTCCACTCTTTTTCTCAGTCCCTCTCTTCTCATAGTTCCTCACTCTTGTTCACTCACTCCGTCTCTATTACTCTTAGTGTCTTTGACTGATCACTCTTTCACTACTTGTTCATAATGCTTTCTCTGTGTAGTTGAAGCACACTAAGGGGCATATTATGAACACAGCCAATAAAATTATTGCTGTTTTTATTGGCAGAAAACTGGTGCAAAAGTGGTTTTAGCGGCAGTTTTCTGCTGCAAAAGCGGCTTTGGTGACATATTTCTGCCGATAAAAGCTGCAAAACTTTTATTGCCTATGTTGATGATATGGCTCTATGTTATTTACATTTCTTTGCTGTTTCAATTAATCTTTTTCTGTTACTTCTTCTTTTCTCTTTTCTGTTTTCTATTTTTTCTCTCTGTTATTCCCCATGTTTTAATCTTATTTTGAACATTCACTCACATTCTCCAAGAAACTCTTCTTTGTTATTGTTCTACTCTCTTTTTTTTCTTTCACTTCCTTATCTATTTTGTTTTTCACAATTATACCCTCTTCCGTCTTTTCTTCGGTAAATAGATCTATTAAACAGTATCTCTGGTTTACTCCCTATAGCTGTCTTTCTTTTAACATCAATCTCTGTTTACTTTCCTTATACTTACTCTTCTTTTTAAAAAAAAAAGAAAATTTTGGGGTTAGCTCCCGGTTCGCGAACCGGGAAGCGAACTGGGAAGCGAACTAAAAGAAATAGAGCTTGCCAGAGTGCTAAACATTCTAGCAATTTTTTTTTGAAAGGGGAGGTAGTTCTGAAAAGAACTTTTTTTTTATGTTTTTGTTGTTTTATATATTTTTTTTTTTTTTTGTTTTTTTTGTATTTTTTGAACAATTTTATATATTTTTTGGTTTTTTTGGGGGGGAAACAACAAAAAACAGGCATTGAAAAGGGCTCAACAGGAGCAAAAAAAAAATTACTGTCTGGGGCGGTTAGGACAATTGTGATTGTTATAAGCTAGGTTGATTGAATTAATGCTCATGTTACCACATGATATCAATGCACCGCAGTGCAGACAAGTATATTTCATATGCCCAAAATTCTCCTGGATGTTTGGCACGGTTTCCCGTGCCTCTGCTGCTGTCAACGATATTAACGATGTTGACCTGGCCACAGGAGTTGCTGTTGGGTTTTCTTCCATGTCACGTATCTCCGCCCGGCTGTAATTCAATGGATGCCACCTGTTCATGTGCCGATGCATGGTATAGTTCCCGTAGCTATACTTTTTATCAGTCCCTCTTGATAATTTCTCTTTGCAAATGAGGCAGGTGACATACCTCGCATTTACTTTCTTCTGCCCTGGAGGGATTGAAAAAAACTGCCAAATGAAACTGGCTTTCCTATGGGAAACCCGGGGCACCTCTTCCAAGAACTGTGGTCCTTCTCTCTCCTCTTCCTCTAGTTCTTCCTCTTCCTCCTCTGTGTTGGTGATGACCTGGGGAGGTGGTCCTCTCTTCCCATGAGGAGGTGGAGGTGGTGGTGGGGGTGCACCAGCTGAAGCAACTACTGAAGCCATTGCTCTACTATGAATAAAGGTCTTCCTCTCACAATGATGAAAGTCAGAGTGAGGAAAGAAGGAGGGGTTTTCATCATTTGGGAAAAACAATAGTTCTAAACCAATGAAAAGTGTTATTTTTAGGTCACCTGACCTAGCCTTACATGATTATGAAACCAAAAGTTAAATGAACCAATGAAAAGTTTTATTAACAAGTCACATGACCTCTCACGCTTATGTTACGCGCTGCGGAACGCGCCCCGGATCGCTTCCAGGTCGCTGCGCTTCGCGCCTCGGTTCGCGCTCCGGAGCACTTCCGGGTGCGCTAACACGGCGCGTCATAAGATGCATTACGCGGCAACGCGATACGTCGCGCTTTCGCGACGCGCCGCGGATCGCTTCCGGGGAGCTGCGCTTCGCGTCTCAGTTCGCGTACCGGAGCACTTCCGGGTGCGCTAACGCGGCGCGTCATAAGACGCATTACGCGACAACGTGATACGTCACGCTTCCGCGACGCGTCACGATGTTGATTTCTAACGCGGCAGTTGCGCTAACGGAACGTTTACCGGTTCGCGGACCGGGTCGCGGCATCAAATTGAGCTAACGGAAAGCTTCCCGGTTCGCGAACCGGGAGCGAAACAAAAAAAATATTTTTAAAAAAAATTATTAATAAACATATAAAATATATTTTTGGATTTAAAGAAGAATACATTTTACAGCTATAGATATTAGCTTTTAAAAAACCAATGAAATTCACTGAAAAAACCATAGGTTATAGACCATATATAGATAGGAATTAGCATTTACAAAACCTTGAAAATTCACTGAAAAAACCATAGGTTATAGACCATATATAGTTAGGAATTAGCATTTAAAAAACCTTATTTTACTCACACAAAACCATTGAAATTCCATATATAGTTAGTTGTACTAACTATATATCGCGCACCCGCAATCCACTGCTGATCATGTCACATATTACATCATTCATGACATGGTCAGTGACATCACTGATGACATCACTGATGACATCTCAAATGACATCACTGATGACATCACTGATGACATCTCAAATGACATCACTGATGACATCACTGATGACATCTCATTTGACATTACTGATCACATCACTGATGACATCATTCATGTGATAATACAATGAACCTCTTCAGACTCTAATATAACCTTAGATACACTCAGTGTAAACATACACTCACAGACTGTCACTCATCCATGGAGTTACTCAGACACCTAGTCAGTCATGCAAAGAATCAATCACACCTCCATTTTCTCAACTATACAGTTATACACACCTTACTTATTCAAACATATACTAAAACATATTTACTCTCTTATACAATCCTGGATACAAGTTCACAATGATGCATACAGCCACTCACACATTCACTGGCTCCTATGCACAGTTATTTATATATGTCAACTCTCACATGTACTGTATTTTACATATGTACTTACTTTGACATGTAGCACTGAGATATCCATTCACTCACCAATACACTCATGCACACAGTCAACCGCCCATACAGCTGTTTCCACATGCACTTTTGAACCCATACATCTAGTGAATCAACTGCTCACACATATATGCACAGAGTCATACACCTCCCAGCCACCCACACACACACTCAGTCTCCCATACAAATGCTTGGGCAACCAATCAATAACCCATATAGTTACTCATATAGCTACTGATCAACACATGCAGCAGTTTACAGAACAACAGACATAATGATGCACAAATTAAGACAGTTTAGTCACTAACCCATGCATTCAGTGAGACACATTTAATCACTCACTCATACAGTCAGTCACGCACCTACTAAATCCTTCATCCAGACACTTCTACATCTACTCATTCTTCAATATGTAAAACATATTTAAACTTTACAGAAACACACAGTCACTGGATGATGTCATCAGTGATGTCATCAGTGATGTCATTTGAGATGTCATCAGTGATGTCATCAGTGATGTCATTTGAGATGTCATCAGTGATGTCATCAGTGATGTCACTGACCATGTCATGAATGATGTAATATGTGACATGATCAGCAGTGGATTGCGGGTGCGCGATATATAGTTAGTACAACTAACTATATATGGAATTTCAATGGTTTTGTGTGAGTAAAATAAGGTTTTTTAAATGCTAATTCCTAACTATATATGGTCTATAACCTATGGTTTTTTCAGTGAATTTTCAAGGTTTTGTAAATGCTAATTCCTAACTATATATGGTCTATAACCTATGTTTTTTTCAGTGA